>NC_133467.1:14056500-15425000 GCF_048565385.1 Saimiri boliviensis | reverse complement strand
CTGGAGGAAGAGTGTTCTAGATGGAGGGGACAGCCTGAGCAAAGCACAAAGCCTGGCCTGGAACACGAGTGGCAAGGAGGGAGGCAAGAAGGGAGGAAGAACATCTGAGAGAGAGGCCAGGCTTAGCAGGGCTGATAGCTGAGGACATGGACTTCTACCCTGATGTGATGAAGAGCTGCTGGAGAGCTCTGACTTAAGATTTAACAGGATAACTGGCAGCTGTGTGGAGAACAGACTACAGGGGACGCTTGGAGACCAGTTGGGAGAGAAATGGCTGTTCAGCCGTCCTTTGTGGTAAGGACACACATGACCCATTTCTCTAGGGCAAGTTTGCTTATTGACCGTGAACTAGCTGGCACCTGGTCAGCACTGCTGGCCTCTCCAAGCCGGGCTGTCTGTAGCCACCGTCTTGGGCAAATTTGCTGTGGCTGTGGGGTCAGGATTTATTCCATGCTACTCGTGTGTGAGGGGTGGCTAGGGGGATGTTGCAGGGTAAGGGCGCGGTGGCTCACGCCTGTAATCCCAGCACTTTGGGAGGCCGAGGCGGGTGGATCACAAGGTCGAGAGATCGAGACCATCGTGGTCAACAAGGTGAAACCCCGTCTCTACTAAAAATACAAAAAATTAGCTGGGCATGGTGGCGTGTGCCTGTAATCCCAGCTACTAAGGAGGCTGAGGCAGGAGAATTGCCTGAACCCAGGAGGCGGAGGTTGCGGTGAGCCGAGATCGCGCCATTGCACTCTAGCCTGGGTAACAAAAGCGAAACTCCGTCTCAAAAAAAAAAAAAAAAAAAAAAAAGACAAGACAAGAAATGTTTCTTACTGCTCATATTTCCTTCCTGGGTTTAAATCAGATACCTCCCCTTGCAAAAACAAAAAACTCCCCTTTCTCCTGGAAATCCTATTCCCCGTCCTCAGCAACAGAGGCCCAAGGACCTATTGAGTCACATGATGGCAGTGTCATAACCTGGATCTTATTTAGGATGAAAAAGAATCCCTAAGCAGAAAGGGTGGCCTGTGTCCACGGGCCCTCAGTGAATATGTACTTACTGCTTCTTCCGAAGGAGAGTGTGAAGGGGTGGGATGGACGTGGGCTAGATGTCTGGTCCACTGTCTAGTTCTGGTTCTGCCATTCATAAAAACTGGCCTTTGTAGAGCACTTTCAAATACACAATCTCACTTGAGACTCACAATAGTGCTCTGAAGAGGTGATGCCATTATCTCGAGAAGCTAGGCTATGTGAGGCCTGGTAAGTGAGGAGGTGAGGCTTAAACCAAGTTTCCTGCCTCTAAAACCTAGGATTGTTTCACCACATCACACAGCCACTAGGAGTACCCCATATAATCTGAGGTACTCCTCCCAGTGAGCCCCTCCCCTGTAAATCTGGACTGGCCCTGTGACCAGTTTTGACCAAAAGAATTGAGTGGAAGTGACATCATATAACTTCTGAGACTGGGTCTTAAGAGATCCACAGCTTTTTGTAAGTCTTTGCTACTTGAAGCGCTCCCTCTTGAAAACATGCAGTCAGGTAAGAAATCCTACCATCCCATGACTATCAATCTGTGAGGACGTTCAAGCCACTTGGAGGGGGAGAGGCTACCTACTGGAGCACTGAAGCATCAGACATATAAATAAAGCCTTCTCAACCTTCCAGGCCAGCCAAGCCACCAACCAGATACAGCCAATTAAATGGCCCCAGCCAGTAACATGGAGAAGAGCCACCCAGCTGAGCCCTGCCTCAATTTCTGACCTACAGAATCATGAGAAAATACAGTGATTATTGCTTTAAGCCGTTAAACGTTGGGGTGGCTTGTTACACAACGATATCAATGATCACAGCCTCTTCATATGGGAAGAGATGAGCAACGGTCAACTTAATTCCTTCTCTCCTCTTTCCCCTTCCTCCTTCTCTCCTTCCATCTTTCCCTCCACAAATATTTGTTAAGCACCTGCAATATGCCAGGCACTATGTTAGATTCTGATATAAAAATGAACAAGGCAGTCACTGCCCTTCAGGAGCCTAACATCTAGTAAGAGAGGCCCCGTGTACACACACGTATACAACAAACAGGATCATGAGCAATACAAAAGCACTTGGGTACTCAGCTTCACCAAACACAGGTCAGTAGAGGCTTTGCAGAGAAGATGCCACTTGCTGTGTGCCAGGCACTGTGCGGAGTGTCAGTTATCTGAACTATGGGCTATCCTTCTTTCCACCCTCAGCTCAGCAGTGCAAGCTACACTTCCGTAAACACCCTTTCTGCATCATCTCATGAATTATTCAGATATTGAATGTGATAAGGCCAGGCTGGATCCACCTAGCACACATCAATTTAGGGCTACCCTGATCCCTGCCCACCCTGCCCCCTTGATAGAATTCCATTGACAGACACTCTTAAAGAACTTTTGTTGAACCACCTACAAACCAATCCAACCAAGTTTTCCCCTGGACAACATTTCTTCATCTTGACCTTGAACGTGTCACAAACAAGAGTCTTTGTTAAGGTCTATGTTACAGTCCAGAGTCTCCTTGAGTATAAACCTCACTGATCCTCCAGTCTGGTGATGATCCTATTATTAAAGGAAGTGAGCTCATTTCCTCTGCTAAAGGCATACAAATTACGTATTTAATAATCTTTTCAAAAGATTTTGCCAAGGTTTGGTTGTCAATTTTGGAATCTACCTCTTTTTCCATTTTTAAACTTTAAAAAATGGTTAGGCTGTTTTTTGAAAGTTGTTTCAATGTCTGCCAGTCTCCTGGCACCTCCTGCCTTCTCCAGGACACCTCAGAGAGGACCAAGCAGAGTCTGGGCATCTTTCCAGCCTCTCTCCGTGCTCTGGGATGTGTCTGAGCCAGTGCAAAGGTGCAGGACACGCCCCTCCTGTGCAACAGGATGATTTCTCGAAGTATTCGTATGGGTGTTTCTCACTGAAACAGCCTGGTCCCAAGATTGGTGAAGGCAGCTGGGTCCCTATGTGTGCCCTCCCATGGTGGAGTTTTGCACAAAGAGGTCAAAAGCAGAAATACCTGCTTCACTATCTATTCCTGGTGTTGGTTGAAGGGTTGAAGGATTATGATAAATACTTTTTTTTTTTTTTTTTTTGAGACGGAGTTTCGCTCTTGTTACCCAGGCTGGAGTGCAATGGCGCGATCTCGGCTCACCGCAACCTCCGCCTCCTGGGTTCAGGCAATTCTCCTGCCTCAGCCTCCTGAGTAGCTGGGATTATGGGCACGCGCCACCATGCCCAGCTAATTTTTTGCACCTTTAGTAGAGACGGGGTTTCACCATGTTGACCAGGATGGTCTCGATCTCTTGACCTCGTGATCCACCCGCCTCGGCCTCCCAAAGTGCTGGGATTACAGGCTTGAGCCACCGCGCCCGGCGCGATAAATACTTTTAATGGCAACTGGAAGAGTGAAAGACAGAACTCCCTGAGGTGAAAAAAAAAGAGAAAACATTAATCAGAGTGGGAGAGTAAGGCCTGGCAGTGCCAAGGAAGTGGTAAGACCTTGGTAAATGGCAGCACGGTGCCCTGGGGTGGGCACAGGCAGCAGAGTGCCCCATCCCCGCAGTGATTTTCACACCCCTCACGTGGCATTGAGACAGAATCTTCAAGGGACCACTTTGGGTTTGGACAGGAGAGTGTGGCTCTGTCATCTACTAACATCCACAGCCGTAATGACCAGGAGCTGTGTGACCTTGGGCAAGTTCCTGACCTCTACGGACCTCAGTTCCTCATCTGTAAAATGGGAATGGTAGCATTCCTTGTCTCAGGATTGTTGTTAGGATTAAATCAGATAATACATTATAAATACTTAGAACCATGCCTAGCATGTAATGTTTTGTTGTTGATGATTGTTTTAAAGTGCAGCCCCTGAATTCTGGAGAAAGCAGAGAGCCTTGGTATTAATTAAATTGAGTTTCCTGCCAAGCTGGCAAGGGAGGCATTTGGAGTCAGTTTAAGTCAACTTGAAGAAAACAGAGAAACGCGGCTCGGAGTGGTGGCTCACACCTGTAATCTCACCACTTTGGGAAGCTGAGGCGGGTGGATCACTTGAGGCCAGGAGTTCAAGATCAGCCTGGTCAACATCATAAAACATTGTCTCTACTAAAATACAAAAATTAGGCAGGTGTGGTGGCATGTGCCTGTAGTCCCAGTGACTCGGGAGGCTGAGGCACACGAATTGCTTGAACCCGAGAGGCAAAGATTGCAGTGAGCCAAGATTGTGCCATTGCACACAAGCCTGGGCAAAATGTCTCAAAAAAAAAAAGGGGGGAGAGAAAGAGAAGGAAAAGAAAAGAGAGAAAGCCTTTCTGGCACACTTGAATTTATGAACCAGTATTCTCATTTGCTCCGCTATCTCACTCCTATATCAGGTTGTAATGTCCTGTTAAAATGATGTTTTTACCTTTCAGGGAGCAGAGGGCACCTGAGTGGGCTCTGTCATCTACTAAGATTCCCCACCTTTCCAAAGCAGCAGATCTACCCTTTCTTATTTATCTTTCATATTAGTCTTCTTCCAATCAAAACTGTGATAGACAGAATGGCGTCCTAAAGATGTCTGCATCCCAGTCTCCAGAATCCATGAATGAATGTGTTACGTTACACAGCAAAGAGGATGGAGGTAGAATTAAGGAATGCAGAGAGAATTAAAGTTGCTAATCAGCTGCCCTTAAACTAGGGATGGTGGCTTGAGTTATTCTGGTGGATCCCATCACAAGGGTCCTTAAAAGTGGGAGAGTGGGCCGGGTGTGGTGGCTCATGCCTGTAATCCCAGCACTTTGGGAGGGTTATTCCAGCAGTAATTTTCACACCCCACACATGGCTTCCAAGAGCCTACAAGTGCCTCCCTTGCCAGCTTGGCAGGAAACCCAATTTAAATTGCCAAGGCTCTCTCCTTTCTCAATAATTCAGGATGCACCTTAAAATGCTACCATCCCCATTTTACAGATGAGGAACGGAGGCCCAGAGAGATCAGGAACTTGCCCAAGGTCATGTAGCTCCAGGCCATTACAGCTGTGGATGTTAGTAGATGACAGAGCCACATTGTCCTGTCCATACCCACAGTGGTCCCTTGAAGGTTCTCTCTGTCTCTCTGGGCAGATCATTTGAGGTAAGGAGTTCAAGACCAGCCTGGCCAACATACTGAAATACAAAAATTAGCCAGGCACAGTGGTGTGCGCCTGTAATCCCAGCTACTTAGGAGGTTGAGGCAGGAGAATCACTGGAACCAGGCAGGCAGAGGCTGCAGTGAGCCAAGATCGTGCCACTGTGCTCCACTCTGGCAACGGAGTGAGGCCCTGTCTCCAAAAAAAAAAAAAAAGAAAAGAAAAATGGGAGAGGGAAACAGAAGAGGGAGAGCCCAAGAGATGGCAGAGTGGACAGACACAGCCCAACGTTTCTGGCTGTGAGAATGTGGGGAAGGGGCCGTGAGCCAAGGCATGTGGGCAACCTCTAGAACGCTAGAAAATTGAAGGGAACAGAGTCTCCCTTAGAGCCCCCAGAAGGAAGGATACGACCCTGGTGACAGCTTGGTTTTCAGTCCAGTGAGACCCACATCAACCTTCTGACCTCAGAGCTGTCAGATTATCTATCTGTGATGTTTTAAGCCTCTAAGCCTGTGGTAATGTGCTTTCACAGCGATAGGAATGAATAGACAACACCACCAATACAGAAACAATGAGACAAAAACACTTGTTTTTGCAAACCTCTGCTTCAGCTCTTCTGACACTGTTTTTGAAAGTTCTTGTCCTGCTCCTGAGCTTTGCTTCTCTGCCCCTGGTCCCAGGACTGATGCAGATTCTTTTGTACTAAGAGCTCTCTAAGAAGTGCTGTGTTTATTTTAAAAGGTCCCTCTCCTTCATGGAGGTCGCTGCTGGCATCCTCTGGGGACTCCCTTTTCTCCTCACATTTCCTGTCTTTGTCTCTGGAGTCATGCCTTCCTTTCCTCTGAACTTTCTAAAGTCCTGTCCTAGGCTTGGTGCATGGGACTGAATAGTACCAAGCGCTCAGGACGTCAAGACGCAAAGTCACTCAAAATCCACTGGGTGGAATCTCCTGAAATTGACTTTTTTTTTTTTTTTTTTTTTTTGATATCTAAGAAAGTCAAGTATCAGCAATTCCATCAAAGTTCAACATAAGAAGAGAATACAGGTAAATAACTACAGGTGTAAAAAATACACCACAGAAGCAGAAACAAGAAGAGGTGTCATGGTGGAGGTAGACAAATAAATAAGAAAAGAGTCATGAGAAATACTCTAGAGAAAATAGTGGCTCACACCTATATCCCAACACTTTGGGAGACCAAGGCAGGAGGATCACTTGAGCCCATGAGTTCGAGACCAGCCTGGGCAACATGGAAAAACCCTGCCTCTACAAAAACACACAAAACTAGCCAGGTGTGGTGGTGCTTGGCAGGAGTCCCAGCTGCTTGGGAGGCTGAAGTAGGCGGATCACTTGAGCCCAGGAGCTCAAGCTGCAGTGAACCATGATTGCACCACCGCACTCCAGCCTGGATGAGAGGGTGAGACTCTGTCTCTTAAAACAACAACAAAAAACCCTCAGCCCTGCAGTGGGGCACCCCTGGGAGCTCTTTTGGATTGGGTGGGTAGGGAAGAACCCTGGGAGGCAGTGACCTGCTGTGCCACACCCAGGAGCTTGGTCTGGATCCCGTGGAAGACTCGGAGCCAGCAGAGACAGTAGGCAGGGGAGGACAGGGCCGGGTCCCTCTGTGGCTCACTCACTCTGGAGTGGGTGTGGGATGTACCGGCGGGGCCAGTCCAGGAGCCTAGCTGGTTAAAGGGGGGTCTCGTGGTAGCCCAGGCATGGGACGATGGTGGACTAGAGTAAGACCACGACAGTGGGTTGGGGAAAGCGGAGGTACTTAGGATGGGGAAGACACAGGACTGTCGGTGACGGGGTGTGTTGGGGTGGGAGCAGGGAAGGGAGAGGGAGGTGAGAGGGATGGCTCTGGTTCACTATTAGGGGACTGGGTGGTTCTGCTTCTCCTCAACACAGGGAACTCTGGGAGGCAGGGAGATTGGGTGGCCAGAGACGTGCGGAGAGGGGGACAGAGGAGCTTACAGGCAGCAGTGCTGGAAGTGAGTGCTGAGCGTGGCAGCTGGACAAGAAGGGGGTCCGACGGCGCACGCCTCCAGTCCGCACACCCTCGGGTAGTTGCCTGCCCGTGAATCTGGACTGTGGTCTCTGATTTTCACGGATGCTAAGAGGGCACAGTCACCTCTTCACAAGATCTGCCATCAGCACTTTCTGAGTTTTTGTGGTTGGTCAGAATTAAGTCTGGAGTAGCTGCCCCCAGAAGGAGCCATTTGAAAAGCATCTTGAGGATTTTCCAATACTCTGGTTCCAGAAGAATTAGACACTCCGCCTCCTCTGGTTTAACCCAGGCTTTTGGGGTTGGCTCCACGGGTGACTTATGTAGGAAACACGTGGGGCTCCTCCAAGGTAGTTTTTACGGCTGTGCCTGGCAACCTTCACTTACCCTCATCCACATAGACGAGTGACCACGGGTACACTCCACTCAGTCACCCCACACTCCAGAGGCCCCGTATAGACGTTCACGTATTCACAGACAGATGTGGCTTTCCACTGTCTTCACATTCACAAGCTCAAGGACAGGTCAGTCCCTGCCGATGCAAGTTATAAGGAAGCACAGCCAGTGCGTCCCTTCCTGCTGGCCTGGAGCCCTTAGCGAGCTGGAAAGCTAGGAGGAGAGACACCCCGCTAGGCGGAAACAGAAGGGAAGGTGCTGGGCTATGGGTGATCCTGGCAGCTCGCTGGCTCCTGGAAGGCCAGGTGTGAAGTCTGAAAGTAAGGACCCGGACCCTGAAGAGAAGCAAGTCTGGGCAGACGTTGTAAGTGTCTGGTCTTCAAGGCCTTTACGAGATGAGAATATGGAAGCCTCAGTCTTACCAACTAAACCTATCGGCACCAAGAGGGCTGGCCTACACAACAGAAGCCAAAAACCCACCTCCAACACACACACACGTGCACACACACCCTCTAAACATCCAAGCGTGCAGATGCTAGCCCCGTTGTTCCTGCAACCCTCAGAGAAGCTGAGTTCTGTTTCTACTCTCCTCTCACATCTGCCTGGCAGGAATACTCTGAGGGGTGGATTCCCAGACCTTGCTGCACATTAGGATCACCTGGGAAGGAAGCTTTCACAAATCCTGATCTTCAGGTCACTCATGCCAATGAAGTCAGAATATTTGGGTGTAAAACCCAGACTCCTATGTGCAGCGAGCTTCAAGAACCAAAGATCTTTGGTGTTTTGTTTTGTTTTTGAGATGGAGTCTCGCTTTGTCACCCAGACTGGAGTGCAGTGGCACGATCTTGGCTCACTGCAACGTCCGCCTCCCGGGTTCAAGCGAGTCTCCTGCCTCAGCCTCCCAAGTAGCTGGGACTACAGGCACATGCCACCATGCCCAGCTAATTTTTGTATTTTTAGTAGAGATGGAGTTTCACCACGTTGGCCAGGCTGGTCTCAAACTCCCGACCTCATGATCCGCCTGCTTTGACCTCCCAAAGTGCTAGGATTATGGGTATGAGCCGCTGTGTCTAGCCAGTACTTTCTTCCTATGGTTGAATAATATTACCCTAGGCCACACTGCATTTCTCCATTTAACTGCTGATAGACACTGAGGTTGTTTCCACATTTGGCTATTGTGAATAATGCTGCTTTGAACATTCATGTACAAGTTTTTGTTTGAATACCTGTTTTTTTATTCTTTGGGGTATTCTAGGAGCAGAATTGCTAGGCTATATGGTAATTTGATGCTACCTTTTTTTTTTTCCTAGATAGGGTCTCTCTGTAGCCCAGATTGGAGTGCAGTGGCAAGATCAGGGTTCGCTGCAACCTTGACCTCCTGGGCTCCCTTGATCCTCCTCCCTCAGCCTCCCAAATAGCTGGGACCACAAGCATGTGTCACCACACCTGGCTAATTTAAAAAATTTTTTGTAGAGACGGGGTTTCCCTATGTTGCCCAGGCTGGTCTCAAACCCCTGACCTCAAGTGATCTGCCTGCCTTGGCCTCCCAAAGTGCTGGGATTGCAGACGCAAGCCAACCACTTCTGGCTGATAGTTCACTTTTTAATGAACTGCCAAACTGTTTCCCACACATACTGCACCATTTTACATTTCTACCAGTGGTGTACAAATGTTCCAATTTGTCTGCGTCCTTGTTAACACTTAACGTTTTTCTTTTTTTATTATTATAGCCATTCATGTAAGTGTAAAGTGGTGTCTTACTGTGGTTTTAATTTTCATCTCCGTAACGATGACTAATATTGAGCACTTTTTCTTGTACTTGTTGACCATTTGTGTATCTTCTTTGGAGAAGAGTCTATTCAAGACCAGATATTTTATACCTCCTAGTCCTCATAGCACCGCTGAGAGGGTTGTTCACAGTTTTCTAGATGGGGAAACTGAGGCTAAGAGAATCTAGGTTGCCCCAACTGCAATTGATGACAGAAAGCAAGTTTGCTGATGCTGAAATTCATACCCTACACATGCCCCCAAACAGTCCAGTGTGCAGATGCTCGTGCCAAATGAGAAATACAGTCAAAGGGCTACAGGGTGCTAGCGTGGTGGCTCGTGCCTGTAATCCCAGCACTTTCGGAGGCCAAGGCAGGTGGATCCCCTGAGGTCAGGGGTTCAAGACCAGCCTGGCCAACATGGCGAAACCCCGTCTCTACTAAAAACACAAAAGTTAGCTGAGTGTGATGGCAGGCACCTGTGATCCCAGCTATTCGGGAGGCTGAGGCAGGAGAATCACTTGAACCCAGGAGGCTGAGGTTGCAGTGAGCCAAGATTGAACCACTGCACTCCAGCCTGGGTGACAAGAGCAAAAACTCTGTCTAAAAAAAAAAAAAAAAAGTAAGCTACAGGCTGTGGAGGAAGGATGAGCCCAAAACCTAGAGCCCTGAGGAAGTCTTCAGGTAGAAGCAGGGAGTGGGGTTCCATGTGAGTGTGGAGTGACAGAGAGATACAGTAGAGAGACCAAGTGTGCCAGGGACCAGCAAGGCATATTGAAGGAGACCCCTTTTGTCAGGCCTGTTTCTGTAGCAAAGAAAGACACAGTTGGCGTGTTCAGCACGGGCCCAGGGAGGAGGTCACTCAGGTTTTATGCTCCGGACTCCTTTGTGTCCTGAGAATTCTCTAGGCTTGGCCACAATCAGCTCCAGCTGCTGATTCTGGGATGGACTCAGACAGACTCAGCCTCACCCAGGTCACACAATGAAAGTGGTAAGTCGATGCTCTGCACAGGCAGCTGCTACAGCTGCAGGAAAACTGGAGGTGTGAGGCGATGTTTCTGTTAGACTGTCAGTTTCATCAGAAATCAGTGCCAGGAAAGGGTTTTGCAGCTCCGTGTATGTGCATGTGTGTGTCTATGGGCTCCAGTACCCTTTAGAAGCCTATCTTTGTACTTTGTACTCTTAAGAGGTGCAAAGTGAGATTGAGGTGTAGAGAGGGATGAAGGGGAAAGAGTTCTGATGATCTGAGGCTGGAGGAGAAATAAGGACCGGAGCTGCCCTCAGGCCTTGGAGAGCAGCCTTCACCTCTGGAAATGATGCTGAACTATTTCAGCCTCTCTCTCACGGGGTTTCCTGTTTCCTATTTGGTCTCTGGTTTCCAGGCAACACACGAATACCCCCAAACTCCTGAAGTGTATGGGTCTCCAAATGTCCCTCTTTCTCTCAAGCTCACATCTGTGATGAGTTTCCCATCTGCGCAGTCTCCCAGGGCAGCCCATCCATTCTGTTCTCTCCAGAGACAAAAGTGATAGAAGATGCTTGTGGTTTGAGGTGTGTGCGTGCATTCCCCTTCCCTTTGTACGTTTCTCCAGTTTAATGAGTCTTCCTGCAAAGTCAGTCTGGCTGAATTGCATGATTGGGATGGGGAGCAGGCAGGAGATTTAGAGTTTTGCTGATTTGATGCACTAAAGAACTGAGTCTGGCAGCAGCCCAGCAATTGAGAAGGAAAGTAGGGGAATAAAGCCCTAAAAATGACCCACTGGTGAGCTATTGGCTGGCTTTCTCTCTCTCTCAGGAGAGAGTGGAGGGGCGGTCTTCAGGAACTCTGGTGGGCTTCAGGAGACTTGAAACTTCCTTAGATTCATGATCAACTGGTTAATGAATGCAGAGAACCTGGGAGTGAAGTATAAAGTTCAGAGGGGTAAAGTTTTAAAGAGTTATTTTTGTTTTAGCATAATTAATATATATCAATTGCATTAATATTTGCATACTAATGAAGTTAAATAGTACTTCAAGGCTTAGAACAACAGTCCTTTGTCCCTCTTCTCCACCTCTGAGCTCCACTCTCAAGGGTAACCTATTTTTTGTTTTAACTATTTTTAGAAGTTTACCTTGGAGAGGGGTGTATTAGTCTGTTTTCATGCTGCTGCTAAGGACATACCTGAGACTGGGCAATTTACAAAAGAAAGAGGTTTAATGGACTCACAGTTGCACGTGGCTAGGGAGGCCTCACGGTCATGGCAGAAGGTAAAAGGCACATATTACACGGTGGTGGCAAGAGAGAATGAGAGTCAAGTGAAAGGGATTTCCCTTCATAGAACCATCAGAGCTCATGAGAGATACTCACTACCATAAGAACAGTACAGGAGAAACTACCCCCATGATTCCGTTAACTCCCACCAGCTCCCTTCCAACAACATGTGGGAATTATGGAGTATAATTCCAGATGAGATTTGGGTGGGGACACAGAGCCAAACCATATCAAAGGGCAAAGCAAGATGGCTGAATAGAATCACCCAGTCATTGTCCCTCTGCAGGAACATCAAATTGAACAACGATCCACACAAAGGAGCACCTTCTAAAGAGCTACAGATGCACTGGAGAGGGTAGGAAGGACAGTCTCACGTTGCCTAAACCACCCCTACCCCAACCCCAGGGAGAACAGTAGGAGACAGAAACTGCCTGCTTAGGGGCGGGAAAGGGAAGTGAATGTGGAACTTTAAATTAGAACTCAGTCCCAGCCCCACCTCAGTGGAACAAAGCTCCATGTAGAACTCCTGTAGCCTGAAATTCCAGGCTAGGGCCCACAGAGGGAGAATTTAGACCCAGCCCAGGCCAGAAGGGAATCCACCACCCAGGCAGGAGGAGTCAGAGTACCTGTCTGCTTCATTACCAGGAAATTAAAGTGGCATCTGGCCCTAAATAAACTTCAGTGGCTGGCAAGCAGGCTTTAGAAAGCATGGTCCTTGGGTGAGACCCAGTACTGTGCTGATCTGAGAGGCCACGGAGATAAAAGTGACCCAGTATGACACCACTGGTGGCTGCCACAGGAGCGCCCATGTCATGCCCTACCCCAGCTCCAGGCAGTGCAGCTCAAAGAGACTCCCTCTGCTTGGGAAGCAAGAATAGTACAGGAGACTTTGTCTATGAATCTAGCGTCAGTTTGCCACAGTAAAACAAAACACAGGGCTGAACCCACAACCTGGACATCCTTCTGGGCTGGTCCTGGGACAGAAGAAAATCCATCACCCTGGCAGGAAAAACCCAAGTCCCAGCCTGCCTCACCACCAGCTGACCAAAGTGACCTTGGTCTTTGAATAAATATCAGCTATATTAAGGCAGTGGCAGCTGTAGGCCTGGAGCTAGCCCTGGTACTGCACCGGTCAGGGAGACTGTAGGCTTTGGTGTGACCTAGCATAGTGCCAGCTGCAGAGGAGGCCATGGGTGTGTCCATGTCAGCCCTCCCACAACTCCAGACAGTGCACAGCAGAGAGAGAATTCTTCCATTGGGGTAAAGAGGGAAGTGAGCAAAGACCTTAGTGTGGAAACTCAGGAACGACCTCTGGTTTTCCCCAACTACGTCAGGGCTGGTGATCTTGGAGTCTGCAAGACTCACAGTGAACCTCGGCTTAGGGCCCCTCTACCGCCAAAAATATCTGCACTGACCACAGGTTTAGTGAACTCAGCAGTGATCGTTTTAAATTATTGGCAGGCTCCCTGAAGAATGGATACAAACAGGCCGGATAGTTAAGACTGGAATGAGTATCTAATTCATCAATGCCCAGATATTGATGAAGATCCACAAGCATCAGAAACATTCAGAAAATATGGCCTCATGGCCGGGCGCGGTGGCTCAAGCCTGTCATCCCAGCACTTTGGGAGGCCGAGGCGGGTGGATCACGAGGTCGAGAGATCGAGACCATCCCGGTCAACATGGTGAAACCCCGTCTCTACTAAAAATACAAAAAATTAGCTGGGCATGGTGGCGCGTGCCTGTAATCCCAGCTACTCAGGAGGCTGAGGCAGGAGAATTGCCTGAACCCGGGAGGCGGAGGTTGTGGTGAGCCGAGATCGTGCCATTGCACTCCAGCCTGGGGAACAAGAGCGAAACTCCGTCTCAAAAAAAAAAAAAAAAGAGGGAGTAGAGACACAAAAGGGGTTGAAAGCTTATTCAAAGAAATAATATCATGGAGCGGAGAGAAGAAAAAAACAAATAATATCAGAAAATTTTCCAAACCTAAAGAAAGATATGAATACCCAGGTGTAGGAAGGTCAAAGAGCACCAAGCAGATTCAACCCAAATATGACTACCCCAAGGCATATAAAAATCAGACTCTCAAAGGTCAACAAGAAACAGAGGATCCTAAAAGTGGCAAGGAAAAACAAACAAATAACATATAAACAAGCTCCAGGCTGGGTGCGATGGCTCACACCTGTAATCCCAGCACTTTGGGAGGCTGAGGCAGGTGCATCACTTGAGGTCAGGACTTCAAGACCAACCCGGCCAACATGGTGAAACCCCATCTCTACTAAACAATGCAAAAATTAGCCAAGGGTAGTGGTGGGTGTCTGTAATCCCAGCGACTCAGGAGGCTGAGGCAAGAAGAATTGCTTGAACCTGGGAGATGGAGGTTGCAGTGAGCAGAGAGCATGCCACTGAACTCCAGCCTGGGTGACAGTGTGAGGCTCTGTCTCAAAAAAAAAAAAAAAAAAAAAAAAAAAAAACAAAGCTCCAGTACATCTGACAGTGAACTTCTCAGTGGAAATCTTACAGGCCAGGAGAGAGTAGGATGCTATATTTAAAATGATAAAGAAGAAAAAAATCACAAACTGATACCCTGTAACCCCAGTACTTTGGGAGGCCAAGGCGGGAGGACAACTTGAGCTTAGGAGTTCAACACCAGCCTGGGCAACCTAGTAAGACCCTGTGTCTTCTAAAAGTAAAAAAATTAGCTGGGCATGGTGATGCATACCTGTAGTCCCAGGTATTGAAGAGGTAGACATGGGAAGATCACTGGAGCTCAGGAGTTCAAGGCTATAGTGAGCTAAGATCACACCACTGCACTCTAGTCTGGGTAACAGAGTGAGACCTTGTTGCCAAAAAAAAAAAAAAAAGAAAAAAAGTATAACATATGCTCCTCTTTAAGAAAAAAATAGAGGTTTTCTTTTCGGCAAAATGCTTTGCTTCATTAGTGTAGAATTTTACATTCCAAATCAGATTGCATTTTGCTATATACTGCATTTTCTGTTCTTCAGATCACCTGACACCCAGAGAATAATAAGAAACTTGGTTTGAATTAAAATTTGTTTTGAATATAAGAAACACATGGTAAATACTCCTTTTTTTTTTTTTTTTTCTTTGAGACGGAGTCTCGCTCTTGTCGCCCAGGCTGGAGTGCAGTGGTGTGGTCTTGGCTCACCGTAGCCTCCACTAGCCTCCCGGGTTCAAGTACTTCTCCTGCTTCAGCCTCCCAAGTAACTGGGATTACAGGCGTGTACCACCATGCCTGGCTAATTTTTGCACTTTTAGTACAGACAGGGTTTTGCCATGTTGGCTAGACTGGTCTCGAACTCCTGAAAGCATGGTTTTGAAAACTCAGCGCATGCCTCTCTCACATAAGAATAATTCTACATGTTCCCTACTGCTGCAGCAGAGTGGTGGCGGTTTTAAATAAAGTGATTTCTGACCATTTTCCCTAAAATCTGAACACAAGAAGTTTCTTGTTTGCTTACCAATGACTTTGTCCCACTATGGTGATCCCAGGCTATCCGGGGTGGTTGAGTGGGGCTGCTCTGACTGTGAGGACAGGGCACAAGGCTGTTGGGCTTTTCTGCAAAGTGGCCAGGCTGAAACCTACCTATTTTGTTGGGAGAATCCAGTTTCAGTAGCTACAGGTCTTTTCTCCCGGGCTGGCTAGTTTTTCCAGAGAATCCTCTAATCTCTCACTGGAAAGTAGCAGCTGGGCTGCTCAGAATTGGGTGAAAGAGGGACCCTGGGGTCTCAGGACACAGGATAGGGACTTTCACTCTATTGCCTTGATTTCTGTGCACGCTTTTTCTCCTTCCTCTGCTGGGCTTAGTTCCCTGGAATCTAGCTCTGTCTGTCCTGTTTCTCCAGAGAATGAACTCCCTGTGTCCTCTCCCTGTAAGGAGAGGTGGGCTCTGACTGTACCTTACGCAGACTTAACCCCTTCCTGCCCTCTCCCCTGCCTTTTGAGGGAGATGGCACCTGCCTCAGCTTCTTTGCATCTCACAGGCCCCTTCTACTTACTCCATTTTGTTTTCTAAACAGTTGTTGACATCACTTATCTTTGTTCTTAGGAGTTTACACCTTTTTTCTTTTTTGAGACAGGGTCTCACTCTGTTGCCCAGGCTGGAGTGCAGTGGTGTCATTATAGCTCACTGCAGCCTCAAACTCCTGGGCTCAAGCAATCCTCCCGACTTGACCTCTGGAGTAGCTAGGACTACAGGTTCTCACCATAATGCCCAGCTAATTTTTAAATTTTTTACAGAGACACAGTTTTGCTGTGTTGCCCAGGACAGTCTCAAACTCCTGGACTCAAGTGATCTTCCTGCCTCAGCCTCCCAAAATGCTGAGATTGCAGGGGTGAGACACCAAGTCTGGCCTGCAAATGTTATTATCAGCATCTTAGAATGGTGGATCTTTTCCAGAAGGTTTTCAGTTTACTTTGTCCTGATCCATCAGAGGAATTACTATCTGTGACAGCTATAGTCTTATAAAATGTATTTTTTAAATAATAAGACTTGAAAGTTGAAATTATTCCTTGAACTTTGGGCTGCAGAGTGAATGTCATGTTAACAGGCATCAAAGCAACATTACTCCTTGTACATCTCCATCAGAGCTCTTAAGAGCATCATCAATGGGCAGTAATATTTTGAAAGGAATCTTTTTCTGAGCAGTAGTTCTCAACAGTAGGCTTAAAATATTCAGTATACCGTGCTGTAAACAAATGGGCTGTCATCCAGGCTTTGTGTTGCATTTAGAGAGCACAAGCGGAGTATATTTCACAATTCTTAAGGGCACTAGGATTTTCAAAAAAGCATTGGCCTCAACTTTAAGTCATCAGGAGCTTTAGCTCTAAAGAAGAGAGTCAGCCTGTCCTTTGAAGCTTTAAAGCCAGGCATTGACTTCTCTAGCTTAAAAGTCCTAGATGGTACCTTTTTCTAAGAAGAGGCTATTTAACCTACATTGCAAGTGTGTTTAGTGTAGGCACCTTCATCAGTGATGGTAGCTGGAGCTTCTGGATAACTTGCTGCAACTTCTCAATCAGCACTTGCTGCTTCAACTTGAATTTTTGTGTGATGGAGATGGCTTCTTACACCTCGTGAACCAATCTCTGCTAGTTTTCCAAGTAGTCTTCTGCAGCTTCCTCACCTCTCTCAGCCTTCATAGAATTGAAGAGAGTTAGAGTCTTGCTCTGGATTAGGCTTTGGTTTAAGGGAATGTTGTGGCTGGTTTTATCTTCTGTGCAGACCACTCAAACTTTCTCCGTATCAGCAGTAGGGCTGTTTTGCTTTTTAATCGTTTGTATGGTCACTGGAATAGTACTTAATTTCCTTTAAGAACAGTTCCTTTGCATTCACAACTTAGCTACCTGACTGGCACAAGAGGTCTAGGTTTCAGCCCATGTCAGCTTTTGACCTGCCTCCCTCACTATGCTTAATCAGTCCTAGCTTTTGATTTAAAGTGAGAGATACGTGACTCTTCCTTCGATTCGTACACTTAAGAGGCCATTGTAAGGTTATTAACTGTCCTAATTTCAGTATTGCTGTGTCTTAGGGAATAGGCCCAAGGAGGGAGGAGGGAGGGACAGAGAGATGGGGGGAATGGCTGGTGGGTGGAGCAGTCAGAACACATACATTTATCAGTTAAGTTCACCATCTTGTATGGATGCAGTTTGTGGAGCTTCAAAACAATTATACTAGAGCCAGGCACTGTGTTGCTTGCCTGTGGTCCCAGCTACTTGAGAAGCTGAGGCAGGAGGGTTGCTTGAGCCCAGGAGTTCAAGGCCAGCCTGGATAACATAACAAGGCTGTGACTAAAAAAAAAACAACAACAAAAAATCACACTGGCAGTCAGGCATGGTGGTTCACGCCTGTAATCCCAGCACTTTGGGAGGCCAAGGGGGGTGGATCACGAGGTCAGGAGTTTGAGACCACCCTGACTAACATGGTGAAACCCCGTCTCTACTAAAAATACAAAAATTGGCCGAGTGTGGTGGCACAAGCCTGTAGTCCCAGCTACTTAGGAGGCTGAGGCAGAAGAATCGCTTGAACCCGGGAGGCAGAGGTTGTAGCGAGCTGACATCACGCCACTGCACTCCAGCCTGATCGACAGAGCAAGGCTCTGTCTCAAAAAAAAAAATCACACTGGTAACATCAAAAATCACTGATTACATATCACCATAACGGATACAATAAAAACAGTAAAGTTCAAAATATTGCGAGAATTACCAAAATGTGACACAGAGATACAAAGTGAGCACGTGCTATTGGAAAAATGTCACCAATAGATTTACTCACTGCAGGGTTAACCACAAACCTTTGATTTGAAACCAATGCAATACTTCTGCAAAGAGCCATAAAACAAGGTATGTCTGTATTGAATAATGCAGTGTTCGAATCTTCTAGCAAAGTGAGCAGAACTACACAGAATCGTGCTTTTAAACTGCCAATTTGGGAAATTACATTTGTTTTCAAAACTTGTTATTTCTTGGAACTCCACTCATAGCATTTGCAGAAAGTGCGTATAAAAAGTCCATAAACCTGTTAATATTATTTTTATTTGCAACAATAACTTATAGCACCAAGCAGAGGCATAAATATGCACTCATAATATTTCAACAGCTATATACAAGTGAGATTATGTGGTGACCAGGTCTCTCCTATGCTTTCCTGTCCCCATTCCTAACAATGTCAACCTTGAATTTGGAGTTGTCAGGATTTTCCTGCTCCTAATTTTGACTTGATGCTAATGGAGTCCTTCAAATCAGAAATTTCTCTATGTTTATTAAGCTTCAGAGCTCATAGAATTATATTGCCTGTTTTTATCAAATTCGTTTTTCTCAGGTTTTAGGATTTTGAAACAGTATATGATTTCCCCAAAAATACCCAGAAGAAATCCCTGCACAGAAACACTAGGCCATGATCTTTGCCTGATTGCTAAAGGAAGAATCTTGTTAAATGAAATAATATCATAAATGAGAACACGCATGGAGGTAGTGAAAGTAGTGGGCTAGGCCCTGGTTGCCTGATTTCTGCCTGTTAGAAGTCCCCTGGCCCTCAGACACCCACAGCCACCCAGCCGCGATGTAGCCCTCTATTATTTCCCAGGAGATCTCAGATCTGTTTTCCTCTGAAATATTAGGACGCACATCAGCCCGTTGGTCACAGTTAACAGTGCACCATCTACATCTATGTGTGACTTTGTCACTCTTTGGCACCCAAATAGAAAGAAGGTAAAGGGACGTTAGAAGAATCCATTCTATTCCCTCTCTGCTGTCCTAGCTGTCAAATCAGCAGAAAGCTTAGGAAGGGCAGAGCCCCAGAGGGGCTGCAGACTGATACCTGCTCTGCCTTCTGTCTGGAAGGGGAAGAAACTCCTCCACCAGAAGCGTCAGGAGTTGGGCAGCAGAGAGCAAAGAAAGCAGGCAATTTCTGCAAGAAGGGGAAAGGGAAGAAGGTAGGGAAAAGTGATGGGTCCCAGGCAGGGGCGCATTTAGCATGAAGCTAATGAAGCTTAAGCCTCAGCACCCCTTGCTTGCAAGAACCATTCCAAGCCCCTGGGAGAGGCCCCTAGAAATTGGGGTAAAATTTGGAAAAGTGAGATATATTAACCACAATCAAGACTACAGCTGTGTGTGGTGACACTTGCCTGTAGCGCCAGCTACACAGGAGGATGAGGCTGGGGGATCACTTGAGGCCACAAGTTCAAGATCAGCCTGAACAACATAGTGAGTCCCCCTGGCCCACCATCTCTAAAAAATAAAAATAGGCTGGGCGCAGTGGCTCATGCCTGTAATCCCAACATTTTGGTCGAGGCGGGTGGATCGCAAGGTCAAGAGATAGAGAGCGTCCTGGTCAATATGGTGAAACCCCATCTCTACTAAAAATACAAAAATTAGCTGGGTGTGGTGGCGCGTACCTGTAGTCCCAGATACTCAGGAGACTGAGGAAGAAGAATCACTTGAACCTAGGAGGTAGAGGTTGCAGTGAGCCGAGATAGCACCACTGCACTCCAGCCTGGCAACAAAGCAAGATCTATCTTAAAAAAAAATAATTAATTAAAATAAATTAAGACTATAGGCCAGGGCTGATGGCTCACACCTGTAATCCCAGCACTTTGAGAGGCCAAGGCAGGTGGGTCACCTGAGGTCAGGAGTTCAAAATCAGCCTGGCCAAGAAGGTAAAACCCCATCTCTACTGAAACTAGAAAAATTAGCCGGCGTGGTGGTGGGTGCCTGTATTCCAGCTACTTGGAAGGCTGAGGCAGGAGGATCACTTGAACCCAGGAGAAAGAGGTGCAGTGAGTTGAAATCATGCCATTGCACTCCAGCCTGGGTGACAGAGTGAGACTCGTCTCAAAAAAAATTAAAACTACAGTCTTTTCCCTCCCTGACATCCCTCAGTCACACTTCCTTTCATGTTGGGTGGTATTCAGAGTGTCTGTGGGCATTTTTAATATCTATCTAAGGAGAAATTGAGAGTACATTTATTTATGTGATTTGCAGTCACTTTCTGGTATAGTTTCTGGTACTGCCCCTCTCTCAGTGAAGGAATGGCTTCTAGAGCTATCTCCACTGGCTACTGTATTGACTTAATACCAAAGGGCCTGTCGAAATATAAATGTGAATTTCAACACCTGACACCGGAAGTAGGGGGGAAGTAGAACAGAAAGAATGTTGAAAACATACAGAGTCAGAAGCTAGTTTGTGGAAAATTCTTTCAGCTATCGTAAATGTAAAAGGCAGGGCTTGATTTTCACTGATGTCTAGTCAACATTTTCTTCTTCCAGGATATGTTCTCTCTTGTCGTGACTATTTTTAATACTGCTGTAAATACAATTATAGACACACTTTTTTTATTTGTTGGGATTGAAAAAATAGAATATATCAACTTCTGGAGTTAAGCATAAACCTATGGCAATATTACAGAAAATGTTGATCAACTATGCTGGAAAAAACACTAAATTATCTTTCTATTATTCCTATAGAAAATGTCACTACAAAATTGTTGGCAAAGAAAATGGTCATCAAAGAGTAGGCAGCCAAAAGCACATGGAAAAATAGTATAGAAGTGTGTCAGGGAATAAAAATGTGAATTTTCTGGATTTTGTGATGTTTGTGGTATTTGTCAGCCTTTAAAAAACTTGATGTCATCTATTTTCTCATTGTAAATATTTACTTTTATACTCAATTTTGCATTTTTTTAAATTTTATTTTTCTTGAAGTGATCTCCAAATTATATAAGCTTCAGACTTCACCAGACCTAGACCTGTGCCTGGACTCTGGTGCGGGGCCCAGGGGTTTATACCGGCAGCCATTCTCAGCCTTTAGCGTCCCCTGGGGTCCCTAACTCATTCTTCCCCAAAGTCCCCACCCAGTCCTCAGCTCAGGCCCTGGGAGCCATCAACACTTAAAGTTGAGGAACTCTTTGCTCCTCTGGGGAGCAGGAGAGTGTGTGAGCCAGTGAGACACACATTTGCTGAATTAGACCTCCGGGGTCTTTTCCCCCAGCAAAGTCCTGCCTGGCAGAGTAGCTGGCCATTGTGTCAGGACCCACCACCCTCTTGTGAAGGACAAGCCCCTGGACCTTGCGGCCTGGGCTGAGGCCTCAACCAACAGCAGCAGTATTTGAGGCTGAGTCTGCTGTAGATTTTAAAAACAGGACCCGTGACCAGGCACCGTGGCTCATGCCTATAATCCCAGCATTTTGGGAGACCCAGGCAGGAGAATTGCTTGAACCCAGGAGTCTAAGATCAGCCAGGGCAACACAGGGAAACCTTGCCTCTAAAAAAACTTTTAAAAAGCCAGGTGCAGGGCTAGGTGTGGTGGCTCATGCCTGTGATCCCAGCACTTTGGGAGGCCGAAGTGGGAGGACCACTTGAGGTCAGGAGTTCGTGACCAGCCTGGCCAACATGGTGAAACCCCATCTCTACTAAAAATAGAAAAATTAGCAGGGTGTAGTGGTGCATGCCTATAATCCCAGATACCCAGGAGGCTGAGGCATGAGAATTGCTTGAACCCCGGAGGCAGAGGTGGCAGTGAGCCAAGATGGCACCACTGCACTTCAGCCTGGGTGACAGAGCAAGACCCTATCTCAAAAAAATAAAATAATGTTTAAAAAGTCAGGCATGGTGGCGCATGCCCACAGTCCCATCTACTCAGGAAGCTGAGGCCTGCTTGAACCCGGGAAGCTGAGGCTGCAGTGAGCTGTGATCATCCCACTGTACTCCAGCCTGGATGACAGAGCAATATATCCTCTCTCAAAAACAAAAACAAAAAAGCAGGACCAGCAGGAATGGTCTGCTGTGGATTGGGACCCCTGAATGTTCCTGAGGGGGTTAATCATGCGCAGTTCAGACATCTTCCCTGTTGTGACTGGCCTTCCTGCCTCCCCAGCCATCTGCCCAAATGAGTGCTTACTAATGAGCCAGAGAGCGCTGAGCCAGCCCGTGCAGGGCATCCGCGCAGGGCTCACAGACCCCTCTCAGCGAAACAACGTGACTGTGAAAACAATTTGCTGCTGTTCCTCTTCACCCTGACCTTGGGTCATTCTGGCCTAAAAGATCGCATTGCTCCCAGCCTCGGGGAAGTTTTGTACAATTAGCTCCAACTCTCTGCAGAAAGACCCTGCAAAAAACAGGGGTGGAGCACGGCCGTCCAGTGCCAGTTTCACCAACTCAAGCATGAAAGGACACTGACCCCGTGTGGCCATGTTTGGAGGTGCAGCACGGGGAGAGAAGAAAGGCTCCAGCACCGGCCTTTAAACAATCCCTGCAGATCCTGGCTGACCCTGCTCTGTCCCTACTCACCTCACAAGATCCTGCTGAGAGGACCTGACCCCATAAGGGCCTGCTGACCCGTTCTTCTGGTGAAATGTCCCCACCAGGTGCTCTCAACTCTGTGCAATTATCGGACTATAACTTCACAGGCCATTTGAGCGCAGATAGGTAAGGTGGGCAGGAGACGAGCTCACAGTGCAGGATGGATTTTGAGGAGGTGAGAGGAGAAGAGTGTTTCTCACTCACCCAAGGCACTGAGCACAGTGTCCCAAACATAACGGGGAGTGAACACACGCATGCCCACTTGCACTTCAGGCGCAGGAAACCCCAAGCAGAGGCAGGCACACGCAGGTATGGAACAGACACGGAGGGCTGGAGAGCGGAGCTGCTTTTCTGCGGATTTTAGGTTAGGCGGAGCACTGCTGGATTTTCTAGAAGCTGGATTGCTAAGCCCCAGTTCTGGGGTCTTTCTCGGATCACACAGCTGTGTGGAAGGAAAGGAGCCTGAGTTCTGCAATCTGGGCCAAGAAGAGGCAGATGTAGCATTTTTGATTCCATCTGAATTCCTCACACATCAAACTCAGATTCCATTCTAAACATTCATTTTCTTGTTGACACTGTGAGATGTCATAAACAGAAGGTGCCCTGCCTGGGACAAATGAGGAGGGAAAGGCTCAGAGAATGGGCTGTGTCTTAAGTCACAGCCACTGAGTGTGCAAAAAGCCAAGCTGGGGTTTGAACATGATAAAAATACACCATGGCTGCTGGGTTCCAAAGTGCAACCTGCGGCTTCTAAGGGAACTGAAACCCAACTCGCTCTGTCTCCCCCAGCTCAGTCCGCGCTCTCCCTGTAGCAGAGCCATCGTCTCAAGGCAAACTGGATCCCACTGCTCAAAACTGAGCCACCCAATACAGGAATGCGCAGACATACAAGACTTATAAAGAGACTTAGACTCCCACATAATAATAGTGGGAGACTTCAACATTAATATTAGACAGATCAATGAGACAGAAAATTAACAACGATATTCAGGACTTGAACTCAGATCTGGAACAAGTAAATGTAATTAACATTTATAGAACTCTCCACTTTAAATATACAAAATATACACTCTTATCAGTACCACATCATATCAACTTAGAAGTTTAAAAGAAATCTTGGTTAGCTCCTTGTTTGCTATTCTCTTCCCTCATTTTCTTTCATGTCTCTATTATTAAGGACAATTATAGGCATACCCATATTTAGACTGCATTCTAGCCCAGGCAATAAAGCAATACCCCCATCCTCTCTCCCTCTTCCTCTTTCTCTTTCTTCCTCTTCTTTATTCTTTAAAAAAAAAAAAAAAAAAAAAAAAAAAAAAAAAAAAAAAAAAAACTGAGCCACTCTTCTCTGGTGTCAGGACAAAAATGGCCCGATCTCAGCTCACCGCAACCTCCGCCTCCTGGGTTCAGACAATTCTCCTGCCTCAGCCTCCTGAGTAGCTGGGATTACAGGCACGCGCCACCATGCCCAGCTAATTTTTTTGTATTTTTAGTAGAGATGGGGTTTCACCATGTTGACCAGGATGGTCTCGATCTCTTGACCTCGTGATCCACCCGCCTCGGCCTCCCAAAGTGCTGGGATTACAGGCTTGAGCCACTGCGCCCAGCCTGGCATTGTCTTAAAAAGTTAAACTTTAACCTACCATTTGACCCAACAATTCACTTTAGGTATTTATCCAAGAGAAAGGAAAACTTATTTGACATAAAAGCCTGTATATAAATATTTATGCTGGCATTGCCCATACTTGTCAAAAACTGGCAATAAACCAAATGTCTTTCAAACAGTTGTTACATGTACACAATAAAATACCACTTAGCAAAGAAAAAGAATGGACTACGGACACAGGCAACGACATGCATGCGTCTCAAACGCATTATGCTGAGTGAAACTCAATCTCAAAAGGTTACATACTATATGATTCCATTTTTATGACATTCTGAAAAAGACAAAAATGTAAGAACAGAAAGCAGATCAGTAGTTGCCAGAGTTTAGGAAAGGGGGAAGCTCTGAATACAAAGGGGCAGCATGAGAGAAATCTTTGGGGTGTTAGAATTGTTCTGTAACTTGCCTGAGGTGGTGGTTACAAAACTCTGTATCTGTGAAAAATGTATGCAGTGTACGCCAAACAGTTAATTTTATTATATGCAAAAAAACCCAAAACCATTTTCAAGTAAAAGTTGGCTGGGCACAATGGCTGAAGCCTGTAATCCTAGCACTTTGGGAGGCCAAGGAGGGTGGATCACCAGAGGTCAGGAGTTCAAGAACAACCTGGCCAACATTGTGAAACCCCATCTCTACTTAAAATCCAAAAATTAGCCAGCCATGGTGGTGGGCACCCATAGTCCCAGCTACTTGGGAGGCTGAGGCAGGAGAATCGCTTGAACATGGGAGGTGGAGGCTGCAGTGAGCCAAGATCGTTCCACTGAACTCCAGCCTAGGCAACAGGGTGAGTCTCTCTCTCTCTCTCTCTCTCTCTCTCTCTCTCTTTCACACACACACACACACACACACACACACACACCAAAAACCAAAAAACACCCAACCGTTTTTCAAATAAGAGAGAGAAAAAAAAAAACCACAACCACACACAACCCAAAACAAAACTCTGCCCCCTGACACAGGCTCTGGCCGTCCTTCCTCCAAGCTCAAGCAGGAAGAGCAGATGGCAGAGGCCTTTGAGGACTAGAATAGGACCTGTTTGAGAGCAGACATCCATGAGCTTAATTTCTTTTACTTTTTTTTTTATTTATTATTTTGAGATAGAGTCTCACTCTGTCACCCAGGCTGGAATGCAATCTCTACCTCCCAGGCTCAAGCAATTCTCCTGCCTCAGCCTACCGAGTAGCAGGGACTGCAGGCACATGCCACCATGCCCAGCTAATTTTTGTATTTTTAATAGAGTCAGGGTTTCACCATTTTGGTGAGGCTGGTCTCAAACTCCCAACCTCAGGTGATCTGCCTGCCTCAGCCTCCCAAAGGGCTGGGATTACAGGCGTGAGCCACTGCGCCAAGCCTAGCTTAATTTCTTATCCTACTGTTCACATGGCTTTGGAATGACCACCATCCTATGAAATGCCATTATCTCACTGTCCATTCTTGTGTGTTTGCTTTTTAATCCTTGTACCTTACCACTCAGAAATAGCTGGAGCTGCCACAACTCCCCAAGGAAAAATTTGCTGTCTGACATCAGGCCAATGAAGAGTCTCTTTGGGGGCACACAGGAGAACTGACCACCCACTAGATCCTTCTTACCCATAACTCATGGCTCCTCCCAGCTGGTGGGGGCAGGGCCGTGAGCTGTTATTCATCCACATGGAGGGAATTATGGAACAGGGCCTTCAGGGTCAACCTTGATCTTACAGTGCCCGCCATGTCCCTACAAGGCTATGGCCCATCGCACCTCAGCCCACGTACACATGCTGCTTGCTTAGCTCAGAACTCCTTTATCTCTCCCAAGGCTTCGTCCCTGCCCTCCTGAAATGTTACCCTATCTCCCCCAAATGTGGCGATATCTGTTACCTTGGCTTGTAGAACTTTGTATATCCAAGTCCTATGGATTCTTTCTCCTAAATACCCACGAATGATCTCTTCACTCGCACTGTCCCTGCCTGCCTCAGACCTTCAGCCTCTCTTGTCCAGACCATTGCTAGGCAGATAGTTTCTGGGCTACCCTCTCTGGTCTGGCCCCACAACTCTTCAATTCCCCTCCTCCTAAAACCCTTGGTTCCCTCACCCAGGCAGGCACACAAGAACCTGACCAGGCCCTGGCTACTTTCCCTGTTCCCTACTCCTTCCCAGACATGTCCCCAACACTCCTAAAAAAACCTGGCCACTTGGGGCCAGGCACAGTGTTTCATGCCTGTAGTCCCAGCTACTCAGGAGGCTGAGGCAGGAGAATTGCTTGAACCTGGGAGGTGGAGACTGTAGTGAACCGAGATCACAACACTGTACTCCAGCCTGGGTGACAGAGTGAGACACTGTCTCAAAAAAAAAAAAAAAAAAAAAAAAAAGTCCAGGCACAGTGGCTCACACCTGTAATCCCAGCACTTTGGGAGGCCAAGGCAGGCGGATCACCTGAGGTCAGGTCAGGAGTTCGAGACCAGCCTGACCAACATGGCGAAACCCCATCTCTACTAAAAAAAAAAAAAAAAAATTAGCTGGTGTGTGTGGTGGGCACCTGTATTCCTAGCTACTCAGGAGGCTGAAGCAGGAGAATCGCTTGAACCCTGGAAACAGAGGTTGCAGTGAGCCGAGATTGGGCCACTGCACTCTAGCCTGGGTGACAAAACGAGACTCCGTCTCAAGCCACTGGCTTTTCCACACCTGCCCACAGTGGTCTCTCTGCCTGGAGTGTCCTTCCCTCCCCTCTGTCCACCAAGCAAACCCCTAATTTTCTTTAGGCCCGACTCCAGTATACCTCTCTTTGAAGCCTTCCCTGACTACCATGCCCTCCATCCATCCGCCCCAGGAACATTCATTCATTCCACGAGGAGTTAAGCCTCACCTATAGACTGGGAATTAGGATGGATAAGGACCCTCCTGGAGAGGACATTCACCCGGGCAAGGCTGATCGTCACCACCGTATCATCCTATAGAATTTCAGAATGATTAAGGTGAAGGGCTGCAGAATGATAAGATGCTCATGGCCGCCTTGCTGAGGGCATGCCACTTAAAAAGATACCTGATGCATTCCTCCTTTCCCTCCATGTCCTGAGCACTCTGCATCCTTCTTCTTCTTCCTTCTTCCTTCTCTCTTTCATCTTCTTTTTTTTTTTTTTTTTTGAGACAGGGTCTTGCTCCGTGGCCCAGGCTGGAGTGCAGCGTCACGATCTCAGCTCACTGCAACCTCCGCCTTCCAGGCTCAAGCAGTTCTCCCGCTTCAGTCTCCCACGTAGCTGGGATTACAGGTGCATGCCACTATGCCCAACTAATTTTTTCAGGCTGAAGTGTAATGGTGCAGTCTCGCCTCACTGCAACCTCTGCCTCCAGGGTTCCGGTGATTCTCCTGCCTCAACCTTCCAAGTAGCTGGGATTACAGGTGTGCACCACCACACCAGGCTAATTTTTGTATTTGTAGTGAAGACAGAGTTTCACCATGCTGGCCAGGCTGGTCTTGAACTCCCAACCTCAGGTGATCTACCCGCCTCAGCCTCCCGAAATATTGGGATTACAGGCGTGAGGCACCGCACCCGGCCGTGAGCACTCTGCATTTGTGATCTCTCCTTGGTAGAGTTACGAGACTTAGCAAATAAAAACATTGCGTAGGACATACTTAAGCCAAAAAATTGTTTGTGAAATTCAAATTTAATAGGACGGCCTTTGTTTAATCCGGCAACCCTACTAGGATCTCACTGCCCTGTGAGTTCAGACAATGAGCCTCAGGGCCCAGCCCTGTGGCTGGCTGCAGTAGGTACTCACTAAACACTGAAAGAATGAGCCATTAAGCAGATTAATGAGCAGCACTTGCTAAACTGTACTGCATTGTGCATTTGCTGGCTGATTCCCCTCCTGCATGACAAGCCCCCCCCTGCAGCGCAGGCAGTGTTAGATGGCATCCTCTGTACTCTAGTACCTAGGCCTGGCTAAAGGCAGCCTGAGGATTGGTTTGGGGAGAAAGTATCTGCCTCTCACCATCTATTAGTGCCTTTCCTACCACCCCAAGTAATAATCAAATAAGAAAAACATTTCAAAATGTGGCAATATATGTAATGACATGGAAATTGAGAAACGTTTTCTCAATCATATGTACATGAATAAAAACACCTTTGGAAAATTTTGCTATATTTATAGACTGCAGTATATAATCTATGAAAAAAATTGCTTCCATCTAGTGCCCTAGCTACCCCCTTCCAACCAGACGGCCTCTCCGAAACTGTTTCTCTTTTGGAATTGTGGAGCTAGCAGAAATAGCTGACCGGTAGGTGTCTGTTATATGAACGATGGCATGAAAAGATTGTACTGTGATTCTGGGCCTGCGCGTCAATCTCCCCACTGGACTGGGATCCTCCACAGGCCAGCAAGGTGTCCTTATTGTCCCCAGGCCCAGCATGCAACAGCAGCTCAGGAAATGAGGCTGGAAAATCTATCAAGAGCCACATCTCATGCTTGACATGAAAGCTTCCCCGAAGGAAGGCTGGTTCAAAAGCACACCCCATGTTGCCCTCTGGAGGTCAGCAGTCCCATCAAGGCTCAGCCCAAACCACAGACTGGCAAGCAGCCCAGAAAGGGTGTGGTCCAACTGCCCCACAAGTCCTGTGAATAAGTCCAGTCTTCGCTCCTAGTTCATCAAAGGATCACTGTCCGGGGGCAGCCTCAGCCCCTGTTGGTTTCAACTCATAAGGAGAATGTTCTGGCTTCAGCCTGTTTCTGAGCTTTAAAAAGGACAAGGAAAGGCACTGTATGGAGTGTTTTACTTTTGAATTTTTTTTTCATGACTGCAAACTGTTGGATGTTGAAAACCTTACATTTACTTGTAAATGGCCAGTCTGTGTTTGTGTATGGAGGAAGGTAAGAGTTGAAGGGCCAGAGTTATTTTCATTTTCCTTGTAAGTTTCTCTAATACTTAGCTTTTCATTGAGCATTCTATATTTATTTCTGTGTCATTCTTCGGTGCGTTTTATAACCTGTGATGCTGAAAGCCACCTTCCTTCACATTATGGACTGGAGTCAAATGGGTCAATACAGTCACACAGCATCCTCCAGAAGTTAGTACTATAGAACACCGTCCCAAATAAGCACACAATACAATTATGAGAATGAGCACAGAAACACCGTGTATAATAGTCTCAAAGGCGGCCAGGCACAGTGGCTCACACCTGTAATCCCAGCACTTTGGGAGGCCGAGGTGGGTGGATCACAAGGTCAGGAGATAGAGACCATCCTGACCAACATGGTGAAATCCCATCTCTACTAAAAATACCAAAAATAAAAATCACCAGGCGTGGTGGTGCATGCCTGTAGTCCCAGCTACTCAGGAAGCTGAGGTGGGAGGATCGCTTGAGCCCAGGCGTTCTGGGCTGTAGTGCGCTATGCTGATCAGGTGTCCACACTAGGTTCGGTATCAATATGGTGACCTCCCGGGAGCGGGGGGGCCACCAGGTTTCCTAAGGAGGGGTGAACTGGCCCAGGTCAGAAACGGAGCAGGTCAAAACTCCCATGCTGATCAGTAGTGGGATTGTGCCTGTGAATAGCCACTGCACTCCAGCCTGGGCAACATAGCGAGACTCTTGTGTCTTTAAAAAAAAAAAAAAAATTAGCTGGGTGTGGTGTCCTGCTCCCATACCACCAGCTACTCAGGAGGCTGAGGCAAGAGAATCACCTGAACCCGGGAGGTGGAGGTTGCAGTGAACTGAGATCATTCCACTACACTCCAGCCTGGGCGACAGAGCAAAACTCTGTCTCAAAAATAATAATAATAATATTAAAGAAAAATTCAAAGACACAGTCAATTATTAGAACACCATTTACTTATATACAAGGGAAACTAATAATAGATTTATTTCCTCTATCAGAGCCAAAATAAGAAGTGGGGCCGGGCGCGATGGCTCAAGCCTGTAATCCCAGCACTTTGGGAGGCCGAGGCGGGTGGATCACGAGGTCAAGAGATCGAGACCATCCTGGTCAACATGGTGAAACCCCGTCTCTACTAAAAATACAAAAAATTAGCTGGGCATGGTGGCGCGTGCCTGTAATCCCAGCTACTCAGGAGGCTGAGGCAGGAGAATTGCCTGAACGCAGGAGGCGGAGGTTGCGGTGAGCCGGGATCGCGCCATTGCACTCCAGCCTGGGTAACAAGAGCGAAACTCCGTCTCAAAAAAAAAAAAAAAAGAAGTGGGAAAAGAGGAGGAAGGAGAAAAATGAAAAACTGCAGACGTGTGCAAGATAATGAACTTTGCCTTTTCTTGAGTAAGCTTCTGATTAGCAGGCAGCTAGCTAAGAAGGCCAGAGGGTGTTCTGCCCTTGACATCTGGATGAATCATCAGAGAGGATAATTCCAGCTGCTTATAGATTCTCCAGGAGCCCTTGGAGTGGAACTGTGCTGTATCCATGGTAAGTTGCCTGTGTGTTACATGTGCCTGGGTCCTGTCTGCCCCCTGACCTTTATTAAAAAATTCTCAATGCAAGCAGCCTAAATGTTTAACAAAAGGAACTGGCTAAACAAACTTCAGTATATCCTCAGCATAGAATACTAAAGATCTTTCTTTTCTTTTTTTTCTTTTTCTTTTTTTTTTTTTTTGAGATAAGAGTCTTGCTCTCTCACACAGGCTGGAGTGCAATGGCGCGATCTCAGCTCACTGCAAACTCTGCCTCCCAGGTTCAAGCGATTCTCCTGCCTCAGCCTCCTGAGTAGCTGGGATTACAGGCGCCTGCCATCACGCCTGGCTAATTTTCTTATTTTTAGTAGAGACAGGGTTTTATTATGTTGGCCAAGCTGGTCTCAAACTCCTAACCTCAGGTGATCACCTCAACCTCCCAAAATGCTGGGATTACAGGTGTGAGCCACCACGCCTGGCCCCAAAGATCTTTTAAAACGGTATGATTTAAGAAAACGTTTTAATAAAAATATGTAATAATGTAGGAGGTTGTTCATGATATACCATTAAGTTATGAGTTTGTGGGGACACACTCAGCCCATAGCATTAAATCTATCAGTCAAGGCTCTCAAGAGAAACAACCAATAGGATCTATGTATACATCTATCTCTAGAAAAGGGACTTAGAAGGCATTGGCTCATATGCATATGGAGGTTAAGAAGTCCCACAATCTGCTGTCTGCACACTGAGGACCCAGGCAAGCTGGTGGTATAACCTGAGAGCCAGAGGGCTGATGGTACAGATTTCAGTCCAGACCTGAAGCCTGAGAAGCTGGGGCAGCAAGGGCAGGAGAAGATCCATGTCCCAGCTAAAGCAGTCAGAGAGCAAATTCAACCTTCTTCCACCTTTTTGTTCTGTTTATACCCTCAACAGATTGGATGCAGTCCACCCACCCTGGGGAGGACTATCTGCTTGACTCAGTTTATCAATTCAAATGCTAATCTTTTCCAGAAATACCCTCACAGATACACCCAGAAATAATATTTACCTGGGCATCCCATGGCCCAGTCAAGTTGACGCATAAAATTAACCATTTCCATAATCCAGTGGGGAGAAAATGGTGCCCTACGTGAGCAGTGTTTGGGTGGCTGGAGTAAGGAGATGGTTTGAGAAGTCTCTAGCAGCCACAGTTACCAGAACTTGGTGCCGATCAGAGGTGGGGATGAGGAAGATGAGTCTAACTCATCTGGTGGTTTTGGTTGGATGAGTGGTGGTCACGTTAAGTGAGACCCTTTCTTATGAAAGGGTGAAAATACCAGCCTGGTATTGTTTCTTCCAAAGCTTTGCTAACGTCTCTGAAACTCCTAGCACACTCCCTTCAGGAGTCCCCTGTACTCCCCTGCCTGAGGGATCTCCCTGCCTACCTGCTAGGACTCCCCATTTCCCTCATGGGCCCCAGAGGGGTATAGTAGGCATCAGTGAGGTATTGGCTCTTTCTCCCTGGGCTTGTAGTCCCACTGTGTCAAGTACCTTGTCCTCTGTTCTGGGTCACCTCCCTGTTCCACAAACATCTACTTTCCAGGAGAGGGTCACAACCTGTAGGACTGAGGAACTCAGAACTTCGATGCTGCAATTACTTCATGCATTAAATTGAGTTAATAAAAATTAATGAGCTTCCGTCACAACAAAAAAAGTGTATTAAATACCAATATACCTGTGGTACCATCCTGGGCATATTATAAAAGTATTGCCTTGCGAGAATGAGCAATCTGGAATTTGCAATATTGTCTCCACCCAATCCCTTGAGAGCCGTATGTGGCATTAGAGAAATTCACAACAAACTGGAAAATGTCGAAGATGTGGCCCTGGACATTTACTGAAGCGTATATACCACAATAAAGTGTATATTTTGGGGTAGTTTAATAAATTACTGTAACCAACAAGACAGTTACGTGAACCACAGCTTTGAGAGCCATAACTCCTCTTCATTTCTTACTAACTAGAAATCTAACATATCCATTAATGTATTTTTCTTTTTGCTTTTAATGTGCAAATTTAAAGAACAAAGTTAAATAGATAAATATATTTTCAGAACAAAAGAAAAAACAGTGCCTATTACTTTTGGGGGTGATGAAAGTGTTCTAAAATTAAATTATGTTAATGATTGCTCAACTCTGTAAATATACTAAAAGGCACTGAGTATATTTTAAGCAAGTGAGTTTTGTGGTATGTGTATCTTTTTCCCCCTCCCCAACCCCTGTGGTATGTATATCTTAATAAAGCTCTCTTAAAAATAATATTGCTAGAGTGAAAAAATAACCGAAAGAGTCCCACCATTTTCAGAATCCGCAGCCTGGATGTCTAAGCAGAGAAGCTGGGTATGCCTGTGTATGTACGTGCCTTATGATGCTGTCCCTGGGACGTGAGTTCTTTGCTCAGATGGCATTGACAGAGGTGCCACGTGGTAAGTGGGCAGTCCATTGCTATAAGCAAGAGGTGGGCTGTGAGTAGTTCTGCAGAGCTGGTGGCAAAATGAAAGAAAGGAGTTTGCCCCGTTGGGAAAGAAATGTAGAAACAGCTGTCCATAGATGGCCCAGTGCAGAGAACAAACCTGCCTGGGAAGCAGCTGAGGCAGGGCACACGCTCCTGCAGGGAACAAAGAGATACGTGTCACCCTCTCCCCAGGCTCCTGGCACCTTGGTACAGTGCGAGCTTTCCTAGGGCTCCTCTCAACTTGCTTGATGTAGAATTAACTTAATTAGTTTCAGAGGGATCCATCCTGGTGGCTGTATTACCTAGGTTAAAAGAAACTGTGTGTATGTGTGTGCACGCGTGCATACCTGTGTGTCTTGCCTTAGTGTATGCAAGCAACTTGAGATAATACCCTCCTTCTAGTTTGAGATTGCTGGACTGTTATTGGAGTCCTAGGGCTTGACAAATTGGCAGAGACTTGGAAATTCTGAAACAGTTTAAGGAAAATGCTTACAATGATGAAGGGACCGAGAAATGTCTCTGGGGCTCAATTCCCTGCTCTGCAGGACCTGTTCAAAAACTTCCCTTTCAAGCATTGCATGGCTACCATGGGCCGTGCAATGGGTCTTAGTGCTACAGAAGACGCAGATGTCAGTACCTCCCTTTCAGAGAGGTCCTGAACCCATGGCTCTCCTTCTCTGAGGACAGTACAACCCGGGGAATGGCGTCAGGCAGATCCCCAAAGACTTCAATACAACCCACCACAAGACAGTTACAAATAAAGTGCTGGGCCTCAGAAGCCAAGAAAAGCGCGTGCAGTTGCGAAAGCTATGAAAGGCTTCATGAACAAGTAGCACGGAGAGCTGTATAACATGTTTACAGGTGGGAGTGAGTAGATGTCCTGGAGGAAGAATCAATGTGATCACAACCATGAGAGCAGGGAAAGGAGAGCAAGTGAGCCCCTTAGGGTGGAGGATAAGAAATTAGCAGAAAATGGGCCTGAAAAGGTGACAAGGGCCGTAAATGCCTAGCAGAGGTGTTCCTATTGAATTCCGCAGGCCGTGGACAAGCCTCTGGTGGGTTTCACACTGGGGCTAATAACCAAGATTGGAGTTCCCCACTGGGGCTAATATCCATCCTTCTGGCAAGGATGCCTGCCGCCCTTGGTTGGAGGGGGACAGCCAAATTCCTGCTTCGGTTTTAACTCAATGAGCTTCCACACATCTATGTGGAGAAGGTACTTTATATGAAGCACTCTACAAGTGGGAAATAAAGATGAAAGAGTCAACGTCTTTTAAAATTCTTGCAGTTTGGGAACAAGGAAGAAAGGCAAAGAGGAGATTGGACAAAGACACGTAGAACCACAATACGTGGTATGAGTGGGAAAAGGAGCATCACAATAATCTTGACAAAGTGCTCAGACCTCCTTAACGGGGGCTCCTGCCAGCTTCTCAAGAACGGGAACAAGGCCTTCTTCATCTCTGCGTGGTCTGGTAGCTCAGTGCCTGGCACTTGGTAGACACTCATTAAATGAATGAATGTATGAATCAATGAATGAATGAACACATGAACCATTCTCCTGTCATGCATTACCTGCTGAAAATGCTGGCTGTAAGTTCACAGGACACTGCCTAACTTTCGTTCACATTGTTCCTCTCTTCTCCTGCCCATATTTTGCTCACCTCAATACCAGCCCACACTGTCTTTCTGGACTTCCTGTGATTCTTTTCAGTGATCACAGAGTCTGTGCTGCATAATTTAAGTGTCCCTATTCCTTGCAGCTGCTTCCTGTGTGCTAGTCATGTAAACGCCCTTCTTAAGTGATTGCATCCCTCACAATACTTAGAATATATTGACTGTTGATTGGTTGGAAAATAACCCATTATGGGGGAGGGGGCAGAAACTGACATAATGGAGTGACAGGCACGGTGCTGGTGCTGTGCATACACCCAAGAAGGGCCTGGGTAATGCAGCATGGTGAAGGGAAACTGGAGGACCGAACAATTTTGTCATCTGAAAGCCTTTCAGAGAGGTCCTGAACCCATGGCTCTCCTTCTCTGAGGACAGAAAAAAGGAGGAAGTGTGTCTGTCCTGCAGTATGTGGGATGGATAGATGGATGCGAAATTAAGCACTGAAGTCGGTTGCTTGGAGAGGCAATGACTGCCCCTTGCCCCCACCTGAAAATCCTTGAAGACAGAAGGGATCATCCGCTCAGGAAGCTGAGGCTGCAGGATAAGCTGGCCTTTTCCTCAACAGTGACAGTTGGAGCGTTCACCCTCACTGTCCTTGTCAGAGTTACAGGCAAGAAAGGAGAATCCTTAAGCGTAAAGTGTCTTAAAGGAACTGTTGATTTACCCTTTTGCTTTATGATCTCCTGATGTAGTGAGCAAGGTTCAGGAAGATTAGCTAACTGCAAGCAGACCGATCTTTCTGTGCAGGAAAATAAGGTAGATTCTCATTATCATCCTGCTCATTTCCCCAAGAATTATGTATTCCCTGGCCAGAAAACGACCTGCAAACCTTTTCCTTTTTTTTTTTTTTTTTTTTTTTTGAGGCGGAGTTTCGCTCTTGTTACCCAGGCTGCAATGGCGCGATCTCGGCTCACCGCAACCTCCGCCTCCTGGGTTCAGGCAATTCTCCTGCCTCAGCCTCCTGAGTAGCTGGGATTACAGGCATGTGCCACCATGCCCAGCTCATTTTTTTTTTTTTTTTTTTTTTGGATTTTTAGTAGAAACGGGGTTTCACCATGTTGACCAGGATGGTCTCGATCTCTTGACCTCGTGATCCACCCGCCTCGGCCTCCCAAAGTGCTGGGATTACAGGCTTGAGCCACCGCACCCGGCCCCTCCAAACCTTTTCAACTACACGCAGCAAAAGGCTGATACAATGCCTTCTGCGTTTGACTGTACGCCTCCTGCAGTGATTAATGCTGCCTCCCTAACTACAGTGTCGGGAACGGGTGTCAAGCCCAATTATTTCTCTAGGATCTCCTGATAGTAAATGCTCAGTAAATACATAGATGAACAACAGCTAATCCTACACAATAATCTTAGAGTACTTTCCCCACACATTTCCTAACGGAATCCTCACAACAACCCTGTGAACTAGGTACTGTGATTAACTCCCATTTTCCAGTGAAGGAAACTGACGCTTAGCGAAGTTAACTGGTACATCCTGTATCACACAGCAAATAAGAATTCTGGCCAGTACACCTTACTGATTAAATGAACTATTTGGCCTGAAGAAAAAGTGTCAACTCAAGTCTTTCTCCATCACGCATCTTATCCCACGGAGCAACCTGCATTATATTTCAGGTTAAGGCACACTAAGTCCGCGCTTCAGTATATGGTGAATAAATGGATGGACACAGTGGCCGCTTTGTATATAGTCAGTGGAAAGCAAACACAAGGGAAAATCTCTCATTCACACCATTTATCCGCGCCCGTTGGGTGCACTGCGGTCAGGCATTGGAGACCCAGGGGCGCCTGACCTGCCCTCATGGGGCTTACGGTTCTTAGCAAAAGGCAGATGTAAAACGACTAATCTTGCAATCAATGAATCATAATTTTGTGAGATGCTCCTGAAAGCATGTAGCAGGACGCTCTGCTCTGGTCCGAAGAAAGAGCCATTTGCACTCAGTGTGGGAAGGCTAGCCTTTTTCCTGGGCAAAAGAGGCGGGGGATACATTTAGACAGGCAGAACCTCCCAGCAGAAGTCAAGGCAAATTAAAAAGGCAAAAGGAGGAGGGACTATGCTGCTCACAAACAACTTGACCCAGGGGACCGCAACTCTCCAGTCCTGCTGCCTACCTACCTAAGACAAGCAGGGAAGAAAACGCGAAGACGGGGTGGGAAATGGAGAAAATAGAAAAAGAAAAAAGAAAGAGCGAAGGAAGTGAGAAGTGAGAGGCCAGTTTATGTAATCCTGCCAGGGCGGCGCGGCCCGGAGGAGTGGAGACCAGGACCGGCGCCGAGAGAGTTAAGCGGACGCGCCCGGCTCGGAAGGGGTTAAGGGGGGCCGTCCGGAGCGGGTCCGGTAGAGGCCGCCTACCGAGGCGGGGGCGGGGCCGCGCCGAGCGAGCGCTGGGATTGGCCGCGGGGCAGGCGTTACGCTAGGACGGTACCAACAGCCAGGGGCCGCGGAGGCGGGGGGTGGGTGTGGGACTGCCGCTCAGCGCGGGGAGAGGTGGCCTCGGAATGGCCGGGCCGGGGGTGGGCGGGAGCCGCAGTGGCGGCGGCGGCTGGGGGCGGTGAGCGCGGCGTGGGGCTGCCCCTCCCCGGAGGCGGCGGGGGCGGCCGGGGCCGCGCCGCACCGCACCGCGCGGGCGGCCATGGAGCGAGCCTAGGGCCCGACAGGTGAGTGGCGTGGGGGCGGGGGAGGGCGCGCGACCCCCGCCCCCAGTGCGGCGGGCGGGAAAACGCGGACCGGCACGCGGGCGGGGCGCGGTGCGTGGCGCGCGCCGGGCTGGGGCCGCCTGGGGGCGGGGCGCCTCCCTGAGGGGCCGGGCACCGGTTCCCGGAGTCGTCCCGGAGTGGCCGCGGGCGGGTCTCGGGTGAGGGCCCGAGGCTGCCGGGGAGACCCGCCCGAGCCGCGCATTCCTGCGTGCGGTCGCTGCTGAAGGGACGCGGCCTCGGCCGCCGCCTCCCCGGCCCACCTGAGGCGCCGCCCCTACCTGGGGGCTGCCTCAGGCTGCCCGGGGTCCTTCTAGGGACCGTCCCTCGTCCCCTTGCGCGGTCCCCAGAGGCGACTGGCCCCAGTGCCTCTCTTGTGTTCCCGCGAGCGCCCGTTGCGGCAGCCCGGGGAGCGCGCCCTCGCGGGGTCTCTGCTGGGCCCGCCGCGTGGCCGGGAAGCGCGGGTGACCTGCAGGCCGGAGGCAGGAGGCGGGGCCGCAGTGCCCGGGGCCCTTGGTCTCCGGGGGTCCTGCGCGGGGCGCTCGCAGAAGGGCACAACTTAAGGAATGCCGTGTTAACCCTCAGTGGGCTGCGCTTGAGATTGCATTTCCGGGTGTGACGGCCCCGACGTTAAGAGCTGACCGATAGGTTGCCCTTAATGATGAATGTGAGCACTTGTCGAGCTGCGTCCTTGATTGTGGGTTCGTGCTGATCTGGCTTCTGTCACCTGCCAGTCTCTGGATAGGAAAAGAAGGGGTAGAAGGAGGGATTGGAGGGAAAGTGGGGAAAATAGGGCTTGGTTAGTCTTTACGGAATTATTAGTCCTTTTAAAGGCCATACCATCATTGGGATGGGTAAGGAGTTTCTAATTTGGGAAAATGAGAGTTGCTTGGTATTGCAACTTGGGGCTAGTGCCAGATATCAGTATCTTCCCCACCCAGCCAGCTTCCCTCTGGAGGTTTGATTTCTCACTTGGAAGGGAAATAGGAATGTGGGGTTTTTTTTTTAGCTTTCAAATTGTAGGACTTTTAAAATCTATAATCTGGTAAAGTTAAGATTGCCATTTACTAGCCACGCCTATCGTTGCGTTGTACATTCTTGCACGAATTTCACTGGTGTTGATTTCTAAAAATCAGGTTAGAGATTTTAGCGTGTTTATGTGTTACAAACATTGCTTGAGTTTTTGCAGGACCTTCGAGCTAAGCTTAGAGCACTTCCTCACACATAGTTTATTATCACGACTTGTCTTTGAGAAACTGAGGTACAAGTGGTAAAGATGCTAAATTATTTTCCCAGAACCATAGCGGATCTCAGGGAGATTTAAAATCAGTGTTTTCTATTAATAACTTTTCTAAAGTTTGCAAAGACGTTGGACTTTGGCCCCTAGAACGGTACAATGGAATCAGCAGGAGGCCCTTTCCATTTGAAATTGCTTATCAAAGGAGAATAAAAAGGCACACACAAGTATAATTCAGGCTCTCAGCCTCACTCATGGTAAAGTGCAGTGATAAATATGGATACAGGTAAAAGATGATCAAGACATCTTGGAGTTCACAGCATTTCTTCTCTGGCTGGTGAAAATGTGACATCCATATGCTTTATTCATTTCTCTAGAACTAGTAGGACAAGAGCTCTGTTTTGGTGAATGAATGGAAACTAGAAAACACATGCCCTGCTTTTGTTTTTGGTTCTTAAGATTAGAGAACAAACACATCACTGTTTCTGTCATCTTTCTTTTTATAATCCTTTATGTCGTAGAATTATTTTATGCTAAATTGGTAATTCCTTGACTTTTAGTTTATTCTCTTGATTTCCATTTGTAGATTCCAACCCTTTCACGCAGCATTAAAGTTTCTGCTTTTAATCTCTGCTGAATTTTAAATTCCTAAATGAAATTTTCTGTTCCTTTACCTTCAGGGCAGACCTCAGCTTCCTACACTTTGTGTTACGGTCATTTCATCGGTGTAAAACCCTAAAGCCAGATACTTCAGCTCTTGAATTGATAACTTTTTTTTTTTTTTTTTGAGACGGAGTTTCGCTCTCGTTACCCAGGCTGGAGTGCAATGACGCGATCTCGGCTCACCGCAACCTCCGCCTCCTGGGTTCAGGCAATTCTCCTGCCTCAGCCTCCTGAGTAGCTGGGATTACAGGCACGTGCCACCATGCCCAGGTACTTTTTTGTATTTTTAGAAGAGACGGGGTTTCACCATGTTGACCAGGATGGTCTCGATCTCTCGACCTCGTGATCCACCCGCCTCAGCCTCCCAAAGTGCTGGGATTACAGGCTTGAGCCACCGTGCCCGGCTGAATTGATAACTTTTTAAAAGAGGTTGTCTCTTGATTGCCACAATCTCATAACAGAAGCAGGAGGCTGTTCTTTTTTTATTCTGTGGTCACAGTTGTAAACCATTACAAGGAAACAGCAGGGCACAGTGGCTCACACCTGTAATCACAACTGTAATCGAAGCACTTTGGGAGGCCGAAAGGGGCAGATCATGAGGTCAAGAGATTGAGACCATCCTCGCCAACATGGTGAAACCCCATCTCTACTAAAAATACAAAAATTAGCTGTGCTTGGTGGCGCTTGCCTGTAGTTCCAGCTACTCAGGAGGCTGAGGCAGGAGAATCGCTTGAACTTGGGAGGTGGAGGTTGCAGTGAGCTGAGATCACGCCACTGCACTCCACCCTAGTTACAGAGTGAGTCCATCTCAAAAAAAAAGAGTCTTCTGAATCTGAATGTCTGGTCCTTCTGGGACTAAGTGCCATGCGGTTTTGTAGATTGGGATGGGGAGCACAGTTACAATGAGGCCCTACAGTGTGTTGTAATCGTTATGATAATCTGTGTACTTTTCTCTCTGCACCTAACAGTGCCTGTTTGTAGAAAGTGTACAAGAAATATTTATCAGTGTCAGTAGAATGAATACATGGAAAACAGTATGAGGGAAGGGGAAATATCCTGTATTACCAAGTTGTTTAGTCCCTCTTTTTGTCAAAAGGAAAAAACAGCCTAGAAAACGTTTTTCAGATTACTGTTCAAAATGTGCTGTTGAGGTGTGTTATTTGCTTCTGTGATTGTTTGGTGTTCTAAGCTACCTGCAGCCTGGGAGTAGCCTGTGCAGGTTCCAGTCAGGTGGAGCTTCACAGACTTGCTCCTGCAGCCTGCTCTGGCTAGGCTAATTGGGCAGTTGGATTGATAGCCAGTGTTTTTGCATAGAAGAACCTAGAGCTCTTGGTAATAGCCATGCCAACAGCACTGACCCTGAATGCCCTTGTCCCTTATTTTGCAGGAGGAAGAGGGGAGTTACCCCTTCTTAGAATACTTCTCCAGCAGTTCCTTCTTCTACACCTACATGTATCTTCCTGTTTTCCTTTCTTCAGCTGCCTGCCTAACCCCAAGTACTAATGAATTCATTAACATGGGCCTGGGCTGCAGAACAAGAGCTTACTTTGCTATTGAAACCAGCTTCTGACTCTTTTTTTTTTTTTTTCAAAGATGGGATTTTTACCTTGTTGGTCAGGCTGGTCTCAAACTCCGGACCTCAAGTGATTTACCTGCCCTCGGCCTCCCAAAGTGCTGGGATTACAGGCATAAGCCACCATGCCCGGCCCTACTTCTGACTAACTTATTATGTTAACATGACTGTTTGAGCTGCCTAGAAGAGAACATAATGCAGAGATGTCACTTCTGATTTGGTCTTTCTTACCAAAAACAAAAGAAAAAAATGCCTGTCTCTGGATGTAAAGAATCTAGGATGTGCATCTGTCATCCCAGTATGAGATAAGAAAAATGTAAGATGGCCGGGCACGGTGGGTCAAACCTGTAATCCCAGCACTTTGGGAGGCCGAGGCGGGTGGATCACGAGGTCGAGAGATCGAGACCATCCTGGTCAACATGGTGAAACCCCGTCTCTAATAAAAATACAAAAAATGAGCTGGGCATGGTGGCACATGCCTGTAATCCCAGCTACTCAGGAGGCTGAGGCAGGAGAATTGCCTGAACCCAGGAGGCGGAGGTTGCGGTGAGCCGAGATCGCGCCATTGCACTCCAGCCTGGGTAACAAGAGCGAAACTCCGTCTCAAAAAAAAAAAAAAAAAAGAAAAATGTAAGATGATGCAGAAAAGACCTTGAGCTTTAGTGTGTGTTTAAGGTCTATACTTTCTGGCAAGATAACCCATTTTAGAGAAGAGGATGCTAACTTGGGCATATGTTAAAGGCAGGCCAAGGAATATGAAATTATGAATTGTGTCTAGAGGACAGAACCAAGCACAGAGAGAGGCAGTGAAGTCTATCATTTCCTGCTCTCAAATGTTAACTTTCTGCTTAATATACATAGCAATGCCTCATTTACCTAATGTTATTGGGAAATAAGGTATATATGTGAACATTTTATTTGAGCTCTACCTTTTGTGGAAAATTTTTTACAGTGTATTATATGCTTTGGTTATGATTACTAGCATACGGGCAGTAATTGAGTGAGACTTTGAGATGATTGAAAAATGGAGGTTGCTGTCCTCTCTGCTTTTTGAATTATTAACTTTACTTGAGTCAGATTCAGTAGTCAGTCTGTGTCTTCTTTCAGTGGTGGAAAGCTGCTCTTTTGCTACTGTTAGTATCCCTGCTGCCCTCTTTTAAATTTGCAGCTTCTTATCTGTGGAGTAGGAGCTTCCTGACATCGAATGTAAAACAGCTAAATAGGCTTTGTTATGTTCTACCTGCTCTTCTTTGAGTATTAGGGTATGAACTTTGTAACCACTGTTTTTGCTGCCCAGAGACCTTTTTCTTTGTTTCTTATCATTGATGTAGATGGTGAACTTGTGCTCTGTATAGATGCATTTATGTTCCTGTAGTTCTTTCTGTAGAAAAAGACAAAATAATATGGAAGTACTTACTAATGTTGGTTCTTGTTTCAGAAAGCACTGCCAATAATACTTGAAGATCTGATTTCAGTCCTGTCTTGTATCATCCTTGGGCAGTGTCTTAGACAACCTCCTTTCTTCCTTTTAGCATTTCCAGGTTGTCTTTACTCTCAATCCCAGCCAGGACTGGGAACCGGGTGGGCAATAGTGGTGGCCTTGAAAGGTGGAAGCAGGATATACAGAAGGTGGCAATTTTAACTTGAGTGTATGTAATTGGTTTACGTATTCGATATTTCTGCATCCTTTATATACTGTGTATATGAATTCATTATAGGACTTATTTTCCTATGTCTCTGGAAGAAGCAATCTTTAAACCAGAGAGTTGCCAGTTTAGAAGATACTCTTACAACCCTAAAGATCTTTCTCCCTTGCCTTTCTCTCCTTTTACTCCACAAACATTTATCAGATACCGCTTATATGCCCAGCACTGTGCCAAGTTTCTTGGAAGTACAAAGTGTGAGTAAAACCTATCCCATCCTCAAAAACTCACAATATCTTAGAAGAGACAGGTGTGCCAAAAAAAAAAAAAAATGTGTGTGTGTGTGTGTGTTCATATTATAACAGAGGGATCATGCCTGGAGCCACCTAACCACCATTTCAGCACAGACCTGTTTGAGGTTCTGCTGTTTCTGAAAGTGATCTCCTATGTGGGCTGCCAGCTTGACGTACCATAGAACACAAGGCTAAAAATGCGAGGTCTATTGTTGTATAAAGTTTACGTGGTTTCCTAAGAGCTGTAGTGAATTGAACACTAACGATGGAAAGCATATGAAAAGTTGAAGGAAAATGTTATATTATTTGCAATTCCATATTTCAATACTATACAGAAATTATATTCTATAATCTAACCTTAAGTGGTGGTTCTATACTGACAATTGAGCTGTGAAATACCCGGAACTTGGGAAGCTTCATTATAGCTGGCTCATTTAGAGTAAAATGCAAATTGTTACTCATTTCCACATGGTGTCAAGATCACTGTGTGTGTTGGTTTTTTAGAACAAAACTCACCGGCAGTATAAGCTAAAATTTTTTTCTTTTTCCTTTTCAAGGAAGAGGGTTGCCCTAAATCAAGGGTTAAATGGGACAGGTTGCGGGGATTGAATTTTTTTCGGTTCACTTATTGAAATTATTCAGTTATTGCCTATTTCATTTTTACTTTCACGTCCAGCAAGAAAGGCTACTGTAATGCTTCGTTAATACCTGGTAACGGTTTTAGTTGCCTTCCTTCAGGGGGAAGTTGCTGTAGAATTTCACATAAGGGATTCTGAGTTTACAGATGTAAATAAATGTTTAAGTGGAAGTGAAAACAGTAAGGAAAACCTGACACTTGGACCAATTTGGATTATGTGAGAATTAGATTTTCTATACCTGTACCTTTAAGTTACTCTTAAGGCTTATCTTAAGGGCTTTAGCACCTGAAAAGCTGTCATCTTTAAAACATAGAACTGATTATCCAAACTGGAACAGTTGTGAAAGGCATTCTATTTTAGCCTTTTTTGTGAGGTAAGATAAGTTCATGGTTCTCATCTGTTTCAATTACCTTGAATATGGTAGGATTGAATGTTGTAGAGAAGAGAAACAGGTTGATCAAATTAGTGACAACTTCCCAGTCTTCTGCTTCACGTGACACTCTGAAGATACCTATTTGCATAGTCTTATCTACCTCTCAAATTTAGGAAAGGATTTGGTTCAGAAATACAAAACTACTAATTACTACTAAACTCTTAGTAATGCAATGTGTGTATCTGGCTCCTGATTATGTAATTGAGAAGACAATATTATGGTATATTGAGTCCGATGAGGATTTTCTTTGTCATTTTTCTCCTCAGGAGGTTATCTTTGGGTTTTTGATATGGTGATATTGACTAGCAGGTGATTACTGTGGGTCATCCAGGTACTAATCTTAGCACAATACATGTAGAGATCTCATTCTTTTTTTTTTTTTTTTTTGAGACGGGATCTTACTCTGTCGCCCAGGCTGGAGTGCAGTGGCATGATCTTGGCTCACGGCAACCTCCACCTCCCGGTGTCAAGCCATTCTCCTACCTCAGTCTCCTGAATAGCTGGCTCTTTCATTTTTAATGACCCTGCAAGTTAGGTAATAGTATTCCTGTTTCATTAAAATATGCAGAATCCAAGACCCAGAGAGATCAGAAGTTAAATCTCTCTCCCAAGACCCACGTTAGGTGATAAAGGAAACATCCAGGCCCAAGCATTCTGAACCCAGAGGATACACTTTTAACTCCTCTGCTACAGAGATCTTATATTTAAAATAAGAAGGTGCATTGAGAAGCTATTTATTAAATGGAGAATTAGCGAAGAAAGGAAGAAACATATCTATAGATACTGATTAATGCTATTACTTGGTATTAGTTTTTATTTTTAGTTGAAGACCCTCATGTGAAGATGAAAGGAAGAATAGCATACTGTTGTGTCAGGCAGCAGGCAGCAAAGCAGGAGTGGGCTGGTTTTCCAGGGGTACTCAGCATTTACTGAGGTAATAAACACTTAATGCTATTTGATATTGGAGGTTTTGCCTCTCTGGAGGTCTTGACTGTCATACTATACTAAAAGATTTCTAAAGGCTCTTATTTTGCTTATCACTGCCACTACCCATCAGGAGAGACTACATTTATTTCGAGGGAACAGGGGATGTAAACTCAACAGCTAATAATAATATGCACAGTGCCCTGTTGTCACTGCTAGTTAAAAATCAAAAGGGCAGTATACCAGACTTAGCCCATGGTAAAAGTGTGTATGTCTCTAACTTTTTTGATGCTAAAGGATGTGATTTTTTGCTCTTTATGTTTTGGCTGCAGTACAAAAGTTAGGCTTTATAAACTGGACGTGTGTCGATGTGTGAATATGTGAGGTTAGCCTTGATTGCTCTGCATAAGTCTAAGTAGGGCTCTGAAGTATGCAAGTGGATTTTAGTAAATGATCCAGTTGAGAATCTGTTTCTTCTTGTGGTGCCTTTAAGAGACCTTGTTAATCCTGTATCTTTCTAAATATATACAATGAAGACAGAAAAAAATAAATGACATATAACTTTCATAATGAGTATATTGCTCCATAGAAGCCATTAATAATCATTTACAAATAGGACCTAACAATTTATCAGTCCAACTTTTATGTATACATGATGGTTAATTTAATGATTATCCCCTCCCTGAGAGAATTGTTTTTAGTCACACAATTTATTTCCCTACGTCTTCTCCCTGGTATTTTTAGCATCCCCAAAAGGAGTTGGTAGGGGCAGAACAGATAGGAGAATGTTGGGTTTTACAAACTACCTCAAAATAACAGTGGCTTAAGACAGTGATTTATTGTTTCTAATAATTATGTAGGTCATCTGGTCTCACATATTCCTGCCCACATGGTATAGGCTGGGATCACAACAGTGACTATATTCTACTGGACCGCAGTTGGGACTGGAATGCCCTTGAAAGTGTCATCTCCATGTCTGGCACTTCAGCTGGGATGACCAGAATAGCAAAGGGTTGGCTGGACCTCTCCCTCCATATAGATCACTTGTCATTTGGTAGTCTAGCCTGAGCTTCTTTACATGGTAGCTAGATCCCCAAAAAAGTGGAAGTGGAAGCTGCCAGGTCTCTTAAGGCCTAGGCCCAGAACTGGCACACAGTCACTTCCACAGCATTCTATTGTCAAAGCAAGTTACAAAGCCAGCCCAGATTCAGAGGGAGGAAAAACAGACTCACTCACTCTCTCTCTCTGTCTCTCTCTCTCTCTCTCTCTCTCTCTCTCTCTCTTTTAAATAATAGAGACAGGGTCTTGCTATGTTACCCAGGCTGGTCTTGAATTTCCGAGCTCAGGAGATCCTTCTGCCTCAGCCTCCGAAAGTGCTAGGATTATAGGTGTGAACCACCGTGTTTGACCCTGACTCCACCTCTTGATAGGAGAGATTGTTGGTGTCTGTCTTTGGAGACAGTCAACAAAAAAACTCAGATTCAAGTTTTACCTCCTATTCTCACCAAACCTTCAGAATTAATTACCAACAATTACCAGAGAATTTTGTAAAGGGGTCCTTGTAGTGCCTACTCAGGATCAAGGGCAGAGACATTGTGTGCATAAACATAATTCTGTAGTAGTGAAGAAATCCCACCCCATTGCCTCAGATCTCCTCTGTTACTAGTCCTCTGCATGAAACATTTGTACTGAACATTTGCCTTGTGATACTTTACGTTTACAAAGCATGTTACATTCTGCTTAAGTCGTAAGAACCTGATTTGACCATTAAATTAGAAACACATTAAGTGAAACTTATATTTACTTTTACCATAACTTTACTTTTGGTAGCTATGAGCAGAGTTTGGTATTTTTTCTCTATGACCTCAGAAGTAATAGTCTGAGGCTGTCGCTTAATCAGAGGGCAATTCAAGGGGACACTTCTAATAAGGCTTGGAATCTCACTGGTGGCTTGTAGGACTCTCTAGTAAGGTAGTAAGTGTTAAGGCCAGGTGTTCTCCTATTCCTCAGCAGCCACACATTGAGATTTATCACATGATTTGTAGACCCCCATGACAACATGCTTTTCTGTATATATTCTTCCACCATCAGCAGATTTTTTTTTTTTCAGTACAATTTCCATTTCATTTTTCTGCAGAGAATGGTCTATCTTCAGTCTTTAAGGACTCAGCCTCTTTCACAGGCTTTGGTGGGGGTCACGGGGCAGTACCCACAGGTCTAAATTGGGGTCAGGGTGTTCGATCCTTGAGGGCTCCATGAGATTGATTCCTGACTACTTTGCTGTAAATTGTACAACTCACACAGTAACATAGCTTCACATACAGTTTAGGAAGCACATAGGCATCGAAGGGACGCTCACTTCAGAAATGTCCCTGATTGCTGTGGCCTCCACTATGTTTCAAATGATGAATTGCTTAATGGCCTTATCCTTGGGCCCTCATCGGGCACAGTTCCTGCAGGGAATAGCTGTGGCTGTGGCCCTTTTGGCATGACTTTTGTTCTTTCTTTTCTTTGTCATCTTGGAGGCATAGACCAGAGAAGAGATTCTTGAAAGAAGACTTCACATTAAGACCTCACTTTTTTTCCATGGAATCTATGTCCGTTCTCCCAAAACAACATCATAGTCTTAAGTTTGTCTTTAGACAGTATTTGTAAAATGAGTAGGATGAGTGTGTGTGTGTGTGTGTGTGTGTGTGTGTGTGTGTGTAGAATGAAAGTGAATTAGCTGGCAGGGCATGGTGGCTCATGCCTCTAAGCCCAGCACTTTGGGAGGCCAAGGTGGGCGGATCACTTGAGTCAGGAGTTTGAGACTAGCCTGGCCAACATGGCAAAATCCCATCTCTACTAAAATAAAAAATTAGGCTGAGTGCGGTGGCTCACGCCTGTAATCCTAGCATTTTGGGAGGCCGAGGCAGGCGGATCACCTGAGATCGGGAGTTTGAGACCAGCCTGACCAACATGGAGAAATCTCATCTCTACTAAAAATACAAAATTAGCCGGGCGCAGTGGCTCAAGTCTGTAATCCCAGCACTTTGGGAGGCCAAGGCGGGTGGATCACGAGGTCAAGAGATCGAGACCATCCTGGTCAACATGGTGAAACCCCATCTCTACTAAAAATACAAAAAATTAGCTGGGCATGGTGGCACGTGCCTGTAATCCCAGCTACTCAGGAGGCTGAGGCAGGAGAATTGCCTGAACGCAGGAGGCGGAGGTTGCGGTGAGCCAAGATCGCGCCATTGCACTCCAGCCTGGGTAACAAGAGCGAAACTCCGCCTCAAAAAAAAAAAAAAAAAAAATTAGCTGGGGGCTGGTGGCACATGCCTGTAATTCTGGTTACTCGGGAGGCTGAAGCAGGAGAATCACTTGAACCCAGGAGGCGGAGGTTGTAGAGAGCTGAGATAGCACCACTGCACTCCAGCCTGGGTGACAGAATGAGACTCTGTCTCAAAATAAAAAAAGATAGTAAATAAGTAAATTAGCCTTCGTAGCATGTGCCATGTCGCTAATGGAGCTAAGGGTGAAACCAGAGTTCAGTAGGAAAATTCCTTATAAAGGTCTACTTTCCAAAACTCCAGGCTGGGAGTTTATGCCAGCTTTTCGTGTGAAAACTATTTACAGATACGCCATTTGTACTGCCTTTTTTATATTTAAAACATTTTTTAAAGTTACGTTATTACCTTGAGTTTATTTGCTCTTTGAAGTAGTTTCTGTTCTGCTTAACAGAAACATTAAAATAAATGACCGTATATAACTGGACATTGTTGCGCTGTTTGAAACATTTATAGGAGGAGCTGAGGATATGAAATAGAGCAGGCACACTCTTCTGGGAATGTTAGTGAGGTTTTCCTGAATAGTTTGGAATATACCCAGTGAATTTGCTTTTATTTCCTTAGTGTCTGAAGTGGGGAATCTTTGGGAAAATCCAGTTTGCAGAATATAGTATGCTCCTTATTCCAAATAAAAAAGGAAGATCATATGGCATGGAAACCCTGTCTTGGATACTGTCTTCTCTCACACACATAAAGGAGTGAAGGGGATCATTATAAGGAGCCAAGATTCTGAAAGGATAATTAAGAACCATATACAATAAGCTATTATACAAGGCAGAGTATAGTTAAGTACTGGCCAAAAGGAGGGAGAAGTTACTTTAAGAGTGTGAGGAGGGACCAAAAATTGCCTTAGAGATGGGCCTTGGGGATGAGCCTTGAAAGGAGACTTAGACTTTATCAGGAGGAGACTGGAAGAAAAGGTAAGAGAAAGAGAAATTTTGAGAGACTACTGTGTAAGGAATGACAGAAGCAAAGGGCACCTGCACATCAGGAGGACCACAGCATGTTCAGTTGATTGATTGTGGCTAAAGCTGAGAAGAGGAACAATGGGAGTGATGTCTAGCTTGGAAGCCATTTAGGATACAGCTTTAATGCCTTGCCAAGGAATCTACAATCGAAAGTGGTTGAGTGATTCGAAAAATGATTTTGGCTGCATTCTCTAGGCTGGATTGGCGAACCTGGAGGCCCGGGCATCAGTTCTTTCTGTGGTCCAAAAGAAGATGATGAGCACTGAAGTTGGCTGTGGAAATGAAAGACGGTTGTAAAGAACGATGACAAATTGCAGTCTTACTCGTTCTACCAGGATGTGGTGACTGTAATCACAAACATGAAACTTGTTTAGTTTTTTTTTTTAACCTGTCCTCACTTAGAATCTGCAGAAGTAAATAGTGAAATAATACAACTGAACCCTTCAGTTCCCTTAATATAAATTGCTTTCTTTCTTTTTTTCTTTTGTGAGACAGAGTCTTGCTTTGTCACTCAGGCTGGAGAGCAGTGGCAGGATGTCAGCTCACTGCAACATCCAACTCCTGAGTTCAAGTGATTCTCCTGTCTCAGCCTCCTGAGTAGCCGGGATTACTGGTGCCCACCACCACGCCCAGCTAATTTTTGTGTTTTTCATAGAGATGGAGTTTTGCCATGTTGTCTAGGCTGCTCTTGAACTCCTGACCTCAGGTGATTCGGCCACCTCTGGAGCTGTTAGAACTTCTTAATTGCATTGATGATTAAAAACAAAGCAAAAAACCACAGCTCTAACCTCTGTGCAAAATGTCTGGATACATTCTGGGGGTGGGGGTGGGGAGCGGAGGTGGTGGATTTTCTTCATTCTAAATGAATGAGCAATGCCATTAAAAGTTTGTGGGTTTGGACAGGAATTTCTCTAATAAGACCTTAAGAAAAAAAAAAAAAAGTTTATGGGTTAACCAGACTTTAGTCCTGAAAGATGTTCTGTAGAAAGTAAAAGCCTATTAAGCTGACCGCTTTGTGCCAGAATTGTATTGTATTTGTAGCTAGTTGCATCTGGAGGTACTGAGGAAGTGATTGTCAGTACAACTAGATTTCCATATTGCCTTTTATCTCTGCAGCCTAAGAAGTGTACTGTTGAACAAATACTTGAAAAAGTTGTATGGTTTAGATTGCATTAGAACTAGCAAAAATCTCTGAAATCTTCTCTGCTAGTACTGCTGTTATCAGTAATCACAGGGAACTTTTACTGAGTTCCACACCAAACTTGATACCATGACAATTACATTTCAGATGCACTTGAATTGCCTTTGTTTCAACTAATAGTGTTGTGTACCCTGGGAGGTGATGATGAAACAAAACAGGTGGCGGGGATAATTAGAATTTGAAATTAACTCTCACTTTCTGCCTCCTTCATGAAAATGAACAGAAAAGGAATGGTTAATCACTGAGAATAAACTTCATTCAGCTGGCTCACTGCAAAATGTTGCTCTTAGAATACATTGTTGCTCTGATAGGCTGCCTTTGAGTATGTTTCCAGCTGTTATTAGGGGAGCAATATCATGTTTAGGTGGGAGTGTCTCAGCCTGAATCATTGGCTCTATATTTTGTATTGGTTTTATTTCTTGGATTAATGGTTTGAGTTGTTAAATGAATTGGAGAGTGAAGCAACATCCTGTTATCTTCTTCTCATCTTTTTCTTACCTCAGTGCTGTGCAGTCTGTCGGCATATAGCAGAGCAAGCCTGTGCATGTTTTTAAATGGCCCTATGGAGTAGAAAGCAACCTCTGAGCATGCAAATGAGACAGAACTGTATGTTATTGACACCCTTGCAAAAATCTTGTATTTGGAGTCTTTTAGCTTAATAATTGCCCAGAGTGGGGCCGGGTGCGGTGGCTCAAGCCTGTAATCCCAGCACTTTGGGAGGCCGAGGCGGGTGGATCACGAGGTCAAGAGATCGAGACCATCCTGGTCAACATAGTGAAACCCCATCTCTACTAAAAATATAAAAAATTATCTGGGCATGGTGGCACGTGCCTGTAATCCCAGCTATTCAGGAGGCTGAGGCAGGAGAATTGCTTGAACCCAGGAGGCTGAGGTTGCAGTGAGCCGAGATCGCGCCATTGCATTCCAGCCTGAGTAACAAGAGCGAAACTCCGTCTCAAAAAAAAAATAATAATAATTGCCCAGAGTGTGGTCAGCCCCATGCTAGAAGGAGCACTTATTTATGTCTGTGACATGAATATCCTTGTTATGTGCCTGACCATTCCAGACGTGGTAGTGTTCCTATAGTACCAGGCTTCATTAGTTTCCTGGTTATAGTCTGCTGATGGTATGGGGATTTTTTTTTTCCCCTTAATGGATCCAGTTTTGATTATCCATGGTTTGCAGCTATTTTAATTTTGAAGAATAATTAGGGAATATGTGTCTGGTGTTGTATTTAAATACATGAACAGCAGATATGACATGTCCAGGATCACTGAGTACTTGGACTCAACGATAGTTATTTCTCTCCTCTGCACTCTGGCATTTTTAGGAATTGTTGTCTTACCAGAATGAGAACTGGAAAGTTACCAAATACTAGTGGTTTTGGATATGCAAAAGTCCTTTATAGATTTTGAAAGTTAAAATAATGGAAGTTAAGCAATTATGTATAGCTTGCTGTTTTGTTTTTGTTGGGTTTTTTTTTTCATTGTTTTGGTTATTAGGCATGTGTAGCCAACCTCATGGCTCCTAAATGGCTTTGCATTCCAATTAAAACAGGAATATTTGCTCTAAAATTTTCATTGTACCTGGTTCTTTCTTATTAGTGTCACAGTATCCTTGGAGTGTCACTTTGCCAGCCAGAAACCCCTGTGGTCATGGCGTCTTCTGCCTGAGTAGGGCTCACACCCACTGGGCTCGTTCTGCCCACTCAGCCCAGCAGGCTGTGCTGAGCTCATTCTTTGGGCATGGATCCCACACCTGCCAAGGGCAGGCCAGGTGCAGAGCACCAAGGGGTGTGTGGACAAGCTAGCAGGGGGTCTGGCCACTGCACACAGCCAGGCACACTGGCTTCTCTGGTGGGGTGGGCAGCTTTAGGCAGCTCCAGCTCCATGTGAGGCTGCACCTGGACCACATGTACCACATGTGGCTTCTGCTGCAAGTACTCGGATCTGAACAAGGGGAACATGGTGGCCCCCAGAAACGTGGAGACACCAGGAACCTCAGAACCCCAAAGAGGGTGTCAAAGCCCTGGCTTGGGGATCCCCTAGGTCTGAGCTCTCCAAAGGGCCACAGCTCTTCTCTCTTTCTGATTGCACACCACATGGTGAGCAGGGGGTAAGTTTCAGCCCTGTTTGTGTTACAGCTCTTTCATTCCCACCATTTGGTGGGTCCTGAGTTCTTAACCCATGTCCAGGAAGAATGAGGTACCTGGGCAACTGGAGGGTGAGCAAGATGGAAAGGAGCTTCACTGAGCAATAGAACAGCTCTCTGAAGACCCGAAGTGGGTAGCTCCTTTCTTCAGACATGTCCTCTGATGAGTGGCTAGCTCTCAGTGGAGAGAAGACCCACCGTGGGTAGATCCCTTTTGCATGCAGGTTGTCATGACATCTGTTTGAGTCTGGGGTTTTTAATGAGCTCAGAAGAGAGGAAGTACGTGCTGATTGCCCCTTAGGTGGCGATGGGCCAGCCCGGAAAAAGCATAGTAAGTTCTCACTCTGGTCTGCAGATTCTAACCGGAACTGACAGCCCAGCCTTCAGGCTTCAGGCTATTCCTGGCTTGAAGGTGGGGCTTCACCAAGGACTCACCCCTTTCTGCCCAGGAGCCTGCTTTCTGCCACCATTCGTGTCATCCACAGTGCCCAGGCCGTTCATTCCAAGGGACACCTGCAGGCCTACACTGAGCCATCCTCAGTCCCCCCTCAGCCTCCCTCTCATGCTCATTGGTGCCCAAATTCCAGAGGGGGCGGACACAGCAGGGGCCTGTGGGTATCAGCACTGCCCCAAGCACATGTACACCTGGCTGGGTCACAACATTGCCTGGGCTCTGCCACAATTTTCTTCCACTCCGGAGTGGGTGCTGGGAGTGGGGAGAGGCCAGGCAGCAGGAGCAGCATTTCTGAGCCTGTGGATATAGCTATGGCTGGGTGGCAGCAGCCGCACCCAGGAGCACAGGGCTCCTGCCCCACCAACTTGGAAGGGGGCAGGGCTCCCACCTGTTCCTGCCTCCTGCCAGCTCCGTGGAGCATGTAGCCCTGCTCATGCGTCCCCCACTGCAGCCAGCGTCTTCGCAGCAGCTGTTCCAGATGGGCCGCTGCTGCCATCATTAGATCCTTCTCCAGACTAGTTACTTTTAAATTATTGAACCTTCTCAAGCGCAAGATTAGCAAGCCTAAAAGGGTGAGTTAATATATTAGAAGCTTGCAAAAGATTCAGGGGTGGAAGGACAAAACTTTTGACCAAATTTTGCTTTATACTTGGGCTTGCAGGAACTGTGGAAGGTGGATCAGTGAAGAAATGGACCAGTGTGTATAATCATGGAATCTCCTTGCTAACCATCACCACCAGCTCTCCTTAATAAGTGAGCAAGAGTGGGTCAGGGGAGAAGGAAAAGAGGTCAACATGAAGCTAAAGCAGCGAGTCGTGCTGTTAGCCATTCTCCTTGTCATCTTTATCTTCACCAAAGTTTTCCTGATTGACAACTTAGACACATCAGCTGCCAACCGGGAAGACCAGAGGGCCTTTCACCGAATGATGACTGGCTTGCGGGTGGAGCTGGCGCCCAAGCTGGACCATACCTTGCAGTCTCCCTGGGAGATTGCAGCCCAATGGGTGGTTCCCCGGGAAGTGTACCCTGAAGAGACACCAGAGCTGGGGGCAATCATGCATGCCATGGCCACCAAGAAAATCATTAAAGCTGATGTGGGTTATAAAGGGACACAGCTGAAAGCCTTACTGATACTTGAAGGAGGACAGAAAGTTGTTTTCAAACCTAAGCGGTAAGTTTTCATCTTGGAAGCTGTATGTGTAGTTGATTGATTAATTTAACTTGGGATTTATATAAGATTTATTTTACCATCTTCTTCCTTTGGAATTCTCTTCAGTAAAATAAGAGGGGTAGACTAGATCTCTGAAATCTTTTCTAGCACTTAACATGAGTCTACCTTTAGAGTATCATACAGAATAGTTTACCTGCCCTAAAATCCTCTATGCTCTACTTACTCATTTTTCCCTCTCTGTCCCAGAACACCTAGTAACCCATTGGTCTTTTTGCTGTCTCCATAGTTTTGCCTTTTCCTGAATGTCATATAATTGGAATCACAGTATGTAGCCCGTTCAGACTGGCTTTTATTTAGTAAAGTACATTTAAGGTTTTTACATATCTTTTTGTGGCATGGTAGCTCATTTCTTTTTATCACTGAATAATATTCCATTGTCTAGAGGTACCACAGCTTAATTATCTATTCACTTACTGAAAGACATCTTGGTTGCTTCCAAGCTTTGGGCAATTGTGAATAAAGCTGCTATAAACATCCATGTGCAGGTTTTTGTGTGGACATAAATTTTCAGCTCATTTGGATAGATACCAGAAGCATAATTGCTGGACCACATGGTAAGAGTACGTTTCATTTTGTAAAAAACTGCTAAACTGTCTTCCAAAGTAGCTGTACCATTTTGTGTTTGTACCAGCAACGAATGAGAGTTCCTATTGCTCCATATCCTCACCAGGGTTTGGTGTCAGTGTTTCAGATCATAGCTAATCTCATAGGTCTCTCGTTGTTTCTTTCACCTGTTTTAAGCAAAGAACTGGGCCATTTTAGTTACCTTAGTAACTAAATATGTATGTAGTTAGTGATCCCTTTGGACTTCCTAGGGATCTACAGAGATGATGTGTGTGACGATTCTATGATACATTTAATGATTTTTATTTATTTATTTCTCTACTCAAGACAGCTTGGAGGGCATAATGTTTTTAAAATGTTTTCTGAGTATTTGAATCTGAAATAGGCTAACATCATGATGGTGATTTGTATTCTTTTGCCAGGAGGTAGTTAACCAATGAATATTCTCAAAGTTTGTAATGTCTGAAATCTTTTGTGTACTAAACATGTTTTTCATTCCTCAGTAGAGCTTTTGAAAAAATTAAAACATACCTTTGGATTTCTTTCTGGAGTGGGAAAAGAAATGTAGGGAAAAGATGTACAAAATTCAACTCCCTTTCTCGTCCAACTATTGGTAAATAAACGGCAGTCAGAGCATGAATGTATAGGGAGCCCAGAAATGGAAGGAATCACTGTTGATCTGGATCTGGGAAACATGTGTCAGTGATGTAGAAATTAGGAAAGCTTAAAAATGTGGTAGACATTTAGAGAATAAAAATTTGATTGGGGCTGGGTATGCTGGCTCATGCCTGTAATTCCAGCACTTTGGGAGACTGAGGTGGGTGGATCACTTGAGACGGGTTGAAGTAATGAGACCCCGTCTCTACAAAAAATAAAAAATTAGCTGGACGTGGTGGTGCATGCATGTAGTCCCAGCTACTTGGAAGGCTGAGGTGGGAGGGTGGGAAGATTACTTGAGTGTGAGAGTTTGAGGCTGCAGCAAGTCCTGCCACTATCTTCCACCCTGGGTTGGTGAGACTCTGTCTCAAAAAAAAGAAAGAAAAAAGTGGTTATGTGGGCCTGGAATCTAATTTCTGCTGAACGCCAGGCATTGCACTAAGTACTTTTGTATCTGTTAATCTTTTAAACCCTTATAGGAAGGTTTAACCCTTGTGGACAATTTCAGTTCTTATTTTCAGAATAAGAAACTGAGGTTTAGAGAGTGTAACTAACTTGACAAGATCACCTCACATTAATCAGTGGTGCAGAAGTTCAAACCCAGACTTGTTAGAGTTGTAAGCAGCTTGTGTTCTGCCACACACATGGAATTCTTTAAGTATGTTTGTTTCCCCTAAGTGATGACTTGGGGCACCATCATAAAATATCGCATTTAACATTGAAGTATGGTCTTTGACTTCTTGGCCTTAGAGATTAGCAGCATAAACAGAGTGATGGAAAAAGGCAAACTAAAGACAAAAATTATATTTATATACAAAGATATGGCCGGGTACGGTGGCTCATGCCTGTAATCCCAGCACTTTGGGAGGCTGAGGCAGGCGGATCACTTGAGGTCAGGAGTTCGAAACCAGCCTGACCAGCATGGTGAAACCTCATCTCTACTAAAAATGCAAAAAATTGTCCGGCATAGTGGTGTGTGCCTATAGTCCCAGCTACTCAGGAGACTGAGGCAGGAGAATCACTTGAACCTGGGAGGCAGAGATTGCAATGAGCCAAGATGCTCCATTGCAATCCAGCCTGGTCAACAAGAGCAGAAGTCCATCTCAAAACAATAAAATTAAATAAATAAATAAAGAGATGAGTTGTGAGCATTTTGTGTTTAAATAAGAGTAGATCTTCTCACCCACCACTTGTACACTGGAGAATTGAAGGGCAGATGGGACAGCAGGAAGTGTGTTTGAAGACAAATATTTCCAGGCATGTACAGTTTTAAACCAGGTGTTTTGCAGGATAGGCCTGAAATGTTTGGAGAAGGTATAAGTGGAGGGAGGAGAGGCCAGACTGATGAGTGGGGGAGGTAGCAACAGATAAATGCACAAGCTTAGTCACTGCTTGCTTCATCTTATATCTCTTACTAGCACTGCAGCCTTCTCATTACCTTCCCCCTCCAGACCATCCTGGAAACCACTTCCATTCTTCCCCAGAAGACTCATATTATCATTATATTCCCCAGTTTTAAAACATGCAGGGATGGCCTGGCACGGTGGCTCACGCCTGTAATCCCAGCACTTTGCGGGGTGGAGGCCGGCGGATCACGAGGTCAGGAGTTCAAGACCAGACTGGCCAACATGGTAAAACCCCCGTCTCTACTAAAAAATACAAAAATTAGCTGGGCATGATGGTTCGTACCTGTAACTTCAGCTAATTGGGAGTCTGAGGTAGGAGAATTGCTTGAACCAGGACCCAGAGACAGAGGTTGCAGTGAGCCGAGATCGTGCCACTGCACTCCAGCCTGGGCTACAGAGCAAGACTCTATCTCAAAAATAAAACATCCAGGGACTTCCTGTTGGCAACCAGACAAAACCCAGCCTCCACAGCCTAAGGTCAAGCCCCTGACTGTCTGGTCCTCCTTTCTATATTCAGCCTTATTCTTCCTTTGTTCTTTGTTTCTGTCAAACTCTGCCCCCACCACCCCATCATCTCCTAAACTCCCACTCTCCTCTCCAACTCAGCAAGGTTTTTTTTGGCCCCTGCCATAGGTGTTCACTCTCTTTGTCATTGCACATACTGACCTGTGCTGCTTTATATCAGGAACTATCACAGGCTGGGGAAAGTGAGTATAAGTTTAAGTGCTTGCGGAAATTGACTCCAGTCCCCAAACACCCAGCAAAATGCCATTCTGACCCCCAGGGCTTCAGAGACTGTTTAGTCCTGGTATAAGTGCAAATTAATGTCCTTGGTCAGGCTCTGATGTCCTTCAGCAGAAGGATAGGAGTGATTTACTGGCAGTTACTGTATGGATTTTGCTGCTCTGTCACTGACTGAAGATGGATCACTCTCTGCTAAGAGGAGAATCTAAGTCCTTTCTTTAATAGCCACTTGTGGTTTCAGCATTTCTGGAGCCTGGCTATCCATGTTCTATTCTCAGAGATACAAGGTATGTGCAGTATAGGTAGATAATATATATAGGAATACAGTGACACTTTTATTTACACATTTTGCCTTATAAGTAAAGGTAATTTTTTTTTTTCAATGTAGCCACTTCCATTTGGGAACTAACTGATCTTCACAGGCAAAAATGGCAGTTATGCTGGAAAAAGGAGAAGAAGGCAGGGGCCTAGGAGAGGGTAGAAGTGAATGAGGGATCTTAGGAAGTGCTGAAAGGGACCTCGGAGATCAGCTAGTCCAGTTGTTCATTTAACAGGTGAGAAAAATGAGATCCAGAATCATGACTTTCCCTATTTCACATAATCAAAATACGAGCTAAGGATTTAGGCCTGACTTCAGTGCAGTTCTTTTGATTCTTATTTCTTTTCTATTCCATCTTTTCCTCTCCAGCCCACTCCCAGAGTACCTGGGCTCCTCTAAGGTCTTGCGTTTTACTCTGAGCAGCCTTTAGATGGATTGGGAAACTCTAATGTTTCTCTGAAAGGAACGTATGGCAAATCACTACATACCTTCCTGTGGCTTCTCTGGAGTACTAAAAACATTCAAAGATAGCCTACATCTGTAGTAGAGAGAACAGTACTTGAATAGAGTCAGCTTTTTGCTGTAGTAATACTTCAAATTTGACTTTTAATTTAGAGGTAGCTAATATAAACCTGTTTTGTTATTCCTAAAAAACCACTAGGAATTAAAAAAAAAAAACATTTGGGGCCAAGCATGGAGGTTCACGCCTGCAATCCCAGCACTTTGAGAGGCCGAGGCAGGTGGATCACCTAAGGTCAGGAGTTCAAGACCAGCCTGGCGAACATGGTGAAACCCCATCTCTACAAAAATGCAAAAATTAGTTGGGCATGATGGCAGGTGCCTGAAATCCCAGCTGCTTGGGAGGCTGACTGGGAGAATCACTTGAACCCAGAAGGTGGAGGTTGTAGTGAGCCAAGATCGCGCCAGTGCACTCCAGCCTGGGCAACAGAGCAAGACTCAAAAGTAAAAAAAAAAAAAAAAAAAAAAAAAAATTTGGCATATTGACCATGCTAAGAAGAAACTAGTGCCCAACTGGTTGGTGATACATGGCTGTCTTCTAACAGATGCTTCATCATTTTGCCTTGAAGATGTATTTTGTGGAGATTATTTCACTTTATATTCTAAGGTCATTTAAGTTGAAGTTCATTGCCTTTTATAGTACTGTTTTCTACTTCCCCGTTGCTGTTTTAGCATGGACAAGCCAACTGTCCTTAGTGGAATTTCTCTTCTCCACATCAATCTCAATTTATTTATATTTCATAGGTCCCTTCTAAAAGGGCTCCTTTTGATTTAGGAAATGCAGGAGACCACTGGAGATCATAGGTGAATTAAGTACTTTTTTCTTTCCAATTAACAGATTTACATTGTATCTTTAAAAATGATTAGTGGAAAAATATGCCAGTCTTCATTATTCTTTGCTTATGTCATGCATATAATATAAAATCATCAGAATGCAGTTTGCAATGAAAGAGACCTTAGAAATTACCTCCTAGTCCAGCCCCTAATATTGTAAATAAGGAATCTGAGACCCAGAGGATAGAAAAGTTTTACTCAAGCTTACTCAGTTAAGTAATGACAGCCACACCCACCTCTCACTGCCAGTCTAGGATTCCTTCTACTACGTCATCATAAACTTAAAGAACAAGAATGGTTATTCAAACAACTTTTTTCAAAAGCACCTTTGCCTTCCTGTTATCAAAGATTGAGTTGTATCAGACCATTTTCATTTTCCCCCCAAATTTAAACTTCTCTTACAAGCTTTGCCACAGCCAGTCTAGTAAGCGAAAGTTTCTTTTGTTGTTTTTGTTTTTTGAGACAGTCTCTCACTCTCTTACCCAGGCTGGAATGCAGTGGAACAATCTCGGCTCACTGCAAGCTCTGCCTCCCAGGTTCAGGCGATTCTCCTGCCTCAGCCTCCTGAGTAGCTGGGACTATAGGCATGCAATACCACACCTGGGTAATTTTGTTATTTTGGTGTTTTTTTTTTTTTTTTTTTGGGGACGGAGTCTTGCTTTGTCACCAGGCTGGAGTGCAATGGCGCAATCTCGACTCACTGCAACTTCCACCTCTTGGGTTCAAGCGATTCTTCCACCTCAACCTCCCAAGTAGCTGGGACCACAGGCACATGCCACCACACCTGGCTAATTTGTTTGTATTTTTAGTAGAGACGGGGTTTCACCGTGTTGACCAGGATGGTCTCGATCTCTTGACCTCATGATCCACCCGCCTCAGCCTCCCAAAGTGCTGGGACTACAGGCGTGAGCCACTGTGCCCGGCAATTTTGGTATTTTTTAGTAGAGAAGGGGTTTCACCATGTTGGCCAGGCTGGTCCCAAACTCCTGACCTCAGGTGATCTGCCCACCTTGGCCTCCCAAAGTGCTGGGATTGCAGGCGTGAGCCACTGTGTCTGGCCAGCAAAAGTTTTAATTATATGTTTTTCTTAATTTCTTCAGGTCAGTCTAGTAAACATTTTAGTAAACATTTATAAAGCACCAACTATGTGCTTAATAACATTGTGCTGGCAATACAAAGACAGTCCTTGCCTTCCAGAAAACTACCTTGTATCTGTACTTAAACTGCATCAGAAGCCCTTTAGTGGGGAAAAAAATGACATCTTCCATGTTTTATTCTTAGAATGATCACTGACATAGATATAGAACTCTAGTTTCCTTCTCTACCTCATCTTTACTGCGTCTACCAGCAATTTATGCTAATCCACAGTTGTTCTCATGGTTGACAGAGAAGGTGACTATAACAATCAGGCTTGCCAAAGTTTGTATTCTACCACTTGTGCTGTCACCTCTGTTAGTGATGTAATCCATGTATACATCTGTGCTTCCCATTCACTTTACAGGTATAGCCGAGACTATGTGGTGGAAGGGGAACCGTATGCTGGTTATGACAGACACAATGCAGAGGTAGCAGCCTTTCACCTGGACAGGTACGTATGATCAGAATAGGTTATTTTCATTTTGTTTCCTTTCAAAACTCTTTCTTGAACAGGACTTGGGAACTCTTTCAAAAAGATGCAACACTAATAAATGACTTGTTACCCCTTTTAGATAGCTAAGTGACTAGTTCCATTAAACTTGTATGAGTCCCATAATTTGGTTGGCACGAGAAATACTAAAGTATTTTAATTCCAGGCTTCTTTAGGTCATTTCATTTCTGGCCTGCTGTTATTATCATCAGTGAAGATATTTTTGGTAAATAAACTTTGAACTTAAATCTCTGAATTGAACTAGTCATTAATTGGACCTAGCCATCCTGTTATTTTGTTATGTATTTGTTTTAAGTAAGTAATGCTGACTTATCCCATGTGCTAGAAACATACAGCATGAAATATATAATGAGTAGTATTGTCTTTTATATAAAATATGCACAGCTTCAAAAACCAGAATAATTCCAAAAGGAAAGGGCTGGGTGCAGTGGTTCACACCTGTAATCCCAGCACTTTGGGAGGCTGAGGCAGGCGGATTGTCTGAGCTCAAGAGTTTGAGACCAGCCTGGGCAACACGTGGAACCCCATCTCTACTAAAATACAAAAAAATTAGCTGTGCGTGGCAGTGCGAACCTGTAGTCCCAGCTAGTCAGGAGGCTGAGGCAGGAGAATTGCTTGAACCCCCAGAGGCAGAGGTTGCAGTGAGCCGAGATTGCACCACTGCACTCCAGCCTGGGTGACAGGGAGACTCTGTCTGAAAAAAAAAAAAAAAAAAAAAGGGATGTGAATTCTAAGTTTGTAAGTTAACTAGGAAAGTTCTTTTTTTTTTTTCCTCAGCAGGTTGCTAGCCAGAAACCTTGCAGCTGAACTGTCTACGATCTCAGTTACTCCTCTGACCAGCTCTTCCATCAGGCCATCTTAGCAGACTTTAAAAGAAATTGCTCACAATATTTGTTTTAAAAATTAATTGGCCGGGCGCGATGGCTCAAGCCTGTAATCCCAGCACTTTGGGAGGCCGAGGCGGGTGGATCACGAGGTCAAGAGATCGAGACCATCCTGGTCAACATAGTGAAACCCCGTCTCTACTAAAAAAATACAAAAAAATTAGCTGGGCATGGTGGCGTGTGCCTGTAATCCCAGCTACTCAGGAGGCTGAGGCAGGAGAATTACCTGAACCCAGGAGGCGGAGGTTGCGGTGAGCCGAGATCATGCCATTGCACTCCAGCCTGGGTAACAAGAGCGAAACTCGGTCTCAAAAAAAAAAAAAAAATTAATTGATGACTGGGTACAGTGACTCATGCCTGTAACCCTAACATCTTGGGAGGCTGAGGTGGGTGAATCACTTGAGTCCAGGAGTTCAAGACCAGCCTGGGCAACATCATGAAGCCCCATCTCTACTAAAAAAATAACAAAAATTAGCTGAGTGTGGTGATGTGTACCTGTAGTTCCAACTAGTGGGAAGGGTGAGGAGGGAGGATCTTGAGCCTGGGAGGCAGAAGCTACAGTGAGCTGTGATCAAGCCATTGCACTCCAGCCTAGCAGCAGAGTGGGACCCTGTCTCAATAAAATAAAATAAAATAATAAAATTTAAAAAGTTTTTTTGAGAGAGTCTCACTCTGCCCTCCAGACTGGAGTGCAGTTGCCTCATCTTGGCTCACTGCAACCTCCACCTCCTGGGTTCAAGCAATTCTCCTGCCTCAGCCTTCCAAGTAGCTGGGACTACAGGTGCACGCCACCACACCCGGCTAATTTTTTGTATTTTTAGTAGAGACGGGGTTTCACCATGTTAGCCAGGCTGGTGTGGAACTCCTGACCCCAGGTGATCCACCCGCCCCAGCCTCCCAAAGTGCTGGGATTACAGGTGTAAGTCACTAGCCCAGCCTAAAATGAATTTATGAGGAAACCAAAAAAGAAAGGTGAAATGTTTGTCTTTTTCTGAATTAGGATTTTGTAAATATAACTTAAAAATTGCAAATTCAGTAGACTTGACTAAATAAAATAATGAACTTATATATCAAGAAATAGCAAACAAAATTTAAAAGCAAACAGCAAACTAGGAGAAAGCACTTGAATCTAACGTAATTTGAGTATTAATAGCCTTAATGTGTTTATACAAATTCATATATATATATATATATATATATGTTTAAAAACTCTCTTAGAAAATAGATTAAGAGCACATGCGTTATCAATTGCTAATAAATATGGGGAGAGGGAGTTCATCCTCACCAGAAATTTTTAAAAATTCGGATGAAACAATGAGATACTGTTTTTACTTGTTGAAAATGGCAAAGCTTAAAAAAAGATAACCCTTTATTGGCAAGAATACATTAAGATTCATATGTTGCTTATGACATTGTCAATTATTTCAGTCTCTTTGTTAAGAACCCTAGTATTATTTATCAAAAACCTTAATGTTCATATCCTTTGAACAAATAACTGCTTTTTAATACACATATCTAGGGCATTTCTAGGAAGTACCCTAGAGAAAGAATACAAAATTCAAAAATATATATACAACAGTCGTAGCTGTAAGCATTTTCAATAGTGAAAAATTGGTTGTAACCTAAACACCTGTTGATACAGAAAAGTTTAGATACATGTATACAATACCATGAATTTTTGCTGCCTCTTTTAAGACCTAGTAGTGAACAGTTGGATAAATCCTACTCCTCACTTAATGGCATACTAGATGAGGCTTTCCAAGACCTTATCTGTTTGCTTCTTTTCTTCATCCCGAAACCCCTTCCTCCTGTCCTGTTTGTTGGACACTAGCAGGCATAAATTTCCTCATTTCTGTACCAGTGTTTTGTATTACCCAATACCTTATGTTTTGTTGATATATATGTAAAGTGATACTCATTGTTATTTTGTGTTTCCCCATTACTGGCCAAGTTTTATCTTTTCACAGCAGGACACCTGTTTGTTAGAGTGTTTGTGTACTTTTGATGTTAATTAATGATAATGTTTCAGTTTGTGACTTGTGCTTTGGGAATCTTGTATTTAAAAGTACTTCCCTACTTCAGAGTCTGAAAGATGTTTTCTGGTCAGTTACCCTTTCACTTTTGTTAAATGCCACTGTAGCCAGCCTGAAATGCCACAGTAACATTGCCCCTCAGTCCTAACCTGGCTGCTGTTCTTTGACTTGGCAGTTGTCAATGGAGAGAAAAAATGCTTCCCAATCTAGGCATGTGTTTGTAGTCCTAGCTACCGGGGAAGCTGAGGTGAGAGGATCGCTTGAGCCGAGGATTTCCAGGCTGCAGGGAGCTATGATCGTGCCACTGCACTCCAGCCTGGACAACAGAGTGAGACTCTTAACCAACCAGCCAAACAAACAAACAAACAAACAAAAAAAACCACACCAAAAAACCCCTCCCCCACCTTTTTCATTAATGGATCCTGATACTTTTCCGCTTTGGGTTGCTGTTTCTTCATTACATTCAGATTTAACCACCTTCCCTTGCCTCAGGGTGGGATCTCTGGATGTCCATGCTATTTTGACATGTCTGTTTATTTTGACATACCATGCTTTTGTGGCTTTTCTAAGACTGGGTTTAGGACAGAATCGGCGGCCCCAAGCGGTAGCCATTTGTAAAGGCTTTCTAACGACTGGGGAAAGGTTCATGATGCAAGATGAGTAAAAAGCAAGATACAAAACTGCATGCAATATAATTTCAATTGTATGTATTTAATAAGTGTAAGTGTGTGTACACTTAAAAGGAAAACATGCTTATATGCCAAAATGTCAGTGCCTATCATTATTTCTGGGTTGGGAATTATAGGTGATTTTTATTTTCTTCATTATAAATTTTCTGTTTGTTCCAAATTCTGCCCCTCCAACTTTTTTTTCAGTTAGTGTGTATTTTTTTAGCCAGGAGATTTCATTTTTTAAAAATAAATTATTGTTTTCAACCTTTTAGATTATTAAAGATGTTTTCAAATGTCTCTGTATTTAATTTGCTCTGTGAGCTTATCCTTTTAGATCAGTCTGCATTTTTTTTTAACCAGTGTGCTGTTTTACTTAAAGATTTGAACCCATATGTGTGTTTGGGTCCCATCTTTTTTCTAATGCTTTCCTAAAATCGAGTTTTAATTTTTATTATGAAAACATTTCTAACATACAAAAGTAGAAAGAATAGTATAAGGAGCCAAGTATAAGGAGCCCATATACCTGCTCTGTAGATTTAACAGTTATTCACATTTTATCACATTTGCCTTATCCATTTTGCTAAAGTGTATATTAAAATAAATTACACACTCCTTGTGACATTAAATTCCTAAATATATCTATCTCTAAAAAATTAGCTTTACCTACTAGCTAAAACCCGTCACACATTTGACATGATGAACTGTAATTTTTAAGACTGTTACTTAAAAAACATCCCCTAGGCCGGGCGCGGTGGCTCAAGCCTGTAATCCCAGCACTTTGGGAGGCTGAGGTGGGTGGATCACGAGGTCAAGAGATCGAGACCATCCTGGTCAACATGGTGAAACCCCGTCTCTACTAAAAATACAAAAAATTAGCTGGGCATGGTGGCACGTGCCTTTAATTCCTGCTACTCAGGAGGCTGAGGCAGGAGAATTGCCTGAACCCAGGAGGCGGAGGTTGCTATGAGCCGAGATCGCGCCATTGCACTCCAGCCTGGGTAACAAGAGTGAAACTCTGTCTCAAAAAAAAAAAAAAAAAAAAAAAAAATGCCCTAATGTTTTTCTCTTCTGTTCTTCAATCTTCCAAACCAGGATTCTGGGTTTCCGCCGAGCCCCCTTGGTGGTTGGCAGATTTGTTAATCTTCGGACAGAGATCAAACCTGTTGCCACGGAGCAGCTGTTGAGCACCTTCCTAACTGTAGGTAAGAAGACTGTAGAGGCCGTTTAGATAGGGGAATGATTAATAAGTTAAAATGGGGCATTGTTGAGCGAGCTGGCTCATGACTTTTAGGAATTGAAGAACTCAAGGGAATACAAAAGCAAATCCAAGAACAGCTCTCAGGTTATTTGGGAAAATGAATCTAAAGGAGATGGCAGGAAATTGAAATTTTCCTGTGTACTCTTGTGTCTGTGACATAGGAAGTGAGGTCATTTAGTGATAGTGAAAGCAGGTGATTACTTCATTCTGCTTTCTCTTAGAGCTATTAATAAGTCTCAAACTCAGAATTTGGCCTAAATTGGTTATTGTTTGTATATCATTGGCTCAGTTGTTTTTATATATACATGTGTTTTCTTGGGAACTGTCTCCTGTCTCCTTGAAATTGAGGAAATCTTAAGGCACCTCTTTAGGAGGTCCAGAAATTCTTTTGTACGGTTGTATTTGGACCTGGAAGATCAACAGGCCTACTGCTTCCTTAAGGGTTAACCTATAACTCATTGTTCCTGAACTGGCTACATTGCCCCTGGCCTCTGTTTTCCATTATCTTAACTCTGAGGTAAGAGATCTGACCTAAAATTCTCACTCCTATTCTCCTTGTGAGCAAGGTGAGAATGGGAAGAATTCAGAAGTGCTGTAGTTTCTTGTTTCCACTTGGCTCTTTTTCAGTGATACAGTGCTCTGCATTAGGGTGTGACTGTTGAAACAGACATTACAAGATAAACTTCACTTTGCTTTTTGTTAGAGGGAGTGGATTTACATTTAAAATGAGGGAAAAAAGAACTTATGTCAGATTCATCATTCAGAATTTCAATTTATAAGGCTTGGGCTGTACTTTTCTTACAGATAACCAAAAGCGTACGGTGTTAAATATTGTATCAGATATTTGTTTGTGTCAGATACTTTCTAATCACCTTTGGTTGTTCAGTTTTATGCTCAGCAAACATGAATTAATTTCTGGTGGGTGCTGGGATTGAGGGAAAGAGGTCGAGAAGAATAAGCCAAGGTGCTTGCTCGTCAAAGGCTCGCGGAAGGTTAACTCTTACATTGTTCAAAGTGTGAGGAAGGAAGAGGCAGAAGGTTTGCAGAGGAGGTTGTTAACACTTGAACTGAGTATTGAAGAAGTAGTATGATTTACCAAGGCAGCAAAGAGGAAAGGGCATTGGCAAAATAACAGGAATATTAATAGGAACAAGAGCATAAAGACCGGAAAGGAACAGGGCAGGTAGAGCGATTTGGCTGGAGGTAAAATTTTTAATAATCACCTGACCTTAACATAACCTTATTGTTATTGTTGTGTTTTTAAGACTTTATTGTTTTTAGAGCAGTTTTAGGTTTACAGCAAAACTGAGAGGAAGGTACAGAGATTTCCCAAATAACCCCTGCCCCACACATACATAGTCTCCCCCACTATCAACATCCCACGTCACAGCGGTACAGTTGTTTGAACTGACGAGCCCACATTGACACATCATAATCACCCAGAATCCATGGTTTACATTAGAGGTCTGTCTTGGTGTTGCACATTCTGTGGGTTTGGACAAATATATAATGACACGTATACATCATTATAGTATCACACAGAGTATTTTCACTGGTCAAAAAATCCTCTGTGTTCCACCTGTTCATCTCTCTCCATCCCTCTCCAATCCCCTTGCAACCACTGATCATTTTACTGTCTGTATAATTTTGCCTTTTCCGGAATGCTACATGGTTGAATCACAGTATATAGCTTTTTTAGAATGGCTTCTTTCACTTAGTAATATACATTTAAGGTTTCTCCATGTCTTTTCATGGTTTGATTTCTCATTTCTTATTATTGCTGACTAACATTGTATTGTCGATGTGCCACAGTCTGATACTCCATTTACCTATTGAATGAAATCTTGGTTGCTTCCATGTTTGCGCAATTGTGAGTAAAGCTGCTGTAAACATATAGCTTTTTGTTTTGACGTAAGTTTTCAGTTGTTTTGGGTAAATATCAAGGAGTATGATTTCTGCATCATATGGTAAGAGTACATTTAGTTTTGTAAGAAACTGCCAAACTGTCTTCCAAAGTGGCTGTACCATTTTGCATTCCCACCAGCAAGGAGTCAGAGTTCCTGTTGCTCCTCATCCTTGGCAACATTTGATGTCATATTTTAGATTTTGACCATTCTAGTAGGTGTATCTCATTGTTTTAGTTTGCATCTTGGTGATGACATATAATGTAGAGCATCTTTTCATATGTTTATCTGCCTTCCTTGTACCTTGTTGAGGTGTCTCTTAAGGTCTTTGGCTCATATTTAAGTTAAGTTAGTTGTTTTCTTACTGCCAAGTTTTAGGAGTTCTTTGTGTAGTATGGCTAACAGTCCTTTGTCAGATGTGTCTTTTGAAAGTATTTTCTAAGCCGGGCGCGGTGGCTCAAGCCTGTAATCCCAGCACTTTGGGAGGCCGAGGCGGGTGGATCACGAGGTCAAGAGATCGAGACCATCCTGGTCAACATGGTGAAACCCCATCTCTACGAAAAATACAAAAAATTAGCTGGGCATGGTGGTGCATGCCTGTAGTCCCAGCTACTCAGGAGGCTGAGGCAGGAGAATTGCCTTGAACCCAGGAGGCGGAGGTTGCGGTGAGCCGAGATCGCGCCATTGCACTCCAGCCTGAGAGTAACGAGCGAAACTCTGTCTCACACACACACACACAAAAAAAGTATTTTCTCCAGCTGGACGCAGCGGCTCATGCCTGTAATCCCAGCACTTTGGGAAACCAAGGTGGGCAGATCACCTGAAGTCTGGAGTTCGAGGCCAGCCTGGCCAACATGGCAAAAACGTTGACTCTACTAAAAACACAAAAATTAGCTAGGCATGGTGGCACATACCTGTAATCCCAGCTACTTAGGAGGCAGAGGCAGAATTGCTTGAACCCGGGAGCCAGAGGTTGCAGTGAGCTGAGATCATGCCACTGCAGTCCAGCCAGGGCAACAGAACAAGACAAAAAAGAAAAAACAGAAAACATTTTCTTCAGACATATAACTTGTCGTTTCATTCTCTTGATGCAGTTTTTAAATGTATTATTAAGTTGGTATATAATGCAAGAATAACTGAATTCTATGTAGCCCCAGCAACATACCCAAATATGTTCACACTGTTACTTTATCAGATCCTCTTGACAATAGCATGCAATAAGTAGTTGAGGTGTTACTCGCATTTTGTACCTGAGAATGAAGGCTTAGAAGTGTCTAATGACTTTCTCCAAATCTCAAAGCTACTAATTGTTAGCCAGGATCCAAACCCAGGTTTTAAGACTCTACATCTTTCATTAGCTTATAGTGTTTTATATTTATTTATTCAGTACAACTTTATTTCACTTCTTTTTGACAGGCGCTGAGGTAGGTGCTGAATAGCAAAACCAAATGACCTTCTTATCTTCAAGGATCTTTGTCTAATGGGGGAACCGGACAAGTACAAATGACCGATGGAGGGTGGGGGTGGGGGTGAGGGAGCAATAGGGAGGTGGCCTACAAGTTATGGCCAGGGTGATAGTTAATTGGTGAAGGTGATATTTTAACCAAGACTTAAAGGGAAAACAGCAGTCCATCAGGTAGATACAGTGGGAAAGAACATTTTAGGTTTGCGTTTAACATTTTTTGTGCTATAGATACCTTCGGCAGTCTGGAGAAGCTTATGGATCCTTTCTGAAAATAAAGGTTTTAAATACATACATAATTTAAAATACATAGGCTTATAAATGAAACCAATAATACTGAAGTATAATTTCAGTATCAAAAATTATAAAAAGCAAATTTGGATACAGTAATATGTGCTTTGTTATTTAAGACGTTAAGATCTGGCACAGATTAGTCACTACTGTGATTTCAAACTATAAATAGTATTTTGAGATTATCTGCAACAATGCTAGTATGATATGAAAAATCTGTGATTTCTTGTAGAGACAAAGTCACAGGTAATGCAAACATGATAGTTTGCTCCCTGCCATCATAATGGAAGGAAATGCTAAGTTTTAGTAGAAGTTAGTGAAAATAAAGATGTAATTTTGTTCCTATCCAGCTCACAGGCCCTATGAGTTGACCCCATTCCAGAGAGAGGACAGAGCATGGACAAGGGCGATGAGCAGTGAAAGAAGAGCAACAAGTTCAAGAGACTATGCCAGTTAACTAAGGAAAGGGTGTGTGGGGCTGGCCAGTGAGGAAGACAGCTGGTCAGGACAGTGTCACTGAAGGGCCTGTGTACCATGCTTAGGAGTCGAGACTTTCCCTTCAGACACTGAAAAGCTATTAAAAGAGTTCGAATGTGGAAAAATCGGATTTGAATTTCAAGAGCGAATTGTGGCAGCATTGTCAGGGGCGCAGTGGGAAGGGGAGAATCAAGAGCTGAGAGCACGCTGGGACTGTTGTGAATTCATATGTAATAAGAGACAGAACTAAAGCTGGGACAGGGAATAGAAAGATTTAAGAGCTATTCAAGAATTGGAATGGAAAGAATTTGGTGAACATTTGGGCTGGGAGAGCAACTGAGAGAGAAGAAAAAATTAAGAATGACTCGTAGGTTTCTGGATTGAATGACAGGTGATTAGAGGAGCTGTTAACTATTTTAGAAATGTACGGAAAGGAGCATATTTAGGGAGGTGGAGCAGAGAAAGATAATGAATTTAATTTTGGATATTTTGTTTCCTTGACAGGAACATCCAGGAGTAAGTGTAGACTAATCATTTAGGAGCTAAAGATTACAGTTGAGGAGAAAAGGCTTGGCGAAAGCCATGTTATTGTCACAGTTGGTAGTTCACCCAAGGAGAGCATGGAGAGTGAGGTGATCAGAAAACTCGTTTTTAAAAGCTTGGTAATCTGGGAAGTAGAGGTTCAGAGCCTCAGCTCATGGCACTGAAATGGGGATATTGAACTCTGGAAAGGCAGATTAAACCATGTTATTAAAATAAGTAACTGGTGTCGAACGGTGTTTGACAGTACGTCAGGCACTGTGCTAAGCATTGCCATAGATTGCCTCATTTCCTCTACACAGCTCGGAGGTGGAGGAGGTACTGTTGTTGTCTCCATTTTACAGAAGATGCGTAGAAAGACTAAATTACATGCCCAGAGTCTTGCAGTCTCATGATTAGTCTATATGTTAACCCCAGGAACCTGACCCCAGACCCCACATTCTCCCTTCCAATGATGAAGATTCTTTTTTTTTTTTTTTTTTTCCTGTTCCCTAGAGGCAGATACACCAATGATGAAGATTCTTATTTACCAAACTCAAGAGTTTGGATTTTATCCTGTAGGAAACAGGTTTTCTACACCAAGCAGTATTTTGTTTGGGGGCTTTAAATTTTTTTTTGAATCAGTAATGGATTCACACAATTCAAAATTCAGGGAAATTCAGGCTGGGCTAGGTGGCTCACACCTGTAATCCTGGCACTTTTGGAGGCTGACACCAATATGAGGCCAGGAGTTCAAGACCAGCCTGGCCAATATTGTGAAACCTCATCTCTACTAAAAATACAAAAATTAGCCGGGGGTGGTGGTGCATGTCTGTAATCCCAGCTACTTGGGAGGCTGAGGCAGGAGAATCACTTGAACCCAGGAGGCGGAGGTTGCAGTGAGCTGAGATCATGTCACTGCACTGCAGCCTGGGTGACAGAGCAAGAGTCCGTCTAAAAAAAAAAAAAAAAGTTTCTGTGAAATACAGTTTCTTGTCTGTCCAGTTCCTTCCCCTTTCTCCAAGTGGCAACCTCTAATTAGCAATTTCCTTATGTCTTTTTTTTTTTTTTGAGATAAAGTCTTGCTCTGTCACCCAGGCTGGAATGCAATGGTACAGTCTTGGCTCAGTGCAACCTCCGATTCTCGGGTTCAAGCCATTCTCCTGCCTCAGCCTCCTAAGTAGCTGGGATTACAGGTGCAACACCACCGTGCCTGGCTAATTTTTGTATTTTTTTTTTTTTTTTTTTGAGACCGAGTTTCGCTCTTGTTACCCAGGCTGGAGTGCAATGGCGCGATCTCGGCTCACCGCAACATCCTCCTCCTGGGTTCAGGCAATACTCCTGCCTCAGCCTCCTGAGTAGCTGGGATTACAGGCACGCGCCACCATGCCCAGCTAATTTTCTGTATTTTTAGTAGAGACGGGGTTTCACCATGTTGACCAGGATGGTCTCGATCTCTTGACCTCGTGATCCACCCGCCTCAGCCTCCCAAAGTGCTGGGATTACAGGCTTGAGCCACCGTGCCCGGCCAATTTTTGTATTTTTAGTAAAGATGGAGTTTCACCACGTTGGCCAGGCTGGTCTCAAATGCTTGATCTCGTCATCTGCCTGCCTCGACCTCCGAAAGTGCTGGGAGTACAGGTGTGAGACAACACGCCTGGCCTCCTTATGTCTTTTTGTATGAAATGTGAATATATACTTTTATTTATCTCTACCATTTTATACAATATATGGCATACTTCGCATACTTTCACATCTTACTCTTTTTACATAATATATCCTAGAAATCCGTATCACATACAAAGAGCTTCATTCTTTTGTTTTACCCACTGCAAAGTGTTCCATTATTTGAGTCTCCCGTAATTCATATAACCAGAATTTTATTGGACTTATATGTTGTTCCAGTATTTTGCTTTTACAACCAGTGTTGCCCAGAATTACCTTGTATATATGTTCCCCGGGCTGCGGAACAGTACCAGTCTGTGGCATGAGTAGGAACCAGGCCGCACAGCAGGAGGTGAGGGGTGAACAAGCAGTACCGCCTCAGCACCACCTCCTTGTCAGATCGGTGGCAGCATTAGATTCTCATAGGAGCAAAAACCCTATTGTGAACTGCACATGTGAAGGATCTATGCTGCGCATTCCTTGTTAGAATCTAATGCCTGATGATCTGATGTGGAGCAGTTACATCCCGAAACCATTCCCACCCAGCCCCAACCCCTGTCTGTGGAAAATTGTCTTCCACAAAACCAGTCCCTGGTGCCAAAAACGTTGGGCACCACTGATACATGTTATTTCACATATAAGCAAATATTTCTAGAAAGGGAGTGCTAGGTCAAAGGGCACATGCATTTCACAGTTGAGAAATTTTGATAAGTGTGGCCACATTATCCTATATTCACCAGTTTATATTCCCATAGAAATATATGAGAGTGACTCTTTCTCCTAGCTTCACCAACAGTATTTTACTAAACTTTTGATTTTATGTATTTCATATGTAGCATCTTTTTGTTTGAGAGCTATTTGTATTTTCTGTTAACTGTCTTTGCATATTCTTTGCTCATTTTCTGCTGTGTCATTGGTCTTATTGATGTACGGGAGTTTATCCCTAGGGAGATTATAGTCTTTTGTAACATGAGATATAAATTTTCTTTCTAAAAAAAAATTTTTGGTTTTTTTTGAGATAGTGTTTTGTTCTGTCACCCAGGCTGGAGTGCCGTGGTGCAGTCTCGGCTCACTGCAGCCTTTGCCTCCCAGGTTCCAGCGATCCTGCTGCCTCACCCTCCCGAGTAGTTGGAATTACAGGTGCACACCACTACTCCTGGGTAATTTTTGTATTTTTAGTAGAGACGGGGTTTTGCCATGTTGGACAGACTGGTCTCAAACTCCTGACCTCAAGTGATCAGGAATTCACTTCTTATAGTAGTTGCCAAATGATGAGTTTTGTTTTTTTAATGCTTTCTCTCAGTAGTATCATCAAATGATGATTTTTGGATTTTTTTTGTTTTTTTTTTTTGAAACAGGGTCTCACTCTGTCACCCAGGCTGGAGTGCAGTGGCACAATCATGGCTCACTGTAGCCTCAACCTCCTGGTCTCAACAATCCTCCTACTTCAGCCTCCTGAGCAGCTTGGACTACAGGTGTGCACCACCATGTCCGGATAATGTTTTTATTTTTATAGAGACAAAGTTTCATTGTGTTGTCCATGCTGGTCTCAAATTCCTGGGCTCAAGTGATCCTTCTCCCTCAGCCTCGCCAAGTGCTGGGATTACAGATATGAGCCACAGTTCCTAGCCACCAAATGATGATTTTTTTCATTCTATCATTGCTTCTAGACCTATTAGTTGTCATTCTGTTGAAGGGTACAGCTCCCCTGTCTCCACACATTCATTTACTTGTTTTTATCGCCATGAACTCACTATGAGCTACAATTTATTACCATTATAATTATTTGGATGCTTAAACTGTTCCACATTTGGCCAGTGGGAACCCCTACAGACTAGCTCCTGTGTCATTTTGGAATGGTCTCATCATTCTCCAAGCACTTCCTTGCAACTGATATAACACTAGTCCAGGCTCATCTTGTACTTTCCCTAACCCAGACCTGAAGTCAGCTGTTTCTTCAAGGAACCCTAGTTCCTTTTAATGTGATATTAAAATGGTATTTAGGAACTAACATGTGGGTTCTAGGTGTGCTCGTTACTTCCTGGGTGTCATTGTTTCCACAGTCTCTTGAAGGACAGAGGTGGGAAATATATGTATGTATATGTATATGTGCAGGTACATACATAAAGATATACTTGTATCTTTTTTTGTATCTGTGTATATTAAAACCATCAATGCAAACTAGTATTTCCAATTCTAATTCACCACTGCAGGATTTATTCTGGCTTTTTCTCTTTGTGTATGTTTAACTCTCTTCTCCACTGGTGAGAAGCCTGGTTCCTGGTGCACTCAGTCTGCCTACTTATTTCTCAACTTTCCCCCTTCCTCTATCCCTATGCCTCTATGTAACTAAACTCTTGGCCACACTTGGCTTAGTACATAACCTCTTTTACCCTCCCCTGAGCACTCTGGTCAAGATCTCAGCCCTAATGAAGAAGAGAAGTACATTGCTTTCCTTTAATTAAAGTGAGTTCAGGCTGGGCATGGTAGCTCACACCTGTAATCCCACAACTTTGGGAGGCTGAGGTGGGCAGATCACCTGAGGTCAGAACTTTGATACCAGCCTGGCCACCATGGTGAAACCCTGTCTCTACTAAAAATACAAAAGTTAGCCAGGCATAGTGGCACACACCTGTAATCCCAGCTACTCAGGAGGCTGAGGCGGAAGAATCACTTGAACCTGGGGGTGGAGGTTGCAGTGAGCTGAGATCATGCCACCGCACTCTAGCCTGGGCAACAGAGCAAGACTCAGTCTCCAAAAAAAATAAAATAGTGAGTTTGGAGGCTGGACATGGTTGCTTACGCTTATAACGCCAGCATTTTGAGAGACTGAGGTAGGCAGATCACTTGAATCCTGGAGTTTGAGACCGGCCTGGCCAACATGGCAAAACCCCATCTCTACCAGAAAAATACGAAAATCAGCTAGGTGTGGAGGCATGTATCTTTAGTCCCAGCTACTCAAGAAGCTGAGATGGAAGGATGCCTTGAGCCCCAGAGGCAGAGGTTACAGTGAGCTGAGATCACGCACTGCACTCCAGCTTGAATGACAAAGCCAGACCCTGTCTCAAAATAACAACAACAAAAACAAAACAAACAAAAGTGAATTCAGAAAGATACTGGGGATGGTAGTTGACGCCAGAGAGACTGAGTAGAAAGAACACAGGAGGCAAGAGCAACTTACTTTCGGGTGTATATCCTTTTGTACTTTTTGAATTTTTTTTTACATCATGTGATTTTTTATTATATTATCTATACAAGAAAATAAATGTTTAAAATATAGTAAATTCAGGGTCTTTGTGTTCACCATGTCTATTTACTTAACTCCTCTGTTCTGCATTATTTGGGAGAGAATTTGGAGTCTTCATTATTTCCTTAAGTGTATTTGGCTCCTTTCTGTCCCGTAGGAAACAATACTTGTTTTTATGGGAAGTGCTATTACTGCCGAGAAACAGAACCCGCTTGTGCTGATGGAGACACAATGGAGGGATCTGTCACACTTTGGCTTCCAGATGTGTGGCCTCTGCAGAAACACCGTCACCCATGGGGCAGGACTTACCGAGAAGGCAAATTGGCCAGGTAAATGCTCTTATGAGCCATTACTTAATTCTCCCCTGTGCCTAGCCAGGTGCCAACTCTGTATAGGATACAGCAGTTCTGTCCAAGAGTAAAAAGAACTGTGGACTCAGGGGCAAACCCAGTAGGTAGGAACTCCGTCTTTTCTTTATGTGTAACAGTGCCAGGTATAGTGTTGACACTCAGTGCTGGTGATGCTGCTTATCTCCAGGTGGGAGTATGATGAGAGCTACTGTGATGCTGTGAAGAAAACGTCCCCTTATGACTCTGGCCCGCGCCTCTTGGACATCATTGACACAGCTGTCTTTGATTACCTGATTGGCAATGCTGATCGCCATCACTATGAGAGCTTTCAAGATGATGAGGGCGCTAGTATGCTCATCCTTCTTGATAATGCCAAAAGGTGAGACCAGCAGGACTGTCCTTTTCAGGGAGGGGTTTCTGTGTCTGAAAGAAGGGCTTTTTCCAGAGCATCCTGGAAAACATCCAGAACACCGTTGATAGATGGCGTCTTTCTTTCTTCCACTTAAAGTCTTTGCTCTTGGTACCTGTCCTTCTCTCCACTCTCAGGAATCTCAGTACTTCAAAAACTGGAAAAGTGATTCTTTCCAAGTAGTCTAAGACTCTGTGAGCCTCTTCTCAGACAACTGGAAACCAAGGTCATTCACTTGTTACTACCTACATCATTCTTTCTTGGCTATGATATTTGATGTTTAGAAGTTTGAGAGATACAGATGTAATGGAGTATGAATCTGTTATTAAATTTATTCAAACGTTCATGCAATTAAAAATTAATTTATCTGATAGGATGTTTTGCTATTTTTATTTTAGTCTAGGCCATACTTCTGCTATCATGGGAAGAAGAGCAGTTGCCTAGTGTGGTTTTGATATATAAAGATGAGTTACTTTTATCTTGAATAAGAAAAGTTTATTCATTTTGAATAAATAGAATGTCCTTATTTTTTTAGGCCTGAGCTATTTGGAGAGCACATCATATTTCCATTTCGCACTCTGCATTCTCCATGGTAGCCAGTTTAATGCCACACATTTATTTTTTTTTTTGATACAGAGTCTTACTCTGTCGCCCAGGCTGGAGTGCAGTGGCACGATCTCAGCTCAGTGCAACCTCTGCCTCCCAGGTTCAAGTGACTCTCCAGCCTCAAATTCCTGAGTAGTTGGGACTACAGGCATCCACTAATTTTGTGTTTTTAGTAGAGATGGGGTTTCACCATGTTGGCCCGTCTGGTCTTGAACTCCTGGCCTCAAGTAGTTCATTTGCCTCAGCCTCACAAAGTCCTGGGATTATAGGCATAGTGTCACACTTTTAGTTGCATTTAATAAATACTTGCTAAATAAAATGCTTCCTTGGAGTCTAGAATTTTCCAGGCCCTAGGTCATTACTGTTAACATTGGCTCATTGGTTGTTGGAAATAAGCTGAAATAAGCTAAGACATGGCTCTTCAGCAAAGAGTGCTTAGGCAGCATTTGCTAATGATGCCACCATCTTTTTTGTTTGTTTGTTTGTTTGTTTTTGTTTTGTTTTAGATGGAGTCTTGCTCTGTCCCCCAGGTTAAAGTGTGGTGGTACTCTCTCAGCCCACTGCAACCTCTGCCTCTTGGGCTCAAGTGATTATCCTGCCTCAGCCTCCTGAGTAGCTGGGGTTACAGGTGCCCGCCACTGTGCCCAGCTAATATTTGTATTTTTAGTAGAGATGGGGTTTCACCATTTTGGCCAGGCTGGTCTCAACCTCCTGACCCTTGTGATCCACCTGCCTCAGCCTCCCAAAGTGCTGGGATTATAGGTATGAGCCACCATGCCCAGCCGATGCCACCATCTTATACTGAATATCAGGTGCCTTGTGCTTCGTGAAAGATGGTGATGGCCACAGAAAATGAAAGACCAGGAAACACTACCCCTCTCTCTACCCCACTATGGCAAAGCATGTAACACTCATACTGTGATACACATGATATTTGATATTTGGTGTATATCAAAATAGTTGCTTTGTCCATTCGGGCTGCTATAACAAAATACCTTAGACTGGGTAATTCATAAGCATCAGAAATGTATTGCTTACGGTTTTGGAGGCTGGGAATTCCAAGATCAAGGTGCCAGCGGATTCAGTGTCTGGTGAGGGCCTGATCCTCAGATGGTGCCTACTATGTGTCCTCATATGACAGAAGAGGTACACACGCTCCCTCTGGCCTCTTTTATAAGGGTACTAATCCCGTTCATGTGGGCTCTTCCCTCATGACTTAATCATCTCCCAAAGGCACTGCCTCTTAATACTGTTGCCCTGGGGATTACAAGTTTGAGGGGGACACAGACATTCAGGCCATAGCAGTTTCCTTTGCCTTGCATTACCGGAGGACCTGCACTGTACTAAGGCTACCAGACTCCAGCTGTTAAGGTGAGCCCCTGGTAACAGAGTGAAAGGTTGACAGTTTTCCAGAATCATTTCTTCTTTTCTGACTCTGAATTGCTGCTTAGGTAATTTTTGCATCTGCTGTGAGTCAGTTTCCTTAGCCTGTGAACAGTTTTTCCAATTTGAATCTGTATATATACTTACTTGTAGGGAATAGGATATTGCTAATTTGGGAGTAGAACAAGTGTGACCTTCTTTTTACAAGTAATGGTCTTCTGCTTGTTTGTGGGAATCTAATATAAATGGCCTTTATTTCTCTCCCTACTCCTTAAAACCTTTTCAGCCTTAGGGATCTTCAAGTTCTCCCTTGGTCTATGAACTCCACACTGTGTTTACCATAGTTATGCTCCAGCACCTTGTAATATCTTGGCAGGAAAAGGTCCCTTGTAAATAAGTATATTTGTTTTCAGATATTTTAGTACAAGCTGTTAGGGATCCTGTGTCTAATTGGTCATGCCCTGCTTCTTTTCAATTTAAGTGATTTGAGCTGCTGGAGCGTGAAATTGTCTAGGATCACATTTGAGTTCCATATAGAATTTGCTATTACTTTGATGCTAAGAAGAGAATGGTACTTCCACCTAATTCACTAAATTTTAATTTAATTTTCAGCTTTGGGAACCCCTCGCTGGATGAAAGAAGCATTCTTGCCCCTCTCTATCAGTGTTGCATGTAAGTTATGCACAGCAAATACATGTGCCTGCATTGCCTTCCTTCCCAGGCTCAGGTAACAGTACATCATTTTCTTGGCCCTCAGACTTCCTGAAACGTGAGCAGTGCTTTTCAAACATTTCCAACCTAGAACCTCTGGAGATCCTGAAATGGGGTATCACGGAAAGGTAAAGGCAGTGAACCCAAAGGTGAACCCAAAGCTCAGAATTCATCTCAAATTTTGTATGAATAGGTTGTATGTATTCAGTAATACATATCTGTGTTTGGTTTAATATCAGAATATAATCACCCATACTCCCCAGCCCACCACCAAAATAAAACTGAATAAAAACTGTATCCCTGGTTACTACACCTGGTTCCCTTGTGGTTTCCAGTCCTCTCACTCACACATCACAGACCACCTGGGGTTTGCATATCTCAGTTTGAAATTATCTAAACCAGAAGTAACTTTTTCCATAAATAATAATTGATTTTGGCCAGGCACACAGTGGCTCACACCTGTAATCTCAGCCCTTTGGGAGGCCAAGGCAGGTGGATCACCTGAGGCCAGGAGTTTGAGACCAGCCTGGCTAACATGGTGAAACCCCATCTCTACTAAAAATACAAAAAATTAGCTGGGTGTGGTGGTGGGTACCTGTAATCTCAGCTACTTGGGAGGCTGAGACAGGAAAATTGCTTGAACCCAGGAGGCAGAGGTTGCAGTGAGCCAAGATCGTGCCATTGCACTCCAGCTTGGGCGACAGAGCAAGAATCTGTCTCAAAAAAATAAATAATAAATAATAATTGAATTTTTTCTTTTTCTTTCTTTTTTTTTTTTTTTTTTTTTTTTTTTTGAGACGGAGTTTCGTTCTTGTTACCCAGGCTGGAGTGCAAGGGCGTGATCTCGGCTCACCGCAACCTCCGCCTCCTGGGCTCAGGCAATTCTCCTGCCTCAGCCTCCTGAGTAGCTGGGATTACAGGCACGTGCCACCATGCCCAGCTAATTTTTTGTATCTTTAGTAGAGACGGGGTTTCACCATGTTGACCAGGATGGTCTCGATCTCTCGACCTCGTGATCCACCCGCCTCAGCCTCCCAAAGTGCTGGGATTACAGGCTTGAGCCACCGCGCCCGGCTTTTTTTTTTTTTTTAAAGACAAGGTTTCACCATGTTGGTCGGGCTGGTCTTGAACTCCCGACCTCAGGTGATCCACCCGACTTGGCCTCCAAAGCGCTTGGATTACAGGCGTGAGCCACTGCGTCCGGCCCAATAATTGAATTTTTTAAAAAACTCTGTATTAGAGAACAGAGATACTGAAAAGTGAGTCAAGAAAATAACATAAAGTCTAAGTTCTAAGAAGCTTCTTTTCATCATTCCTGATATAATTTTATTATTTTATTATTTTTTTAAATTTGAGACAGGGTCTTGCTCTGTCACCCAGACTGGAGTACAGGGGCACGATCTCGGCTCACTGCAACCTCTCCCTCCCTGGTTCAAGCAGTTCTCTGCCTCAGCTTCCCAAGTAGCTGGGATCCCAGCACCCACCACCACGCCTGGCTAATTCTTTTATTTTTAGTAGAGATGCGGTTTCACCATCTTGGCCAGGCTGGTCTCGAACTCCTTGACCTTGTGATCTGCTCACCTCAGCCTCCCAAAGTGCTGGGATAATAGGCGTGAGCCACAGCACCCGACCCAATATAAAGAATTAATAAATTTCAGTAACAGGAGTTACTACTATAAAAGAAAACTAGGGCTGAGGGAGAGTACCCAAGGAAGGACAAACTTGGAAGGGGACCTTCTCCCAGTGACTAGAGTTTGGACTTCAGTGGAGAAGGTTTAGCTCAGCCCACTGGATAGCAGAGAAGTTTGCTAGTTTACAAGTGCCGAGCAAGCCAGAAGCAATTCTCCAGGGTGCAGGCAGGGTATAGGCAAGCCACAGCTGGTGTCGCGACATGCAGAGGGAGAGAGGAAATCCAGCAGGAACCTTCTGTGCCACAGGTGAGGCACACGTGTGGGCCTTCAGAGGTAATTGGGGCCAGGGTGAACAGATGGCCTTTAAAGCTCTGGGTTCCATGTTGAGAGGGCCTCAGGAGAGTTATCTCCAGGCCAGGCTAAGTCATCAGGTCACCAAGGACTCACATCTTCTGGGAATGTGGCTAGACAGCGATTCACTAGATGACCTGTGTGCCTCCCCAACACCACTGTGGACCCACAGAAGCATTCAGAGAGCCCCTTCCTCCTGCAGTGTCCCCCTAGCGCACTCTAGTGAGAAAGCTGTAGGGGAAAGATGCTCAAAGGAATCCTGCCCATTGTAGTGGAGCACATTTTGTTTTTGTTTGCTTGTTTTTGTTTTGTTTTGTTTTGTTGAGACAGAGTTTCACTTTGTCACCCAGGCTGGAGTGCAGTGGCAGGATCTTGGCTCAGTGCAAGCTCTGCCTCCTGGGTTCAAGCAATTCTCCTGCCTCAGCCTCCTGAGTAGCCGGGCTTATAGGTGCCTACCACCACGCCCAGCTAATTTTTCGTATATTTAGTAGAGACAGAGTTTCACCGTGTTGGCCAGGCTGGTCTCAAACTCCTGACCTCAGGTGATCCGCCCGCCTTGGCTCCCCAAAGCACTGGGATTACAGGCGTGAGTCACAGTGCCCGGCCAGTAGAGCATATTTTGAAGAGTGAATTTGGAGCTGAGAGGAAGTAATGTGTTAACTTAGTCTTGCACAGGAAGCTCTGATTCTCTGGGCATTTGTAATATATTTCAGAATAAAAAATAACTGTACTCCATCTGTGCCTGTTTGTCCCTTCCATGCATGCTTTATGCAAGTCTTCCTTACCTTTTAAATTGTTGCCCAACAGGCTGCCTTTTACAGAATCAGACATTTCTGCATACCCAGTAATTCCTACTTTGCCCACAGAGAGCTAAGAACTTTTCTTCCCAGATAAATAAAGGATACTCTGTAGTTGGTGTCTTAGTTTGTTTTGCGCTGCTATAACAGGATACTACAGACTGGGTAATTTATTTTATTTTTTTGAGATGGAGTCTTGCTTTGTCGCCCAGGCTGGAGTTCAATGGTGTAATTTCAACTCACTGCAACTTCTGCCTCCCAGGTTCAAGTGATTCTTGTGTCTCAGCCTCCCAAGTAGCTGGGATTATGGGCATGCACCACCATGCCCAGGTAATTTTTGTATTTTTAGTAGAGATACGGCTTTACCATGTTGCCCAGGCGGGTCTTGCACTCCTGACCTCAGATGATCTGCCTGTTTGGGGCTACCAGAGTGCTGGGATTACAGGCATGAACTACTGCACCTGGCCAGACTGTCATTTATAATAAACAGAAATTTATTAGCTCACAGTTCTGGAGGCTGGAACGTTTGAGTATCATGGTGCCAACATCTGACAAGGGCCTTCTTGCTGCTTCATCATATCACATGGCAGAAGGTAAAAGGGCAAGGAGAGAAGGCAAGAAGGGGCCAAACTTGCCTTTTCTTTTTTGAGACGGAGTCTCGCTCTGTTGCCCCGGCTGGAGTATGATGGCATGATCTTCGCTCACTGCAGCCTCCACCTCCCAGGTTCAAGCAGTTCTTGTGCCTCAGCCCCACAAGTAGCTGAGATTACACGCATGCACCACCATGCCCAGCTAATTTTTGTATTTTTAATAGAGGCGGGGTTTCACCATGTTAGCCAGGCTGGTCTCGAACTCCCAACCTCAGGTGATCTGCCTGCCTTGGCCTCCCAAAGTGTTGGGATTATAGGTGTGAGCCACTGTGCCTGGCCTTGAACTTGTCTTTTCATAACAGCATGAGTTCCACCCATGAGGGCAGAGCCCTTATGGCCTAATGACCTCTTAAAGACTCCACCTTGATACTGTTAGAATAGCAATTTCAACATGAATTTTGGAGGGGATAGACATTGAAATGGTAGCAGTTGGTGAAATAATTAAGGCAGATAGGCATCCTTAAAATAATTTTTTCCTAGTAAAAATTTTTTTAGACTTCAGAAACACATGAAGAAGGAAGTTTGTAGTACCCATTAACGTCTAAGGATACATCCTCTTAGTAACTTTGTAGTGTACTTCATTCTAATCCTGTGTGTGTGTATTTTGTTTTCCTACAGATTTGAAGTAGTAGGTTTTTCCTCCAACTTTTTTCTCCTACCCAGCATCATATAGGCATTTTCCCATTCCACTAAATTTTCAAAATTGTTTTTAACGACTGCATGGTATTCCTTTCAGTGAATGAACCATAATTTAACTATTTCCCAATCATTGGACATTCAGATTGTTTAACATTTTTCCTGTTACGAACAGCACTGCAGTGAACATTTATGTAAATCTCTGTATATATCTCTGATTACCCAGAAACAGTATCAAAACATGGTAATGTAGGCCGGGTGTGTTGGCTCACACCTGTAATCCCATCACTTTGGGAGGCCGAGGCAGGTGGATCTGAGGGTCAGGACTTCAAGACAAGCCTGGCCAAGATGGTGAAACCCTGTCTGTACTACAAATACAAAAATTTGAGCCGGGCGTGGTGGTGGGTGCCTGGAATCCCAGCTACTCAGGAGACTGAGGCAGAGAATTGCTTGAACCTGGGAGGCGGAGGGGATGACAGAGCGAGACTCTGTCTCAAAAATAAAAACAACAACAACATGATAATGTGGCTTACTTATGTAGAGGTAATTCTAAGACAAAAATTATTTAGTTAAAAGTATTTTACCTAATTATTTTTTTACTTTTGTCTGCCTAGCAGGCTTTCGACTCCGTTTGATAATGAGAAGTTTTATGTACCTTGTTCTATAACTTTTCTTCCAGCATTCGGGTTTCTACCTGGAACAGACTGAACTACCTAAAGAATGGTGTGCTAAAGTCTGCCTTAAAATCTGCCATGGCCCATGACCCCATCTTCCCAGTGCTCTCCGATCCTCATCTGGATGCTGTGGACCAGCGGCTCCTGAGTGTCCTGGTCACCGTGAAGCAGTGCACTGACCAGTTCGGGATGGACACTGTACTGGTGGAAGACAGGATGCCTCTCTCACACTTGTAATTCTCAACACAAAATAAGTGAAACTTCTTTTTACAAAGATAGAGAAACAGCACAATCAATTCCAAATGGTATGAGATGGATTGGAAATGGCCAGCAGCAAGTTCTGGTTACAGGGGACAGGGTGGCCTTGGATGTCTCTGGTGTTTTCTGTAGTGGAAACTAAAGCAAAGACCACAAGTTTCAGAGCATGGAGACATTCCTGCTGAATCGCCTTCTGACTTCCTCGGCAATTGCCCATTCTAGCAGTGGGCATCATAGTTGGTCAGTCTTAATTCCCATGCCAAAGGACAAAGAGAGGTGTGACATTTGGAAGGATGAATACTGGGACTGGCTCTGGAGCATGTGTTTTGAGTTGAACCTTGCAGTCCTTTCTCCACGCCTGTGGATTTTGTGGAAACACTTTGCAATCTCGTATGTCTTTTTTTTTTTTTTTTTTTTTTTTTTTACCGGAACTAGTTAAATCTGGAATGCTTGTTGCCTCCTACAGAGTGGCAGCAAATAAAACCCTGCATTCCATCAAGCCAAAATAGCACACTCTGTTGGAGGAGATACTTGTTTAGGATAGAATTGGAGGGAAGGACAAAAACAGGAAGATGTTTGGGCTTCTGAGCCGTTGGATAGTATTGTTTTGATCATCTTAGAGGAGGGAAGGAGAGAGTCACTTGGTAGAAGCAATTGGGGAGATGATTGAACTGTTGAAAAACAGATGCCTTTGTATTTCGGTTCTTAAGGTATGTAAAAAGGAAACGACTTTACACCTAAGTAAATTCTGCATTCTCACAGTTGTGTCCCAGTTAACCAAAAAGTTGTTTCTAGAGAAAATACTATTACCTTCTAAGCATGATCCTTTTACGGAGACTAATTCTTCCCCCTTTTGCCTAAAGCAGTCCTTTCCAAATTAACAAAGCAAACTGAGTAATACCTTGAATAACAGGTGGCCTGTGGTCTCTGCCATCCTCATTTCTCTTCTGAGATGAATTTCCACCTCCGCCTTTAAGGCATTTTGTCACTGAAGCTTCTGTTCACCAGAGATCTGCCACCTTCTTGTCCCTGATGAGAAAGGGACACACCTACAAGTGAGAGTGTATACCTTACTGGTGGCTGGACTTATCTTGTGATTTTGGAAGACTGGAAATAAAGATTCTAAGCCGCCTTTTTTTTTTTTTTTTTTTTTTTTTTTTTTTTTTTTAAGACCAAGTCTTACTCTGTCACTCCGGCTGAAGTGCAGTGGCACAATCTCAGCTCACTGGAACCTCCTCCTCCTGGGTTCAAGTGATTCTCTTGTCTCAGCCCCCATAGTAGCTGGGATTACAGGAGCCCGCCACCATGCCCAGCCAATTTTTATATTTTTAGTAGAGACAAGGTTTTACCATGTTGGCCAGGCTGATCTCGAACTCCTGAGCTCAGGTGATCCACCCGCTTGGCCTCCGAAAGTGCTGGGATTACAGGCATGAGCCACCGTGCCGGGCGAAGATGTTAAGTCTTCTGAGCCTTGAAGTTGAGGAGGTTAAAAGGAAGAGCCTTAAGATTTTGATTTATGGTAAATCCTAATTCCATCATTCAGTTTTGTTTGGAGTTTTGAACCCATGATGTTGGATTATGCTTCTTTCTCCTCTTAGCACTCTCAAATTTCAGGTTGCTGAAACAGTTTTAGTTTTGTGTTCTGGCAAAGTGATCTCGACATGTAAGTAGCTGCAGTAAAACACAGGGGCAAAGGAAGACAGGCCTGACATGCCCACTCACCTGTGGACTCAGAGCTGTGTGCTTTGCTCCTGCATCTTGTCGAGGTGCTGTTCCAGCTTTGCATTTCTGTCAAGCAGAGGCGAATATTTAAACAGTGTGGTTGACTGCATTTAATGCCAACCATTGGGAACTAGTTTTAGGCAACCACTCTTTCAAAAACGGCCTTAGAATTTATGCCCAATTTTCTTGCATTGAAAGATAACTGAGTAACCTGTAACTATTTTTAAATGGCATGGAATTAGGAAACTTTTATATATTTTATATACATTTTTAGATGGACAGAACAATGGACTGAGTTATAAAAAGGGTATTGAATTTAAGAAGACAGAGACTAGTACAAAACACAGAATTAGTGTTAACCAAAGGAGGCATTGATTTCAATGTTAAGGCTACTCACTGTTATGTGTCCAGGGAAATTCACAGCTCAGTATGAGAATACCTTGTTAGTGCTCGCCCATGAGCTTCCAGGAGCCAGCTGGGAGGAGATAATAGGAAGAGGTGTCAGCTCTGCTCTCCCTGTAAATGTTACGGATTTGTGGTCTTTCAAATACGTGATGCCTTTAGTATGCTCCACTGAAATGAGTGAGAAGTCTTCTCAAACTGGGAACTTCGTAACATTGAAGGCAGAAGATTCTGCTAAGGAAAAAAGCAGGCAGAAAATAAAATGTCTCATCCTTTCTTCAAAGCATTTGCACAAAATTTATCATTTCATTTTATTCCCACCTATTTTCAAACTCGTGATCTTAAAAAGCATTCTGGCCGGGCGCGGTAGCTCATGCCTGTAATCCCAGCACTTTGGGAGGCCGAGGCGGGTGGATCACAAGGTCAAGAGATCAAGACCATCCTGGTCAACATGGTGAAACCCGGTCTCTACTAAAAATAGAAAAAATTAGCTGGGTATGGTGGCGCGTGCCTGTAGTCCTGAGGCAGGAGAATTGCCTGAACCCAGAAGTCAGAGGTTGCGGTGAGCCAAGATCGCACCATTGCACTCCAGCCTGGGTAACAAGAGTGAAACTCCGTCTCAAAAAAAAAAAAAAAAAAAAAAAGCATTCTGCCGGGCGCGGTGGCTCAAGCCTGTAATCCCAGCACTTTGGGAGGCCGAGGCGGGTGGATCACGAGGTTGAGAGATCGAGACCATCCTGGTCAACATGGTGAAACCCCGTCTCTACTAAAAATACAAAAAACTAGCTGGGCGTGGTGGCGCGTGCCTGTAATCCCAGCTACTCAGGAGGCTGAGGCAGGAGAATTGCCTGAGCCCAGGAGGCGGAGGTTGCGGTGAGCGGAGATCGCGCCATTGCACTCCAGCCTGGGTAACAAGAGCGAAACTCCGTCTCAAAAAAAAAAAAAAAGCATTCTGATCCATAAATTTTGATTTTTCATCCATAAAATTTAGAACTCTAATTCATAAAGTTAGAATTAAGCTAATAGAATGGTGTCACATGGCCCTGAGAATATAAATTTTTGTTCTAAGTCAGGATTGGAGTAAGCTGGAAAAGCGTGGTTAGGCAAATCTTGGAGAAAACCAGCCATAAAGTTACAGCTCTAAACTTCAAACCGTTTGAAAGAAGAGGAAGGGGCCAGGCACAGTGGTTCACACCTGTAATCCCAGCACTTTGGGAGGCCAAGGCAGGCGGATCACCTGAGGCCTGGAGTTCAAGACCAGCCTGGCCAACACAGTAAAACCCTGTCTCTACTACAAATGCAAAAATTGGCCGGGTGCAGTGGCGTACACCTGTAGTCCCAGCTACTCGGGAGGCTGAGGCAAGAGAATCGCTTGAACCTGGGAGGTGGAGGTTGCAGTGAGCTGAGATCCTGGCACTGAACTGCAGCTTGGGCAACTTTTTTAGACTCTTGTCTTTAAAAAAAAAAAAAAAAAAAGATGCTTTTAAGTTTTGCAACACTCTCCTCTTTATAGTTTATTTATTAGAATTAAGGCTGTTAAGGCCGGGCGCGGTGGCTCAAGCCTGTAATCCCAGCACTTTGGGAGGCCGAGGCGGGTGGATCATGAGGTCGAGAGATCGAGACCATCCTGGTCAACATGGTGAAACCCCGTCTCTACTAAAAATACAAAAAAACTAGCTGGGCGTGGTGGCGCATGCCTGTAATCCCAGCTACTCAGGAGGCTGAGGCAGGAGAATTGCCTGAGCCCAGAAGGCGGAGGTTGCAGTGAGCCGAGATCGCGCCATTGCACTCCAGCCTGGGTGACAAGAGCGAAACTCTGTCTAAAAAAAAAAAAAAAAAAAAAAAAGAGAGAGAGAATCTAAGGCTGTTACAGTCAAGTTGTTGCAGGGTTTGGGTCTGCTCTAAGTTAGGTATGCCGACCAAACATCCAAAGGTAGATGTGGAGACATTTTAATACTACAAAACTAGGAAAATCAGAACTCATGGCCATTTCCTGCCCTCCTCCTACTTGTTAAAACTGCTTATTCTGAAGTTTGAGTGACTAAGTTGAGTATAAAGGTTTTGTTATAAAACTGTTCTTTATTATGAGGCTCCATTGTGAGTTTGGGGGAGGTGTAAATAATTTTCTGTGTAGAACAAATTCATAGGATCTAATTTGCTCAGAGTATTATTCAAGAATGTATTAATAAGGCATTGCTCCCTGTTTGCACTCAGGGTTAATATGTCAAATGAAATTTAGGAAGGAAATGGAAGAATTCAGGTACGTTAATTGCATATTATTTTTGGAAAGATGAATCTTATACGTGGCAATTTTTCAATGTCACCTGAAGCCTGCATTTTCTTCCAAAGAAATCCATCTTTTTTTCTTAAGAAAGAAAATGCTCTTGCCTCCCCTTCCCATCTGCCGTGTTTCTTCAGTCTTTCTTCTCCATCACTGTGTATTCTTTGGCCAGTGAATGACCACATCTCAAAGATGGTAAAACAGCATCGTTGGTAAGCTATCTTACATGCCTCATCCTGTGAGTTTGAGCTTCAGGAAACATGAGTTTTAAAGGTATGTGTAATGTATATAGTCGTATATGTATTCTAGCCAGAAAAACCTATTTATTTTGACAAAGGGGAACACTGTCTTACATTGCTAAAGGACTTGCAGCTAGTGAAAGATTCTCAGTCTCTGAGAGTGGACCCTAATTAACATAAAGCCCATTCATTCAGCAAATACCTACTGAGCAACTCTAGTGTGCCAGCACAGGCCAGGCACACTAGTGAGCCAGGCACACCTGGCCTCATGAAACTCATTCTACAGGGGAAGGCCAGTTTTTTGCCTTCAATTTCTCAAGTCTGGGTGGTGACAAGGTAGGGGCTGGGTACTGGACTACCACAGGTTTTTAGGAACTAAGGTGTTTCTCATAAACACAAAATGTTGGGTGAAACTGGGAACAACTTACTGGGAAGCTAATTTATTTGCTTAAATGGAAAGTGTAGGGGCCACTGCCCTCTCTTTTGATCTGCCAGGGATTTCCTCTCAGAGCTGTTGCACAGACAGAGATTGTACTTGGTAAGATATCAAACAGGACAGATATGCATCTAAATTTCTAATGTGTTCTGTGGGTTTCAATTCTGAAAAAAGAAAATGAATAAAGATTTTAATAAATACTGATGTCTGATCTTCTTTTCTTTCCCCCTTCAGGATATTTCCAGTGCTTCCTATTTCAGTTTCCTTCCTGTTTTGTTAGGGGACAGAAGATGATTACATCTTTTGTACTTAAATTTCCACAGGAACTGTTTCACCGTATCTGGTGGATAAGACCTTTACATTTTCTCACCTGTCTTCCAACAGTTCATACTAGATTGTAACTGTACCAAAGTTTTCCATGGGATCATTCTTAGGTGCTTTTCAAGTTAAAAATACTTAACTCCATTTTTACAGCTTCCTTAGAGGTAAAGAATTATGAATCCTGAAGAACTTGTCAGCATAATACGAAAAAGGCAGGAAGAGAAGACCAGTTGCCCTAATAATACATCTTAGGACACCTAGATTTTTTTATTTATTTTTTATTTTTATTTTTTATTTTTTTATTTTTATTTTTTTTTTGAGACAGAGATTCACTCTTGTTATCCAGGCTGGAGTGCAATGGCGTGATCTCGGCTCACTGCAACCTCCGTCTCCTGGGTTCAGGCAATCCTCCTGCCTCAGCCTCCTGAGTAGCTGGGATTACAGGCACGCGCCACCATGCACAGCTAATTTTTTGTATTTTTAGTAGAGACGGGGTTTCACCATGTTGACCAGGATGGTCTCGATCTCATGACCTCGTGATCCACCCGTCTCGGCCTTCCAAGGTGCTGGGATTACAGGCATGAGCCACCGCGCCCAGCCAAGACACCTAGATTTTTAACTTTTGAAATAGAATCAAGCATCATAAACCTCAACCAAATAACTGAGCAAAGTTCTTAAAATTTTTATTGGGCGAGGCATAGTAGCTCATACCTGTAATCCCAGCACTTTGGGAGGCTGAGGTGAGCAGATCACCTGAGGTCAGGGGTTCAAGACCAGCCTGGCCAACGTGGTAAAACCCCATCTCTACTAAACATACAAAATTAGCCAGGCATGGCTACGAATGCCTGTAGCCCATCTACTTCGGAGGCTAAGGCAGGAGACTTGCTTGAACCTAGGAGGTGGAGGTTGTGGTGAGCGGAGATAACACCATTGCACTCCAGACTGGGCAACAATAGTGAAACTACATCTCAAAAAAAAAAAAAAAAAAAAAAATTAGTTGGGCAGGGTGGTGAGTGCCTGTAATCCCAGCTACTTGAGGCTGAGGTAGGAGAATCGCTTGAACCCAGGAGGTGGAGGTTGCAGTGAGCTGAGATCACACCTTTGCACTCCAGCCTGGGCGACGAGTGAAACTTCGTCTCAAAAAAAAAAAAAAAAAAAAAAAAAAAAAAAAAAAAATTTATTTTATTTGCAGCATATTTGTGCTAATTTTTGTCACTTGTGCCTGAATACATGTGGGAGGCTAGTAGAGCCTGGTCTGTGTTACGTCACTGACTCACCACATACAAATTATTTTCCAGACTAGATTTCAGGATTCATTTGCTTCTCAAGTATATCAGAAAGACTTGAGAAAGGTAGCTGGGAGTAGGGAGGGTGGGGCCCTATTGCAGGGTAATTTTGCCTAGTATGTTTGCTTATAAAACTGATTTTTAGGCCGGGCGTGGTGGCTCAAGCCTGTAATCCCAGCACTTTGGGAGGCTGAGGCGGGTGGATCACAAGGTCAAGAGATCGAGACCATCCTGGTCAACATGGTGAAACCCCGTCTCTACTAAAAATACAAAAAATTAGCTGAGCATGGTGGTGCGTGCCTGTAATCCCAGCTACTCAGGAGGCTGAGGCAGGAGAATTGCCTGAACCCAGGGGGCGGAGGCTGCGGTGAGCCGAGATCGTGCCATTGCACTCCAGCCTGGGTAACAAGAGCGAAACTACGTCTCAAAAACAACAACAACAACAACAACAAAACTGATTTTTAGCAGCCTTCATTTTGTAAAATAGGTAGGAATGGTCATAACCACTGTATTTACAAGGGCAGGGTTTTGTAAGGTAAGTTGCAGTAAAAGCCCCAAGGAATAATGGTATTAAATCACGATTTTTGAGATGTTTGGTCTGTCATCAGCAGCTCTTTGGGCCAATGTGCTTCGAGCTGTGGATACCACTGAGATGATAGTGACCGTCTTTTCCCTCAAAGAGCCTGCAGTCTAGACCTGCCAGGAAAAAAAAAAAAAAAAAAAAAAAAAAAAAAAAAAAAACTGCCTGTGAGGCACCAAGTCCCTCCGGAATTGTAGAAATTAATTGCAGGCTGGGCGTGGTGGCTCATGCCTATAACCCAGGCACTTTGGAGGCCAAGGCAGGTGGATCACCTGAGGTTGGGAGTTCAAGACCAGCCTGACCAACATCGTGAAACCCCATCTCTACTAAAAACAAAAAACAGCCAGGTGTGGTGGCAGGTGCCTGTAATCCCAGCTACTCGGGAGGCTGAGGCAGGAGAAGCACTTGAAATCGGAGGCAGAGGTTGCAGTGAGCAGAAATCGCACCATTGCACTCCAGCCTAGGCAAAAAGAACGAAACTTGTCTCGAAAAAGAAAAAAAACAATCACAGCCGTCTGTAGTTTTCCCAGTAGCCTCTAGATGTCCTCATCGTCCATGAGCTACAGCTCCTAGGCCTTTAAAACCAGCACAGCCTCCAAGCCCTGAGACCAAAATGAATGTTTATTGAAATACTCAAGAGACTTGTCTAGGAAGTGGTGTTTGGATTTATTGTTTCTACACAAAACTGACTGGTGAAAAAGAGTTTATCTCTTTATTTATTTATTTTAAAATTTTTTTAAAGATGGGGTTTCACCATGATGGGCAGGCTGGTCTTGAACTCCTGACCTCAGGTGATCCACCCACCTGGGCCTCCCAAAGTGCTAGGATTACAGGCGTGAGCCACCGTGCCCGGCCTTATCCCTTTTTTTTTAAGGAAAAAAATGTCTTGAAATCAAGTTGGTTGTCAAAGAACTTTGCAGCTAACCTACTTTATTTACCATGGGATGCTAAATTCAACTCAACATCTCAGAAACGAGCAGTTATCCCTACATGAAAGTGAGTAGAGATAATTCTTTCCATAGATAATTAAAGAATTAAGAATTCTTTAATTCGGCCGGGCGCGGTGGCTCAAGCCTGTAATCCCAGCACTTTGGGAGGCCGAGGCGGGTGGATCACGAGGTCGAGAGATCGAGACCATACATGGTGAAACCCCGTCTCTACTAAAAATACAAAAAATTAGCTGGGCATGGTGGCACATGCCTGTAATCCCAGCTACTCAGGAGGCTGAGGCAGGAGAATTGCTTGAACCCAGGAGGCGGAGGTTGCGGTGAGCCGAGATCGCGCCATTGCACTCCAGCCTGGGTAACAAGAGCGAAACTCCGTCTCAAAAAAAAAAAAAAAAAAAAAGAATTCTTTAATTCGCCCGGCGTGGTGGCTCAAGCCTGTAATCCCAGCACTTTGGGAGGCCGAGGCGGGTGGATCACGAGGTCAAGAGATCGAGACCATCCTGGTCAACATGGTGAAACCCAGTCTCTACTAAAAATACAAAAAAATTAGCTGGGCATGGTGGCGTGTGCCTGTAATCCCAGCTACTCAGGAGGCTGAGGCAGGAGAATTGCCTGAACCCGGGAGGCGGAGGTTGCGGTGAGCCGAGATCACGCCATTGCACTCCAGCCTGGGTAACAAGAGCGAAACTCCGTCTCAAAAAAAAAAGAATTATTTAATTCTTAAGACTTGGACTGTTTTAATAAACTGTTGTTACTAGTAAATTTTTCACCATAAATTCACATATAAACTTCACCAGTATTAAACCATCCTAGCCTCCTGTATAAACCACCCAGAGCCTCCTCCAGGGCTGGGTAGATAGAAAAATTAAAGTGACTATGTATTCAGTGTTGATGCCACACTCACTGAATGAACTCCTTGAATCTTCACAGCAGCCCTTTGAGGGGACTGTTTTATGATCCCTTTTTTATAGGAGAGGAAAGAGGCATAGGATGCTTCAGTAACACCCAGGGTTGCACAAATAGAAAATGGTAATCACTATACTAGACTGCCATTCAGCCTCAAATGTTTGTTGAATGAGTTGTGGTTTTTTTTGTTTTGGTTTTGTTTTGTTTTGTTTTGTTTTTCAGATGGAGTCTCACTCTGTTGCCCAGGCTGGAGTGCAGTGGTTCGATCTCAGCTCTCTGCAACCTCTGCCCCCTGGGTTCAAGCCATTCTTCTGCCTCAGCCTCCTGAGTAGCTGGGATTACAGATGCCCACCACCACACCATCTGATTTTGTATTTTTAGTAGAGATGGGTTTCTGCATGTTGGCTAGGCTGGTCTTGAACTCCCGATCTCAGGTGATCTATGCGCCTCGGCCTCCCAAAGTGCTGGGATTACAGGCATAAGCCACCACACCCGGCCTAATTTTTTTAGTTTTCCAATAAGCGCTGTGATGTGTGCATGGTTAACTGTTTCCGGTGGATTCCACAAGCTTGATGCACACAGTGCCGGGCTGGTGCCATGGCTGCTACTCTATGAAAAGTTTTTGACATCACACTGAGTGAGACACTGCAAACATCTTACTTTTCAACTGCACCTTGTGGTGTCCTAGCAAAGGTGCTTATCTGGTTTCTGTAGGCGTTTGAACGAAAGGCAGGCACAAATTTGGTAAGCTGCTGAGACTGGAGCAGACCTGGCATTGGGTGTGATCTAAGAGACGGGTGAACAGGTGAGTCAAGTTCCCTGCGACATTGGTGAGACACGGTGCTAGTATTCACCTTACTGTCTGGAGAGCCCAACCTCAAAGCCACTAAACATATGACATTAGCCAAGTCCTCTGATCTCTCTAGACAGCAGTTTTCTCCTAAGGCAAGATGGCTTTTTGGCCATTGGCTGCAGTCAGCCAGGTGATTTTATTTATTTCTGCATTTTCTATTTACAGCCATCAGAAAGCCAGGTGATTTTAAGCAACGCATTAAGCTATTCTGAAATCTAACAACAGCCTTGTTCCAAGCTCCTTGCTATGGAGAAGAGCGCTGTAGTCCTTTGCCAGCGGTGTCGGATGGGCTGCTCAGTCACAGCACTTCAAAGTTGCAAACCTAGCCAGGAAAGTGCACACAGTACTTAGCCTTATTTGTTCGTATTTATTTATTTGGAGACAAAGGCTTGCTCTGTCGCCATGCTGGAGTGCAGTGGCGCGATCTCGGCAAATCTTATGATTTACCCATGACTCGGGGGTTTCCAAAATCCAAACACCTCCAAACTGGAGCCCAACGATCAGCTTCCTCTTTCTTTTCGTGGACTCGGTTGCGGTTTCATTTCCCTCTGCGGAGGAGCCAGGACAACCCTGGCCAGACAGGCACCCAGCTGCGCCCGTCTTCCCAGGGCTTCTTCACTCAGCTGACTCCCCTGGCCCGCCCGCCGCTCCTGGCTGAGACGGTTTCCCGGCTTCGTCTCACAAGCTGGCGGGAAGTTGAGCTGCAGACGCGAGGCGGAGCACGAGTGTCCTTATTCCGTAGGCCTCTGATGGGCCACCGGAGCCGTCCGAAAGTTCTGGCGGAGTGACTGACAGTGGCCATGTCGAAGCCTGATTTCACCTCCTTTGCAACCAGTCACGACCCAGGATAAACTGCTTCCGGGCAGCCGGTTAGTTGCGCCGGGCCGCCAGGGTTTCAGGCTCCCGCCCGGGTCACGTGTGCGGAGGCCGCCAGAGCGCGCTCTGCCCAGCCCTCCGGTCGCCACAGCAACACCAATCCCGGGCTCGCGGCCGCCCCCCGCCCGCAATCCCCCACCCCCGGCCGGAAGTGGAGCCGGCGAGCCCGGCGGCCGGAGGGGCCTGCAGCCCGGGGCCGGCCATGCTGCGCGGCCCGTGGCGCCCGCTCTGGCTCTTTGTCTTGCTGCTGCTGCTGCCGCTCCCGGGCGCGCCCGAGCCCAGCGGCGCTTCGAGGCCGTGGGAGGAGACCGACGAGCCGCGCTCGGCCTGGGCCTGGCCGGGCTTCCAGCGCCTGAAGGAGCAGCTGAGGGCGGCCGCCGTCCTCTCCAAGCGGTACTGGACGCTCTTCAGCCGCCAGGTGTGGCCCGACGACTGTGACGAGGCCGAGGAGGGAGCGGAGAGGGCCCCGGGTAAGATCCCGTGCCCGCGGCCGCCATTCGCTGCGGAGCAGGGTGCCCACCGGGCGCGGCTGTGGTCACCTCGCTCCTGTCCCGGGCGACGTCTCGGCCCGCAGTCCCGCTCCGCGCGGCCCCGGGTACCGGCTGTGGGCGCGGCAGCCTCCGCGGAGCCGGGAGCCCAACACCGCCCTGCCCCACCCGCGGCCTCGGCACACCCGCTGGAGCCCGGCGGCCCGCCCCCGCCGCCCCCGCCGCCCCCGCCGCCCCCGCCATCCCCGCCATCCCCGCCGTCCCCGCCATCCCCGCCGTCCCCGCCATCCCCGCTCCTTCCAGACTGGTGCGCGCCGCCCGTGCCGCCTCCCGGCGCCCCCTGGCGTCATCCGAAGGTGCTGCTCCTGACAGCTCCAGGGAACGTCCGCTGTGGACACGCCTGGTGACTGCTTTCTCCCCTGCTGCTTGCGGACGTAGGGCTCGAGGGCCGACAGTAGGCCGAGCCCGGGCTGGGCGCTGGGATCTGAGTTCTGGGTGTCGCTCTGCCCCTGACGAATCGTGTGGCAAGGTTGCCGCATCTCCGTCGCACACCGGATGGTCTCTCGGTCTCACGGCTCCTCCTTTTCCAGGGTGGTGCCTTCCCCTGTTGGGCCAGCGGTACCTGGATCTCCTGACCACGTGGTACTGCAGCTTCCGAGACTGCTGCCCCAGTGGGGATTGCAGGATCTCCAACAACTTTACAGGTTGGTCCCCGCTTGGCTTTAAGGGGCTGGGAATCTGTGGGGAGGGAGGCTGTCCACGCGAAATGGTTAGATGCAAGGGACCTTTCGGCATCCTGCCCAGCCTCCCCGCAAGCAGGAACTGCCACAGTCCGACTGAAGTTTTGGAGTACCAAATACTTGAGTCAAGATGGGACTCGGGGATTTGAGCCTCTAGCTTAATACCCCAGGCAAACTGAGCTGTTTCGTGGATCTTGAGGATCCATGGGAATGCCATGAACAAGTGATACTCAGCTGAGCTGGGAGGAGGAAGCACTGCCAGCTGTCGAAGAGGCCCCTCATTACCACCATGTGTTCCCTGTCTAAACAGCGTTTCCTCTGCTCACTTATCACCCACCCCTGGTCATATCGGTCTGAGCCCTGAGAGCCTCTCCAAGAAGAGAATAGCTAATATCTATTATACAGATCAGGCACTGTGCTAAGAGTTTTGCAGGGATTAACTCATAATCCAACATCTTCGATCTTAAGGAGAGTCAGGCCCAGAACACCTTGTCTTGCTCTAAACGTCGACCTCTCAGAGGGGGCTGGATGTATCCAGTGAGAGAACCGGTTGGAAATTGTGGGTTGTGATTAAAAGTGTCCCTTTCTGACCCTTAGCTGCCAAATGTCTGGGTGATGCAGCACTCCTTTCCTGGCTTATCTGGGATTGGTAGGGAGGCCTCTGCAGCTCCACACCCTGAGAGAAAGAAGAGACTGTTTCTGATTATAACTAATTCATCCTCACCATCACAGGGAAATAAGCCTGTGCATTCTCCCGCTCCCAGCTGCCTGTGAGTCAAGACTTACCGACCTCCCTTCCTAGTATTTTCTAATTACTTTGGGTGGCTTGATTTGCATACTGCAGTTGATTGGCATTTTCACTCACAGGGTGATCTTTGGCCCCAAGTTCTGAAGCCTATTCTGATATTTGCAAAAGCTTCCTCTCTTATTCTTAGGAGCAGTTTCTTGCCTAGAGTTCTCCCAACCCCAGCTCCTTCAGTCTCCATAAATGGGGCCCACCCTAGATATTTAGGTCACTTAATTGGCCAAAATGCCAATAACACAGTGTGTTAGGGACACAGTCTGGCTCAGGACACAAGACTGGACCGCATAGGTCAGGAAGTCTGAATCTGGATCATCGCTGACTTGGATAAGACCCTAAGTGTCAATTAGCAAGTTACTTTCTGCCCTCAACATGCCTGTTGTTCTACAAATTGCTGTGGCCAGGGAATTGGAGGCCTCCACTGGATTCCTCGTCTTGCCTCTGCCTTGCTGGCAAACTGAGGAGTCCTTCCCAAGCATCAGTGTCCTCAGCTTTATTTATTTATTTTATTTATTTATTTTGAGACGGAGTTTCGCTCCTGTTACCCAGGCTGGAGTGCAATGGCGCGATCTCGGCTCACCGCAACCTCCGCCTCCTGGGTTCAGGCAATTCTCCTGCCTCAGCCTCCTGAGTAGCTGGGATTACAGGCACGCGCCACCATGCCCAGCTGATTTTTTTGTATTTTTAGTAGAGACGGGGTTTCACCATGTTGACCAGGATGGTCTTGATCTCTTGACCTCGTGATCCACCCGCCTCAGCCTCCCAAAGTGCTGGGATTACAGGCTTGAGCCACCGCGCCCGACCTTTTTATTTATTTAATTTATTTATTTTTGAGACTGAGTCTCTCTGTGGCCCAGGCTGGATTGCAGTGGCATGATCTTGGCTTACTGAAACCTCTGCCTCCCAGGCTCAAGCGATTCTCCTGCCTCAGCCTCCTGAGTAGCTGAGACTACAGGCACATGCCGCCACACCCTGCTCATTTTTGTATTTTTAGTAGAAGATGGGGTTTCACCATGTTGGCCAGGCTGGTCTTGAACTCCTGGCCTCAAGTGATTCCCCCAGTCTCAGCCTCCCAAAGTGCTGGGATTACAGGCATGAGCCACTGCACCCAGCCAGTTTCCTCAGCTTTAAATGGGAAGAATAATGCCTGCCTTGCAGAATTGTGAAGACTCAATATAAAAACACTTAGCCCAGTTCTGAATACAGAGGGGAAAATAAAAGCAGCAAACATTAATTTTCTTCTATGTTCCTACTACTTTTGGACCAATGTGTGATACCCTCAATGTTTTATCATAGACCTTGACCTCCGGAGGCTCCAGAATACCTACCCTGGGCTGGCCTGAGGTGTTCGACCAATTGGTCCTGAACTTGGAATGGTCAGGATGTCACCCACAGCTGGCAGCACACCCTCCCTGTTTCCAGCACGGCTCCTGGTGGCCCCGTTTCCAAATCCTGCAGCCTCCTGGCTGAGGGGAAGTTAGGCCTAGCAGAGAACTTTGCAGCCTGGAGCTGCTCTCAACAAGTGTTGGCCGAATTGAATGAGAATGAATAACATCAGGCTTCTCCATAAAATGGAGCCCTGAAACCACATGATGGGAGCAGCCTCAGGACGTGGGGGACAGGGTTCCTCCCCAGACCTCTGTGCCAACTGTTCTGGGTATCTGCAGGATCCACAGGAAGGGTGATACCACCCTCTCCCTGAGTCCCATCTGGGCCGGGTGTGGTGGCTCATGCCTGTAATCCCAGCACTTTGGGAGGCCAAGGTGGGCAGATCACCTGCGGTCCAGAATTTGAGACCAGCCTGGGCAATATGGTGAAACCTCGTCTCTGCTAAAAATACAAAAATCAGCCAGGCGTGGTCGCGGGTGCCTGTAATCCCAGCTACTCAGGAGGCTCAGGCAGGAGAATCGCTTGAACCCGGCAGGTGGAGGTTGCGGTGAGCCAAGATTGTGCCATTACACTCCAGCCTGGGTGACAGAGCGAGACTCCATCTGAAAAAAGAAAAAAAAAGAAAGTAATCCTTGAATCTCTTCTACAGCAAGATCTGTCCTCTGGCTTCTTACTCTAAGGCCAAACAGGAGGAGTAACTGATCCCACCTGAGAGAGATTCAGAGTGGCTTGGTTTCTGGGCTGCTGGCTGATGTGGGGCATGGGCCTGTGTGTGCCTCTCACTGTGACTGCCTCTTTCCTGCCCTTAGGCTTAGAGTGGGACCTGAACGTGCGGCTGCATGGCCAGCATTTGGTCCGGCAGCTGGTTCTGAGTACAGTGAGGGGCTACCTAGAGACGCCCCAGCCAGACAAGGCCCTTGCTCTGTCGTTCCACGGCTGGTCTGGCACAGGGAAGAACTTCGTGGCGAGGATGCTGGCAGAGAACCTTTATCGGGACGGGCTGAGGAGCGACTGTGTCAGGATGTTCATTGCCACGATCCACTTTCCTCACTCCAAATATGTGGACCTGTACAAGGTAAGGCCCACTAGGGCACAGAGGCCTCTGTGCTCAGCAGGGGGGTGGGGGGACCCTCATGCCAGCCCTTCCTTGCAAGGTAGTAGGCTCTAGAGAAACCTGGTGAGGTGGGGACAGGTGGCAGAACCTGTTACAAACAGAGCCACTCACTCGGTCCACTCTTCACAGAGTCCGTGAGCATCTGGAGGTGACTGGCGTTCCAAACACCACTCCCTGCTCTGTCCCCTGAACAGCCACCCTCAAGAGGCCGGACGCTGCATGTTGATTTTTGTTGGGGAAGTAGTGAAATGTCACAGGCAGTGTAGAACAGAGAGAGGCAGGGGCCAGGAGCTGTGGCTCACGCCTGTAATCCCAGTACTCTGGGAGTCCGAGGTGGGTGAATCATGAGATCAGGAGTTCAAGACCAGCCTGGCCAACATAGTGAAACACCGTCTGTACTAAAAATACAAAAATTAGTCGGGGGTGGTGGCACTCGCCTGTAGTCCCAGCTACTCAGGAGGCTGAGGCAGGAGAATCGCTTGAGCCCGGGAGGCGGAGGTTGCGGTGAGCCGAGGTGCCACTGCCCTCCAGCCTGGGCAACAGAGCAAGACTCCAACTCAAAACAAAACAAAAAACAGAAAAGCAAAACCTCTCAGGCTCTCCGAATGGACACACCCATGGCAGCTAAGGAGAGTTCGCATTTTATGTGCTGCCTTTGGTGTGAACCTTTGTCCACGCTCTTTATGTCATTGTGACTGCGTTGGACACCAAATTGCGTATCCTGTCGTTTTAGAAAACAGGCCTGTCCTATCTTACGGATTTTCCATGTCTTCCCGTTTGGGCTGGTTATATACCAGCGAGTGGGTGGGCAGAAATGTCCTTGGCTATTTTGCTATTTTGGGTTTCTTCTAATTCAGACATGTGGTATTGAAAACATACTGCCAGAGGACCGAACCCCGTTGAGCCTGACAGAGAGGACTGCGCCTGGCTTTGGCTTTCTGCTCTAATATTTGGCATGTGCTCACCTGGGAAGATTCTGTCAGCATTAAAGGACAGAGACTTGCCCCCGTCTCCTGGCAATTTCCATATGGCTTTACAGGGCAGGGGCAGGGTGAGCTAGGCCTTTCCAGGAAGAGCTATCTGGCTTAGACTGTGGCAAAACTGCTGTGACCTCAGCATCCCCGCTATGAAAACTGGCATGGCACACCCTTACACCGCGAGCCTTCCCCCACACGGGTGCACCCAGTCGACAGGGAGTGTGGGCCCTGGGGTGGGAGCTGGCTCTAAATAATATATTCCTTGCCTGTTTTGATGAACATTGCAAAGAACCATCTTTTCACTTGAGGGTTTACTCTCTTGCCTGGGGCAAGGAACCCGCCACAGCCCCTTTCGGGAGCCAAGTCGAAGGTTAGTTGGGCCCAGACAGTCCTTCAGCAGGCTTGCTCCCCTGAGATCTCAGCCCAGCCAGGCTGCCAGTGGGCGCTCTGCACCTGGGAGTTCAGGGCAGGCTGGCTCCACTGTGTTTAGCTTTCAACGCTCAGCGTGCATGAGAATCACCTGGGAAGCTGATCAGATGCAAATATCCTAGGCCTGCCCCCACAACTTGGATTTGATAGGTTCCCAGGGGTGAAACCCCGCCCCAAGGGGGGGTCCATTGCACATGCCCAGGGGAACCGAGCCTGCAAGGCTGGAGGTGGAGGGCGTGGCCAGTTCCCCAGCTGCTCCCTATATCCCTTGCAGGAGCAGCTGAAGGGCCAGATCCGGGAGACGCAGCAGCTCTGCCATCAGACCCTGTTCATCTTCGACGAGGCTGAGAAGCTGCACCCAGGGCTGCTGGAGGTCCTTGGGCCACACTTAGAACGTCGGGCCCCTGAGGATGACAGGGCCGAGTCTCCGTGGACTATCTTTCTGTTTCTGAGGTGGGTTCTGCGGAACCGTGGTCAAGGGGGCTGGGGGACGGGAAGATACTAGCTGGCAGTGGAGGCTTCCACGCGTCCCCAGGTTCAGAACCTTTTCCTCAAGAAAAACCAGCACAAACTCCAGTACAGAAAGCAGCCAGCTGTGATGGCTCATGCTTGTAATCCCAGCACTTTGGGAGGCCAAGGCGGGCAGGTCCCTTGAGTCCAGGAGTTTGAGACGAGCCTGGGCAACATGGTGAAACCCCGTCGTTACAAAAAATATGAAAACTTGGCTGGGCCAAGTGGCTGACTCCTGTAATCTCAGCACTTTGGGAGGCCGAAACGGGTGGATCACGAAGTCAGGAGTTCAAGACCAGGCTGACCAATATGGTGAAACCCGGTCTGTACCAAAAATACAAAAATTAGCTGGGCATGGTGGTGTGAGCCCGTAGTCCCAGCTGCTTGGGAGGCTAGGGCAGGAGAATTTTCTGAGCCTGGGAGGTGGAGGTTCCCATGAGCTAAGGTCGCGCCACTGCAGTCCAGCCTGGGTGACAGTGAGACTCCATCTCAAAAAAGAAAAAAATGGGGGCATGGTGACTTCTGCCTATAGTCCTAGCTACTCGGGAGGCTGAGGTGGGAGAATCGCTTGAATTCAGGAGATAGGGGTTGCAGTGAGCCGAGATCAGGCCACTGCACTGCAATCTGGGTGACAGATTCTTGGAAACAAATTCCCAAGGCAAGCCTGGTTAGAGAATGGCATGGTCTCCCATCAAGTCGAACATGGCCATTTCTTCCTGCAGCCTGGGAAGGTCTGTTTCTTCTCTGATCGTGAGAAGTTGTCACTGGCTTAAAATCCAGGGTGTATGTGTGGAGAGAAACATGCTTCCTCTGAGTACCTGTAGTTCAGTTGTAATGCTGCTACACAGGACCCAGTCACTTCATCACTGCACTGCAGCTCCTTTGCTCTTGTCGATATGTCTATGTGGGAGGCCAACCTAGAAATAACTTGTTCAACCTCGTCTTTTTGTGGAGGCTCCAACTGGGGAAGTCCTGTGTCGGTTACAGGTCGAGTGTGGGCCTTTGTTGACCCAATTTGAAGGTTTCACAACAGCTTGAGCCTCGGTAGAAGTCAAACCAAGTGGTCCCTTCCCAACTCCACTGCGCCCTCGCCTGCCTTAGGCCAGCACTTGGTTGCTGGGGAGTTTTCCCAAGCTGCAGGGTGCAGGACGAGGAAGTTGGTGGTGGGGGTGGGGGGTGCTGATTTTCATCCTAGCTTGGGGAGTGTGGTAGGTGAAGGGGTGAGCAGTGGAGGGCAGATCTTCAGTGTGGATTCACTAGAAGTGAAATGGGCCAGGCGCAGTGGCTCATGCCTGTAATCCCAGCATTTTGAGAGGCCGAGGCAGGTGGATCCTGAGGTCAGGAGCTCGAGACCAGCCTAGCTGACATGTCAAAACCCTGTCTTTACTAAAAATACAAAAATTGGCCGGGCGCAGTGGCTCAAGCCTGTAATCCCAGCACTTTGGGAGGCCGAGGCGGGTGCATCACGAGGTCGAGAGATCAAGACCATCCTGGTCAACATGGTGAAACCCCGTCTCTACTAAAAATACAAAAAACTAGCTGGGCGTGGTGGTGCGTGCCTGTAATCCCAGCTACTCAGGAGGCTGAGGCAGGAGAATTGCCTGAACCCAGGAGGCGGAGGTTGCGGTGAGCCAAGATCGCGCCATTGCACTCCAGCCTGGGTAACAAGAGCGAAACTCCGTCTCAAAAAAAAAAAAAAAAAAAAAAAAAAAAAAAAATACAAAAATTAGCCGGGTACTGTGGCGCATGCCTGTAATCCCAGCTACTCAGGAGGGAGGAGAATCACTTGAACCCAGGAGGCGGAGGTTGCAGTGAGCTGAGATAGCACCATTGCACTCTAGCCTGGGCAACAAGAGCGAAACTCCATCTCAAAAGAAAAGAAGTGAAACAGGTTTAAACTATTGCTGGGTTGGAATTTCCGTGTGGTGATTGGAAGCCCTTCCTGGTCTGTAGGTAAAGCTGTGGAGGCTTAGAATGCGGGGTGCCCAGGGTGATTTTTAAGAGGAGAGAGAAACCTCTTGTGTGATTTGAGTGGGCAGAACGAGGAGGTGTGGACAGTCCGTTCTTCAAATCAGTTTTTATGCCCAGATTCTGTACTGTTTAGGCAGCCAGGCTTGTATCTCCTGTTGCAGTGAGTCAGGTGGAGGCTGCACCATGCAGACGAGCCTTAACAGAGGAGTCACCTGGGCGCTCTATAGCTTCTGCACCAGAGCCCTGGGTGGGGGAGTCCATGGGACCCTCTGACCCACCGATGTGGAAGCCAGTCCTTCCCGCGGCACAGGGTGAAGCATGGTGACCCCGCCTTGGGCCTCCCTTTCCCTTCTGCAGGAATCTCTCGTGTGTGTCTCGACCTCCTCCCTTTCCCCGACGGGGGTCTACTGGCCTCAGGTGGTGCCAGGCAAGCACATTCTCCCACTTCTTAGCTTGGAAAACCTCACCTGGGCCATGATTGCGTAATGTGACCCGGTGACCCTGCAGTCTCTAGGCAGACATTAGCCTTTGTTGTGTTTTGGCCATCGACCCCATGGCAGAACCCTCCAGCCCCTGGCCAGCCGCCTGTCCTTCCCCCTAATGTCGCGGCCTCAGTGGACTGTCCGAGGCCATGTGATCGTGGGCATGTTGCAGTTGGGGCGGGGTTTTGGAAAAGCTGCCCTGCAAGACTCCTCCAGGCCACAGCAGGGTGGGAAGGTCCCCCAGGAGTCTCTGAGCTTCAGGGAAGAGGATGTAACTGTGACAAGGATGTGAAGGAAAAATGAGAAAGATGTGTCCTTGGGTTCTAGCGGCTATGGTATGGACCTGTGCCCAGCCTTGGAGAGCCAGGTCCCCCCTCCAGCCATGGGCTGGGCTGACGTAGTCCGTCCCCGGTGTCCAGGGCGCAGACTCACCCTCTGAGGCTCTCAGGTGGGCCGGCGATGTCTCGGGGGACACTGTTGACATTGGAATCTCTGGATTTGATTTCTATAATGTGCTTCAATTAATCATCCCTTGTAAGGATTCTTGGATGTAAAAGGAAAGCACAGCTGAGGCTGGTCCGAAGGTAGTGAGTTCTCTCAGTTGCTTGTTCATAGTTACAGATGGAACTCCTAGTTCTGTTCTTTCCCCCTTCTCACTACTGCACTTGACTAGTCTTAAAAAAAAAAAAAAAGCACAGCTGATTCAAACTGCTAGAGTGACCAAGTCACACTATGTGAAGAGCAGCAGTTTCATTCTGAAGTAAATCCGAAACCTGCTGTTTGAAGTGAGTTGCTAGTGGCTTTGCTGGCCTCCCTCTGGTGGCAGCTGAAGCAGGGAGTTGAGTGTGTGTGGTGCTCCCTTTGCCTGGGCGAGGGAATCGGGGGTCCAGTGGCTGGGCACCAGGAAAGTAACATTAACTACTTTGCCTGTGTCTGCCAAATAGAGAAGGCTGCAGGAACGGGGTCACGCGGCAGGACAGGAACGTCAAACTGTGCGATGGGAGCTGTAAAGCGACAAGGGTGATTAAAGCCTGTTTCCTTTGCGGTGTTGTCAGGAAAAGGATGGATGGAAAGGACTTTGAAAACTTGCAGAACGACACAAATAGAACTTCCTCATGGAAGCGGAGCTCCCGGTGGGTCCGTTGGCTGCCTGTTGGTTCACGAGAGGACAGCTTAGGTTGGTCCAGTCCTTGTTTTCTAAATGAGGACACTAAGGCTCAAAGAGATGATGTGTCTATGGCTGTTCTTTAGGCAGCACGTAGCAGTTAGCATGGGGTTTGTTAACAGCGACAACCAGTTGTGTCTGGCGAGGCCTTAAATCCCCAGACTTAAGGGGTCTTAGGGATAAGGGCTGGTGAGGTGAGATGTTGGCCAGGGGAGAGGACTGGTGGAGACAGGTACCCTCTAGCCCCTCCAGATTTCCCAGTAACCCAGGCTAGCAGTGACCTGTGGAAGGGAATTGAGGAAGAGTGTCTGGCTAGAGAGAAAACGCTGGTGCCAGAGTGGCGGTCCTGAAAATGATTGGAGGGGCAGTGCGTACAGAGGAGCCCCAAGTTACAGGTTGGTGGGTGAGACTAAAACCTGTAAAATGGTGGAATAAAAGGGACTTTGGACATGGGACAAACCAGGAGAGATTGAGAAGGATGGAGATGGTGCAGACACAGGTACAGAGATGTCCTTTTATTTACTAAAGGCTGAGTGCCTGATTTGTGCAAAGCCAGCGTCCTGCTCTCAAGCAGCTGGCAGGCGAATGGAGAAGGCCCTGGAGTCTGTGCCCCTGGGGCTGGGTGAGGGAGTACCATGGCATGGGCTTCACAGCACCCTGGATCCTGCTCTCCAGCCCCTGCCAGTGCCACCTGCCTCTGCCTCCTGTGGGGAATGCAGGATGGAGTAACGCCGTGGCAGTAGGGTTTTGCCTTAGCTGTTGAAAGTGTGGCTGCTCCTGTGTGCATAGATGGCCCTCCTGGAAGGCCTTCCTGCAGCAGCGGCAGAGTCAAAGTGGAAGAGTCTTGTGAGCAGCTTCCCTATGGGCAGGTGTTGGAGGAAACCTGGCTGAGCGGCTGATCTTGAGCACCTTTGTTCCTGCCGGGCTCCTCCAGTGGGGAGCTGTCTTCCTGTAAATTCTGGTTGTGAAAGGCACATTGGCATCTACCCCTGGCTAGACAATCTGGCAGTCCGAGCTTACCTGCGTGGCAGGGAAGGATGCCTGCCTAGCCTCAGCCTCTACCCAATGGTTGAGGCAGGGAGGGAGGGCACTACACCACTCCCTTCATTTCCCAGGCGTTCCCACGGAGCCTGGTGCACAGGGGGCCGTCATAGGCTAAATGAGCAAAGATGTTGAGTTAATATATCGGTGGGTGTCACGCGGCTTTCAGAGCTGGGTGAGGAGGGAAAGAGATGGAGATGATAGTGGATCTCCACTCCTAACCTGCTTTTCCTGTCCTTGACCCTCCCTCATTCTGCTGGACCTGAGGAAAATGTAAGGGAGGCCGGGCACAATGGCTCGTGCCTGTCATCCCGATACTTTGGGAGGCTGAGGTGGGAGGATCACTTGAGCCTAGGAGTTGGAGACCAGCCCGGGGAAAATACTGAGACCTTGTCTCTACACAAAAATTAAAATAGGGCTGGGCACGCCTTTCATCCCAGCACTTTGGGAGGCTGAGGCAGGTGGATCACCTGAGGTCAGGAGTATGAGACCAGCCTGGCCAACATGGTGAAACCCTGTATCTACTAAAAATACAGAATTAGCCTGGCATGGTGGTGTGTGCCTATAATCCCAGCTACTTGGGAGGCTGAGGCAGGAGAATCTCTTGAATCTGGGAGGCAGAGGCTGCAGTGAGCAGACATCATGCCCTTACACTCCAGCCTGGGCACCAAGAGTGAAACTATGTCTCAAAAGTAAAAGCTGGGTATGATGGGATGTACCTGGGAGGATTAGCTGAGCCTGAGGAGGTTGAGGCTGCAGTGAGCTGAAATCATACCACTGTACTCTAACCTGGGTGACAGAGTGAGACTGTCTTCAAAAAGAGCATGGGTAGGGGTGAGTGCATTGATGTGGAGATGGGCAAGGCTTTGGTTTGTTTAAGGAGCTGGTGGAGCTGGCTGAGGCTGCAGCCGAGGGAGGGGAGGTGGGGGAAGAGGATGTTTGGGCTGGGGCGGGCAGAGGAGGATGTGCTCCCAGGTTCAAGCCTCCACTACCTCGGTCCCAGCTTCCTGCTGGCAGACCTACGATTGCATCCTCTCTCCTTATCCCCTTTCTCCCTCCTATCTCTAACCCAAATCTTTCCGTGCTTCAGACCCATCATTCCAGTTACTCAGTGATACCACAACCTGAGAGAGAGCACAGGCAAGCAAAAACCATTCAAACCTGTGTAAAACCAAGCTTTCCTCTCCACCCTTCTGTGTTCCACCTCTGTTAAGGGGGACAGCAAGCAGCTTGAGGCTAACGTGTTCTTGGATGACCTCCGTTCACTTCTCATGTCCATCAATTACAGCGTCTCTCGGTTGTGCCTCTATAACTAATTCTTACCCTCTTTTCCCTCCCTTCTCCATGGTCCCTAAGCTCAAATCCATGTACACGGCAGGCAGGCCTCCTCACGCTAGCCTTGGCCAGCCTTTCATGCCTCTGCTCCTCCGCTTTCTCTAAGCAACTTAAAGCCCCTGAACCCCACGAGCCCTCTGGTACATCCAAGCCTGAACCATCCCTTCCCTGCCAAGTGTCTGATGATCACTACTTGGTCTTTGTTTGCTCAGAATCCTCATCTTCCCTCTGAAGACTTGTCCTTAGAACTTGGGCACTCCTCCCTTAACACTTTCCACACTGTCCTGGAACTGAATACACGGATGCCCCTCAGACCCCACAGAAGTAAGGGGAAGACCCACTTCTTACCGTCTTTATGTTCCCGGCACCTAGCAGTCTCGGTGTGTCTCAAAAGGGAACAAGAGACTGGGGGGCCAAGCTGGACAGTGTCTTTTCTGTGCAGACCTTTGAGTTGTGACAAGGTCTCCTGGAAGAGAGAGAAGGCTCACACCCGTCAGCTTCCATTCTTCCAGGTACCCATGCATTGGCTTCAGTGGTCATGTAACAAAGAAATGGATTAACAAGCTCTTGTCTCCTTCAGTAATCTCAGGGGTGATATAATCAATGAGGTGGTCCTAAAGTTGCTCAAGGATGGATGGTCCCGGGAAGAAATTACGATGGAACACTTGGAGCCCCACCTCCAGGCGGAGATTGTGGAAACCATAGGTAAGTAAGTGACTCCCAGCCACACACACAAAAATGCCTCTGGTGAGAGCCACAGCTGGGGTTAATTAACGTGTTTGTTGGAAAGTGTGTTTATGAGGCAGATAGGGTACTTGGCACCGCAGAGGGCAGACTATGATCATCCCATACCGTCAACCTTGCATAGGCATAGGGAAAGTGCTATGAAAGCCTGAGCTCCTTTTCTGGAAATGCTTGGAGAGTAGTTTGCAGTAGCCCGAAGAGTCTCACTGGGAGACTTTACCTAAAGGAGACACAGCCTGGTTCTTTTTTTTTTGGAGACGGAGTTTTGCTCTTGTTACCCAGGCTGGAGTGCAATGGCGTGATCTCGGCTCACCGCAACCTCCGCCTCCTGGGTTCAGGCAATTCTCCTACCTCAGCCTCCCGAGTAGCTGGGATTACAGGCACGCCCCACCATGCCCAGCTAATTTTTTGTATTTTTTTTTTTTTTTTTTTTTGAGACAGAGTGTCACTCTTGTTACCCAGGCTGGAGTGCAATGGCGCGATCTCGGCTCACTGCAACCTCCGCCTCCTGGGTTCAGGCAATTCTCCTGCCTCAGCCTCCTGAGTAGCTGGGATTACAGGCACGCGCCACCATGCCCAGCTAATTTTTTGTATTTTTAGTAGAGACGGGGTTTCACCATGTTGACCAGGATGGTCTCGATCTCTCGACCTCGTGATCCACCCGCCTCAGCCACCCAAAGTGCTGGGATTACAGGCTTGAGCCACCACGCCTGGCCGCATTTTTTGTATTTTTAGTAGAGACGGGGTTTCACCATGTTGACCAGGATGGTCTCGATCTCTTGACCTCGTGATCCGCCCACCTCAGCCTCCCAAAGTGCTGGGATTACAGGCTTGAGCCACCGCGCCCGGCCTGCAGCCGGGTTCTTGACACACACTGCAGACAGCACTCCTGGAGTTGACAGATGAGACCCAACCTTGCCCAGCCCTTCGGTTTGGGAACACCTTAAAACCCAGCTGGGGCCAGGCGTGGTGGCTCACACCTGTAGTCCCAGCACTTTGGGAGGCTGAGGCAGGCAGATCACTTGAGTCTAGGAGTTCGAGACCAGCCTGGCCAACATGGTGAAACCGCTTCTCCACCAAAAATACAAAAGTTGTTCAGGTGCCACCGTGTCTCACGCCTGTAATGCCAGCACCTGGGGAGGCCAAGGTGGGTGGATCACGAGGTCAGGAGATCGAGACCATCATCCTGGCCAACGTGGTGAAACCTTGTTGCTGATAAAAATAAAAAAATTGCCGGGCGCGGTGGCTCAAGCCTGTAATCCCAGCACTTTGGGAGGCCGAGGCGGGTGGATCACGAGGTCGAGCGATCGAGACCATCCTGGTCAACATGGTGAAACCCCGTCTCTACTAAAAACACAAAAAAGTAGCTGGGCATGGTGGCGCTTGCCTGTAATCCCAGCTAGTCAGGAGGCTGAGGCAGGAGAATTGCCTGAACCCAGGAGGCGGAGGTTGCGGTGAGCCGAGATCGTGCCATTGCACTCCAGCCTGGGTAACAAGAGCGAAACTCCGTCTCAAAAAAAATAAAATAAAAAAAATAAAAAATAAAAAAAATAAAAAAATTAGCTGGGTGTGATGACAGGTGCCTGTAATCTGGGAGGCTGAGGCACAAGAATTGCTTGAACCCAAAAGACATAGGTTTCATTGAGCAAAGATCACGCCACTGCACTCCAGCCTGGCGACAAAGCAAGACTCAGTCTCAAAAAATAAAAATAAAATTAGCTGGGTGTGATGGTGTACGTCTGTGGTCCCAGTACTCAGAGGCTAGGATGGGAGGATCCCCTGAAACCAGGAGGTGGAGGGTGCAAGAAGCCAAGATAGCACCACTGCACTCCAGCCTGGGTCACAGAGCAAGACGCTGTTTAAAAAAAAAACAAACAGCAACGCCCCTCCCCTCACCCCCAAATTCAGCTAGGTTCAGCCCCAGCTCAGACTCCATGTAACTCTGATCTTGATTTCAGACAATGGCTTTGGCCACAGCCGTCTTGTGAGGGAAAACCTGATTGACTGCTTCATCCCCTTCCTGCCACTGGAGTACCGTCACGTCAGGCTGTGTGCGCGGGATGCCTTCCTGAGCCAGGAGCTCCTGTATACGGAAGAGACACTGGATGAAATCGCCCAGATGATGGTGTATGTCCCCAAGGAGGAACAGCTATTTTCTTCCCAGGGCTGCAAGTCCATTTCCCAGAGGATTAACTACTTTCTGTCATGAAGGCTACACAGAGACTTCCTGGAGCTGCCTTTCTTCCACTAACAGGACCCTGGGACCTGTAGGAGCACCCCGTTTAGAACTGTGAGGTATTTGAGGGGGTGTGGACTGGTGTCCAGCAGTCATTAACACACAACTGGTATGTAAAAGGCAGGCCTTACATAAGAAGCAGAGCCAATCCTTTTTTTTTTTTTTTGAGGTCTCACTGAGATAGGAACTTGGATTGCTGGATTCAAAGAAACAGCCAATTCTTGACATCACTTGGTGCCTTAAAGACACACGTTCCAAATGGAATGTGGTTGAAGCAAGTGGGCCAGGTGGTTGCAGAAGGATGTGTGGGGGCTCAACAAACCCCGAGGGCTTATTATGACGCTGCAGCTGGTCTCCTTAGCTCTTCTGCAAGGAAGAGCCTGGGTGTTGGGCCTCAAGAGGCTGTAGGGTCCTTGGGTTACAGAGCAGGAGAGAATGAAGTTCTGTGACCCAGAGGGGGAGAGTGGACTCTAGGGTTTCGGGCTGGGGGGCTTTCAAATTGGTGCTCCCAGAGGAAAGCTGAGCTGCTTCTGTTGTAAGCAGATCAGCAAAAAGCCTGAGGCTGAAAGGAAAAGTGCACAGAGGAAGATATTTTATATATCAGGTCAGTGTAAGCCAAGACTTACTATGCTCTACAGAGTTGGAGAGGAGGAAAAACTTTTTAAAAACAATTAGGGGTCTGGACATGTTTTATGTAAAGATTAAAATTTTCTATTTTTCTAAAATCCTTGGCCTACTTTCTTACTGTTTCTAAGATCTAGCAGAATTTCAAATGCTGGGTAATCCTAATGAGGCCTGGCAGAGACAGGACAGATAGTGGCACGGAGCTGGCAGGGTATGTGACTGGTCTGCCTGTCTGCATCAGTTTGCTTTGGGACCACATTGGTGGAGCCAAGTTATGCCAACCTCCTACTGAAGAGGCTTCGACAGCATACTGCTCTTACATATGTACTCCCAGCTGTAAGAAGAAAAGCAGTCATTTCTGAGGATTAAATGGCACCGTGGGACAGGCGCGGTGGCTCACACCTGTAATCTCAGCACTTTCAGAGCCACAGGAGGGTGGATCACCTGAGGTCAGAAGTTCGAGACCAGCCTGACCAACATGGTGAAACCCTATCTCTACCAAAAATATAAAAATTAGCTGGGCAGGCCAGGTGTGGTGGCTTATGCCTGTAATCCCAGCATTTTGGGAGGCCGAGGCGGGTGGATCACGAGGTCAAGAGATCGAGACCATTCTGGTCAACATGGTGAAACCCCGTCTCTACTAAAAATATAAAAAATTAGCTGGGCATGGTGGTGCGTGCTAGTAATCCCAGCTACTCAGGAGGCTGAAGCAGGAGAATTGCCTGAACCCAGGAGGTTGCAGTGAGCCAAGATCGCACCATTGCACTCCAGCCTGGGTAACAAGAGCGAAACTGTCTCAAAAAAAAAAAAAAAAAAAAATTAGCTGGGCATGTTGGCATGCACCTGTAATCCCAGCTATCCAGGAGGCTGAGGCAGGAGAATTGCTTTAACTTGGGAGGCGAAGGTTGCAGTGAGCCAAGATTGCGCCACTGCACTCCAACCTGGGCAAGAGAGTGAGACTCCGTCTCCAAGAAAAAAAAAGCCACCCTGTAGACATGTAGCATTGTGCCTACACACATGATTATGTGCTTCCCCCCCTTTTCTTGGTTCTCCCAAGAAAACAGGAAAAAAAGACCTGTGCTTCTGGAATAACACGTCTCTTTTTCCTCTGTTTTTTATATTATATACGCATACACACAGACATATATACACATAAAGATAGCATCAGTGTCTCACTATATTGCCCAGGCTAGTCTGGAACTCCTGGGCTCAAGCTATCCTGCCTCAGCCTTTGCACCCAGCCTTTTCTGTCTTTTCTACTTGTCACCTCATGTCCTTTCTTTCTTAAAGCCTTCCTCGGAAATCACCTGAAATCAGAAGTTCAAGACCAGCCTGGCTAACATGGTGAAACCCCATCTCTACTAACAATGTAAAAATTAGCCAGGCATTGTGGCACACACCTGTAGTTGCAGCTGCTGGGGAGGCTGAGGCAGGAGAATCAGTCACGTGAACCCGGGAGGTGATCACTGAAGTGAGCCGAGATCACGCCATTGCACTCCGGTCTGGGTGATGAGCGAAATTCCATCTCAAAGTAAAATAAAATAAAAGCCTCCTCAACCCTCTTTTAGTTCTTACAGATTGAAACACTTCTGTCTCTCCCTCATTGAACACTTCATTTTGCTCAGTTATTCAACGGCCTCAAGGTTATAAAGTACCTAGCCTGAGCCACATTAGGTACTCAAATATTCGAATCAATAAAAGGGTTTAGTCGCATACCCCTCACGGGATACAAGTGAGCTCAGCCTAACTGCACAGTCAGGTGGGGCCAGTGCTGGCTGCTGGCTCACAGGCTTTCCGTCCCTAGCATCCCGGAAGATGCGGGCCACCCCATCCTACTGCACACCAGGCTCTAAACACTCCGAATACACCTGTTAAAGCTAAGTCTTAGAGACAGAACAGCGGGCATTCGTTGTAGCACTGGCCAGTTGATTGGTGTCACAGAGGACGTGAACCTCTCACCTTGGGAACCAAGACAAGCAGCAGAATGTGATGGTTCCAAACACATTAGCTAGAGCCATGGTTTCGTCGTTTAACAGGAGACCATGGGGGAGCAGTTTAACCTTAGCGTCCACTCCAGCGTAACTGAACCTACCTCACAGGGTGGCAGGATGACACGACTTCATCTTTATAAAGAGCCCATGAAAACACTTGCAAACATCATCAACAGAAAATTATGACAGTGACATATCAGACCCAACTGACCCCCTCATGCTTCTAACCTCCCAACTGTCCTTTCAGTCCTGGGCATAGGGCAAACTGCTTTGGGAAGGATTTTCATGTACAGAGTTTGTTGAAACAGCCCTTCCCAAAAGGCTAAACACTTCTTGTAAAACAAATGAAAGGCCACCAGCTACCAAGTCAGGAGAGGATCTAGAATTCTTACCAGCCGTTATTCTGGAGGTCATAAGATTTACAACTTCCCTAATTATTCTTGTGGACCTAAGACCTGCCTTTTGAGATTGTCTTTTCAGGTTTTTCAGTTTTAAAAACCAGATGGCCCCACCTGGACCTGCCAACCAGTTCTGTGCCCCCCACCCAGGAACTGACATAGCAGCAGAGAACAGCTTTGAATCCCCACAATTTTGCCCACCAAATTATCCTTAAAATCTGTGATCCCCAAGAGACTGATTTGGGTAATAATAAAACTCCGGTCGTCACCCGCACAGCCAGCTCTGCATGAATTGTCTTGATAAACTGGCTCTGTCTAGGTGGTGGGCGAATCCATTGGGTGGTTACACTCAGGACACAGAGCTTTAGATGTGTTAAAAACAAAACTGGGGCCGGGCGCGGTGGCTCAAGCCTGTAATCCCAGCACTTTGGGAGGTTGAGGCGGGCGTATCACAAGGTCAAGAGATCGAGACCATCCTGGTCAACATGGTGAAACCCTGTCTCTACTAAAAAAAAAAACAAAAAATTAGCTGGGCATGGTGGCGCGTGCCTGTAATCCCAGCTACTCAGGAGGCTGAGGCAGGAGAATTGCCTGAACCCAGGAGGCGGAGGTTACGGTGAGCCGAGATCCGCACCATTGCACTGCAGCCTGGGTAACAAGAGCGAAACTCCGTCTCACAAAAAAAAAAAAAAAAAATTTCCTCTACTCCAAATGTGGGGATTTTCCACATCAAGCAGTTCAGTTATCTGTTGACACTAACTGGGGGTCTTAAATTTCAATTCTGACATTACTTGGAGTTAGTGCAGACCCTACAGGTTAAGGGCTCAGTCCACAAGACTCCCCCACTTCAGATACCAATTGCAAGTAGTGGGTCTCCAGGTCACCCACACTTCTGACTTGGCTACAGATTGCCCTACAACCCCTTGTTTGGTAACTTGCACAGAACTCAGGGAAACAATTCATGACCAGCGTATCAGAAAGGAAATAACTTTAGGATAGGCTCAGTGTGGGGGCGGCACAGAGCTCCCATCCTTCAAGGGAGTGCCACCCTCCCAGCATCTCTGTCTGTTCACAACCCAGAAGCTTTCTGAAACCCATCATTTAGGGTTTTTACAGCGGCTTCATTACATATCCAGGATTGATTAAATAATTGGCCATTGTCAATCTCCAGCCTCTCCTTTCCCCAGAGGTGCGGGGTGGGGCTGAAGTTCCAACCCTCTAATCACATGGTTGCCTCTGGCAACCACCCCCCATTCTCCAAAAGTCACTTCATTAGCACAAAATCAGGTAAGGCCTACAGAACAGTGAATAACAAAAGACGTTCCTCTCACCCCTATCCCTCTGGAAATTCTAAGGGGTTTAGAAGCTCTGTGTCAGGAACAGGGAAGACCAAACACTTATTTCTTACTATCTCACAATATCACAAAGTGTTTAATCAAATATAAATTTAATAAAACTGCTGCTTAATTTCATGCTGAGTCACAAGAGTAGTCAGTGGAGGGGGTGGAGATTCCACCCCAGGCAGTCTGACTCCAGCTGCTATGGGTTAGTGACTTCCACAGCAAATGCAGAAAAATGTTACAAGTCCAGATGCTCTTCAACTTATGACAGGGTTATGTACTGACAAACTCATCATAAGTTGAAAATATAAGTCAAAAATGCATAATAAAGTGTTGACTTTTTTTTTTTTTTTTTTTCCTGAGACAGAGTCTCGCTCTGTTACCCAGGCTGGAGTTCAGTGGCGTGATCTCGGCTCACTGCAACCTCCATCTCCGCCAGGCGATTCTTCTACCTCAGCCTCCTGAGTAGCTGGGACTTACAGGCATACACCACTATACCTAGCTAATTTTGGTAGAGATGAGGGTTCACGATCTTGGCTAGGCTGGTCTCGAACTCCTGACCTTGTGATCCACCTGCTTCAGCCTCCCAAACTGCTGGGATTACAATAGGCATGAGCCATGGCACCCAGCCCATCTTATGTAATGTATTGAATACCGTAATGAAAGTGAGAAACAGAATGTATGGGAACTTAAAGTATGAACGTGTATCACTTTCCTACCATCATAAAGTCAAAAAATTTTAAGTTGTCTGGCCGTGATGGTTCATGCCTGTAATCCCAGCACTTTAGGAGGCCAAGGCGCGTGGATCACTTGAGGTCAGGAGTTTGAGATCAGCCTGGCCAATGTGATGAAACCCGTCTCTACTAAAATTACAAAAAATTAGCTGGTCATCATGGCAGGCGCCTGTAGTCCCAGCTACTTGGGAGGCTGAGGCAGTCAGTTCAAGGAGAATCATTTGAACCCAGGAGGCAGAGGTAGCAGTGAGCTAAGATCGCGCCACTGCACTCTAGCCTGGGTCACAGAGCAAGACTCCATCTCAAAAAGAAAAAACAAGGGCCAGGCGTGATGGCTCACGCCTGTAATCCCAGCACTGTAGGAGGCCGAGGCGCGTGGATCACGAGGTCAAGAGATCGAGACCTTTCTGGTCAACATGGTGAAACCCCGTCTCTACCAAAAATACAAAAAATCAGCTGGGCGTGGTGGCGCGTGCCTGTAATCCCAGCTACTCGGGAGGCGGAGGTTGCGGTGAGCCGAGATTGCACCATTGCACTCCAGCCTGGGTAACGAGCGAAACTGTGTCTCAAAAAAAACAAAACAAAACAAAACAAAATTAAGTCAAATCACAACGAGAGATTCCTCCAGGAAGATTCTAAAAAGAAGACTTTCTAGACAAAACCAAGAATGAGTGGGAGAAAAGGACAGAAGGAAGGTGAGGTGTGTAAGCTGCTGTAAAGCCATGGTAATTGGACCTCATATATGCACAACACACGTGTATGCGACCCAGACCTAGTTAAAGTTACTTCTAAAAGCAGTAACTCATTCACAAAACCTTGAAGACCACGTCAAACAAGAATAGGATGTTACCCTGTGAGGTTCCACACTTACTCTATAAATGCTACACTGACTCAAAACACTTTTAAAACTTACTCGCAGTAGTCCTCAGAATGGATTATGAGAATCAGATTGCGCTCCACAGTCACTTCCTGTTGGGAGACGCATATATAAATAAATGTACTACCCACCTCACGAACGGCAGCCTGGGCTCCAGGTGATGTCCTTTTTGCACTTCCAAAAATGTAATCCATCGAAGGACGAGTACTCACCCCCACAGAGGACATTCTAAAGAATGTGCCACAGGGATGCTTGCTAAAATCAGCTCCTTCACCTTACAGATGTCTGTTTTACACAGAGAGAAAGAAATGCTGCTCAGATTCCCTGTCAGCTAAAATCACGGGAAACATTCCAATCTCCAGCCTACTTTGCCAATAAAATATTGCAACCTTTATTTCAAACAAAACACAACTTGGCAAACCTCGTGAGAAGACAGGCAGAGAGCAGTCCCTTTCAAGGGCCTCATTTATTTACATCAAGTTTAACACTGTTAGCAGTTCACAGTCAGACAACAGAGTGAGAGAATTAAATTAGAAAAACAAACAACCGAAAGTATATTACAGTAACAACTAAGAACAAATACCTGACAACACTGGTAGTGTGACCCACGACTGTTGTGTTTTTAGTTAAATCCCGCATTGTCTCACTATGTCCCCTTAGCAATGCACACAGTGCCCGATGCTCCAAACCTCACCCTCTGTGCACCACACACACACACACACCTGCAGGGCGGGACCTTTGGCATAAATGTTACATGAGTTTTAAATCTGAATCCGCATGTTTTAGGACAAAGTTCTGTCAACCACCATGAAATGTTTAAACTTATTTTTACTAAGAGAGCATAAAACTGGCGTTTGTCCACTGATAGTCATTAGAGAATCAGACAGCAGGGAGGGAAAGGTGCAGGGTCCGGGAGGAGACGGGGGTTCCTAGCATGCGGCAACAAACAGCTAAGTCAGCCTGCTCACAGTCAACACACCAACCACGCCGCTGCTGTTCACCCAAGGAAACATCCGAGCGATTCCTTTATTTTCCCTTTCTTAATGGGCATGCCAGCAGAGCAGGTGTGCTCATGGACACAAACACACACCAGCTACATAGATCTGAGATGCGAGGGTTTTCAAACACATACCCTAAAGAACCCTAAGAGGAGCATTTCATGGTTCCTTTCCAGTTTCTGAATACTAACTGACAACCGGCCTATCCAAGGTGATTTCTCAAGATCTCAAGAAACTCCTCTCATTACACAATGGAGGACAAGTGGTGACAGTGAAAACTTGCTGTGAAAACGGAGGACAGCTGGTTTGTCTGACCCTCATCTACCAGAAGCATCTCTGTCTTCTAGCCTTCTTGCCACTCACAACACCTGAGGTTTACTGTTGATGACCCTAAAGCATTCCTACTCCTGCAGTACCTTCTGAAAAAATTAATTTGCATCTTCTTTTTGTGTTGTAATTGCTGAAAATTAAGTATACGTATACATGAAAATTTAAGTCCCATTCTCCAACTAAAGTTTATGGTACCTAATGACACGATTTAAATCTCCTGCTCTGAGATTCCGAAGCAAATCTAAGCAAGTTTCAACTATACCAATTCCCTCTATTTCCTTTCATAAAGCCTGCTAACATTGGACAGTTTGGCTCCAGTGTGTGTCCTAAAGGGCTTGTGAGCATGCTCGGAGCCCCCAGGATCTGAGGGATCAGCTCAGTAACCTGGAGTGACAGGAAGGAAGTCTGCTCATGTGAGTACAAAGAGGAACAAAGAATCTCCCAGAACAGATACAGACGACATGTATCACAATTCTACTCCAGACATGGTGTGGTCCGAGGCGAGTGCTCAGCCTGGCCTTTCCCCTTCAACATGCCAGCTGCTGCCTCTGAGTGAACACGGCTTCGCCACTGTGCTCTGGCTAAAAGGTAAGATTTTTCTAGGAGAGGTAAACAATTTCAAAGCTATAGATGTGCATGAGGACAAAAGAAGTAAGTGCACTTGGAGGGAAGGGTTAAGCGAGACCCTGCCAGAGGGGCTGGAGAAACGCAGCAATTGCCAAGTGAGCACTCTCAGAAAACCATTTCAAGTGGGGGATTCTCAAAGATGGGGGCTCTGGGCCACTGCCACCCAAGAAGCTCATGTCTACCAGTTCTAGTTCAATAATCAACCCAGCTGACAAGTCCCTTCCTCTGTAAGACTCATGAAACCCATCTTTGAAGGCACAAATCTCCAAGGGTGGCCTCTTAGCAGTTTCTGCCATTCCAAGTCAGCTTTGAATCACGACCTGCCACAGGCCTCCTTACCTGGGAAGAAGTATGGGATCTCCTTATCCTGATCCCACAGGATGAAGCCTTCCCTCATTTCCTGTCCTTTGGATCTAGAATATTGAGTCAGAAATGAAGGTATCATCTTGGTTTTGCTTTTTGACGAGTCTTACTCTGCCACCTAGACTGGAGTCCAGTGGCGTGATCTCAGCTCACTGCAACCTCCGCCTCGTGTATTCAAGCAATTCTTCTGCCATAGCCTTGGGAGTAGCTGGGATTACAGGCAGATACCACCACGCCGGTATAATTTTTATAATTTTAGTAGAGACGAGGTTTCACTGACCTCAAGTGATCTGCCCGTCTTGGTCTCCCCAAAGGGCTAGGATTACAGGCATGAGCCACTGTGCCCGGCCAAAAGGTATCATCTTGTACATACTCAACATATAATACATACCTCAGAGAGGTGGCATGAAAAGCAGAAGCTCATCCTTCTGGACACTGCAGTAAAAGTCCCAAAAGACAGGCTGGAGCTAAGAGTTATGGGGGCGAGTGCTCAGAGAAGGATGCAGCTCATCCCACAGCCCTGAATCCCACCCATGCTTCCTGGTAATGAAGGAGCACAGGGAATGGCCATGAAGGTCAAGTGAACTACAGTTGTGCTGAACAGAGCAAGTAAGAGTATCACTACTGGCTTGTTAGGGAAAAAAAAACAAGCCTTGCATTAGATTTCTTTAATAGTTGGAAGACCCGAACTCTATCCAAATGATATAGATATCTAGACTGTTAAGAGTGGAAGAGGTTTCAGAAGTTCTCACATACTCCTATGGATCCCACACTGAAGCAGGCATTTACAAAGGAAGTGAGCTACGACTGGCTTGATGTGAGCTAAGAGATACAAATCTCTGAAGCCTATCAATCCTTAAATCACCTAGAAAAAGAGGATTGGTCATAGCAGATGCTTAGGAACAGAGATGAATCCCAAGTCCAGGTGGAACAATTTAATCCAAGACGATGAAACTCAAAAGTCAAGAACAAAAATATAGATAACCCCGTCAACCCAATATGAACTCCTGGGAGAGGCACAGCCTGATAATAACGACGACATCAGTAGCAAAATGGAAGGGAGCAGGAGAGGTCAGAATGAAATGTAGCTGTAAGTCAGCAGTGGCCGCCAATGCAATTTATTCAAGTATTTTATACTCTAATTGGTGAATTAAATTCAGTTACTCTTTTTAGAAAAGGAAAAGGAGAGACGGCAAATGTCGATGTCATTTATAACTGGTAGGAAGTCCTAGAAAAGGTAATTCCCAAAGTGCACTGGCTTTATGGCCATCCACCTCCTGCTGCAAACTTAAAGAAACCATGCAGGACATGGGTTAAAAAAGACACTGTCAACATCAACAGACAACAAGTCCGCTCCCACCACACTTAGGATAAATGGCCAAGCATACAGTGGACAAATGGACAAATGCTGACGAGTCAGAGGGCCTCATCTCTGAGTCAAGGTCCCTGGAAGAGCTTCTGTATTCTAGAGTGAACATACATTCTTACTTTTTAAAGATTGCAATTAAACCAAAAAATTGGTCCCGAGTTTCAGCTCTGAACTACAGCTTTAGCAAAACACTTGCTATACCTGTTCATAGTCGTTAAGCAGTTTCATATTTCTAAATGTGATAAATGACAGAGGTGATTCTTGTATGCCCGCATTTCCAGGTCCCCCACAGGGTCCATCCACATTGAACCAACTGTCTTTTTTTTTTTTTTTTTTTTTGAGACGGAGTTTCGCTCTTGTTACCCAGGCTGGAGTGCAATGGCGCGATCTCCGCTCACCACAACCTCTGCCTCCTGGGTTCAGGCAATTCTCCTGCCTCAGCCTCCTGAGTAGCTGGGATTATAGGCACCCGCCACCATGCCCAGCTAGTTTTTTGTATTTTTAGTAGAGACGGGGTTTCACCATGTTGACCAGGATGGTTTCGATCTCTCGACCTCGTGATCCACCTGCCTCGGCCTCCCAAAGTGCTGGGATTACAGGCTTGAGCCACCGCGCCCGGCCTGTCTTATCTTTTAAACAGACAATACTACAACCTTATAATTATATTACAGTTGATATCTTCTCAAAGTGCTCTCATATACATTATCTCACAGTCATTAAAATATTGTGAACAATAAAGTTTGTTTTTTTTGTTTTTTGTTTTGTTTTAAGAAAAAGGAATGTAGGACTAACTAGGTTTTTTGAAAACTCAGGTTGGTATTTCTTTACTACAAAGTGCACATTGCTGTGTTGCTGAGGTCTGTCCGAAAGAATGACCCCATATAATTTTCTAAATGACTGGGTTCTACCGAATGCTTGCTTTGCTCGTGTTCCCATTACTTACCATTCAAGCCCCCTAAGGTCAGAGTGTCAGGAGCATGTGCTTTAGAAAGTGTGCAGTGCCACACTGGCTGATTGTCTTTCTAAGCCACTTTTTGGCAGTGTACACATGGCAGCAGGTATGGTGGAAAGACCCCACGACCACAGAGTCAGGAGACCTGAATTCTAGCCTTGGCTCTGCCACTAATTAACTGTTCTGAGACAATGGGCAAGTAACTTAACCATCTTCTGCTAGTTTCTTAATCTATAAAGAGGGCTGGGGTACTGAGAGTTTATAGATAGCACTAGGTGTTTGAAGCACCTGGAGAAATTACTGGTGAATACACTGGCTGAGACCCCAGCCCACTGGGAATTCTCATCTGGAGTGGGGCTTAACCATCAGTTTGTGTGGTTTTTTTTAACCCTAGGGGATTCTGCTGTGCACCCCTAGACTAGGTGTTAATAATAGTAGTTTAACATTACAGAGTGTGCTCACTATGTGCCAGGCACTTGAGCTAAGTATCTTACAAACATCATCTCATTTCATCCTTACAACCCTGAGGTAGTTACTATTATTATCCCTGTTTTACAATGAGGAAACTGAGGCTCCCAAGGTTACATGACTTGCCTTTTAGACGGGCATTAGAGCCTAAACACGAAACCACTATCTATACTGTATCCTTTAAACTCAAAATCTCCATAACTTTCAATGAAAATGGGCAGTGCCTTAGCAAAGTCAGCAAGCTTTATTACCTGGGGATGATTTTACCAGCCAGCTTTCAGTTGAGTCCTAAGACGCTTTCTAATTTAAATTCTGAAATGCTGCTGGTAAAGGGTCTCCACTATAATGACCTCTATGTACAGAGGTCATCTAGCAGACACTGAATAAATTTCTTGTGGCCAAAGTTTTTAAGGCTAATCTCTAAAAATCATGATGAAAGTCTACAGGAAGAAAATATACATTTAAATTTTACACAAAGCCTTTTAAGGAAATACTTTATGTAAAGCACAACCAAGATGTATTCAACACAAATCACGGCATTTTAAAGTAGGAAATCTAAACTGAAATCACATGATCTGTACACGAAAGGAATCAGGCAGTTGCAGCAAAGGCATGCATCCCGACACACGGCCTAACGGTCGCTTTAGAAAACCGCCAACGTCTTGTCCGACGCCTTTCCTCTTTGCTTTTAGGGTAGTTAAAATTAAACTACACTTTTAGTTTCTAGAAGCAGTTTTCTCTGCTTTGGACTGGAACCTTTTAATTTACATAAGGGTTTGTGTTTAAGCTGGTCCTTTTCAAGTAGAAAAAGGAAAAACATAAAAGCTTGTTTAGTTAAGTTGACAGTGCCTCTTCAACCTGAACCTTGAGCCCTCAACCCCTGAAGTTACATAGTTCAAGCATCATGTGGACGGGATATGCTCCAAAAGTCAATGCCACCCTTGACAGTGTGGAGAAAAATCAATTCCATTTATAAATCGTGCACCCACTGCAGGCAAGACAGAGCTAGGTGTTGCCCCTGAGTAAGAAACAGCCCCACCCCCTACCCTTAGGATTGTTGTTGGGAGAGAAAACCAGGGAGCCTAAATATACTCAGTAGTGTTTCTCCAAGGCTTATTTCCAGAACTCTCAAGGGAAAAACAGAGCCCCTGCTTAAAAAACGAACAAATAAAAATCCCCTGAAAAAACAAGTATAATCCCTTAACTGCATCCCACGACAGGGATAAACCTAAAAAGCAGCATAATAATACTCTACAGTTTTAGCTTTCCCATCCTTGACCTTAAAAGGCTAACTGCTAAAACGAGTTCTTCAAGTTTATGGACAAGCATGATGAGCATGAGTGGCAGGAAACAAGGTGGGAGGAGGACTGCTGGTTTTTCACATGTGAGTTCTCTTCCAGCCACCAGGAGGAGATGAACCCGACCACTCGCTGCCTGGGCTGCAGCTGCAGGTGACACGCTGGTGGGATCACCCAGCACCTGCCAGGAATGCCCAGCACTGCTCAGTCCCTCTAACCCTCCTCCGAACCTGGGCCACCTTTGGAGCAGCAATGGTAAGAATCAAGGTTTCCTTTCTTTCTTTCTAATGAAAACTGAGTTTTGTTCTTGGTCAAAGATGCCAAACTCCATTCAAAACAGTTTCCCCCTTAGTATTCTTAGCCCAATTAATAGACTCTCAGCAATTCTTAATTTCATGAATATTTTCTACTCAGCAAATAAGAGGATGAAAAACCATTCAGCATAATAACACTGCACTAAAAGAGCTTTCCAGAGAAGCTCTCAAAGGGATAGCTGTACACTTATTTGCAACACTCTTGAGAACATGTACTATTACCTTAATTAACAGATTAAGAGATGGGGCTGTGGTTTGACAGTGTACCAATGACAGAGCCAGGAAGAAAACTGCTCAATGTTGAATTCCTATCTTCCGAAGCTACTATTCCTTTGAGAGCATAAAATAAAAATACAGGTGTACTGGGCTCTCCTTGGTAGGATGGGGGAAGTATTCATAAAGCTTTAAAAAGAGAACGAAGCAGTAACTGAAATTACACTCAATACCAAGAACATTAATAACACCTAACTCGTTAGATTCACTTCCATGCCATCTTAATTAGCTTCCACAACTGTAACTAAGTAGGGAAGGAAAAGGCCTATTTTTCAAGGGCAAAACATATTTCAGGATTAAGTCGTTAGGTTTCCAGGGTCTAACCGGTGCTCCCTGAAAAGGACTACTCCTTCAATTATGCATTCTTAAAATAGAAGTGAAATGACAAAATAAATAAAAGAATATTCCAAATAAAATCTGTACAAAGAAGCACAATGACTGGGTGGGGAGTAGGGAGGAGTATGTGCAAGAAGAAAAGCATGTGAGAAGAATGTGGGCAATTACTCACTTCAAATCCACAGAGACGGGAATGCTGCTCCCTAATCTCTACCTACGTTGGGCCTTCGGTGGTTAAGTGAGGGGAAAGGTACAGAGAAACAGCCATCTAGACCAAGCCATTAGGACCAGCTTTTCCTTTCAGTCACAGGCCACCGGGTTTCAAGACAAGACCACCTCCCTGCTATTTTAGCTGATCAAGAAAAATACAGAGCTGCTCGAGTCCTTGGCCAGTATGTCAGTATGCAGGGGAACTGTATCGGAACAGGATTAATTCCCTCGTGAGAACCTGCAGAGACAACATTTTCCAAATCGACATTGGTCAATGCTCCGAATGCTATCAGGAATAAAGGAAGACAGGCTGCCCAGCAAAAGACAAGAACCACTAGGGAGACGCCCGTACCCATGGTTTACAGACAGCCACCAACAAGCAGGAAGCCAATCCTGGTCCATTACAAAATAACATACCAGACTGGGAGAAGTGACTGCTGCTAATCTATACAAGATTTTATAGGAGAAGGTTTTCAATCTCCCTGACTCAACTTGCCGGCATTCTTTATTTCCTGCACCAACCAATACACCAGCAGAAAACAGGACGGACGCATTCGGATAGGGCCCCATTTCCCAACTTTGTGTTGCAGCACTCTGATTTGCAGTTCTCATGACAGCAGCAATGGCCTTGTGAAAGCAAGGCTAGGGGTGCTTCCAACAGCCTTGAACAAAAATTTCTCTTGGTGCGTTCCCAGCTTTCCTTTCTTCTGTCCCACCAAACTCATTAGGTAAATTGGAGCATAATGAGCAGGAGTATCTACCAGGGCCCCAGGTCTGGGCGCAGCGGCTGCGGTGTTGCTGAGAGCAGCCCCGCCTAGCACCTCCCGGCATTCCAGGGAGGGACGGGCTGCACTGCCTTCCTTACGACATACATCTGTTCCCTGATGTTCCAGTGCAGTTTCCAACCCTGTCTACTACTGCCTTGCCCCCACTTAATTATTTACCTCTCCTATACTTTTGTGGTTAGCGTCTTATTTTTGAGATGAAACTGTAAACGTGAGAACTCAGGGATCTGAGGTACTTCACATACACACACTCAAGTATGAGTCATTTTTTGAAAACAAGAACACAGGAAAACAAGTCCCTTTCCCTCTCCCCTCAGAAATGTGTGCATTTTCCCACCAGGCTAACAGTGGCTACCTCTGTACCACATCACTGATTTCCTGTACACATGACAATAAGTTATTAAGGACCGGGTTTGCCCCGGGCACACCAGCAGCTGCTGAAGACACCTGTAACTCCTGTAAGCTGAGCTCCAGTTTGCTCACAGCCTCTCGGAAGGCAAATTTGTTCCGAGTTTGAGGGATGCAGTCCACGTAGCCTGAGCAGTAGTCCAGCAGCTGGTGTCCAGTGTCTACCAGCTGGCTGTTGGGCACGGGTTCCGTGATTGCGCTGGACAGTAGGTCGGCACATTCCAGCAGGGCCTCTTTGCTGATTTTGTCTGCTGAGATTTTCTCAGCGGCCTGTTTGGTTTTTCTCAGGGCCACTTTAGTACCTGCTGTGCCGTTGGCCATTTTGGCGGGCGAGATGGAAGATGTGGGCAGAGGCACTTGAGGTGGAGGCACCACGGGCCTCCCAGCTTTCCCACTGATGGGCACTGTGCCCGGAGCTGCCTTCTTTCCTCCTTCCTGCGTTTCTGATGTGGACTGTCCTGCAGTCGGGGCAGTGGGCTCTTCTGTAGGGTCTGAACCTAAGGATGAATGCTGCAGTAGTCTCATCACTGGTGGTGGGGGTGGGGCACACTTTGGTTTTACTCGTCGGGGTCGGTCCTTGTCTCCAGAGGATGTAACCTGATGCTCAGATAAAAGCTTGAATTTATTCCCCTGAGAGTCTGTGCCAATGAGCTGCACGTCAGCTGGAGTGTGTTTCAGAGTGGGCGAGATAAGGACGGGCACTTTGTGGTTGTGAGTGGTTGGGAGGACAGGGGCAGCCTTGGCTGGAGAAGACCAGCTGGGCTGCTCTCCATCCTCTGGGACTCCAACCATGCCAAGTCGTGCCCCACCATTCTTCTCTTTGCCCTTGGGGGCAGCTGCCACTCCAGCCACTCCCACCCCTGGAGAGTCCTTCTCTGTAATGGCTAGATCCCCAGAGGGGGTTCTGAGAGGAAGAGCTGTGGCTCCTCTGGGCAGTAACTTGGCTTTTGGTCTCTCCCTGGTTGGAGCAGCACCTTCCTCTGATTTTTTTGGAAGCATGTCATTGGCCCTGTCCACATTCTCTTCTGGCTGAGAAGAGGTGGACACTGTCCTTTCCAGCTGGAGTTTGGACCTCTGGCAGTTCCTGGGAAGGGTCATTGCCATCCTATCCTGCTCTGGAAGCCCTGAGGACATGGAAGATGTAGAGTTTGACCTTGGAAAAGGCTTGGAAGTGTCATCACTGGCTGTGGGTTTACCTGCTCGTAAGCCCAGTGTCTTTTTGATTAAGCGTGGTGTAAAGAAGCCTGTGATGCCAGACCACCCACCCCCAGCAGTGCCACTGCCCCCACCCCCACCACCGTCGTCATTACATAGGTTCCTCTGTGCAAAGCTCCCCCCATAGCACTTGGGTGGCACCAGATTCGCCTCTTGCTGGGCAGGAGTGAATGAGAACCCATCAGCATGCTGTAGAGAAGCAACAGATGAGAAGTTACCCGTGAGTTCGTATTTCTTATGGGGCTGATTCTCCATTTCTCGGAAGGAGCTGCTGCGTTTGGGGGGTGTGGGAGCATTTCTCTTTTTCATGAAGGAGCTGAAGAAGCCCCCCTTCCGATCCCTGGTGAAGCATGTCTCTTTGGCATCTTCCAAGAGGCTACTGGGTGACTTGTCTCTTTGCTTTCGAGGCAGTGCTGGGGATCCACTGGAGGCCTGTGCACCTCTGATGAACCCTGATGAGAAAAGGCCCATCAGTAACGCGAAAGACAAGAAGTGAATCTATTATAGTTGAGTTACCGAGGCTGCATTGTAAGTTTTGCCAGCATTTATCAAATGTCAGGTGTTGGCGGGACTCAGAGGCAAAAAATAAATACAGTATCACTTCACAGTGACTGATGTTCCAAATGTGATGTGGGTTACAAATGGGGGGAGACAACCTGCTGGTTATCACCTCAACATTCATCCTTTTTTTTTTTTTTTTTTTTTTTTTGAGGCGGAGTTTCGCTCTTGTTACCCAGGCTGGAGTGCAATGGCGCAACCTCGGCTCACCGCAACCTCCGCCTCCTGGGTTCAGGCAATTCTCCTGCCTCAGCCTCCTGAGTAGCTGGGATCACAGGCACGCGCCACCATGCCCAGCTAATTTTTTGTATTTTTAGTAGAGACGGGGTTTCACCATGTTGACCAGGATGGTCTCGATCTCTTGACCTTGTGATCCACCCGCCTCGGCCTCCCAAAGTGCTGGGATTACAGGCTTGAGCCACCGCGCCCGGCAACATTCATCCTTTCTTTAAAAACCACTGCGCAACCCGTTCCCTTCTATCAGGTTCAGCAGAGTTTTTGACGGATCTGTAAAGATGACACCTATTTGGGAACCCAGAGTTAAGGAGATGAAACTGGAGGCAGAGTTGTATGATGGATGGATGGACAGATCAGGACAACTAACACTTACAATGTGGAGCCAAGGACTTCAGAGGTGGGTGGAAGAGACTTCATGCTTTCCTCAGGGAAGAGGGGCAGGAAAGTGGACAGAAAAGCCTCATATCCCATGCTTCTTTCAACAAGGTAGCTTCTATTTTGATTCTGGCTGCCTAGGGACGCCTACCTGGTGCTAAACTGGAAGCAGAGTTTTCTGTGGCATCATCCTGTGCCCCTTCAATGTTCTCCTTGTTCTCTGCCTGTTTCTTCAGTGTCCGAGTCTTGGAAGGAAGTATAGGTAGCCGGGGCAGGTAGGGAACAACAGATGACGAGGAGGCCGCTCTCCCAAGCTCCTCAGCTACTTCTGTGAGGAAGACAAGGGGACGGATCAAAAGAACAATTTCATCACAGAGAAAGGGAGTTCTTTTCAGAGAAGGCACACAGCTGAGAAACAACTGACAAGTAGCGAGTACTAAAATACATACACGGAATCATAAAATATGTACTCTTCTGTCTTCTCTTGCCCAGTATCATGTCTGTAGATTTGTCCACGCTGCTGCATGTGGCAGGGGTTCTCATTGCTGTGTAGTATGCCAATGTGTGAATATACCACAATCCACCTGTTCTCCTCTTGATAGATGTTTAGGTTGTTTCTAGTTTGGGGTTACTGTGAATACATTGCTAGCATCATCCTGCTATGTGTCTTTGGGTAGACAATGTTATGCACATCTGACCAGCACAAACACAGGAGAACTAGTGGATCACAAGGTATATGTGCATTCAGGTTTATCAGGTCCTGCCAACCTGTCCCTAAATGGCTATACTATTTTGCATGAAAGCTCTGGTTACTCTGCATGCTTGCTAAAATTTGATGTTATCATTTTTCTTTTTTTTGGCTTGATTTTTTTTTTTTTTTTTTTTTTTTTGAGACAGAGTCTCACCCTGTCACCCAGGCTGGAGTGCAATGGCTTTATCTTGGCTCACTGCAACCTCTGCCTCCTGGGTTCAAGCAATTCTCCTGCCTCAGCCTCCCGAGTAGCTGGGATTACAGGCACCTGCCACTATGCCGAGCTATTTTTTAAATTTTTGGTAGAGATGGGGTTTCACCATGTTGGCCAGGCTGATCTCAAACTCCTGACCTTGTAGGATCTACCTGCCTCGGCCTCCCAAAGTGCTGGGATCAGGATTACAGGCATGAGGCTCCTCATGCCTGTAATCTCATGCTTCATATATATATATATATATATATATATAATTTTAAGTATTCAGCTATATGAATGTAATAATTTGCAGTCCACTAGATATTTAAGTTGTTCATAATTTCTCACTATTATAAACTACACTCTGATGCAATGTCCTTACAGTTAAATCTCTGTTTACATTCTTAATTATTTCCTTAAGATCTATTTCCAAAAATGGAATGTCTGAATATTGTTTCTACAGCTTGGTTCTGCTTTGTAGATGCGGTTCAGGGAGTTATTCGAATTTTTTTTTTGTACTTATTTTTTTCCTTTTCTCTTTCCTACATCCTAAATATTGATGCTTAAAGAGCTACCAAACTTACTAATGTTAAAGGGAGGATGAATAAATTTCTAATTAAAATACAATTTCAATTTTAAATATACGAGACACATGCCGGGCGCGGTGGCTCAAGCCTGTAATCCCAGCACTTTGGGAGGCCGAGGCGGGTGGATCACAAGGTCGAGAGATCGAGACCAACCTGGTCAACATGGTGAAACCCCGTCTCTACTAAAAATACAAAAAATTAGCTGGGCATGGTGGCGCGTGCCTGTAATCCCAGCTACTCAGGAAGCTGAGACAGGAGAATTGCCTGAGCCCAGGAGGCGGAGGTTGCGGTGAGCCGAGATCGCGCCATTGCACTCCAGCCTGGGTAACAAGAGCGAAACTCCGTCTCAAATAAATAAATAAATAAATAAATAAATAAATAAATAAATAAATAAAATAAAATAAATAAACGAGACACAAAGATGCACTGAAAATAGCAAAAAAGCAACACAGCAATAATGAAGGTCAAAAATTAATTCAGTATCATGAAACAGAGTCCCAAACTACAGAAGCAGATCATTTTTGAAATGTAATTACCATCATCATCACCACCACTACCCAGAATAGTCACCAATGGTAAATTCTACAGATTCTCACCTTCAGAAATGCTGGAGTCATGGAACATGGTTTCAAAAGCTTGGTGTGTCTCAGCAAAAGAGGGCCTATCGGCAGGACTCCACTTCCAGCCTATGTAACGGATGAATAAAATATTAAAAACTCCTTGCAGAAATTCAATATCCAGTGGTATGTCTAATAATGAGTTCCATGCCTCATGATGTGTACTTATTAGACACATGTTACAGCATGTTCACAATGATAGCAACATAGCCACTTCTCAGCTCCAGACTGAGGTATAACGAACCCACTTTTTTTTTTTTTTTTTTTTTTTGAGATTGAGTTTTGCTTTTGAACTCCAGGCTGGAGTGCATTGGAGATCTCGGCTTACTGCAACCTCCGCCTCCTGGGTTCAAGCAATTCTCCTTCCTCAGGCTCCCGAGTAGCTGGGATTACCGGCATGTGCCACAACACCTTGCTAATTTTTTGAATTTTCTCCATGTTCGTCAGGCTGGTCTTGAACTCCCGACCTCAGGTGATCCACCCGCCTCGGCCTCCCGAAGTGCTGCGATTACAGGCTGAGCCACCATGCCTGGCCAATGAACCCACTTCCTAAATTCCTTTTTTCTTTTTCTTTGAGACAGGGTCTTGCTCTGTCACCTAGGCTGGAGCACAGTGGCATGATCTCGGCTCACTTCATATGCTTACTGGACATCTGGATATCCTCGTTTATTAAGTTAAAGTTAACCTTTAACTCCTTTCCATGTCGATATATCCAAGCCCGGGCATGGTGGCTCACATCTATAATCCCAGCACTTTGGGAGACCTAGGTTGACAGATCACATAAGGCCAGGAGTCTGAGACCAGCCTGGTCAACCTGGCGAAACCCCATCTCTACTAAAAATACAAAAATTAGCTGGGCGTGGTGGTGGGTACCTGAAATCCCAGCTACGCAGGAGGGAAGCACAAGAATCACTTGAATCTGGGAGGTGGAGATTGCAGTGAGCCAAACTGCACCACTGCACTCCAGCATGGACCTCCTCGGTTCAAGCAATCCTCCTGCCTCAGCTTCCCAAGTTGCTGGGACTATGGGTGTGCAACACCACACCCAGCTAATATTTGTATTTTTATAGACAGGATTCTGCCACATTGCTCAGGTTACTTTTGAACTCCTGAGCTCAAGCAATTGCCCACTGTGGCTTCCCAAACTGCTAGAATTACAAGTGTGAGCACCACACCTGGCCATGAACCCACTTTCTAGGGCTGGTGCTTCTATTTAGCCTCAGCTCCTATTCCTTCTACTAAAGGATGAGGAGAGACAGGAAGATGGTTTAGAAAATGGCAAGTTTTCTTCCATTTTCAAATGGAAGAAGTAAAACCTGTCTTCAAACTCAGCCTGACCGTATAAATAATCAACTGTACATACTCAGTAATATAAAAGAATATCAAAAAGGAGGAGCTCAGAGTTTACTTTTGATAAAGTACAACAGAGAACATCAATGTTCAGTGAGCAAAAAACACAGACTTATGTTCAGACACAACTGCAATGCAGGCTGGGCACGGTGGCTCACGCCTGTAATCACAGCATTTTGGGAGACTGAGGCAGGTGGATTACTTGAGGCCAGGAGTTCAAGACCAGCCCGGCCAACATGGTGAAAACCTGACTCTACTAAAAATACAAAGATTAAGCTAGGCGCGGTGGCTCACACCTATAATCCCAGCACTTTGGGAGGCCAAGATGGGCGAATCACTTGAGGTCAGGAGTTCGAGACTAGCCTGGCCAACATGGTGAAACCCCATCTCTACCAAAAATACAAAAATTAGCCATGTGTGATGGCAGACACGTGTAATTCCAGCTACCTGGGAGGCTGAGGCAGGAGAACTGCTTGAATCTGGAGGGTAGAGGTTGCAGAGACTGCGACACTGCACTCCCTCCAGTCGGGTGGCAACAACAACAATTAACTGGGCATGGTGGAGTGTGGCTGTGGTTCCAGCGACTCAGGGGCTGAGGCAGGAGAATCGCTTTAACCCAAGAGGTGGAGGTTGCAGTGAGTCAAAAATCACACCACTGTACCCCACCCTGAGCAACAAGCAAGATTCTGTTTCAAAAACAACAAAAAAACAAAGCAAACAAAAACAACAACTGCAATTTAATTCACTACTCACTTCCCTACTTTTTTATCTGCAAGCAATCAGATGCTTCTGTTTATCCAACACAGAGGTATTTGTACAAATTCTTCATAGTCTTTAGCAATCACTTTTATCTAGTTGAAAGGAGCCCTCCCCATCTTAAGCTCTAAACTCAATCTCTTATCTTATTAAATATGCAAATGTCTCTGAGAAACTGGGCCAGTATTTGGGCCATAATAAAAACTATTCTTGGGATTCCATAAAGACTCAATGCTATATGATATAACAACTGGCTGATCAATGATAAACTCTTTAAATGTCATGAGGCTGGATTCAATCAAACCGCACTGAGAGTAGAAAAGTTTCTAATTTTGTTAACTATTCTGAACTGCTAGCTTATGCCTTCGAAATTAAAATATGCAAAAATACTCACATGCTCTCATAAGTTCATAAACTTTCGGGGGGCACCCCTCAGGCTGTTCCATTCGATATCCTTTTTCTAGTAGGTCATAGACCTGAGACAAGTCAATACCTGGATACGGTGACATTCCATAGGTAGCAATTTCCCACAACAGTACCCCAAAAGCTGCATAAGGAATTTAAAAAAGCACTTAGTGTTTTTCCTCTGATGTATTATTTATTTTACATAATTAGGTAATTCTCTTTCCAATTTTAGATAACATTCACACCCTGTTACAACAACATTAACATAGAATACACTCTTATCAACTCTTACGGCATGGCTTGTCCTTCTAAAATATTTGCCACAGGCATATAATCTCAAGATGGTTTTATTTAAATTCCCCAATTTTTATTTAGATTTCCTTTACTATAGTGAGTGAAAATAAACTATGACCACATAAGAAGTTGGGGCATAATCCAACTATTCTTAGGAAAGTCTTTGATACACAGTAGTCACCCCTTATCCATGGTTTCATTTTCCATAGTTTGTTACAGTCAGCCAAGGTCGAAAAATATTCAGTAGAAAATTCCAGGAATAAACAATTTGAAAGTTTTAAACTGCATACTGCTCTGAGTAGCATGGTGAAATCTCAAGCCACGCTTTTCCATACCCACACCATAGATGCTACTCATGCCTTAGTCACTGAGAAGACCTCTCAGTTATCAGATCAAAAAAAGACTATATATCCAGAGCTTGACACTATCCTTGGTTTCAGGCATCCAAGCCGGTGGGGGGTGGGGTGGGTGTCTTAGAATGTATTCTCCGAGGATAAAGGGGAACCGCTGTGTTTAATAAGTATAACAGTTTTAAACTCAGAAAATAAAAAAATTCATTTAAAATCAGATACAATTCAGAGCCGAAAAAAATTTGATTTTGTCACAGTTATTTGAGATTTCTAGTAAAAAGTGACTTACAATTCTATGACTATTTCTACTGGCCCACAATCCAAATTTCCAGATCGTTCAGTCTACTAAGCTTCTACCACCTCATATTACTTCTCAGAGCAGTAGAAAGAAGATCAGTAAGGACAAATTCTAGATGAAACCTCATCACGCTTCCCTTGAAAAGAAAGCTCTGTGACACAGTACTTTGCAAATGAGTAATAAAACCTAATGTGAAGCCAGGTGCAGAGGCTCACTCCTGTAATCCCAACACTTTGGGAGGCTGAGACAGGTGGATCATCTGAGGTCAGGAGTTCGAGACCAGCCTGGCCAACATGGTGAAACTTCATCTCTACCATCTCTACTATAACGACAAAAACTAGCCAGGCATGGTGGTGCATGCCTGTAGTCCCTGCTTCTTGGGAGGCTGAGGTAGGAGAATCGCTTGAACCTGGGAGATGGAGGTCGCAGTGAGCTGCAATTGTGCCACTGCACTCCAGCCTAGACAACAGAGCAAGAAAAGAAAAAAAAATTATGGAAATACGGTGCTATACAGAGAGGGGATCATCAGCACACCAGTGCAATATGAAATCTAGACTGTGAGTGCTCTTGAAGGAATCGACTTTTTTCAAAACTTTCTTCTTTATACTTTTTTTTTTTTTTGAGACAGAGTCTCGTTCTATTGGCCAGGCTGCAGTGCAGTGGTACCATCTTGGCTCACTGTAACGTCCACCTCCCAGGCTCAAGCAATTCTTCTGCTTCAGCCTTCAGCCTCCCAAGTAGCCAGAATTACAGGCGCGCACCACCACGCCTGGCTAATTTTTGTAGTTAGCAGAGATGGAGTTTCACCATGTTGTCCAGGCTGGTCTCAAACTCATAACCTGAAATGGGGTTTCACTATGTTGACCAGGCTGTTCTCAAACTCCCGACCTTAAGCGATCTGCCCACCTCAGCCCAAAGCGCTGAAATTACAGGTGTAAGCCACCACGTCAGGCCTATACTTCTGTTTAGGTGACGTTCTTAGCACAATACTGGCAGACAGGAGGTGCTTAACAAATGCTTGCCGAGTAACTGAAGAAGAATGGCAGGTAAAGGTAGAGGATACTGAACATCATAAAAAAGAGAAGCTCTAAAGAATCAAGGGCATTTATTAAAAAAATAAAGTGATACAGAAAAAAGTCCCTTTCAACCTTACCCCAGACATCAGATTTAATTGAGAAGGTATTGTAGGCAAGACTCTCTGGTGCTGTCCACTTAATAGGAAATTTGGCTCCGGCATGAGCAGTATAAGTGTCTCCAGTCATCAATCTACTTAAACCAAAGTCAGCCACTTTTACCACATGGTTTTCTCCCACTAGGCAGTTACGAGCTGCAAGATCTCTGTGGGAAAGAGAACCCTATATGTGATTCCATTCAGACAGTGAGGAAAATGGTCATGAACACTCTACTCTTGGTTTTTTGTGTTATAGGCAGAGTAAACTAACTGCTGACAAATATGGTAGGATTTTTTGATAATCACTAACATCTTAGAAAGCCACTGATGATATATCACTGTAGAATACTCATCAAGAAGCAGAATAAAGTAGGCTTTATAATATGGGTCCCTATTTATAAATACATTGGGATAGATCAGCAATAGATGCTTTCCTGTAAGACTTTCAGTTATTTACTAAAGTAGAAAACTATTTTAAAAATTCAGCCTCTAGGCCAGGTGTGGTAGCTCACACCTGTAATCCTAGCACTTTGAGAGTCCATGGTGGGTGTATCTCTTGAGCTCAAGAGTTCAAGACCAGCCCAGGCAACAAGGCAAAACCCTGTCTCTATAAAAAACAAACAAAAAACATTTAACCAACAGGGTGGCACACCCCTGTAGTCCCAGCTACTCAGGAGGCTGAGGTGGGAGGATAGCTTGAGCCCAGGAGGCAGAAGGTGCAGTAAACTAAGATCGAATCACTGCATTCCAGCCTGGGCCACTGAGCCAGCCTGTCTCAAGAAAGTATTTAAAAAACAAACAAACCGGTGGCTCAAGCCTGTAATCACAGCACTTTGGGAGGCCGAGGCGGGTGGATCATAAGGTCAAGAGATCGAGACCATCCTGGTCAACATGGTGAAACCCCGTCTCTACTAAAAATACAAAAAATTAGCTGGGCATGTTGGCGCGTGCCTGTAATCCCAGCTACTCAGGAGGCTGAGGCAGGAGAATTGCTTGAACCCGGGAGGTGGAGGTTGCGGTGAGCCGAGATCGCGCCATTGCACTCCAGCCTGGGTAACAAGAGGAAACTCCGTCTCAAAAACAAAAACAAAACAAAACAAACAAACAAACAAAAAAACAACACTAAATGGTGAAAAAGGTGGGCAAAATAAGAGAGCTCTCTGGCTGGGCGTGGTGGCTCATACCTGTAACCCCAGCACTTTGGAAGGTCAAGATGGGAGGATCACTTGAGGCCAGGAGTTTGAGACTAGCCTGGTCAACACAGCAAGACCCCATCACTACTGTAATTTTGTTTTTTTAATTTTTAATTTTTTAATTTTTTGAGACAGAGTCTTGCTCTGTCGCCCAGGCTGGAGTGCAATGGCACTATCTTGGCTCACTGTTACCTCTGCCTTTGGGGTTCAAGCAATTCTCCTGCCCCAGCTTCCTGAGTAGCTGGGATTACAGGCACATGCCACCACGCCCAGTTAATTTTTTGTATTTTTAGTAGAGGCAGGGTTGCACCATGTTGGTCAGGGTGGTCTCAAACTCCTGACCTTGTGATTTGCCTGCCTCAGCCTCACAAAGAGCTGGGGTTACAGGCATGAGCCACCACGCCCAGCCTTTTTTTTTTTTTTTAATAGAGTTCTCAGTTTTGAGACTAGCAAAGTCCCCTTATTAATACTTTAATCAGAGTATAGTAGGTTTACAAGTTAGAAGTGATTTAATAATGGGCACTGTGAAATACAGAATTACTCTCTTGAATCATCTGAAATTTTCTGGGAAGGTTCCCACATTCTTCCTTTTAACTACATGTCAATCAGGATGGCTTCATGGTTAGTCACAGGCAAGTTTTACAAACCTATGGATGAAATTCTTCTTCTCTAAGTACTCCATTGCAGAAGAAATCTGAGTGGCCATGTAGAGCAGCACAACTGCAGTCACCTCTTCTCGGTTGCATTCTCGGAGATAATCCAGCAGATTCCCATATGGCATATATTCAGTCACAATGTAAAATGGTGGCTCCAAAGTACACACCCCTAAAAGTTGAAGAATAGTGCTTGTTTTATTAATATTCATTCAAACACTCCAAACCACTTTGGTCCTGAATAATTTGAGAATTTTTCAGGTCTAGTTTAGGACAATCTTTCCCTTCTTACCACCATGTTCTCTGAAATTAATATAGCAAAAATTAAGAAGCTGGTTCAAAAGGGAGTCCTTGCCTCCGGTCCTAGCTCTCTGGGAATTCATGTGCATCTGAGGATATGTCTGTTTGAGCAAAAGCAGCGTTACTTGTATTAATTCTGTAAGGAACCAAGAAAACCAACATTTCTAGACTTCTGCACATGGCCTGTGATTCTCCTCCTTAACTGCAGGCTAACCATACTTATTCAAAAGTAATAGAAATTGTGCACATGCTGAAGATTATGTGAGCCCCACCTGTAATACTGCTTTGTAAAAAGATTTTCATTGCTTGTATCGTCAAGGATTTCACTGATATATGGCATATTCCTTATAAAAAAACAACAAGAGGCCAGGTGCACTGGCTCACCCATGTAATCCCAGCACTTTGGGAGGCTGAGGCAGGCAGATCACTTGAGACCAACAGTTCAAAACTTGCCTGGCCAACATAGCAAAATCCCGTCTCTACCAAAAATACAAAAATTAGCTGGGCATGGTGATGCATGCTGAGGCACAAGCAGCACGTCAACCTGGGAGGTGGAGGTTGCAGTGAGCCAAGATCATGCCACTGCACTCCAGCTGGGGCGACAGAGAGAGACTATGTAAACAAACAACCCTTGCCTGTAATCCCAGCACTTTAGGAGGCCGAGGTGGGCAGATCACGAGGTAAGGAGACCGAGACCATCCTGGCCAACATGGTGAAACCCCGTCTCTACTAAAATACAAAAAATTAGCCAGGTGTGGTGGTGCACACCTGTACCCCCAGCTACTTGTGAGTCTGAGGCAGGGGAATTGCTTGAACCTGGGAGGTAGAGGCTGCAATGAGATTCCGCCACTGTACTCCAGCCTGGGGACAGAGCAAGAATCCATTTCAAAACAACAACAAAAACCACCCTCAAACAAAAGTAGAAGCAAAAACCTGGCCCTATTTTTAAAAAGTAAAGAGGCTTAGTGAAAGACTTCTTTGTGACCTGAATGGTGAATTTGCTTATTATCAACAGTCCTTTGTTTAATGCCTCTTTATTTTGCAAAAACATTTCATGAGTTTTTGGTTCAGTACCATTTGAACACTTCTGAACTTTGAATCTGGGGCAATTACTACAAACTGAGCAGTTGTTTTGTTTTGTTTTGGGTTTTTTTTGTCTTTCAAACTGAGCAGTTTTATATACGAAAATCAATCCAGGCCACTGTGTTTCTTGGGCAGTTTTTAACAGGGAAGCTACTGATTAAAATAACTTTTTTCTTTTTTTTTTTTGACGTGGAGTTTCGCTCTTGTTGCCCAGGCTGGAGTGTAATGGTGTGATCTCGGCTCAGTGCAACCTCTACCTCTGGGGTACAAGCGATTCTTCCATCTCAGCCTCCCAAGGAACTGGGATTACCGGCGCAGGCCAACACGTCCAGCTAATTTTTGTATTTTTAGTGCAGATGAGGATTCATCGTATTGGTCAAGCTTGTCTCCAACTCGTGACGTCAGGTGATCCACCTGCCTCAGCGTCCCAAAGAGCTGGGATTACAGGCATGAGCCACCTTGCTGGCCAAAATTGTAACTACTTATTGAAGTGGATTCAAACCTGCAGTTTCTACCATGGTGATTCAAAAGAAGGGTTTAGGGGGCGGGGAAGGCCCAGCATGGTAACCCCAACAAACTGAAAGGTCCAGGCTGGAGGATTACTTCGACACCAGCCTGGGCAACAGAGTGAGAACCTGTCTCTATTTTTAAAAAGAAAAAAAAAGGATTTGGAGATAGCAAGTGGTTAAAGGGGAAGTACTTTTGGAGAAAATCTATGGTCCGGGCAAGGTTCCGCACCTAAAAGTTGTACCAGATTAGGATGCTTGATTTCCTTCATCACTGCGGCTTCTTTTAGGAACTCTTCTACCTCCATGGTATCTTCCTGGAAAAAGGGAAAGGTAAGAAAGAAGAAAACGAGAGGGACAAACCCCCAACTTAATCACAATCCTAAAACTTCAGCTTTAAAAGTAAAAAGAAGTATCTTTTGAATGTTTTAAGAAATAATCATCTTAATTTAATTAATTTGGTTGTTTTTTTTTTTTTTTTTTTTTTTTTTTTTTTTGCGACGGAGTCTCACTGTGTTACCCAAGTTGGAGAGAAGTGATGCAATCTCACTGCAACCACTGCCTCCTGGGTTCAAGCGATTCTCCTGCCTCAGCCTCCTGAGTATCTGGGATCACAGGTGTGCGCCACCATACCCAGCAACTTTTTGTATTTTTAGCAGAGATGGGTTTTGCCCTGTTGACCAGGCTTGTCTCCTAACCTGAGGTGATCCACTTGCCTTAGCCTCCCAAAGTGCTGGGATTATAGGCGTGAGCCACCATGCCCAGCCGAAATTATAATAATAATAATAATTTTTTTGAGACGAAGTTTTGCTCTTGTTACCCAGGCTGCAGTGCAATGGCATGATCTTGGCTCACCGCAACCTCTGTCTCCTGGGTTCAAGCAATTCTCCTGCCTCAGCCTCCCGAGAAGCTGAGACTACAGGCATGCGCCACCAGGCCCAGCTAATTTTTGTATTTTTAGTAAAGACGAGGTTTCACCATGTTAACCAGGATGGTCTCGATCTCTTGACCTCGTGATCCACCCATCTCGGCCTCCCAAAGTGCTGGGATTATAGGCATGAGCCACTGCACCAGGCCCAAAATAATTATTATTTTAAGAAGTCCAACTTAGAAAAATATCCTGGAGTAAAAATTAGCAGGAGGAGCAAAATTCAGCGATCACGTCCTATAATCAGATGAAACACAGGAGCCCTGCATTGGAGAGTTCAGTTCTCTCATAGTTTACTTCCCCAGACAGCTCAGGCTTTGAATGAGGAGACAGAGCACATACTTAGCTGCTTTCATACTTGTCTTCTTCATTACATCATAATCTTCTTAGAGAGCAAGGCCTTATATATTGCTTCACACTCAGAATATGCTTAAGAAACAGGACTACTACTTACAGCTAAAGAATAGCCCTTATGAGTGATATACCAGAAACAGTTACTGAGGCTCTGGGAGAATCAAGTGAGTGAAAATCTTATAATTTGATACTGGAATGTTTAAAGGAGACACACAGTAGTATCAGGAAAAAGATTTTGGTGAATATTAAGAAGTGATGTAGCTGGGCGCGGTGCCTCAAGCCTGTAATCCCAGCACTTTGGGAGGCCGAGGCGGGTGGATCACGAGGTTGAGAGATCGAGACCATCCTGGTCAACATGGTGAAATCCCGTCTCTACTAAAAATACAAAAAAAATTAGCTGGGCATGGTGGCGCGTGCCTGTAATCCCAGCTACTCAGGAGGCTGAGGCAGGAGAATTGCCCGAACCCAGGAGGCGGAGATTGCGGTGAGCCGAGATCGCGCCATTGCACTCCAGCCTGGGTAACAAGAACAAAACTCCGCCTCAAAAAAAAAAAAAAAAAAAAAAGAAGTGATCTAACGGCAAAGAGACAGAAAGAGACAGGAAGAACAAGAAGCAGGGAGAAAAAGGACAGAACAAGAAAGAGGCCATGATTCTCAGAGAGGGCACAAAGAATTCTGTCCAGCAGGGGTCGTTCTCGGGAAGCAAAAGAGCTTATTTTGCTTTTATAACTTAATTTGCTTCTAACCTCCCACTAAGATCTACACCAACAGGCTCCAGAGACAAACCTTTCCCACATGTGGGTCTCACCGCACTGTAGTTATTAACTGCCTGTGCATTATCAGCAGTGGCACGAGGGTTAATCATCACAATTTGCTGATGTGCCTGGCACCAGTGGGTGGAAAGTGTTCCAAAGTTAAAGAAGGGCATGCTGGTATTTCCAAGTGATTGAGTACAAAAGAAAAAGATGCCTGAAAACTGTAATTCTCAGCAACCCACCTTCAGTGTTTTCACAGCAACTGTAAGGCTGTATTTCTTCCAGACGCCAACGTAAACCTCTCCATACTGACCGCCCCCAAGTTTGTGCTTCATAGTAATATCTGTTCGTTCCATTTCCCATTTGTCATGGATGGGGGACACACCGTAGACTGTAGGCTTATTGCACTTCGGTGCTGGGTAATGTAATGTTGTCACCAGCCCATCAGCCACTGTGGAGTGATGGTGTACGAGCTCCGCCAAGGTGCTGAAGCGGCTCTCGGCAGTCACATACACCTGGTCAGAAAAGGAGAAAAGCTAAACAACTGGAAAAAAGATTAAGAATGGTTTTTTTAAAGCCCATATTTCACTGGCCTGAAGATACAGATAGGAGGCTATCCTTAAAAAATTTTTTTTTTTTTTTTTTTACAGACAGGGTCTCACTATATTGCCCAGGCTGGTCTCAAATGCCTCGCCTCAAGCAAACCTCCTGCCTGGGCCTCAAGGTGCTGAGATTACAGACTGGGCCACCACACCCAGCAAGAGGTTATCTTAATTGAGGTAAATAAAAAAGTTAAACGATAATGACAAGGGTAAACAGAGAACTTCAGTTTAATCTTATTTAATCTGCCTTTCCTATTCTTCCTAAATTAGTCTTGGGGAAAAACTTCCAAGATATCTCTCTGGATCATCAAGCTCATTGGTCTTCAAATATATATACACATATGTATTTTATTTTTATAATTACATATATATTGTATACACATATATGCATTTATAAAAATTTACTTATATATGTACTTACATATATACAAATACTGTATATATATATGTAAATGCAAAATACATATATATATGTGTATGTGTGTGTGTGTGTATATATATATACTTTTTTTTTTTTTTTTTTTTTTGAGACAGAGTCTCACTGTGTTACCCAGGCTGGAGCGCAGTGTGTGATCTCAGCTCACTGCAACCTCCACCTCCCAGTTCAAGTGATTCTCTTGCCTCAGCCTCTCAAGTACCTGGGATGGTGTGCACCATCTTGCCTGGCTAATATTTTTCTTTGTATTTTTAGTAGAGACAAGGTTTCACCATGTTGGCTAGGCTGATCTCGACTCCCTAAACTCAAGTGATCTGCCCACCTCATCCTTCCAAAGCGCTGGGATTATAGGTATGAGCTACCACACCCAGCTGGCTTTCAAGTATTTTTTAAGTCACAAGACTGTGGACTCAACTACAGAAGATAGGTAAAGAAGAGAGACCCTGACCAAAGCAGGCAAGCAAGGACTTGGCCTATAAATTTATAAAATATGACCTCAGAATCTTGAAAGAACATAACTTGAAAACCACTGATTTAGATTTTTTTGGTAAGAGTATTCAAATATCTTATAATTTTAATTACGATGTGCATTTGAGGGTCTAGACCATTAAAGAAAGAGCCACAATTTACCGGTGGCCAGGCAAGGTGGCTCACACCTGTAATCCCAGCACTTTGTGACGCCAAGGCAGGCAGGTCACTTGAGGTCAGGAGTTGAGACCATGGTGAAACTGTCTCTACTAAAACTTCGCTGGGTGTGGTGGTGCGTGCCTGTAGTCCCAGCTAATTGGAAGGCTGAGGTGAGAGGACTGCTTGAACCTGGGAATCAAAGGTTGCAGTAAGCTGAGATCACACCACTGCATTCTAGCCTGGGTGTCAGAGCAAGACTCCGTGACACACACACACACACACACACACACACCCAAAAAAAAAAAAAAAAAGCCACAATTTGATTTCACAGAATTGTTTACAAAATAATTATTAATTTGCTAAGCAGTAAGAAGTATAAAGTAAGAGGGCATTCTCTGGCCTTCTCTCCCAAGGGAGATTGTTTGTTTTTTTGTTTTTTCAGATGGAGTCTTGCTCTGTCACCAGGCTGGAGTGCGGTGGCGTTATCTTGGCTCACTGCAACCTCCGCCTCCGGAATTCAAGTGATTCTTCCGCCTCAGCCTCCCAAGTAGCTGGGACCACAGGCATGTGCCACGATGCCTGGCTAATTTTTTGTATTTTTAGTAGAGACAGTGTTTCACCATGTTGGCCAGGATGGTCTTGATCTCTTGACCTCGTGATCCGCCCGCCTCGGCATCCCAAAGTGCTGGGATTACGGGCGTGAGCCACTGTGCCAGGCCTGCTTTTTTTTTTTTTTTTTAATTTATTTTTGAGAAATAATCTCATTCAGTTGCCCAGCCTGGAGTGCAGTGACACAATCATGGCTCACTGCAGCCTTGACCTCCCAGGTTCAGGTGATCCTCCTGCCTCAGCTGAGCAGCTAGGACCACAGATGTATGCCACCACGCCCGGCTGATTTTTAAATTTTTTTGGACAGATGAGATTTCACTATGTTGCTCAGGTTGGTCTTGAACTCCTGGGCTCAAGTGATCTACCTACCTTGGCCTCCCAAAGTGCCGGCATGAGCCACCATGACTAGCCTCTGTTTTTTTTTAAAGAAACTATTGTTTTAGTGTATACATGGAAGTATACAATTCATAAACAGAGAACTGATCATTTTTACAGAGTAAACTCACCCATATAAACATCACCCACACCAAGAATTATAACAATGATCAGCGCCCCAGAAACCTCCCATTATGCTCTCCCAGCTATTAACCCTTGTAAAGATAGCTACTACGCTGACTTCTAACATCTTAGATTAGTGTCTGCTTTTTTAATTAATTTATTTTTTTCTGAGACAGAGTCTTACTCTGTTGTTGCCCAGGCTGGAGTGCAGTGGCACGATCTTGGTTCACTGCAACCTCCGCCTCCTAGATTCAATCAATTCTCCTGCCTCAGCCACCTGAGTAACTGGGATTACAGGCGCATGCCACCATGCCTGGCTAACTTTTGTATTTTTAGTAGAGATGGGGTTTCACCATGTTGGCCAGGCTGGTCTTGAACTCCTGACCTCCAGTGATCTGCCCACCTCAGCCTCCCAAAGTGCTGGGATTACAGGCATGAGTCACTGTGCCCAGCCTCTGCTTCTGAACTATATATATATACAAATAGAATCACACGATTTGTATTGTCTGCTTTCTTCCACCCAACTTATAAAAAATTGCAATAAAATTCATCATTTTAAAGTATACGACTTAGAGTTTTTTTAGCTTATTCTCAAAGTTGTTCAACTATCACCACTATCTAACTATAGAACATTCTCATCACCTCACACCTATTATTTCAACTGACGAGGTATATCATCAAAATGGTATTTCCACTCCCCACATCTTCATCCCCTGGCTAATATTAATCCTTCAACTTTGTTGAAGTTGTTGAGTCAACTGAGACTCATCTACAGTAGGGGCCAGCAAACTCTTGGTAAAGGCCACATAATAAATATTTTAGGCTGTGGCCATAGTATGTCTGTTACAACTACTCACCTCTGCCTAGTAATAGAAACCATAGACAATACATGAACAAATGAGTGTGGCTGTATTCCAATAAAATACTATTTACAAAACAGCAGACAGTTGGAGGGCCATAGTTTTCCTGATGGTGGTGTGTGTAGTAGTACTGTGTTCATTTCTGTTGCTGAAATTGCATTTTATGAATATACCAAAATTTATTAATCCATTCTACTGTTGTTAGATCCTTGGGTGTTTCTAGGTTTTTGGCTATCACAAGCAATGCTGCTATGAACATTCCTGTACATGTCTTTTGGCACACATATGCACTCATTTCTATCAGGTAAATAACTAGAACTGCTGAGTCACTCTGACATCATTACACACCAGATTCTGTTCTGTTTGGTCAAGAGAAAACATACTATATATGGTGATACAAAAGCAAAAGAAAACTAAAGATTTACTTATTTCCTACTTTGTAATTAGTCATTATGTTTTACAGGAATTACTTCATTTAATCCTTCAAAGTGGGATTTAGTTACAGACAGGGAAATTGAGGCTTATGTAAGGTCACAATCAGATCTGTCTGCTCTAAAGCCTGTGCTTTCCCCAGGTTGCCTATCACATAGAGGAGAATGAAATAATTCAACCTAAATTTACTGCTTAACAGAAAAACAATGGACATAAGCTCATGCTCGGTAGTTTATAACATATAAACGCATTGTAACACATGCATTCTAACATGGTTGGTCTTCCCAATATACAAACTGTTCAATGACTGAATTATGTGTTTAAGTTAACATACATTAATGATCGACACCAGGCTCACAAGTCTAAATTCTTACTCTGTGAACTTTCTGGTAGATATCATTCTAATTTTCAATGATACAATGATAATTGATAAATTCCTTATCAGTGCATTGGGTGTGTATTTGTGCACTGATTATTAGAACAGTTAACTTATACAGCAGTTCCCTTCACTCTACACCTTCAAATCTAGCTTATTTTTAAAATACTGTTTAAATTTCCATTACCATATCCTTTTGAAGACAGCAAGCTCGAATATGCCAAAAAGCCGAAACTCACGAAGCTAGTGAATATTTTATTTCACGTCAGACATAAAACCTGTATTTCACTTCAATCACGTTGAATATTTCACAGAGGAGTCAGTCCACGCTTAGAGGTGGTAACCAGCGAGTCTTACCTTGCCATCTGCAGTGGTATTGATCCTGTAGTGATACACACGTCCCTCGTACCTGAGCGAGATGGACAGCTGCCCAGGGCTACTCTCACTTTCTCGCACCAGGAAGCTGCCATTGATTAGACTGCTGAGCAGATACTCAGCTGCACTGCGTGACACAGGTCCATGGTACCAGGAGTGTTTTTCCAGGCTGTTCACTGGGGTGATGTAGTTGCTTGGCACCCAGCCCTGCCCATTCTTAGAACGAACTTCACTCCACTCGCCATTCTGGTTGTAACCAAGTACTCGTAGCTTTTCACCTAGCCATAAGGTCATCACAGGATAAAAGAAATGATGTTAAGCCTTTATTTCAACTGACGAGGTATATCATCAAACTGATTAAAAAATGAATCCAAGGCCAGACGCAGTGGCTCAAGCCTGTAATCCCAGCACTTTGGGAGGCCAAGGCGGGTGGATCACGAGGTCAAGAGATCGAGACCATCCTGGTCAACAAGGTGAAACCCCGTCTCTACTAAAAATACAAAAAGTTAGCTGGGCATGGTGGCATGTGCCTGTAATCCCAGTTACTCAGGAGGCTGAGGCAGGAGAATTGCCTGAACCCAGGAGGCGGAGGTTGCGGTGCGCCGAGACTGCACCATTGCACTCCAGCCTGGGTAACAAGAGCGAAACTCCGTCTCAAAAAAAAAAAAAAAAAAAAAAGATTAAAATGGTAAATTTTGCCGGGCGCGGTGGCTCAAGCCTGTAATCCCAGCACTTTGGGAGGCCGAGGCGGGTGGATCACGAGGTCAAGAGATCGAGACCATCCTGGTCAACATGGTGAAACCCCGTCTCTACTAAAAATACTAAAAAAATTAGCTGGGCATGGTGGCGTGTGCCTGTAATCCCAGCTACTCAGGAGGCTGAGGCAGGAGAATTGCCTGAACCCAGGAGGCGGAGGCTGCGGTGAGCTGAGATCGCGCCATTGCACTCCAGCCTGGGCAACAAGAGCGAAACTCCGTCTCAAAAAAAAAAAAAAAAAAAAAATGAATCCAGAACTTTTATGCCAGAAATTTTTTTAAATAGTGAAAACAAACTTGGCTGTTCATCATATCTTGATTGCTCTCTTTAGCTTTTAGCTTAACCACAGAAGCAAGGTCAGAACTGGTTTTCTGGAATTTACTACAGGGTTTTAAAAAGTAAAATACAGCCGGGCGCAGTGGCTCACGCCTGTAATCCCAGCACTTTGGGAGGCGGAGGCGGGTGGATCACGAGGTCAAGAGATCGAGACCATCCTGGTCAACAAGGTGAAACCCCATCTCTACTAAAAATACAAAAATTAGCTGGGCATGGTGGCACGTGCCTGTAATCCTAGCTACTCAGGAGGCTGAGGCAGGAGAACTGCCTGAACCCAGGAGGCAGAAGTTGCGGTGAGCCAAGATCGCACCATTGCGCTCCAGCCTGGGTAACAAGAGCGAAACTGTCTCCAAAAAAAAAAAAAAGTTTAAACACAACTTAAAAATTATTCTTAAGAAACTCTATGTATGGTAGACAGGTTACTTAAATGGCTGGAAAAGGACACAGTGCTCACTCTTCAAAAGAAGAAAATTTGGCGGAGCGGTGGCTCAAGCCTGTAATCCCAGCACTTTGGGAGGCCGAGGCGGGTGGATCACGAGGTCAAGAGATCGAGACCATCCTGGTCAACATGGTGAAACCCCGTCTCTACTAAAAATACAAAAAATTAGCTGGGCATGGTGGCGCGTGCCTGTAATTCCAGCTACTCAGGAGGCTGAGGCAGGAGAATTGCCTGAACCCAGGAGGCGAAAGTTGCGGTGAGCCGAGATCACGCCATTGCACTCCAGCCTAGGTAACAAGAGCGAAACTCCATCTCAAAAGAAAAAAAAAAAAAGAAAATGCACTTTCCCTCAAAACAGTTTATCAAGGAATTTATCTTATATATGACCAATGTTAACAACAATCAAGGATTAGGGATAAGATATGTGATATACAAAGTGACTTCTAAATTTCACTTGGCACCAAGGCAACAAAACCACTGACGTTAAAAAAAAACTAAAAATGAACAAACAAACAACAAAACATGAATTACAGAGTTTTCAGCAAGAAAACTGCTTAGTGGGGTGAGGGAATGGGCAGTCAGGACTCCAAAATACAATCCCTTCCAGAAACTCAAGTTTAAAAAACAGCTCTAGTTTTCTTATTTCCTTCCTATTATCCACAAAAAATGAATCACACTAAAATCAGTGTGTGGAATGGCAAGCTCACTCTGAAGCTTGGAAACCAAAATCCAAGTCACTCAGTGTATCTTTGCTGTCAACTTCAATGTTCTGGGTTTTTTCTATTAAAATTGTGAACATTAAGTTCAGACTTCAACACATAACTTTGCCCTCATACTTGCAGCACAATTGGGTTCTTTGGCAAAACAGAGAAAGTCAAAGAAGTATCACTAGTGATAAATAAATGTTAATCTAAAGATTCCCTGCAGTGCCTCAGGCTCTTATCTCTAAGAGATGTGTAAGGCTTCCTATGGCGTTCACATCTACTTCTTCAGTGCCAGAAAGCAGAAGGAAGCCACATCAATCAAAAGCACATGGTCAGCAGAATCCGGCAAAGGTTTTTAGGAAAACTCAAAATAATTACTCTTGTAACCATCTGTCCTTTTTTAGTGGCCTTCGGAAATGTTTCCACAGAATAGCTTTCTACTAGACACCATCTCACCTTAGACACATGGATATGAGATACAAAAAACATGAGTATATGTATATATACATACCTACGGGTACATAAAATATACATATATACAGATAGGAGTGTGTTTGGTGTAGTGGTGGATACAAGTGTATAAATACTTGCCAATCATATTTATAGGAAGTAAAACAAAGGATACTGAAAACCTATTGAAAAACCTGTAGAAAAACTGAAGAAGACCTGTTGCTCTGTAGCTTTTATTAGTCCACATGAATGAGAAAGAATATAAACACTTTATACACACACACACGTATGTATACATATACATACACACACACACACACACACACACACACACATAAATACTTTTTAAAATATATTGTTGCTTCCTCAGAAATGGTAACGACAGGCTATCATAATTAGGATACAGCCAAAGACCCCAGGATTTTTTGTTTGTTGTTCTTTTTATCTGTTACCAGGAAAATTTTTCTACCCTGGAAGTTTTGACTACCATGGAAAATGACAGGGGGATGACTAGTTAGGATTCAAACACTGGCCAAACTGGCAGAGGAATCCTAGGGAGAACTTTTTTGTTTGTTTTGAGACAGGTCTCCCTCTATCACCAGGCGGCAGTGCAGTGGCGTGAATACAGCTCACTGCAACCTCAACCTCTGAGGCTCAAGTGATCCTCAGACCTCAGCTCCCCAAGTACCTTGGACTACAGGTGCATGCCACTGCACCTGGCTAATTTTAAAATTTTTTTGTAGAGAAAGGGGTCTCACTACATTGCTTTCGTTTTGCACTCCTGGGCTGAAGCAATCCTCCTGCCTTAACCTCCCAAACTGCTGAGATTACAGGCATGAGCCACTGCACTTGGCTGGTAGAACTTAAAAAAAAAAAAATTCAAGCAAAACAGCATTTTCAATAAAAAATTAAAGTGTTGCTTTATTTTTAAAATATATTTTCTTGTCTTTTAAAATAATAAAATAGCTTTAGCATGACATCATTTTATATAGTGAGAACCTGATACAAAAATTTGGCATTTTGTGGATTTTAAGAGAAACCACTGTTGGCCATAAGATAAAGGCCAGTCTTTGAGTTGCACACAGGTGGTTGCTGTAACTGAGAACTAAAGAATCAACAGACTTTACCAGTGTTTCCTTGATGACTGGGCTATCTTGAAAAATAACAGAAAAATGTACCTAGGAAAAGAATTTCTGAGTCATCACTTCTACAAGTTTGAATAATCAGTAAAGGTAAAGTCAAGTATATTGTAGTTAAAAGTGACTAGTACACAGCATAAAATTTCTGGCCCAGTGGAGTGGCACATGCCTGTAATCCTGGCACTTTGGCAGGCAGATCACGAGGTTGGGAGTTTGAAACCAGCCTGACCAACATGGTGAAACCCTGTCTCTACTAAAAATACGAAAATCCTCCAGGCATGGTGGCGCACACCTGTAATCCCAGCTACTCAGGAGGGTGAGGCAGGGGAACCACTTGAACCCAGGAGGTGGAGGTTGCATGCTGGGATCATGCCACTGCATTCCAGCCTGGGTGTCAGAGAAAGACACCAGTTCAAAAAAAAAAATTTTTTTTTTCTTTGACATCTTTTGCTCTATCCTCAAACTTTGTGTAAACTTTCCTTTCAACTACATAATCATAACCCCCACACATAACATGTAGCATCATCCTGTCCCCAAAACTATCCAAAAGCTGTAAGACTGACACTGATGATGCACTTTTCCTTTTATTTCTGTCCTATATACAATTTGCCAGCACATGCAACTATCACGAAGGTTAGACTCACTCTACACCTATTCCTCTTTTTTTTTTTTTTTTTTAAGAGACGGTATCTCACTCTTTTGCCCAGAAGACCAATAATAATATATATGATAAATTACATCAAATGATATTTATCCCAGTGTGCTAAAAAAAATTTTTTTAACTGTCTTTAAGTCTTAAAAGGATTTTTTCTCATAGGTATGCTACTTTAGACAGTATAGACAAATAATTTAATCATCCCATAGTGTATCCACTATATTTGTGGTTTGTAAGATTTTTTCTTTTAAGATGGAGTCTCACTCTGTCACCAGGCTGGAGTGCAGTGGCATGATCTCGGCTCACTGCAACCTCCACCTCCCGGGTTCAAGCAATGCTCCTGCCTCAGCCTCCCGAGTAGCTGGGACTATAAGAGCACACCGCCATGCCTGGCTAATTTCTTTTTTATTTTAGTAGAAATGGGGTTTTACCGTGTTGCCCAGGCTGGTCTCGAACACCTGAGCTCAGCCAATCCACCTGCCTCGGCCTCCCAAAGTGCTAGGATTATAGGTGTGAGCCACCGTGCCTGGCCACACCTATTCCAATTGAACTGTGGCTAAGATGAGCCATGTTACCAGACCTCAGCGCTACTCAGAATGTTATCTATGGACCTGCCTATCTGAGGACTGTCCATTCATTATTAGTCCACAGTGAGATTAATAACTTGCACCCAAATGTAAACCAACTACATCACTAAGTACACTATTTATTATTTAGTTCAGCTAATAGTTCTACCTTTTGAGGCAAAACTTTCTGCATGAACATAGTAGCCCAGGGTTTCACATTCTGGCGTAAGCGTCTTACCTTGCTTTGGACCATTTTTGAATAGCACTGGCCTAGACAACATACATGTCTGTTTGTGTTTATATAGATCAGTGAAAGGAATGGTAGGAATGGTTTCTTTTTTTTTGACTTCTGTTATAGTAATATTCTCAGGAGAAGAGTAGTTTATTTCCATGGTAAATTCTTATAAAAGGGAGTATTAAGAACATGACCAAATAAAGCAACCATTATTGATATTGTGTGTCTGTGTGTGTATGCGTACGCGCACGCACAAGGGCAAAAAGAATAACTTTTTGAGAAAGAAAAAAGATTATGGAGACATTCTCCTTGTGTACATGAACTGGACTGCTAGTCTGCCTAACCTTATTCTTGCCTTTTGAACGTATAAAAACCACTATTGGGGAAAAAAATGTATTTCAGTATTTTTTTTTTTTTTTTGAGACGGAGTTTCGCTCTTGTTACCCAGGCTGGAGTGCAATGGCGCGATCTCGGCTCACCGCAACCTCCGCCTCCTGGGTTCAGGCAATTCTCCTGCCTCAGCCTCCTGAGTAGCTGAGATTACAGGCACGTGCCACCATGCCCAGCTAATTTTTTGTATTTTTAGTAGAGACGGGGTTTCACCATGTTGACCAGGATGGTCTCGATCTCTTGACCTCGTGATCTACCCGCCTTGGCCTCCCAAAGTGCTGGGATTACAGGCTTGAGCCACTGCGCCCAGCCTATCTCTTAATTATTAATGAAAGCTTAAAAGTGAGAGTATGTTACATAGAAGCCTCACCTTTAGTGATGCTGAGTGTGTTATCACCACTTGCTACAAAATCATAAAGTGCAACGAAAAGATTGGGGTCACTCTCAGTGGCTCCTAGCAAGTTCTCCTTGGAGCTCCACCTGATAGCCTCATTTAGTGCCTGGGGTTCAACATCACAACCGTAGGGACGATGCAAAGCTTCTGAAAGACATAAAAAGGAAAGGGAAATCACGGTGAGTTCAACAGTGAAACATTTGTTTGAATTCGGCACATACACAGTATTTCAGCTGCTGGCTCCAGAGTAGGAAAGAACTGTACAGTGTATGGTGTTACGAAGAATAAGCAAATAGGCACTGTGTCTCCTGAGCATAAGGAAGCAATTTACTTGTTGAAAATAAGGTAGTCAGAGAAAAAAAACCCACAAAATCAGAGTTTGGCTGTGATTTATATGCACTCACCAAAATCAGACGTAAACTAATAGGAAATACAGTTTTCTCAAAATGGAAAAAAGAATCTCAAAGAGAAATCGTTACTAGCTTTATAAAACATATAGGGTATTTTGTTATAGTGGTGGTTGTAGTTTTAAGGAAGAAATGATTATAAGTTTCTTCCAAGTCCACCCAAACCACCCTTATTCCCTTTCTCTCTCCACAGAAAACAAACTGTAGAAAAGACAACAGGGATTATTTTTCAGAGTTAGGTAATAATGTATAAAACCAGGCCCTCTAAGTATAGAAATAAGGCCGGGTGCAGTGGCTCAAGCCTGTAATCCCAGCACTTTGGGAGGCCGAGGCGGGTGGATCACGAGGTCAAGAGATCAAGACCATCCTGGTCAACATGGTGAAACCCCGTCTCTACTAAAAATACAAAAAAATTAGCTGGGCATGGTGGCACGTGCCTGTAACCCCAGCTACTCAGGAGGCTGAGGCAAGAGAATTGCCTGAACCCAGGAGGCGGAGGTTGCAGTGAACCGAGATCACGCCACTGCACTCCAGCCTGGGCAACAAGAGCGAAACTCCGTCTCAAAAAAAAAAAAAAGAAAAAAAAAGTATAGAAATAAGTATTTTAAAAGTGCTTTTAGAAAACCAGTCCTAAAATGATCTGCAAAACGAAAGAAACATGTCTCAGCATTCCAAAATACCTTTAAGTTAAGATGCACAATTCAGTAATAGCTTGCAATTGTTCCTTACTTGAATGACTTTTTTTTTTTGAGGCGGAGTCTTACTCCATCGCCCAGGCCGGAATGTAATGGTGAGATCTCGGCTCACTGCAACCTCTGCCTCCAGGGTTGAAGCGATTCTTCTGCCTCAGCCTCTTGAGTAGCTGTGATCATAGGCACCTGCCATCATGCCCGGCTAATTTTTTTATTTTTTGTAGAGATAGGGTTTCATTATGTTGGCCAGGCTGGTCTTGAACTCCTGGCCTCAGGTGATCTGTCTGCCTCCCACAGTGCTGAGGATTACAGGAGTGAGAGCCACCCCATTCGACCTGAATGACTTTTTAAAACTCTATTTTGTCTTCCTGGGCAGTAAATTTTTATAAATATCACTAATTTAATTGAAGAGCCTAGAAAATATTACTATCATTGGGCATTTGTTGAGTTTCTACTCAATGTTGTCCAAGCCTCTTAAGACCTGTTTTTTTCCTCAAGGCTTTACAGCTTCTAAATTGATTCACAGTACACACTACAGGTGATCCCTATACCATCTTAAAGATCACCTGCTTCTCACAGCCCAGCTCTATTATACAAAAAACACACTGTTCTTCCAGTATCAATTTTCTTGATCAGACTGTTTTTAGTGCCTGTCTACAAAGGCAAACTATCCGACTATCTATGTCACATGACTACATTTTTAAGTCTCCTTCCTCCACTTTTTTTTTTTGAGATGGAGTTTTGCTCTTCTTGCTCAGGCTACAGCGCAATGGCGTAATCTCAGCTCACTGAAACCTCTGCCTCCCAAGTTCAACAATTCTCCTGCCTCAGCCGCCCAAGTAACTGGGATTACAGGTGCCTGCCACCATGCCCAGCTAATTTTTTTGTATTTTTAGTAGAGATGGGGTTTCACCATTGGCCAGGCTGGTCTCGAACTCCTGATCTCAGGTGATCCACCCGCCTTGGCCTCCCAAAGTGCTGGGATTACAGGTGTGAGGCATTGTGCCCAGCTGACTTATTTTTAATATAAAAATGGTTTTATCATATATGAAAGAAAAAAAAAATCTTGAATTTGTGGTTCTAGTTATTTTCAAATCCATTCCCTGTTCTCCAACTCCACTGCCAATGCCTTAGTTCAAATCCCCAACATCTCAACGTCTCTCACCTGGACTACTGCCTCCAGTCTTGTCTCCCTCAAATCCATCCTCCACACAGCTGGCAAAGTGATCTATTTAAAACAAAAATTTGACCACGTCACTTTTCTTAAGCTTCTTCAATAGTTTAACATCAAGCTAAAGTCTCCTTAACAAGGCCTTCAAAGGCCTTTCATGATCAGGTCTCTACCTACTTCTCCAGCTTCGCCTCTCCCCACTCCATACCTCAGACTGTAAACTTTAACATACACCATGCTGCTTCCCACCTCTGCCCTTGGTTCACACAGTCCAGACTAACTGGAATGGGTTCTCACCCCTCTTTTCATTTCTTTTTTTCAGTAAGACAGGGTTTCACCATGCTGGCTAGGCTGGTCTTCAACTCTTGACTTCGTGATCTACCCGCCTTGGCCTCCCAACTGCTGGAATTACAGGTGAGAGCCACTGTGCCCAGCCCTCATTTTTCTTCTGACTGGCTGATTTCTACTTGTAATACTCATAGTAGTCCCCCTTATCCATGAGGAATCTGTTCCAAGACCTCCAGTAGATGCTTAAAATCATGACAGTACCAAACCCACTATATACTATGTTTTTCCTATACATGCATAACCATGGTATGGTTTAATTTATAAATTAGGCTCAGTAAGAGATTAACAACAATAAAAAAAAGTTACAACACTATACTGAAATAACATTTATGTGAACGTGGTATCTTTTTCCCTCAAAATATCTTACTACTTTCAGACCCAGGAAGAGTGCAGGTAACTGAAACTGCATAAAGCAAAACTGGATAATGGGGGCTACTGCACCTCCCCTCTGTGCTCTCAAAAGCATCACAGTTGCTGCATTAATACTCTACCTTCATCTCTATATTCATAATACATTCTACCATTCTATATATGTTTGTTTCTGAAACTTCACAACATGCTCCTTGTATCTGGAATGGTATTCTTTTCCTACCCAGAGTTACATACTATGTGTTTAGTAACTGTTAGCTAAACAAATGACCAAATTACACAAACATAAGTGACAGGAAAAAAAGATTTATCTATCTTTTTTTGGGGGGGGAGGGTGGAGCCTTACTCTGCCATGAGGCTGGAGTGCAGTGCGCAATCTCGGCTCACCGCAATCCTCCACCTCCCGGGTTCAAGCAATTCCCCTGTTTCAGCCTCCCGAGTAGGTGGGACTACAGGCACCTGCCACCATGCCTGGCTAATTTTTGTGTTTTTAGTAGAGACGGGGTCTCACCATGCTGGCCAGGATGATCTCGATCTCTTGACTTTGTGATCTGACCACCTCAGCCTCCCAAAGTGCTGGGATTACAGTCATGAGCCAGCACACCCAGGCTCTTAATCTTAAAATCACGTTTAACAATGTTTAAAAATTGGCTTCCACCGGGGGCAGTGGCTCATGCCTGTGATCCCAGCACTTTGGGAGAGTGAGGCATCTGGATTACCTGAGGTCAGGAGTTGGAGACCAGCCTGGCCAACATAGTGAAACTCCGTCTCTATTAAAAATACAAAAATTAGCCAGGCATGGTGGTGCATGCCTATAATCCCAGCTATTCAGGAGGCTGAGGCAGAAGAATCACTTGAGCCTGGGAGACGGAGGTTGCAGTGAGCCAAGATTGCACCACTGCATTCCAGCTTGGGCAACAGGGTGAGACCCTGCCTGTGGGGGGGTGAGGGAGCCTTCTTAATTGTCTACATAATATACACACAGGTTGGCTCTGTAATTCTCCAGTTTCAGAGTTTCATATTCCCTTCTTCTAATATATATTTAAAATTCCAGCTAATTCAATTTTGTTTTCCATTAATATTATGATAAACTTAAATGTTCTGACATCCTGAAAAGTTAAAGTAGATAGGTGGTTCCTTATTTAAATGCAAAATTATAGTGAATGGGAACAGCTGTATTCTATACCAAGACAGACAATTTGGGATGACCAAATTAACAAAAATCCTTACTGTAAAAAGCATTCTTCAAATTGGTTGCATATAAAAAAAAAAGAAAAAAAGAAAAAAACAACAAAAAAACAAAACTGGTTGCATATACCATATGTGTCTTTATTCTAATGAAAAAATTATCTACTCTAGCATGATTTCCACTAAGCTACAAATGCCAATCCTTCATTAAAATGAAAACAATACCAAAAAGTACAGAAACTATCCATATTTGTTAGCATCCATTACCAAACACTACATAATCCGCACTTTCATATATGTGTATCTATGTATATACGTCTATATATATATATTGCCAGTGACACTGGTAATACTCTGTTTAATGATTATCAAACAGTTTATTTCATTCTTTGCAGTACAGGAAAAGTTCCCCTTGCTTGAAATTATAAGAGGAACAAAAACTCAACAGTTTTAAAAAGAACTTTGGTACTATCAATGACCAAGTTAGAAATAGCAATAAGCAGACACTGAAGCCAACTCTTAACCCCTATCAGGACAAAACCAGCAAATGTCATGTATTTATACCTTACTTTGTGAAACTCAGTATATTAAATTTAAAAGTTGGCCAGTCGCAGTGGCTCACACCTGTAATCCCAGCACTGTGGGAGGCCGAGGCGGGCAGATCACCTGAGGTTGGGAGTTTGAGACCAACCTGGCCAATATGTAAAAGCCTGTCATCATTTTAGAAAATTAATTAATTTTAAAGTTTACAAAACAGTAATTTGATCACCTGAGGGTGAGGACGGTGATGCAATATTGAGCAGCTTCCTGGGCTCACACTACCAGGAGCTGGCCAAGAACTGGATTCTCACGGTGGGCATAAGGAGAGCTGTGGGCACTGTGGGGCCGGTGTAGGTAACTGACTGTAGGCCGATTCTGGACTGGGTGCCTTACATCAACACCAAGTTTAAGAAGGACAATTAATTACACTGACACCTCCACAAACTCCTCTGGTGCCTGGTGGTGCCAGCTCCTGCCATCTCAGTACCTACTGTATCTGTAACAGCCCAAGCTCTCAGGATGGACAGTGAGGGAATCCACAGTGCAACTTAAGATTTCTTACATTTCTGAAAACAGCTGGGGTGTTTTAAGTACACAGCATTAAACCTCTATGAAACCTGCCCCCTGCCTGGATATTAATCATGCTAACTCAGTTTCTTTGACTACACCCCGATAGCTTGAATGACCCAGGGGAGATCTTTTCAAGCTCAAAAATGTTGCTAATTTAGGAGAGTTTTCCAATGGCTGTCAGATATTGTTTAATTATTATTTTTATTGAGACAAGGTGTCGCCGTGTTGCCCAGCCTGGTCTCGAACTCCTGAGCTCAAGCAATCCACCTGCCCCGGCCTCCCGAAATGCTGGGATTACAAGCATGAGCCACCACGCCCAGCCTGTTTAATTATTTTAAATGTTTACTGGGGGAAAAGAAATCCCTAGTAATTTGAGTGAATACCACATGCAAGGCACTGTACTGGGTTTAGAAATTAGCGATTAGTGATTAGAAATCACCAATAATGCCATTTGGACTGAAATACAAAACTACTAACCATCCTCCCTGCCAAATTTGTTTCTTTCTCAGAATTCCCCATGTCAGTTAATGGCAATTCTGTCTTTTCAAGTGTTGAGGCCAAAAACCATGGAATCCTTTAAGGCTCCTTGCTCTCACATACAATTCCAATCCACTCAGAAATTCTATTGGCATTGAGTCCAAAAATATATCCAGAATCTAACCACTTCTCATTCAACACCACTTCGTTACTACCATCACCCCATGACATTTCACCAAATGTTACCTTCTCAGTTTACCATTCTCTGACTATTCCATTTTAAAGTACATCTTTTCCTGATAACACTCTCACATTCCCCACTGAATCCTTTTCTGATTTATCTCCATAGCTCTTATGATCACCAAACATTGTATAATTTACTTATTGGTTATATTAATGTATCTAAGTCTCCCTGCTAAAATGTTCAGTTTTAGGAAAACAAGGAATTTTTGCCTGTTTTGTTCTCTGAACAGTGACTCCAGAACAGTGCCTACATATAAGTGGCTCTCAAAAAGGTTTGCTGAATGACTGTATACATCTTTACTCACAAAGGATGCTACGAGAGGACAGAATATAAAACAAAACTCCAGAGTCAGGCAAGTTTTTGGACTGCAAATGAGATAAGCATTTAAACTGGATGAACACAGGCTAGGCACGGTAGCTCATTCCTATAATCTCAGCACTTTGAGAAGCCCAAGACAGGAGGACTGCCTGAGGCCAGGAATTCAAGACCAGCCTGGGCAGTTATCATGAGACTTCATCACTATAAAAAATTTAAAAACTGAGCCAGGAATGGTGGCTCACACCTGTAATCCCAGCGCTTTGGGAAGCTGAGGCAGGTGGATCACCTGAGGTCAGGAGCTCGAGACCAGCCTGGCCAACAATGCAAAACCCTGTCTCTGCTAAAAATATAAAAAATAGCTGGGTTTGGTGGTAGGTGTCTGTAATCCCAGCTACTCGGGAGGCTGAGGCAGGAGAATTGCTTGAACCTGAAAGGCAGAGGTTGCAGTCAGCTGAGATCAGAACACTGCACTTCAAGCTGGGTGACAGAGCAAGACTCTGTCTCGGAAAAAAATCAAAAAATAAAAATAAGCCAGGTATAGTAGCACACAACTGTAGTCCCAGCTCCCAGGAGGCTGAGGTAGGAGAACTGCCTGAGTCTGGGAGGTCAAGGATACAGTGAGCCAAGATCACACCATTGCACTCCAGTCTGGGCAACAGAGCCAAACTCTATCTTTAAAAAAAAAAAAAAAAAAAAAAAAAAAGATCAATAGGAATTCTGCACAGATGACAGTAGAGTGATAGACTGTCAATATGCAAGGACATGTCTATGGTAAGGGGGAACTCTGAACCCATAAGAGGACTCTTAGAGACAAGTCAACTTCCTAAAAATTTCTTATCTAACAAAAGGAGAAAACGGAATGAGATCCACAGCACAATTTTATGTAAATTTAAAAGATACATACAGGTCAAACAATATCATATTTCTGAAATACAAAAAGTAGTAACTATAAGATAAAAGCAATTTTTGAGGCCAAAGTACTAAAACGACCACAACTTGGAAAACAATCCTTTTCACTTCCCATGCCCCTTCTTCCCATCTCTGGTTTTAGGGTCTTTTTGGTTGAGTCAAAAGATCTTATTTCCTTTCTTTCTTCTTTCTTCCCACTCCTCTTTTGTTCTCAAAGAACTCAGGGTCAATTTCCTGCACAATCTGTCTGCACAGGATATCCACTTAAAGACCATTCTACCCAGTAGCACCAAACAAAAGGAAAACCTTTTCAAAGAGAAAAACATCCTAACATTTTTCTGAAGCTAAGAACAAACATATTTTGAATAATAAAGAGTAAAGGAACTAAATGAGGTGGCACAAGCTAAGGGATAAAGGCAAAAAAAGAAAACAAAAGCCTGTGGGAAGAGCAAGTAAATTTAACACTTTACCCAGCAGCTCTAGTCTATGTCACTTTCCTCACTGATTACAACAGACATGTCTGGATGATTCAGAGGTACTGTACAAGCCCAAATGCAAGTGTGTGGGCTGGGAATGGTTTATTTCTGAACAAAATGAAATGACTACTATAAATCTGGTAACTTTGATATCAAGTTAACTGATCTTCCATTATTCACTGTTAGAGAGGTAGATCAGAAATTTAAGATGGGACAAGGCTGAATTTCACTTATGGAAAGAATGTAGACAGAAACACATTATCACAATTAAGAAAAGACCATTTTTTTCTATTGCTACATTTGCAGGCTACAACAGAAATAGAGCAAAACAGAATAGCTGCTTATACAAAATAAATTATCATGATTAAACAAGTTAAAACCCCAAATAATAAAACTCAAATTGAGAAAATTCCTAAGCTTAATGTTTAATTTTATTAAAAACACTTTTCACTAATCGGTCATTCAATAACTTTTATCAGTTTAATTAGAAATTTGTCAGGTAGTAATTGGAGAAATTAATAGTAAAAATTTTCAGTTTAAGCATTTTCAAGTATTTTATAAACATTTGTCTTGCCAAAATTCTACTTTAACTGACTGTACATTCTCTAAGAACCTAATAAGTTTTAATAACTTCTTTTAAAAATTATATAAGGTAGGTAAATTATTCAACAGTTTTCAGTACAGCATAAGTTCTTCACATCAAGCCATCTACATCTTACTATTACACAGTATTACATACTATTCATACATTCTGCCATTCAGTATTTACTGAAATCCCACTATGAGATATTCCCCCAAGAAAGCACATAATAAACCTTCACTGACCAAGAATGAAGACAAAAACAGTAGGTAAGATTAATTTTTTGAAATCTTCATTCACACTTGATTAATGTGGTCATCAAGCCTCCCCAAACTATCAACTCTGAACCATACCTGTCAGGTCGGGTAGAACAGATTCTGAGGTCTCAGTACACAGACAGCAAAGTGAAGTGTCCTGATCTCTGCCATAATTATTAGGTGGAAGGAGAACTGTCCCAAGGACCATACCTCTTCCCAGAAGCACAAAAGTTAAACTGTTCTGTGTAAAGAGGAAGTCTTAGAATTCCATTCTCTGACAAGCAATACCACATGACATTTACTCATGTACTCAGTGGCCAGAGGAAACCAATAAAATGGTGAACATTCACAATTCCCAAAGTGGGTGGAGACAGACCTAAAGGAAAATTTCTGGCAATCAGCAGAAGACTGAATCAGAATGGAGTTACTTCAAAATCTCTGGAAGTACTTTTAAAATATAAATAAGTAAAATAAAAATCAACATATATATGCATAACAAATAGCCTAATAATAAAATAATGTAGGGATTAATATATCTCTATTTTATAAGGAGATGATGAGGTGAGATTACAGAGAAAAGTTTCCTTGGAGAAAACCTGTTCACAGTAAAACATGAAATACACTTTTAAAAGAAGGGAAACGCCTAACAAGACTCATCTTTTACGTCACTGAAATAGTTCAAGAAACCACAAAGCCGAAGTCAAAGAAATAGCTGTCATCTGATTCATAAGCACAGAAGTCAAGAAATAACTGCCTTTGCTAACGATTTGTCTCTATAGCTTAATAAAGGTTAAAAACATGGCAAAGGGTGTTGAAAAGTTTTGACTGTTAAAAGTTTTTAAGGCAAAAAGCCTAGTCTTTGTTAATAAACAGGAACAAAGTTAAAGAAAATTTTAAAACCTGAAAATGATAGCACTTCATGAGCATTAAACTAGTAAAACCTACAAATAATAGATGACTTTAATGATCTACAAAAGCAGTATTAAAGAGTGTTTGTAAATGTGTATCTGGGAACACTCATTCACTCAGTAAATATTTATTAAGCACCTGCTATGTACCAGCCCCTTGGTTCTAGGTCTATGAAAGTAACAGGGTAAGATAATAGGATAGCAGAACTGAAATAGCCTTAGATAAAACTAAAAAATAAAATGGTAACTTAACCTTATTAGAGAAAGAATGACTTTAATGTAATTATTAACTATTTAAAAGAACAAAGCCTATGTTTTCAATGAAATTATCCTTTATAAAGCCAGTACTTTCAACATCAAGGGGCAAATAGTTAGATGACTAAAGGTTACCACAAATATGACTAAGAATTCCAAATACCAGATTCAATACCTCATTCTCCGGATTATAGAAAAAAATGTATGGGAAAGGATCTTCATCATCCACATTCTATCCATATGTCAACTCTGTACCATTTGATTTACTATTTCATCAATAAATCTTCTATTTAAATTACCAGTAATTAGTAGTTACATTTTCAATTACATTTGGAATAAAGAGGAGATAAATGGATAAACAAAATGTGGTATATACATATAATGAAGTATTATTTAGCCATCAAAAGAATGAAATTTTGATGTATGCTACAATGTAAATGGGCCTCAAAAATATGATGCCAAGAGAAGTAAGCCAGACACATCAAGGTAAATATTGTGTAATTCTACTTACATGAAATATTTAGAATTTTTCTAGTTCTGGAAGTCTAGCTCTGCAAATGAACGGCTGTACCACATTATGAATATACTTAATACTATAGAACTGTACATCTAGGAATAGTTAAAATAGTAAATTCTATGATGTATGCTTTGTCATAATTAACAACTAAAATTACTAAGCTCTCCAAAGGCCTTTTGTTTATGTGTTATATTTATCAGTATTTACCACATTTAAAATTATATCTAAAAGTTTTTTACTGAGAAATTTGAATATTAATTCTAAAATAACAATAAACCCATTATGTTAATAGCATATTTTTACTTAAAAATAACTACTTTTCAAAAAAGAATTAAGTAGATAAGAGTAGCATTTCAGTTTCTGCAAATCTCTTTAATAGGTTGAGGCAGGAAAGTACATTACTTTAAGGAATGTGACAAACTAAGGCCAGAAGCAAAAGAAGAATCTAAGCAAAGACAGGGGTGAGGAGGGACATTCTCGGTAGAGAAAATGTAGTAAGTGCAATGCAAAAACCCTGAGGCAGGAAAAGAACCTGGTATGTACAGGAAAGAAGAAGCATGGCTACTGTTAAGGAAGTCAGAAGAAGAGCATGAAAAAAAGTAAGGTAGACAGTGGCTGGCAGGATCGAGTGCTTAGGGATTTAGGATTCTATTCCAAGTACAATGGAAAGCCAGTGAACAGTTTTAAGCAGGGTGGCCATATGGTCTGATTTCTTTCTTTTTTTTCCTTGAGGGAGGGTCTCACTCTGTCGCCAAGGCTGGAGTGCAGTGTTGGGATCTCGGCTCACAGCAACCTCCGCCTCCCAGGTTCAAGTGATTCCCCTGCCTCAGTCACCTGAGTAGCTGGGATTACAAGGTGTGCGCCACCATGCCTGGCTAATGTTTGTATTTTCAGGAGAGACAGGGTTTTGCCATGTTGGCCAGGCTGCTGATTTCCGTTTTTTAAAAGACCATTATTACATGAAGAAAAAAAAAATGAATTAAATTGAAAAACAAATAAGAAGCAGAAAACTATGCAGCAGTTCAGGAATGGGATCATATGTCTTAGAACTCTCGTTGATTTTATAAATCCACGTGACTTGTTGTTCTGTTATGAATGCATGCTACTCTAGTCCTTCAATGAGGCCATCGTGCATTTTTACCATTCTGCCTACAGGCACTTTTTCTGCAGTTTTAACAATGCCATCTTCATTGTCACTATTACCACAATCACCTTGATTCAGAACCATTCTGGCTATTTCACCACTGGTCAATGAATGAACAACTGGAGCCTCATTAATGATGTTAAAACCTTCTTTGATATCCACTTCTTGCAACTTGACAGAATCTGAATGCGCATTTTTGCACATGTAAAGACAATTTTTTTCTCATCTGACCTATGGAATCCTTCGAACTCACCACCCTGTTCTTCACCATCACTGAGTGGGAGGGGAAGAGGTAGCCCTGGCACAGTGGCTCACACCTATAATCCCAGAACTCTGGGAGGCCAAGTGAGCGGATCATGAGGTCAGGAGTTCGAGACCAGCCTGACCAACATGGTGAAACGCCATCTCTACTAAAAATGCAAAAACTAACCGCAGGCATGGTAGTATGTGCCTGTAATCCCAGCTGCTTAGGAGGCTGAGGCAGAACTGCTTGAACCCAGGAGGCAGACGTTTCAGTGAGCCAAGACTGTACCACTGCACTCCAGCCTGGGCGACACAATGAGACTTGGTCTCAAAACAAACAAACAAAAATGTATAGAAACACAATTTTGACTCCATCAAAAACCAAGAAAGAGAGAAAAAAAAAAGAGAAAGAAAACATGCCAAATGAAAAAAGTCAAAAGTAATGCGTATTGTGTGATTCCATGTAGATTAAATGTCTAGAATAGGTAAATCCATACAGACAGAAAGTGGTAGCCTAGAGCTAGGTTGGGGAGAGGAATACAGTGACTCCTAATGGCTCCAGGATTTCTCTGTAGGATGATGAAAATGTTCTAAGACTAGACTGTGCTGATGATTGAAGAACTCTGAGAATATACTAAAACACATTGATTTCTATACTTTAAATGGGTGAATTTTATAATATGTGGATTATATCTCTATAAAGCAATAAAAACATTACACTATACGTGAGAAAAGTATATACAGTGCATGATTCCTGCCATATAAAATGTCCAGAAAGAGCAAATATATAAAGACGCAAGGCAGATAACTGGTTTTCTGGGACCAGTGGTAGGTATGATGACTGACTACAACAAATATAAGCAATCTTTTAGGTGACATAAATGTTCTACAACTGGATTGTACAAGTGTACATTTACTAAAATATCATTGAATTATACACGTTTTCTGTTTTTGAGATGGAGTCTCTATCACCCAAGCTACAGTGCAGTGGCGCAATCTCAGCTCACTATAATCTCTGCCTCCTAGGGTCAAACAATTCTCCTGCCTCAGCCTCCCGAGTAGATGGACTACAGGCGCCCACCACCATGCTCAGCCAGTTTTCGTATTTTCAGTAGAAACAGAGTTTCACCATGTTGGCCAGGCTGGTCTTAAACTCCTGACTTCAGGTTTCCAAACCTGCCTCCCAAAGTGCTGGGCTTACAGGCATGAGCCACTGCATCCAGGAAAACTATACATGTTTTAAAACAGGGTAAGTTTATAAAATGGGAGTTATAACTCAATAAAGCTATTTTTAAAAAAAGTTTCATAAAAGGTAACAAGAAGAGAAAAACCAGACTTTCACACTGCAAAAGAATATATAAATTACTCTCCAAGTCAATAGTATGAAAATAACCTAATTAAATAATGGGCAAAAAATGATCTTCTTCTAAAATGAGGACATAGGAATGACAAATAAGATTTCAACATCAGCAGCCATTAAGAAAATATAAATTAAGGCCGGGCGCGGTGGCTCACAGCTGTAATCCTAGCACTTTGGGAGGCCGAGGTGGGTGGATCACCTGAGGTCAGGAGTTCATGAAAATATAAATTTAAACCACAATCAGGGCTGGGTGCGGTGGCTCATGCCTGTAATCCTAGCATTTTGGGAGGCCGAGGCAGGTGGATCACGAAGTCAAGAGTTCAAGACCAGCCTGACCAACATGGTGAAACCGTTTCTCTACTAAAAATGCAAAAAAATTAGTCGGGTGTGGTGGAACACGCCTGCAATCCCAGCTACTCAGGAGACTGAGGCAGGGGAATTGCTTGAACCAGGAAAGTGGAGGTTGCAGTAAACCAAGATCACGCCAGCCTGGGTGACAAGAGTGAGACTCGTCTCCAAAAAAAAAAAAAAAAAAAAAAAAAAAACAACTGCAATAAAATGCCACTACATAACTACTGGAGTAGCTAACATAAAAAATACTACCAATACCAAGTGCTAACTAGGAAGTAGACCAAATGAGACTCTTACACATTGCTGGGTAGCATGCAAAATGGTACAGCCACCCTTGAAAACAGTTTGGCAGTTTCTGTTAAAGTAAAACATGGCCGGGCGCGGTGGCTCAAGCCTGTAATCCCAGCACTTTGGGAGGCCGAGGTGGGTGGATCACAAGGTTGAGAGATCGAGACCAACCTGGTCAACATGGTGAAACCCCGTCTCTACTAAAAAAAAATACAAAAAATTAGCTGGGCATGGTGGCGTGTGCCTATAATCCCAGCTACTCAGGAGGCTGAGGCAGGAGAACTGCCTGAACCCAGGAGGCGGAGGTTGCGGTGAGCCAAGATCGCGCCATTGCACTCCAGCCTGGGTAACAAGAGTGAAACTCCATCTCAAAAAAAAAAAAAAAGAAAAGAAAAAAATAATTAAAAAAAACATTTTGTACAGTAATAGGTGCCATAATGACTTTTCTGATGCATCTGTTAAAATAAACTGATAACCTTCTAGAAAGGATCCACCACTCTAGATGCCATTAAGAGCATTCATCATTCATGGGAAGAGGTCAAAAGAGCAACCTTCACAGGAGTTTGGATCCCAATCCTCAGGCGTAACTTTGAGGAGGTCAAGACTCCAGGGAAGAAAGTAAATGAAGATGTGGTGGAACAGCAAGAGAACTAGAATTATATGTAAGTGGAGTCTGAAGTCTGAAGATGTGACTGAAGTGTTGCAATCTCATGACGAAACCTGAATGGATGAGGAGTGGCTTCTTATGAGTGGACAAAGAAAGCGGTTTTGTGAGAAATCTACTCCTGGTGAAGATGCTGGAACACTACTGAATGACGACAATTTATAATATTACATACACTTAGTTGATAAAGCAGCAACAGGATTTGAGATGATTGACTCCAATTTTCAAAGAAGTTCTACTGTAGGTAAAATGTTGTCAAAAGCACTGCATGCTGCAGAGAAATCTTTCATGAAAGAAGGTGTCAATGGATTTGTCAAACCTCACTGCTGTCTTATTTTAAGAAACTGCCACAGCCACCCCAACCTTCGAACTTTCAGCAACCACCACCCTGATCTCAGCAGCCACCCATGTTGGGGCCAGGCCTTCCACCAAAAAAACAACTTGCTGAAGTCCCAGATAATCATTAGCATTTTTAGCAATAAAATATTTTTAAATTAAGGCATGCTTTTTTTTTTTTTTTTTTTTTTTTTTTGAGACGGAGTTTCGCTCTTGTTACCCAGGCTGGGGTGCAATGGCGCAATCTCAGCTCACCGCAACCTCCGCCTCCTGGGCTCAGGCAATTCTCCTGCCTCAGCCTCCTGAGTAGCTGGGATTACAGGCACGCGCCACCACGCCCAGCTAGTTTTTTGTATTTTTAGTAGAGACGGGGTTTCACCATGTTGACCAGAATGGTCTCGATCTCTCGACCTCGTGATCCACTTGCCTCGGCCTCCCAAAGTGCTAGGATTACAGGCTTGAGCCACCGTGCCCGGCGGCATGCCCTTTTTTAATAGACACAATGCTATTGCACACTTAGTAGACTACAGTATAGTATAAACATGAGTTTTATACGCACTGGGAAACAAAAAAATTGTTTGACTCATTTTATGGTGACACTTACTTCATTACAGTGGTACAAAACCAAATGTGCAGTATCTCCAAGGTATGACTATAGTTAAGAGGATTGTTCCCAAGCTCTCCTACACACATTCACAAAAAATCAAGACGGCATTTTTACCAGGACTAGGCTTATCCTACTCCTCTATGTATTCAAATCCTGTATTTCTTTCAAAGTATAAATTCCTAGATTCTCCGTGAACCTGACCTCTGGTCATTTTAGATCAAGTTATCTTCTTCCTCTGCCTAAGCTCAAAGCACATTTTGCCTAAAATAGCTATTGTTATACGAATATGGGACATTGTCAATACTATATTTACTATAATTCCCACAAAAAGTAAAAGCTATAATGGCATTTTTCTCTTTTTCTAAATTAATGTTTCTCTACTTTTTCATAACCACTATTCTATGGAATAAAATTAAATTTAACTTAAGTAAATTCATTGATTTTAATTCAATTTCTCCCTAACAAGAAAAATTAAATGATAAAACAATAAAATTATTTGGCATAGCATTGAGCTTTGGAGGTTCACAAACCACTGTAAATATCTAAGTTGTTGCCACCCCTCATGAGAACACATGCTCTATACCTATCCACACCATACACTTGAAGGTCCCAACACGATGCATTTGTTCCTGGTAGAGGAGGAGCCTTTTCTGATTATGTAACCACAGACATCAACCTACCAGATTCAAAGTCTTACATTACAGATAAAGGAAGACCGTTGTTATTCTAAGCAGAAAAAATATATATAAACAAACACATGGGGGGAAGGTAGTCCAAGTTCAAGGCCAGATCAAGATGTGGAAACCTGGATAGGCCAATAATACTTCTTCAAACCAATACCAAATGGGTGTTCAACATCTACTCAGGGAGAAGCCTGAAGTGTACATTATGCTTCTGCTCTGGTCCTGAACAATTCATCTCTGTCCCTAAATTTGGAATCTTGACTCAGCTAAAAGCCCTGCAGTTAGTAAGAATTACTGACCTTGGCCGGGCACAGTGGCTCAAGCCTGTAATCCCAGCACTTTGGGAGGCCGAGGCGGGTGGATCACGAGGTCAAGAGGTCGAGACCACTCTGGTCAACATGGTGAAACCCCGCTTCTACTAAAAATACAAAAAATTAGCTGGGCACGGTGGCACGTGCCTGTAATCCCAGCTACTCAGGAGGCTGAGGCAGGAGAATTGCCTGAACCCAGGAGGCGGAGGTTGCATTGAGCCGAGACCGCGCCATTGCACTCCAGCCTGGGTAACAAGAGCGAAACTCCATCTCAAAAAAAAAAAAAAAAAAAAGAATTACTGACCTCAAGAGGCAGTTTGGCATGTCCTTTGGTAGTCTCACACACTAGCCCAAATTGCTTGTAAAAATATTTCCCAAAGCTATATAAAATACTTTCTCTGAGAGTATTTTTAGTAAACCATTTCTTCATCTTGTTCTATTTCCAGTGAACCTTTGGAAACCAAAGAGGAGCTCAGATGATACATTATTTAATCCAGCTCACTGAATTTTTTGCATGATGAGTTTGGCCTGATTAGAAGAGACGACTGTGTGTGTGTGTGGCGGGGTGTAAGAAAATAAAGTGAAATATATGTGGACCAAATGACATGTTCTTGACATTCAAACAAAAGAATTCAGACTTATCACAGTAAGCAATAGGCAATCATTCTAGGTTTTTGAGTAGTAGTAGCACAATGTGCTATTTAAAGAATACTGATCTGTAAGACTTCTTGTAGACCACCTGAAGTTGTAGAGAATAACTAAAAGTCTGCTGCAGAAAACTAAAGTGAGATGATAAGGGTCTGGCCACAGAGTGGAGAACAGAAAATTCAAGAAATCTTTTGAAGAAGGGATGTAATTAATACCTGGAAAAAAAGAATATAGGAAAGGAAACAAATATTAAATCTCTAGTTTGAACCAAAATGAATATAAAGTAACACCCAGAGTAGGCTGGGCATGGTGGCTCACACCTGTAATCCCAGCATTTTGGGAGGCCCAGGCAGGTGGATCACAAGGTCAGGATTCCAAGACCAGCTCCACTGACATGGTGAAACCCATCTCTACTAAAAATACAAAAATTAGCCAGTCGTTTTGGTGCACTCCAGTAATCCCAGCTACTCTGGAGGCTAAGGCAGGGGAATCGTTTAAACCTGGGAGGCGGAGCCTACAGTGAGCAGAGATGGCACCACTGCACTCCAGTGTGGGCAACAGAGCGAGACTCTGCCTCAAAAAAAAGAAAAAAAGTAACACCCAGATATCAAAGAAAGAGTTTTAAGAACAAGATTAGAATATAAGTGAGGTACTGCCATTAAGGACACAAATTCATAAGTAATAAACATGGCTCAACATTTTACAGGAAAAAAACGAAGTTATTAGCATTCCATCAAAAACATTTTTATCAATGAAAAAAGTAGCAATAATTACAAGATTTTTTGTGAATTTCTGAAATACTTTCTAATCCAAAATAATACATTTCTGGATGGTGCCAGATAACAGAAATTTCTAACCTCAGTACTCTTTCCTGTTCATTTCATGCATCATCCCTAGGTGAAGTCATTAACACCCAATTTTTTAAATTATAAATTCTACGCTATTGGCTCCTGTTAGTCTCCTGCAGCTGCTATAACCATATACTAGATGGTTTAATCCAACAGAAATGCATCCTCTTATAGTTTGGAAGGCCCAGAACTCTGAAATGAGCAACAATGGGACAAAGGTGTAGGTGGGAGACTCCAAGGGAGAATCCATTCCTTACCCCTACCAGCTTCGAGGGGCTGCCTACATTCTTTCACTTGTGATCCCCTCTAATTGTCAAGGCCAAGATCTTCAAATCTCTCTCTGTTCCAAGTTCACACTGCCTTCTCCTATATGTGTGTGAAATTTCCCTCTGACACGTGATGGCACTTAGGGGCCAACTCAATAATCCAGGAGAAGCTCCCCATCATATGTATATAACGAAGATCACAAATTCCCCCCACCCCTAACTTTATTTTTGCTATGGGAGGTAACATTCACAGGGTCCAGGGATTAGGACATGGGTATCTTTTAAGGGGCTACTTTTCAACCTACCACAGCTCCCAAATGTCACAACCCAGAACACTTTGCTGATTAACGGACCGCTTAATTCCTGGAGGCTGTGGATAAGTAGATATCTTTGGATATTCTAAAGGCAACAAAAATCACTTTGTTCCTACTCCTAGTTTCTCTTCTGTTTTATGTACATGTACATGTGCGTGTGTTTTGTTGTTGCTAATGGTGTATCTAGGCATCCAACCCAGAAACATCATCATCATTCTAGACTCCTCTTTCTTCCCTTATTCCCTCTATGAGTATATCCTATGATCATACCTCTTAATCTCTCAAATGCATCTGTTCCTCTTCATTTGGTACCACTCTCTTAATTCATTATTTCCTTGCCTGAACTGCTACAACATTCATCTATCGCATTATGGCCAAAATTCAACTGCCCAAAAGTATAAATAATCCCCACAAGTTCCCCAAGTCAAACAGCAAAGTTTTCAAAGTTTAAATACTTCAGAAACTTATCCCAATGAGTCTACAATTTTATTTTTAAATGTTACACTAATTATGTGTTGGTCTCTATGGAAGAGATGTTGCACGTCTCCTGTCTCCTCAACCCAGCTCTTCATTCTTCTCACAAGGAGCAGTCAGAATCTTGTCTTTCCACTCTATCCTCAAGGAAATGGAGGACTTGCTATAATTTATTATATTCAGAAACTCTGACTGAGACACATATTATATCTACTGTTTTCTCCTCCTGCCTCTTTTTAGAAGTATGGCCTTTTCATGCAAATAGAAAGGTAAGAGCTCTAATTCAGTCCTAGCCAACTATGTTTCTTCACTGGGGCTTGAGGCCAAACCTACTGCTGATGATAGAAAGTGTAATCCTGCCTTGCTTAGTTCCATGTGCAGATTTCATCTTTGAAACCGAATACTGGCTGAGAGAGTGACTTAAGATAGAACACAGGGATGCTGTGTTCTGGCCAAAAGAACCTCCTAATATCATCTCCCTAACAGCATCCCTTCTCCTTATTTATTAGATTATTATTTGCCTTCCCATTGAAGGTATATAACATCTTCACATTTGGGAAAGACTCATCTTTAAACAGCTATTTGCATTTGACAGTATAATCATGGATTTTCCTTTATATTTAATCACTGTACCTTGCACATAGCGGTCCCTGAAGTACTTCCGATATACTGTAATTTATAACATCATCACCCACAGCCCTGAAAGACAGGCATATTGATTGACTGATTGATTGAACGACTGACTGAGACAGAATCTTGCTCTGTCGCCATTCTGGAATGCAGTGGCACAATCTTGGCTCACTGCAACCTCTGCCTCCCAGGTTCAAGTAATTCTCCTGCCTCAGCCTCCCGAGTAGATAGGACTACAGATGTGCATCACCACGCCCAGCTAATTTTTGTATTTTTAGTAGACACGGGGTTTCACCATGTGGCCAGGATGGCCTTGATCTCCTGACCTCGTGATCCACCAGGCTTGGCCTCCCAAAGTGCTGGGATTACAAGCATGCAGCACCATGCCTGGCCATGACAGGTATTATTATCATAACTTACAAATACTTGGAAATGTCAATTAACTTGTTCAAGTCCCAGAGCTAGTTGGTGAAACCAGGATTCGAAACCCAAGACCTTTTCTAATTCCAAAGCCCACGCTCTTTTCACTATACCAGGCTGCCTCTCTAATCCAATACAGAGTGACACAAAAAGAACTGAAAAAGGGCTTTTCTTATCTTCTGGTGAAGACTTTGAAAACAGCCAGTCCTCAAAGTGGGCTGATCTTGATTCATCTGCCTATATATGTGACGACATTAAGAGTTAAACCTGAGACTAATCGGAATGATATGCATGTGCTTACCAAACAATCCATTTCATCCAAGGAAACTAGAAATGTCTGCCATTTACTCCCAGCAACAGAGTAATCACAAATTTTTCCAAAGTGGATGCACAATGACTCAGAGAACAGTTTTTAAAAATTTATACAGGTCATGCCAGAACTTAGAATCCATCCACAAAAATACAACCTGTCCTCTAGTATGACTGGACAATTTCCATCTCTTCTTGGAACAACCTTATTCGGACCAAAAACTGAATAGACAGTGGCTTTCCCTTTGATTTTTCCTCCGAAAAAGGATGAAATGAACAAAAATCTTCCCTAATACATGGCTCATCTCACAAACATCTCACCAAAAAAGACAATGTATATGTGGGTATTCATTAGGAAATATATCTTATAAAGTTTCCCTAACCTTATTCTTTGAGGACAACTGTCACTGCCCTATAGGTAATGTACTAACATAACAATCTTTCCATATGATGCTAAAAATAAAAAACCAAAAAACTGGTTCTTCTTGTTTCAGACCTGCAGATCTAGTTCTCCAATATTTACGAAGAGGTATGTCTATATGTATATACACCCCGTATATATTTGGGTACTGGCTGCAAGCTATTTCCTGCTGGCTGAACTCAAATTGCCTTAACCAAGAGAAACAAAGCACTTATTCACTACCCTTATTCAGCAGCTACTGGCTACCCAAAGCAATAGAATTCTGGTCCTGCATACACAGTAAGTGTTACAAGAAGGAAAATGCCATAATTTCCCTTCTTACTTGTAATTTTCAAAATTACAAAATTTTGGTTTAGGACACACTAACATATTTTTGTTGTTGTTCAAATAATCTATGAAAGTATGCTCAGGATTCAGTCCCTGTGCTTTCATTGCTGAACTCCATTTTTCTCCAGCTTCAAACAAGACTGTCACGGAAGTTACAAAAGCACTGGAAAATTTTCCTAACATTATCTTAGTTAATAAAACTCTATTAGGCCAGCCACGGTGGCTCACACCTGTAATCCAGCACTTCCAGAGGCCGAGGAGGATGGATCACTTGGGGCCAGGAGTTCAAAGACCATCCTGGTCAACATGACAAAACCCCATCTCTACTAAAAATCACAGAAAAAATTAGCTGGGCATGGTGACAGCACCTGTAGTTCCAGTTACTCAGAAAGTTGATGCACAAGAATTGCGTGAACTAGGGAAGCGGAGGCTGCAGTTAGCGGAGATCACACCACTGCACTCCAACTCAGGCGACAGAGTGAGAGTCCGTCTCTAAATAAATAAATAAATAAATCTCTATTAAATTAATTTTTAGCAGATGCTCTGTCAGTATCAAACAGTGAATGACTCAGTAAAGTGCACTGTTATCACTGGCTTAATTTATGAGAGGTAAAAATCATGCAGCAGCAAAAACTCTGCTTTAACTCCAACACCACTACCAATACAGACTGAGTATTCTTCATCCAAAAACCTAAAAAGCTCCAAAATCTGAAACTCTGTGTGGACTGACATGACACTCAAGAAAAATGTTCGCTGGAACATTTAATGTTGGACTTTCAAATTAGGGATACTACCTGGGCACAGTCACATCTGTAATCCCAGAATTTGGGAGGCTGAGGTGAGCAGATAACCTGAGGTCAGGGGTTTGGGACCAGCTTGGCCATCACGGTGAAACCTCGTCTCTACTAAAAATACATAAAATAGCTGGGCACAGTGGTGCATGCCTATAATCCCACTCAGGAAGATGACACAAGAGAATCACCTGAACCTGAGAGGCAGAGGTTGCAGTGAGCCAAGATCATGCCACTGCACTCAAGCCTGGGTGACAGAGTAAGACTCTTGTTTCAAAAAAAAAAAAAATTAAGGATATTGAACTAGTATGCAAATACTCCAAAATATGAAAAAAAAATCCAAAATTCGAAACACTTTCGGTCCCAAGCATTTCAAATAAGGGATACTTAACCTGTAATGTCTTTCCAGTGCACTAGTACATTGATCAGGCAGGAGGGAGTGAGGAAGGAGATCCTTTAAAATTACCCAAAAGGCAAATTATAGAATCTTTCTTTTCTTTCATCTTTTTTTTTTTTTTTTTTTTTTGAGGCAGAGTCTCACTCTGTTGCCCAGGATGGAGTGCAATAACACAGTAACAGCTTACTGCAGCCTCAAACTCTTAGGCTCAAGCGATCCTCCTGCCTCAGCCTCCCAAAGTGCTGAGATAACAGGAATGAGCCACTGCATCTGGCCCACATTACAAAATCTTTAAGAATAAGAGCTAACAGTATTTTTTAACCAAGATAGATGGGCCCCAGCTGAGAAGGGAATGACTTTGCATATTTAAATCATCCCAAAAGTATGGCTCATTTCAATTTTCCTTTTCAGTTTTGCTAGATTTCCACTGGTTGTATCTTGATGGCAGAAGGGTAGAACATGGTGTTCACAAATAAAAGACTATAGGAGAGTCTAGGAAAGAACGTAAATCAAACATCCAATTTCTTCCTGAATGCTGAGTCAAACTGTGAGGATTAGTATTGGGGACAGGAAAGAATATGCAAAAGACAGAAAAAAGCAATGTGATACTAACTCCACAACAAGAAAAATTAATTCTGACTTTTGAGCACCACACAATCCAAGAGCAATTTAGAAGATAGAGAATGGGAGAGAAATTGGTCATGTAAACCAAGTTATATAAACCAGGTACTTCACATATCTTATCATGAACCCTCATGTTAACTCTGCTAGGAAGATACTATTATCCCATTTCGCAGATGAACAGACCATGTGGTAAGATGTAAAGATACAATTCTGGAGGAGGATTTGGAATTCTGCCTCCTGTTTCAGAGATCACTTGTCCTGTCAAAACCAGAAAGTTTAAGGGGCCCCTCAAAACCACTGATTCTCTTTTGGCCCTTATATAGTGAAACTGGCCCCTGACCAACATGAGTGACTAACATAAGCCCTTTTCCATGAGGGAGTGGATGGTGAAGAATGAATTTTAAAAAAGATAGGCTGGGCACGGTGGCTCATGCCTGTAATCCCAGCACTTTGGGAGGCCAAGGTGGGCAAACCAACTGAAGTCAGGAGCTCGAGACCAGCCTGGCCAACATGGTGAAACCCCATCTCTACTAAAAAACAAAAATTGGCCAGGTGTGATGGCATGCACCTGTAGTTCCAGCTACGGAGGAGGCTGAGACAGGAGAATCGCTTGAACCCAGGAGGCAGAGGTTGTAGTGAGCCAAGATCACACCACTGCATTCCAGCCTGGGCAGAGTGAGACTCCATCTCAAAAACCAAAACAAAAACATATATAACTTGTCATACATATATATATATATATATATATATATATATATATCTTTATATGTATCTTATATACAATACTTACATTTAACTTGTATAATACTCATACAACTATTAATTTAATACTCATAAATATTAACTATCTAGTTCAGCCAGGGGTGGAGACTTACATCTGCAATCCCAATTATTCAGGAGGCTGAGGCAGGAGGATCACCTGAGGCCAGGAGTTCAAAATCAGCCTGGGCAACAGAGTGAGACCCTGTCTCTAAAAATAAAATAAAATAAATTTTAAAACAAAAAATAAAACTTTTTTTTTTTTGAGATGGAGTTTCGCTCGTTACCCAGGCTGGAGTGCAATGGCGCAATCTCGGCTCACCGCAACCTCTGCCTCCCGGGTTCAGGCAATTCTCCTGCCTCAGCCTCCTGAGTAGCTGGGATTACAGGCACACGCCACAATGCCCAGCTAATTTTTTGTATTTTTAGTAAAGACGAGGTTTCACCATGTTGACCAGGATGGTCTCGATCTCTTGACCTCGTGATCCACCCGCCTGGGCCTCCCAAAGTGCTGGGATTACAGGCTTGAGCCACCGCGCCCAGCCAACATTTTTTTAAAAAGTATATACTTCTACACCATTCCTTTATATCAAAATACCACTTAAGTTGGAATCCCAACCTTTTGGAACACATATAAGTATATAATTATTAAGTTAGTATGGATACAATTAGTACATATATAAATTATCTAATTCTCATAATAATCCTACCAGGTAAATAAGTGGTCCAAGATTGTACAGATTTGCTCCAATTTCCTTCATCTTTCTTATATGATATATTGTATGACAAAAATTCATGCTCTGAAATACAGATATGAATCTTTTTTTTTTTTTGAGACAGAGTTTCGCTCTTGTTATGCAGGCTGGAGTGCAATGGCGTGATCTCAGCAACCTCCGCCTCCTGGGTTCAGGCAATTCTCCTGCCTCAGCATCCCGAGTAGCTGGGACTAAAGGCACGCGCCACCATGCCCAGCTAATTTTTTGTATTTTTAATAAAGACAGGGTTTCATCGTGTTGACCAGGATGGTCTCGATCTCTTGACCTCGTGATCCACCCGCCTTGGCCTCCCAAAGTGCTGAGATTACAGGCATAAGCCACCGCGCCTGGCCTTGATATGAATCTTTTAAAATAGCTCATATTCGTAATAATAAAACAAACATTATGTACCATATATGACAATTGATAATTTTCCAAATGTAATCATTTAATCCAAGGTTGTTCAACCATGACACTACTGACATTTGGAGCCAAATAATTCTGTGTGGTGGGGCAGGGGATGGGAGATATGAAAAGATGTTCAACAGCCATTAAGAAAATACAAATTAAAACCACAATGGGATACCACCACAGGGACAAGCCACCACACCTGGCTAGTGTGTTCATTTTTTGTAGAGACAGGGTCTCTGTTGCAAAGGCTGGTCTCAAACTCCTGGCCTCAAGCAATCCTCCCACCTCGGCCTGCCAAAGTGCTGGGATTACAGATGTGAGCCACCATGCCTAGCCTGCATTTCTATTATCATTCAGAGGTGATACTGATGCTAGTAGTCTAGGGACCAAACATTCAAACCACTGCCTAGAACTTCCTATAGAAATATGGGGCCGGGCACGGTGGCTCACGCCTGTAATCCCAGCACTTTGGGAGGACAAGATGGGTGGATCACAAGGTCAGAAGTTCGAGACCAGCCTGGCCAAAATGTTGAAACACCATCTCTACTAAAAATACAAAAATTACTGGGTACAGTGGCATGCGCCTGTAATCCCAGCTACTTAGGAGGCTGAGGCAGGTATCGCTTGAACCTGGGAGGCGGAGGTTGCAGTGAGCCGAGATCACGCCATTGCACTCCAGCCCGGGTGACAGAGTGAGACTCTGTCTCAAAAAAAAATATATATATATATATGGATAAAGGGTCATCAAGAAAGAACTTTTTAAAAAAAAAAGAAAAACTTGGTAAGCTACATACTCATCTCTAGGTATGAATTACAGTATTTTTTAAATGCTTATTTTCAAGATTTAAGCCTGGCACAATGGTGCACAGCTGTAATCCCAGCTTCTTGGGAGGCTCAGGCAGGAGGACTGCTTGAGCTCAGGAGTTCAAGACTAGCCTGGGCAACACGGTGAGAACCTGTCTCAAAAGAGAAATAACATCATGCATGAATATGTCTGATAAATAATCAGTACTTGGCCAGGTGTGGTGGCCGCTTTGGGAGGCCAAGATGGGAGAATTTCTGGCATTTAAGACCAGCTTGGGCAAAGCTGGGCCCGGTGGCCTACACTTGTAATCCCAGCACTCTGGGAAGCCAAGGTGGGTGGATCACAAGGTCAAGCAATCAAGACCATCCTGGCCAACTTGGTGAAACCCCATCTCTACTAAAAATACAAAAATTAGCTGGGCATGTTGGCGTGTGCCTGTAGTCCCAGCTACTCAGGAGGCTGAGGCAAGAGCATCACTTGAACCCAGGAGGCGGAAGCTGCAGTGAGCTGAGATCATGCCACTGCACTCCAGCTTGGCAGCAGAGCAAAACTCCGTCTCAAAAACAAAAACAAAAGACAACTAGAGCATGTAACATATCTCAGATTTCTTTTGTCACAGATTTTATTTTCATTAAGCATCTTTGAAGACTAGTATTATAGGAAATGGACTCCTGAAATAAGAACTGAGAGAAAAGAGTAAGGTTTAGATACAGCTATATGTCAGGCACTTCATATGCATCATTTAAAATTATCTAATTCTCATAATAATCCTGTCCAGTAATGAACTTGTCTGAGATCACGAGGTGAATTATAGCAGAACCCACATTTAAAACCTAGCCAATGGTCTGTCTCTGAAGTCCTGCAACACTGTCTTTTTAGTAAGAAAAAAATGGCCAGGTGCAGTGGCTCACGCTTGTAATCCCAGCACTTTGGGAGGCCAAGGTGAGCGGATCACAAGGTCAAGAGATGGAGACCATTCTGGTCAACATGGTGAAACCCCATCTCTACTAAAAATACAAAAATTAGCTGGGCGTGGTGGCAGATGCCTATAATCCCAGCGACTTGGGAGGCTGAGGCAGGAGAACTGCTGGACCCCAGGAGGTGGAGGTTGCGGTGAGCTGTGATTGCGGCACTGCACTCAGTCTGGATGACAGAGTGAGACTCCATCTCAAAAAAAAAAAAAAAAAAAAGAAAGAAAAAAAGAAAACTGTCCCAAACTGGAAACAACTTAGTCCTGTGGAGAATGAAAGACTAAACAAAGTATGTATGGTACAACCACACTTTGGAATACCACTCAACAATACAAAGGAATAGTACTGACAGACACAAGTCGGATGAATTTCAAAAGCAATATGCTGAGTCTCCCACAGAAGCCAATCTCAAAAGATCTCATACTATATGATTCTATCTATACGACACCGCTGAAAAGACAAAACTCTAGTGATAAAGAACACATCAGTGGCTGCCAGGGATTAAAGATAGGGGAATATATGACTAGAGAGGGACTGCGTGAGACAGTTCTTTTGAGGTAATGAAACTCTTCTGCTGTTTGTGAGGTCATACAAATTTACACGTGTTAAAATTCTTAGAACTGTACGATCAACCAACAAAATCAATTTTACTGTGTGATAATTTAATTAAGAGTAATGGCCAGGCGCGGTGGCTCAAGCCTGTAATCCCAGCACTTTGGGAGGCCGAGGCGAGTGGATCACGAGGTCGAGAGATCGAGACCATCCTGGTCAACATGGTGAAACCCCGTCTCTACTAAAAATACAGAACACTAGCTGAGCATGGTGGCGCATGCCTGTAATCCCAGCTACTCAGGAGGCTGAGGCAGGAGAATTGCCTGAGCCCAGGAGGCGGAGGTTGCGGTGAGCCGAGATCGCGCCATTGCACTCCAGTCTGGGTAACAAGAGCGAAACTCCATCTCAAAAAAAAAAAAAAAAGAGTAAACAGAAAAATGTGTTGAAGCACATTTTCATACCAGTTACGTGTAAATAATAAAAAGTCATGCCATGAATGTCATATCACAGGACACTAAATTGTAATAATACCTACAGATGAGAATTTTGCAGCTTTACCTGAATTTTAAATTTCCACACTTATTTTTGATATAAATACCTTCTGCTCAGAACTGTAAAAGTTTAAGCGAAAGTAAGGCACTTCTTAAACACATAAAATTTGTGGAATTCAGCATTCCAAGATCTTTACATCTTCAGAAAAATACCACTGCCTATGTTATTTGGGCAAAAGATAATGAAATATCTAAGGGATGACAGGAATGTGCCAATCCTCTTTCCCTAATGGAATTCCCAAAGTCAATGTTGCCAGCACCTGGTACAGTGACTTCAAGTTCAGAGCTGACATTCCTGAGGAGGGACTTGTAAATAAACCTAGATCATTCCTAAAGATCTACAATACAATCCTTTGTAACCCAAGCAGTCAGCTGTTTCCCTGAGACTATGGAAGCATGCAACAACTGCTTACTCACACAGTATAGTTTCTGTGCATGAAATATATATGAATGTATCTGTGTAGAGGAGTTTCCCCTTGCTCTCATGAGATACATTCCAAGACCCCCAGTGGATTCCTAAAACCTTCAATGGTACCAAACCCTATACATACTATGCTTTTCTCCTACACAAATAAACCTATGATAAAGTTTAATTCATAAATTAGGTCAGGTAAGAGACTAATAATAAAAGAGAATAGAATAATTACAATTTATATTGTAGTAAAAGTTAGGTGAATATGATCTATGTCTCAAAATGTATCTTGTACTGTATTCACCCTTATTCCAGTGACGTGAGATAATATAATAAAATAGCTGCATGATGACATGAAGCGAGTGAATGATGCAGACACTGTGACGCAGCATTTACAAGTTATAAATGCATAACTATCAATAATAATTTATCAATGTAAAATTTTTCAAATATTTACTGAACATCCACCATGTGCCAAGTACTGTAACAAGAACCAGGTATATACTACCAGTAAACTGGAAGGATGAGATCTGCGTCCCAATGTACCACCTCCAGCTTAAAGGCACTAGCAAGTCATTTTTACATCAACCATTTGAAGCAGGTCAAGCAAATGAGGAAGAAGGCATTCCAGGTAAAGGGTGACAACAAAACTCCGTAACATGTTTTGGAAATGAAAAGCAAAAACAAAGACAAAAAAACAACAAATACAGCCCAGGTTTTCCATTTGTTTTTTGTGCAGAGGATGTGCGTGCATGAAATGATGTGTTAAGAATATGAAAGCAGGAGAGGTAAGCAGGGACCAGATCTTAGACAGCCTGGAATGTCACATTATGAAGGTAAGCCTGGAGTGCAGTGGTATGTACTTCTACTTTTCTGGATTATGGGGGAGGGGAGTTATGCCAGGGAAATGCAAAAATACACACAGTGCAACACTAGATCATTGAAATAACACCTAAATCATGATTTTCTGCCACAGTATAATCACGGCCCGATTCAAGGCTTTTTTTGTTTTGTTTTGAGATGGAGTTTTTCTATTGTTGCCCAGGCTGGAGTATGGTGGCGTGTTCTTGGCTCACTGCAACCTTCACCTCCTGCATTCAAGCGATTCTCCAGCCTCAGTCTCCTGAGTAGGTGGGATTACAGGCACGCGCTACCAGGCCCAGCTAATTTCTTGTATTTTTTAGTAGAGATGAGGTTTTGCCATGTTGACCGGACCAGTCTAGAACTCCTGACCTCTCGTGATCTGCCTGCCTCGGCCTCCCCAAGTGCTGGGACTAGAGATGTGAGCCACCACACCTCGCCCCGACTCAATACTTTTAAACATAAGACCCGACACTATAAAACTGCTAGAAGAAAACAGACTCTCCCTGCTGCTGCCGAGTCGTGAGGAGGTGGAGGCCTGGGTGTGTTCAAGATTTGGCTTCACCCTTAACCGGCTGACAAGGCCAAGGGACGCATTGCTGCTGAGGGTGTTATGGACGTTAATACCGCCTTTACAAGAGGTGCTGAAGACTGTCCTCATCCATGAGGGCCTAGCAAGTGGAATTAGCAAAGTTGCCAAAGCCTTAGTCAAGCGCCAAGCCCATCTTTGTGCGCTTGCATCTAACTGTGATGAGCCTATGTACGTCAAGTTGGTGGAGGCCCTTTGCGCTGAACACCATATCAATCTAATTAAGGTTGATGACAACAAGAAACTAGAGGAATGGGTCGGCCTCCATAAGACTAACAGAGAGGGGAAAATCTGTAAAGTGGTGGTTGCAGTCGTGTGGTAGTTAAGGATTAGGCAAGGAGTCTCAGGCCAAGGATGTCATCGAAGAGTCCTTCAAATGCAAGAAATGAAGAAATCAATCTTTGGCTCACCCCCCACCCCCACCCCCCCCCAAAAAAAAGGAGAAGAAGAAAACAGGAAAAATGCTTCAAGACATTAAGCAAGCCGGGCGCGGTGGCTCAAGCCTGTAATCCCAGCACTTTGGGAGGCTGAGGCGGGCGGATCACGAGGTCAAGAGATCGAGACCATCCGGGTCAACATGGTGAAACCCCGTCTCTACTAAAAATACAAAAAATTAGCTGGGCATGGTGGCACGTGCCTGTAATCCCAGCTACTCAGGAGGCTGAGACAGGAGAATTGCCTGAACCCAGGAGGCGGAGGTTGCAGTGAGCCGAGATCGCGCCATTGCACTCCAGCCTGGGTAACAAGAGCGAAACTCCGTCTCAAAAAAAAAAAAAAAAAAAAAAAGACATTAAGTAAAGACTTTATGACTAAGAACTCAAAAACACAGGGGAAAAAAAAAACAACAACAAATGGAGCTATATTAAGCCAAAAAGCTTTTGCACAGCCAAGGAAACAATCAACAGAGTTAAGCAGCAACCTGTTGAATGGGAGAAAATATCTGCAAACTATTCATCTTATTAGGAACTAATATCCAAAATACACAAAGAATTCAACTCAATACCATAAAGAAAAAGAAAAAAAAAAAAAAAACTTCATTTAAAAAAGTGGGAAAAGGACATGAAGATATTTCTCAAAAGACAACATACAAATTGCTAACAGGTATATGAAAAAATATTCTGCATCACTAATCATCAGGGAAATGCAAATAAAAACCTCAAGAGATATTATGTTACCCCAGTTGAAATGGCTATTAAAGACAAAAATGACAGATGCTGGTAAGAATATGGAGAAAAGGGAAATCTTACATGCTGTTGGTGGGAATGTAAATTAGTACAGCTACTATGAAAAACTGTATGGAGATTTCTCAAAAAATTAAAAATAGAACTACCATATAATCCTTCAATCCCACTATGTATTAATTCAAAGGAAAAGAAATCAGTATATCAAGACTACCTGCATTCACATGTTTGTTTCAGCATTATACACAATACAAAAAATACGGAACCAACCTAAGTGTCTATCAATCAATGAATGGCCAGAGAAAATGGGGTGTATATATCACATATACACAATGGAGATCTATTTGGCCATAAAAAAAAAAAGGATGAAATCATGTCATCTGCAGCAGTATGGATAGAACTGAGGGTCATTATGTTCAGTGAAATAAGCCAGGCACAAAAAGACAAATACCACATGTTCTCACTTATATGTGTGCGTTGACCTCATGGAGTAAAAATATAACCTTATAGATAGCTGAAAAGAATGGGAGGTGGGTATGGAGAGAGATTAGTTAATGGGTATAAACTTACTGTAAGAAGATTAAAAGTTCTAACGTTCAATAACAGAGTAGAGTGACTAGTTAGCAACAACGTATTTTATATTTTAGGTAGCTAGAAAAGAGGATTGGAAATGTTCCCAACACATAGAAATGATATATACCCAAGGTGACGGACACCCCACACACTGTAACTTGATCATTACTTATTCTATGCATGTAACAAATCATCACATATGCCCAGTAAATGTAAAAATATGTATCAATTAAGCTTTTTTTAAAAGAGAAATAAATACAAGTTGGGTGCTGAGGCAGGCAGATCACTTGAGGCCAGGAGTTAGAGACCAGCCTGGCCAACATGGTGAAACTTAAGTCCCTACTAAAAAATACAAAACTTAGCAGGGTGTGGTGGCAGGTATCTATAATCCCAGCTACTCGGGAGACTGAGGCAGGACAATCTTGAACCTATGGGACGGAGGTTTCAGTGAGCCAAGACTGCGTCACTACACTGCAGCCCAGCAGACAGAGGGAGACTCCATCTCAAAAACAACAACAACAAAAATTAAGAAATACAAATCCAACTAAAAACAGGGATAAGTTACAACTTTCAGCTGTTAAAGAAGAGCTTGTTCATGTATATTTTTAAATGGATAATGGTAGGTAATAAATTCCTGCGATATTTAGATTCCTAGATACATTTCAAACAAAGTTGAAGCAGTTTCATTTTAAAATGTCATTATAGTTGTCCCACAGTTTCCACAGGGACCCCTAAGCAGATACCAAAATCCACAGATCTTCAAGTCCTTTATATAAAATAGCATGTCTTGAGGCCGGGCGCGGTGGCTCAAGCCTGTAATCCCAGCACTTTGGGAGGCCGAGGCGGGTGGATCACGAGGTCGAGAGATCGAGACCATCCTGGTCAACATGGTGAAACCCCGTCTCTACTAAAAATACAAAAAATTAGCTGGGCATGGTTCTGCGTGCCTGTAATCCCAGCTACTCAGGAGGCTGAGGCAGGAGAATTGCCTGAACCCAGGAGGCGGAGGTTGCGGTGAGCCGAGATTGAGCCATTGCACTCCAGCCTGGGTAACAAGAGCGAAACTCCGTCTCAAAAAAAAAAAAAAAAAAGCAATCATGATTGTAAAGTGTCTAGTATAGTGCCTGGGAAATGATATGTATGGAATAAATGGTAAGAATTATTTTTATATTATATATATTATGTATTCCTGTTATTAAGTGTGGAGTTTTATGAGTATAATTTTATTATATTATCTTCTTTTTTACAAGCTGTTTTCTCAGTTTTTTTTCTTGGATGGGATGATCCTAGGCTGGAATGTTTTTTTCATCACTGTGATTTTATAAAATATAATATTTTCTTTTTTTTTTTTTTTTTTTTTTTTGAGACGGAGTTTCGCTCTTGTTACCCAGGCTGGAGTGCAATGGCACGATCTCGGCTCACCGCAACCTCCGCCCCCTGGGTTCAGGCAATTCTCCTGCCTCAGCCTCCTGAGTAGCTGGGATTACAGGCACGTGCCACCATGCCCAGCTAATTTTTTGTATTTTTAGTAGAGACGGGGTTTCACCATGTTGACCAGGATGGTCTCGATCTCTTGACCTCGTGATCCACCCGCCTCGGCCTCCCAAAGTGCTGGGATTACAGGCTTGAGCCACCGCACCCGGCCAAAATATAATATTTTCTATGAACCTTTACTTACTTGACTCGATTGGACTAAAGACTACCTGTATTGTAAAACTACACTATTTCTTTAATGAATATACCGCTTAACTTCCAAAGGTGAAGTCTTTAAAAATAAAACATTACCAACTCCTGCTTTTACATGTAAAAAAAAATAAAAAATAAAATAAATAAAATAAAATAGCATGGTATTTGCACATAATCTATGCACATCTTCTGGTATACTTTTAATCATTTCTAGATTATTGTTAATATTGAATACAATGTAAATTCTACATAAATAGTTGTTATACTGTATTTGTAAATTTTTCCTGTTGTATGTTTTTTATTGTTTTTTTTTTTTTTCTCCCTCAAATAGTCTCAATCTGTGCTTGGTTGAATCCAACCAAGATGAAGAACCTGGAGATGTGAAGGACTGACTGTATTTATAACACACCAAAAATGATATAATTAGCATTTTTTTTTTTTTTTTTTTTTTTTTTTTTTTGAGATGGTGTTTCGCTCTTGTTACCCAGTCTGGAGTGCAATGGAGTGATCTCGGCTCACCGCAACTTCCATCTCCTGGGTTCAAGCAATTCTCCTGTCTCAGCCTCCCAGGTGGCTGGGACTACAGGTGGGCGACACCATGCCCAGCTAATTTTTGTATTTTTAGTAGAGACGAGGTTTCCCCATGTTGACCAGGATGGTCTGGATCTCTTGACCTCGTGATCCACCCGGGACATGGATGAACCTGGAAGCCATCATTCTCAGCAAACTGACACAGGAGCAGAAAATCAAACACCGCATGTTCTCACTCATAGGTGGGTGTTGAACAATGAGAACACATGGACACAGGGAGGAGAGCACTACACACTGGGGTCTGTTGGGGGGAAATAGGGGAGGGACAGCCGGAGGTGGGGAGTTGGGGGAGGTGGCATGGGGAGAAATGCCAGATATAGGTGAGGGGGAGGAAGGCAGCAAATCACACTGCCACGTGTGTACCTATGCAACAATCTTGTATGTTCTTCACATGTACCCCAAAACCTAAAATGCAATTTAAAAAAAAAGAAATATAAATAAAATTTTGAAAGGAACTCTGTGAAACCTCAAAGAATGACTTTTCAAAAAAGACAGGGTCTCAGTGTCACCCAGGCTTCAGTGCAGTGGCACCATCACAGCTCAGGTGGGAGGACCTTGGCAGGTTCATGGCTTACTGCAGCCTCAAACTCCTAGGCTCAAGCAGTTCTCCTGACCCAGCCTTCCAAGTACTTGGGACTACAGGCACTTGCCACCACACCCAGCTAACCATTTTATTCTTTTATAGAGATGGGGGTCTCATTCTGTTGTTCAAACCCCTTGCCTCCCACCCTGGCCTCCCAAAGTGCTGGGATTACAGGCATGAGCCACCACACCTAGCCTGACTTTTCATGTCCATGTTTTCATGTATCCAGGAAACTCTTGCCTAATTTATTTCTTCATTTTCAAAAAAGAATGAAATCACTGATAGGAGAAAAAAAACTCAAACCTAACTGCCATTTAATCATTGGTCAAAGATGTTCCTTAATGATTAGAATATTTCCCCAAAAACAAGTAGTCACAGAGGGAGAGCCCAAAATAATTCATGGCAAAGTACAAAGCAAATAAATTCAATTTAAAAATCTTAAGGCCGGGCGCGGTGGCTCAAGCCTGTAATCCCAGCACTTTGGGAGGCCGAGGCGGGTGGATCATGAGGTCGAGAGATCGAGACCATCCTGGTCAACATGGTGAAACCCCGTCTCTACTAAAAGTGCAAAAAATTAGCTGGGCATGGTGGCACGTGCCTGTAATCCCAGCTACTCAGGAGGCTGAGGCAGGAGAATTGCCTGAGCCCAGGAGGCGGACGTTGCGGTGAGCCGAGATCGCGCCATTGCACTCCAGCCTGGTAACAAGCGCGAAACTCCGTCTCCAAAAAAAAAAAAAAAAAAATCTTAAATAACAGATTATCAACATTTTCAAATAGCAAAGACTAGAATTAAAAGTTGGTATATGCTACACTTCAAGAAAAGGAAATTCCTTAATTAGGTCTTCTCTTAGGGAAGATTATAAAGTAGGCCCTGATTGACAGGCACCCTCCTTTCCTGATCTCTTCTTGCTGAAGTTGTCCTAGTATGTCCCAAGGACTTTACCCCTTCATGATACCTCTACCACTCTCTGTATACACACATACACAAATGTATATGCACACTGTCCTAAGTCAGTCTTTTTCAATCTAAAGACTAAAGTGACTTTATCTTTGACTGCTGAGTGGTAACAGGAGAAAGAGAATGAATTCAATTTATTTTAACTACATAGGAGCTAAAGGTTGAGGGTGTGTTTACTCATCCAGGGCAAGGTCTGTGCTCTAGAGTCTTAGAATTTAAAGATAAGCTGATTATAAATAAATTGTACTAAGATGTTAATATACAAACAATGGTACTCAATTTCCCTGACCATAGAAATATTCATATCTTAATAGGATATATGGTTAAAAATAAAAGCAATTCCCCCCACAAAAACAATTTCAGGCATTAAGAAGTAGGCAAGGAGACTGATATTCCTCATATCATGCAAGAAGGTCTATTCTATTCCTCTTATAAATACATATGGCCTAAAACAAGCGAATCTCTTCTGAAGAGACTAAATTAACAGAGTTATACAAATATCTATCCAGAATACTGTGTGGTACTTTGCACTGTAAAATATAAATACAGTAAGCCCTATCTGAATATTTATAAACTACTAAAAATCCTTAGTTAGACCAGGTGCGGTGGCTCACGCTTGTAATCCCAGCCCTTTGGGAGGTCAAGGCAGGCAGATCACCTTAGGTTGGGAGAGTTCGAGACTAGCCTGACCAACATGGAGAAATCTCATCTCTACTAAAAACACAAAATTAGCCAGGCATGGTGGCACGCGCGCATAATCCCAGCTACTCGGAAGCTGAGGCAGGAGAATCACTTGAACCCAGGAGACTGTGCTTTAGGAAATATCTCACACAATTTGAGTAACAAAGCCACAATATTAAAGTTAGAAAAGTTAGAAAGGCTTTTTTTTTTTTTTTTTTTTTTTTTTTGAGACAGTCTTGCTTTGTCATCAGGCTGTAGTGCCGACTCTCTGGTTCAAGATTCTCCTGCCTCAGCCTCCCGAGTAGATGAGATTACAAGCATGTGCCACCATGCCCAGCTAATTTTTGTATTTTTAGTAGAGACAGGATTTCACCACGTTGGCCAGGATAGTCTCACTCTCCCGACCTCGTGATCTGCCCGACTTGGTCTCCCAAAGTGCTAGGATTACAGGCGTGAGCCACTGCGCCTGGCCAGAAAGGCTTTTAATAACTTTTTAGAAATAATAACAATTTACTTTGCCCAAAACAATACCAAGCTAATTATTTCAGAAGAGAATCTATAGATCAAGAGAAACTTAAGATAATGAATGAATTCCATCAGACATATTATTAAGTATTAAATCAACTATTAAATGTATCATTGTAATCTTACCTGGATATTAATCTAAAAAGCTAAAAAAGAGTAAGATTTGAACACTGACTAGATATGTGACTATATAAAAGCAAAACATAAAAAAAAAAAAATTTTTTTTTTTTTTGAGACGGAGTTTCGCTCTTGTTGCCCAGGCTGGAGTGCAATGGCGCAGTCTCGGCTCGCCGCAACCTCCGCCTCCTGGGTTCAGGCAATTCTCCTGCCTCAGCCTCCTGAGTAGATGGGATTACAGGCACACGCCACCATGCCCAGCTCATTTTTTGTATTTTTAGTAGAGACGGGGTTTCACTATGTTGACCAGGATGGTCTCGATCTCTTGACCTCGTGATCCACCCGCCTTGGCCTCCCAAAGTGCTGGGATTACAGGCGTGAGCCACCGCGCCTGGCCATAAAAATTTTTAAAGGAATAAATTACAATGCCACCTACCCCCTCAAAAAAACTTGAAGTGAGGCTGGGCGTGGTGGCTCACGCCTGTAATCCAAGCACTTTGGAGGCCAAGGCAGGCGGATCACCTGAGGTCGGGAGTTTAAGAGCAGCCTCACCAACATGGTGACGCCCCATCTTTAAAAAAAAAAAGGCCGAGTGCGGTGGCTCAAGCCTGTAATCCCAGCACTTTGGGAGGCTGAGGCGGGTGGATCACGAGGTCAAGAGATCGAGACCATCCTCGTCAACATGATGAAACCCCGTCTCTACTAAAAATACAAAATATTAGCTGGGCATGGTGGCGCATGCCTATAATCCCAGCTACTCAGGAGGTTGAGGCAGGAGAATTGCCTGAACCCAGGAGGCGGAGGTTGCGGTGAGCCAAGATCGTGCCATTGCACTCCAGCCTGGGTAACAAGAGCGAAACTCCGTCTCAAAAAAAAAAAAAAAACAACTTTAAGTATGATATTGTTACTTACAAGAAAATAGTTTCAAATATACTGTAAACCATTTTAGTAACAGTATCCCCTTTTTATAAATGTATATATAAATTCACATCAAATTTTGTGTAAAGAAAAAAGGCAACTCCCGTTTTTAATATACTGACACACGTATATACCTTACAAGCAGCTGCAGAGCCTCACTTCTTTACTCTTAACAGGTTCTCTTCCTTTGCTGCCATCTGACTTTCCCCTCCTCTACCCTGCAAACCCTAGGAAGATAATTCTCCCTTACTCCTATTTCCTAAACGTGGATCAAGGTATAAATTTACCCCACCCTCATACCTGCAGACTAACGCCCTTCCAGTACTATACAGTTCTCCTGTGGTATTCCTCACTGGTAACTCCTATACCTGCATGTACACCTAAGAATGAGTTTGAAATACACACACACACACACACACACACACACACACGTGGATATATTTGTATATATGAAAGACTACTTCATATTATTACTTCACATTACATATTATTACTACTTCATATTACTTCACCCAGACACAGTCTTAAAACCTTCTACAACTTTTTTATACCCCTCAAATTCTTCTATTAGGGCTGGATGCGGTGGCTTATGCCTGTAATCCCAGCCCTTTGGGAAGCTGAGGTGGGCGGATCCCTTGAGGTCAGGAGTTTGAGACCTCAAAGCGGTGGTACGTGCCAGTAAACCCAGCTACTCAGGAGGCTGAGACAGGAGAATCACCTTAACCTGGGAGGTGGAGGTTGCAGTGAGCCCAGATTGTGCCACTGTACTCCAGCCTGTGTGACACAGCAAGATTGTCTCCCCTCCGCACCCCCCAAAAAATTCTACTGGTTCTAAGCAAAAGGAGAAAGTAGAGAAATATAAAGGGGTGATTATCCCTTGATCTCGTAGTTGTGTTCCCCCCATGGAATTTTTAATTTTTTTTAAAAATTGTATTTTAAAATACAGACTAGGTCTTGCTACATTGCCCAGGCTGCTCCTGCATCCTCTCCTCAAGCAATCCTTTGGCTTCGCCCTCCCAAAGTGCTAGGATTACAGGCATGAGCCACTGTGCTTAGCTGAAATTTCTTGGAGTACTTGTTATTTCAAAAACAGGAGAAAAGATATGAGTTCATTATCTTTTTGGCAGAAATGGGTAGGGTAGCCAACAAAGCCACAATAGCAATAGGATGTCAATGCCCAAGAGAGAAAATAAAGCGGGGCAAGATGTTAGACCAGGCTGATGGTTGTTCAGCTAGCTCCTTTACCTTTTTCCCTGGACCCCCTGAATGGGTCTTCTGTTCCCTGCCCTGTCTCAGAACAGAAAAGCCACCACCCGTCACTTGGAACTGGCAGAGACCAGACTTCCATTGCCAAGAATGTGTCACAATAATAAAAGCTTGGTTAACATCTGAAGGCTTAATAGAATATTACAACAGACAAGTCTGAAGTTACCTAAATGAAATAAAGGAGCTACTTTCGGGGTAGGATGGTGGGGAAACTACTCTCCTTAAATGGATGTCCTTATGGGAGAAAATATCTAGCTCTTAATTTTAGTCTCTTAGCAGACAGATATCCTAGGAAGTTTTACTACTGTCTGGCATGCCACTGTCTTGTAAGTCTAATAAATGAGAATGTGAGCTCATGCGCTAGGCAGTTGGACTAAAGGCTGATGAAAAGGAATGATGAAGCAAATTAACAAAGGAGACCACATGCTAGACAAGGAGACACATTCTTCTTTTTTTTTTTTTTTTTTTTTCTTTTTTTGAGACAGACTCTCGCTCTGTCAGCCATGCTGGAGTGCAGTGGCACGATCTCGGCTCACTGCAATCTCTGTCTCCCTGGCTCAAGCAATTCTCCTGCCTCAGCCTCCTGAGTAGCTGAGATTACAGGTGTGTGCCACCACACCGAGCTTATTTTTGTATTTTTAGTAGAGAGAGAGTTTCACCATCTTGGCCAGGTTTGTCTCAACCTCCTGACATCAGGTTATCTGCCCACCCCAGCTTCCCAAAGGGCTGGGATTACAGGCATGAGCCACCGTGCCAGGCCAAGTGCTGTTACATTTTCTTATCCTAAGAAAACTATCAACAGGTACACTCTTTCAGAAATAAAACCTTGCTTTTGATGTCCAACACTTAAGAGAACGAGTGAAGCAATAGAAGATGATTTAATTTAACACCCTAGCCTAGGAGAGATGTGCAAGTGAGGAGCAGGTCCTATTTCTGACAAGAAGAACAGGGATGAAAAACAATGTGAGAGATAAACAAGAAACAAGCAAACAAACACTATCAGACCACTGAGCCCTAGTTGCAAGCCAGGGTGCTACACTAAGCATCCTGATTATTCCAAAGATGCTTCCAGATCCAACCCAGCCCTTTTGGCTTCTGCCAAAGAGGCACAGAAACAGACAAGTCAAGTTCCAAGAATAGTCGTGGCATACCATCCCCCTCCAACTACAATCACCCTCACGGAGATTGTTTCTGGGAGCATCTTACCCTAGAACTAACAGCAGAATTCGAAAGGGCAGTCAGTTGTTATTACTGTTTCCTTCCTTATCCAACAAAACTTCAGGAAACAGTAGATTGAGGAAACCGGAATTTAACAGCAATTAATTCATTTTAATTTTGATAACAATTCATTTAATTGGGGGGTGGTAAAATGGTTAACTCTTTTGTAAATCTAGTATTTCAGGAACTGTCTGGAAAACTACAGGTGCTAAAATCAACTTTTAAAACAGTGGACAGTCTTTTTCCTGCAAAGTTAGGGAGACTATGTATTAAGAAGTTTTGAAACCACCATAAAAGTAGATTTTTGGGCCAGGCATGGTGGCTCACGCCTGTAATCCCAGCACTTTGGGAGGCTGAAGAGGGAGAATCACCTGAGGTCAGGAGTTTGAGAACAGCCTGGTCAACATGGTGAAACCCCGTCTCTACTAAAAATACAAAAATTAGCTGGGCATGGTGGCGTGTGCCTGTAATCCCAGCTACTCGGGAGGCTGAGGCAGGAGAACTGCCTGAACCCAGGAGGCGGAGGTTGCGGTGAGCCGAGATCGCGCCATTGCACTCCAGCCTGGGTAACAAGAGCGAAACTCTGTCTCAAAAATAAAATAAAAATAAAAAAATAAAATATTTCTGCAGGGATATAACTACATAAAACGAAATACACAAATTTTGGTAATAAATGGTTCACATTCCAAAATGCCAAAATTCCACTTACAGTAACAACTATATTATAGCTTGTACTGGCTAGGTGCAGGAGCTCATGTTTGTAATCTCAGCACTTTGGGAGGCTGAGGCAGGTGTATCACTTGGGTCAGGAGTTCCAGACAAGCCTGGCTAACAGGGTGAAACCCTGTCTCTACTAAAAAATACAAAGGTTAACAGGTGTGGTGGGGAACGCCGGTAATCCCAGGTACTCAGGAGGCTGAGGCAGGAGAAGCGCTTGAACCCAGAAGGTGGAGACGGAGATTGCAGTGAGTTGACAGCCAAGATCAGGTCACTGTACTCCAAGCCTGGGCAACAGAGCAAAACTCTTGTCTCAAAAAGAAGAAAACAAAGGAAGACTATCTAAAATAAAGCCGCCTTATAAGAACAAATAATGTTAATACCCACTGACTAAGTCATTAAATCTGAGGAATACCCAGATTACGTAACTTCTGACGTTAGAGTATAAAAGAAAAGGGGCATTGATGAAACAGTGGAAATTAGGAAACACAACTACATTAAGGATAGTTACATCCCAACCAGGAATACAATTTAATGAGTCACCAGTTTAAAACGTGCAAAACTCAGACCTAGAAGGGTAAGGCTTATATAATGTTGTCCAATTATTTAAAGTGCTCAGATAATTCCTCCACATTAGAATGAACTCTGCAATTCTAAGCTTCCTACCCAAGGTCCCAATCCCATAATAGGCAATCACATTATACTAATTATGACTGTCGTGATTTATACTCATTGGAATACTGATTATTTCACAAGTCAAGTGTCTAAGCAATTTTGACCTTGAAAGGGCAAGAAAATAAAATTTAAAAGCCAGGGATATTCAATATATAACATTATATAATGTAAATATTAGGAAACAAGAGCAACAGATATAGTAAAGGTTTTTTGTAACAGAAAGTACCTAGGAAGAACAGGCCCAGAATTAGGGGGTACTAAGATAAATAAGACATGGTCCTGGCCCTCAAGAACCTCATGTACTAATGGGAAAAAAGTACATCAGCTATTATAAATCAGAGATGTGGCCTGAATGCTTTTGGTATCATAGAGTAAGAATGTCTCCTAGTATAGACAAAAGCAGAGAAGACCTCTTCAAATAGGACTCTTGGCCTGAGTCTTAAAGGAAACTCAAGAATTAGCCATTGAATAAAAGCAGGTTAGCACGTAAAATACTACAACTGTGATATATATTAATACTATATTCATTCATTCAAGAAATATTTCTTGGCTGGGCATGATGGCTCATGCTTGTAATCCCAGCACTTTGGGAGGCCAAGGCAAGAGGATGGCTTGGTTCAAGACCAGCCTGTGCAACACAGCAAAACTCTGTCTCTATTAAAAATACCTAAAAAAAAAAAAAAAAAAATTAGCCAGGTGTGGTGGCACATGCCTGCAGTCCCACCTACCTGGGAGAATGAGGTGAGAGAATCACTTTAGCCTAGGGAGGTTGAGGCTGCTGTGAGCCATGTGCTCCAGCCTGGGCACTGCACTCCAGTCTGGGCAACAGAGTGAGACCTTGTCTGGAAAAAAAAAAAAAAAAAAAAAAGGAAATACTTTTGGACCACCCACTGTATGCCAGGGACAGGCCATATTTACAGGACTACCTGTACTTTAGTATGGCTAGATCCTCAGGAGCATGTATGAGATTGGGAATGCACCCAATTAGGAAAGCTTTGGATACTCTGTTAAGGAGTTTGGACCTCACTCTAAAGATGGTAAGAAATCATTAAAACTGGTAAGCAAGGAAGCAACAAGATCAGAGCTGTATATATCCCGACTCAGGCTTTCTTATGCTTTCCCTCTGAGGAGCTGCCATGAAGGCTCCAGAGGAGAGGAAGGAGCTGACATGTCCCATGTTTTAAAGATACGGCATGAGACTCTGCTGAAAGGCCTACCACCTCTCCACCCCCACGTTCTATCATCGGACTTCACCAGTGGAATAAAAAGGTCCAGTACCAGGAGCAGGTAGGAAACAGAAAAGTAACAGAGAGGAAAGAGAGTTCCTCTGGCCAAGATGCATAAGGGTCACCTCCAGGAACTACTTATATTTTAAACAGAATATGATACCAACAAAATAAAACTAGAGGATATTAACCTGATGACAAAGTAAATTTTATGATGTATTTTATCACAATTAAAAGTAATTTTTTAAAAGAAAAAATCATCTGAAATGTAGGTGAAATATTTTTCTATTCTGTCATTTAAAATGATAAAGATTAGTTCAGATAATAATTCCCCCATTCTCCACATTTAAAGAACTCTTCCAAATCCACCCTCTACCACAAAGCTAAATGTGCAAAAGTATAAAAAGCCTGATAATTACTTTATTAGGGGAGAGAAGAGAATCATATCCCAAATGGACAACATCCAATAACCAACTATCCTTGAGAGTTGCAATGGTGCCGGGCGCGGTGGCTGAAGCCTGTAATCCCAGCACTTTGGGAGGCCGAGGCGGGTGGATCACGAGGTCAAGAGATCGAGACCATCCTGGTCAACATGGTGAAACCCCGTCTCTACTAAAAATACAAAAAAATCAGCTGGGCGTAGTGGTGCGTGCCTGTAATCCCAGCTACTCAGGAGGCTGAGGCAGGAGAATTGCCTGAACCCAGAAGGCGGAGGTTGCGGTGAGCCGAGATCGCGCCATTGCACTCCAGCCCGGGTAACAAGAGCGAAACTCCGTCTCAAAAAAAAAAAAAAAAAAAAAAAGAGAGTTGCAATGGTGCTAACTGCCACCAAAAAGAATGCACATGGATTTGGACACATTCTAATAGTACAGCTGTCTGCCCAGGCATGCTGCTGTAAGAACAGTACATTCCTCTTTGTTCTGTCCTCCACCCACCTGAAGCCCCATTATGAAAGGGAGTTTAAACAAAACTGTCACACTTAAGCCTCTTAACATATGTGTATTTTCAGTAAGATCCACTAGGTAAAAATAGTGGCAGTAAACCCCTCCGACATTGCCCAAAGATTAGACTCTGAAGATTTCTGAAGAGGAAAATAATTTTGGTAACAAGTATCTGTCAAAAGTTTTGACTTAAGATTGCAATCTAGTTGCAAAGATAGGGAAATAAGTTACTAACTTTCAGGAAGGTAGAGGACTACTGAGAATCAGATTAATGGGGTCTGAGTCCTAAATAGCTGACTTATTAGCAGCTCTGTGACCTTGGGAAAACTGCCCAACCTCTCTGAGCTTCAGTTTTCTCATCTATGAAACATGATTAATGATGTTTACAACATATATATCATAGTGTTGCTGTGAAAAGCCAAGAACTAAATGTAACCCTAACTCAGTACACACTCTATCGCACCCTCTTAATTTCATGGAGCTCCTTTTGAATACCATGTTTTCTCTTTCCAGCTCATTCTTTCTAATACATAAATTGATAGAATCATGTGACCCCACCAGATCTCCCATCTACTGACCGAACTATCTTTTCACTGTTCCTCACCCTGTGAAGTCCTCTCTTCTCTCCTTACTCAGCTTAAGTTCCATGGCCCATCATTATAATCACCTGCTCCTCTCTCATTTGGACATACTAACTTTGCAGAGCCACAAGCTGGGTAAATTCAACTATTCTCCTACTCCTAAAGTGAAGCTGACTGGCCTCACTTTTACCTCAGGACCTCTGGCCTCAAATGAGCCCTTAACACTGCCTGGTTATCATACTGTATTTCTCTAGACCATTCACTTCCCCACTTTTCTAGACAATTATATGCTCTCTTCTCTTTTCAAACTCCTAATACCTTCTTCTACCTCCTTTCTTACTAAGCCAATGACCCAGCTTAGAAAATTAAAGTGATCAGAGAAGATCTTCCAGGGTACTTGATTTTCTGTTTCTGAGCTATTTCACTTAAGACAGTGGCTTCCAGTTCCATCCATGTTGCCACAAAAAGATATGATTTTATTCATTTTTACAGCTGAATAGTATTCCATTGTATACACCTATTGTATTTTTTTATACATCTATCCTTTGATAGACATACCAAAACCTTTTAATCTTAATTGTCAGCTTTATGGTTGTGGTATTTTCTTATTTTTTTATTTGAATTAACATTTTGCATATTTAAATTTATTTAGGAGCGTTAAGTATGCAGTGTTAGTGGAAATTTTTTTTTGGTTAACAGCTTACAGTATCTTATTAATTTTAACAAGGAGGACCAGTTTGGCTTTGTAGGATATCTGATTTATGGAACATTTTAGGATATCAATCAGTATTTTTTTGAGGTACAGAAAACTAGAAGTAAATTGTCATAGTATTGCTGCCAAGAATCATTGGGGCTCTTGATTTAAATAGCTAAGAATTTTTTTTTTTTTGAAACAGGGTCTCACTGTCACCCAGGCCAGAGTGCAGTGGTGAGATCATGGCTCACTACAGCCTCAATCTCCTGGGCTCAAGTGATCTTCTACTTGAGATCTCCCAAATAGAGAGCTGCGTGTTCTCACGTACAAGTAGAAGCTAAATAACGTGTACACATGGACACAGAGTGTAGAATAAGGCACTGGAGATTCAGAGGGTGGGACGGGAGGTGAGGGCTGAGAAATCACTTAATGGGTATGACTTACATTATTCAAGTGATGGTGTACACTAAAAGCCCAGACTTTACCACTATGTAACAAAGGTGCACTGGTACCACTTAAATTTTTAACAACAAAAAAAAAGATTAGAAAGTTTATAAAAATGTGTATTCCTGGAAATTAAGGTTGATTTTCACTTGGAGGAAGATAATCACAAGGCTGTTAACCTTCTCAACAAAAAGAAAGCATCTTTCTATGTATGCATAAAGCAGTCAACTCAGGTCAATTAATCACAAAGCAACAATCCAACAAAAAGAGATAATACCTGTCTTTGACAACTGAACTTATAAAAAAAAATTTTAATAAAAACATAAGTTAAAACAATGTAGAGCACTAAACTAGAAGCCAGAAGACCAAAGTTCTGGTCTTTTCTCTGCCATAACTAAATATGGGAATTTTACTGTGTTTCCATTTCTCCACCTGTAAAATTAAGGAACAGGAGAAAAGAGCATTCTAAAATTATTTCAGAGTTTTCTGAGCTTTTTCCTGACGAGCAAGACAACTTGTGGTCTGGTCCTTGGACTTTCCTAGCAGCATGACCCCCAAATGCCAGTCTCCAATCCCACCTCAAAAGAAGACACCAAGACCACCTCCTGTTCTGAGACCAGAGGAGACATCATCAGCCTCTCTAGACTTGTGGAAGAAGAGAGAAAAAGAACAGAAAGCAATTGAACATACTGATGAAGTACAAAATGAAATAGACAGACTTAATGAACTAAGAGAGGACTTTTGAAAGCAGAACAGAAAACTAAACTCAGTCAACGATTTTCTTCATAAGAGGTCAGAACTGATCTCCAAAATCACAAATCTGAGGGTAACAACATTTGTCAACCATCCTCAAGTGTCTGCACGGCTTAGGGAGGAGGATGGAGAGGCACTACATTATCTGACCAGAGTTGAAGTGACAGAATTTGAAGATATTAAGTCAGGTTACAGAATAGACTTTTATTTTGATGAAATTCCTTCCTCTGATAAGTTCTCTCCAAAGAATTTCATCTGAATGAGAGTGGTATTGAATCTTCAAAGTCCACTGAAATCATATGGAAATCTGGAAAGGATGTGATGAAACATTCAAGCCAAAACACAGAATAAAGCCAGCAGGAAGAGGCAGCATGAGGCGCCAGAGAGCTTCTTTACTTGGTTTACTGACCATTCAGATGCAGGTGCTGATGAGTTAGGAGAGGTCATCAAAGATGACATTTGGCCCACCCCATTACAGTACTACTTGGTTCCAGATATGGATGATGGAGGAGGAGGAGGCGACGATGATGATGATGATGATGATGATGACGATGATGATGATGATGATGATGACGACGATGAAGAGGAGAAAGGACTGGAAGATACCGATGAAGAGGGGATGAGGAAGAAGGTGAAGAAGATGAAAATGATGATGAAGGGGAGGAATGAGGAGGATGGAGGAGAGGTTGACTAACAGAACACTGATGGATTCAACCTTCCTTTAAAAAATTTTCTCCAATCCCTGGGAGCAAGTTGAAGTCTTTTTTTTTCCCCACTTGTTGCTCAGTTGCCCTGTTCTTGAGGTCTCTCTTCTCTACACCATGGTTCTCAACTTATTTGGGGGGTAAATACCTTGAGCAGAATATTATGGGAAAAGAGTCTCAAACCCTTTTTGTTCCAAATTCATTTTTATCCCTTCCTGTCTGAACAAAAACTGTATGGAATCAACATGACCGAGCTCTGTGGGAAAGAAGAAAAACCTGCTCCCTTCGCTCTGCTGGAAGCTGGAGGGTGCGAGGCCCCTGTGTAGCAGCACACGGAATTCTAGCTCGTTTCCTCCTTTCTCTGTACATTGGACTCAGAGAGTACACTGTCTCTCTATGTGAATAAGAATAGTTAGTGTTAACCAATATACATCTACTCTCTCTTGTTTAAAAAGGGGGAAATTTTTTTTAAATATAGGGTTAGAGAAGGTCAGCAAAGGGTGGATTTGAGATGTTTGAGTGGGTTAAGCGGGCATTTTGACAAAGTGGTATCTCTTTTGGTACGTTAAATTGAGATGTCTGACAGACATCCCTGTAGTTTAAGGTTAACACTTTTATTTTTTGACAGAGTATTGCTCTGTTGCCCAGGCTGGAGTGCACTGGTGCAATCTCAGCTCACTGCAACCTCTGCCTCTCAGGTTCAAGCCAACTCTCCTGCCGTCAGTCTCCTGAGTAGCTGGGATTACAGGTGCACACCACCATGCCCGGCTAATTTTTGCATTTTTAGTAGAGACGGGGTTTCACCATGTTGGCCAGGCTGATCTTGAACTCCTTACCTCATGATCCACTCACCTCAGCCTCCCAAAGTGCTGAGATTACAGGCGTGAGCCACCACATCTGGCCTTAAGGTGACACTTTAAAAAAAACTCTCTCCTAATAATGACTTGAGCCTTGCCACTCAATGGGAGAATCAGCAAAACCTGTAGTATCTTATTGGGAATTAATATTCTCTTTTTTTCCTTTAGTTCACTCACGAGTAGAAGGAATTGATATTCTCTATTGTAATTTTCAACCTGTTTATTTTTTAAATTTTTGTTTTACTGGAAAGGAAAGATGATGCTCAGTTTTAAAAGTTAAAAGTGCACAAGTTTCTTTTCTAAGTTGCTTTGTTATAATAAAACTGTGTTCACAAAGGAAAAAACTTATTTCAGCTCAAACATCTTACGACTCCATGACCCAAAGTGAGGTATGTCATATTATGTTTTCTTATTTTAAATAGAAATTAAAAGTACATTCATTTGAGGTAAAGGTAGCATTATATAGTTTTTGACTAAAAGAGGTAGCTGTACATAAAGATAATAGCAATAATAAAAACCCATGAAAAAATATAATGAGAATTGATTAATAAAAATATACAATGCTTTGCCTGGATAAAGTACTTCTGTAATACTATTTTTTTAATTTAAAAAATTATCTTCTGCCGGGTGCAGTGGCTCAAGCCTGTAATCCCAGCACTTTGGGAGGCCAAGGCAGGTGGATCACGAGGTCAAGAGATCGAGACCATCCTGGTCAACAAGGTGAAACCCTGTCTCTACTAAAAATACAAAAAATTGGCTGGGCATGGTTGTGCGTGCCTGTAATCCCAGCTACTCAGGAGGCTGAGACAGGAGAATTGCCTGAACCCAGGAGGCGGAGGTTGCGGTGAGCAGAGATCGCGCCATTGCACTCCAGCCTGGGTAACAAGAGCGAAACTCCGTCTCAAAAAAAAAAAAAATTACCTTCTAAACCATTAACTTGAAATACTTAACAGTTAATTTTATTAAGTCCTATTTTAGGAAGCCTAGAGAAGCAAACCAAATTAATAGAAATTGAGAGTAAAGAAAATTAGCAATGGGCTGGGCACAGTGGCTCACACCTGTAATCCCATCAGTTTGGGAGGCCCAGGCTCAGAGATCACCTAAGGCCAGGAGTTCAAGACTAGCCTGGAAAACATGGAGAAACCCTGTCTCCACTAAAACTACAAAAATTAGCCAAGTGTGGTGGGGTGAACCTGTAATCCTAGCTACTTGGGAGGCTGAGGCAGGAGACTCGCTTGAACCTGGGAGGCAGAGGTTACAGTAAGCCAACATCGTACCAATGCACTCCAGCCTGGGTGACAGACAGAGAGTCTCGTCTCAAAAAAAAAAAAAAAAAAAAAAATTAACAACGCCCTTCTGGGTTCCAACTACTCAATAAGTAATATATATTAGTCTTGAAATTTATTTCACAATTCTTTTCGAGCATGTGTGTATGGGTTTATTAGTCATTTCAACTTTTCCGCCCCCCCTCCCCGATGGAGTTTGGCTCTTGTTGCCCAGGCTGGAGTGCAATGGTGTGATCTCAGCTCACTGAAACCTCCACCTCCTGAGTTCAAGCAATTCTTCTGTCTCAGCCTCCTGAGTAGCTGGGATTACAGGTGCCTGCTACCACGCCCAGCTAATTTTTTTGTATTTTTAGTAGAGAGAGAATTTTACCATGTTGGCCAGGTTTGGCTCCAACTCCTTACCTTAGGTGATCTGCCCACCTCAGCATCCCAAAGTACTGGGATTACAGGCGTGAGCCACCACACCCAGCCTTAACTTCTTTCTTAAACCTAACTGAATCCAGCAAAAATTTATTTAAAGTTTTCTTGAGTTGTCAATATGCTGGGCTTTCCCTTTAACTTTCATTTCCCATTTCTCTTCTGCCTCCAGTACCATTTACTTATTTATTATTTTCTGAGACAGAGTCCAACTGTCACCCAGGCTGGAATGTAGTAACACGATCTCGGCTCACTGCATCTTCCGCCTCCTGGGTTCAAGCGATTCTCCTGCCTCAGCCTCCTGAGTAGCTGGGATTACAGGCACGTGCCACCAGGCCCGGCCAATTTTTGTATTTTTAGTAGAGATGGGGTTTCACCATGGTGGTCAGGCTGGTCTTGAACTCCTGATCTCATGATCCGCCCACCTTGGCCTCCCAATGTGCTGGGATTACAGGTGTGAGCCATGGTGCCCAGCCCTATTTATTTATTTTTTAGACAGCGTCTCATTCTGTCACCCAGGCTGGAGTGGTGTAACCTAGGCTCACGGAACCTCCACTTCCCATGTTGAAGCAATTCCTGTTCCTCAGCCTCCCCAAGTAGCTGGGGGACCACAGGCACATGCCACCACGCCTGGCTAAATTTGTATTTTCAGTGGAGATGGGGTTATGCCATGCAGGCCAGGCTGGTCTCAAACTCCTGACTGCAAGTGATTTGCCTGCCCCCACAGAGTGCTGGAATTACAGTCATGAACCACCACACCCGGCCACAACACCATTTATATTTTAAAGTACTTTGCAGCGTCCACTTTGGTTTTCCGCTTTCTACATCTTTACCATGTCTGGTTTCTCTTTTTCTTTCTCACAAGTGATTTCATTTTTGACTCAAGGGACTTCATTCACCCAGTTAGGTATTAATAGTTCTGAAATTCTCAAATTTCAGATTTATTTCCTGTGTTGCGCCTCCTTTCTAGACTTAGGAGGCGCAACATAGGAAATAAATACCAGACATAGCAGGTTCCCCAGCAAATCCAGACATATTATTCTGTCAGTTTAAATTTTCCAGGTTGACATTTTTATATTCCATTTGTTTTCATCACTACTAACTTGCTTGCTTAAAGTCTACGGATTTTGCCTTTCAAATACTTTCTACAACTTTGGTATACATTGGCAAAACCAAGGAAGTTTCAAATTCAAAATGTCATCTAGTCAAAATGGAGAGGAAAATAGCACGCAATATTTAATTTGTCAAAACTGTGCAACATAGTCTTTTTTGGAAGACCTAGGAAAAAATTCATTGTACGCTATAACTATAAAAGGTATTGGAGTTTCTTTGGGGAAGTTTACCAAATTTCTTCAAATATGCAAGTGATACTTTATCTGTACAAATTTGAATCCCTCCAGAGTTTTAACTATAATTCCTAAAGTTATCATTTACAAATACAAATGTTCATTACAAATTCATGTTGCATCTTACCTCCATTCCTCAAGGGGTATAAGTCAAATCTAAGAGAGAAATACTACTAACTAAATTTGATAAAGCTCACTATATCTAGTATAGTGTTGTATACTCTATGGTTATTTCAGATCATAGCTAATCTCTCTGCTTTCACCCTTGCCTCCCAGAGTTTATTCTTCACAGAGCAGCTAGACTGAACGCTGCAAATCTAAACTCTCCAAGATTCCCATCCCACTCAGAATAAAATCCTACTTCCTTATTATGGTATACAAACCCTACATAAACCAGTCATCAGCAATCCCCAACACTACTCCCACACAACTCTTTTACCTTCTTTTTCCTCTTATATATTATTCCCTACTATTCTCCTTCGGGCTTCCTCTCCAGCCAGTCTAGCCTCTTTTGCAGTTCTGGAAGGATATACACCTCTTCTGTAAATATAGTCTCCAGATTTTTGCCCTTGATGGTCCTCTTCCTGGAATGCTTTTATCTCAAAAGCCACAAGTTTGACTCTTTCAGATAGTAATTATCTGCTCAAATGCCTCCCCCCCCCCCCCCCAACAGCATGTCAGCTGGGTGTGGTGACGCAGGCCTGTAATCCTAGCACTGTGGGAAGCCAAGGTGGATGGATCATCCGAACTCCTGAGGTCAGGAGTTCGAGACCAGTCTGGCCAATATGTTGAAAGCCCCCCCATCTCTACTAAAAATACAAAAAAAAAAAAAAAATAGCGGGGCATGGTGGCACACACACTGTAATCCCAGTTACTCAGAAGGCTGAGGCAATGGAGGTTGCAGTGAGCCGAGATCACACCACTGCACTCCAGCCTGGACAACAGAGGAAGACTGTCTCAAAATAAAAATAAAAATAAAAGTAATACAGCACCTCTATGATCACCCTCTCCCTTTAACCAGCACTATCTTCCTCCCTACCACTCATCACCACATTATATAGTAAATAAATATTTAGTTAGCACCTGTCTCTACCCACTATAATGTAATTTCCATGAAGGCCGTGATTCGTTCATTTCCAGTTCCAAGAAATTTGTTCATTGCTGTATTTCCAGTTCCAAGTACCTGGTAGGTGCTTAATAACTGTTAAGTAGATGAAAATTTAAAATGTCTGACTCTAGAATCCATGTTATCAACTTTAATTATTCATACACACCAAAGAAGTCCTTTAAATAATAAATGTTTAAAGTATATTTAAACTGGGAATATTGATTGCCTCTAGAGAAGAGGCTAAAGGGAGAGAAATATAAGGAGATTAAATGTATCTTAAATGTATCTTGAACTGTATTAATGAGTCGACTTTTCAAAATTAAATAAAATGTAACATGTTAATCTAACAGATTACAGCAATGAATTACATTAACTTTCCAGTTTAATTCTGCATTCTCAGGATGTGGAACACTAATAAAACATGACAATCTTCATGTTATTCTAGGGTGTTTTTATTTTCTTTTTCTGCTTGTTGTTCTTTTGAAACAAAGTTTAGCTCTTGTTGCCCAGGCTGGAGTGCAATGGTGTGATCTTGGCTCACTGCAACCCCTGCCTCCCAGGTTCAAGTGATTCTCCTGTCTCAGCTTTCCAACTAGCTGGGATTACAGGAATATGCCATCATAGCCGGCTAATTTTGTATTTTTAGTAGAGACGGGATTTCACCATGGCTTAGAGAAGCCAGGCTGGTCTTGAACTCCTGACCTCAGGTGATCTGCCCGCCTCAGCCTCCCAAGTGCTGGAATTACAGGCGTGAGTCACTGCACCCAGCCCTGTTCAAGGGTGTTTTAATGAGACTCTTCAGGAATTTCTCAGAGCACAAGAAGTTAAATGTTACTCCCTTAAATGTTTCCTACTCTTGTATCGTATTACATTTTAATTAGCAAACACCTTGTCACTAGGAAGTCGTCATCTAAATCCATTTGTTCATTAATAAAGGGTGACACAACCACCAAACAGTAAGTGGAGTCTGAAGATAGGAAAAACAAAATCCCACAGTGTTTTTGCCTACTCTCACCACTCAGCACAGTATTTCTGACACCAGACGTGTGGGGTTATTTCCTCTACACACCAAGCAAGCAGTGCAAAAGCTGGGTGTCTTACAATTTAACTCAATTCTATCTACCTGGAGATAGTATCAGATTCCACAATTTGAGGGCTCAGGCCCACATGACTGTCTCAGACTTCAGATGCCATTTCTGATTGACTGGCAATAAATTGGGGTTTCAACAACCCCCTCCTTGGGTTTAAATTGCAAGAGTGACTCACAGAACTCAGGGAAACACTTTACATGCATTTACCCATTTATTACAAAGAATATTACAAAGGATACAGATGAACAGCCAAATTAAAAGATACACAGAGTAAGGTATTCAAGAAGAGGAGCCAGGCCGGGCATGGTGGCTCACACCTGTAATCCAAGCATTTTGGAGGCCAAGGTGGGCGGTTCAACTGAGGTTGGGAGTTCAAGACCAGCCTGACCAACATGGTGAAACCCCGTCTTTTAAAAAAAAAAAAAAAAAAAGACAGCAGAAGAGCCTGAGCAGAGTCCTTCAGGAACCTCCATGTGTTCAGCTACCCCAAAGCTCTCTGAACCCAGTACTTCTGGGTTTTGTGGAGGTTTCACTACATAGGCATAAACAATTAAATCACTGGCCATTGGTGATCTCAACTTTCAGCCTCTCTCCTCTCCAGAGAGATGGTGAGGGCTGAAAGTCCCAACCTTCTAATCATGCCTCGGTCTTTCAGCTGACCAGCCCCCATCCTGAAGCTACCTAGGGGGTCCCCAGCCTCCAATCATCTTATTAGCATACAAAAGACACTCTAATCACTAAAGAAGAGTCCTAGAATTTTAGGAGGGCATTTTTGGGGGGGTGGGGGTGCAGGAAACAGAATAAAGACCAAATACATATTTTACAATGTCACCAGGTTTCATTGTTTTAAGAAATTCTGTCACCAAAGTTGCCATAACCAAAGAATATTCCAGGATATGCTCCACTATAACCAGAATTTAAGGTCCTAGGCCTGGTAATGGAGTTGGAAGGAAAAAGTGTCGTGTTAAGTAGGAAAAAGCAGAAGCAGTGATCCAGTCATTTCCCATTTCCTCTTCTAACCACAGCTAGTCCCTATTTAGATAGGAAGCCACTCCTAGTTCTCTTGAAAACAGTGGTCCTCTCAGCACCAAGAAGGCCACAGGAAGGAGGTCACTTTCAGAAAAGAAAACCCAGTTAGGCGAATGCCGCGTGAGACGAGGGTCTTGCATGCCATTTCTTGTTTTCACCATACAGACAGAACAGCATCAGCCTCACAAAGTGACATAATATAAGAAGGGCAAGGATTCCTTGTATGCCCAGTGAAAAAGGCACTATGATCGGAAGCAGAGTAGCTATGGTGGGCAGACAAAACCAATTTTCCGGAAGAAGGCTAAGACCACAAAGAAGATTGTGCTAAGGCTGGAATGTGTTGATCCTAACTACAGACTCAAGAGGATGCTGGCCATTAAGAGATGCAAGCATTCTGAACTGGGAGGAGATAAGAAGAGAAAGGGCCAAGTGATCCAGTTCTAAACTTTGGGATATTTTTCTTTTATTGACAATGTTGAAGCCATAAAAAAATTACCTGTAGGAAAATAAATACAGTTATATTCTTATGTTAAAAAAAAGAAAGAAAAGAAAAGAAAACACAGAATGTTAGAATGATAACAGTAATGAAATCCTTCATGGACCAATACTAGACTAACAGTCTTCCTAGCACTTTATATTCTTACTACATCACAAAGGATGAGGATTATAAACCAGTAGTTAGGAAGAATAAGCACTGCTGCTTTCTGCCAGCTGTAAGGAAATAGACTATTGCACTTAATTTTCAAAATCAAATAATTTCACCTAATATGAAATTATTAGATGTTGTATGATAGTGTAAGAACCTTAACCTTTCTGTATGAAATCCACCCCCCCAACTTTTTTTTTTTTTTTTGAGATGGAGTTTCCCTCTTGCTGCCGGGGCTGAAGTGCAAAGGCACCATTTCGGCTCACTGCAACCTCCACTTCCTGGGTTCAAGCAATTCTCTCGCCTCATTCTTCCAAGTAGCTGGGATTATAGGCATGGGCCACCACACCTGGCTAATTTTTCATATTTTTAGTAGAGGCAGGGTTTCACCATATTGTCCAGGCTGGTCTCAAACTCCGGACCTCAGGTGATAACCACCTGCCTCAGCCTCCCAAAGTGCTAGGATTACAGGCATTAACTAACACACCCGGCATCTGAAATCACTTTATATACATATATCCTCCTGTCATTTAAATAATCAACACTCTGCTAAGATTTTTTAAAATCACTAAAGAGTTTTGAAAAAAATTACTAAGAAACAGTCCGTGTCATGTTAAATGACAAATGGAACAATTACTCCCTCAACTGAAATGAGACAGAAAATTTGACAACCATTTGGAAACTGTCATATAAAAATTAAGGTTGGGGCCGGGCGCGGTGGCTCAAGCCTGTAATCCCAGCACTTTGGGAGGCCGAGGCGGGTGGATCACAAGGTCAAGAGATCGAGACCACCCTGGTCAACATGGTGAAACCCCGTTTCTACTAAAAATACAAAAAAAAAATTAGCTGGGCATGGTGGTGTGTGCCTGTAATCCTAGCTACTCGGGAGGCTGAGGCAGGAGAATTGCCTGAACCCAGGAGGCGGAGGTTGTGGTGAGCCGAGATCGCGCCACAGTGAAACTCCGTCTCAAAAAAAAAAAAAAAAAAAAAAATTAAGGTTGGACCTAAGCAAAAGCATTATAAATGGTTTTTCTTTTGCATTTATATTATCTTTTTTAAAAAAGATATATTTAATTGCAAACTAAGTATAGAAGCAGAAGAGTAACTGATACTTTGTGACATTTTACCATTCCCCTACAGTCAAAATATAACAAAATACTTAAACCAATCAAATTCCACTCCTTTGTTAGTAACTGCACATAGCAAGGAATCTAACTATACTCAGTATTACAGAATTAGTTATGAAAATCCACAGGAACACCTTGGCTCTCACTGTACCACAGGAAGATATAGCTGGCATCTTCAGCATGCTAGTCAATCTATCCAAATGCGCAACTAAAAGGCATTTGGATATTTATCCCAGCCCTCTCTAGCTCTTTACTATTTCATTAGGGAGACAGAGACAAACCAAAAAATATGATAAGAGAATGTCAAATGCAACCTGTAGAAGTATCACTCAGGCTCATATTACAACCAACTCTCAATAAATCCTAGACCACTTGTATTTTCACTTGACAAATAAATATCCTTGTTCTCTTACACTGCCTGAATTTCCATTTTCCAAATCATGTGGTCATAATGGCACACAACTTCATTCATTTGTTGGAAGTAGCAGAAAAATCAAGTAAATTAACTAAAGCAGATTGAGTTAAATCTGACAATTCACTTAACCTTTAAGTACTTATGTGTCAGGCATAGAAGAATGAAATACATGGCATGCAGAAAAAAAAAAAAAATCATATCACATAGAAAAAAAATTTTTTTAACTAGGTTAGGAAAAGTAAATTAATAAATTTAGGTTAATTGAAGTATGTTCTGAAACATTAAGTCTGATAACTTCTTCCTAATAAATACAAGAACCTGAATTTTCTTGAAATTTTGCTATTTTAAGTATAGGACTCAACTTTTCACATTTTTCTTTAAAGCATTAAATCACACTGTATTGTGTCTATTTTCAATTACTTCTTAAATTACTGGAAAGAAATCAAGATAACATTAAACCCTTAAAATATCTTTGTTAGTAAAATGAATTATTTTCTTTGTTGTCTATATCAAAGTCATATATTTCATACTTTTCTAAGGTAAACATTTGAACAGCATACATGGTATGATAGAGAAAGTTATAATGAACTCACACCAAACATCAGCCTTTCTGAATTTCCAAAAGAGGACACAGTTGCAAAAAAAAAAAAAAAAGAGAGAACCGTGATTTACATGTACCATGAAAAAAAATGTAATAATCAGTTATTCTAAAGTGCTCAAAGAAGTCAATTTGAGGCACCACCACCAGAAAAAGTGGCCAATGAAATCACATAACATTTCCAAACTTTAAAAACATAGAAGGCTCTTTCTAAAGGTGAATATTATCGTCAAATCAGTAACTCAAACCAGCCCTGTCTGCTTTTTTTTTTTTTTTTTTCAGGTAAGCAAGTGGATTGATTGATTGATTGATTGAGACAGAGTCTTGCTCTGTCATCCAGGCTGGAGTGCAATGACATCATCTTGGCTCACTGCAACCTCTGCCTCCAGATCCAAGCAATTATCCTGCCTCAGCCTCCTGAGTAGCTGGGATTATAGTTGCCTGCCACCATGCTCAGCTAATTTTTTGTATTTTTAGTAGAGACAGTTTTCACCACGTTCACCAGGCTAGTCTTCAACTCCTAACCTCAAGTTATCTGCCTGCCTCAGCCTCCCAAAGTGCTGGGATTACAGGCGTGAGCCACCGTGCCCAGCCTCATTTTTAAGTTATAGTGGCAACCAGATTTTCATCCTAAGTACTGGAGTATCCCCTAGTGGACTAGTGAGGAACGGTTTCTTGGTATACTAAATCAAACTGTCATAATAAATTCACTTTTTTATAATCTCACCTATATATCTTTTTTTCCCATGGTTAAAACAGAGTTAATATTAGTTTTTATAAATTTCTTAATTTTGACTACAATGAAGGTCCTGTGAGGTGGAAACATATTTTTTGACAAATATTGTCTCCAATGTTTCAAATACAACAACCTCTTCCAAGAATCTTGTTACATGACCATGAATTTAGCAACTGAAAATCAATCTTCCTTAACAGTTGCCCAGTAATATAATTTAAGGCAAAGGAAGTTTTTATGGAAATTAAACTACCTCACTGAACTAAATGTCAACAACCAAATCATGAACATCAAGCAGAGTGCTTTCTAAAGAGTCAGGGGTCATCAAAAATAAATTTGAGAGGCCGGGCGTGGTCGCTCACATCTGTAATCTCAGCACTCTAGGAGGCCAAGGCAGGCTGATCATGAGGTCAGGGGATTGGGACCATCCTGGTCAACATGATGAAACACCATCTCTACTAAAATACAAAAATTAGCCAACTGTGGTGGTGCATGCCTGTAGTCCTAGCTACTCAGAAGACTGAGGCAGGGGAATTGCTTGAACCCAGGAGTCAGAGGTTGCAGTGAGCGGAGATCGTACCACTGCACTCCAGCCTGGCAATAGAGCAAGACTCAAGTCAGTCAATAAATAAATACATTAATTAATTAATTGAGAAACTACTGATGGAGGCTTGAAAATGATTTTACATATAATTTCTGCTAATATGGAATAAAGATTTTTAAAAAACAATTTTTAAGGTATCGACACTATTTACACACAACACTATTTACACGTAAAACATTTCATATTTCTGCAAATAATTAAAATCTACTGAAGAATACAACAGCTCCATCTAACAACATGATTGGAACCTTATGAGAGACTCTGAGCTAGAATCACCCAGCTAAGCCACTTGCAGATTTCTGACACTCAGAAATCATGTGAGATAATAAATGTTGTTTGTTTTAAGCTGCTAAACTTAGGGATGACTGGTTACTCGGCAACAATTATGTTGTGTTTAATATGCTTAAAGAAAAAAGAGGGTAGGCTGGGCACAGTGGGTCATGCTTATAATCCCAGAACTTTGGGAGGCCAAGGCGGGCGGATCACTCGTGGCCAGGAGTTCGAGACCAGCCTGATCCACATGGTGAAACCCCATCTCTACTAAAAATACAAAATTAGCCAGGCATGGTGGCACATCCCTGTAATCCCAGCTACTGGGGAGGCTGAGGCAGGAGAATTGCTTGAACCCTGGAGGCGGAGGTTGCTATGAGCCAAGATCGTGCCATTGCACTCGAGCCTGGGCAACAAGAGCGAGACTCCGTCTCAAAAAAAAAACAAAGAAAGAAAAAAGAGGGTTAATGATAGAAAAAAATGGCACTATAAAACAAAGACCAACAAGTCAACAACAAAAAAGCAAACATTCAAAATTGGGCAAAGGACTTCAAAATTTCCTTTTAAAAGATACACAAAGAGCTAATAAAACACTGTTAAAAGACGCCCAACGTCACCGATCATTAAGGAAATGCGTATCAAAACCACAAAGAAAGGCAAGGCATGGTGGCTCACAACTGTAATCCCAACACTTTGGGAGGCTGAGGCAGGCAGATTATCTGACGTGAGGAGTTCGAGACCAGCCTAGCAAACATGGTAAAACCCCGTCTCTACTAAAAATACAAATTTTACCCGGGCATGGTGGTATGCTCCTATAGTCCCAGCTACTCAAGAGGCTGGGGCAGGAGAATCGCTGGAACCAGGGGGAAGAGATTGTAGTGAGCTGAGATTTTGTCACTGCACTCCAGCTGGGGCATCAGAGCAAAACTCTGTCTCAAAAAAAAAAAAAAAAAACACACACAGTGAGATAACATGTCACAGCCATTAGGATGGCTACTATTAAAACACACACACACACACACACACACACACACACACAGAGAGAGAGAGAGAGAGAGAGAGAGAGAATAACACATCTTGGTGAGGGTGTGGAGAAACTGGAACCCTGGTGCAATATTGGTGGGAACATAAAATGGTAAAGCCACTATGGAAGACAGTATAATGGTTTCTCAGAAAAATTAAACACAGAATTACCATATGATCCAACAATTCCATTTCTGTATACATATTTAAAAGAACTAGCCGGGCACGGTGGCTCAAGCCTGTAATCCCAGCACTTTGGGAGGCTGAGGCGGGTGGATCATGAGGTCAGGAGATCGAGACCATCCTGGTCAACACGGTGAAACCCCGTCTCTACTAAAAATACAAAAAATTAGCTGGGCATGGTGGCACGTGCCTGTAATCCCAGCTACTCAGGAGGCTGAGGCAGGAGAATTGCCTGAACCCAGGAGGCGGAGGTTGCGGTGAGCCGAGATCGCGCCATTGCACTCCAGCCTGGGTAACAAGAGCGAAGCAAAACTCCGTCTCAAAAAAAAAAAAAAAAAAAAAGAACTGAAAGCAGGAACTCAGAGATATTTGCACGCCCATGTTCGTAGCCGCATTAGTCACAATAGCCAAAAGGTAGAAGCAACCAAAGTAGTCCATAAACAGATGAGTGAATAAAGAAAATGGGCTACATACACGCAATTAAAATATCATTCAGCCATTAAAAAAAAAAATTTTCACACATGCTACAAAATGGAAGAACTTTGAAGACATTGTTAGATGAAATGGGCCAATTACAAAAGGGCAAATATTGTCAGGTGCAGTGCAGTGGCTCACGCCTGTAATCCCAGCACTTTGGGAGGCCAACGTGGGTGGATCACCTGAGGTCAGGAGTTCAAGACCAGCCTGGTCAATATAGTGAAACCCTGTCACTACTGAAAATACAAAATTTAGCCAGGCATAGTGGCGTGCGCCCACAGTCCCAGCTATTCGGGAGGCTGAGGTAGGAGCATCGCTGGAACCCAGGAGGAAGAGGCTACAGTGAGCACAGATCGTGCCACTGCACTTCAGCCTGGGCAACAAAGCAAGACCCCATCTCAAAAAATAGTAATAAAATTTTAAAAGGGGGGCAAATACTGTATGATTCCATTTATATGAGGAACATAGAGTAGTCAAACTCATAAAGGCAGAAAGTAAAACGTGGTTGCCAAGGGCTGGAGAAAAAGGGCAAATGGGGAATTCTAGTTTAATGGATACAGACTTTCAGTCTGGGAAGAAAAGAGTTCTGGAGATGGATGATGGTCACGGATGGTTACAGAACAATATGAAAATATTTAACCCCAGGCAGGTGTGGTGACTCATGCTTGTAATCCCAGCACTTTGGGAAGCTGAGGCGGGCGGATCACCCGAGTTTGGGAGTTCGAGACCAGCCTACCAACAACGAGAAACCCCGGCTCTACTAAAAATACAGAATTAGCCAGGTGTCGTGGTGCCCATAATCCTAGCTACTCAGGAGGCTGAGTCAGGAGAATCACTTGAACCTGGGAGGCAGAGGTTACAGTAAACCCAGATTGCGCCATTGCATACCACTGGGCAAAAAGGGCAAAACTCCGTCTCAAAAAAAAAAAAAAAAAAGCCACATATATCAGAATCATACAATTCTGTTTCAAGATGCCACTATCTTTTCTAAATATGAATTCTATGAATTCTAACAGGGTACCATGTCTATAAATTTATCCAAATTATCCCATTATTATCTGAAAGCATTCATAAAGGAATAAAGGTTGAATGTTTTTAAATCAGTTACTGAAACCTACTAACACACAGGTGTCAAATAATTCATGATAACCTTACTGCAAAGGTATGGAAAACATTCATAAAGTTTCTATGCCTCTTCTATCCTCTTAATGACTTTGTACTTATGATATTCCTAGTTCTTAAACCACAGGCCGGGCGCGGTAGCTAATGCCTATAATCCCAGCACTTTTGGAGGCCAAGGCAGGTGGATCACGAGGTCAGGAGTTCAGCCTGGCCAAGACGGTGAAACCCCTTCTCTACTAGAAAACACAAAAATTAGCCAGGCACGGTTGAGGAAGCCTGTAATCCCAGCTACTCAGGAGGCTGAGGCAGAGAACTGCTTCAACCTGGAAGGCCGAGGTTGCAGTGAGCCGAGATCGTGCCATTGCACTTCAGCCTAGGCAACACAGTGAGACTCTGTCTCAAAAATAAAAATAAAATAAAAAATAAACTATAAAAAGTCCCAGTGGGTGACTGTAGAGATACATTTAAAATTCCATTTTCTAAAACTTAATGTTTCTTCTCTCCCAACTAATCTTCCCATGCAACCTCACATCAAACAACAGAAGAGAAAAACAAACTTTACCTTCTCTTTTTTTCTCCCCTTTAAACTTCTCCAATCTCTCTACAACTTAGCAGAAAATGTCCTCTAACATTTTGAGTTATCCTGTGAAAGACACAGTGGTAGAAGCTTTATATACACTATCTAATTTAATTCTCAAACCACTTTACACAGCAGGCATTATCCTCATTTTATAAATGAATAATTAGTTCAAATAATCACAGAGTTAATATCAGAATTTTAACCCAAATCTACCTAGTTCCAAAACACCAGGCACTTTCTACATCACAATGCTTTCATTATTTTTCCTTTCTTTTTTCTTTTTACTTTTTTTTTTTTAATTGAGACAGTCTCTCTCTGTCACCCAGGCTTGAGTGCAGGGGCAATGATCATGGCTCACTACAGCCTTGAACTCCTGGGCTCAAGGAATCCTCTCACCTCAGCCTCCCAAAGTGCTGGGACTACAGATAGGTACCACCATGCCAGCCAACATTTAATTTTTGGTAGAGTCAGGGTCTCACCGTGTTGCCTAAACTGGTCTCAAATTCCTGGGCTCAAGCAATCCTCCTGCCTCAGCCTCCCAAAGTGCTGGGATTACAAGCATGAGCCACAACGCCTGGCTCCAAATGCCTTTTTTTTGTTTTTTTGGTTTTTTTTTTGAGATGGAGTCTTGCTCTGTCTCCTAGGTTGGAGTGCAGCGGTGCAATCTTGGCTCACTGCAACCTCCGTCTCCCAGGTTCAACAGATTCTCGTGCCTCAGCCTCCCAAGTAGTTCGAATTATAGGCGCACGCCATCCTGCCAGCTAATTTTTGTACTTTTAATAGACAAGGGGTTTTGCCATGTTGCCCAGACTGGTCTTGAAGTCCTGATCTTAGGTGATCTGCCTGCCTCAGCCTCCCAAAATGCTGGTATTACAGGCACGAGCCACTGCACCCAGCCCACAATGCTTTCTTGAGTTACATTTACGTTGTCTCACTTTCCATTCTGCTTCCTGAATAACACATTTCTATATAGTACAGAACCTTCTCAGATAGCTAGACACCAAGATACAGTTTTACAAAGATAGACCCTAAACAGAAGTTTGTCAGTCACACATTAAAAGCCTTTTTTTTTTTTCCTCCTTCAGATCCCAAAGTAATTTTAGTTTTCACTTATTTTATCTCTTACCCTATATGTGGACAACTTAATCCCAAAAAATGTTATCTACCCTTTGGAAGCTTCCTTGTAGAGACTTTATATGAACATGGGTAGATTCCAATTAGAAACTTATCTGATCCACTATTTGGCTGAGAGTCTTTAAGAACACCCTCAGATTTGATGATTCACTAGGAGGAGTCAAAAAAACTCACGGCTGTGCTTTATCACGGCAAAGGGATAATAAAGCAAAATCAGCCAAGGAAAAAGGTGCATGGTGGGGGGCAATGTCCAGAGAAAACCAGGCACACATGTCCAAAAATCTTCTCCCAGTAGAGTCACACAGGACAGACTTACTTCCTCCAGCAATGAATTATAACATATATAAAATGTTGCCTCCCAAATACTTCTTAGGGCGTGATCATATAAGCACCCTCTGCCTACTACACAGCAAAACTCCAGACTCCCAGAAAGAAAGGTGTTGTGTATAACCCACATGGTTTATACAAACAGCTTAGGTACAATAGGCCATTCTTTGTAGTTCTGGAAATGGTCGAAACCCTCCCCAAATCCAAGTTCCTAGATGCCAGCCAAGGGCCAATCTTGCAAGCAGACCTCTCTAAGGATATCAATCTCAATCAAGCCTACTACATTAATTCTTTCTGCACAACTGAGATGTTCTCTTTGGAAATAACATAGTTTTTTGGTCTTGTTTTTGGGGTTCTGTGTTTTTCTATTAAAAATGAACCCCTATTTCCTGTCTTCTTTTTTTTTTTACTTTTTTCCCAGCAAACAACATATTCTATCACATATTCCTGTCATTTTAACTAAAATTACCTTATTGAAATTTGTATCTTTTTTGTAACTTATCAGCTACTTATGCCCAACTTTTAAAACGCTTACAAGCCACAAATACAGTGCACAAACTACGGGATGATTAAACTGTCTATACTTAAGGAGAATACCTATGAGAAAAATCATTTTAAGATTTAAAGAGAGCCGGGCGCGGTGGCTCAAGCCTGTAATCCCAGCACTTTGGGAGGCCGAGGCGGGTGGATCACGAGGTCAAGAGATCGAGACCATCCTGGTCAACATGGCGAAACCCCGTCTCTACTAAAAATACAAAAAAATTAGCTGGGCATGGTGGTGCATGCCTGTGATTCCAGCTACTCAGGAGGCTGAGGCAGGAGAATTGCCTGAACCCAGGAGGCAGAGGTTGCGGTGAGCCGAGATCGCGCCATTGCACTCCAGCCTGGGTAACAAGAGTGAAACTCCGTCTCAAAAAAAAAAAAAAAAAAAAAAAGGGTTAAAAAAATAATATTAGCACACTGGGATAAATATCATTTGATGCAATTTTTTTTTTTTTTTTTTTTTGAGACGCAGCGTCACTCTTGTTACTCAGGCTATGGTGTCATGGTGCGATGGTGTAATCTCTGCTCACCGCAACCTCTGCCTCCCGGGTTCAAGTGATTCTCCTGCCTCAGCCTCCCGAGTAGCTGGGATTACAGGCATGTGTCACCACGCCCAGCTAATTTTGTATTTTTCGTAGAGACGGAATTCCTCCATGTTGGTCAGGTTGGTCTCAAACTCCCAACCTCAGGTGATCCACCCGTCTCAGCCTCCCAAAGTGCTGTGATTACAGGTGTGAGCCACTTTGCCCAGCTATTCGACACAATTTAACATATAGATCATTATTGGTCTTCTATATCATAACAGAATCAGTAACTGTTAATACTTTTTGAGCAAAGAAAAGAAAAAAGTGCCCTTACTTCTGCTTGTTACTAATTAAGATGTACATTTACAAATTAGCTGCTAACCCTATGGAAATGCTATTCTTTTAAAAATCACCACCTAAAAACTAGACAGGAAACCCACGCTTCCCTCTTCTTAACTCATGACATTTTAAAACGAATAAAATATAACTTTGCTGTCCTCCTACACATTTTTGTTTTCAATAGTTTAATAATACCTTAGACTAAGTATGTTCTGTTCAACGGGTCACATAAAAAATTAACATCACAAGAATATTTTACCTCAGCTTAAAAAATAGGAAAGGACCTTAAGTATCTGTATACAAATTTGTTTTTCCTTAGTTTTTGGTTACACGAGCAATTTAAGTAAACTGGACTGCAAATGAATTAGTGATTGATCTGTAACCTAACATAACTACTGAACCTAACATAACTACTGAAATGTCTTCTGCCTTTTTTCCCTACGATCGCTTCTGTTAATGCATATCCTGTCCTTATGTAAACTTAGTATGAGCTTAACAGAATGAAGAATACAGACACCTTTAAGGAACTGAATCTAACAGAGGAAACAAACAACAAAAATTGTAAGGCAAAAGTACTGAACGTTAAATAGTGTGAAAAAAAACAAATGTGAAGTTCTAAAATAAAGGTAAAAACAAAAATCAACCAACCAAAAACCCTTTCTCCTTCAATTTAAAATCTCCAGTTTAGAAGGTTCAAAATACATGAAATGAAAAAAGCAACTAACAGAAAATTGCTTTGTATTTATTTTGGTTAGCAACACAAAATGATACACATAAAAGAGGCTTTTTTTTTTTTTTTTTTGACACGGAGTCTTGAGGGGCTGGAGTGCAATGGTTCGAACTCGGCTGATTGCAACCTCTGCCTCCCAGGTTCAAGCAATTAGCCTGCCTCAGCCTCCTGAGTAGCTGGGACTACAGGCACACACCACCACACCTGGCTAATTTTTGTATTTTTAGTAGATACGGGGTTTCACCATGTTGGTCAGGCTGGTCTCAAACTCCTGACCTCGTAATCCACCGACCTCAGCCTCCCAAAGTGCTGGGATTACAGGCATAAACCACCGCGCCCAGCTGAAAGAGGATATAAAAGGATATACCCCAGAACTTTTATTAGATTTGTTGTCTCCCAGTAAGAAAGTGGGTATGGGGTTTGTTTTAGTTTGTGCTTATCTTTTTTCTGTAATAAGGATAAAAAAATTTTTTTTCATTTCCCATCAGAGAAGGAAGAATGTAGTAAATAAATGCCTATACATTTTATTTTTCCTAAAGACAAAATAAAGTATCTGTATTTTAATAAACATTTTATTAAATGTTTAAAACTTGCACAAAGAATAAAGGTTTTCCACTCTTCCATTGCCTTTGTAAGCTATTTCCTTAAAAGTAAGTGGTCAACACCTGCGGTAAGGAGTTCAAGACCAGCCTGACCAACATGGAAAAACCCCACCTCTACTAAAATACAAAATCAGCTGGGCGTATCTGTGATCCCAGCTACTTGGGAGGCTGACGCAGGAGAATCACTTGAACCCAAGAGGCAAACTGCATTCCAGCCTGGGCAACAAGAGCAAAACTCTGTGTCAAAAAAAAAAAAAAGTCAGTGATCAAAATAAATAAAATACAACTAAGTATTCCAGAAAAGATCTTCAAATTAGAAACCAGTTAGTATGTATCATCACCCTCCCTACCGGTACAGACTACCCTCTCACTGAAGTCATCTCTCTCCAGGTAACTTCTTAGATCATTCCTCACTTTTAAATATTATTATTCCAAAGATCATGCTCCTCAAAGTAAACAGTTATTTTTGTTGCTATGTTCACTGAAAATAAGAAGAAAAAAAACCCTACATTTTTATTATTGTTACAAGCTATATACAGAAAGACATTTTGGTAGGCAATAGGTTAGGTCTCATATTCCAGCTCTGGCCCCACGTACTGTACATTATTTCATTTAGTATGAATTCAGGGTAAGAGTATTCTTTTGTCAAATTATGTGCCAGTATCACATTGTTTTAAAAACTGTATTTTTATAACATGCAGCACGGCATGGTGGTTAAGGGTGTACACTTGAGCTAAACTGCCTGGCTTTGACTCTGTCTTTACCACTTCTTTAGCTGTGTGGCCTTGGGCACATTACTCAACATCCCAGTAATTCAATGTCCTTATTTGTAAAATGGAGATGATAATGATACCTATCTAATAGCGAGAGCTAGTGTGAGGATTAAATATTTTAGGCTTTTAAAATATTTCCTTTTATTTATTTTTGAGATGGGGTCTCCCTGTGTCGCCCAGGCTGGAGTACAATGGTACAATCTCAGCTCACCCCAACCTCCACCTCCCGGTTCAAGCAATTCTCCTACCTCAGCCTCCTGAGTAGCTGGGATTACAGGGGAATGCCACCACACCCAGCTAATTTTTGTATTTTTAGTAGAGATGGGGTTTCACCACGTTGGCCAGACTGGTCTCAAACTCCTGACCTCAGGTGATCCACCCACCTCGGCCTCCCAAAGTGCTGGGATTACAGGTGTGAGCCAATGCCCCTGGCAAAATATTTCCTTTTACATACTATCTGCTCACTGAAAAAAAAAAAAAAAAAAAAAAAAAAAATTCAACTAACAAAGACATATGTAGAGTTAAAAGTGAAAGTTTCCTCTGCAGCTCCACTCCTACCACCCAGCAAGGAACCTTAAAAATACTAAGATGAGCTGGGTCCGGTGGCTTACGCCTATAATCCTAGCACCTTGGGAGGCCGAGGCAGGCAGATCACTTGAGGCCAGGATTTCAAGACCAGCCTGGCCAACATGGCAAAACCTCCTCTCTACTAAAAAATATAAAAATTAGCCAAACGTGGTGGTGCATGCCTGTACAAGCTACTCAGGAGACTGAGACATTAGAATCGCTTGAACCTGAGAGGCAGAGAGTGCAGTGAGCCAAGAACCCGCCACTGCTCCAGTCTGGGTGACAGAGTGAGTGAGACCCTGTCTCAAAACAAATAAACACAAAAAAAATCAAACAAAACTAAGATGATTGTTTTAGACCAATGAATAATGAATAACTTATTTGTTTCATTCACAGTTGTCTGGACCAAGAGAAATCTCCTCTGAATCTGATTAATAGACTCTGAACATCACTTATTCTAGAATTTCAGATAAATGTAGTTACTAGATAGAAATGTAAGTAGTGTCTCTAAGGAAGGTGCTCAGAGTGCTGCATGTAACAACAGGTGACCCAAATATTTAGCAACCAGCAAAGCAAAGTCATCAAAACTTTTTTTTTTTTTTTTTTTTGAGATGAAGTCTCACTCTGTCGCCCAGGCTGGAGTACAGTGACACAATCTCGGCTCACTGCAACCTCCACCTCCTGGATTCAAGTGATTCTCCTGCCTCAGCCTCCTGAGTAACAATTTTACAGGAATGTGCCACTATGCCTAGCTAGTTTTTGTATTTTTAGTAGAGATGGGGTTTCATCATGTTGTTCAGGCTGATCTCAAACTTCTGACCTGGTGATTCGCCCTCCTTGGCCTCTCAAAGTGCTAGGATTATAGGCATGAGCCACCATGCCCAGTCCATTACAACTCTTCATCAGATATTTCCAGCTGCCCTTCCAGGCACATAAAAAAACTGCACCTACACCTGCCCCCTACCCCAACTTCATTACATGAGGCCATATGACTTGCTTTGGTCATTGAGATATAAAAGGAAGTGATATACATCCCTTCTGGCTTTTAAAGTTTTCACTAGTACTCATCACTGTTTCTTTCTGCAATGATAACTGCCAGCTCTCTTTTTTTTTTTTTTTTTTTTTTTTTGAGACGGAGTTTCGCTCTTGTTACCCAGGCTGGAGTGCAATGGCATGATCTCGGCTCACCGCAACCTCCGCCTCCTGGGTCCAGGCAATTCTCCTGCCTCAGCCTCCTGAGTGGCTGGGATTACAGGCACGTGCCACCATGCCCAGCTAATTTTTTGTATTTTTAGTCGAGACGGGGTTTCACCATGATGACCAGGATGGTCTCGATCTCTTGACCTCGTGATCCACCCGCCTCAGCCTCCCAAAGTGCTGGGATTACAGGCTTGAGCCACCGCGCCCGGCGCTACTGCCAGCTTTCTAGAATGATGGTCAAAGACTCTGTCGGCCTGTGTCTCTGGGTGACAAACAATGGGCATAGCCCACCTACCACCTCCTTAGGGGGCTCTGAGGGGGTAAGATCCATATGAGACATCTATTGCAAGTGAGAAACTTTGGATGTGTTTCTCAATCTACTGAGATGAGGGAGGAAGGGTAGGAGGATTGTTGTTGTGAGTACTAACCTACTACCTAGTCTATCCTGATTAGACAGTCCACCTGATTCTAACATTAATATAAAATATAAGCAAACAAACAAAAAGCAATGAAGAGGAACTAACCCTGCCAATAACAGAAAAAAAAAAATACCTAATACTTAGACAGCACCAACTACATGCTAAGTACTTTTCTAAGCACTTTATATAGCTTAATTCACTTAATCCTTGCATTAGCCCTCTATTAGATAGGTATCATTATCATCTCCATTTTACAAATAAGGACATTACAGGGATGCTGAATAACATGCCCAAGGTCACATAGCTAAGAAAGTGGTAAAGACAAGAATTAAAGCTCAGCAGTTTAGTTCAAGTTAAGACCCTTAACTACCATTACGCATTACATGTATAAACGCATATCATTAAAAGTACAATAATTAAAACAGTGTGTTACTGGCACATTATTTGACAGGCAAATTAAGAGAACTTAAAGTGCAGAAACAGAATCAAATACACACAGGATTTTACATACAAAAAGGTGGATAAACGTTCATTCAATACATGTTTATTCTGAAATACCCATCCCGTTTCTGTAAGCAATTCCAAATTCAAGGCATTTATTCTATAGCCATACTAGCACATGTCTAAAATGACACATATTAGGGTTTGTACTACGGTACTGTTAAAAACAGCAAAAAACTGAAAACAAAGTAATTATATAATTCAACCACACAATGAAATGCTATGCATCCATTTTTTAAAAAGCAAGTTCTTTACTGACATGAAAGAATTTCTAACATAAGCTATATAACAGCTTCCAACGGTCTAGGAAGGGAAAAAAGGAATGGCAGACTATAAATGCATACAGGTACATATGCATAATACAGCTCTGAAAGTATATACAAGGAACGGGTGATTTGGATTGCCAAAATTTGGGTGGCTGAGGAGAAGGAGTGGCAGGAAGACTTCATATTGTATCTACTGAATTTTAAACCACATAAATGTACTGACCCTTCAATAAACAAACAAATGATTTAAATTTTTTTAAAAGCAGCAGCCATTTAGCAGCAGAGATAAATGCTGAAAGAAAAGATGGAGAATTCTCTTGATAAAGGAGCTGAGCAGCCATTAAACTCCACATACAAGCTGAAACTGAGAAAGCCAGCTGGAAGAACAGAAAACTGAACAGATGTACAGAGCAAAAAAGAGATGCCAATCCCTGCAGTTCGAGAAAGACAGAATATGCAGTCTTAATTTGTAAGACTGCATCATTGCTGTACAGTGATGCCTGTCCATGGAGTGTCATGATCCCCAGTATGCCCACGTAACAACATTCCCCTCCATCACCTTCTGAAGTTAGCTCCTCTGATTCTCGATTTCATTTTTTTTTTTTTTTTTTTTTTTTTTTTTTTTTTTTTAGGGCTTCTACCACTAGCTGCTCTATCTATCTGAAGAAGGTATTTTAGGATCATTTCAAAGTGTCCTCTGTGAGAGAGGAAAGAAAGATTGTGATTTACCTAAGAGAAGTGCTGGACATATCCAATCAGAATGTCAGCATTAAAACAAAAACTATACATTGTAAGTCTAGAAGCACAGGATTATGTTAATTAAGCCTAGGCACAGAACAAGACTGATATAGTATACTACCTTGTTATTTTTTATTTTTTATTTTTGAGACGGAGTTTCAAACTGTCACCCAGGGTGGAGTGCAGTGGCGTGATCTCAGCTCACTGCAATCTCTGCCTCCCAGATTCAAGTGAATCTCCTGCCTCAGCCTCCCAAGCAGCTGGAATTACAGGTACTCGCCACCACACTCAGCTAATTTTTTTTTTTTTTTTTTTTTTTTTTTTTTTTTAGTAGAGACAGGGTTTCACTATATTGGCCAGAATGGTTTCAAACTCCTGACCTTGTGATCCACCCACCTCAGCCTTCTAAAGTGTGGGGATTACAGGCATGAACCACTGCTCCCAGCCACTACTACCTGCATTAAAGTATCAAAATTCTTCCCAAACTAAAATGCAAAGAGAAAAAAGAAAAAAAAGAAATCAATAAAGAATTTTAAAAAGAAATGAAAATAAAGTCCCAAAATTCTCTCAGACTTAACATTTTTTAGATTGGTTTTAAATTTATTTACAAATGTTTAAAGTCTAAGTATTTCAACCAATAAAAATGCTTTAAAAAATAATGTTTAGGCTGGGCACGGTGGCTCAAGCCTGTAATCCCAGCACTTTGGGAGGCCAAGGCGGGTGGATCACGAAGTCAAGAGATCGAGACCATCCTGGTCAACGTGGTGAAACCCCGTCTCTACTAAAAATACAAAAATTAGCTGGGCATGGTGGCACGTGCCTGTAATCCCAGCTACTCGGGAGGCTGAGGCAGGAGAATTGCCTGAACCCAGGAGGCGGAGGTTGCGGTGAGCCGAGATCGTGCCATTGCACTCCAGCCTGGGTAACAAGAGCGAAACTCCGTCTCAAAAAAAAAAAAAAAAAGAATGTTTAAAGGGCAATAATGACTATCACTTTTTGAGTACTTACCATTAATCATGAGAATCACACATGTAATAATTTCTTAATTCTCACAACTCTATGAGGTAGGTATTATTAGCACACCTATTTTACTGATGAGAAAAGAGACCCATAATGAATAACTTGCCCAGGAATACATCATTTCTAAGGTCTCTTAAGGTTGTAAATTTTTTATACCTATGTCAAGTTACCAAAATCAGGAATTTAACACAGGATCTAAACCTACACAGACACCAGAGTCCATGCTATTAACAGCATGCTTGTAAGTGATTACATCTCTGACTGATGTTGTCATTGAAAACACTCAATCAGAAAATCCAAATGCAGCTGGGTGCGGTGGCTCAAGCCTGTAATCCCAGCACTTTGGGAGGCTGAGGCGGGTGGACCACGAGGTCAAGAGATCGAGACCATCCTGGTCAACATGGTGAAACCCTGTCTCTACTAAAAATACTAAAAATTAGCTGGGCATGGTGGCGCGTGCCTGTAATCCCAGCTACTCGGGAGGCTGAGGCAGGAGAATTGCCTGAACCCAGGAGGCGGAGGTTGTGGTGAGCCGAGATTGCGCCATTGCACTCCAGCCTGGGTAACAAGAGGGAAACTCCGTCTCAAAAAAAGAAAAAAAAAAAAAAAAGAAAAAGAAATCCAAATGCTTCACGGATTGTTAGTGTAAGAAAACAAGGTCAGGAAAGTCATTCTAATAATTTTTTTTTTTTTTTTTTTTGAGACGGAGTTTCACTCCTTACCCAGGCTGGAGTGCAATGGCGCGATCTCGGCTCACCACAACCTCCCACTCCTGGGTTCAGGCAATTCTCCTACCTCAGCCTCCTGAGTAGCTGGGATTACAGGCACGCGCCACCATGCCCAGCTAATTTTTTGTATTTTTAGTAGAGACGGGGTTTCACCATGTTGACCAGGATGGTCTCGATCTCCTGACCTCGTGATCCACCCGCCTCGGCCTCCCAAAGTGCTGGGATTACAGGCTTGAGCCACCGCGCCTGGCCTAACATCCTTTTTTTTTTAAATAAGTATTTTCCTGATAGTGGCAGTTATCTACCTTCCCTTTAAAAACATTTACTTCAGGTCGGGCATGGTGGCTCAAGCCTGTAATCCCAGCACTTTGGGAGGCCGAGGCGGGTGGATCATGAGGTCAAGAGATCGAGACCATCCTGGTCAACATGGTGAAACCCCGTCTCCACTAAGAATACAAAAAATTAGCTGGGCATGGTGGTGCGTGCCTGTAATCCCAGCTACTCAGGAGGCTGAGGCAGGAGAACTGCCTGAACCCAGGAGGCGGAGGTTGTGGTGAGCCGAGATTGCGCCATTGCACTCCAGCCTGGGTAACAAGAGCGAAACTCCATCTAAAAAAAAAAAAAATATTTACTTCAGACTCAAGTATACAAAGTATCTGAGAAAGGCACAAAAACGGTACACAAAGACTAGTCTCAAAATAAACAGTTATATTTATTAATCTTTAATAACGTGAATTTTAAGAAAAAAACAAAAACAAATAAAGTGAATTGTATATGTTATACCTATTTTCTGAACTTTTAAGTTCAGGGGGTACCTGTGCAGATTTGTTACGTGAGTAAATTGTGTGTCACTAACGTCTGGGGTATGAATAATCCTGTCACCCAGGCAGTGAGCACAGTGCTCAACAGGTGTTTGAACCCTTGCCCCTCCCATTCTTTCCCCTCTAGTAGTTCCCAGTGTCTATTATTCCCATCTTTATGTCCATTTGTACTCAGTGTTCAGCTCCCACTTACAAGTAAGAACATGGGGTATTTGGTTTTCTGTTCCTGCATTAATTATAATGGCCTCCAGCTACATCCACGTTGCTGCAAAAGATATGATTTTGTTTTTTATGGCTGCATGTATATATTTGATTTTTCCACTTATCATATTATATGAAAGCTTTGGGAAGACTGGAATATCAATGGAGAATATCTCCCCTTAGATGCAGCAAAGAACTAGGAAACCACAAAATTTATAATCAAGCTCTGAAACCTACTAGCTGTGTGGCCTGAAGGCAGAAGACAATCTCTCTCAGCCAAATGACCTTGTCTGTAAAGCCAGAGTATGTTCAGCTCTCAGAGCTGTTCAGAAGATTAAATAAGATACTAGGATAAAGTGTCTGACACACAAGCATCCAATCCCTAAATCACTCTACCACTAAAGCACAATGGTTAAGACTTTAACTTTTGGAGTTAAACATGCTTTGTTCTGGAAACGGTTTTCATCATTTATCAGCTAAGAACTAAATGAGATAAAGTTTACAAAAAAGTTGGCATAGAAATGCTCAATAAGTAATGCAATAATACTGCCAAAAGCAAAAAACAGACACCAACAAAAGGTAACTAAAACTACATCTAGAAATATGGGTTAGATTCTAGTCTTTCTGTGCTCTAAGACTGGGTTCAGGGCACATTACTCCAAAATACGGCACCTTGGCACAACAGAAAAGTGGTCTCTCTGACCTTCTCCTGCCCTTCTCCTCTGAAGAAGACCATAAAAAAATTCTCTGATCTTCTTCTGTGAAGTAGGTCATAAGCTCCTCATTCTAGAGTTACCCTCCTGTTACACAGAGGAAAGGACTGTTCTTATCTCTGAAGACACACGGGCAGTGAGAAGCATCTGACCAAACAAGCCTTGATAATTGGCCCACTTTATGACCATTAGGTCATTCTCCCTTTGTTCGATCAGACTTCCACAGACTGTCCACTCTCCATCAAACCTAACCATAAAAATACACAAGTTTCCCTGTTTATCTGGGTCTTTATTTCTGAAGGCTCCATGTCCCATAAAACTTGAATTTGAAAGTTCTTTTCATTAATCTGTCCTTTGCAGTACTGGTCTCAGCCAGGAACCTAGCAATGGATGAGGAATAGATACTACTTTTCTCCCAGTACGTCTACTGCTAAGTGATGGGTCCATAATCAACTTGTTTCGGTATCCAAGTATCATTTACTCACCTGTAATTCAAGTGTATTAGAACACATGACTTCTACAGTCTCTTCCAGTTCTAAATTTTTATACCTATGTTTCTCTAGCTACCAAAATCAAAAATTTTATCTTATAAAAACTAACACCCTCATACAGATACTCACGCTCAGGAAAAAGAAAATCAAACCAGCAGGAGATTCAGAGAAATTCATCCACCCACCTCAGCCTCCCAAAGTGCTGGGATTACAGGCTTGAGCCACCGCGCCCAGCGAGAAATTCAGAGATTCAAAAAAATGACCCAAAATGGCAAGCTCTTAAACCACAGCAAAGATTTCAAGTAATTAAAAACATGTTTTTTATTTTTGTTTTTAGAGGCAGAGTCTCACTCTGTCACTCAGAGTGGAGTGCAGTGGCATAATCGCACCTCACCATAACCTCGAGCTCCTGGGCTCAAGCAATCCTCCCACCTCAGCCTCCCTAGTAGCTACGACTACAGGCACACACTATCACAGCCAGCTAACTTTTATTTTTAAAGACGAGGGTCTTGATATGTTGCCCAGGGTGGTCTCAAACTCCTGCCTCAAGCAATCTTCCCCTTCATCCTCCCAAAGCATTATAACTACAGGCACGAGCCACTGTGCCAGGCCAGAAATATGTTAAAAGCCAATACTTTAAATGAGGAAAATATGACTTTAAAAAGCAGCTGGCCGGGCGCGGTGGCTCAAGCCTGTAATCCCAGCACTTTGGGAGGCCGAGGCGGGTGGATCACGAGGTTGAGAGATCGGGACCAACCTGGTCGACATGGTGAAACCCCGTCTCTACTAAAAATACAAAAAATTGGCTGGGCATGGTGGCGCGTGCCTGTAGTCCCAGCTACTCAGGAGGCTGAGGCAGGAGAATTGCCTGAACCCAGGAGGCGGAGGTTGCGGTGAGCCGAGATTGCGCCATTGCACTCCAGCCTGGGTAACAAGAGCGAAACTCCGTCTCAAAAAAAAAAAAAAAAAAAAAAAAAACATCTGGGCGAGGTGGCTCATGTCTGTAATCCCAGCACTTTGGGAGGCCAAGGTGGGCAGATCACCTGAGGTCAGGAGTTCGAGACCAGCCTGGCCAACATGGTGAAAACCCTCCTCTACCAAAAATATGAAAATTAGCTAAGCATGATGGTGCATGCCTGTAATCCTAACTACATGTGAGACCAAGTCAGGAGAATGGCTTGAACACAGGAGGCAGGGGTTGCAGTGAGCTGAGATCCCGCCACTACACTGCAGCCTAGGTGACAGAGCGAGATTCCATCTCAAAGAAAAAAAAAACTTTAAGAGGAAATTTTTATTTTTATTATTATTACTATTTTTTCTTTTTTCTTTTTGAGACAGAGTCTTGGTCTGTCGCCAGGCGCCAGGCTGGAGTGCAGTGGCACAATATCGGCTCACCGCAACATCCACCTCCCGGTTTCAACCAATTCTCCTGCCTCAGCCTCCTGAGTAGCTAGGACTACAGGCGCACGCCACCATGCCCAGCTAGTTTTTCTATTTTTAGTAGAGACAGGGTTTCAACATGTTGGCCAGGATGGTCTCGATCTCTTGCCCTTGTGATCCACCCACCTCGGCCTCCCAGAGTGCTGGGACTACAAGCGTGAGCCACCGCGCCCAGCCAAGAGGAAATTTTTAAAGAATAATAAAAATATTTCATATACTGCCAGGAAGAATAAATATTTAAATATAAACATATGAGCATAACCTTAGACTTGAGAATATTCAAGCTTGGAAGCTTGAAAAATTATTTGCTCAGAGCTGATGCCACCTTAATCACCACAGCATATAGACAAGATGACACTTCTCTTTAAAGACAATAATTTCAGGAAACAGAAGACTTGAAACACAATTAGGTCAAAGAACTTATAAAAGCATTAGAATTTTTCCAAAAAGCAGGGTTAATTAAAGAACAAAAGAAAACAGAAAACAAAACATACAGTGATAAAGATGGAATTTCATAAATCAGTCTTAGACTTAAAAGTGCAAGTAGGCTGGACCTAGTGGCTCACATCTGTTATTCCAGCACTTTGGGAAGCTGAGACAGGAGGACTGCTTCAAGCCCAGGAGTTTGAGACAACCAGCCTGGGCAACAAAGAAGATGCAACCCCTAAAAAAATTTTTTTTTAATTTAGCCAGATGGAGTGGTATGTGCCTGCAGTCCCAGCTACTACTCAGGAGGCTGAGGTGGGAGGATCACTTGAGCCTAGGAGGTCAAGGCTGCAGTGAGCCTGTACCACTGCACTCCAGCCTGAGCAACAGAGTGAGATCCTGTCTCAAAAATAAAAATAAAATTTTTTTAAGTGCAATTAAGTTAAAAATATAGTAATCAAAGGAAAAACATATACTGGAGAATAAAACCAAATTTAGGCCAGGCATGACGGCTCATGCCTGGAATCCTAGCACTTTGTAAGGCCGAGGCAAGTGGATCACTCAAGGTCAGAAGTTCAAGACCAACTTGGTCAACACTGCTGCAGTGAGCCAAGATCGAGCCACTACACTCCAGCCTGGGTGACGGAGGGAGATTCCCTATCAAAAATAATAATAATAATAAAAATAACTGTTGGGCCGGGCGCGGTGGCTCAAGCCTGTAATCCCAGCACTCTGGGAGGCTGAGGCGGGTGGATCACGAGGTCAAGAGATCGAGACCATCCTGGTCAACATGGTGAAACCCCGTCTCTACTAAAAATACAAAAAATTAGCTGGGCATGGTGGCGCGTGCCTGTAATCCCAGCTACTCAGGAGGCTGAGGCAGGAGAATTGCTTGAACCCAGGAGGCGGAGGTTGCGGTGAGCCGAGATCGCGCCATTGCACTCCAGCCTGGGCAACAAGAGTGAAACACTCCGTCTCAAAAAAAAAAAAAAAAAAAAAAAAAAAACTGTTTACCAATCAATAACTGCAAAGAAAACTCAGATTCATTCAAAGCACCTCCGTGGAATAAAAATTTCACTATAACATGTTAGGTACAATATAGTTGACCGTATAATGAAGAAGATACTCTCTCCCTATCTCACGCTGCTATGACGAAATACCAGAGACTGCATCATTTCGAAAAAGGCTTAATTGACTCCCAGTTGTACATGGCTGGGGGAGGTCTCAGCAAACATAATCGTGGCGAAAGGCACCCCTTCACAGGACAGCAGGAGAAAGAATAAGAGCTGAGTGAAGGGGGAAGCTCCTTATAAAACTCAGACCTCGAGAGAACTATCAGGAGAACAGCAGGGGAGAAACTGTCCCATGATTCAATTATCTCCACCTGGTCCCACCACTGACACGTGGGGATTATTACAATTCAAGGCAAGATCGGGATGGGAACACAGAGCCAAACCCTATCCTTCTACTTGCTGAATATATAAATTCATTTAAATACTGAGTGCCTGGCACCATTAAAGGCATAAGGACCACAGAGGTGAACAAGACCAAGTTCCTGCTCTTACACGGCTTACCACCTAAAGCAGCACTGTCCATCAGAAATACAATGCAAAGCTGGTCAGGCATGGTGGCTCATGCTTGTAATCCCAGCACTTTGGGAGACTGAGGCAGGCAAATCACCTGAGGTTAGGAGTTTGAGAACCAGCCTGACCAACATGGAGAAACTCCATCTCTACTAAAAATATAAAATTACCCAGGCATAGTGGGGAATGCCTGTAATCCCAGCTACTGGGGAAGCAGGAGAACCACTTGATCCTGGAAGGCGGAGGCTGCAGTAAGCCAAGATCACACCATTGCACTGCAGCCTGGGCAACAAGAACGAAACTCTATCTCAAAAAACACCACCACCACCACAAAATACAATGCAAGTTACAAATGCCATTCTACTTTTTCTAGTAACTATGTCAAAAATTTAATTCAGGAAATTAATTTTAATACATTTTATTTAGTCTGATATATCCAAAATATTTAAAACATGCAATCAATATAAAAAATTAATGCAGTACTTTATATTCATTTTTTCCATACTGAGTTTTTGAAACACAGTGTTTCAAAACTAGCTTATTTGTATTTATCTATTCTTAAATAGACAGGGTCTCACTATATAGCCCAGACTGGACTCAAACTCCTGGACTCAAGTGATCCTTCCACCTCAGCCTTCCAAACTGCTTGGATTACAGGCATGAGCCACCATTCCCGGCCAATACTTCTCAATTCGAACAAAGGACATTTGAAGTGCTCAACAACCACAGTGGCTACTAGCTGCCATCCTGGACAGTACCAATATAGGGAGGAAATGGATGGGTGCTAATTTCTTTTTTTCCATTTTAAACCTTGTCATATTCTTTGACTTGTTAAACTGCCTGCATGCATTAATGTGATCAAAATAACTAAAAAGAGTCCAAGCGTGATGGCTCACACCTGTAATCCCAGCACCTTGGGAGGCTACAGGCAGGAGGACTGCTCAAGTCCAGGAGGCTGCAGTGAGCTGTGGTCACGCTACTGCACTCCAGCCTGGATAACAAAGACCCTATCTCTTTAAAAAAATAAAAATAAAAAATAAAAAATAAAACTTTCTAGAAATAGCAGTTTTAAGAAAATAAAAATATCAGTAGAAAATTATTAGATGCAGTACACATAAGGCAACCAAACCTAGACTCAAGATGGGACATACAAAATCAAGGCTTCCTATATATTGGCAATAAGCATTTAGGAAAGATTATACTTAGAACAAAAATCATAAAATGCTCACTAATAAACCTACCAAGTAATGTCCAAAAACAAAATGAAGAAAATGAAAATTATTTTACTGAGGGGCAAAAAAGACTGCCTAGACTGGCAAAGGGATGTTATATTCTTGGACATAAGAATACAATAATGCAACAATGTCAAGTCACCCCCAAATTAACTTACAATTTGTTATGACCATCAAAATCTCATCAAAATTTCTAAATCTTAACAACATAATCCTAAAGATCTTTGGAAGACACAAGATGCAACATCTAAATAAAATCTTAAGAATAACATAATGATTGGGGAGCTAACCAGATATAAATATACACTACGCAAGCTTATAATAATTAAAATAAGGCCGGGTGCAGTGGCTCAAGCCTGTAATCCCAGCACTTTGGGAGGCTGAGGCGGGTGGATCACGAGGTCAAGAGATCGAGACCATCCTGGTCAACATGGTGAAACCTCGTCTCTACTAAAAATACAAAAATTAGCTGGGCATGGTGGCGCACACCTGTAGTCCCAGCTTCTCGGGAGGCTGAGGCAGGAGAATTGCTTGAACCCAGGAGGGAGAGGTTGCGGTGAGCTGAGATTGCGCCATTGCACTCCAGCCTGGGTAACAAGAGCGAAAATCCATCTCAAAAAAAAAAAAAAAGACCTACATATATGAGGATTTAGGATGAGATAAATATGGCTCTTCAAATCAGTGGAGAATTGCTGGACTATGTACTAATTAGTGCAATCGAAAAACATTAAGTTGGTTCCAAGCTCATATATATACAGACCCTTCGGATAGATTCAAATTGGAAATATAAAGAAAAAACACAAGGAAAGATGGAGGAGCTTTATTTAAATAATCTTACAAACAAGTATTCATCAATAAGAAAGTAGTTAAATACATGGCTAGAGCATGGAACACTATAAAGCTGTCAAAAAGGATGAGAAATCTATAAATACTGGCTTAGAAAGACCTTCCAGACATATTAGATACACATACACACCCCGAAATTGGGGGGCTGGGTGTGGTGGCTCACACCCGTAATCCCAGCACTTTGGGAGGCCAAGGTGGGTGGATTGTCTGAGGTCAGGAATTTGAGACCAGCCTGGCTGATAAGGTGAAACCCTGTCTCTACCAAAAATACAAAAATAAGCCAGGTGTGGTGGCATGCCCCTGTAGTTCCAAGCTACTCGGGAGGCTGAGCCAGGAAAATCACTTGAACCCTGGAGGCACAGGTTGCAGTGAGCTGAGATCGCACCACTGCACTCCACCCTCGGTGCCAGAACAAGACTCTATCTCCAAAAAAAAAAAAAAAAAAAAAAGAAAAAGAAATTGGGGAGAAAATTCACACAGGATAATGCCATTTATGAAATGGCAAGAGAAATATATATATATGTATATATTAATATATATGTAAATACATCCAAAGTTCTGAAGAGGCTGGGTGTGGAAAACACCTATTGAACCACAAACAGCAGTTTCTTCTTAATAAGGGTTACGTATTGTGCCAACAATGTCAAATGGGACTCTCTTATCTCATCTATATGCTTCTGTATTATTTTTTTAATCTTAGGATACCTTTGTATATTTTTATGCAATTGAAAAATGGCCAGGCGCTGTGGCTCACACCTGTAATCCCAAGCACTTTGGAAGACAAAGGCGAGTGGATCGCTTGAGGCCAGGAGTTTGAAACCAGTTTGGCCAACACGGCGTAACCCTGTCTCTACTAAAAATACAAAAATGAGCCAAGCGTAATAGCACATGCCTGTAATCCCAGCTACTCAAGAGACAGAGGTTGCAGTGAGCTGAGTAACGCCACTGCATTCCAGCCTGGGCAACAGAGCTAGACTCTGCCTTAAAAAAAAAAAAAAAAAAAGATAAATTTCAAAATGAGTAAAAGAAAGCTACTACTGTAACAAAAACCTTCATGTATCAACCTTTATTATAAGGAACAGATGAGTGATACAAACTGTGCTTGTTAGTCTTGTCAGCTTTTTTTAATGTTTTCTTAGTAATCACCTAGAAACAATGCTAAGTGGCAATCTTCAGTCCTAACTCAGTACTGTTATTTTAATTTGCTGGCATTAGCACACAGAAAGAAACATGTCAACAAAATTGCATGTGTACATATTATATGTTACATTAAACTCCAGAACATTTTCTTTGAGTTGTCCACATGAAGTGAAAGGTTTCCGAACACCACTTCTAGAAAGCAAACCCAGGAATACAAATGGTTTGGGCCTGCCGAGCTTTAGTGTTCTGCTGGATCAAAAGTCAATAGTGGCAGAGTTCACTATGGAGAAGCCGGCGGTCACACCACTGCAGAACCAGCACATTTACACTAACGAGCAAAGTGGAGGAAAAAGCCCAGTGTTGTTTTTATATTTTTAAGCAACTAAATTTAAATCCTGGATAGCATTATATTTAATGTGTGTTTATCCATGCATTTATTTGAGTGAATTTCATTTGAAAATACTGACAAAATTTTCTAATTAGCATAATGACAACAAATTTACATACTGAAATTATGCACTCAATCCCTAAGGCAATGATTGGTAACCAAGAGTTTTTGTACAAAATATCTTCACAAACACAGACACACAGATCTCTTTTTAGTTGTTCCCTAAGGATGTTCACCAACATCTATTTGATCAGCAACATTCTTCTAGATAGCAGTTCTGTCTAAATTGTAACTAAAAATTCTCTAGAGCCATCAACATAGGTAATTAGTACACAATAAATGAATAAATAAATTTAGAAAGTGCTCTGGAATGTTAAGTTAAATTTTTAAAAAAATTCTCCTGCCGTATTACCTGGGGGAAAAGGTCTTTGTAAGTTGCATACTGCAATAATAAGCTAAATACATCATGTGGTTACATAGTTTTTTTTTCTTTTCTTTTTTGAGACAGTCTCACTCTGTCCCCCCAGACTGGAGTGCAGAGGCACAATCTCGGCTCACTGCAAGCTCCGCATCCTGTATTCTGCCTCAGCCTCCCCAAAAGCTGCCTCAGCTTCCCCAGTGTGCGCCACCACATCCAGCTAATTTTTGTATTTTTAGTAGAGACAGGTTTTCACTATATTGACCAGGCTGGTCTAGAACTCCTTGATGATCCTCCCACCTCAGCCTCCCATACTGCTCAGATTATAGGTGTGAGCCACTTCACCCAGCTAGTTACACAGATTGTAATATAAGATCACTGGAGGCCAAGCACAGTGGTTCATGCCTGTAATCCCAACACTTTGGAAGGCCGAGGTGGGTGGATCATTTGAGGTCTCTACTAAAAACACAAAAATTAGCTGGGCATAGTGGCATGTGCCTGTAATTCCAGCTACGTGGTAGGCTGACGTAGAAGAATCACTTAAACCCAGAAGGCTGAGGTTGCAGTGAGCCAAGATCGCACCACTGGCCTCCGGCCTGGACAAGAGAGTGAGACTCCATCTCAAAAAAAAAAAATGGCCAGGCACGGTGGCTCATACCTGTAATTCCAACACTTTGGGAGGCAAAGGTGGGCAGATAACAAGGTCAGCAGTTCAAGACCATCCTGACCAACATGGTAAAATCCCAGCTCTACTAAAAATAAAAAGATTAGCTGGGTGTGGTGGCACACGCCTATAATCCCAGTACTCAGCAGGCTGAGGCAGGAGAATTGCTTGAACCCGGGAGGTGGAGGTTGCAGTGAGCCAAGATCACACCAGTACATTCCAGTCTGGGCAACAGAGTGAAACTCTGTCTCAAAAAAGAAATATTAGTAATACTAAGCCTAAAGATTAAAACAGTAGTTCAACATTACCGTGAGATTCCAAAGGGTATGGTAAATGCCTACCTCTTCTTCATTAGACCATCATATATATATCTCAGACTCAATCCATAGTCACATACTATACAAATCTAAACCTGGCCTACCACTCTGAAAACCTCACCACTGGTCAAAAGAGACAGGGTAAAAAATGCCAAAAAATCTTTGTATATATACACATACATATGTATAAGTACATACATACATATTCCAAAAGGTCACTAGGCACCAGGACATACCAAAACTATAGAATCACAAACAGACATCCCATCTTCTTCGGTCTCTCATCTTTTCTAATTTGGACAACTAGAGTTTTACGAGTTTCAAATGAAAAAATAGATATTCAGTACTTAGGACATGCCTGGCACACAGCCCTCAATAAATGGCAATTATGTCATTACTCAATTCTTCCAGGAACTGAAGCCCAACCTGCTCAAGAATGAGTCAGCAGAATACGTTTCCTACCTCCTCCTTCCCTGATAACTCCAGATTCTTTCAAAATTGTGTCTCTCAAGAGACTTCCAATGTATGAACTTTGAGAAATAAACCACCAAAAAAAGGGTATAAGACTGTGGTGACTTGCATGTGGACACTACCAGGCTAGGAACAAAGGAACTTCTGAACTAGTTTTGAAGAGAATTAGTACATTACATCCTGTTTTCTGACAGTCATATAATCACCTCTGACCAAGTACTCTTTTTTTTTTAGATGGAGTCTTGCTCTGTCACCCAGGCTGGAGTACAGTGGCGCGATCTCAACTCACTGCAACCTCCACCTCCTGGGTTTAAGCAATTATCCTGTCTTAGCCTCCAGAGTAGCTGGGACTGCAAGTGCTCACCACCACTCCCAGCTAATTTTTGTATTTTTAGTAGAGATGGGATTTCACCATGTTAGCCAGGATGGTCTCAATCTCCTGATCCTGTGATCTGCCCGCCTTGGCCTCCCAAAGTATTGGGATTACAGGAGTAAACCAGCACGTCCAGCCAAGTACTCTTCTTAATCTCACATGACCAAGGGTTTCTCAAAGCACGGCCCTCAACCAGCAGCACCAGTAACACCTGAAAATTTGTCAGAAATGCAAATTCTTGAGCTCCTCCTCAGCCTTGAATCAGAAACTTTGGAGGTGGGACTCAGCAATCTGCTTTAACAAGCCCTTCATACTCAAGATTCCCAACTGTTCTATATGATTTGAAGTAGCTACATATTTACCTAATCCAGAAGACATATGTTAACATTGAAAAGGTTCTCAAGTATTTTGAAATCTCTGTATGTGTAGTGCCACACAGAGAAAAAGCCCATTTGACTCACAACTTCAAGAAGATAATCGTAGGCCGGGCGCGGTGGCTCAAGCCTGTAATCCCAGCACTTTGGGAGGCCGAGGCGGGTGGATCACGAGGTCAAGAGATCGAGACCATCCTGGTCAACATGGTGAAACCCCATCTCTACTAAAAATACAAAAAACTAGCTGGGCGTGGTGGCGCATGCCTGTAATCCCAGCTACTTAGGAGGCTGAGGCAGGAGAATTGCCTGAGCCCAGGAGGCGGAGGTTGCAGTGAGCCAAGATCGCGCCATTGCACTCCAGCCTGGGTAACAAGAGCAAAACTCCGTCTCAAAAAAAAAAAGAAGAAGATAATCGTACTAAACAAGTTTTTTTTTTTTTTTCCCCCGAGACAGGGTCTCTCTCTGTCACCCAGGCTGGAGTGCAGTGGTATGATTATGGCTCACTGCAGCCTCAACCTCCTGGGTTCAAGTGATCCTCTCACCCTAGCCTCCCAAGTAGCTGGGACTACAGGTGTGCACCACCATGCCTAGCTAGTTTTTGTATTTTTTGTAGAGACAGGGTTTCATCATGTTGCCCGAGCTGGTCTTGAACTCCTGAGCTAAATCAATCCATCTCCCAAGACCTCCCAAAGTGCTGGGATTACAGGTATGGGCCACCATGCCTGGCCTAAACAAGCTTTTAAGAAGGAACTTTACAGCCGGGCACGGTGGCTCACACCTGTAATCCCAGCACTTTGGGAGGCCGAAGCGGGTGGATCACGAGGTCAAGAGATCGAGACCATCCTGGTCATCATGGTGAAACCCCGTCTCTACTAAAAATACAAAAAATTAGCTGGGCATGGTGGCATGTGCCTGTAATCCCAGCTACTCAGGAGGCTGAGGCAGGAGAATTGCCTGAACCCAGGAGGCGGAGGTTGCGGTGAGCCAGGATCACGCCATTGCACTCCAGCCTGGGTAACAAGAGCAAAACTCCGTCTCAAAAAAAAAAAAAAAAAAGAAGGAACTTTACATCCAGAGGTAAAAATAACACAGGAAAGAAAAAAAAAGTCTTAAAGTATGTCAGATAAAGAAGATTACAATAAAGTCATTTCAAAAAGTAATTAAATATTAACCAGCAAACAAATGTGCCAACTTAGAATGAAGTCTCCATCAACTTTAAATTTGCATTGGCCAGTGTTTCTGGTTCAAGTTCTTTGATAGAAGAAGAAGATGTCTGCAAGAACCATGCACAACACATACTGACACCCAGCCCCTAAGACAAAAACAAATGATCTAGGGAGGATATCACTTACCTTCCAAGGAAGGTAAACCTAAAGTGATTTCAGATTCTCCTGTGATTTCAGATCCCCAAAATTCCTTTACCTTTTCTAATAAGAGGAGCTTAATAAAAAGAGAAAATAAATAAATATAAGTGCTAAGGCAATTCTACGCTTTGGCATGCCATTGCAATCATAATAGCAGTGCTTCAGTTTACAAAACATTTTCACATACAACTCATATACTCTTCACAATCATCTTGAGGTAAATGAAGACAATAAAAGTGACACTTATTGAGCACCACAGTGCCCGGCACTTCCTTAAGAGTCTCGTACAATTTTATCATTCAATTCTTTCAACAACCTGTTGTGAGGTATAAACCATGTACTAATGTCAAACACAAAGCAGGATTTACATGCAATTCTAACTGATTTTAAAACCCATATTCTCTAAATCTCTACACTCTGGCAAGACTTGGACACAAAACTATCAGTCCCAGCTCTATCATTTAACAGTTATGTGACCTCAGGAAGTCACTTGATTTTCTAAACTCTTCACCTACGAAATGGGAAGATTAATACCTGCTTCACCTATTTTAGAGTAGTTGTAAAGGTCAAATGAGATGAAAGACATAAAAGGTCTTCAAAAGCTCTAAAAACGACACAAATAGTATCCTCATCATTCCCTGTTTTGAAAGATAGAGTGAAGTAAAGAGGAATAAAAACATACAATGGTGGTGGGATGCTGGTTTTTCTTGTTTGGTTTTTGTTTTCTTTTTAAAGCAGATAAAGCACCAGCTGCCTGCCACTTGTGAGCTCAAGTGTGTGGGGCACAGCAGAGTGTCCTCTTCTTTAGGAGGTGGTCGCATTGTCAGGAAAATCCACTACCAAGGAAGAAATCACCAAACCATGTCTTTTTTTTCTGTTTTTGTAGTAGTTCACAGCAAATCTTGAGTGTTTTGACTAAAGCATGGAATACAAGAAACAAACTTTGGCTATTGCTTTAATCTCTTCTGAAATTCTACAGTTGTGTTTTATAAGCAGTATATAGCAGGATTTTAAGCCGATCTGAAAGTCTGCTTTTTAGTAGCATTATTTTGATAACTACATACTGCTGAACGTTCAACTGGTGAAACTGAAGACCCTTTCACTAAGAAGGAATCAGTCAAGGAGAACTTGCAAGTTTCCAAGCTGCTGTGGATGGCGCTGGCTCTCCCGACCGCCCTTCCCAGCAGGATATCGATCACTGAGATCTCTCACATGGGGTCTCCTGCTGCTGCCACTCCTGATTCTCCTCCTGATGTGCTATCTCAGCCTTTCCCACTACAATGTGAGAGAACGCATAGACTGGATGTACCTTTACAAGTATAAGCCAATTTACAGCGAGACTTTCACTTCACACTTTGAGAGCATTCAAACCGCTCTCACCAAAATCCAATTCTGGTTATCCTAGTGACCTCCCACACCTTAGGTGTGAAAGTTAGATGGGCCATCAACGTTACTTGGGGTGAAAAAAAGTCTTGATGGGGATGTGAGGTTCTTAAATATTTCTTATTAGGTCAACAGGCTAAAAGACAAACTGTTCACTGTCAGAGGATTAACATCTTCTTGGCAGGGCGCAATGGCTCACGCCTGTAATCCCAACACTTTGGGAGGCTGAGGCGGGCAGATCATGAGGTCAGGAGATTGAGACCATCCTGGCTAACACGATGAAACCCTGCCTCTACTAAAAATACAAAAAATTAGCCAGATGTGGTGACACATGCCTGTAGTCCCAGCTGCTCAGGAGGCTGAGGCAGAAGAATCACTTGAACCCAGAAAGTGAAGGTTGCAATGAGCCAAGACTGCGCCACTGCACCCAAGCCCAGGCAACAGAGACTACACCTCAAAAAAAAAAAAAAAAAGGCCGGGCGCGGTGGCTCAAGCCTGTAATCCCAGCACTTTGGGAGGCCGAGGCGGGTGGATCACGAGGTCGAGAGATCGAGACCATCCTGGTCAACGTGGTGAAACCCCGTCTCTACTAAAAATACAAAAAATTAGCTGGGCATGGTGGTGCGTGCTTGTGATCCCAGCTACTCAGGAGGCTGAGGCAGGAGAATTGCCTGAACCCAGGAGGCAGAGGTTGCGGTGAGCCGAGATCGAGCCATTGCACTCCAGCCTGGGTAACAAGAGCGAAACTCCGTCTCAAAAAAAAAAAAAAAAAAAAAACAAAAAAAAAAAAAAAAAACTTCTTTATGGTGATGTAATCCAGTAAGATTTGTCAGACACATAAGATAACCTGACCTTGAAAACTGGCTGGGTACAGTGGCTCACATCTGTAGCCCCGGCACGTTGGGAGGCCAAGGCAGGTGAACTGCTTGAGGCCAGGAGTTCAAGACCAGCCTGGCCAAAATGGTCGTCTATATTGAAAATACAAAAATTAGCTGGGCATGATGATGTGTGCCTGTAATCCCAGCTACGTGGAAGGCTGAGGCACAAGATTTACCTGAGCCCAGGAGGTGGAGGCTGCAGTGAGCAGAGATCGCACCTCTGCACTCCAGCCTGGGTGACAGAGCAAGACTCCATCTCAAACAAACAAAAACAACCTATTATGGCACTGAGGTGGGTAACTGAGTTATGCCTCATTGCCAACTACATCATGAAGACAGACATTTACGTTTTCATCAATACTGGCAATTTACTGTAGTATCTTTTAAACTTAAACCACTTAGAGAAGTTTTTCACAGGTTATCCTCTAATGGATAAATATTCCCATAGAGGATTTTACCAAAAGACTCCATATATTTCATACCAGCAGTATCCTTTCAAGGTGTTTCCTCCCTACTCCAGTGGGTTGGGTTATATAATGTCCAGAGATTTGATGCCCAGGATGCATGAAATGATGGGTCACATAAAACCCATGATGTTTACGTCAGGATGTTTGAATTTATTACAAGTGGATATTCATATTCCAGAAGACACAAATCTTTTCTTTTTATATAGAATCCATTCAGATGTCTGTCAATTTGGATGTGTGACTGCAGCCCACGGCTTTTCTTCCAAGGAGATGATCACTTTTTAGCAGATTATGCTAAGGAACATCACATGCCATTAACTTCACATTCTATCGAAACCCTAGAAGGACAGGATATTTTGCGGAAAAAGTGAAAGTTCATACCATGAAAATTATTGGGAAGGTCAGTGTGCCAGCTTACACTTAACTGGAACTCTTTTTTTTTTTAAGAACAAGTCTCCCTCTGTCCCCCAGGCTGGAGTGCAGTGGTGCGATCTCGGCTCACTGCAACCTCCGCTTCCTGGGTTCAAGTGATTCTCCTGCCTCAACCTCCTGATTAGCTGGGATTACAGGCACCCACCACCATGCCTGCCTAATTTTTTATTTTTATTTTTTGGAGAAGGAGTCTTGCACTGTTGCCATGGTGGAGTGCAGTGACGCGATCTTGGCTCACTGCAACCTCTGCCTCCCGGGTTCAAGCGATTCTCCTGCCTCAGCCTCCTGAGTAGCTAGGGCTACAGGCGTGCACCACCACAGCCAGCTAATTTTTGTATTTTTAGTAGAGATGGGGTTTCAGCATGTTGGCCAGGATCTCCTGACCTCATGATCTGCCCACCTAGGCCTCCGAAAGTACTGACAGGCGTGAGCCTTCCGAAGTGCTCACAGGTGTGAGCCACCACACTCAGCCTGAAACTCATGAAGAACCCACAGACTGGTTAAACCTTATGATTTATTGTGACAAAAATCAAAAATGATATTCAGAGGAACTGAATACCTTTAAAACAACAACAACAGGCCGGGCGCGGTGGCTCAAGCCTGTAATCCCAGCACTTTGGGAGGCCGAGGCGGGTGGATCACGAGGTCAAGAGATCGAGACCATCCTGGTCAACATGGTGAAACCCCGTCTCTACTAAAAATACAAAAAATTAGCTGGGCATGGTGGCGCGTGCCTGTAATCCCAGCTACTCAGGAGGCTGAGGAAGGAGAAATGCTTGAATCCAGGAGGCGGAGGTTGTGGTGAGCCGAGATCGTGCCATTGCACTCCAGCCTGGGTAACAAGAGCAAAACTCCGTCTCAAAAAAAAAAAAAGAAAAAAAAAAAGAGAAAAACAACAACAACAACAACAACAACAACAACAACAAAAAGCGCAGTGGCTCACACCTGTAATCCCAGCACTATGGGAGGCCCAGGTGGGCGGATATCGTTTGAAGCCAGGAGTTCCAGATAAGCCTGACCAACAAGGTGAAGACCCATCTCTACTAAGATATAAAAATTAGCCAGGCATGGTAGCGGGTGCCTGTAATCCCAGTTTCTCAGGAGGCTAAGGCAGGAAAATCCCTTGAATCTAGGAGGCAGAGGTTGTAGTGAGCCAAGATCTTGCCACTGCACTACAGGCTGGGAGACAAAACAAGATTCCCTCTCAGAAACAAGCAAAAAAAAAAGTCTAGATGCAGAGGCTCAGGCCTTTAATCCTGGCATTTTGGGAGAATCGCTTGAGCCCAAGAATTCAAGACCAGCCTAGGCAGTAAAGCAAGACCCCATCTCTACAGAAAAATTTAAGTATTAGCCAGGTGTGGTGGCATGCACTTACAGTCCCAGGTACCCAGGAGGCTGAGTCAGGGATGGCTTCAGCCAAGAGTTTGAGCTGCAGTGAGCTATCATCATGCCACAGCACTCCAGCCTGGGCAATAGAGCAAGACCCTGTCTCAAAACAAAACAAACAAAAAAACCCCAAGTAAATAAACTATTAAGTAAAGCAGACTAAAGACTCTTAAGGAGAAACTTCAGACTTCAGCACTTTACTTGGAATTTTACTGCCAAGCAGGCTGTGATAACAGAATCTGTACCACAACTTATTTTATCACTTTGCTAAAAATAGGGACCTCACTAACACATCTATGACTTATACAGATTTGGAGGTTAATAAAAATCTAACAGCTGACTTACTTTTAAAAGTTTAGTCTGCAGGACTGGAGCACAAGAAAAAAAGGAAAATAAATAAATTTTTTTTTAAAGCTTAGTTCTGCTATTAAGTCACCATAATTAAAATTCCCTTGCAACAGCCTTCCTGTCCTTTCCATAGTATCATTTTCAACCTGAGGTGCCGACAGCCTTCATTCTGCAAAATTAAAACACGGGCTGGGAGTGGTAGCTCACACCTGTAATCCTAGCACTTTGGGAGGGTGAGGCCGGTGGATCACCTGAGATCAGGAGTTAAAGACCAGCCTGAACAATATGGCGAAACCCCATCTCTAAAAAAAAAAAAATTAAAACATGAACTACTGGCCAGGGGTGGTGGCTCAGATCTGTAATCCCAGGATTTTGAGAAACTAAGGCAGGCAGATCACTTGAGCCCAAGAGTTCAAAACCAGCATGGGCAACATGGCAAAACTCTGTCTCAAAAAAAAAAAAAAAAAAAAGAGAAAGGCATGGTGGCATGCACCTGTAGTCCCAGGTATTCAGGAGGCTAAGAGGTGGATCACTTAAGCCTGGGAGGTCAAGGCTGCAGTGAGCCATGATCTTGCCACTGCACTCCAGCCTGGGCAACAGAGACACTGCCTCACAAAAACAGAAAACAAAAATAAAGCCCTACAGATCCAATATAAATAAATCAAGTCACTTAACATAATGAATTTAAGGAAACTTTTTTATTATTCCCAACTTCATAATTTTTAATTTTTCTATTTATATATTTATTTATGTGTGTGTGTGTGTGTGTATTTTTTGAGATGGAATCTCACTCTGTTGCCAAGCCGTGATTTTGGCTCACTGCAACCTCCACCTCCCAGGTTCAAGTATTTCTCCTGCCTCAGCCTCCTGAGTAGCACGGATTACAAGCACCCACAACCACGCCTGGCTAGTTTTTTTTTTTTGAGATGAAGTCTTGCTCTGTCGCCAGGCTGGAGTGCAGTGGTGCAATCTCGGCTCACTGCAACCTCTGCCTCCCAGGTTCAAGCCATTCTCCTGCCTCAGCCTACTGAGTAGCTGGGATAACAGGTGCATACCACCACACCCAGCTAATTTTTGTATTTTTAGTAGAGACAGGGTTTCACCATGTGGGCCAGGATGGTCTCCATCGCCTGACCTCGTGATCCGCCCGCCCTGGCCTCCCAAAGGCCTGGGATTACAGGTGTGAGCCACCGTGCCCAGCCTAATTTTTATATTTTAGTAGAGAAGAGGCTTCACCATGTTGGTCAGGCTGATCTGGGACTCCTGAACTCGTGATCCACCCAGCTTGGCCTCCTAAAGTGCTGGGATTACAGGTATGAGCCATCACACCCAGCCCAAAGGTTAATTTTTTTTTTTTTTTTTTTTTTTTTGAGATGAAGTCTCACTCTGTCTTCCAGACTGGAATGAAGTGATACAATCTCTACCTCCTGGGTTGAAGCAATTCTCCTGCCTCCGCCTCCTGAGTAGCTGGGATTACAGATGCCCAGCACCACACCTGGATAATTTTTGTATTTTTTTTTTTTTTTTTTTTTAGTAGAGACGGGGTTTCACCAAGTTGGCCAGGCTAGTCTTGAACTCCAGACCTCAGGTAATCTGCCCACTTGGGCCTCCCAAAGTGCTGCGATTAACAGGTGTGAGCCACCACACGTGGCCTAAGATTAATTTTTAATAGAATTTTTTTTTTTTTTTGAGACAGAGTTTCGCTCTTGTTACCCAGGCTGGAGTGCAATGGCACGATCTCGGCTCACCGCAACCTCTGCCTCCTGGGTTCAGGCATTTCTCCTGCCTCAGCCTCCTGAGTAGCTGGGATTATAGGCACGCGCCACCATGCCCAGCTGATTTTTTGTATTTTTAGTAGAGATGGGGTTTCACCATGTTGACCACGTTGGTCTCAATCTCTTGACCTCGTGATCCACCGGCCTCGGCCTCCCAAAGTGCTGGGATTACAGGCTTGAGCCACCGCGCCCGGCCCCTTTAATAGAATTTTTATAAAATGAGAGAGGGAAGCTGAAGTAGATCATGTTGAAAGGTATGTGAGATATTTAAAAGACAAGTAAGTATTCAACCCTAAAATATTAGTCACAAAACATCACCTCACCAAAAAAGTTCAACAGCAGAGCTTGCCCGTTGCAGTGGCTCACACCTATCTATAATTCCAGCATTTTGGGAGGCTGAGGCAGGGGATCATTTCAGCCTAGGAGTTTGAGAGCAGCCTGAGCAACATAGTATGATCTCCATCTCTACCAAAAAAAAAAAGAAAAAAAAAATATATATATATATTACCCAGGTATGGTGGTGTGTGCCTATAGTCCTGGAGTTTAAGGCTGCGGTGATCTACGATCGCAGCACTGCAGTCCAGCCTGGGTGGGAGAGCAAGACCTTTCTCTAAAATAAAACATAAAATAAAAGTCTTTAAAAAAAAAAATAGCAGAGCCAGGCGCGGTGGCTCACGCCTGTAATCCCAGCACTTTGGGAGGCTGAGGAGGGTGGATCACAAGGTCAAGAGATCGAGAGCATCCTGGTCAACATGGTGAAACCCTGTCTCTACTAAAAATACAAAAAATCAGCTAGGCATGGTGGTGCATGCCTGTAATCCCAGCTACTCAGGAGGCTGAGGCAGGAGAATTGCCTGAACCCAGGAGGCGGAGGTTGCGGTGAGCCGAGATCGCGCCATTGCACTCCAGCCTGGGTAACAAGAGCGAAACTCCGTCTCAAAAAAAAAAAAAAAAAAAAAAAAAAAAAAATAGCAGAGCTCAGAAGAGTCACACAGTACTCACTCCTTTCATACCAAAAATAGTTCTATTATTTTTGTTCCTTCTAAATTACATTCACAAAAATCACTTCTGGCAAGGCAAATTATTACCACAGCTTACCAACATATTATTAACAATGAAAAATGACCATTTTAGCTAAAAAAAAAGAAAAGTCCTAGACTCTGATAAACTACTTCCATAATGTATATACCTTTTTACTTATTAACTAAATACAGTATGTGACTTACATCAAAACCTACATTTAAACCTAAGAGGCTAACAGAACTAACGTTCACATATGAAATTATGTGCTAATATCTCAAAATTGCAAACTCAAGACAGTAATTTGTACACTAGATTCAAGTATCTATATTTACCATGTAAATGTCAAATGATACATCCACTGAGAAGCTTCTGAATCTAATTCATTCATTCATTCAACTCACAATCTATCACATTTTTAAGTATCATCCTCAACTAGGGACAATTCTGCCCCCTAGGAGATTTAACAATGCCTGGAGACATTTTTATTTGTAACAAGTAAGGGGCAAAAAGAAGGTGCTACTGGTATCTAGTGGGTAGAGTCCTAGGACGCTGCTAAACACCCTACAACGCACCGGACAGCCCCCAATAACAGAGAATCAGCCAGCCCAAAATGTCTATACCACCAAGGTTAAGCAACTACGATCTACAGAAAAAAAGTTTTTAAACCCACCTGTCTAAAAAACAGTACTCACTTCACCTTTGTTTCCTATATTATTTGCTAATTCCTCTCATTTCACTAGTATTTGGTAAATAAACTTGCCCTGTTCCCGTTTTTTCAATCAGCTTCTAACTTCCAAACTTGTCAATTGAATCATCATCATTCCAGTTAGCCAACTTCAAAATCCTGTTGTCATCTTCAAATTATCCCTATTTTTAATATTAACAGTAGTATTAGTAATGGCAGCAGCTGACACACATTTAGGTTACACTATGTGCCAGGCACTTTTATTTAATACTAGGTATTATTATTATTACTGAGACAGAGTTTTGCTCTTGTTGCCCAGTCTAGAGTGCAATGGCGTAATCTCAGCTCACTGCAACCTCTGCCTCCTGAGTTCAAGCGATTCTCCTTCCTCAGCCTCCCCAGGAACTGGGATTACAGGAATGTGCCACCACGCCCAGCTAATTTTGTATTTTTGGTAGAGATGGGGTTTTTCCACATTGGTTAGGCTGGTCTCAAACTACTGACCTCAGGTGATCCACCTGCCTCAGCCTCCCAAAGTGCTGGGATTACAGGCGTGAGCCACCAAGCCCGGCAATACTAGGTATTATTATTATTATCACCACTTTACAAATGAACAGTCCAAGGCACAGAAAAGTTAAATAACTTGCCCCAGGTCACAAAGTTCATAAGCAGCAGAGCAAGGTTTCAAATCCAGGAAAAATGAGTCAGAGTTCATTCCCTTAACAAATACTCCAAAGTGATCTCTCCTTTCATCGTCTATCAAATTATAAAGCCCTGTAAGTCCCAAAGGGCAGGGACTCTGTTATGTTTACAGCAACATCCCACAACCTAGTACATAATAGGTGCTCAAAAAAAACCCTTGTTTGTTGAATGAATGAAAAGCCCCTTGAAATTACTCCTCCTATTGGCACTGCCACCACTCAAGGCCAGTTACTACTGAAAAAACAGTGCCAATAGGAGGAGTAATTTCAAGCATATAAAACGAGAACTTCGATTTAAAATAGCCAATCAAGTAAAAGGATATAAACTTCTCTGCGAGATTTTTCCATAACCCAGTCCCATGCAGCCTATCAAAATTTTCTTTCTACTGCGTCCGTAAACCCAAAAAGTATCTTAGAGATCATCTAGGTCAACCTCCTCACTTTACAGATAAAGAAATCCAAAAATGGTGACTAAAATCACCCAGCCAGGTAGAGCCAGAAACAGAACTGGACTCTTCCCATTTTTGCTATAGGATCTTTTTTTTTTCCAACTCATAATGACACTTCATTTCTGACAGACGTCTCCTCACTATCCTATCAACAAATTATGTCTATTCCCATTGTACCTGCTCAAGTTGTTTCTCCTGCCCAGCCTGTTCTCTTTTTCCCTTTCCATAGATCCAGATCCTCAAAATGTCTTCCTATTCCATTCTTCATGACTTCTTCTTTCTTGGAAAACCTTATATACTGAATAGGATAGTAGAGGAAGAGGTTCACCCATCTGCTAGGCCAAGTTTAATGCATAGTAACACTTCCCACAAAGCGAAGCTTACTTGATTTCTTCCCTATAAACCATTAATCCATTCTTCCCTCTTTTGCTCTATGAAGTGATTTTAATAAAGATTAACTCAGCTATCACCTTCATATAGCATTCATATATAACTGAAAGAGACTCTCAAGCACATATTTAAAAGAAGACAGGGCCGGGTACGGTGGCTCACGTCTATAATCCCAGCACTTTGGGAGGCCGAGGTGGGTGGATCACGAGGTCAAGAGATCGAGACCATCCTGGTCAACAAGGTGAAACCCCGTCTCTACTAAAAATACAAAAATTAGCTGGGCATGGTGGCGCGTGCCTGTAGTCCCAGCTACTCGGGAGGCTAAAGCAGGAGAATTACTCGAACCCAGGAGGCGGAGGTTGCGATGAGCTGAGATCGCACCATTGCACTCCAGCCTGGGTAACAAGAGCAAAACTCCGTCTCAAAAAAAAAAAAAAAAGTAGACATATGGCCAGGTGTGGTTGCTCATGCCTGTAATTCCAACACACTGGGAGGCCGACAAAAGTGGATCACGAGGTCAGGCATTGGAGACCAGCCTGGCCAACAAAGTGAAGCCCCATCTATACTAAAAATACAAAAAATTAGCCAGAGTGGTGGTGGACACCCGTAATCCCAGCTACTCAGAGGCTGAGACAAGAGAATCGCTTGAATCTGGGAGGCAGAGGTTACAGTGAACCAAGATTGTGTCACTGTGCTCCAGCCGGGCAACAGTGTGAAACTCCATTTCAAAAAAAACAAAAAAATAGGCCAGGTGCTGTGGCTCACGCCTGTAATCCTAACACTTTGGGAGGCCGAGGTGGGTGGAATACCTGAGGTCAGGAGTTCAAGATCAGCCTGGCCATCATGGTGAAACCCCACCTTAAAAACAAAACAAAAAAAAAAAAAAAAAAAGGAGACATGTAAAATGTAATGGTCCAGAATCACCTGTATCTCCTCCATTAAGAAACAACTCAGCTTAAGGCCGGGCGCGGTGGCTCAAGCCTGTAATCCCAGCACTTTGGGAGGCCGAGGCGGGTGGATCACGAGGTCAAGAGATCGAGACCATCCTGGTCAACATGGTGAAACCCCGTCTCTACTAAAAATGCAAAAAAATTAGCTGGGCGTGGTGGTGCGTGACTGTAATCCCAGCTACTCAGGAGGCTGAGGCAGGACAAATGCCTGAACCCAGGAGGCGGAGGTTGCGGTGAGCCGAGATCGCGCCATTGCACTCCAACCTGGGCAACAAGAGCGAAACTACGTCTCAAAAAAAAAAAAACGAGATCAAAATAATAGGTTTTCAGACTACATGGAGCATACATACATGTATGCATGTATATGGGCACGCGGGTACACGCACGCGCACACACAGTACAAAGGAAAACTTGTTCATATCCTGACTGAAGTACTAACCATGCCCACCAACCTCTAGCCCCTGCCAGCAATCTCAGAATTGTGTGTCCCACTCAGAAGCATAGTACAGAGGCTGTGGCAAAACCTTTCGTTTCTAGTAAAAACGAAATACAAAACAAAACAAACCACAAAAGCATGTCAAAAGTGATGAGATGCTACCTTCATCTTTCCTACAGAAAGACATTTCAGCGCACTGTCCACAGTTCACTATCCTGACACTGCTCATCACCTGACTTAAACATATACCCTTACACGCCACAATCTCCTGAAATTCAGTTCCCATTTCCCAATCCCTTAGGATACAACTCATGTCCTCTTCACTAACAACCGGTTTATGCTCCCACCTCTGGGACTGGGCTCACACCGCCCTTCATCCTTCCTTCCCCTGAAGCTGCTATTCACTCTCCTTCTCCAGCCGCACAGTCCCATCTCAGAGTAGAGGACCATCCAGGGTCCCCAAGCCCACGTCTCTTCCCTTCTCCGCCCCCGGGAGCTGCCAGCCAGGCTGAAGACGCGAGGGGGGAGGGGTGTGACTCGCCTCCCAGGACTGGACCAGATGGCAGCGGATTCCGCCCCCACTCTCAGGCACCCTCCACCCCCCGACCCCCAGGGCAGCCCGTCCGCCACCCACCCTGCCCAGACCCCCGGCCTCCCGCTCGCCCTCACGCCGGCTCCCGGACACACTCACCATGCTGGGTGAAGATATTGAAGCCGGTCTCTGCGGTGCGCCCCGCCGGGTCCCGCCTGCGGCTGGAGGGCCTGGCTGCACTGCTGCCCCGGAACCCGCGGGGCTGAGGCTGCTGGAGCCCGGGAGCCTCCCCGACGCGGCCCACCTGCTGCCCCATCCCTGCGCTCGCGTACTCCCGCGCCCCAGCCGACCCCTGGTCACATTCCTCCCCGGCTCCGGCCTCGGGTTCCTGGCGCTGCTCCGGCCTCGCCCTCCCAGCCCAGGCCCTGGCCCTGAGCGGCTGGGCCGCTGGCGGCTCGACACCCGGACTCTTCACGGCAGCAGCCGCGCTGCCTCCAGGCGACTCACAGATTCTCCTTTTCCCTCCTCCTCCCGCCGCTCCGCGCCCCCAACGCCGCCGCCGCCATCTTTAAACCACCGAGCGCTGGGAAAGCGTGGGACAGAGCGTCTCCCGCCCCCCGCCCGCCAGTCACCTCCGCCGCTGGGAAGGAGGGCTTCCCGGCTGCCGCCCCGCCCCGCCCCGCCGCGCCGCCGCCCCCTCCTCCTCGCAGGGTGGGTCCCCCGGTGCGCACCTCATTTGTCGGCCACCGCTGCTTCAGGTCTTTCGTCCTCCGCGTCCCGTAGCCGCACCTCGGCATCCCACCCCTCAGTCCGCCTTTGCCGACCCCCTCCCGCGTTCCGCTCCGCACGCTACCGCCTTTGGGGTTGGTTGGTCTCCGGCCTTCCGCGTCCCACCTCCACCTGTCAAATCAATGAGTTGAGGGCTGAGTGCCCCCGCGTGCGCAGCTCAGGTGCAGGCACAGTTGGGGCGGAGAAGCACGAGGCATTTATTTGGTCCTTCCCATCCAGCTGAGGAGCTCTAAAATGCCCAGGAGATTCCTTTTAAACACCCTTGTCGGCAGCAGGCCTACCGTCAAAATTAAAATGGTATAAAATTCACTAGAAGAGATTAAAATGCTACCTTATTTGATTTTAATTTTTGGAAATTATTTCATGATGTTAAATCGCACTCGCCTGATTGAGTATCTTCTACAGTCACATTGAGGAAGTAATTGTAGCCCCATTCCTCATATTATATTACCATGAATTCCTCTTGAACTCCTTTACCATCTCACCACATGTGTTTGTTTCCCTTACAATGCCTGACAGTAAATTTAATCATCCCACTGGCATGCTTTATACACTGTGCACGTGGTCAAGTCTTCTTTTGATGACAAAGGAGAAAAAATGTATATTTTTGACCCTGCCTATGAGTCAGAACTTATTTATTTTACCTTATGCTGTCTAAAGAGAGTGAATGAGGCAGAAGTGTTTTATGCATACATATATGCTACTGTATACAATTGACTCGCCATCCCCCTCTCCCACTGTGCTTTCTTGCATCTCTCTGGCTCTCGCTCTCGCTCTCTCTCTCGCTCTTTTTTTTTTTTTTTCGGACAGAGTCTCGCTCTGTCGCCAGGCTGGAGCGCAGTAGCGCCATCTCAGCACACTGCAACCTCCACCTCCCGGGTTCAAGCCATTCTCCTGCCTCAGCCTCCTGAGTAGCTGGGATTACAGGCGTGCACCATCACGCCTGGGTAATTTTGTGGTTTTTAGTAGAGACGGGATTTCACCGTGTTAGCCAGGATGGTCTCGATGTCCTGATCTGCGAGCCTCAGCTTCCCAAAGTGCTGGGATTACAGGGGTAAGCCACGGTGTCCTGCCACTTTCTTGCATCTTAATGTTAATTCAATTTATTTTTAATTCTCAGAAAGCTTCATTATTCTCCTGTTATTCTTTTTTTCTTTTTTTTTCTTTTTCTTTTTTTGAGACGGAGTTTCTCCCTGTTGGCCAGGCTGGTCTTGAACCTCCGACCCCAGGTGATCAGCCCGCCTCGGCCTCCCAAAGTGCTGGGATTACAGGCGTGAGCCACCACGCTCGGCCTCTCCTGTTATTCTTTTGGCTTCCCAATTTGCTTTATAAAAAGTATTGGCTAATGGAGGTACCATACTGAAATTTTGCTTAAATTAGGACGGGAGACACTGCAAAGAAGGAACAAAGCAACCAACCACTGGAGAGGTAGGGTTGGGAGAAGAGGTGGTTGTAGCTCTCCTTTGCATATCTTTCCTGAACCAACTTGACCTTAGATGAACCACCCACTGACGCAGATATCCTCTATTATAAAAGCACTATGAAATTATTCCATTGCCATACAGGGTGTGGCCAGAAATAACTGAAATTACCTCCAAAATGGGAACGGAAACACTATGTGTAAACACTGGATAAAATATGAGTTTTCCATTTTGATTAAAGTTTCCCTGTGTTTAAAATACCTTTTTTTTTCTTCTAATTCCCAGTGTTTGCAACTACTGAAAAAAATTCATTCACAAGGGATAAAAATGTCACAGAGCCAGAATTTATTGTTTGATTTTTATTATGGGAGAAAATTTTAATTTGGGAATAATGGTTTGGTTTCTTTGGCATGCTGTGTAAAAATAGATGAATATATGAATATTTGAGCATCTCAAATCAGAAAATCAAAAATGATGCAAAATTCGAAATTTTTTGAGCACCAACATGATGCCAGAGGTAGAACATTTCACATGTAAGTACTTAACATAAACTTTGTTTCATATGCAAAATTTTTAAATTATTGTATTAAATTACATTCAAGCTATGAGTGTAAAGGTGTATATGAAACATAAATTTAAAAAATGCCACATCTACCACCTCAAGTTATGAATTAAAGGAGAAAAAAAAGAGCCGGGTACAGTGGCTCACAACTGTAATCCTAGCACTTTGGGAGGCCGAGGTGGGTGGATCACCTGAGGTCAGGAGTTCAAGACCAGCCTGGCCATCGTGGTGAAACCCCATCTTTAAAAAAAAAGAAAGAAAGAAAGAAAAAGTAAAAACAAAAAGGAGAGAGAAAAAAAAGAAACATAAATGAATTTTGTGTTTAGACTTGGGTCCTGTCCCCAAGATATCTCATTATGTCTATGTAAATATTCCCAAATCTGAAACACTTGTGGTCTGAACATTTCTGATAAGGGCTTCTCAGCCTGTAGTAGAGTTCAGGGACTCTGAAGCCAGACTGCTTGGGTTCATAACTTGGTCCTGATACTTATAAACTATTTGATCTGGGCAAAGTACATAACCTTTTTGTGTCTCAGTACATCATCTGTAAACTGAAGATGATAACAAATAGTATCTACCTTATAGGAATGTTGTGAAAATTAAATTAGTAAAATATATATATATATACTTAAAACCGTATTTGGCATATAACTGGTGTCATATATGTATATACTATTAATACAAAAAACAATGTTTTTAGGTCTTACAAGCCTGTTTCAAATTATATGTATATATATATATATATATATATACACTTAGATCATGGAATAAATTATAAAGTATTTAGGTGAACCCCCTCTACCTGCTACCCTTCATGTAACTAAAAACAAAAATGCCAGCCAACCAATAAAAATATGTGGAATCATATAATCCCTTTATTCGTCATACCTGCCTGGTTAACACCAGCTAAGTGTACGTGAACTGATATATAATACCTTTGTTTTTACATATGAAGATTTCCTCTACCATTGATTCTTATGAGCCTATATAGACTTAAGCAAATATCATGTAAGTGGAGACTCCGTTTACTTACATTATCTTGTAATGTTTTCTACTATTTCATTTTCTTTTTTTTTTTTTTTTTTTTTTGAGACGGAGTTTCACTCTTGTTACCCAGGCTGGAGTGCAATGGCGCGATCTCGGCTCACCGCAACCTCCGCCTCCTGGGTTCAGGCAATTCTCCTGTCTCAGCCTCCTGAGTAGCTGGGATTACAGGCACACGCCACCATGCCCAGCTAATTTTTTGTATTTTTAGTAGAGACGGGGTTTCACCTTGTTGACCAAGATGGTCTCCATCTCTCAACCTCGTGATCCACCCGCCTCGGCCTCCCAAAGTGCTGGGATTACAGGTTTGAGCCACCGCGCCCAGCTACTATTTCATTTTCAAAGTGAAAAAAGAACTTTCAGAATAGGGGGAGTGGGGAAATAGACTAGAGAGACTTAGTTAATTAGGTACAGGAAACTATTTCACCTCAATATAACCAAGCCAAAGTGACTTGCCTGAGAATTACCTGAGGTTCATTACCATTTGCCGCAGTTACTGTCACAAATCAACATCTTAAAAAATCCCAAATTGTTCTGTCTCATACTGAATTGAGGGTAGCCGAGAGCTCCAGGCAGGAGCAGAAAAATCAGGGAAAGAAAGTAGCAGGGATGGTGCACATAGCACAGGGACAACCTTAGGTGAGCAAAGGCCAGGAGCTGACATAAAAGATCAGACACATCACCAACAGCAACAAGGCACACTGAAGACACAGATACTCCTCATCCTCGTCATCCATATTACAGGAGCAATACCACTCTTTACAGAAGGAAGGAGCTTGTGAGTAATGCCTCACTAATTCCTGACTTCGCTGGTCTGCATTTCTAGGCTACTGCCATTTTTTTTTTTTTTTTTTTTTTTTTTTACAGTTTTTACAGTGTCTCTCATCTCTACCTTTTCATCTGTATGAACAGCATTATGTAAGACACAGAGCCGGGCGTGGTGGCTCAAGCCTGTAATCCCAGCACTTTGGGAGCTATGACTTTGGCAATAATTCTCCCTAGTATAAGTCTTGGGTGACTCCCCTTATAGGATTCTACGGGCCCCTTCAGGATTCTATTCAGATCCTGCCTCCTTGATAAGAGAACCTCAGACTTATTAATACAGATCTAACAGTTTCTTTGGACTCTATTCAGTACAGACCTCAAACAACCACAGCTGGTGATATTTCTTTCATTATAAAATTCAGTTACCTTCTTCTACATCCCTCAAATATGTTTTGTTTTGACACATAACTCGGTGTCACCCAGTTGGAAAGAGACTTAGAGGTCATCTAGGCTAATCTCCCGGAATCCACTCTTCAGTAATTCCAGTGAGGGTATCCGTTTCCTTCTAAGGGTTCTAATTATTAAAACATTTTTCCAGCCGGGCGCGGTGGCTCAAGCCTGTAATCCCAGCACTTTGGGAGGCCGAGGCGGGTGGATCACGAGGTCAAGAGATCGAGACCATCCTGGTCAACATGGTGAAACCCTGTCTCTACTAAAATACAAAAAATTAGCTGGGCATGGTGGTGCGTGCCTGTAATCCCAGCTACTCAGGCGGCTGAGGCAGGAGAATTGCCTGAACCCAGGAGGTGGAGGTTGCGGTGAGCCGAGATCGCGCCATTGCACTCCAGCCTGGGTAACAAGAGCGAAACTCCATCTCAAAAAAAAAAAAAAAAAAGAAAATTCTTCCTAAAGATAAACTGAAAAATGTTCCTCTGAAACTTCCACCTGTTTCAACCCAGTTCTAATTCTACCATGTAACTAAACAGAACAAATCTAATCTTTATTCTATATGAAGTCCTTCACATATTTGAAAGCTATCATGTTTCCCCAAATCTTTCATTTTACTGCATATATGCATATGCTTAGATAGTTATGCTTATCTGTCTATATTTATCTACATGGGCTGAAAATGTTTATGTAGATAAATTGAGACAAAAAAATTATATTGTAATTTTATGTATAGCAGTTTTCTTTTTTTTTCTTTTTTCTTTGAGATGGAGTCTCACTCTGTCACCCAGGCTGGAGTGCAGTGGCATGATCTCAGCTCACTGCAACCTCCACCTCCCGGGTTCAACCGCTTCTCCTGCCTTGACCTCTTGAGTAGCTGGGATTACAGGCACACACCACCACACCCAGCTAATTTTTGTATTTTTTAGTAGAGACAGGTTTCACCACATTGGCCATGCTGGTCTCGAACTCCTGACCTCGTGATCTGCCCACCTCGGCCTTCCACTATACAGGATTACAGGTGTAGCCAGCATTTTTCTTTTTTTTTTTTTTTTTGAGACGGAGTTTCGCTCTTGTTACCCAGGCTGGAGTGCAATGGCGCGATCTCGGCTCACCGCCACCTCCGCCCCTTGGGCTCAGGCAATTCTCCTGCCTCAGCCTCCTGAGTAGCTGGGATTACAGGCACGCGCCACCATGCCTAGCTAGTTTTTTGTATTTTTTTTAGTAGAGACGGGGTTTCACCATGTTGACCAGGATGGTCTCGATCTCTTGACCTCGTGATCCACCCGCCTCGGCCTCCCAAAGTGCTGGGATTACAGGCTTGAGCCACCGCGCCCGGCCAGCATTTTTCTTAAATTGTTTATGTATGCAGTTCTTTGGACTTTGTTTATGTGATTTGTCTCTGCATTGTTGTATTAAATCTTTAAAGACCTATAGAGTGCCAAGTACATGTCCATTTTCAGATTGACACTTTAAAAGTCTTTTTGGTTGAGATAATGAGGAGGAGGAGGAGGAGTTAGAAGATTCTTACCTGGCTGGCACAGAATTAGTCTTTGAAAGTAGGGAGACAGATTAAACGACCTCTTGTTCCCAGTCATACACTCGAGAGTGTATGATTCAATATTTCTTTAATTTAAAAAAACTTATAAATTATTAAGGGACTATTTCAAACAATTGCCCAAGTGCTGTATAAATGTTACCAGTGGCCATAATATCTATTCATTTAAAATTAATAAATTTGTACTCATTTCCCTTTCAAAGGTAATAATGAAATAGCTGACTAAACAATCTATTTAATATGTAGCCTATCGCTAACTGTAGTGTAGTGGCCCTGGGCCTCGTTTATTATTTATGTGAAATGGGTTGTTTCAATTCTCTATTGCTGCATAACAAAACACCGCACAAAACCTAGCGGCTTAAAACAGCAGTGATTTATTACTTCTTGCAATTGTACGGAGTGGCTGGACAGTTCTGCTGATCTCACCTTGGTTCATGTCACAGCATTGGCTGAGCTAGCAGGTACATGATGACGGGATGCACATGTCTGGCCGTGGGTGCTGCTGCCAGTGGGAGTGCCTCAGTTCTCCTCCATAAGACCCTTACGATCTCAACTGTGTTCCCCAACACAAAATTTAAATACTGAAGTCCTAACCTGCAGTACTTCAGAATGTGACTGTATTTGGGGATAGGGTCTTTAAAGAAGTGACCAAGTTAAAATGAGTCCATTAGGGTGCTCCCTAATTCAGTAGGACTGGTGTCCTTATAAGAAGTGGAAATCTGGACACAGACACACACACAGGGAAGACCTTGTGAAGACACAGGGAGCAGGTAGCCATCTACAAACCCAGGAGAGGTCTCAGGAGAAACCAACCTTGATCTTGGACTTCCAGCTTTCAGAACTGTGACAAAACAAGTTTCTGTTGTTTAAGTCACCCAGTCTGTGTTAATTTGTTATGGCAGCCCTAGCAAATGACTACAACCAAATTATCAAAAGATAGAAAACTGAGATTTCTAATGTTCTATTTTATTTTATTATTATTCTTTTGGGAGCCAAAGATTGATTTCTTCATTTCTTGCATTTGAAGGACTCTTCGATGACATCCTTGGCCCGAGACTCCTTGCCTAATCCTTAATTACCACACAACTGCAACCACCACTTTACAGATTTTCCCCTCTCTGTCAGTTTTACAGAGGCCAACTCATTCCCCTAGTTTCTTGTTGTCATCAACCTTAATTAGGTTGATTTGGTGTTCAGCGCAAAGGGCCTCCACCAACTTGACGTACACAGGCTCATCACAGTTAGATGCAAGCGCACAAAGATGGGCTTGGCTCTTGTCTAAGGCTTTAACAGCTTCGTGAATTCCACGTGCTAGGCCCTCGTGGATGCGGGCGGTCTTCAGCACCTCTTTAAAGCAGTATTAACGTCCATAACACCTCCAGCAGCAATGCGTCCCTCGGCCATGGCGGCAGGTTGCAGGTGAAGCTGGTTCTTGAATGCACCCAAGCCACAGTCTTCACATGACTCGGCAGTGGCAAGGAAAGAGTATTTAATTCTTATTATTATTTGAGACGGAGTCTTGCTCTGTGGTGCGGCTAGAGCACAGTGGCACCATATCAGCTCACTGAAACCTCTGCCTCCCAGGTTCAAGTGATTTTCCTACCTGAGCCTCCTGAGTAGCTGGGATTACAGGTGCCAACCGCTACGCCATGCTAATCTTTTTGTATTTTTAGTAGAGATGGGGTTTCACCATGTGGGCCAGGCTGGTCTCAAACTCCTGGCCTCAAGTGATCCCCCTGCCTCTGCCTCCCAAAGTGCTGGTCCTACAGGCACGAGCCACCGTGCCCAGCATATTTAATTCATATTTAATGAGCACTTTGTGTATACCAGGCGCTATACTAGTTACTGCGGATACGCTGGTGAATAAAACCAACCCGCTTCTACTCTAGTGAGGAAGACAGCCATCAAACAAGTAATTACAAAAACGTGTACTAAGTGTTGATGATGGTGGAGGGGCGAGGAATAAGGGGTTGCTATGGAAACACATAACCATTTGAAGGTGAGGTAATTGAGGCGCTATGGAACTTCTCCCAGGGGCAGACAAAGGAGAAGAAGTAAGTTAAGAGACAAGGAGAAGTTAGCTCAGCAAAATGGGAAGAGCACTGCATTTTAGGGAACTTTGAGAAACAAATTTAGCTTGCCCTTTTTTGCAGAAAGCAGAGCCACAAGAGATGGACTTATAAAGTGGAGAGGAAACAAGGGTCCTGAGGAAGATCTGGAAAACCCTCTAAAAGGAGAACACAGGAAATTGTCCTTGCAGCTGCTTCATCTGCTCTTGGCAGCTTTGTAGATAGCTCAATACAAAGTTTGGTGGTTCCTGAAGCCACTAAACTAGTCGCTTATTCACTGAAGGAAGGCACTTGTATTCACAATAAAGATGGCACTTCTGCAGGGTTCAATTTTTTTTTAAGTCTTCACAAATTGCTAAAAGCCTTCTCTAATTGTGAGAATGTTTATTACATACCTCTTCAGAATATGAACATGCTGAGAAAGGTCCAAATGAAATAACACAACTTACTTGTCCTACTGACACCATTCTCCAATTTACCAATTACGTGTAAGTAATTTGCATTAAGCAAACATGGTTGCACCAGAGCGTTTGTACTGATGGTATTGATTGCATTGTGATTACACCAGATAGTCAACTCAAACTAGCTTATGCAAAAATGGATTATAAACATGATTTCATCAAATCTCAGACGTCCTGAATTCTTTTTTTTTTTTTTTTTAGACGGAGTTTCGCTCTTGTTACCCAGGCTGGAGTGCAATGGCGCGATCTCGGCTCACCGCAACCTCCGCCTCCTGGGTTCAGGCAATTCTCCTGCCTCAGCCTCCCAAGTAGCTGGGACTACAGGCACGTGCCACCATGCCCAGCTAATTTTTTGTATTTTTAGTAGAGACGGGGTTTCACCATGTTAACCAGGATGGTCTCGATCTCTCGACCACGTGATCCACCCGCCTCGGCCTCCCAAAGTGCTGGGATTACAGGCTTGAGCCACCGCGCCCGGCCTAAATTCTTTTTTTTTAAAGATGGTGTTTCACTCTGTCACCCAGGCTGGAGTGTAGTGACATGGTCATAGTCCATTGCAACCTGGACTTCTAGGCTCAAGTGAGCTCTGTCACCCAGGCTGGGGTGCAGTGGTGTGATCATAGCTCACCGCAGCCTTGACCTCCTCGGCTCAAAGAATTCCTTCTGCCTTAGCCTCCTAACTAGCTGGGACTACAGGTGTACACCATCATGCTCAGATAATTTTTAAACTTTTTTTTTTTTTGAGACAGAATTTCAATCTGTTGCCCAGGCTGGAGTGCAGTGGCACAATCTCGGCTCATGGAAACCTCTGTCTCCCATGTTCAAGTGATTCTCCTGCCTCAGCCTTTTGAGTAGCTGGAATTATAGGCATGTACCACCATGCCCGGCTAATTTTGTGTTTTTAGTAAAGATGGGGTTTCACCATGTTGGCCAGGCTGATCTTGAACTTCTGACCTCAAAGTGATCCTCCCATCTTAGCCTCCCAAATTGCTGGGATTATAGGAGTGAGCCACTGCACCCAGTCAATTTTTAAATTTTTTTAGAGACCGGGTCTCCCTCTGTTGCCCAGGCTGGTCTCAAATTCCTGGGATCCTCCCAGGCTGCCTCCCAAAGTGTTGAGGTTACAGGCATGAGATGCTGTGCCTGCCTATAATCCTTACTCTTACTGTGATATACCATTATTTTCTATTCTAGTCTAGTCTATATCTTTTTGTTTGTGTTTTAAGCACTATACAGAGAGGGACAGCCCAGGCAGGGTAAAGGAGAATCCATGTTGGGAGGACATTCAGCCAGGAGGAAGAAATGTTAGAGTCCAAGTAGGCCAAATAGAATGTCCCCACAGAGTAACAGTCTTGTGTGAACATCTGAATAGAGCGAGACAGGCAACTATGTGAAAGGAGTGGCCCAGCACGAAAATCCCAGATCCTGGGAAGCCCCTTGACAGCAACAGGAAAAGTCTCAGTGCAAAAGCCATGCGATGTCCCCAAAAATAGAGGCTGAAAGCATCACTGTTGTTAGCGTCAAATAGATTCAACGTAAATTATCTGCCTTCTATAGTTGCTGCTCCCCACTCAGTTCCCCAGGCTGATGTTGGTCACTCATTAACAGTTCACAAGAAAAGATCTGGCCGGGCGCGGTGGCTCAAGCCTGTAATCCCAGCACTTTGGGAGGCCGAGGCGGGTGGATCACGAGGTCGAGAGATCGAGACCATACATGGTGAAACCCCGTCTCTACTAAAAATACAAAAAATTAGCTGGGCATGGTGGCACATGCCTGTAATCCCAGCTACTCAGGAGGCTGAGGCAGGAGAATTGCCTGAGCCCAGGGGGCGGAGGTGGCGGTGAGCCGAGATCGCGCCATTGCACTCCAGCCTGGGTAACAAGAGCGAAACTCCGTCTAAAAAAAAAAAAAGAAAAGATCTTCCATTGTGGCCTTACTCCAAGGGATGCAGTTTAAGTGGGTCATTTATGTGCTTTGTAATATTCTGTCTTTGACTTTGCCTGTGGATTAACTATTGTGTTTTGTATCAAGATAGTACTAGTTTAATTAATTAATTTATTTATTTATTTTGAGACAATGTTTTGCTCTTGTTGCCCAGGCTGGAGTGCAATGGTATACTCTCGGCTCATGGCACCCTCACCTCTGCCTTCTAGGTTTAAGTGATTCTCCTACTTCAGCCTCCCAAGTAGCTGGGATTACAAGCATCACGCCTGGCTAATTTTGTATTTTTAGTAGAGACGGGGTTTCTCCATGTTGGTCAGGTTGGTCTCGAACTCCCCACCTCAGGTGATCTGCTTGCCTCAGCCTCCCAAAGTATTGGGGTTACAGGCATGAACCATCGTGCCCAGCTAGTTTAACTTTTAATATTGTGACCATGTTTTCTTTGTTTCTTTTTCTTTTTCTTTTTTTTTCTTTTTTTTTTTTTGAGATGGAGTCTTGAGTTGTTGCCCAGGCTGGAGTACAGTGGTGTAATCTTGGCTCACTGCAACCTCTGCCTCCCAGGTTCAAGCAACTCTCCTGCCTCAGCCCCCTGAGTAGCTGGGATTACAGGTGCATGCCACCACACCTGCTAATTTTTGTATTTTTAGTAGAGACGGGGTTTACACCATGTTAGTCGGGCTGGTCTCGAACTCCTGACCTTGTGATCCGCCTGCCTTGGCTTCCCAAAGTGTTGGGATTACAGGCGTGAGCCACCGTGCCTGGCCTGTGACCATGTTTTCTCAAAATTCAGATAATGAAAAAGAACAATTACAATACCTATGCCAGCATTACCTTGACATCATTGCAAAACAAGACTAAGCTACTGTGTTGTTTTAATGCCATATAGATCGAAAGACCCATATGACAGGATTAAAGAGGCAAATAACCAAAGCAGCATACCACACAATTTGCAGCAAATAATTTGGGGTTGGATAGTGTAAGTACTAACGTGAAGACTAGATCTCACAAGTCCAAAATGAGAAAGGTAAGTACTTCTGCAACAATGAAAAATGTTTGCATCTCCTCAAAAGACACCAATGCTCAGTCTAAAATAGTTGCTGCTGCATTGATTTGGGCATATCACAAAAACTAACATGGATTAACACACATTCCTTGATTGCTCTGTGAAACTGAATAAGGTTATATTTCTCGATTCAGAGGTTGCAAATAAATGTCTTATTTGCAAACAAAAGGGGAAGTTTGATGACAGATGGGTTGGCCCCTCATAACAGAGAGCTGATTCTGACAGGTCCTACCAACACTCACACTTTCTTTTTTTTTTTTTTTTTTTTTTGAAGGAAAATTTTTATTATTTTTTACAAGAAAATTTTACAATTTAACCCAGTTTTGTGGCCAGTTCTTTGGCCTTTGCCTTTTCGAGCTTGGCGATGCGAGCCACAGACTTGGGACCCAGGACATTGCCTCCCCAGTGACGTCGGATCTCATCATATCTATCATACTTTCTAAAGTCTATCAGGTGATGCCTTGAATCACAGGAACAACAACAACAATAAATTTTCCAAACTCTTAGGGACTTTGGATTTTTAAAAAGTTTCAAATAATTTTTTTGAAACCCAGAACCGTAGAGCCTCCAGTGAGCAACTGCAGACTAGAAAATCTGTAGGTACAAGACTCCAACAAGTGAGGGTTACTGCCTGAGGCCTTGGAAGCCCAACCCCTGCCTCCATGTGCCCTGGATATGGGACATGGAGTACAAGGAGACTGATTATTCCCCATCTTTTTGTTTTGTTTTGTTTTGTTTTGTTTTTGAGACAGAGTCTTGCTCTGTCACCAAGGCTGGAGTGCAATGGCATGATCTCGGCTCACTGCAACCTCTGCCTCCTAGGCTCAAGCGATTCTCCTGCCTCAGCCTCCCTAGTAGCTGGGATTACAGGTGCCTGCCACCCATCTGGCTAATTTTTTTGTATTTTTAGTAGAGATAGGGTTTCACCACGTTGGCCAGGCTGGTCTCGAACTCCTGACTTCAGGCAGTCCACCTGCCTCGGCCTCCCAAAGTGCTGGGATTGCAGGCAGGAGCCATCATGCCTGGCCTATTCCCCAGCTTTAATAAATATTGTTTTCCCTGTTGGATTCTGGACTTACTTGGGACCAGTTACCCCTTTCTTCTTGCCCGTTTCTCCAATTTGGAATGAGAATGCCTATTCTATGCCTGTCACACCATTGCATTTTGAAAACACTTAGTTTTTTAATTTCATAGGCTCACAGTGGGAGAGGAATTTACCTCAGGACGTATCTCGCCTTGAGTCTCATTCATACGTGGTTTAGATGAGACTCTGGACTTTGGATTTTTGAGTTGATGCTGAAAAAACACACTGGGGACTACTGGGCTGAATGAATGTATTTTGCATTGTGAGAAAAACATGAATTTGGGGGGGCTAGGGGCAGAATGCTATGATTTGAATGTGTCCCCTAAAGTTTAAGTGTTAGAAACTTTTTAAATTTTGAGACGGAGTTTCGCTCTTGCTGCCCAGGCTGGAGTGCAATGGTGCAAGCTTGGCTCACTGCAGACTCTGCCTCTCAGATTCAAGTGATTCTCCTGCATCCATCTCCTGAGTAGCTGGGGCATGTGCCACCACGCTTGGCTAATTTTGTATTTTTCAGTAGTAGAGACGAGGTTTCTTCATATTGGTCAGGCTGGTCTTGAACTCCCGACCTGAGGGGATCCACCTGCCTTGGCCTCCCGAAGTGCTGTGATTATAGGCGTTAAACCACTTCGCCCGGCCTATGTGTTGGAAACTTAATCCCCAATGCTACTGTGTTGAGAGATAGGGTCTAATAGGAGGTGATTGATGTCATTATTGTAAGAGTGGGTTAGCTATCGAGAGTGGGTTTGTTAGAAAAGCAAGTTTGCCCCCCACCCACCTTGGTCTCTCACTCTTGCTCCTTCTACCTTCTGCCATGGAACAAAGCAGCAAGGAGACCCTCTAAACATGCTGGCTGCTTGGTCCTGGACTTCCTAGACTCTTGAACTCTGAGCCAATAAATTTTTGTTTATTATAAATTACCCAGTCTGTAGTATTCTGTTACAGCAGTACAAAACAGACGAAGACAATGTATGATTTGTTTACTTGTGGCCTGAATATTTGTGTCCTGGGGATTGAAACCTAATTCCCACTGCAATAGTATTAAGAGGGGGTGCTTTTAGGGGTTGATTAGGTCATGAAGACTAGCTCTTATTAATGTGATTAGCACTCGTAAAAGGGTCTGATTTAGCTGCTGGACTCTTCTGTGATGTGAGGACACAGCAAGAAGATATCAGAGTGAGCCCTCATCAGACGCTTAATCTCCTGGCCCCATGATCTTGGACTTCCTAGCCTCCAGAGCTATGAGTAATAAAACCTGTTGTTTATTTGTTTGTTGGCTTTTATTTTTTTGCGACGGAGTTTCACTCTGTTGCCCAGGATGGAGTGCAGTGGTGTGATCTCGGCTCACTGCTACCTCTGCCTCCCAGGTTCAAGCAATTCTCCTGCTTCTACCTCCCAAATAGCTGGGACTACAAGGTGTCTGCATACACCTGACTAAATTTTGCATTTTTAGTAGAAACGGGGTTGGCCAGGCTGGTCTCAAATCCCTGACCTCGAGTGATTCACCCACCTCGGCCTCCCAAAGTGCTAGGATTACAGGCATGAGCCCTGCGCACAGCCCTGTAGTTTATAAATTACCCAGTCTAAGGTATCTTTTCATAGCAACTCAAACAGACTAAGACAATAATAAAAGTTTTTGGTGAGTTTTCAGTTTTTTTAACAACATGCAGAAACACTTGAGGCTTTTGACAGAAATGGAAGAAGATAGCCTATTGAGACATGTGCCTGTAATATGACTATTATTGAAGCCTGCCACAGAAAAGTTGTTAAAATGTTGACCTGCCATAACATCATATTTTCAAAGTATAGGATGAGAAGAATGTTCATTCCTAATTTGCAAATTATACTGAAAATGAGAATAGAGAAAAGGATTACAGTGAAACAAAAAATTAATGTGCCATTTCTTCAAAACTATGTGATTATCTTTAAAGAGGCCGTAAGTTGCCTTAAAGGGAAGAGGGGAATGAATGGAATACCCCGAGTTGCCCACTGTTACATGTAGGTTGCAACAAAAAACCACAGTGGAAAAAAATGACTCATTTTTTTTGGAAATAAGCCTGCTTCAGGACTTCAAAAAAAGAAAAAGAAAAAAGTGTCACTGGAAAAAGCCAAATTAAACAAGACTTTCTGTTTCAGTATGAAAACTGTAACTTGGGCTGTGTGCAGTAGCTCACTCCTGTAATTCCGGCACTTTGAGAGGCTGAGGTGGGCAGATCACTTGAGCCCAGGAGTTCAAGACTAGCCTGGGCAACGAATTGAAACACTGTCTCCACAAAAAGGACAAAAAAATTAGCCAAATGTGGAGGTGTGTGCCTGTAGTCCCAGCTACCTGGGTGGCTGAGGCAAGAGGATCATCTGAGCCCAGGAGGTTGAGGCTGCGGTGAGCTGTGATTGGGCCACTGCACTCCAGCCTGGGCGACAGAGTAAGAACTTGCCTCATAAAATAAAATAAAATAAAATAAAACTGTAACTTATTTGCAATTCAATTTTATGTGTTCAAATTACCTCTGTGCTTTAAAATCATTTCCCCGGAGAAAGAGAGGAATAACTTATGATGACATCCAGTGTGGTTCCAAGTGTGTAGTCTATTTCTCTTTTCCTCGATTCTGGTCTGGTCCTGTGGTTTGCTTTGACCAATAAATATGGCAGAATTGACTGATTTTGGAGGCTACGTCACACCTTTTCCATCTTCTGTCTTCAACACCTGTAAGACTCCCACTTGAAATAGATAGCTGAAAACTGTCAAAATAAGAGTCACCTGTAAAATTTAGGAAGAGAATATTGACCATCAGTTTCACAATTATTTCCTGAGTTAATACAATTGGTATACTAATCTAAGTTAATATATAGGAATCTTTTATATAGGAATATATTATAGGAACGGAAGAAACTGATGAAGAAATGGGTAATCCTAAAACATTAGGCAAGTTAGGCAGCAGAAAAAGAGGGCCTATGGAATGCTAGTAATAAACTTTAGTTTCTTGATACAATCACCATTTAAAAATTGGAAGCATTAAAATAATTTCTGAACCCATAATTGGTATAAATTTTTCTTTTATCTCTTTTTTTTGGGCAGCGGGTGGACAGAGTCTCACTGTGTTTCCATGGTGGAGTGCAGTGGCACAGTCTCACCTCACTGCAACCTGCTCCTCCTGGGTTCAAGCGATTCTCCTGCCTCCCAAGGAGTTGGGATTACAGGCATATGCCACCACACCCAGCTTATTTTTGTATTTGTAGTAGAGATGGGTTTTTCCCCAAGTAATCCATTTGCCTCAGCCTCCCAAAGTACTGGGATTACAGAGGTGAGTCACCATGCCTAGCCCTCAGATTGTCTTTACAGCTCTTCTCCCCACTCATCACATTTAAAAGTTCTTCTGTAACCTTAAGGTACTTCTACTTTGCCTGGAAAATAAACATAACCTCATTAGGTCTGTAGCTATACTTTAATATTTATTCTAGTTAGACTAATTGGATCTGTGATTTATGATTTATGACTGGATCTGTGGAGAAAACAATTTGGAAAGCATTCCTGGAAAGGCTACACATCACAATTAGCCTCTAGATGTCCTCCTTGGATAGAGGAAACCTGTAGCTAGTAGCTAACAGGGACTTTTTCAGAGCAGTCACTATTGAGCAGATGCATGTTTCCCTAGTCGACATCGATCAAAGAGTTTAATAAATGTTTCAGAATTCCAAACTGAATACAAATAAACTCAACTTATATGGTTCTCCAAACATTTGGCACACCTGAACAAGGTTGTCAGCTGGAAGAGTATGAGGATAAAAAAATGAAGTTGACAGTTCTGTAATCCCAGCCCTTTGGGAGGCCAAGGCAGGCAGATCACTTGAGGTCAGAAGTTCAAGATCAGAGAGTTCAACAGCGAGTTTCCAAGATGCCGCCCAAAGGAAAAAGTGGTTCTGGAAAATCAGGGACAGGGGGAACAGCCTCTGGGAGTGACAGTGCTGACAAGAAGGCTCAAGGTCCCAAAGGTGGTGGCGATGCAGTAAAGGTCAGACACATTCTGTGTGAAAAACATGGCAAAGTCATGGAAGCCATGGAAAAGTCAAAGTGTGGGATGAGATTCAATGAAGCGGCCGCACAATGTAGTGAGGATAAAGCCAGGCAAGGGAGCGACTTGGGTTGGATGACCAGAGAGTCCATGGTGGGACTATTTCAAGAAGCAGCGCTTGGCCGGTGGCTCACGCCTATAGTCTCAGCACTTTGGAGGCCGAGGCGGGCGGATCACAAGATCAAGAGATTGAGACCATCCTGGCCAACATGGTGAAACCCCGTCTCTACTAAAATACAAAAATTAGCTGGGCGTGATGGTGCAAGCCTGTAGTCCCAGCTACTTGGGAGGCTGAGGCAGAAGAACTGCTTGAAGCCAGGAGGCAGAGATTGCAGTGAGCCAAGACCACACCACTGCACTCTAGCCTGGCACCTAGCGACAGAGTGAGACTCTGTCTCAAAAGAAAAAAAAAGCAGCAGCATTTGCCTTGCCTGTAAGTGGGATGGATACCCCTGTGTTTACAGATCTACCAGTTAAGACAAAATTTGGATATCATATCATTATGGTTGAAGGAAGAAAATAAAATCATATGAAAGACTGAAAAAAGAAAAAAAAGAGAAGTTTGAGACCAGCCTGGCCAACATGGTGAAACCCCGTCTCTACTAAAAATACAAAAATTAGTTGGGTAAGGTGGCATATGCCTTTAATCCCAGCTACTTGGGAGGCTGAGGCACGAGAATCGCTTGAACCTGGGAGGCGGTGGTTGCAGTGAGCTGAGATCACACCACTGTGCTCCAGCCTGGGTGACGGAGTGAACCTATATCTGAAAGAAAGAAAGAAAAAGAAAGAAAGAGAAAGAAAGAAAGAAAGAAAGGCCAGGTGCAGTGGCCCACACTAGTAATCCCAGCACTTTGGGAAGCCAAGGCAGGTGGATCACAAGGTCAGGAGATTGAGACCATCCTGGCAAATATGGTGAAACCCCGTCTCTAGTAAAAACACAAAAAATTAGCCAGGCGTGGTGGCAGGTGCCTGTAATTCTAGCTACTTAGGTGGCTGAGGCAGGAGAATAGCTTAAACCAGAGAAGCAGAGGTTGAAATGGGTTGAGATCATGCCACTGCACTCCAGTCTGGGTGACAGAGCGAGACTCTGTCTAAAAAAAAAAAGACCAGGTGCAGTGGCTCACACCTGTAATCCCAGCACTTTGGGAGGCTGAGGTGGGTGGATCACTTGAGGCCAGGAGTTCAAGTCCAGCTTGGCCAACATGGTGAAACCCCATCTCTTAAATAAATAAAATAAAATAAAATAATAAAAAGAAGAAGAAAGGCCAGGCACAGTGGCTCACTCCTATAATCCCAACCCAACACTTTGGGAAGCCAAGGTGAGCAGATCACCTGAGGTCAGGAGTTCAAGACCAGCCTGGCCAACCTGGTGAAACCCCATTTCTACTAAAAGTACAAAAATTAGCCAGGGCATGATGGCACACCCATGTAACCCAGCTACTCGGGAGGCCGAGGCAGGAAAATCGCTTGAGCCCGCACGAGCAAAGATCACGCAGCTGCAATCCAGCCTGGGTGACAAACAAACAAAAAGCAAAACAAAACAAAAAAAACCCAGACTATTCTCATCCTATGCCATGTACTGTCCTAAGAGTTTATGTTTACATTTAATCATCACAATGTTACTGACAAAGCCAGTTCCAGCTGGCAGGTACCAGTTGCCAGGTCTCTGGGGAGGTAAAGGACCTTCCTAAATAGGTCTTCCCTAATCTCGTTTAGGGTCCCATCTGGGTTGCCAGTTCTGTTAACAACAAAGCTGGTCCCCACAAAAAGATGTGGTCTTTTCCTATTCGGTGTCATGAAGCCAATATACAAAACTAAAAGTGAGTGTCAGCAGTGCAGGCTTTATTCGATGGCCATAGAATCCAGAAGTGGGAGCCAGGCTCACAAATCAATGTCTCAACAAGTGATAGGTGGCCGGGCGCGGTGGCTCAAGCCTGTAATCCCAGCACTTTGGGAGGCCGAGGCGGGTGGATCACGAGGTTGAGAGATCGAGACCATCCTGGTCAACATGGTGAAACCCCGTCTCTACTAAAAATACAAAAAATTAGCTGGGCATGGTGGCACATGCCTGTAATCCCAGCTACTCAGGAGGCTGAGGCAGGAGAATTGCCTGAACCCAGGAGGCGGAGGTTGCGGTGAGCCGAGATCGCGCCATTGCACTCCAGCCTGGGTAACAAGAGCGAAACTCCGTCTCAAAAAAAAAAAAAAAAAAACAAGTGATAGGTGAGGGGACTGAATACAGGGCTTCTCTAATGAAGGGGTTGGACGGTAAAAGCAAAGGGAGAAATATTCACACCTTTTCTGGAAACGGGTGGTGAAATTCCCAGAAGCACAGTGCTGCCTTCTTTTTGTGTTCTTTTATGGCTTCTTCTGGTCCTGGTCATGGTAATTGTCAAGAATCATGCATTAGTGGGAGTATCATTTAGCATGGGAATAAGATTGTAACGAAGCCTAAGGTCTTTGTTTTGTTGACTCTGTTGGTTCTAACCAGTCTCAGCTGGTCTGGTTACAAAGGGAACTTTTAATTGCAGGCGCCCTGTTTCTTAAAGATAAGCAGAGTTAAAGGATGGTAGGAATTCACCTATGTCACATGGGCATTATACCAGGTGTCAAATCTCTCAGTGCTACTGCTTGTCACAGCTGTGACGGCTTCAAGATTGTTTCATAGCTCTGGAGCACTGGCCACAAAGGCCCTGAGGGCTTCCAACTCCAGTGGGGTGGGGTGGCCATAGTGCACTCTGCGGTGTCTGGAGGTGGGCTTCTTTTTTTTTTTTTTGAGACTAAGTCTTGCTCTGTTGCCAGGCTGGAGTGCAGTGGTGCGATCTCAGCTCACGGAAACCTTCGACTCCCGGGTTCAAGAGATTCTCCTGCCTCAGCCTCCCGAGTAACTGGGACTGCAGGTGCATGCCACCATGCCTAGATAATTTTTGTATTTTTTAGCAGAGACAGGGTTTCACAATGTTGGCCAAGATGGTCTCGATCTCTTGACCTCATGATCCACCCGTCTTGGCCTCCCAAAGTGCTGGGATTACAGGCGTGAGCCACTGTGTTATTCTTACTGATGACAAGAAGGTGACTAGGTTGAAAAGGGAGGTCATGATGGCTGCACGGAAGGGAATGGACCCATACAATATAATGCCCCCAAAGGCAGCTTCAGGCACCAAGGAAGACCCTAATTTGGTCCCCACCAGCACCAATAAATGAATAGTGGGCTGCATCTATGAAGAGGACAATAGTGCCATCATCTGGCTTTGGCTACACAAAGGCGAGACCCAGTGATAGCCTAACTGGGGAACCCATTACAAGCTGGTGCTCCATCAGGTGGCCCACAGAGCCTCTACGCGGTTACTCACATGTGCTGTAAAGTCTCTCTTTTCCAATAAAGACTAGCCATTGCATTTGCCCCTTCTCCCCAAAACAACAAAAAACCAAAAAGCACAAATCTCTCTTTTTCTCTACATCCACTCCTCATTCTTTTTCTTTTCTTTTCTTTTCTTTTTTAAACAGGGTTTTGCTCTGTCACCCATGCTGGAGTGCAGTGGCGTGATCATAGCTCACTGCAGCCTCCACCTCCTTGGCTCAAGGGACCCTTCCAGCTCATCCTGCAGGGTGGCTGGGACCACAGGCACGCATCACTACACTCAGCTAATTTTTGTATTTTTTTGTGCAGAAGGGGTCTCACCATGTTCCTCAGGCTGGTCTCAAACTCTTAAGCTCAAGTGATCTGCCTGCCTCAGCCTCCCAAAATGCTGGGATTACAGGTTTGAGCCATTGTGTCTGGCCTCAGTCCACATTCTTGAGGAGTACTGAGAAATGAAAGTCCGTCTTCTACAACTTCTTCAAGCTGAATTTGGGTGTTGACATGGGGCCCATTAGAGGAGTGAAATTTTTCCCTACCTAGTCTTAGGTAGGTCTGATTATCTCCTGGGTCCAAATCTAGCTGTTTGTATCCCCATATGGCTTCAATTCACCTATTTATTTATTTATTTTTATTTAGAGATGGAGTCTTGTTCTGTCACCCAGGCTGGAGTGCAGTGGCACAATCTCAGCTCACTGCAACCTCTGCCTCACGGGTTCAAGAGACTCTACTGCCTCAGCCTCCCAGGTAACTGGGATTATAGCCATGCGCCACCACACTCAGCTAATTTTCGTATTTTAGTAGAGGTGGAGTGTCACCATGTTGCCCAGGCTGGTCTCGAACTTCTAACCTCAAGTGTTTCATCTGCCTCAGCCTCCCAAAGTTCTGGGATTACAGGTGGGAATCACAATGCCCAGCCGGCTTCCATTCACTTAGACATCAAAGAGACCAGTTTGAGAGACGGGGCCGAGAGTCAAGAGAAGTAGGATGGCAGCTAAAGACCCCAGAAAGGAGAAAAACCAGGTGAGATTTGGGAAGGCCAATTTTATGATCTCCCATATTCCCCAAGCATCTGTGTCCTTTTCATTAAATTGGCTCAACCACTTGACCTGGTCGGAGATAAATTTAAGTCTTTTTCTATTAATCTTGAATTCTTTACCAAAGCACAACAGGAAGAGTTAGTGACTTCACAAATCCCACCTTGTTCTGCCAAGAGGTCATCAAAAGCCAGGTGGTTGTCAAGCACAGCAGTGGCTACTGAGTCTGGGGAGACTTTGAGGCAGGTAAGAGCATCACCAGTCTTATAGGCTAGGGTTTCTGTAATTGTTTCGAGGTTGCACAGGGTAGCCTCATGCAAGGCAAGCCTTCCCCAGGGGACAAGGAAACCACCCACCATCTTGATGCCAGCCAGAGTAAGTCTAATTGCCCTTTTATTCCTTGGGCAAGAGGAGGACGGGAAACAATTAAAGATACTGACTTCTCCGGAGATCAGGGTGCACTATCCTGGATGCCATGTGTTTTCTAAACAGTAGGCTCTGAGGCCGGGCGAGGTGGCTCACGCCTGTAATATCAGTACTTTGGGAGGCTGAGGCGGGTGGATCACGAGGTCAGGAGTTCAAGACCAGCCTGCCCAATATGGTGAAACTCCATCTCTTTTTTTTTTTTTTTTTTTTTTTTTTTGAAACTCCATCTCTTAAGAAACAAAACACACACACACACACACACACAAAAACGGTAGGCTCTGGATGAAACAAGGTGACTCCGAAAGCAAAGATGAGAACACCTATAGGCAATATAAGTAGTTTACATCCTGGCAGCAGGCACACGCAGGTCCAAGGCGGAGATCTCTTTTCTTTTCTTTTTTTTTTTTTTTTTTTTTTTTTTGCTATGCGCAGTGTCTTACACCTGTAATCCCAGCATTTTGGGAAGCTGAGGTGGGTGGATCACTTGAGGTCAGGAGTTCAAGACCAGCCTGGCTAACATGGTGAAACCCCATTTCTACTAAAAATTCAAAAATTTAGCCTGGTGTGTTAGCGCGTGCCTGTCAGGGGGCTGAGGCAGGATAATCACTTGAACCCGGGAGGTGGAGGTTGCAGTGAGAGCTGAGATTTTGCCATTGCACTCCAGCTTGTGCAATAATAGTGAAACTCTGTCTCAAAAAAAAAAAATTGCAAGTGTGGACTGATGAACTTTTGGGACTGCCTACTTGAGTATTTTATTAGCTAACTCTAGCTATTTTCTTAGCTCAGTGGTTCTCAGACCTCATTGTGTATCAAGATTCTCCCACCTCAGCCTCCTGAGTAGCTGCAACTATAGTTGCATGCAACCATGCCTGCCTGGCTAATTTTTTTTTTTTTTTTTTTTTTTTTTTTGTAAAGACAATAGTCTCGCTTTGTTGCCCAGCTTGGTTTTGAACTCCTGAGATCAAAGCAATCCTCCCACCTCAGTCCTCCTGAATGCTGTGGGATTACAGGTGTGAGCCATTGTGCCTGGTCAGGATTTTAAATGATGATCCAACTCGGTTAACCTTTACCTCCTGCTCTTTTTATATATAAATCCCAAGGCTTATTAACATACTGTGGGCATTCTCTGCTAGGATCTCAGGGGAAAACCTATTCTATTTACACATGTATGATACAATATATTTATTTCACATGTAGCAAAAAATGCAATCTAAAGATCATGATCCTGGCTCATAATGGGATTTGTTCCTTGACTTTGATGGGGATAATTGCAAGGCTGGGATTTTTCTCTCTATGTGGGATTTTTCTCTCCATCATTCAGCAGCTAGCAGACAGTTTAAACTTCTTTACATGGCAGCTTTGTTCCAAAAGAGCAAAGGCAGAGAAGCTGCCAAGAATCTTCAGGCTTAGGCTCCAGCACTCACGCGACATCACTTCTGCCACATTCTATTGGTCAAAGTAAATCACAAGGCCTTTCAACGTTCTAGGCCTTTGTAATCTGGACAGTTCAAGACCAGCCTGGCCAACGTGGTGAAACTCTGTCTGTACTGAAAATACAAAAATTAGCCGGGCGTGGTGATGTGTGCCTATATAATCGCAGATACTTGGGAGGCTGAGGCATAAGAATTGGTTGAGCCCGGGAGAGGCAATGTCACATTGCAAGGGCCACAAACATGAGGACTCATGAGACTCATAATACTTTGGGAGTCATTATTAGAACAATCTGCCATAATTGGAGAGTGCAAATTATTTTGCTACATAGAGGTTTGATCAACTAAATATAAAATAATCTCTAGAAATTAGCATCTTTTTTGTTTTAAATTATTCAAGGAAATTCTTTACCACAAATCTAGTAAATCTTTAATCAGAATAACATACACCCCTAAGCAAACTTGAACCATTCTCACTGTATCTGAAAAGACTGCTGAAACTTCAGCTAGAAATTGGCAAGAACTTTGCATTTTTCTTCTCCATTTGAATTCTGTGTCTGAAGTGTAGGCCTGTCAACCCTACATGCATTATCTTGAACAGTAATTAAAGGGAGCATTTATAAAAGAGAAAAAAAGAAGTGATTTTCATCCTTTATGAGGCAAAAAAAAAGTATAAATTTTAAACATAGTAAATTTCCCTTACATCTGTTCTTTTCTACTTTTTACTGAACGCTGGCTCATCCTACACTTTGTGATTTCTTTCTCTTTTTTTTTTTTTTTTGATTGTACTTCGGACTCTGGGGTACATGCCCACATCCTGTATCCTGCAGGACTGTTGTATAAGTACATATATGCCACATCCCCATGCCTCCGTCGCCTACATCAGGCATTTCTCCTGGCGTTATCCCTCCCCATCCTCCCCGCCCCCTGCTGTTCCTTCCCTCCCCTCCCTTCCACCCCCTCACCTAGCCCATGAGTGTTGTTCCCTTCCCTGTGCCCAAGTGTTCTCATTGTTCATCACCTGCCTATGAGTGAAAACATGTGGTGTTTGGTTTTCTATTCTTGTGTCAGTTTGCTGAGAATGTTGGTTTCTAGATTCATCCATGTCTCTGTGAAGGACAACGAGCTCATCATTTTTTATGGCTGCATAGTATTCCATGGTGTATATGTGCCACATTTTCTTTGTCCAGTCTATCATTGACGGGCATTTGGGTTGGTTCCAAGTCTTTGCTATTGTAAACAGCACTGCAACAAACACACGTGTGCATGTATCTTTATAACAGAACTGTTTATCATCCTTTGGGTATATACCCAATAATGGGATTGCTGGGTCAAAGGGTATTTCTATTTCTAGATCCTTGAGGAATTGCCACACTGTCTTCCATAATGGTTGAACTAATTTACACTCCCACCAATAGTGTAAAAATATTCCTTTTTCTCCACATCCTCTCCAGCATCTGTTGTCTCCAGATTTTTTAATGATCGCCATTCTAACTAGCGTGAGATGGTGTCTCAATGTGGTTTTGATTTGCATTTCTCTGATGACCAGTGATGATGAGCATTGTTTCATGTTTGTTGGCTACCTAAATGTCTTCTGCTAAGTGTCTGTTCATATCCTTCACCCACTTTTGAATGGGTTTGTTTTTCTTGTAAATCTATTTTGGTCGTTTGTAGATTCTGGATATTTGCCCTTTGTCAGATGGGTAGATTGCAAAAAATGTTTTCCCATTCTGTCAGTTGCCAGTTCACTCTAATGGTGGTTTCTTTTGCTGTGCAGAAGCTCTTAAGTTTAATTAGATCCCATTTGTCTATTTTGGCTTTTGTTGGCGTTGCTTTTGGTGTTTTAGTCATGAAGTCCTTGCCTGTGCCTACGTCCTAAATGGTGTTGCCTGGGTTTTCTTCTAGGGTTTTTATGGTGTTAGTTCTTATGTTTAAATGTTTAATCCACCTGGAGTTAATGTTTGTTTAAGGTATAAGGGAGGAGTCCAGTTTCGGTTTCCTGCATATGGCTAGCCAGTTTTCTCAACACCATTTATTAAACAGGGAATCCTCTCCCATTGTTTGTTTTTGTCCGCACACATCTACAACCATCTTTCTCTCTTTTTTTTTTTTTTTGAGACAGAGTCTCTCCCTGTCACCCAGTCTGGAGTGCAGTGGGGCAGTCTTGGCTCACTGCAACCTCCACCTCCCAGGTTTAAGCAATTTTCCCCTCCTCAGCCTCCCAAGTAGCTGGGATTACAGGCATGTGCCACCACGCCCAGCTAATTTTTGTATTTTTAGCAGAGATGGGGTTTCACTCTGTCAGCCAGGCTGGTCTCAAACTCCTGACCTCAGGTGATCCACCTGCCTCAGCCTCCCAAAGTCTTGGGATCATAGCCGTGAGCCACTGCACCCGGCCTACTTTGTGATTTCTTAAGAAACAATACATGCATCTGTGTTGAGTTGCTGATGAATTTCAATGTGAATAGTATTTATAGTTTCTCTTAATTGTCTTAGCACCTGCAAGTACCTATGATTATTTTCTTTTTTTATACTCTCCTTAGCTACAGTGAGTCACTACTGAGTTCTGGGTAGCAAATTCAGTTTTAAGTTTCAGCTCCGCTGAAGCTAAATTCCAGAAAAAAAGAAAACAGTCTTGGGGCTGGGAGACAGCGTGAGACTCGGTCTCAGAAAAAAGAAAAGAAAAAGAAAACTCTCTTTGCATTAAATGGTTACAAAATTATCTGAAAATGTCTAGGATAACAATTATAGGGATATAATAAACATGAAATGCAAAACTGGGACATTTCCCTGGGCTCTGATTTCTTTTTCTTTCTTATGGTTTCTGTAGATTTTTTTTTTCTCCTACTTATTTCATGAATAACAGGACATCAAGTATACAAGAACATAAAAATTTATTTCATCATCTATCAAATGCAAATTTGTGTTAGGTAATCTCTTTGATTCTATGATTTTATTTGCTGTCACGGGAAACATTTGTGATTCATCCATACAAGTGTTGAGTCTAATATTGACACCAAAGAATGTTTTCTGAGCAGTTTTCTTTTGTGACTTCAACTGTAAGGTTATGAGATCCTAATTATAAGATTCGAATTCTCTTAATAACTCCTTAAGAATAGCACCAATGAAGTGACAAATCTGCCTAAGATTTCTGTGACACTATAATTGGGATGTCAGAATATTCTGTTCTCTACCCACTGTGATTTCAGGGGTTCTGGAAAACTCCTCTACAAAAGCAATACTTTCTTGTCCTCTACAATAATGAATAAGACTGGAGACCTTGTCTTTCCATCACTGTTACTTAGAGTAGCACTGAGGCATAATACCCAAAGTATTTTAGAGAATGCTATAAATTGAGTTAAATTCACACTGGAGTGTAAAATTCTGACATCTCAATGCATTTTTGATAAAGCGTAAAATAGAGCCTGGGAAGGAAACATATTAGTTTGTGTCTTTTTTTTTTTTTTTTAGGCTAGTCAAGTGAAGCAGTGGGAGTGGAGAGGGAACAAAGAAATCTATAACTGTTGTGATTAATTAGTTGTTGTTGTTGTTGTTGTTTTTTTAGACAGTCTCACTCTGTCAACAGGCGCTAGGCTGGAGTGCAGTGGCACAATGTCGGCTCACTGCAACTTCCACCTCCTGGGTTCAAGCAATTCTCCTGCCTCAGCCTCCCAAGTAGCTGGGACTACAGGCACACGCCACTACGCCCAGCTAATTTTTTATTTTTGGTAGAGACGGAGGTTTCACCATGTTGGCCAGGATGGTCTCGATCTCTTGACCTCATGATCCACCTGCCTTGGCCTCCCAAAGTGCTGGGATTACAGGCTTGAGCCACCGCGCCCGGCCTTTTTTTTTTTTTTTTTTTTTTGAGATGGAGTTTTTTCACTCTTCTTGCCCAGTCTGGAGTGCAATGGCTTGATCTTGGCTCACCGCAACCTCTGCCTCCTGGGTTCAAGCGATTCTCCTACCTCAGCTTCCCAAGTAGCTGGGATTACAGGCATGCACCACCACGCCTGGCTAATTTTGTATTTTTAGTAGAGATGGGTTTTTTTCATATTGGTCAGGCTGGTCTCAAACTCCCAACCTCTGGTGGTCCACCGGCCTCGGCCTCCCAAAGTGCTGGGATTATAGGTGTGAGTCACCATACCTGGCCAGTTTGAGTCATTTCTGGTAATAAATGTCACTGCTTTATGACCTGCATGATGGCATGGTATTATCTTTCATTTGTTCAGTATTTACCTTCCAGGCGCTTCAAGGTATGTCCTAGCCAAGTGGGTAAAGCTGGCAGGTGGGGCAATGTCCCGGGTCAGGACTCACGGGTCTATCTCATTTGGCTCCAGAGTCTATTTCACATCTGTCTTTGTTCTCCAAAGTCAGACATGGAGTATGCACACAGTAGGTGGAGGAATTTCAGAAGAAAACCGGGCTTATTTCTAAGATAGGAGAATAGGGTTTATTGTTTCTGAAAACAAATGCTTCTGATATCACCTGGAATATTTTCTGAAAATAAATTGATTTATTTCAGTTTTGACTTCATATGTAATAAATTGTCTGGGTCTCCTAGAAATGAAAACAGATCCCTTAAAAAATATATCATGCCAATCAGGTGAGGTCCATAAAAAGCAAAAACAAAACCAAAACACAACAAGGAAATTAGTTGAACCCTCGAAGCACAAAATGCTTCCATACATTTTTTTCTTCTTCTTTTTTTTTTTTTTTTGCTTCCATACATTTTTAAAAAGAACTTACTGAAACCAAAATATGAAGTCTTTTGGGAAATGTTAACTCAGAGTTTTGAACTAGTGTGTAGTATTAAAAAAGGACTTGATGATAGAAGGGGAAAAAAAGCACTTGATGAAGAGACAAGAGTCTGGGTATTCAAGTTCAGGCTATTTCATTAACTACCTGAATGACACTGAGCAATCCAATTAATTCTGCTTGTTCAAAGATCTCTAACTCATTTAGGCATTATCATTCTGTGATGTTATTCATTGGTCTTCTCGAGCTCTAAATCCTGTCTTGACATCTTTAATTTTTATTACAGGACAGTCTCAACTGGCTTGTGCATTTAGCAAAATGACTTCATGCATTTCACAATTGTACAAGCAAATTAAGAAAAAATAATCCTTACTGATATACACATGTATCTTACTACCTTTCTATAAAAAGTTAGGAGTAAGCTTGCTCTTTTTATTAGGATCATTAGATTTTCTCAGGCTGGCTCGAGGCAAGGCTGCTAAAACTGTGAGGTTTATGCAGGTAGCTCTCACTTCTCTTCACCTCCTCCTGCGTCCTCATAATGCCCTTGCCCTGACTCCAGGTGTCTCTGCTTTCACAATCCTCTGCGAGCTGCACAACACGCACCTCCTTCCAACTGCCTTGTGCCCATCTTTTTGTTCACCTTTTAGTACACAGTGCTTCATTATTAAAATTCCTTCTTATTTCTAAAAAAAAAAAAAAAAAAGAAAAATCAACGTTCATTCTTCAAGTTCCCATAGCGGATATGATGAGGAAAACTATTTGATTAAAAGAATTAATATTAAGTTGTAAATAAATCTATAGCTTGTTTTACAAAAATGTAATTGGTAGAATTTCAGGCTTAATGACAACGTAAAATAATTTTAGGGAGTGGGGGGAAATTTAGGAAGGTACAAGTCACTTAAAGGGCTTGTCTACTTTATAGCCTTGTGGTCCTAGGACCAACTGCAGTGAAATTAACTGGGAGCTTGTTAGAAATAAGAACCTCGGTTTCACTGGTCAGAATTTGCATTTTAGCAAGATAGGGGAAACTTGTGGTAGTTTGTATGTATGTTAAAGTTCGAGAAGCACTGGTTTATAGCTTTCCAAACAGGCAAACACCTTTTCACTTCAATTCAAAGTGAGGTCAGCTGTTGCTTATGAGGATCTGTAGTCAATGAAGACCAATCTGATGTTTCTAAGCATTCCAATTGTTGACCAGAGGGCATAATTACCACAAATAAAGACTCTTATAATTTAACACATGGAGAGGAGGAGGCTTTACAAAAAGCTTTCTTAACTTAGTGTTAAAGGGAGATACAGCAACTGAAAATTAAGACTAGGATACAGAAGTACAGTAATGAAAGCAGAAACCAATGGTTGAATAAAAGATTTCAACCTGTATCACAATCAAAAGCAAATATAACTGTTAAATAAAATTTATGGGAGGCCATTGTTTTGGACTGAGCTTCTGCACTGGCCCAACAGACCAGGCCAAACCAGAATGGAGTCACTCAAGCTAAGTGCCATATAATCAACTGAACTTTGAAATTGCCAGTTAAAACCAACCAACCAACCAGGAGAGTCACGGCAACCAATCAGAAGGGGCCCAGTTTACCTGACCCAGCATGTTAGGTAAGTTTCCTCTGTTTTAATCCTATAAGGAAAGTAGCTGAAAGACCAATCAATCTGCTTTTTTTTTTTTTTTTTTTTTTGAGACGGAGTTTCGCTCTTGTTACCCAGGCTGGAGTGCAATGGCGCGATCTCGGCTCACCGCAACCTCCGCCTCCTGGGTTCAGGCAATTCTTCTGCCTCAGCCTCCTGAGTAGCTGGGATTACAGGCACGCGCCACCATGCCCAGCTGATTTTTTTGTATTTTTAATAGAGACGGGGGTTTCACCATGTTGACCAGGATGGTCTCGATCCTTGACCTTGTGATCCACCCGCCTCGGCCTCCCAAAGTGCTGGGATTACAGGCTTGAGCCACCGCGCCCGGCCCAATGTGTTTTTTTTTTAGTGACGGGGTTTCTCCCTGTTGGTCAGGATAGTCTCGCACTCCCGACCTCCGGTGATCCACCCACCTCAGCCTCCCAAAGTGCTTGGATTATAGGCATGAGCCACTGCACCTGGCCATCTCTTTCTACCTTCTTCAGTGCTTTTTTGCCTATAAAGCCAGCCTCCTCTAATTAGCTCAGTGGAACACCCATTCTTTTATACAAGATGAGATATTGCCTGTTTCTAGAATTGCAAATGAAGGCCAATTAGATATTTAAACTATGTTTTTTGTTGTTGTTGTTGTTAATTTTGTCTTTTGAAACAAGAGTGGAATCACTACACAGTTGCTAGGACTACTATTGAGAAGTAGAGGAGGATAAGTTAGTACTGTGTTTATGTCAAATGTATTAATGATGGTAGCCAATCCAATCCAATTAATTCCGCAAGGTCTTTTTCAGCTCCCATGTCCTATCCTGTATGAAGCCTTTTCTGCTTCTTTCTATACACCTGCTTTTGTTAGGTGATCAACTGTCCTGGTTGGCTTAGGACTACCCTAGTTTTCTCCCTGGACGTTCTGCATCCCAGAAGATCCCTCAACCTCCTGCAAACCAGGACAACTGGTCACTCTACCTGTACTCCAAGCTGGAAGCACTGCTTCTGACTTTGAACTTCTTTAGCTCTCTGAACTCTCACCATTTATTTGGCACCTGTCCTATTTTGCTTTACATCATAATCATTTGCACACAAGAAATGTTTCTGAGATTTGCTTACAAATTTCTTCAGGGCAGAACTGTGTCTTTCATCATTTCCTTTATTCCATGCAGCATTAAGCCAGTGGTAGGTTTGTAGGAGTCACTCAACAGTTTGAATGAAGTAATCTATTTCAAAAAAATAACTATTGCCAATTGGAACTATGGCGGCCATGGAATTTCAATCTATTGAATCACAAAAGTGACAGTTTGGAAATCCCGATAGTCTTATGTTTCTATTTCTGCATTTAGGACTATTTTAAATGTGGCTTCTATCCAGCCTTTCACTCCTCCACTGTGCTCCTTGAACTGTGAATGACGCAAGAATATCCAGGGGGTAAAATGTATCACAAGATAAGCATGTTCCCAGAGAGTAGTGTTTACTTAAAGATTTTTTTTTTTTTTTTTTTTTTTTTTTTTTTTTTTTTAGTGGGGGTGTGTGAATTGTCTGCACAATTAATACGTATTGTCAGATTTTTCATATGGGGCACTATGGCAGATTAGATGTCCAGATAAATTCTCCTGGCATACTATCCCTAAAAATGATGGAACACACACACACACACACACACACACACACACACACACCCCACCACCACCACCACCACCACACATACAAATGGTTAAAAGACAAATTTGGGCACATTAATATTTTAATGAGCAATTCAGCAAACTATGACTTGGGCAGCACTAGCCTGCAAGCAGTTCAGTGATCCAAGGGGAATGAGAGAGAAACTTTTATGAGGTGTTTGTGGAAGCAAGACAAATAAAATGTATTTGATTGGTTAACATGGAAATCCCTAGTTAGAAGTTAATTGATGGCTTCTGATTGGTTAGGCTTAAGTAGTTTTGTTTTACTATTTACATTGGACTTTGGTTAGCTTGGGTAGGAACCCATGATGCTGACACTATCTCAGCCTAATGGCCTCCCAATTAAACAATATGTGTGTGTGTGTAACAATGTGCCCAAATTTGTAGCGCGCACACACACACACACACACACACACACACTCAAAAAACTTTTATATGTATGGCTGACTTATAAAAGCCATAGGTAGGAAGACTCGAAATCAACAATGCAGCCAGGCACAGTGGCTCACACCTGTAATCTCAGCACTTTGGGAGGCTGAGGAGGGCAGATCATGAGGTCAGGAGTTCAAGACCAGACTGGCCAACATGGTGAAACCCCATATTTACTAAAAAATACAAAATTAGCTGGGCATTGTTGGCTCGTGCCTGTAATCCCAGCTACTTGGGAGACTGAGGTAGGAAAATTGCTTAAACCAGGACCCAGGAGGCGGAGGTCACAGTGAGCCAAGATCATGCCACTGCACTCCAGCCTGGGCTACAGAGCAAGAGAGACTCCATCTAAAAACAAACAAACAAACAAAAAAAACCAAAAAAACAATGCACTCGAATGTTGAGAACTGCTCTGGAGGCATTTGTCTACATGGCTGGCCTAATGCTTGGGTTCTAATACATGCAGTGAGCAGGGGAGAAAACTAAGACCCTTTATGGTGAGATATTGGCTGGAAGCCCCTGCATGGATTTAGGAAATGCCTGCCCCCCATACACATTAAAAATACGTCTCTATGAAAGTCCTAACCATGCAAAAACAAAACATACAAAAACAAATTCCTAAAATCCCTAGATACAAATTTAGTTTAAAGTGGCCTTAGATTGGTACTGCTCCACCTGGCAGAATTACCTGGGAGAGCAAATTCAAACACTCTCTGGAAGAATGCACTTTAAACCTGGAACTGAGAGAAATCCCAAGGAATATAAGTGTATATATGGTAACTCTACGTTTAACTTTTTGAACAACTGCCAATTCTTCTCCAAAGGGGCTATGTTATTTTACATTCCTACCAGCAATGTAAGAAGATTCCGATTTCTCTACATCTTCATCAACACTTAGTATGGACTTTTTTTTTTCTTTTTCTTTTTTTTTTTGAGTAGGAGTTTCACTCTGTCACCCAGGCTGGACTGCAGTGACGAGATCTCGGCTCACTGCAACCTCCACCTCCTGGGTTCAAGTGATTCTCCTGCCTCAGCCTCCCAAGTAGCTAGAATTACAGGTGTCTGCCACCATGCCTGGCTGACTTTTGTATTTTTAGTAGAGATGGATTTTTGCCATGTTGACCAGGCTGGTCTCAAACACCTGACCTCAGGTGATCCATCTGCCTCGACCTCCCAAAGTTCTGGGATTATAGGTGTGAGTCACCATGCCTAGCCTAGATACTAGTACCTTATCCTATTTTATTTATTTATTTATTTATTTTGAGATGGAGTCTCGCTCTTGTTGCCCAGGCTGGAGTGCAGTGGCACAATCTTGGCTCACTGCAACCTCTGCCTCTAGGGTTCAAGCGATTCTTCTGCTTCTGCCTCCCAAATGGCTGGGATCACAGGCACCCGCCACCACACCTGGCTAATTTTTTGTATTTTTAGTGGAGACAGTGTTTCACCATGTTAGCCAGGCTGGTCTTGAACCTCTGACCTCAGATGATCCTCCCACCTTGGCACCCAAAGTCCTGGGATTAAAGGCATGAGCCACCGAGCCTGGCCACTGGTATCTTCTGATGAGGTGCAATTTATCTGTTTTTGCTATTGTTACTTTTGCTTTATGTGTCATATTTAAGGAACTATCACTAAGCCAGGTCACAAAGATTTAGGCCTATGTTTTTTTTCCCTAAGTTTTATAGTTTTAACACTTACAGTTAAGTTTTTGATCCATTTTGAGTTATTTCTGTACATGGTGTGAGGTACAGGTTCACCTTCATTCTTTTGAATGTGGATGTTCAGTTGTCTTGAAATCCTTTGTTGAGAAAACTATTCTTTACCCATTAAAATATCTTGACACGCTTTTAGAAACCAATTGACCATGAATGTAGGGTTAATATCTGGACTCCTAATTTGATTCCATTGATCCATATTTCTATTATATCACTAAGTCTTTTATAACGGAATCTAATGATATATCATCATTTCTGCCATATTCTATTAATTACACAGACCCATTCTGATACAGTATGGGACAGACTACATAAGGATGTGAATACCAGAAGGCAGGAGTCACTGGGGGCCATCTTGGAGGCTAGGTGCCACATAGCAATATAGCAATAACCGTACGATTACCTCTTTATAGACAGAAAAAAAAGATATGTTCTTAGTAATTTAGTGAAAAAGAGAACTTCTAAATCTGATAAAGGCAAGTTTCAGGCCAGGTGCTTTGGCTCACGCCTGTAATCCCAGAACTTTGGGAGGCCTAGGCGGGTGGATCACAAGGTCAAGAGTTCAAGACCAGGCTGGCCAAGACGGTGAAACCCCATCTTTACTTAAAATACAAAAATTAGCTGGGCGCAGTGGCAGGTGCCTGTAATCTTAGCTACTCAGGAGGCTGAGGCAAGAGAATCCCTTGAACCCGGGAGGTGGAGGTTGCAGTGAGCCGAGATAGCACCACTGCACTCTAGTCTGGGCGACAGAGCGAGACTCCATCTCAAAAAAGAAAAAAGAAAAAAAAGACAAGTTTCAAAATACCCCAAACACTGTGTTTAATCATGAAGTGAAGCACTCCTATTAAAACCAGGAACCAGACAAAAATGCCCACTATCCCCACTCTTACTATTGGTCTGTAGGCATTAGCCAGTGTAATAGGCAAGGCAAGGAATAAAGATATAAGAATTTGAAAGGGCCGGGCACGGTGGCTCACGCCTGTAATCCCAGCACTTTGGGAGGCTGAGGTGGGCGGATCACAAGGTCAAGAGATCGAGACCATCCTGGTCAACATGGTGAAACCCCGTCTCTACTAAAAATACAAAAAATTAGCTGGGCATGGTGGCGCGTGCCTGTAATCCCAGCTACTCAGGAGGCTGAGGCAGGAGAATAGCCTGAACCCAGGAGGCGGAGGTTGCGGTGAGCCGAGATCGCGCCATTGCACTCCAGCCTGGGTAACAAGAGAGGAACTCCGTCTAAAAAAAAAAAAAAAAAAAAAAAAAAATTTGAAAGGAAGCTATGACTCCAATTGTTGAGAGATAATATGATTTTCTACCTGAAAAACTGAAAAATGTTCTATGAACAAGTTAGTAAGAGCAATTAGGAAGGTTTCTGGATATAAGATTATACCAACAACATATTGACACTTTCTTTGAAATGATAGCCTCATTATAACAACAAAAACTTTTAAATATTGCAGAATAAATCTGGCAAAATTGTGTAAGATCTTGATGGAGACATTTGTCAAGGTTAACTGAAAGACTTCAAGTGAGACTAATCAGAGAGACAGAGCCTATTTGTGAATAAGAGCTATCAGGAGATAATCATGGCCGACTAGGTTTTAAAATTGTATTTATTTATTTATTTGAGATGGAGTTTCTTTCTTGCCACCCAGGCTGGTGTGCAGTGGTGTGATCTCGGCTCACTGCAACCTCCACCTCCTGGGTTCAAGCGATTCTCCTGCCTCTGGCTCTCGAGTAGGGATTACAGGCAGTCGACACCACGCCCAACTACTTTTTAAATTTTTGGCAGAGATGGGGTTTTGCGATGTAGGTCAGGCTGATCTCAAACTCCTGACCTCAGGTGATCCACCCACTTTGGCCTCCCAAAGTGCTGGGATTACAGGTGGGAGCACCATACCCCACCCTAAAATCTTCTTATTCAGTTGTACTAATTAAAAACAATGAGGTATTAACAAAACAATGAACAAATAAATCAACAGAACAGACGAGAAAGCACAGAAACAGACCATGCTATGGGAACTCAACATAAACTAGAGCTATCAGTTTTCCTCAATTGGATCTATTAAGATTTTTTTTTTTTTTTTTTTGAGACGGAGTTTCGCTCTTGTTGCCCAGGCTGGAGTGCAATGGCGCGATCTCGGCTCACCGCAACCTCCGCCTCCTAGGTTCAGGCAATTCTCCTGCCTCAGCCTCCTGAGTAGCTGGGATTACAGGCACGCACCACCATGCCCCGCTAATTTTTTGTATTTTTAGTAGAGACGGGGTTTCACCGTGTTGGCCAGGATGGTCTCGATCTTTTGACCTCGTGATCCACCCGCCTCAGCCTCCCAAAGTGCTGGGATTACAGGCTTGAGCCACCGCGCCCGGCTTTTTTTTTTTTTTTTTTTTTTTTTGAGACGGAGTTTCGCTCTTGTTAACCAGGCTGGAGTGCAATGGCGCGATCTCGGCTCACCACAACCTCCGCCTCCTGGGTTCAGGCAATTCTCCTGCCTCAGCCTCCCGAGTAGCTGGGATTACAGGCACGTGCCACCATGCCCAGCTAATTTTTTTATATTTTTAGTAGAGACGGGGTTTCACCATGTTGACCAGGATGGTCTCGATCTCTTGACCTCGTGATCCACCCGCCTTGGCCTCCCAAAGTGCTGGGATTACAGGCTTGAGCCACCGAGTCTGGCCTAAAGGTAAATTTTAAATGAATGATTGAAGATTCAAATGTAAAACTTTAAAACTTCTTAAATAAATTATAGGAGACCCTCTTCTCTGTGATCTCACGGTGAAAGGATTTAAGACAGAAAAACTCAAACTGTAAAGGAAGATATTGCTACCTGCTGTTTATCAAAATACACTATAAAAAGAGTGAAAAAGGCAAGTGATGATCTAAAAGAAGTATTTGTAAAATATATAACTGTCTGAAAGAAAAAACACAAAGCGTCACTAAATATATGAAAGTGCTCCAAGTCACTGGATATAAAGGAAATTCAATGTAAAACCAGTCATATTTCCTGTCATGTGTACCACACAGGCCAAAACTAGTAAGAGGTGACGATGTAGAAGAACAGGTGCTCCCTTCACTGCTAGTGAAAGTTGGTAAACACTGTGGAAGACAATTTGGTATTGTTCTATAGTTCTGTAGCTGTATACAAACCACCTCAAACTTAGTGACTTAAAATAACACACTACATGTTCTGTAGGTCAGCAAATCGGAAAGGACTTGGCTGGACAGTTCCGTAATCTCTTTTAGTTACAATAGGACATCTGGGACTTGGAGCAGCTAGGACTTCGCTAGCATCTGTCTTTTTTTTTTTTTTAAAGAGACGAGGTCTCCCTATGTTGCTCAGGCTGGTCTCAAACTCCTGGGGTCATGTGATCCACCCACCTCAGCCTCCCAAAGTGTTGTGATTACAGTGCGAGCCACTGCACCCATGCGCCCAGCTGGCTAAGGTCTATCTTCATGTTGTCTCTGGGTCCCTACGGGTGACCTCTCAACATGGGCTAGGTGGAACTCAGAATATGGGGCCTCGGGGTACTTACAAGGCTGCTACACTGTTTACAATAGAGGGAAGATCTTTATTTATTTATTTATTTATTTTGAGGGGCTTTCCGCCCAAAACCAGAAAGCCTGCTAGACAAATTCTAAAAAAGCTGTAACACTGAGCCAAGATCTTTTAAGAGAAAGTATTTGATGTAACAAAGTAGAAGCTGCGCGGCCTTTTATGTACTAGCCTTGAAAGTCACATGGTATAACTTCAGCCATATTCTATTGGGTTGAAACAGTTGCAAAAGCCCACCACCTATTAAAGGAAAGGGATATAGACTCCATCTCTTAATGGGAGGTGTGTCAAAGTCACATTGTAAAAAGTCCCTGTGAGATGAAAGTTACCTTTTCTTCTCTAGAGGGACAGAACAAAAAAGAAGGAAAAAAAGTTACTTTGTGTGACCATCTTTCTTTTTTTTTTTTCCCTCCTGGAGACAGAGTCTCTCTCTCTGTTGCTCAGGCTGGAGTGTAGTGATGATGGCTCACAGCAACCTGGAATGTCTGGGCTCAGTCAACCCCCCGCCTCTGCCTCCTGAGTAAGTGGGACTACAAGAGTATGTGTGTGCCACCATGCATGGCTAAGTGGCCATCTCTCAAAAACACAATCTGCCACAGGCACTATTTGCTGAAGCTGAAGATTTATATACCCTATGACATAATTTTACACCTGGGTATTTTCTCTAAGGAAATTCTTTTTCATATGTGCTTGGAGACACAACTCTGTAATTATAAAAAACTGAAACCCACCAAGATGTCCATCAACACTAGAATAACACAGAAACACTTTGTAATTACAAAAAACTGAAATGTTCAGAATCACTGGATAAATTTAAAAATATGCGGTTGGGCATGGTGGTTCATGCCTGTAACCTCAGCACTTTGGGAGGCTGAGGCAGGTGGATCATCTGAGGTCAGGAGTTCGAGACCAGCCTGACCAACATGGAGAAACCCCAACTCTACTAAAAATACAAAAAATTGGCCTGGCATGGTGGCACATGCCTGTCATCCCAGCTACTTGGGAGGCTGAGGTAGGAGAATCGCTGGAACCTGGGAGGTGGAGGTTGCGGTGGGCTGAGATTGTGCCATTGCACTCCAGCCCGCACAACAAGAGCGAAACTCCATCTCAAAAAAATAGATATGAACAGAGCTATTTATACTATTTTATGTTATATTGTTTAGGAATAGCTACATTTGTGGTAAAATTGGTAAATGGTAGAGAAAAACAAAGGAATAATTAACCCTAAATTTGAGACAGTGGTTTGAGGAAGGGAGAACAGGCAGGAGAAACAATCAGGAAGAGATGTACTTGGAGCGTTAAGGTTCTAGAATGTTCTGTTTCTTTCTTTTTATGAGACAGAACCTCTCTCTGTCGCCCAGTCTGGAATGCAATGGTGCAATGTTAGCTCACTGCGACCTCTGCCTCCCGGGTTCCAGAGAGTCTCCTACCACAACCTCCAGAGTAGCTGGGATTACAGACACCTGCCACCACGCCTGGCTAAGTTTCTGTATTTTTACAAAAGTGGAGACAGGGTTTCACCATATTGGCCAGGCTAGCCTTGAACTGGCCTCAGGTGATCCTCCCACCTCAGCCTCTTAAAGTGCTGGGATTACAGACAGGAGCTGCAGCACCCAGCCTGGAATGTTCTGTTTCTTAAATTGAGTGGTAGTTATTTAGTGTTCGGTTTATTGCTACTCTCTTTTTTTTTTTTTTTTTTTTTTCGAACTAAAGGTTTTACATATTTATAACTGAACCAGCCTGGTAGTGCAGAGCATATTCATCAATATTAAATTTTGCAATTAAACATGTTCAACTGTCCAGATAGAGGTGACATTTTCAGCTTGATATGGTCAGATGATAGTGACCTTGACACAGAATAAGTATGCGTGCTATCCCTTGTGCATATCCTTACAGACCCAGCTTCGTTCTTCTCCAATGTCTCCTGTTGGTATTGGGCCTGATTTTATTACCAGTTTTCATTCAAATCCGCTGGGGAATAAGACAGTTTTGCTTTTGCTTCTTGGCCAGGAATTAATTGATCCTGAAAGTCTTGTGAGAAGACATAGTAAGAAACTTAGTCCTATTATTAATCTTTAAAACATAAGTTTTTGTTGCATACGTTCTTATGTTTATGGTAACTTTCATAAAGTTTGAAAAAATATACATTTATGTAAAAGGCAGGCTGGGCGTGGTGGCTTATGCCTGTAATCTCAGCACTTTGGGAGGCCAAGATGGGTGGATCGACGGAGGTCAGGAGTTTGAGACCACCCTGGACAACATGGCAAAAACCTGTCTACTAAAAAATACAAAAACTTCGCCAGGCATGGTGGTGGGCGCCTGCAATCCCAGCTATTTGGGAGGCTGAGGCAGGAGAATTGCTTGAACCCAGGAGTCAGAGGCTGCAGTGAGCCAAGATCGCACCACTGCACTCCAATCTGGGCAACAGAGCAAGAATCTGTCTCATAATAAATAAATAAATAAAACATTTAAAAAAGGCTTGGTCATATGTATGAGTCAGTAAAACCAACAAGAATCCATTTTTCCCTAGAAATGCTATTAATCAAGAATAGATTTAGGAAACTTGTCGTCTAATGATAGACCTTTAAACACTTCTTTATAGTACCATTGATATGATAGGCTAGAATGCAAAATTTACATCCTTTTTTTTTTTTTTTTTCTGAGATGGAGTCTCATTCTGTCACCCAGGCTGGAGTGCAATGGCATGGTCTTGGCTCACTGCAACCCCTACCTCTCAGGTACAAGCAATTCTCCTGCCTCAGCCTCCTGAGTAGCTGGGACTACAGGCGCGTGCCACCACACTCAGCTAATTTTTGTATTTTTAGTAGAAATGGGGTTTCATTATGTTGGCCAGGCTGGTCTTGAACTCCTGACCTCATGATCCACCTGCCTCATCCTCCCAAGTGCTAGGATTACAGGTGTGAGCCACCACACCCAGCTGATTTACATCCATTTTAAAGATAAAACAAGCAGGATGCCATGGCTCGTGCCTGTAATCCCAGCACTTGGGGAGGCTGAGGCAGGATGATTGCTAGAGCCCAGGAGTTCAAGACTAGCCTGGGTAACATAGAGAGACTCCATCACTACAAAAAAAATTAGTCAAACTTGATGGTGCGCACCTTAGTATTCCTTACTTGAAAGACTGAGCTGCAAGGATTGCTTGAACCCAGGAGGCTGACGCTGCAGTGAACCACTTCAAACTGGGTAACAGAGTAAGATAAGAGCCTGTCTAAAAAAAAAAAAAAAAAAAACATAAAACAGACTAAGTAGGGACATGGGGCCAAATCCCTATATTTCTTGGCAAGTGGGACATTCAAATTTATCTTTTCTCCATAGAGGCTCTTTGGACAGAAAAGTTTGAGAATGACTGGGTCTCCTGGCCAACTTGATTACTGATTATTTCCTGAAGACCTTCTGTTTCTTCTGACTTCCATGCTGTTGCCCCTGCTATTATCTCCAATACAAACTTTTCAAGTCACAAAATTTACTTGGTAAGATAGAAGGAGCAAGGTTACCCAACCTGCCTCAATAAAGTGCCTCCTTTGGCACAGTGAATGATTTCTGTAGGTGAGAGCGCCACTGATTTCAGAGCTGAGCTGTCCGTGTGTGATAATGAGACATATGTGAGAAGTCAACTTGTTCTTGCCTGGCACCACCACAATTTTGACCTACATTCTGTGTTCTCACAGAAGGTAGATGATCTTCTTAGATTTGTGCAAGTCTGCCTGACCTGAAATTTGGAGACCTGGATCATAGCTATTTGGTGAAATTAATTGTTGCTTAATATATATATATATATTTGTGAGAAAGTACCAAATACTTAAAAATAAAAAAGAAAAAATATATGTTTTTTAGAAATAACATTTAAAAATACATTTTTTAAAGAAATAATTTGATTTTAGAAATATATTTGTTATTTAGAATTTATTTGGGTCCTGTGGCTCACACCTGTAATCCCAGCACTTTGGGAGGCCGAGGTGGTCGGATCATCTGAGTTTGGGAGTTGGAGACCAGCCTGACCAACATGGAGAAACTCTGTCTCTTCTAAAAATACAAAATTAACTGGGCACCATCGTGGGCTCCTGTAATTCCAGCTACTCGGGAGGCTGAGGCAGGAGAATTGCTTGAATCTGGGAGGCAGAGGTTGCAGTGAGCCGAGATGGAGCCATTGCACTCCAGCCTGGGCGACAAGAGTGAAACTCTGTCTCAAAAAAAAAAAAAAAAAAAAAAAAAAATTATTCAGCTCAACCAATCTATTAGGAAGTCTAAGTCAACCTTCCAATAGATGGCAATTCATTTTTGCTAAAATCACAATTGTTAGTTGAATTTTTACTGGTAATTTAAACAATTAGATTCCATTCCACTGGAATGAACAGGTGGACTGTTAGAATACTGGAAAGAGGAATTCATATAGTTCTCCAGAGTGGCTTTAATCTCCAACTATGAAGTTTAATGTCTTCCTATTTCTCATTCTAAAATATATGCCAAGAAGACATATGTCTCATTATCACACACTGGACAGCTCAGCTGTGAGTCAGTGACCCTCTCACCTACAGAAATCATTCCCTCTGCCAAAGGAGGCACTTTAGTGAGGCAGGTTGGGTAACGTTGCTCTGTATTGCTTATGGGGCTTTATATGTCCCGAGGACAAAAGACTTGAGTTTCAACATCTATCATTTCTACCGGTTGGATTTCTTAAATCCATCATATTTAGGAGACATTTCTTGAGGTGTACATCCCACTTTCTATATTCGTGATTCCATGAAGTTCAAAACCTATTTATTGAGTGCCTACAGTCACTGTGATAGACACTACCCAGGGGAGTCAAGAATGGGTAAGACCATCTCTGTTCTTCAGGAGCTTTATAGTAGTGTGTGTGTGTGTGTGTGTGTGTGTGTGTGTGTGTGCATGTGGGAGAATGAAGTGGGGGGTTAAAAGTACATAGAAAACTACAATACAAGGCAGAACACACATGCTATGTGGAGGCCCATCAACAACACTTCTGGTATTAAGAATAAAATAACAAATTGAAGACCACATGCCACATATTTAAATCTGTAAAAATTGTCAATCAAGTTAACCCAGACGATCAAATAAAATACAGCTTCGTGCCTCAACAAGTAAACTTTCAGAGCAACCAAACAGAAAATATGTGTCAAGCTATAGTTTTTATAGGATCGAAAGAGAAGTGAAAGGTCAAAAAAGACAGAATTTAAATATTATTGCATGTGTCCAGATGTTCCATTGATAATCCAGTGATGTGGGATGAGAAATAAAATTTTTTAAAGTGTAATTTATATATCATTATATATTTATCCCATAATTTTTATCTTGCCATCATTTCAACAAAATTGTGAATTATGTTGTTATCATTAAAGTTTTGTTTATCTGTATTTTTATTTTTATTTTTTTTGAGACAGAGTTCCACTCTTGTTGCCCAGGCTGGAGTGCAATAGTGTGATTTTGGCTCACTGCAGCCTCCACCTCCCAGGTTCAAGCGATTCTCCTGCTTCAGCCTCCTGAGTAGCTGGAATTACTGGCATGCGCCACCATGCCTGGCTAACTTTGTATTTTTAGTAGAAGCACCTGGCCCTATATTCTAGCTACAGCAATTACCTAGATGTAGTAAAGTTTAAAGGGCACAGACCGGGCTCCATGGCTCACACCTGTAATCCCAACACTTTGGGAGGCCGGGAGGGTGGATCACGAGGTCGAGAGATCAAGACCATCCTGGTCAACATGCTGAAACCCCGTCTCTACTAAAAATACAAAAAACTAGCTGGGCATGATGGCGGGTGCCTATAATCCCAGCTACTCAAGAGGCTGAGGCAGGAGAATTGCCTGAGCCCAGGAGGCGGAGGTTGCGGTGAGCTGAGATCACCATTGCACTCCAGCCTGGGTAACAAGAGCGAAACTCCGTCTCAAAAAAAAAAAAAAAAGTATATAATTTGAAGAACTTTTATACTTGCATATATGCATGTAATCACTGTCCAGATCAGACACTGAGCATCTCTGACACATCAGCAAGCTCACTCATGCTGGCAAAAGGTAACCACCATTCTGATCTCTATCAGCAGATAAGAGTTGTGTCTCAACATTATTGAGATAGAATTCACAAAATATACAGTTCACCTGTTTCAAGTGTACGATTCAATGTTTTTTTCAGTATATAGTTGTGCAAACATCACCACAATTTTAGAACATTTTCATCACCCCCGAAAAGAAACTCTGTATCTTCAAACATTCCCCCTTTCCCACCAATTTTTCTAGCTCTAGGCAACTATCAGGCTACCTTCTATCTCTATGGATTTACCCATTCAGGGCATTTCATATGAACGGAGTCATACAATTTGTCATCCTTTGCAAGAGCTTGGTGTCACTTACCACATTTTCAAGGTTCATCCATGTTGTAGTACATGTCAACACTTTATTTTTTTTAAGGGCTGGATAATGTCCCGTTGTATAGACACGCCACATTTTAACAATCCATTCATTAGTGGACAAACATTTGGGTGGTGTCTTTTGGCTACTATGAGTAATGCTGTAGTGAATATTCTTGTGCAAGTTTTTGTGCATCCTTAATGTTTCTATTTATCTTGAGTATGTACCTAAGAATGGAATTGCTAGCTCATATGGTAACTCTATGTTTAATTGCCACTTTTGAAAAGTAGTTGTATCATTTTTACATCTTTTCACTTAAAGTCTGTTTTGTTTGATATGAGTACAGTCACTCCAGCTTTCTTTTTTATTATTTATTTATTTATTTATTTTTTATAAAGACGGGGTTTCACCATGTTGGTCAGGCTGGTCTTGAACTCCTGACCTCAGGCGATCCACCCGCCTTGGCCTCCAAAGTGCTTGGATTACAGGCATGAGCCACCACGCCCGGCCTCCAGCTTTCTTATGGTTGCTCTTTGTATGTACTTTTTCATTCTTTTACTTTCAATCTATGTGTATTATTATTTTTTTTTGAGACAGAGTTTTGCCCTTTTTGCCCGGGCTGGAGTGCAATGGCGCTATGTTGGCTCACTGCAACCTCTGCCTCCCGAGTTCAAGTGATTCTCGTGTCTTGGCTTCCAAAGTAGCTGGGATTACAGGCATGTACCACAATGCCTGGCTAATTTGTATTTTTAGTAGAGACAGGGTTTCACCATGTTGATCAGGCTAGTCTCGAACTCCTGACCTTAGGTGATCTACTTGCCTCTGCCTCCCAAAGTGCTGGGATTACAGGCGTGAGCCACTGTGCCCAGCAGTATATGTATCTTTGGTTGTAAATTGTCTTCTGTAGCCAGTGTACAGTTGGATGTTTTTTGTAAATGTAGTCTGGGCTGGGCACGGTGGCTCAAGCCTGTAATTCCAGCACTTTGGGAGGCCGAGACGGGTGGATCACGAGGTCAAGAGATCGAGACCATCCTGGTCAACAAGGCGAAACCCCGTCTCTACTAAAAATACAAAAAGTTAGCTGGGCATGGTGGTGCGTGCCTGTAATCCCAGCTACTCAGGAGGCTGAGGCAGGAGAATTGCCTGAACCCAGGAGGCGGAGGTTGCGGTGAGCCGAGATCGCGCCATTGCACTCCAGCCTGGGTAACAAGAGCGAAACTCCGTCTCAAAAAAAAAAAAAAAAAAAAAAATGTAGTCTGACAATCTCTACCTTCTGATTGGATTTTATTGGATTGCTCATTTCATTAACATTTATTATTATTATTGATATAGTTGAATTTATGTCTGGCATTAAAATTTTTGTTTCAGGCCGGGCGCGGTGGCTCAAGCCTGTAATCCCAGCACTTTGGGAGGCCGAGGCGGGTGGATCACGAGGTCAAGAAATTGAGACCATCCTGTTCAACATGGTGAAACCCCGTCTCTACTAAAAATACTAAAAATTAGCTGGGCATGGTGGCGTGTGCCTGTATTCCCAGCTACTCAGGAGGCTGAGGCGGGAGAATTGCCTGAACCCAGGAGGCGGAGGGTGCGGTGAGCTGAGATCGCGCCATTGCACTCCAGCCTGGGCAACAAGAGCGAAACTCCGTCTCAAAAAAAAAAAAAAAAAAAAAAAAAAAAAAAAAAAAATTGTTTCTTTCATGTCTTTTTTGTTCTTTTTTTCCTCCTTTGCTTTTTTTAAAAATTAAGTGCATATTTTCTAATGTAACATTTTTATTCCTTTACTGATTTTTTTTTTTTTTTTTACTATTTCTTGTCTTTTGTTCTACTCTCTATTCTATTCTAGTCTATTCTATTCCATTCTTTTCTTAGACAGAATCTCACTCTGGTGCCCAGACTGGTGTGGTGGCGCGATCTCAGCTCATTGCAACCTCTGCCTCACAGGTTCAAGTGATTCTTGTGTCTCAGCCTCTCCAGTAGCTGAGATTACAGGCATGCACCATGCATGTACGTGTGTGGCTAATTTTTGTATTTTTGGTAGAGAGGTTTCACTATGTTGGCTAGGCTAGTTTGGAACTACCGACTTTAAGTGATCCTCCCACCTCAGCCTCCCAAGGCTCTGGAATTACAGGTGTGAGCCACTGCACCTAGCCCTATGTTTTTATTTTTTTAGTGCTCACTCTGGGGCTTACCATATCATCCTAACTGAGCAGAATCTTGTTGAGATTTATTCCAAGTTAATTCCAGTGAGGTAAAGAAATGTCATTCCTATATAATACTATTCCCTCTTTCTCCTTTTGTATTAATATAGATATACTAATTACATATATATATATGGATATGTATCTATACCCATAAATACTTTATTATAATTATTACTTTATATAATTGTATGTCTATTAAAGAAGCTGTGAGCCGGGCGCGGTGGCTCAAGCCTGTAATCCCAGCACTTCGGGAGGCCGAGGCGGGTGGATCACGAGGTCGAGAGATCGAGACCATCCCGGTCAACATGGTGAAATCCCGTCTCTACTAAAAATACAAAAAATTAGCTGGGCATTGTAGTGCGTGCCTGTAATCCCAGCTACTCAGGAGGCTGAGGCAGGAGAATTGCCTGAACCCAGGAGGTGGAGGTTGCGGTGAGCCGAGATCACGCCATTGCACTCCAGCCTGGGTAACAAGAGCGAAACTCTGTCTCAAAAAAAAAAAAAAAAAAAAAAAAAAAGAAGCTGTGAAAAGAAAAGAAAGCAAGTATATATTTATGGAGTTTGTTATATTAACCCTCCTATTTACCATTTCTGGTTCTCTTCATTAGTTCCTGTGGATTCCAGAGTTATCTTACTATAGCATTGCTTCTACCTACTTTATTAGTGTTGTTATTGCTAAATATGTGACATTTCTCTAACAATTCAAAACTGGTTTATATGATTGGTTTATATGTATGTGTGTGTGTATATATACACACACATATACATGCTGGTTTATATGATTGTTTTTTATATACTGGCTTGTATGATTGCTTTTTAAATCAGGTAAGAGGAAAGAAAAAATATACTATTTTTTTTGTAATTACATAATTACCTCTGCCAGTGCTTTTTGTTTTTTTTTCACATGAATTCAAATTACTGGAGCCACTTGCTTTCAGCCTAAAGAACTTACTTTATTAGTTCCTGTAAGGTGGGTCTGCTAGCCAAAAAAGCCCAAAAAAGAAACAAACAAACAAAAAACCCTCTTTTTGTTTATCAGTGAATGTCTTTATTTTGCCCTTCTATTTGAAAGATAGTTTTCTGGCTTTCAGATTCTTGCTGACAGGTCTTTTTTTTCCCCTTCTGTCAGCACTTGAAACATATTTTCCCGTTGCTTTCTGGCCTCCATTGATTCTGATAAGAAGTTAGCTGTTACGGCCCGGCACGGTGGCTCAAGCCTGTAATCCCAGCACTTTGGGAGGCCGAGGCGGGTGGATCACGAGGTCAAGAGATCAAGACCATCCTGGTCAACATGGTGAAACCCCGTCTCTACTGAAAATACAAAAAATTAGCTGGGCATGGTGGGGCGTGCCTGTAATCCCAACTACTGAGGAGGCTGAGGCAGGAGAATTGCTTGAACCCAGGAGGCGGAGGTTGTGGTGAGCTGAGACTGCTCCATTGCTCTCCAGCCTGGGTGACAAGAGTGAAACTCCGTCTCAAAAAAAAAAAAAAAAAAAAAAAAGTTAGCTGTTAATCTTACTGTCTCCCAATAACGTATCACCTTTTTTTTTTTTTTTTTTTTTTTTTTTTTGAGACAGAGTTTTGCTCTTGTTGCCTAGGCTATAGTGCAATGGCACAATCTCGGCTCACTGCAACCTCCACCTCCCAGGTTCAAGGGATTTTCCTGCCTCAGCCTCCTGAGTAACTGGGATTACAGGTATGCGCCACCATGCCTGGTTAATTTTGTATTTTTAGTAGAGATGGGGTTTCTCCATGTTGGTCAGGCTGGTTTTGAACTCCCAACCTCCAGTGTCCACCTGCCTTGGCCTCCCAGTGTTGGGATAATAGGTGTGAGCCACCGCGCCCAGCCCACTCTGACCTTTTAACCAGGCACACTCACTATTGTCCAGAATAAAATCAGGATTCTGTTACTAAAGAAAAAGAGAAGGCTGGGCGCGGTGGCTCACGCCTGTAATCCCAGCACTTTGGGAGGCCGAGATGAGTGGATCACGAGGTCAAGAGATCGAGACCATCCTGGTCAACATGGTGAAACCCCGTCTCTACTAAAAATACAAAACATTAGCTGGGCATGGTGGCACGTGCCTGTAATCCCAGCTACTCAAGAGGCTGAGACAGGAGAATTGCCTGAACCCAGGAGGTGGAGGTTGCGGTGAGCCGAGATCGCGCCATTGCACTCCAGCCTGGGTAACAAGAGCGAAACTCCGTCTCTAAAAAGAAAAAAAAAGAAAAGAAAAAGAGAAAATGGATATTGAGTAAGCAGCCAGCAGTCTCTGATATAGGGTGCTATAGAAGCTTTTTGAGTAGGGTAATAATACAATTTAGCTGAAACTGGATCCAGAGGTGTTGCAGTGAGCCAAGATCATGCCACTGCACTCCCTGGGTGACAGAGTGAGACTCCATAAAAAAAGAGTGTATTAAGAAAAATTCGCCGGGCGCGGTGGCTCAAGCCTGTAATCCCAGCACTTTGGGAGGCCGAGGCGGGTGGATCACGAGGTCGAGAGATCGAGACCATCCTGGTCAACATGGTGAAACCCCGTCTCTACTAAAAGTGCAAAAAATTAGCTGGGCATGGTGGCACGTGCCTGTAATCCCAGCTACGCAGGAGGCTGAGGCGGGAGAATTGCCTGAGCCCAGGAGGCGGAAGTTGCGGTGAGCCAAGATCGCGCCATTGCACTCCAGCCTGGGTAACAAGAGCAAAACTCCGTCTCAAAAAAAAAAAAAAAAAAGAAAGAAAAAGAAAAAGAAAAATTCACAAATGCAAAATCCTCTGAAAAAATTCAGTGTCTGAAGTTTTCAAGAAGCTTATGGTTTTGTTTATTTACTTATTTATTTTTTGAAACAGAGTCTCTCAGGCTGGAGTGCAGTGGCATGATCTCGGCTCACTGCAACCATCACCTCCCGGGTTCAAGCAATTCTCCTGCCTCAGCCTCCTGAGTAGCTGGGATTACAGGCACATGCCACCACACCCGGCTAATTTTTATATTTTTAGTAGAGACGGGGTTTCACCATGTTGGCCAGGATGGTCTCGATCTCTCGACCTCGTGATCCGCCCGCCTTGGCCTCCCAAAGTGCTGGGATTACAGGTGTGAGCCACTGCACCGGGCTGTTTGTTTTTTGAGACAGGGTCTCGCTCTGTTGCCCAGGCCTGTAATGCCAGCAGTTTGGGAGACTGAGGCAGGTGGATCACCTGAGGTCAGGAGTTCGAGACCAGCCTGGCTAACACGGTGAAACTCTGTCTCCACTAAAAAACCCAAAAAATTAGCTAGGTGTGGTGCTGCATGCCTGTAATCCCAGCTACGCAGCAGGCCGAGGCCAGAGAATTACTTGAACTTGAGAGGCAGAGGTTGCGGTGAGCCAAGATCACGCCATTGCACTCCAGACTGGACAAGAGTGAAACTCTGTCTCAAAAAAAAGAAAAAGATTTATTGCCTATTTGGTATCACTAAGGGAGTTGTAGTCCTTTGAAGAACTGAGATGTTTTGTTTGTGTTTTCAAAACCTGGTTTGATTCCTGTTCCGTTTCCCTTTTTGGCTCTCCGGTAGAACCCAGTGCCTTCCGGCAGTAGGGCTCAGTCCCAGGCCTGGCCGTTGCTATTTTCTTTCTCCACAGCAACATTAAGGTGCAGCTCCGGACGGAATATGAGATGGCTTTTATCTTTGTACTTTTCTGTATTTGATTTTATTTTCTGCCAATAGTATGCATTGTTGATATAAACAGAAAACACGTGAAAGCTACTTGATTCTGAAAACAGAGCGGAAGTTCATTGCTTCTGTTCAGTTCCTTCAGGTCTTGGTAGAAGGTGGACTAATGCAGTTTAAATATTAACCCCAGTAAAACTTATTCTGGCTCCTTCTCCAGGATATATTTTCTTATCTCGGTGATGAGCACTAATTAACCACCCGAACTGCTAAGTCCTAAATCCTGGATACTTCCTTAATACCTCTCTGCCACCATCCAAACACTATCTAATTCAGTCAGTTGTCACTTTAACTATCTTTCAAATACATCCCTTTCTTTCTTTCTCATTTGCTACTGTCTTAGTTTAGGCCTTTATCATCTCTCATCCGTATTACCACATCACCCTTCTGCTTGAACTCCCCACCTCCTCGTGCCTCCTAAATCATAACTCCCCTCCACTTAACATCCTTCACTGGCTCCCCTCTGTCTGTAAGAATACACATCAGTCTGGGCAATATAGTGAGACCCTGTCTCTCCAAAAAAAAAATTATTCAGGCATGGTGGTGGGTGCTTGTGGTCCCAGCTACTCAAGAGGCTGAGGTGGGAGGACTGCTTGAGCCTGGGAGGCAGAGGTTGCAGTTAGTCAAGATTTGCACCCTTGCCTGGGTGACAGAGGGAGACACTCTCCATACCCCACCCCCATCGAAAAAAAAAAAAAGTATGGCTCAGAATGTCTCAGCATGATCTGCAAACTTTTTAAGTCCTGCCTCCAGCTTTTACCTCTGGTCCCTTTAACAATACTCGACTTCCTTCTGTCTCCTGGATGGTTCTGACTCCTTATTGCCTGTGGCCCTTTGATCTTGTTTTTTTTTTTTTTGAGACGGAGTTTCGCTCTTGTTACCCAGGCTGGAGTGCAATGGCGCGATCTCGGCTCACCGCAACCTCCGCCTCCTGGGTTCAGGCAATTCTCCTGCCTCAGCCTCCAGAGTAGCTGGGACTACAGGCACGTGCCACCATGCCCAGCTAATGATCTTGTTTTTTTCTTTTCTTTCCTTTGTTTGGAATGTTCCTCCTCCCTACCCTGATGACAAAACTCCTCCTACTGGTTCAGAAAATTGGGCTTTGTTAGTCTTCCTCCATTCTCCCTTCCCTCGCCTCCAATTGCCACCTGTGATAATCATTAACCTGCTCCCACTGTATTCAGAAGGTAATAACATAAACAAGAGTAATAGCTGTTAGCCAGTCCTGGTGGCTCACACCTTTAATCATAGCTACTCACAAGGCTATGGCAGCAGGATAATTTTTGTCCAGAAGTTTGAGGTTGCAGTGGGCTAGAATCATGCCATTGCACTTCAGCCTGTGTGACAGAGCAAGAAATCTGTCTCCAAAAATAAGAATAAAAATAAAATAATAGTAACTATTAATATTGGTTGAGTACATCTATATACCAGTGTCTATATTTGAAGCTTTGAAGACATTAACCCATTTATATTTCTTTTTTTTTTTTGAGACGGAGTTTCACTCTTGTTACCCAGGCTAGAGTGCAATGGCACGATCTCGGCTCACCGCAACCTCCGCCTCCTGGGTTCAGGCAATTCTCCTGCCTCAGCCTCCTGAGGAGCTGGGATTACAGGCACGTGCCACCATGCCCAGCTAATGTTTTGTATTTTTAGTAGAGACGGGGTTTCACCATGTTGACCAGGATGGTCTCGATCTTTTGACCTCGTGATCCACCCACCTCGGCCTCCCAAAGTGCTGGGATTACAGGCTTAGCCACCGCGCCCAGCCGACATTAACCCATTTAATCCTCACAATGACCCTGTTAGGTAGACACTTTTTTTTTTCAGAGACAGAGTCTGGCTCTGTTGCCCAGGCTGGAGTGCAGTGGCACAATCTCTGCTCACTGCAACCTCTGTCTCCCAGGTTCAAGCGATTCTCCTGTCTCAGCCTCCCAAGTAGCTGGGATTTCAGGCGCCTGCCACCATACCCAGCTAATTTTTTGTATTTTTAGTAGAGACAGGGTTTCACCATGTTGGCCAGGCTGGTCTCAACCTCTTGACCTCAGGTGATCTGCCCACCTTGGCCTCCCAAAGTGCTGGGATTACAGGCGTGAACCACCACGCCTGGCCTTTAACATCCTTTTATTGTAACACTTATCTCATTGTTTTGAAATAGCTTATACTTATTTGTGTCTCTAATAGGCAGTCAAATTCATCTTTATAGCACTAGCAACTATACAAGTTCTGTACACCTGTTTTGTTTTTTTTTTCTTTTAATAAAATGAAGTCAACACTTGATTTAACCAAACCTTGATTTCCAAGGATTGAGTAATGTGAGATTTCCAGTGCAGCGGTGGGAGAGGCTTGGAGTCTGAGCAGAGGCCTTGGAGTCCCTCCAATTATGTATCTTCTTTGCCTTTGCACTAAATAGTATCACTGTCCTCCCAATTGCTTAAGGAAACAACCTGGGAGTCACCTTGTTTACTAGCTTTCTTCACACCTGCACCTCAGGAAAATATCCTGAAATCTTTTCACTTCCATTTCCACAGCAACCAACCTAGTCCAGGTGCCACCATCTACCCTGTGAACTCGCCCAATACCTTTGTATTGTTCTTTAGCTGCTTTTTTTAAGTTCCAATTCCCAGAAATGGAACCATTTTTGCTCCCTTCCAAGTCATTCTTTATAAAATAGGTTGATTTATCATCTTGAATTGTAATAAAAAAAAATTGCTTATAGCCATTACTGAAAGAAAAAGAAAAAAAAAATAGGTTGTTTAAAAAAAAACCACAAATCACTGCCTAGGCACAGTGGCTCATGCCTGTAATCCCAGCACTTTGAGAGGCTGAGGCAGGAGGATCACTGAAGCCCAAGACCAGCCTGGGCAACCCAGTGAAACCCCATCTCATTTTTTTTTTTTTTTTTTTTTTGAGACGGAGTTTCGCTCTTGTTACCCAGGCTGGAGTGCAATGGCGCAATCTCGGCTCACTGCAACCTCCGCCTCCTGGGCTCAGGCAATTCTCCTGCCTCAGCCTCCTAAGTAGCTGGGATTACAGGCATGCGCCACCACGCCCAGCTAGTTTTTTGTATTTTTTTAGTAGAGATGGGGTTTCACCATGTTGACCAGGATGATCTCGATCTCTCGACCTTGTGATCCACCCGCCTCAGCCTCCCAAAGTGCTGGGATTACAGGCTTGAGCCACCGTGCCCGGCTCTTTTTTTTTTTTTTTTTTTTTTTTTTTTTGAGGCAGAGTCTCACTCTGTTGCCTAGATTGGAGTGCAATGGCAAAATCTCTGCTCACTGCAACCTCTACCTCCCAGGTTCAAGCAATTCTCCTACCTCAGCCTCCTGAGTAGCTGGGATTACAGGCAGGTGCCATCACACCTGGCTAATTTTTTTTTGTGTTTTTAGTAGAGATGGGGTTTTACCATATTGGCCGGGCTGGTCTTGAACTCCTGAGCTTGTGATCCACCTGCCTTGGCCTCCCAAAGTACTGGGATTACAGGTGTGAGTCACTGCACCCAGCCAAGAACCCCCATCAAAAATACAAAAATGAGCAGGGTGTGGTGGTGCCTGCCTGTAGTCCCAGCTACTAGAGTAGCTGAGGTGGGAGGATGGCTTAGCGAATCTGGGGAGGTAGAGGCTGCAGTGAGCCCTGATTGTGCCACTGCACTCCAGTCTGGGTGACAGAGTGAGACCGCATCTCAAAACAACAACAAAAACCGAAATCCTTCATTATCTTGCCTTTTGTACTTAACAAAAAAATCCAAACAACGTGAATAGATTCCTGCTTAATGCTCCAAACTCAACTTCAACCCCCTACTTAATGTTCTCAAGCCTCAAACAGCCATGCTTCAGCATCAGCCACAGTTCAGCATCCAGGCCTTCACACCCATTATTCTCTGTCTAGAATGTTCTTCCCCAATCCCGGTTGGCCTGGCCAGCAACTTCTCGTCTTTTAGGTCTTAGCTCCTAAATTGCCTCCTCAGAAAGTCCTTTCTGGACCATTCTGTTTTGTTTTCTACTCAGCACGTATCACTGCCTGTGATTATCTCATCTGTTTGTTTTATTATTTATGTTCTCCATTAGAAACATAAGCTTTTGTTTGTTTGTTTGGGACAGAGTCCCACTCTGTCGACCAGGCTGCAGTGCAGTGGCTGATTATTTGGTTCACTGCATCCTCTGGCCCTCACCCCCGGAGGCTGGATTTTTTTTGTTAAGTACAAAGGCAAGATAATGAAGGATTTGGGTTTTGTTGTTGTTTTGTCTCACTCTGTCACCCAGGCTGGAGTGCAGTGGCACGATCAGGGCTCACTGAAGCCTCTACCTCCCCAGGCTCAATTTTATACAAGCAATTTTCCTGCCTCAGCCTCCCGAGTAGCTGGGACCACAGGTGCATGCCACAATTCCCAGCAATTTTTTTTTTTTTTTTTTTTTTTTAATTCTAGGTTGGGTGCAGTGGCTCGTGCCTGTAATCCCAGCACTTTGGGAGACCGACGTGGGCAGATCCCCTGAGGTCGGGAGTTTGAGACCAGCCTGACCAACATGGGGGACACCCCGTCTCTACTGAAAATACAAAATGAGCCAGGCGTGGTGCTTCATGCCTGTAATCCCAGTTACTCAGGAGGCTGAGGCAGGAGAATGGCTTGAACCCGGGAGGTGGAGGTTGCAGTGAGCCGAAATCGCACCATTGCATTCCAGCCTGGGCAACAGAGGGAAACTCCATCTCAAAAAAAAAAAAAAAAAAAAAAAAAGAATTCTGTAGAGAGGGGGTCTTACTACTCTGCTCAGACTGGTCTTGGACTCCTGGCCTCAAAGTGATCTTCCTGCCTCAGCTTCCCAAAGTGCTGGGATTATAGGCTTGAGGCACCTGTTTGTTTGTTTCCTTTTTATTTTTATTTTTTGAGATGGAGTTTCACTCTTGTTGCCCAGGCTGGAGTACAATGGCACAATATTGGCTCACTGGAACTTCTGCCTTCCAGGTTCAAACAATTCTCCTGCCTCAGCCTCCCCAGTAGCTGGGATCACAGGCACACGACACCATGCCTGGCTAATTTTGTATTGTTAGTAGAGATGGTTTTTTTTTTTATGTTAGTCAGGCTGGTCTCGAACTCCTGACCTCAGGTGATCCACCTGCCTCGGCCTCCCAAAGTGCTGGGATTACAGTGTGAGCCACCATGCCTGGACAGTTTGTTTCCTTTCATACATAATCCTGCAGAACATAAGCCTCTAAGTACAGGGGCTTCTTCTCTTTTATTCACCACTGTATTTCTAGCACCAAGAACATTATCAACATTTTTTTTTTTTTTTTGAGATGGAGTCTTGCTCTGTAGCCCAGGCTGGAGTGCAGTGGCATGATCTTGGCACTCCAGTGGCATGATCTCGGTTGCTCACTGCAACCTCTGCCTCCCCGGTCTCAGTTCAAGCAGTTCTCCTACCTCAGCCTCCCAAATAGCTGGGATTACAGTCATGAGCCACCATGGCCAAGTCATTTTTGTATTTTTTAGTAGAGATGGGATTTCACCATGTTGGCCAGTCTGGCCTTGAACTCCTGACCTCGTGATCCGCCCATGTTGGCCTCCCAAAGTCCTGGGATTACAGGTGTGAGCCACTGCGCCAGGCCTATCAACATTTTTTGAATGTGTGAATCCAACAGTGAAAAGGCAAGTCATCTTGGTGTATATAGAAGGTGGCCAACAGAGTTCCAACAGAAATGAGTCCCTATGTTCCTACTGCTCTATAACTAGTGGGAGGGGTGAGGGGAAGCAGCTGGAATCTATCAGACCCTGTCACCAACTAGTAGGTACACGTGGCAATCACAGTTGTAGAAGAGGCCAAACAGAGGAGGTCTACCAATGACAGCCAGTCCCAGACTCAACTGGACGCTGAGGCCAGTTCTGCTTTGGAGTGAACAGTGTAGCCTGCTGGGTGGTCAAGGGAATGTGTACAAACCCACGTTGTTTAAAGGACCACAGAGAGCAGTCAGTTTTGTTAAACTTTATCCGTTTGTTCAGGGATTCCTGTCCTGGAGAAGAGTGGGGAAGAAGTGGTTAGCCAGGCCAGGCTACAGGTTATTAGTTTGCAGGCTGTGAGTTCGACTCTTCAATCTCTGCTCCTCTCATCATTGCCTTTTCACCAACCTTTACCCTAAATTCACCTGCAGCTCTGCCTTCACAAATTCCAAGCAATTACTGTTGTATTTAATCTCTGTCCCAAATCTCTCTGCATCATTCTTCCTTTGATTATGAAGTCAGAGGCCCTTTATTTAATTGATTTATTTATTTGAGGAGTTTCGCTCCTGTTGCCCAGGCTGGAGTGCAATGGCACAATTTTGGCTCACTGCATCCTCTGGCGTCTGGGTTCAAGCAATCCTCCTGCCTCAGCCTGCTGAATAGCTGGGATTACAGGCGCACGCCACCAGGCCCGGCTAATTTTTTATATTCAGTAGAGGTGGGGTTTCACCATGTTGGTCAGGCTGATCTTGAACTCCTGACCTCAGGTGTCCACCTGCCTAGGCCTCTCAAAGTGCTGGGATTACAGGCGTGAGCCACGGTGCCCAGCCTCAAGGGTCCAGCCTCAATGGCTCTTAGTTGTCACATTATTTCGTGTGTTTTATTATTTGGTGCAGGTTTTCTGTCTCCTTATCTAGTTTGAATGTTGCTGAAGGGCACTGGTTTTCAAAGCATTAGGCATCTCCGGATAAAGGCACGAATCTTGGTGTGCAGATAAGCCAGGGATTCTTGCTTCTGGCCAGTAGTTCTACGATGTGCCTGGATGGTCAGTTCAAACTGCAATGATACACAGCTCCAAAAACGGCTTCTGCCAGTCGGCCTAGGAGCCAAACGCCCCGGAGCTCCACGCTGCCACGCATGGTGCGGTTTCGGACTTGCAGGGAGTTGTCGTAGTCCGGTTTCGGCTGCACTTTCTACCGCTAGGGTGGAAGTGTCAAGCAAGATGTTGTCGCCCGTGTCATGTTGTGCGGGTGAGAAGCTTCCCTGGCAGGCCGCCAGGGCCAGCTAAGTGCACCGGCGCCGGGAACTCGCGCGCCCGGGAAGGGGCGGGGCGGTGGGCGGAGCGTGGCAACCTCGGGACCACCAATAGGATGCTCAGCCGGCGCTGGCCTGCGCGTGACGCAGCGGAGCTGGGAGGCTGGGGGCGTAGGGGCCGGGCCGCCCAGCGCTTTATCCTTCTCTGCCGCCCGGCCCGCGACGTTGCGGGCCCTGGGCGCCAGAGAGCTTCCCGGAGCCGACCTTCCCGCCGGCTGCTCTGTGGTCGCTTCCTGGCCCTGCCTTCTTGGCCGAAGTCCCCGCTGCTGGGCGCGGGCCTCAGGTAACGGTGGTGCTCCGGTGCCGCTCCTTGCTACCCGCCTGGGTCCCACCGGCCTCAGCCCGCGGGGAAGGGAGAAACGGTGGCGGCGGCAGCTCCGGCCGGGCCTTGTCCTGGGCTGCCCTGCGGGGAGGTTGAGACTCGGCGGGTGCCAGAGAGTTGGGGAGGAGAGGGCGGGAAAGTTACCATCAGGCGCCCGGCTCACGGGCAGCCTTTTAAACCCTGCACGCTGGTTTGGTGTTCCCCAAATCGCGTGGCATCTCTCAAGTCGGTAGTAAAGAAAGTTAGGAATTAGAAGACGTTTTATTCTTTAAAAAACGAAACCAAAAATGCACTCAGGAAGTCAGCTTTTCAGTGATTTAGGGAAAATGTGTGAAGGGAAAGATAGCATTAGTAAGACACGAAAATCTGCATGAGCACTAGAACCTTTAATAAAGCTAATGTTTTATTTTAAAATATTAGGATGTATATAAGTTTCTGTTTTCCTTAACTATTAATGGCCGTGTAGTTTAAATAATATGTATATTGTAAGATTGATTATAAGTGAGAAACAACTATTTAAACTTTATTCTCTATTTATATATAGGTTAAGTTCGTTGGTCACTTTTTTTTTTTTTTGAGATGGGGTCTAGCTTTGTTGTCCAGGCTGGAGTGCAGTGGTGCCATCTTGGCTCACTGCAACCTCTGCCTCCTGGGTTCAAGCGATTCTCCTGCCTTAGCCTCCTGAGTAACTGGGATTGCAGGCATGCGCCACCACGCCCAGCTAATTTTTGTATTTTTGGTAGAGGCAAGATTTCATCGTTTTGGACCAGGCTGGTCTCGAACTCCTGACCTCAAGTGATCCACCTGTCTCAGCCTCCCAAAGTGCTGGTATTACAGGCGTGAGCCACCGCGTCCAACCCGTTGGTCACTTTTTAATATTTAAGTGGCCCGCTACCTGTTTACTTTTTTTTTTCCCCAGAAAACTTGGTTTCCTCTTCCTTGAAGTAGAATTCAATTTGAAACCTTTTTTTTTCTTTTTTCTTTTTTGGCTTTTTAAAAGTTGGGCAGTGTCAGTTGTCTGGGTGTGAGAATGGGTTTCGGAAGGAGCTCCGTGGCATTGATTTATCGTTTAGAAATGTAACGTGTTGGCCGGGCGCGGTGGCTCAAGCCTGTAATCCCAGCACTTTGGGAGGCTGAGACGGGTGGATCACGAGGTCAAGAGATCGAGACCATCCTGGTCAACATGGTGAAACCTCGTCTCTACTAAAAATACTAAAAATCAGCTGGGCATGGTGGCACGTGCCTGTAATCCCAGCTACTCAGGAGGCTGAGGCAGGAGAATTGCTTGAACCCAGGAGGAGGAGGTTGCGGTGAGCCGAGATCGCGCCATTGCACTCCAGCCTGGGTAACAAGAGCGAAACTCCGTCTCAAAAAAAAAAAAAAAAAAAAAAAAAAAAAAGAAATGCAACGTGTTTTAGTGAATCACATGCTTAGAACCCATCTGAGGTTTCACACTCTTTTATGACAAAGATCAGAGGACTGAGTGAGCCCACTCGTTCTGTCTCTAGTTTATTTGGCCCACTTTCCTTCTTTCTCTCCAGGTTCATGCCACACTGATTTTATTTTTGTTACTGAAAAGCTTCATTCTCTTTCCTATCTCCTGGCCTTTAGGAGTTTCCTCTACCTCTAATGCTGTATTATCTCCCTCCCTCCAACTCTTACACCTGCCTCAGATATCAGCCCACATATCACTTCCTCTGGAAACCACCCCATCCCCATTAAGCCCTCCTTGAACTCTTTTTTTTTTTTTGACACAGAATCTCCCTCTGTCACCCAGGCTGGAGTGCAGTGGCTCGGATCTCGGCTCAGTGCAACATCCCCCTCCGGGGTTAAAGTGATATTCCTGCCTCAGCCTCCTGAGTAGATGGGATTACAGGAATGCGCCACCACGCCCGGCTAATTTTTTGTATTTTTAGTACAGATGGGGTTTCACCATGTTGGTCAGGCTGCTCTCCAACTCCTGACCTCGTGATCTGGGTGCCTTAACCTCCCAAAGTGCTGGGATTACAGGCATGAAGCCACTCTGCCCAGCAAAAGGATGGCTGCTGCTTTTGGCTTTTATCTGTGCCTCTTTTTATCATTTTCTTTCTTTCCTTTTTTTTTTTTTTTTTTTTTTTTTAGTAGAGACCGGGTTTCATCATGTTGACCAGGATGGTCTCGATCTCTTGACCTCGTGATCCACCCGCCTCAGCCTCCCAGAGTGCTGGGATTACAGGCTTGAGCCACTGCACCCGGCCCCCTCTTTCTTTTTTTTGAGACGGGGTTTCACAATGTTGGCCAGGATGGTCTCGATCTCTTGACCTTGTGATCTGTCTGCCTCGGCCTCCCAAAGTGTTGAGATTACAGGCCTGAGCCACCACATCCAGCTCAATCTGCACCCTTAAACTCTTTATTCTCCTTAGCAGAAGTTAATAATTAATTGTAATGAAGTAGATACATTAATTGTTTCCTCTGCTAGTGCATTTCATGAAGGCTAGGCCAGCCTATTTTATCTCTTAATTCTCAGGGTCTGGCCCAGCATTTGGCCCAATGAAAGAATGAATAAGTTGGTGGACAGAGGAAAAACTTTTGAATGAGAAATACAGTGATCCCAACTTAGCTGCTTTCTGTAGATTCAGCTACCTGAGGTCTGAAACAGTACAATAAGACATTTCAATAGAGACCATGTTCAAGTAAATTTTAATCTATTGTTGTTAATCTCTTACTGTGCATAACTTTTTTGAAACTTTTTTTTTTTTTTCCCGGAAGGGGCAAACATCTGAACAGTATCAGAGGGTAAGATTCATTCTTTGTACCATCATTTCCTTTTTTTTTTTTTAAAGAAAAAAAAATAATAATAAAGAATGAAGGAGAGGAAGGAAGAGGAAGAGGGAGAGAGAACGGGGGTGTTGCTTTATTGCCCGGGCTAGAATGCAGTCTACAAATGGGTATTCCTATAACTGTGCTTAATAATGAACACACGAAAAAAATGAGGGAAGAAAATAACAAACAAGCAGCCAACCAGTATCTCATTTAAACCTGTAAGTAGGTGTGATGTGGTACTGATAAGAGTGTGTATTTTGTGTATTTAAAGTGGAGAGTTCTATAAATGTTAATTAAGTTTACTTGTTCTGGATCTGAGTTCAAGTCCTAGATATTGTTGTTAATTTTTTGTCTCATCGATCTGTTTAATATTGATGTCGAAGTCTTCCACTGTTATTGGGAAACTTAATAATAATATATGTGAGTTTAATACTGCCATTTAATGTTAGCTGGCTGTTTTGCCCATTAGTTGAAGTAAATTCTTCATTATGTTGATGCTCTTTACTTTTTGGTATTTTTTAGAAAGGCTGATACTGGTTGTTCCTTTCTATGTGTAGTGGTTCTTTCAGAAGCTTTTGTAAAGGAGGCCTGGTGGTGATGAAATCTCTGAGTGCTTGCTTGTTCACAAAAAATTTTATTTTTCCTTCGCTTATGAAGCTTAGTTTGGCTGGTTGTGAAATTCTGGGTTGAAAGTTCTTTTCTTTAAGGATGAATATTGGCCCCCACTCTCTTCTGGCTTGTAGGAAACTTTTTTTTTTTTTTCCCAAGACGGAGTCTCGCTCTGTCACCCAGGCTGGAGTGCATTGGCACAATCTCGCCTCACTGCAGCCTCCACCTACTGGGTTCAAGAGATTCTCATGCCCCAGCCTCCAAAGTATCTGAGATTACAGGTGTGTGCCACCATGCCCAGCTTATTTTTGTATTTTTAGTAGAGACAGGGTTTCACCATGTTGGCCAGACTGGTCTCGAACTCCTGACCTCAAGTATTCCGCCCATCTCGGCCTCCCAAACTGCTGGGATTACAGGGGTGAACCACTGCGCCCAGCCTGTAAATGAAACTTTATAATAGGTATGTATAGGAAACAACAGTGTGTGTTGGGTTCACTGCTATCCCACGGTTCTAGGCATCTGCTGGGATTCTTCCACTGTATCCCCTGTAGATATAGAACTACTGTATTAACCAAGGAAGAGTCCCTTTTTCCTATGGGAAAAAAAGTCGAGAAAGTTTTAAACAAAGGCTAGCCAAGTTCCATTTTTCTAAGAGGATGGCTTTGTTTTGAATTTTGCCACATTGGCTAAGAGATTATACAAACCATACTGATGTAAATGAGAATTTGTTCTTGTTCTTTAGTTTTGCTAATTCCTTAATGACCCAGTTCTGTGATATGTAAAAGCATTGTATTAGGGCAAACCTTTGGGTGCAAGAGGGAACATTTTTTTGCTCTGGATTGTAAATTCTATCCATCGTTGTTTCCCTTTTTCCCCACTGAACCTGAGGGTGATGTGGCACAGTTCTTCACTCAGTAGGCACTCATTATTGTGATCCAGATTTATGGGCTCTTTTGAAAGCTTTGTTAATGGGAACACGGCAGGCAGGCTAAAGTTTTTCTGAGTTCATTTGTTTCTCAAGTCAGTTCTTTTTGTTTCTTAAGGTAAGTTAGATGCTTATCACAGTGACCATTATGTAATTGCATGCACAGATTAGATTCTTAAGAAATTCTTGTTCAGTCAGTGTGTTACATGAATAGCTGTCTAGTCAGCTTTATGTTACCTGGGAGGGAAATTTTTCGATTGCCACTTAACTCGCCGTGTGACTTTGATCAAGTTTGTTAGCATTTCTGAATCTCCTGCAGCTTTAAAAATGGACATGTTAAATGAGATATGTGTTACACCTACTGCCCTCAACGCTTTGTTACCTGCTTTCTAAACACCTAAACACTAGATTCCTTCACTGCTAGACCTCTTGAGAGACTAGTCTCATGATCACGGTTTTCACTTCCTCACTTACCGCAGCTTACTCCAATATATTTCTTGTCCTTCCTCCTAAAACTACATGTAATCAAGTCATAACTATTACTGTCCTTCAGTTGCGAAATATCTCATGTCCTGTCCTCCCCCCTCTTTTTTCTATTTTTTGAGATGGAGTCTGGCTCTGTTGCCCAGGCTGGAGTGCACTGGGGTAATCTCAGCTCACTGCAATCCCCGCCTCCCAGGTTCAAGCAGTTCTCTGCCTCAGCGTCCTGAGTAGCTCAGATTACAGGCACCTGCCTCCAAGCCTGGCTAATTTTTTGTATTTTTAGTAGAGATGGGGTTTCACCATATTGGCCAGGCTAGTCTTGAACTCCTGAACTCGTGATCCACCCTCCTAGGGCTCCTAAAGTGCAGGGATTACAGGCATGAGCCACTGTGCCCAGTCCTTCCTTTCTTTTTTTTTTTTCCATTTTTGTCCTACTCAAATTTTCCATGGCATTGACCATCGATTACCTCTTCTTAAACCCTCTAACTTAATTTCTGACATTACTTGCTCCTAGTTCTCCTCTAATCTCTCTTGGGTCTTGCTTGTTTTATGTAGTTCTTTACCCCGTATTATCGGAGAAATAACCACCCGTAAAATGGGATAATAGTATCTACTTCATAGGTTGTTAATGAGGATTAAATGAGCCATACTGAGGGCTACATCAATGTTAGGTTTATTATTTCTTAGGTAACCGCTCTGGGAGATTTCCTTCATGTTCCTTGCCCTTGACACCTGTACAGTGATGTAAGCCTGAGCTCTGTCTTCAGCCCAGACTTGTATATTCAGCTGCCTGTTGGTTATAATCACTTGACTGACCCACAGACATATCATAGTGAATGTATCTATTCTTTGTCTTCCAACTGTAATTACTTAGCATAATGGCACACCTATAGCCCACAGCCTTAGCCTAGGACTTAGAAAACTCACTTGGGATCTATATTTTCCACTGCCTTCTGCATATAGCCAGCTGGTGTCTCACAGACTCCTCAGCTTAATATTTATACATTTTTCTCATCTCTCTCTTCTCTTCATTAATTTATTCATTTAACAAACACATGTTATTTGAGCCTTATTTCATGCCTTTGTTTTTTGTGTGAGCTAATGGTTCTCCCTGCCAGTCTTTTCTGTATCGAGTTACTCTCCTAAAGACAAATACCAGTTCACCTTCTTGTTTAAAAGCCTTTATTAGCTCCTTCTTGAGATGGTAAGTTCCGAGATCCTTGGAATGGCCCCTAAAGGTTTTTGACCTTTTGCCCTTGCCCTTCCATATGTCCTGTGCTCCAGCCTTTTCCTTCTCTGCTTTAACCTAGGTTTTACCTTCTTCAGGAAACTTTCCTAATTGCCCCTAAGCTCTTTTGGGCCCCAGACTTGTGTTCCCTTCTAATACCACATACATCTCAATCACTGTTATATAAAACCCACTAGTGGCCGGGCATGGTGGCTCATGCCTGTAATCCCAGCACTTCGAGAGGCCAAGGCAGGTGGATCACCTGAAGTCAAGGGTTTGAGAGCAGCCTGGCCAATATGGTGAAACCCCATCTCTATTACAAATACGAAAACATTAGCTGGGTGTGGTGGCAGGTGCTGGTAATCCCAGCTACTCCAGAGGCTGAGGTAGGAGAATTGTTAGAACTCAGGGGGTGGAGGTTGCAGTGAGCCAAGATCACGCTACTGCACTCCTGCCTGGGTGACAGAGCAAGACTCCCTCTCAAAACACAAAAACAAAAACAAAAAAACCCCGCTAGGGCTGGCTCATGCCTGTAATCCCAGCACTTTGGGAGGCAGAGGCGGGTGGATTGCTTGAGGTCAGGAGTTCAAGACCAGCCTGGCCAACATGGTGACACCCTGTCTCTACTAAAAATATAAAAATTAGCTGGTGTTGGCGAGTGCCTGTAATCCCAGCTACCCGGGAGGCTGAGACAGGAGGATTGCTTGAATGTAGGAAGAGGAGGTTACAATGAGCCAAGATGGTGCCACTGTACTCCAGCCTGGGTGACAGAGTGAGACCGTCTAAAAAAACAAGAACAACAACAACAAAAACCAACCCTTAGATGTTATAATTATGTTTCTGTGTCTTTCTCCCACTAGGTTTTTACTCCTGGAGAACAGATTGTTGTAGTAGTCATCTTTGTATCCCATGTTCACTGTGATAACCATACAAAGTAGTCAGCTTTGTATGGTCTGGTGTATAGTAGATCTCTATAAAATGTTTACATTAATGAATCTTATCACCAAGATCTCTTCCTTTTCATGTTTTTCTTAGAGTGCTCCTTCCTCCCATCCTTTATTTTTAATGCCTAGCAAACTTCTATTCCTCTTTTGAACTCCGACTCTAATGTTACCTTCTCCATGAGAACTTGTTTCACTCTTTTTTTTTTTTTTTTTTTGAGACAGAGTGTCGCTCTTGTTACCCAGGCTGGAGTGCAATGGTGCGATCTCGGCTCACCGCAACCCCCGCCTCCTGGGTTCAAGCAATTCTGCCTCAGCCTCCTGAGTAGCTGGGATTACAGGCACGTGCCACCATGCCCAGCTAATTTTTTTGTATTTTTAGTAGAGACGGGGTTTCACCACGTTGACCAGGATGGTCTCGATCTCTCGACCTCGTGATCCACCTGCCTCGGCCTCCCAAAGTGCTGGGATTACAGGCTTGAGCCACCGCGCCCGGCCTTGTTTCACTCTTATGTGATTAATTATGCTGTCTCAACACAGTTTGTGTGTTTGCGTAAAGAATACAATGGAGTAGACACCTGTATTATTACAACACATTTATAAAACACCATTTTAGAATGAGGTGCTTAATATGAATGTATTTTCAGAAAACTGGCACATACCTTTTAGGTGTTAGAACTAAAACGTTCTTGTATTCTATGTTTTTTTTTTTTTTTTTTTTTTTTTTTTGAGACAGAGTTTCCCTCTTGTTCCCCAGGCTGGAGTGCAATGGCGTGATCTCGGCTCACCACAAGCTCCGCTTCCCGGGTTCAGGCAATTCTCCTGCCTCAGCCTCCTGAGTAGCTGGGATTACAGGCATGCGCCACCATGCCCAGCTAATTTTTTGTCTTTTTAGTAGAGACGGGGTTTCACCATGTTGACCAGGATGGTCTCGATCTCTTGACCTCGTGATCCACCCGCCTCGGCCTCCCAAAGTGCTGGGATTACAGGCTTGAGCCACGCGCCTGGCCCTGTATTCTATGTTTAAACGATTATAGCCTTTTTTAGATTTGCCTGGGTCATTGAAGCATGAACTTAGTTTTGATATACTGATGTGTTGGAACTGTAGAGAAAATTCACTGTTTTTTTTTTTTTTTTTTCCTTTTGGAAAATGGGGACAGGATTACCTACCTGATAGGGCTATTGTTAGGAATAAAGGAGAGTCATGTATATAAGGTCTTATCAGAGAGTTTAGCAAATAGCAAGTACCCACTCAAGAACGAACCATTGTAGTAACAGCTAACTATATGAATTGTTTCGGGAGAAGAATCTCAGATTCAAGGTATTTTTTTCTAGTGGAATAAAGGGCATGGCATTTGTCAGCAAATGTTTTTTTTTAGAGTCTTAGACGTTCTAAATTTAGAATCGGGTCCTGAATGGCTGATGTTGATAAAGTCTCAAGCTCTATCTGAGCTGCAGTAGCACACTTAGCACAAGCAAGAAAGAAAAAAAAGGAAAAAAGTCTCAAGCTCTAAAATATATTGCTTTAATAATTCCTATATACTTTAGCTGGGCATGGTGGCACGTGCCTGTAATCCCAGCTACTCAGGAGGCTGAGGCAGGAGAATTGCTTGGACCCAGGAGACGGGGGTTGCGGTGAGCCGAGATCACGCCATTGCACTCCAGCCTGGGTAAAAGAGCGAAACTCTGTCTCAAAAAAATAAATAAATAAATAAATAATTCCTATATACATACAATTTAAATCCCAAATGAAGTAAATGTCCCCATTAATGGCTTTATATTTATTTTTTAGTGTTAACAGGTAAAGACAAAAGTGAAGAACATCAGTTCCAGCTTTCATAGTCGCCTATTAATGATTGCTTCATGAACATGTGATGAGCAGTCCTTTAAAATTTTCTTACTGTATGTGAAAGTACTGGATAATTATTGATTTATCCAACAAATTAAGTATAGAATGTGTTCCAGGCACAGTTCTAGATGTTTGGGGAAAAGCAGTGAATGAGAAAAAAATTCTGCTTCTCATGGAGATTATAGTCTTATGGGATAGCAAGAAAATAAATATAATGTATTGCGGGATAAGTGCACTAAAGAAAAATAAAGCAATAAAGCAAGGTAATGGGATAAGAGAGGAACAAGGCTCCAGGATGTATGTTTTAGATAGAGTAGACAAGGAGGTCCCTGAGGAGGGGGCGTCTGAGTAGGGAACTGAGTGAGGGTGTCTGGAAGAAGATGCTCCAGGCAGATGGAATAGTGAAGGCCATTAGGTTTGGAAAGAGCTTGGCTTGTTTAAGAAACAGTGGAGGGCCAAAGTAATGAGTAGAGAAAACGAGAGATAAGATTGATGGTATTTGAGGCCTGCCATAGTGGCTCCATACCTGTAATCCTAACACGTGGGGAGGCTGAGGGTGGATCACTTGAGGCCAGGCGTTCAAGACCAGTTTGACCAACGTGGCCAAATCTCGTCTCTGCTAAAATTCATAAATTAGCCAGGCATAGTGGATCACACCTGTAATCCCAGCTACCCGTGAGGCTGAGGTGTGAGAACCGCTTGAACCTGAGAGGCGGAGTTTGCAGTGAGCCGAGATCCTGCCACTGCACTCCAGCCTGGGCGATACAGTGAGACTCTGTCTCAAAAAACAAACTGCTGGTGAGTGCCAGGTAATGCAGGAGTTACTAGATCATGGTGACAACTTAGGATGTTTAAAGAGGTTTAAGTTGTGAAGTGACTTGATCTAACTTATCTTTTATAAGGATTACTCTCGGCTCCGTGAGGTGGCTCAGGCCTGTAATCCCAGCATTTTGGAGTGCAGTTTGAGACTGTGTCTCAATAAATGAATGAATGAATGAGTGGATTACTCCGGGTGCCGTGCTAAAAAGAAAATAGACCAAAGGGAGAAGGGAAAGGGGAGTAGTTAGGAAGCCGCTACAGTGAGGTGATAGTGGCTTAGACTGCGGTGAAAGTGGTGGAGGTGGTGAGAAGTGGTTAGAATTGGACTTGTTGTTGCGTTGTATGAGGGAAAGAATTGGGAAGGACTGGGCTAAAAATGAATGCTAGCCCTGTGAACCGAGACGGGGAAGACAGCGGGCAGCATGGAGTTGGGGGCAACATCGGCAGTTTAGTCTGATCGTGTTAAGTTGGAGATGCACGTATAAGACATCTACATGAAGGTGTCAAGTAGGCTGTTGGCTCTGAGTCTGGAACTCAGGCCTGTCTGGGCCTGATGTGAGGAGAGACATATTAAGGAAATGGGTATGGAAGCATGCTAGAAATCAGCATTACGGACCTGATACAGTTATTGGTAATAGTAAGTTCTAGGAGAATATGTGACTAATCATAAGAATCGCTTGTTGGAGACACGAAGTCAGGGAGCTTACAGGCCAGGGTGTTGGATGGATCTGTGTCCGTGGATGTTGAAGTAAAGGAAGTATGAGTGATCGGTGGCATGGAGCGGGGGAGTGAGGTGTTGAAATCCTTAGTGAAAGGGGGGGAGTGAGTAGGAAAACAGTACATACCTGCAACAAGGAGAGGTGTCAGGCCTAGTAGGCTGGCTGAGATGTTTAAAGATGAGAAGGAGAAACAGTGGTGACTTGGAAGTAATAGAAACCAAGGGAGATAACTCCCCCTTTAGGTCTTGTTTTAATGAGAGAACAAGACAACACTGGTACGTACTTCTCACACAGGGAAATGGTTTTGGTAGCACTTAGAAACCAATTAGCATTAGTTACAGTTTGAATTTTTGATTTTGCAAAAGTTAAAATAGTTTGCCTCATTGGGAAAAGGGATGGATTCACAGAGGTCTTATTTTAGAGGAGTTGTGGAAAAGTTCAACCCGCCCTCCTCTCAGCTGGATGGTTGCAGTAGTCTGCACGCTGGCATCTTTCTTATACTGTTGCTCTTCTTGCGGTCTGCGTTCCACACAGAGGCCCAAATGGTCCTCCTGCCTAGAGAAGGAGCAACGCTCTGTGACTATAATTTGCCTCTATTTCCTTCGTGAATAGCCGTATACTGTTAGCTGATGTGTGGTAGGAGGAGCTCATTCAGACATAATCTCATAATGTTACGATTCATATGATTTGAGGATTTGGTCAAAATTGAGGTAAGCCATATTAATAGTTCTCTTTCCTAACATCTGTATGTCTGACAGTAATAAAACTTGTTAATATTTTCTTGGAAGGCACATGGAGTTTAAGCTGCATTTGAGAAACTAAATAATTTTTGTGTCACTTTATTTACCGTCATCTAGTATACCTTTTTTTTCTTTTTTTTATGGGTGGTGTTTTTGGATCTAGTACACCTTAAAAGCAAACAAAAGTAGAATTTGAGAGGTGATAAAGCTTAATGTTTGACTGTAATTTAGCATATAGGAGGTAGATACATAGTTTTCAGATTACTTAATCTTTAAAACTTAGTTATTAATAATAAGACTTGGGTATTTTAGTAAATAGTATCTTTTTTTTTTTTTTTAAAGACAGAGTCTTTGTTGTCCAGGCTGGAGTGCAGTGGCACGATCTAGGCTCACTGTAACCTCTGCCCCCCGTGTTCAAGCAATTCTCCTGCTTCAGCTTCCTGAGTAGCTGGGATTATAGCTGCCTACGACCATGCCTGGCTCATTTTTTGTATTATTTTTATTTTTATTTCTGAGATGAAGTTTCGCTCTTGTTGCCCAGGCTAGAGTGCAATGGCATGATCTCGGCCCACTGCAACTCTGCCTCCTGGGTTCAAGCGATTCTCCTGCCTTGCCCTCTTGAGTAGCTGGGATTATGGGTATGTGCCACCACGCCCGGCTAATTTAATATTTTTAGTAGAGACGGGGTTTCTCCATGTTGGTCAGGCTGGTCTTGAACACCTGACCTCAGGTGATCCGCCCACCTCATCCTTCCAAAGTGCTGGGATTACAGGCATGAGTTACCACACCCAGCATTTTATGTATTTTTTAGTAGAGAGGGGGTTTCATTATGTTGGCCAGACTGGTCTCAAACTCCTGTCCTCAAGTGATCCACCTGTCCCAGCTTCCCAAAGTGTTGGGATTACAGGCGTGAGCCACCGTGAGCCACTGCTTAGCCAGTATATAGTATCTTTTTATCTCCATTTCTTCAGATGAAGAAACTCTTTGAGATGGGAGGATTTACCCAGGGACACAACAGTATGATAGAGCAGGGTGCTAAACCTCTTGAACATTGGTTTTCTGATGCTTTTCCATTAACAGTTTTCATTTCCTATGAGATAGTGGAAATCAGGACTAAAGCTATTAATACAGATCATGATAAAAATATTTGTTATAAAGTAAAAACATTTTCTTCTTTGGTTTAGTGTTGTTGTTTTTTTGAGATAGGGTCTTACTCTGTCCCCCAGGCTGGAGTGCAGTGGCGTGACCTGGGCTCACTGCAATGTCTGCTTCCTGAGCCATCCTTCGGCCTCTGCTTCTCAAAGTACTGGGATTATAGGTGTGAGCTACCATGCCTGGCCTCTTTTTGTTTTGTTTGTTTTTGAGATGGAGTTTTGCTCTTGTTGTCCAGGCTGGAGTGCAATGACGCGATCTCAGCTCACTGCAACCTCCCCCTCCAATGATTCTCCTGTCTCAGCCTCCCGAGTAGCTGGGATTACAGGTGCCCGCCACTATACTTGAATTTTTAGTAGAGATGAGCTTTCACCACTTTGGCTAGGCTGGTCTCGAACTCCTGAACTCAGGTGATTCATCCACCTCAGCCCCTCAAAGTACTGGGATTACAGGTGTGAGCCACCATGCTGGGTCCTGTTTAGTCCTATAGACTAGCTTGTCTGTTGTCTGGGCTGGAGTGCAGTGGTGCGACCTGGGCTCACTGCAACCTTCGCCTCCCGGGTTCAAGTGATTTTCCTGCCTCAGCCTCCTGAGTAGATGGGATTACACGTGCTTGCCACCACACCCAGCTAAATTTTTTTTGGGTATTTTTAGCCTAGTATACCATAAATATGCTCCCAACACATAATATTAGTCTACAGTTGGGCAAAATCATCAAATAGCCTATTTTACAATAAAGTACTCACTATCTCATGTAATTTATTGAATACTATACTGAAAGTGAAAAACAGAATAGTTGTATGAGTACTCAAAATATGATTTCCACAGAATGCATGTTGCTTTTGCATCATCATAAAGTTGGAAAATTGTAAGTTGAACCATCATGAGTTGAGAAGTGTCTTGTGCTTAGAATAATTGGTTACTGTATTAACAGAGACATTCGCTTTCTCTCGTAATGCATGCCTATTGTACTCCAGGTACTCCACACTGGATTTGGGGGAGTCTTACAGAAAATACTATGTAATTCCTACTTTGAGAACTAAAGCCTAATGTAAGAGACAGAGAGTATTGCTCTCTGATTCCAGGACAACATAGTATGTAACAGGATGCACAGGGTGTAGTGGGACTGCAGAGAGGGTGAGATGAGAGGTGGTGGTATAAGAAACCTCAGAGGGTGCGAGTTGGAGGCAGTCTAGCGATTAGAGGTCAGGTTGTAGAATCTGATGGTCCTTGTTTTGAATTCTAGTTTTGTTGGAGAATTATGTGATTTGGGACAAGTTAAATCACTTTCCTAAATTCATCTGTAAAATGAGGATAATACCTATCTAAGGCTGTAAAGATTAAATGTAATGTAAAAAGTTTAGCAGCACAGTGCCTGGAAGTATATAATAGGTGCTCATTAAATCAGAACTGTTAGTGTTAATCCTGTTACTGCTGTAGCTGTGATTCTTTGAAGGCTTAAGTAGGAGTTAGCTAGATAAAGAAAGGGCAGAGGTGAATACCTTTCTGTAGACAGGGAAGAAAATATGGGAAGCCATGGTGGCTAAAAAATATTTGGGGAATAACGATAGTATCTATCTTCATTCTACTGAGATTAAAATATTTAATACATGTAAAACACATGAGCACAAAAAAATCAGTTGTTATTCTACTTTTAGAAATATTACACTGTGGTGCTATACTGTCTCATAGGGCTTGAGTAATAAACTTTAATCTGGCATTTATTTTTTAATCATTTTGCTGTTTTTTATGCTTTAAACTTTTGCTGTATGCTCTTTAAAAGAGTTACCTACTTTAAACTCACCACCATTTGGCCAGAAAAAAAAAGTCTCTGTTCATCTGGCCAGAAACAAAAACAAAAACAAAAACAACAGTTCCTATTATTCCTTGTAAAATTCCTTTCTTACTAAAACATCTGGGTTCCTTTTGCATCTTCCCTGATTTCTTCTACTTTGAGGCCATCCCTCAAAGTTTAGTTTTCAGTTCTCACTTCCGTCATCATTTCTGATGAAGAGGTAGATGCTCTGTGGCTTCTTATGTCACTTTTACACAGAACTGGACCATCAGAAGTTAGGCATCGTCCTGTGCTTAATTAGCCCTGACTTACCTTTCCCTTAAGTTCCTCTTAATTAGATCATATGATATCGTAACATTTCTGCTTGATATATTCATCTACTGTTCCACATTTGTTTCATTTATTTGCTTCCAGAAATAATTAGAAGAGAACTGATCTAGATTTGTCAGATTTTCTTTTTTTGTGTGAGATGGAGTCTCGCATTGTTGCCCAGGCTGGAGTGCAATGGTGTGCTCTAAGCTCACTGCAACCTCTGACTGCTGGGTTCAAGTGATTCTCCTGCCTAGGCCTCCCAAGTAGTTGGGATTATAGGCACCCACCACCACGTCCGGCTAATGTTTTGTATCTTTAATAGAAACGGGGTTTCACTATGTTGGCCAGGCTGGTCTCCAACTCCTGACCTCGTGATCTGCTCACCTCAACCTCCCAAAATGCTGGGATTACAGGCGTGAGCCACTGTGCCTGGCTGATTTTTCAGATTTTTACCTTGCCAAGCTGTGATAGTTGAAAAACAATGAAACTCACCATGTACTATATTTCATTCTTTTATACAGAAAAGGATATTTTAATATAAAAATTTAGATGGGAGGACGAGGCCGGCGGATCACCTGAGGTCAGGAGTTCCGAGACCAGCCTGACCAACTTGGAGAAACCTCGTCTCTACTAAAAATACAAAATTAGCTGCTCATGGTGGCACATGCTTGTAATCCCAGCTACTCAGGAGGCTGAGGCAGGAGAATTGCTTGAACTCGGGAGGTGGAGGTTGTGGTGGGCCGAGATTGCACCATTGCACTCCAGCCTGGGCAACAAGAGTGTAACTCCATCTCAAAAAAAAAAAAAAAATTTAGAGAGACTGTAGCCTCAGAATTTAAATATATGTAGCTTTAAAATAATGTAGTATTTCAAAGTTTTTTCCTTCTTGCTTTAGACTCTTGAAAAATTTATCATATAGTGAAAACTGCTTTACTTTTTATTTAAAATTGTTTTTTTGGCCAGAGGCAGTGGCTAATGCCTGTAATCCCAGCACTTTGGGAGGCCGAGGTGGGTGGATCATTTGAGGTCAGAGGTTCAAGACCAGCCTGACCAACATGGTGAACCCCCATCTCTACTAAAATACAAAAATTAGCCAGGCATGGTGGCAGGCACTGTAATCTCAGCTACTCTGGAGGCTGAGGCAGGAGAATCACTTGAACCCTGGAGGAAGAGGTTGCAGTGAGTCGAGATCATGCCATTGCACTCCAGCCTGGGCAAAAGAGTGAGACTCCTTCTCAAAAACTAACTAACTAAATAAATAAATAAAATTTTTTTTTGAGATGTGGTCTTGTTACGTTGCCCACATTAGACTCAAACTCCTAGGTTCGAGTGATCCTCCCACCTCAGCCTCCCACGTAGTTGGGACTGCAGCTGTATACCACCATGCCCAGCTGGTGAAACACATGGCTTTAGAGTAATCTTGTACTATCTTGATACTGATCTTTGTGACTTTGATCATGTTTTTCAGTGATTCAGGTGCCTCACCACTGCCTTCTTGAAAAACGTCTCATTTCCTAGGCCTTTGTAGTTTGACCCCTGTCCTCCTTTCTAGTCTTTTTCCTCATCACATTTCTCTGTTACCAACTTTTTTCTCACAGTAGTTAGTGATCTTTGTAGATCGGATCCAACTAATGCCGTTCCAAATCTGGCTCTGCGGTTAGCTGTGTGGTCTTGAGCAAGTCACTGTAATGAGCAGAAAAGCAGACCCTAGTACCTGGAGCTGTGGTGTGTGTTCGTAATACACTCAGCTTGTTCAACTGCAGGTGTATTCCTGGTGCATCGGTGGAGGATACCAATAGTAACTACTTTAAATCATTGTTTTCTCATGTGAAAACTGAGGGTAATATTTTTTTCACAAGTGTTATGAAGATTAAATGAGCAAACTTAAAACACCTGGTAGGGTCCTTGTACTTAGTAGATACTAAACAAAAACTTACTTTTGTTGTAGTTTAATTCAGTCTTGGTCCCCTGAATGGGGGTTATAAGGTCCTTGTTTTAATCTTTTCTTGCACGTGGAATGCGCAGTTCTCATCCTTCAAGACTCTGTCTAAAATACCTTCTTTTCTCTGAACCCTTTATATCTTCTGCTAATCTCAGCTGTCTCTAAACTTAACGTGTTTCTTTTACCATTGACTTTGTTATTAAATCATGCTCCACCTGTGGCATCTTTGTAGTTACCTTTTCCTATTTAATCCTTAATTTTTTCACATACTTAATGTTTTGTTCAACTAAATTTTTCTTTTAAGAGTAGGGTTGGCTGGGCGTGGTGTCTCATGCCTGTAATCCCAGCACTTTGGGAGGCCAAGGCTGGTGGATCACAAGGTTAGGCGATCGAGACCATCCTGGCCAACTTGGTGAAACCTCATGTCTACTAAAAAACACAAAAAAATTAGCTGGGCATGGTGGTGCATGCCTGTAGTTCCAGCTGCTCGAGAGGCTGAGGCAGGAGGATTGCTAGAACCCAGGAGACGGAGATTGCAGTGAGCCGAGACTGCGACACTGCAGTACAGCCTGGGCGACAGTGCGAGATTCCATCTTAAAAAAAAAAAGGTGTGGGGTCTATGTTTAAAAGGGGATTTGAAACCAGTCAAATTATTTTCCAGGAGCTGATTTCTTCAGACTTGTATCTTGAGTATCTTGTACCCAGCAAATGCTTTAAAATAATTAATGCAAAAGGAGGAGATCATGTCATGAAATTTCACCTCTCCTAAGTACAGTGGTATTGTGAAATTGACATAAGCCAGATGCTTAGTTCAAAGCTGATATGGTGCCTCTGTGTCCCTGCCCAAATCTCATCTCTAATTGCCTCTGTGTCCCCACATGTCAAGGGAGGGTCCTGGTGGGAGGTGATTGGATCATGGGGGCAGTTTCCCCTATGTTGTTCTCATGGTAGTGAGGGAGTTCTCGTGAGAGCTGATGGTTTTAAACGTGGCACTTCCTTGCTCTGTCTCTCCTGCTGTCATGTAAGACATGCCTTACTTCCTCTTCTGCCATGATTATACGTTTCCTGTGGCTTTTTTAGCCATGAGGAACTGTGAGACAATTAAGTCTCTTTCCTTTATACATCACCCAATCTCTGCAATTCCTTTATGTCAGGAAAAAAAAAAAAATACATTACCCAGTCTCAGGTAGTGTATAGCACTGTGAGAGTGGACTAATACAAAAGCTTTCTGCATCTTCTTTCCTAGACAGTACAATGGTGGGTGAAGAGAATATGTCTCTAAGAAACCGGCTGTCAAAGTCCAGGGAAAATCCTGAGGAAGATGAAGACCAGAGAAACCCTGCAAAGGAATCCCTAGAGACACCTAGTAATGGTGAGACTTAAAAAAAAATTTTTTTTTGAGGTGAATTAGTGAAATAGAGAACAAATACATTATAGAATAAGTATTGCCATCTCTTTGGTAAGAGTTTTATATGTCTAGTAAAGAAATAAGAAAGTAAGTTATTTCTTGTTAATGAATTCGGTGGACATCTATTAGTATCTGCTGTGTTTTAGATACCATTCATTCAGTCATCTAACCTAACCATTGCTGAGGTGCCCCGATGAATGCTGGGGCTACAGCAGTGATCAGTACAGATTTGTTTGCCAAGCTCCAAGTTAAGTGAATGAGAAAACCTCCAAAATTGTACACATAATTAGATTATCGCAGTGTACTAGTCTTTTAATTAACTACTCTTATAATAGATATAGTGAGTAAAATGTGAGTAATTAGCAGCGTGCCTAACCCCGTTCAATACCGAGCTATAAATCTTGGGAGGGGAGCAGTTAGGGGGTTTTATTCATTCTTGTGTCCACATTTGCTGAATGCATGACTACAAGGAGGAATACGATAGTGCTTTGTGGTTCAGGTCAAGGTTTATGATTATGAATGATAGACTTGCAAACACAAGTCTAATTGATGTCATCTATTGCATCAGCGACATTTGCAGTGACATTTATAAAGGTTGGATTTCAACAAGGATTTGAAATTTGAGACTTGTTTAGTTAACAAATAGGTGTGGGACCTTCTGAGACAGGTTGTCTTTGGCATTTCATCCCTTTTCATAAAGAAACAGTTTTGTATTTCCTACCTAAATTTAAACTTAAATATCAACAGCTGGTTTTCACCAGGAATGTAAATATTGCTGCTTGAGTTGGCATAATGAGGTTTATTGATGGGCTCTTAGTTAGCTGTATATGACATATTTATATTGGGTATGGGCTACTTTTAGTGTTATATGTAATGTGAAATGTACGCAAAGGAGGGTGAGCCAATACTGAGGAGAATTCTCCTTCCGTGATTTAGAGACTTAGTGATAATCCAGCTTGTTTCCCCTGCCTGCATTCTCATACATTAGAAACTCTCTGCTTGTTTGTTCTTTCCAGTTCTTGGGACAGAAAAATTGTTTTAATTGAAACTTTCTGTGACTGCATATGATGTTTCTCTTTATGTTCCAGTTTTTAAAAAGATTCTAAATTTGTCCGATTTCTATGCATTTTCAATGTTCTTTGTTGTCCTAGTTCATTAAGTTTTAGTCAGTCCAGGTTTTAGTGCAGGTGTAAAAAATGGAATTGGTGGGCTGGGCACTGTGGCTTACGCCTATAATCCCAGCACTTTGGGAGGCCATGGCGGGTGGATCACAAGGTCAAGAGATCAAGACCATCCTGGTCAACATGGTGAAAGCTCGTCTCTACTAAACATACAAAACAATTAGCTGAGCACGGTGGCGCGCGCGTGTAGTCCCAGCTACGTGGGAGGCTGAGGCAGGAGAATTGCCTGAACCCAGGAGGCGGAGGTTGCGGTGAGCTGAGATCGCACCATTGCACTCCAGCCTGGGTAACAAGAGTGAAACTCTGTCTGAAAAAAAAAAAAAAGAAATTGGTTAGCTTAAATCAAGAAGTTTAACAACCTTAATGTAAGTAATGCTAATCTGAAAGTGTTGCTTCACCTACTGTAACATTTGTTCATCTTGGGGAGTAAGTGCTTTGGGAGTGATCCCAAAGTGCTGCGATTATAGCTGTGAGCCACTGTACCCAGCCTGGTCTAGGTGCCCTTTTTTCCCCTCCTTTTTTCTTTTCTTTTTTTTTGAGACAGTTTTACTCTTGTTGCCCAGAGTAGACTGCAATGGCGTGATCTTGGCTCACTGCAACCTCTGCCTGCTGGGTTCAAGCCATTGTCCTGCTTCAGTCTCCCAAGTAGCTGGGATTGCAAGCATGCACCACTATGCCCAGCTAATTTTGTATTTTTAGTGGAGACAGGGGTTTCACTATGTTGGTCAGGCTGGTCTTGAACTTTTGACCTGAGGTAATCCACCCACATTAGCCTCCCAAAGTGCTAGGATTACAGGCATGAGCCATCGTGCCTGGCCTTTTTTCTCCTTTTTATTTCCCTCTTTCTCCTTCTTTGTTTGTTCCCTTTTCCCCCATCTCCTTCTTTTCCTTTTCCTTCCATTCCTCCTAATTTTTTTCTTTTTTTTTTGAGACAGTCTCACTCTGTCACCTAGGCTGGAGTGTGGTGGCGCGATCTTGGCTCACTGCAACCCCTACCTCCCAGGCTCAAGTGATCCTCCTGCCTCAGCCTCCTGAGTAGTTGGAATTACAGATGTATCCCACTACGCCAGGCTAATTTTGTATTTTAACAGAGTCGGGCTTCAACATGTTGTCCAGGCTGGTCTTGAACCCCTGGCGAGTGATCTACCCTCCCTCGCTTCCTAAAGTGCTGGTATTATAGGCATGAGCCACCATACCAGGCTTTCATTTCTTTTAAATTTTTTAGTAATATATTTGCATACTGTTAAAGTCGCCATTTTAAAGTTTATAATTCAGTCGTTGCTAATATATTTACAAGATTGTAGAACCATCACTGTTGTTTAATTCCAAAACATTTTTATCAACCCAAAAACAAGTTCTGTTTCTCTCTTCTCTTAGCCTCTAGCAACCAGTGATATACTTCCTGTCACTTCAGATTTGCTTGATCTAGGCATTTCTTATAAGGGGATTTGTAGAACATGTGTTCTTTCTGTCTGGCTGCTTGCACTTAGCATAATGCTTTCCACATTTGTTTGTTTTTTTTGATTTGATGGGGATCTTGGTCTGCTGTCCAGGCTGGATCTCAGTGGCTATTCACAGGTATGATTATAGCACATTGCAGCCTTGATCATCCTGCCTCAGCCTCCTGAGTAGCATGTTTTAATATGTATCAGTACTTCATTTTTTTGTGTGGCTGAATAATATTTCATTGCATAGTTATGATACATTTTGCTTATCTGTCAGTTGATATTTATTTTGGGGGTTTATTTACAATGATTGGCTATTATGAATAATGCTGCTATGGACATTTTTATAGAAGCTTATGGAATATATCTTTTCAGTTCTCTTGGGTATGTGCATGAGTTGAGTTGCTGAGTCATGGTAAATGTATGTTTAGCTTATTGAGGAACTGCCATACTTTTTCAAAATAGCTATTTCTTCTTACAGTCCCACCAGTAATGCTTGAGGGTTCCAATTTCTCCATATCCTCACCAAGACTTGTTATTATCTGTCTTTTGATGATAGCCTTTCTGCCAGCAGATTAACAATCTAGTGTCAGTTTAAGCACCTTTGATCTAAATGTAAGGTAGTGTACCAGGTTTGTTAGTAGGGAGCTTGAAGTTGGTGTCCATAAGATACCCAAACAGAAAACAATCCTTTGTTATAAATAGGAGTTAAGTGAGTTATAGTAACCAAATAGAGACAAACTGGGGAGGGGGGATCCCATGCTTTAGAATGGAGGGAAGTCTCACTAAAGTAGATTTTGAGTTTGGCCTTTGAGATAAGAAGACTGGGAGAGGACTTTCAAGCTAGAGAGGTATGCGCTTGCCAAGACGTTAAGACAGTATAGTGTGTGTGGTGTTTTGTTTGCTTTTAGAGAGGTTGAAGGTAGGTAGTACAGATGGATTTGTGGTTGCTTTTCATGGATAGGAGTATAGAGCAAATTGGAAATGCCAGAAGTAAGTAAGAAGATAAGGCTCCAACAGCCTCTCAGTGCCCAGCCAACTGCCCTGGCAGCCGGTGGATAGTGGCCCTTGCTAGGGACCCTCCAGTGGGCCCAGGACGACAAAAGTGGCTCTAAATTTAACACATGCACATTGAAGCAAGTCAAAGGATTTGTTATGAAGCATGGAAGCAGATAGTGCCAAATAGCAAGCGGCAATTGGTATACATTTGGTGAGTGGGGCAGCATTTCCTTCTTTCACTGTTGCTGAGGTGGTGGGAATTAGTTGAAATCAGTGTGAAATGGAACACACTGAAGGTATTTGTTAATGAAGGTTCCAGAAGAGTTAAAAGTAGCACCACCAAATGCTGACCTAGACCAAGGATTTCAAGGAGTCACAAATGCTAGTGTGACCAGGCAAATTCCAGAGAGGATCGTAGTAGGAAGTAATAAAGACATTTGCTTTTGAAAGCCAGCCCATCTCAACCTTTTTCAGTCAACTCCCTTTAAACTTTGGCACTAAAATCAGTGCCCTGTGTACTTAAATGAAAGATGACTAGGTTTTCTGGATTTAGAAACACTACCTTCAATACCTCAAAATGAAATCTGTTCAGTTGGCAGTTGTGAATGAAAAAGGCCATGTATTTGCCAAAACAGACGGCTGGTCAGAAGTGATGCTATACCTGGGTTGTGTGGGATGTCTGCTGCTGCCGCTTCTAATCCTCATCATGACAGTGTCAGTGCGGCATTTCAAACATAGGAATGTCAGATGATATGACTGTTGTAGATGCAACTTTATAAAGATGGTAGATAAACAGAATGGACATCTACAGCTTCTAAAAGAGGAGCGCAAAACACATGCAAAAAGAAATGGTCAGTGTTCAATTACTGAAGCATTCTGGCTGCTTAATACGGACTCTGGTTTTGTTGCTAAAGGTGATGTTAGTTCTCAGAAATATTGTATCAACATGTTCTGTGTGGTGGCCTGCACCTATAGTCCCCAGCTGCTTGGGAGGATCGATCGAGCTCAGGAGCTGGAGTCCAGTCTAGGCAACATAGTAAGACTCCATCTCTTAAAAAAAAAAAGTGGTTTCAACTACTGGAAGTATAAAAGATTTGCAAACCTTAAAAGAAAAAAAAAAATAGGACTTGAAGTCTTACTGTATATGTTGTGATTGACTGAAGACCACCTGTGTGGATGATTTTGGACAAATCTTACAGCTTGTCAGTGAGTGCTTAGGTTGCCTTTTAGGCAAAGCCAAGGATAGCAAGTATGAAAGCACTCTTTATGTGTATATAGCACTGTGTTCATTAAGATACTATCTTATTGGTGGTGCTGCTAGCTCTTCTTTCCCAGTTCCTAAGGTAGCTTTTGTAATTCCCTGCTGTATATCAACTGAGAGTTATAATCTACATGAAATCCTCTGATATGCCTACCAGAAATGATCTCTTGATTTAAAACAAGACACTATGATGTAAAAGTTTGGTGGTAATAAGGCAAATTACCTTGTTGCATATATAGGCAGCCTACACAGTTGATACAGATATAGCAATAAAAGAAAAATAAGCCAAAGTTACTCTAGTTGAGTAATGTAGTTCCCAGATTACCGGGTGCAGTGGCTCATGCCTGTAATCTCAGTGCTTTGGGAGGAGGGTGGATTGCTTGAGGTCAGGAGTTCAAGATAAGCCTGGCCAACATGGTGAAACCCCGTCTCTACTAAAAATACAAAAATCATCTGGGCATAGTGGTGGGTGCCTGTAATCCCATCTGTTTGGGAGGCTGAGGGAGTAGAATCACCTGAACCTGGGAAGCAGAGGTTGTAGTGAGCCAAGATTGTGCCACTGCGTTCCAGCCTGGGCAACAGAATGAGACTATGTTTCAAAAAATATATGTGTGTGTATATATATATATATATCTCCCAGATAATTCTGATTATGGAATAGAAATCTGTTTATATAGCCTTAAAAAGGGGTTTAGGCCAATTGTGATGTATATGGCCATTTAAGGCTTTTGTAGATTACCCACGATAAACATTAAAATCTCAATCTGTTGTCCTCATTCTAGACAATTTGGGAGCTGTTTTCTTCTCTGTTAGTCCTTATTCAAGAAACACAAAACAAATTTGGTTGGCTGGGCATAGTGGCTCACACCTGTAATCCCAGCACTTTGGAAAGCCAAGGCAGGCAGATTATCTGAGGTCAGGAGTTTGAGACCAGCCTGGCCAACATGGTGAAACTCCATCTCTACTAAAAATACAAAAGGCCAGGCGCAGTGGCTCACGCTTGTAATCCCAGCACTTTGGGAGGCCCAGGTGGGCGAATCACGAGGTCAAGAGATCGAGACCATCCTGGTCAACATGGTGAAAATACAAAAATACAAAAATTAGCTGGGCATGGTGGTGCATGCCTGTAGCCCCAGCTACTTGGGAGGTGGAGGCAGGAAAATTGCTTGAACCCGGGAGGCAGAGGTTGCAGTGAGCTGAGATCATGCCATTGCACTCCAGCCTGGGTAACAAGAGTGAAACTCTGTCTTAAAAAAAAAAAAAATTAGGTACTATCAAATTAAAAAAAAAATGTTATTCTACTTTATATTCCTGTCTATACTTGTTCACCACTCTCTTGGCAATAATCTTACCAGTCTTTTAAAATTGCCGATTTGATGGGTAAAAAAACAATATACATATAGCATAAATTTGTTCTCATGAATTTTAAGTGAGGTGGGGAAATTGTTTCATATTTATTGACCATGTATATATACATATTTTCTTTAAAAGCCCTGTTCATATCTTTTGCTCACTTTTACTCCTTATCTGGTGGTTATTATTTTTAAGAGCTTTTTCCATATTAAAGAAATTAATCCTTTGATTATGAACTTTGAATATTTTCTTTTCTTTTTTTTTTTTTTTTTTGAGATGGAGTTTCGCTCTTGTTACCCAGGCTGGAGTGCAATGGCGCAATCTCGGCTCACCGCAACCTCCGCCTCCTGGGTTCAGGCAATTCTCCTGCCTCAGCCTCCGGAGTAGCTGGGATTACAGGCACGCGCCACCATGCCCAGCTAATTTTTTGCACCTTTAGTAGAGATGGGGTTTCACCATGTTGACCAGGATGGTCTCGATCTCTTGACCTCGTGATCCACCCGCCTCGGCCTCCCAAAGTGCTGGGATTACAGGCTTGAGCCACCGCGCCCGGCGCTGAATATTTTCTTTTCTTTCTTTCTTTTTTTTTTTTTTTTTGAGATGGAATTTCACTCTTGTTCCCCAAGCTGGAGTGCAATGGCGCAATCTCGGCTCACCGCAACCTCCGCCTCCTGGGTTCAGGCAATTCTCCTGCCTCAGCCTCCTGAGTAGCTGGGTTACAAGCATGCGCCACCATGCCCAGCTAATTTTTTGTATTTTTAGTAGAGATGGGGTTTCACCATGTTGACCAGGATGGTGTCGATCTCTTGACCTCGTGATCCACCCGCCTCGACCTCCCAAAGTGCTGGGATTACAGTCTTGAGCCACCGCGCCTGGCCTGAACTTTGAATATTTTCTAACTAGTGATTCGTCTTTTGACTTTGTTTGTGTATGTATGCTTTGCCATGTTTACCTGTTTTTTTTTTTTTTTTTTTTGAGACGGAGTTTCGCTCTTGTTACCCAGGCTGGAGTGCAATGGCGCGATCTCGGCTCACCGCAACCTCCGCCTCCTGGTCTCAGGCAATTCTCCTGCCTCAGCCTCCTAAGTAGCTGGGATTACAGGCATGCGCCACCACGCCCAGCTAGTTTTTTTGTATTTTTAGTAGAGACGGGGTTTCACCATGTTGACCAGGATGGTCTCGATCTCTTGACCTTGTGATCCACCCGCCTCGGCCTCCCAAAGTGCTGGGATTACAGGCTTGAGCCACCGCGCCCGGCCTTTTTTTTTTTTTTTTTTTTAAACGGTGAAGTCTTGCTCTGTTGGCCAGGCTGGAGTGCAGTGGCACGATCTTGGCTCACTGCGACCTCTGCCTCCCACGTTCAAGCAATTCTCCTGCCTCAGCCTTTAGAGTAGCTGGGACTACAAGCCGGCACCACCACGTCCGGCTAATTTTTGTATTATTATTATTATTTTTTAGTAGAAACGGAGTTTCACCATGTTGGCCAGGCTAGTCTTAAACTCCTGACCTCATGATCCACCCACCTCGGCCTCCCAAAGTGCTGGGATTATAAGCATGAGCCACTGCGCCCGGCCTTTTATATTTTTAGTAGAAATGGGGTTTCACCAGGTTGGCCAGGCGGGTCTTGAACTCCTGACCTCAAGTGATCTGCCCACCTTAGTCTCACAAAGTGCTGGGATTACAGGCATCAGCCACCATGCCTGGCTGCTTATAGGTTGTTTTGTCATGCTTAGAAATCAACCAAGATGATGAAAAAAAAATTTTTTTTTACTTTTTTGGTGTTTTATATTGAAATATTTGATCCATGTGAAATTTATTTTTGAATGAATGATTCAGGGATTTGATTTAGTTTTCCAAAATGGCTAGCTAGTTGTTTCAACATTATCTATTAAATCTCTGTTTCTGTAGGAATGTATAGGTAATCCATGTGTCTAGCTCAGATTCCATTTTTCTGAAGTAGTGCAGACATGTGACTAGTTGAGAACTTTGTAAAGTTTTTGGGGTCAGTGGAGCCATAGACGGTTACAGATGGATTGTGCAGTCTTATCTTTCCTTTTATTATTAAGATTGAAAAATGATTGACTCTTTCAAGAAATACTCATAAGCCCAACCATACTATGGACATAAAAGTGATCTTTCAAGTGACTCTTGTATTGGTTTGTGGAGAACAAAGTGAAGCTGGAATGTAGATATTCTAAACAACCAGGATTTAAAAATGAGTTTGAATTTCTATGCAGTAAAAGTCTTCTAGTCAGTGCCGACACGTTAGCTAATTCTGTACTTCCTGCAAGTAGATGAAGAAAACACTTGTTAAAAGAACTGAAACTTGAAAACTGGTTATTAGTCACTGCTTAGTATTCCTTAGTCATCTTTAGGAATGTAATCATCTAAGTTGGCTGGCCCTTTTTTTTTTTTTTCCCTTTTAATGCTGCATGAGTAGGGGTCAGAAGACAAGGATTTCTTCAGGCTCATAAGTTACTTATTGGCCGTGTGACAGTGTGCAAGATGTTTAATTTCTTTGAGTCCTCGTTTTTTTATTTTAAAAATAGAAATGAGGCCAAATGTGGTGGCTCATGCTTATAATCTAAGCACTTTGGGAGTGGAAAGGATTGCTTTCTAGGAGCACTGAGGTGGAAGGATTGCTTGAGACTGGGAGTTCAAGACCAGTCTGGGTAACATAGCAAGAGGCCATCTCTACCAAAAAAAAAAAAAATTAGCTGAGCGTGGTAACATGTTCCTATAGCCCAAGCTACCCAGGAGGCTGAGGTGGGAGGATTGCTTGAGCCCAGGGGTTAGAGGTTGCATTGAGCTAGGATTGCACCACTGCACTCCAGCCTGGGTTACAGAGCAAGACTATCTGTTACAATGCGTAGCAGGTTTAACAAGGCTGGGGATTTCGAAATTTGGAGGCCGTAATGTCTTCAGGGAGAGAAGAGTTGCAAAAATGGGTGTTAACTATTGGCTAGCAAGAAACCAAAGATAAGAAGTGTACACTTCTTTCTTTGAACATTTTATATTAGAAGGAAAAGTACAGCATTTCATGGGGGTTAAAGTGATCATTCAAAAGGATGGTTTTTTTTTTTTTTTTTTTTTGAGACAGAGTTTCACTCTCGTTACCCAGGCTGGAGTGCAATGGCGCAATCTCGGCTCACTGCAACCTCCGCCTCCTGGGTTCAGGCAATTCTCCTGCCTCAGCCTCCTGAGTAGCTGGGATTACAGGCACGCGCCACCATGCCCAGCTAATTTTTTTGTATTTTTAATAGAGACGGGGTTTCACCATGTTGACCAGGATGGTCTCGATCTCTTGACCTCGTGATCCACCCGCCTCGGCCTCCCAAAGTGCTGGGATTACAGGCTTGAGCCACCGCGCCCGGCCTCTAGGATGGTTTTTAAAAAATATATTGTTTCTCAAATTTCAGTTATTTTGCCATTAATACTACTATTACATTATATTACTATGTAAGTTTAAAAATTTACTTAAAAAATTTATTCTCAACCTAAGTAATAAATTGATAAATAATAGATTTGATGTTCAGTTACTTATTGAAGAACATATTTCAAATTAAATATGTAATACTTGATAAGAGTAGAACCACAGATTTTATTTTCAGTTCTATTGATGACATCCATATCATAATTTCTGACACATGATTTTTAAAGAACAAATTGTCTCTAAATGTAAATGTGGACAATATACTTGACTCAGTGGGTCGAACTTTTTGAATGGGGAAAGATCAAGACAATAATAGTCTGACGGATTAGTCTTGAAAAAGAGATGGGCTACTCTTTCCTCTGACACAGGAATGCTGGAGAAGAGGTTGAAAGACAGCGAAAATTAAGAAATGTAGAAGACATTTAAGGATTCCAAAACTGAACAACTAAAAGTTGCTTGGTGGGCTGGGACTTGAAAATGGAAAAGGTTTTGAACTACTTTTGTGAGGAATGTCACAGAAATTCATCAAGAGGCAAAGACAAATATTGCATATTTTCGTTGCTGGCCTGCCTGAGTCTTGACAGCAGCAGTTTAGAATGGGCCCATTTTCCTAATTTTTTCTATAGCACGTGGCAAGTTGGAATCAGAAGGCAGATAGCAGGTAATATCTGGAGTCGGTGGCATGGTGGGTCCAGGAAATTGGTGGTGGTGATAAGGGACCGATTGACATAATGACAGAGGTTTACTAAGTCTGTGCTGATTAAGAAAACTGAAAAACCAAAACAATGACTTCTATCAGAAGAGAAACTGTCTCTTTCCCTGTGTTTCTCTTTAGCAATGAAACCTTCCCTAGAAATTCCCCAACAGACTTTTTATGTCTCATTGGCCAGAGTTAGATTATGAGTTAGGCTAGCTAGCTACCTTTTGCTTCTTCAGTCTTTTCTACCCTACTTTGTTCCCTGGGAGACTGATCTTAAGAACTTCAGCAATAGTCTCCTATGCCCTGTGTGGCTCTGGTAGGATTTGGCCAGTGATGTTTTCAGGAGATCTAAGAGCAGAGAGTAAGGTGGGTGTGTTTATAATTAAGGTTTTCTCCCTGGCAGGTAACCATCGTTCCTTTCTAATATTTCTCTCTAGGGAGTTCTCTCTGGGTTCTGCTAACCATTTCCCTCATTTGCCCTTTCTGGCCTGAGGATGGTAACAGCTTTCCTGATGTTTATTACTAGGCCTAGAATTCCACACCATCCTTACCATTTTTTGTTGTTTTTCTTCAATTCTGACGACACACTTACAAAAGGGATCTCTTTAAATTTTTCTCGTAAGCTTGAGTGGATCCTCTCTTTTGCTGCCTGATAATCATGCCCACTCTTAAATCAGTTTCTGGCAAAGGCAGTGACATACATGTCCTTATTTGAGAAGCAACCATTGGTATTTGCCATAGCTGTGTTACATTATAAAAAATAATGTGTATGTACTTGTCCGTTTTATTTGCCAACCAGATTTACAGTAAACTTGGCCATCTAGAACAAAGTTGGCAGATGTGGCTATGTTCATTTGCTTGTGTTTATAGAGGTTTCTCATGCTACAACAGTAGAGTTGGATAGTTTTTATATAGTCGCAGACTATACTGCCCATTACAGAAAAAGCTTTCTGACCCATGATCTAGAATTACATTGTTCAATGTGGTCGCCACTAGAAGTACACTGTTTAATATAGTCTGGTTGAGCACTTGAAATGTGGCTAGTCTGAATTGAGAAACACTATAGTTGTAATATGTCAGATTTCAGAGACTTACTTACACCTGTTTCTTTTTACTTTTTAATGTGGCTCCTAAAAATTTAAAAATTTTACACTTAGTGATTCACATATGTTTATAGGACAGCACTGATCAAGAATGTAACTGGTGGCCTAGAAAGTAAGTAGATAAGCTTCTCTTAGGCAAAAGCCTGTTAAATACAATATTGTACAGAAAAGAGAGCATGGCATTAAGAGGCATCTGACTGAGCTTCAGGCCTCAGAAAAATCCAAGAAGTCTTCATGCTTCATTCCTTTGCCTGGAATAATGTTTCTAGCATTTGTTCACCATAATTTTTCTTTATTGTTTGAGACTCAGTTCAAATATTGATTTCTTCTGCAAAACCCTCCTACACCCCTCATTCTTCCACAGCACTTCTCTGTATTATCCTTTTCTCTATTTGCAGTTTTCTCTTGAGATCCTCAAGGGAGGGTTTGCTCTGCATGTATTGGGTCCTCAGAGGGCTTTGACTTAATGCATGAGTGTATACATTGAATCAATTAGTTACTAATTTAACAAGCCTGGTTATTTGTCTCTTCTTCTGTGTAACTTTGGCAGTAGATTGAATGTAGTAATAGAAGTATAGGATTGTTAGGGAAAACAACGGGTAAGCAGCTCCCTGGGGCTGCTGAGTGGGGCCTGGTTGCTCTCCACATTTCCGTGTTTGCTAAAGGTATTACTATAATAGTATAGTAACTTGTACTGAAGATTATGTAGGGTAAAGTATGTTTTTGTTTTTTGTAGACATGGGGGGTCTTGCTTTGTTGTTCAGGCTGGTCTCAAACTCCTGGTTTCAAGTGACCCTCCTGTCTCAGCCTCACAAAGTGCTGGGATATGTAATAGGTGTGAGCCAGCATGCCTGGAGTCTGGTGATTTTTTTTCTTTTTTTAAGGAGGCAGAGCATGTCGTAATTTCACAAACATTTTCACCAAAACTGGTTAAAATAAGGTTTTTGACATGTCAAGGAATAAATGTTAAACATTCCTCTTGGGCCGGGCGCGGTGGCTCAAGCCTGTAATCCTAGCACTTTGGGAGGCCGAGGCGGGTGGATCACGGGGTCAAGAGATTGAGACCATCCTGGTCAACATGGTGAAACCCTGTCTCTACTAAAAATACAAAAAATTAGCTGGGCATGGTGGCACGTGCCTGTAATCCCAGCTACTCAGGAGGTTGAGGCAGGAGAATTGCCTGAGCCCAGGAGGCGGAGGTTGCGGTGAGCCGAGATTGCGCCATTGCACTCCAGCCTGGGTAACGAGCAAAACCCCGTCTCAAAACAAAACAAAACAAAACAAAACAAAACAAAAAACAAAAAACATTCCTCTTAAATGTGGTAGGTTTTTAAAGAGGTAGCATTTGTTTACGAAGATAAATATTGAAAGCCTGAGTTTTTTAGAAATCAGAAAGTTAGGGGAAAAAATATTGAATAGTTTTCCTTATGGACTTATGTGGGGTTCTATTAAGTTTCAGGTAGCAAATAACTGACTCCTAGTGTTATTGGTTAGTGTATTACTAGAGGTAGGCAAATAATTAAGAAATTATGTCACCCTCGGTCCTGGCTTATCATTGTTTCAGGGTCAATGTTTTAGAGATTGAGAAGCCTTGAGCTGAGTGCTTGTAAATAGTTCTTCAAATCACTGGATGTGGGTGGACTCATCCCTGTAATCCCAACAATTTCAGAGGCCAAGGCAGGAGGATTGCCAGAGGCCAGGAGTTCAAGACCAGCCTGGGCAACATTCCTTTACAAAAAAAAAATTTTTTTTTAATTAGATGGGTGTGGTGGCATGTACCTGTAGTCCTAGCTACTTGGGAGGCTGAGGCGAGAGGATCCCTTGAGTCCAGGAGTTCCAGGCCACAGTGAGCTGTGATCATGCCACAGCCACTGCTCCCTAGCCTGGGCAATAGAGTGAGAACCTGTCTCAAAAAAAGAAAAAAAAAAGAAGTGGATATTAGATACTAGCTTTTAGGCATTCTTTTGGCTTTTTTGACATCTAATTTTTAAATTTTATATTTTAGAAAGTTAAGAATTTCTTTGGAATATTGTACGAAGAGTTATTTTGAAGATGAAGGAAAATGAATTGGCTTTTTAAAGTATATTTTTCTTCCACTTACTTAACTTTGTCATTTTCAGTGGGGGCTTCAGAGACTCTGGGAACAAAAACTGTTTTCTCACTTTCCAGTCTCTGCATCTCAAAGCCAGTTTGTAATGATGGCTGTCATGTTATTTAGGGATAGACAGATTCGTTTTGGAAGGGGCATGTAGTGAGAATTAATCTTTTACAGTCTCCTTACCAATCACCCCCGACCCATGGTAGCTGAATTAGTTGAAGGGAAGAAGTTTCTGCCTTTTATTTATGAAATAAATAGTTTATTTATGAAACCATGGTCTGGTCATAGAGCTAAATTAAAAATATATTCATACAACTTATAGGAAAATCAACCACCGCGCCCGGCACTTTTATATTTCTTAATCAGTTACCAATTTGTGAATATCTTAAATTAATCCTCTGCTTTCCATTCTCCTTGCCATTTACAACATCACTTTTTTGTCTGGATTTATTGCATTTCTCTGTTTTGTGATCCTTTTCATCTTCCAATATCAGCTCAGTATATTCTTGCATAAAATTCTTAGCTTTTCTCAAAGCCCTTGTTATATATGACCTAGCCTTTTCCCAGTCGTCAGCTGTCGACACTTGGAGATATTCCACTGTCTCCTGGCTTTCATTGATGTTAAGTCAGGCACACGTTGTAATTGCAGTACTTGTGTGGTTGATATTTTTCTGGGCACATTTATTTATTTATTTACCTCTGTGTCAGACAGTTTCACTGTGATTTATCTAAGTAGATTATTTATCCTACTTGAAATTCTTTGACTTTATCCTAGAATTTGTGTCCTTCAACAGTTCTGGACAGTTCTCAGCTATAATAACCTCAAATATTGTCTCTCCTTATAGAGCTCTGATTAGATGCATTTTGTATCTTCTCATTCTCCATGTCTTTTTTCCAGGTGACATACTGTGAAAAGATACAGTCTAAATGTCCAGTAGAAGAGTAAATTATATTTCTACCATAAAAACAGAGTCATAGAACAATAAAAATAATATAAAAGAATACATATTGAATACCAGTAAGTGGGGAAAACAAAACAAAAAAGAATATGTAATGACAGGGAAAAATGTTTACAATACATTAAGTGAAAAAACCAGGTTGTAAAGCAGTATGCATGTGAGTTTGTTTTTAAGTTTTTGTGGTTCGTTGTTATTAAGCTTAAATTACCCCAAATATGCCTCTCAAGTTCACTTTGGCAAAGTAAATATTTCTGTTCATTTTTCTGGGAAATACTTTTATAAATTTGAATGGGTTTTAGTATTTTTAGGCAAAATATACAATAGCAGTTGTTAATGCTGAAATAAAAATACTTAAGCTATTACCATGTACAGTAAATGAGAAAACACAAATTCTCACTTACTTTTTATTTTTAGAAGTAGAGACGAGGTTCCACTATGTTGGTCAGGCTGTTCTCGAGCTCCTGATCTCGTGATCTGACCACATAGGCCTTCCAGAGTGCTGGGATTACAGGCATGAACCACTGTACCTGCTCACAAATTCTCATTTTTAAACATTCAGCTGCTAAAATGATAGTTCATTATCATAGGTTTTTTTTTATGTTAATAAATATAGTAAACTAGATGTTGCAGTTTTTTTTTGTTGCACACCTTTTAGCATTTATTCCGTTCTGTTTTATTTGCTTATCTGTGTAGGTCTGTGCACATAATGATGTCTAATGTTTCTTGGTTCCCATAATATAACAGAAAACTCGACATTTTATTAAAAAGTTAGAATAAAGATAATTAATATCTCATTATTCACAATCTCATTTGTGAATAATGGCAAATTGCATTCAAAATTAACTCTACCCTGGGCCAGGCATGGCAACTCATGCCTATAATCTCAGCATTTTGGGAAGCTGAGGCAGGAGGATTGCTTGAGGCCAGGAGTTCAAGTCAGACCAGCCAGGGCAAATCACTTAAAAAAAAATTAGCTGGTTGTATTGGCACACACCTGTTGTCCTAGCTAGTGGGGAGGCTGATGCAGTAGGATCACTTGAGCTCAGGTATTAGAGGATGCAGTGAGCTGTGATTGTGCCCCTGCACTCCAACCTAGGTGACAGTGAGATTCTGTCTCAAGAAGAAACCCAAAAAACTCTACCCATATTTTATTAAAAAGGTAGACATCAATTAATCCAACTGGTTTTAAAATTATAGTAGTACTGCGATTCTGTGTAAAAATAAGAAGCTGTCTATAAATCTCGGAAAATAATAAAGCACCATACACAGGAGTTACACAGAACAGCACAGTCTCATAAAAATACTGCTAAACCTTTCAGCCGAGCGCAATGGCTCATGACTGTAATCCCAGCACTTTGGGAGGCTGAGGCAGGCATATCACAAGGTCAGGAGTTGGAGACCAGCCTGGCCAATATGGTGAAACTCAGTCTCTACTAGAAATACAAAAAAGTTAGTTGGGTGTGGTGGCGCATGCCTGTAATCCCAATTTGGGAGGCTGAGGCAGGAGAATTGCTTGAACCCTGGAGGTAGAGGTTGCAGTGAGCCGAGATCATGCCAGTGCACTCTAGCCTGGGCGACAGAGCAAGATTCCGTCTCAAAAAAAAAAAGAAAAAGAAAAGAAAAAGAAAAAAATGGCTGGGAGTAGTGGAGGCTCACACCTGTAATCCCAGCACTTTGGGAGGCCAAGGCAGGCGGATCACCTGAGGACAGGAGTTCAAGACCAGCCTGACCAACACGGCGAAACCCTGTCTTTACTAAAAAATGGAAAAATTAGCTGGGTGCGGTGGCATGCACCTGTAATCCCAGCTATTCTGGAGGCTGAGGCAGGAGAATTGCTTGAACTCGGCAGGTGGAGGTTGCAGTGAGCTGAGATTGTACCATTGCACCCCAGCCTGGGAGACAGAGTAAGACTCTGTCTCAAAAAAAAAAAAAAAAAAAAAAAAAAAAAGAGTACTGTCATACCTTTCAAATCCAATTTTTGTTATAAAATTTCGAAAAAGATTCTCAGTCAGAATTAATACCACAGTCAAGTTAAATACCAGGAAGCTACATTGCTGTAACTTAATGTACACAAAGGAATGTTTCAGAACAGAGAAATTAGAATTAAATAATTTTGGAATTTTTTTAGTATCACATCCCAAAAACTCTGTACCCATTAGCAGTTACTCCCTTTTGCCATGACGCCTCGCCCCAGTCTCTAGGCAACCACCAGCATTTTGTCTGTCTCAATAGAGTTATCTATTCTGGACATTGCTGTGTAAATAGGATCATACAATATGTATAGTTTTTTGTGACTTCCTCTTTTCACTTGGCAAAATGTTTACGTTTTACCTATATTATAGCATGTATTAGTATTTCTTTTGGTTTATTGTTGAACAATCCGTTTTATGGATATACTACGTTTTATTAATCTGCTTATCAGTTGATGGGTATTTGTTTCCACTTTCTGTTATGACTAATATTGCTGTAAATATTATTCATATACAAGTTTTTGAGAGGGCATGTTTTTCTTTCTTTTACATATATACCTAGGAATGGAATTACTAGGTCATGCGTTAGCTCCTCGTTTAATCTGTCAAGGAACTTCCAGATTGTTTTTCTTTTCTTTTCTTTTTTTTTTTTTTTTTTTGAGACAGATTATTGCTCTGTCACCCAGGCTGGAGTGCAGTGGCACCATCTCAGCTCACTGCAACCTCCAGCTCCCGGGTTCAAGCGATTCTTCTGTCTCAGCCTTCCGAGTAGCTGGGCCTACAGGCACATTCCACCACGCCTGGCTAATTTTTGTATTTTTAGTAGAGACCAGGTTTCACCATATTGGCCAGGCTGGTCTTGAATTCCTGACCTTGTGATCTGCCTACCTCGGCCTCCCAAAGTGCTGGGATTACAGGCCAGATGGTTTTTCAAAGGCCTGTACCATTTAACATTCCCACCAGCAATGTCCTGGATAGTTTAAATTTCTCTGTATTCAAGCCAATACTTGTTGTTTGTGTTTTTTATTATTGCCGTCCTAGTGGGTGTGAAATGATATCTCATTGTAGTTTTGATTTGCATTTTCCTGATGACCAGTGATGTTGTATGTCTTTTCATGTGGTGATTAGGCATTTTTTTTTTTTAAGATAGAATCTGTTCAGTTACTTTGTGTTTTAATTGGACTATTTGTCTTTTTATTTTTTTATTTTATTTTACTTTATTTTTGAGACAGTCTCGGTCCGTTGCCCAGGTTGAAGTGCAGTGGCACATTCTTGGCTCACTGCAACTTCGGTCTCATAGGTTCAAGTGATCCTCTCACCTTAGCCTTTCAAGTAGCTGAGACTATAGGCACGCATCTCCACACCCAGCTCGCTTTTGTATTTTTAATAAAGAAGGGGTAAAATCTTAGCCATTCTCATTTACCAAAATTCTTTTTTTTTGAGATGGAGTCCCACTCTGTCACTCAGGCTGGAATGCAGTGTGGCACAATGTTGGCTCACTGCAACCTCTCCCTCCTGGGTTAAAGTGATTCTCCTGCCTCAGCCTCCTGAGTAGCTGGGATGACAGGCGCATGCCACTATGTCTGGCTAATTTTTGTGTTTTTAGTAGAGATAGGGTTTCACTACGTTAGTCAGGGTGGTCTCGAACTCCTGACCTTGTGATCCACCTGCCTCACCTCTCAAAGTTCTGGGTTTACAGGTGTGTGCCACCATGTCTGGCGCCTGATTTTTTTATCCTAAAAGTACCAATTCCAGTATTTTTAGTTTTTCAGATCTGCGTCTTTTGGCTTTGTTTCTGCTGTTTCCCATTTATTCTGCCTAGTTTCCTGGTATGTTTTATGAAATTTGACTACGAGCTTCTCCTTTTTATGGAGCTTTATCTGTTGGAATTCTGTATGGCCTTGATTAATACTGTAATCTTTCAGGAAGGAATTGCATTTGTCTCTGCCAATAGCCTGCAGACCCAGCTTGGGTTTGCTTTAGAACATATTGATCTCAGATTTTTCAGACCACATGGTGTGAGTTTAGATTGCAGACTTTAGTGAGGGGGTTATGAGTTCTTGGGGCAAATTTTCCCTCTCTGAACAGCATCAAGTAGAGACAGACATATTTCCTTCTGTTGTGGTTTCTTTCTTATCCACGAGGTTGCAACCTTATGTGTGGTCCCTAGCTTTATGTTGCAGTATCCTGTTAGACTTCCCATTTTGGGCACGCCCTAGACTTTGCCATTCTATAAATCATTGTCCTCTGTTTACTATTCTGCAAAAATACTGTACCCTGTGTTGCTGTCCGTGTAGAAGCTCAAGATTTCTAGGATTTGGCAAGAATCCTTACATTACTCTCATGTCCCCTAGGGTTCTAGTTTCATTTTCTTTTTTTCTTTTTTGCCTCTGTAGATTTGTACTAGCCTAGCGATAAGTTTTAATAGTTTTTCGGTTTTTAATTATTTCACCCAGCATCTTAGTAGTCTCAATTGTAGAATCAGTTCAGGGAATATAATTTCCCATGCTGTCAGAATCGGATCTATAGCATTGCATAATTAACATAGTTGTAATTACTGTGTGTACATTTACTAGTTTTGTTCTTAGTATTTTTATGTATAAATTTCCTTCTAGTTATTTTGACCATGCTGTCATGTTTTGTGGTTGTACCATAGTTTACGCAGTTATCTTTGTATTTGTTTGCTTTCAACTTCACGATTTAAATAGTGCTACTAGGGAGCTGTATCCATCAACTTAAAAGTCATGTGTTTTTCTTCCCGTAGGTCGAATTGACATAAAACAGTTGATAGCAAAGAAGATACAGTTGACAGCAGAGGCAGAGGCAAGTAATTCCCTCTTCTAGAAACAAACATGTAGAGTTTTAGAGTTTTGTTTGGCAACATTTTTAACGCTAAATTGCTCAGATAATTATTTAAGCAGTTCATCGGTTGCCGTTATCCTGTGGAACAAGAAAATAAGATCTGCCGATCTGGATTCTGCGTAAGGATACAGATTGCCTTTTTCACTTCCATCTCATCCATCACTGGCATTTTCTGGCTCTTACAGCAAATCTTGGTTTTAGTGACCCATGTTAATAGTTGATAGAGTTGAATGTCTGTATGAGTGCTTTATGAAAGTATCTGTCATAGTTCATAGTAAATAACAGCCCTCCAATAAACGTTGAATCTGAATCTAGAAGTATATTTCCTGTTAAGGAAGTAGAAATAACAACTCAAAAAAAAAAAAAATCATGGAATCATTTCAAGTGGGGATAAATAGTTCTACAAACCAGAATTCTACAGTACCCTCAGGAAATTGTGGAGAGAAAAGAATACTTTTTAAAAAATTATAATTCGATACCTGGGTGTAAGTTGACTTTAAATCCAAAGCAAATTCCTATTTTCCCAAGGAGAAGATCACTTCCAAAATTTATTGGCCAGTTTGACTATATAAACATCCAGTGATGATGACGTAGCCCTGTTTCATTTATTTAGTTACATGTATATATGCATGTACATATGCATTTATAGAATAATCTAGATTTAGAAACATTTTTGTAATCATATTTCATGAAATTATTTATGCCAGATTTTTATGCTCACTTTGATGTCAATGCATTTGTTATTATCAGAGCTAGTTTTTCAGTTATCATCCAAGGCCGGGGCATAGTATTTGTACTTTTATCTAATTTGTTGGAGGTCAGTACTTTTTGAGTCCAAGGATGATGCTGTCACAGAAAATTTATTACAAGAACATAATTGTTTGAGATCTACCCTGCTCTTCTCCCGTCGTTCTGTAGATATATTTGTGATGTCTACAATGTAATCCCTTATGGTGCTGCTTTATAAAGTGACTTGAAATTGTGGGTATAGACTCCTAGTTAATAGGGTGTTAAACTTTATTTTTCCTGATTCTGTTAAGTTACTCGTGTAAGCCTCCAGCACTGCAGTGACCAAGGTCATTTCTGGTGAATGTCTTTTCCAATTAGTGCTTCGTTTCTCCATCATAAGAGATTGTTTAAGGATTTGTTATGTAACTTCTTATCTAATGACTAATTTATAATTTTGGCTAAGAAAAAAAATATTTAATGTATAAGCACATGCTAGTTTTAGATGTCTATTCTTTGTATTTTTTTTTTTTTTTTTTGTATTTTTTTTAGTAGAGACGGGGTTTCACCATGTTGACCAGGATGGTCTCGATCTCTTGACCTCGTGATCCACCCGCCTCAGCCTCCCAAAGTGCTGGGATTACAGGCTTGAGCCACCGCGCCCGGCAATGTCTATTCTTTCTTGCAAGTTTAGTGATGAAAATAGTTTTTGTTTTTGTGGTTTACTTGGGTGTTTCTGACCCTTCTTATTTCTCTAGTCTGGCAGGATACCTGCATTGTCTTGTATTCCTTTTTCAATTCTCCTTTTTCCTCTTTTGCTCCTCCCCTTCTTATCAAGAACACAAAACCTTATGATGTTCTATTTGTGAGGGAAAGTTTCAAATAGGTGAAAAGTAAGTCTGTCTCGGATATCATTCCTCTGTTTTAAAAATCTAAAGTGGGAGGAGAACGTTTTCCCATACGGAATCACAAACCCAAAGGGGAAAGGGAGTTTGGAGTGGAAAGTAGAGGTTTTGGGGAGAAGGAATAAAAAGGGGTGGCAGGAAGAGAGATAATGGGGGAATGTTTCAAGGATTTAAGTTAAAACTTTTTAAGGCCGGGCGCGGTGGCTCAAGCCTGTAATCCCAGCACTTTGGGAGGCCGAGGCGGGTGGATCACGAGGTCAAGAGATCGAGACCATCCTGGTCAACATGGTGAAACCCCGTCTCTACTAAAAAAAAAAAATACAAAAAACTAGCTGGGCGTGGTGGCGCGTGCCTGTAATCCCAGCTACTTAGGAGGCTGAGGCAGGAGAATTGCCTGAACCCAGGAGGCGGAGGTTGTGGTGAGCCGAGATCGCGCCATTGCACTCCAGCCTGGGTAACGAGAGCGAAACTCCGTCTCAAAAAAAAAAAAAAAAAAAAAAAAAAAAAAAAACTTTTTAAAGAATATTCTACTTGTCTGTTTCGAATATTAATAAAATTATGAAATCCTTTGGCTTGGTCACTTTAGGAGGATTAGAAGGAGAGAGTAATGAATGAAGTAAGGGAAAAGTTGAAAGAAGGGTGGACCTTGGTTTAGCTCGTATTACATGTATTGTGCAAGTGACATAAGGGCTGCAGAGTTGCGCAAGACTTGTTCCCTGACGTTAAGGGAAGCAGTGGCCTGAACAAAGGTAATGGTGTCAGAAAACTTACACTGTACATATTTTAGGGCACTTGATGGGCATCTGTGTCCCTATTGGGGCACAATGGCAAGAAAAAGTTGAAAAATTGAGGCTAGATTATAAAGCATTTTTCTCGACTTTTATGCCCTCATTCATGTAGCTCTTTCTACATGAAATTTCCTCATTCTGTCTTCACCAATCAGAATAATATGTATCCTTCAAATTCTAGGTTAAATCTTGCTGCTTCTACAGTCTTTTGAACATTGCAGTTGAAATGATGTCTTCTCTACTCTATATTGCTAAGTGCTTAGTTTATATCCCTAATATATACTCTTAATGAGTCAACAAATGTCGTTTGGTGAACTTTAGGTGATTTGACTTAGAAGTTTTTTATTCGTCAGTTGTTTGCTGTCTAATGAGATTGAATATTTTACCATTGTTTATTAATCGTAATTTTTTTTTTTTGAGATGGAGTCTCTCTCTGTTGCCCAGGCTGGAGTACAGTGGCACGATCTTGGCTCACTGCAACCTCTGCCTCCACAGTTTAAGTGATTCTCCTGTCTAAGCCTCCCTAGCAACTGGGATTACAGGCATGTGCCACCATGCCCGGCTAATTTTTATATTTTTAGTAGAAGCAGGGTTTCACCATGTTGGACAGACCGGTCTCAAACTCCTGACCTCAAATAATCCACCCACCTCGGCCTCCCAAAGTGCTGGGATTACAGGCGTGAGCCACTGTACCCAACCAATTGCAATGCTTTTTAACAAGATACAGTGGGACTACTGTTCTGATCTGAAAGTTCAGGATGGAATATAGAGTTTGGAGACAGTCAGAATAGGTAGGGAGCTATATTTTACTATAAGACTGAGAAACAGATGAACCAGTAGGAGAAGGGAACTACATTTAGAAGCTCTCTCACAGTCTAAGCTTTTATACTAGGTACTTTATATAAGTAATCTTTTTTTTTTTTTTTTTTCATTTTTTGAGACAAAGTCTCACTCTGTTGCCCAGGCTGGAGTTGAAGTGGTGCGATCTTGGCTCACTGAAACCTTCGCCTCCTTGGTGCAAGTGATTCTCCTGCCTCAGCCTCCTGAGTAGCTGGGATTACAGGCACGCGCCACCATGCTCAGCTAATTTTTGTATTTTGTGCAGATATGGGGTTTCACCATGTTAGTCAGGGTGGTCTGGAACTCCTGACCTAGTGATCCACCCGCCTGGGCCTCCCAAAGTGTTGGGATTACAGGTATGAGCTGGAACTCCTGACCTAGTGATCCACCCGCCTGGGCCTCCCAAAGTGTTGGGATTACAGGTATGAGCTGGAACTCCTGACCTAGTGATCCACCCGCCTGGGCCTCCCAAAGTGCTGGGATTACAGGTATGAGCTAGAACTCCTGACCTAGTGATCCACCCGCCTGGGCCTCCCAAAGTACGGGGATTACAGGTGTGAGCCACTGCGCCCGGCATATATACATAACCTTATTTACTTAAATCATCCCATTTATAAGAGATCTCTAATTGGTCACTTTTTTATAGTTGTTGCTTAGCTTTATTGGTTGACATTTACTAACATGGAAGGACCTGAGATTATAGGTACCTGAACATTGTTCGGAGCCATGAACTTTGCTTGTTTTTTCACATCTTAATTCCTTTTCTCTTGTGGATTTTTTTTTTTTTTTCTTTGAGACGGAGTTTCGCTCTTGTTACCCAGGCTGGAGTGCAATGGCGCGATCTCGGCTCACCGCAACCTCCGCCTCCTGGGTTCAGGCAATTCTCCTGCCTCAGCCTCCTGAGTAGCTGGGATTACAGGCATGCACCACCATGCCCAGCTGATTTTTTGTATTTTTAGTAGAGATGGGGTTTCACCATGTTGACCAGGATGGTCTCGATCTCTTGACCTTGTGATCCACCTGCCTCGGCCTCCCAAAGTGCTGGGATTACAGGCTTGCGCCACCGCGCCGGCATCTTATGGATTTTTATAAATAATTTTGTTTTGTTTTGTTTTGTTTTGGAGACGGAGTTTCACTCGTTACCCAGGCTGGAGTGCAATGGCGCGATCTCGGCTCACTGCAACCTCCACCTCCTGGGTTCAGGCAATTCTCCTGCCTCAGCCTCCTGAGTAGCTGGGATTACAGGCACGCGCCACCATGCCCAGCTAATTTTTTTGTATTTTTAGTAGAGACGGGGTTTCACCATGTTGACCAGGATGGTCTTGATCTCTTGACCTCATGATCCATCCGCCTCGGCCTCCCATAGTGCTGGGATTACAGGCTTGAGCCTCCGAGCCCGGCCTACAAATAATTTTTAAAAAGTGAAAGTTAGGAATCTTTCTGGTCGTTTGTAATTTGGTGTCATGTTCCTCCCAGTTGTCACTTCATCTTTCCTTGATCTTTAAAGTGAGAGCATTGCATGAGTTGTTTTCAAGGTCCTCTTTAGCTGTAAAGATTTACGTCATAATTGTGCAGCTGACTAAAGCTTTTTCAGAATTTACTGCTTGTTACTGTAATCAGTAAGTCTCATTGGGCAGCTGTTTCAGCTCCACAGAACGAGTTGTCAGGTAAAATACAGTATGTCCAGTCGAATTTGAATTTCAGGTAAACAATACTTTTTTAGTAATCATGCAGTATTTGAGGCAGACTATAAAGCTATTTGTTGATATGAAATTTAAATTTAATTGAGTGTCTGTATTTTTTATTTGCCAAATTGGGCAACTAACAAAGAACTCTGTGAACAGTTAGATGTGTAGATAGGCCTACAGAAAGGCCTGAAGAAGTTTCTCAAGTACTGAGCAAACCTTTTGGTGTAAAGGGAAGAGGAGTGAGGGAGGTGAGAACATTAGTGTGTTGAAATTAGTGGTTTGAACTGACTGAATCTCTTAAGGTTGCTTCGAGGTCTAACATGCTTTCGAAAACAAGTTTTAAGTGTATACTTTCTTTCTAATGCCAGTGGGGTCATATGAACTTGTGTAACTCTGAGTTATGACCTTTGGAAATCCTTAGAATTGTGTTGTAACAAGACTTAAAAGATCTTGGAACAGTCCAAGGGAGATTCATATGATTAAGTCCCAACCAACTTACATTAACAATTAAATTAGCTGCCGGGCACAGTGGCTCAAGCCTGTAATCCCAGCCCTTTGGGAGGCCGAGGCGGGTGGATCACGAGGTCAAGAGATCGAGACCATCCTGGTCAACATGGTGAAACCCCGTCTCTACTAAAAATACAAAAAAGTAGCTGGGCATGGTGGCACATGCCTGTAATCCAAGCTACTCAGGAGGCTGAGGCAGGAGAATTGCCTGAACCCGGGAAGCGGAGGTTGTGGTGAGCCGAGATCGAGCCATTGCACTCCAGCCTGTGTAACAAGAGCGAAACTCCGTCTCAAAAAAAAAAAAAAAAAAAAAAAAAAAGCAACAACAATTAAATTAGCTTTGCTTTTCTTGTTTTTAAAGAGACAAGGTCTCACTATGTTGCCCAGGCTGGTCTTGAGCTCCTGAACTCAAGCAATCCTCTTGCCTTGGCCTCTCAAAGTGCTGGGATTACAGGAGTGAGCCACCATGTCTGGCCTAGCTTTGCTTTAACATTATGTTAAGCTATTTCTTTTGGTTGCAAATAACAGAAACCTACTTTGGCTTATTTAGGCATAAAAGAAAATATATTCAAATGATGTTAATTTATCTCACTGCACCTTAGGAGAAGATGAACATTCAGGCTCCGGAAAGAGTAAGGATTTCAGTAGGAAGAGTTTAGATACTTTGGATATTTCAGTATAATAAAGTTTCCACTCACCCTCTTTCAAAGCTCAGAACCTGAGATTTATTAGAAGAGAGAGAACTGAATGTTAGCCACAAGGACAAGGTCATATACAGCTCTGGCCTGGATATGACATGCCTGTCCTTGCCTCTGAGAATAATTTCCAGAAAAAAATGAATAGGTTAAGAAGGGCAAAGGGAATGTCTTTACTAATTGCTATTGTAGAACTTTTATTAATGTACATACCTTTATAGAGGGAATGTTAGGTCTAATGTGAATATTAGAAAGATGAAAAAAATTACTTTCTACTTCTTAAAAATACATTTTTGGACTGAGCACATTGGCTTATACCTGTAATCCCAGCACTTTGGGAGGCCAAGGTAGGTGGATCACTTGAGCTTATGAGTTTGAGACCAGCCTGGACAACATGACAAAACCCTGTCTCTACAAGAAATACAGAAATTAGCTGGGCATACTTGTGTGTGCTTGTAGTCCTGCTGCTCGGGAGGCTGAGGTGGGAGGACCATTTGAGCCCAGGAGGTGGAGATTGCAGTGAGCCAATAGAGTCAGACCTTGTCTAAAAAAAAATTGTTATAACATTCTGTTTGCTGCTTATATAGCATTTCAAATATTGTTTTTCAAATCAGTGCCTTATGCTGTTGTCCAGTCTTTAAATGATCAAACTGTAATGAGTAAGACTCAAGATACAAAAATTAGCTGGGTTTAATGACATGTGCCTGTAATCCTAGCTACTGGGGAGGGTGAGACAGGAGAATCGGTTGAACCCAGGAGGTGGAGATTGCAGTGAGCTGAGATCACACCATTATACGCCAGCCTGGGAGACGAGAGTGAAATGCCATCTCAAAAAAAAAATAAAAAAGATTCTAGTGTCATGTCAGCAAATAAGAGTTTCTTTCCATGTTTTGTCAGTCATTTAAGTAACGCCTTCTAAAAAAATTTTTGGTCCAAGTGCAGTGGCTCACAGCTGTAATCCCAGCACTTTCGGAGGCTGAGGTGGGCAGATCACATGAGTTCGAGACCAGCCTAACTAACATGGTGAAACCCTGTTTCTACTAAAAGTAGGAAAAAATAAGCTGGGTCTGGTGGCGCACGCCTGTAGTCCCAGATACTCTGGAAGCAGGAGAACCACTTGAACCTGGGAGGTGGAGGTTGCAGTGAGCCAAGATTATGCCACTGCACTCCAGCCTGGGTGACAGAGCAAGACTTCACCTCAGAAGAAAAAAAAAAAAAAAGTTTCTGGATGGTACTTATCTATTGATTTATTGGCGGACTGCTGGAGAGACAAGTCTAAGTATTTTCTGCTCAGAAAATACTTAGGTGGTTTCTGTTCCCAACAAGGAAGGGGGTTAGTTTGGGGGAGGGACTATTATCATTCTTACATCAAAGTTGAACTGTGAATTTCTTCCAGAGTTGTATTGGCTTCTAGCCTCACTCAGGCTCATTCCTGAGTGAGCCTTGCTCAGCAAGGAGCAAGGATGGCCAGCTTGTGAGGCTAGAAGCATGATGGAGTCAGACACGCTAGACATCTCTCACTGCCATAGTCTTTGCAAAGGCACTTACTCGTTCATAGGCTGTAGTCCTCCTCATTGTCCAAATGGCTCTAGTTGTTTCATCTGAGTTCCACGCAGCAGAATTGAGGGAAGGAAAGAGTGGGGTAAGGAACAGGTACCTGCTGTCTGTTAAGGAAATTTTCTGGGGACTTTGACAAACCGTTTCCACCTGTATCTCGTTGGCTACCTAGGTGGAAAGAGACACTGGGAAATTTGTTTATTCTAAGCAGTCACATGCCCAGATAGAAATCAGGGATTCTAGTACTATAAAGTGTATGAATCTCTAGTCTATTTTGAAGAATTTTGGGAAAGTCAGTTTATTGTGCTTTATGATTTCATCGCTTAGAAAAGGTAGACAAGTACCTGTCCTGTTGTCCTGGAATGTTTAGCAGTTCAGTTTAATGAATGCCTACTTGGTTTCTTTGTCTATCAGGTAGTACCTGATAAGGTACATTAAGTGCTGGGATTTTAAAGAAGTTGCATTTTCTGTTCTCATGCTAACTGATAACACTATATATAAAATGCATGAGCAAGAGGAACAACAACTGAGTTAGATACCTTAAAAATGTTATTTGGCCAGGCACAGTGGGTCATGCCTGTAATCCCAGTACTTTGAGAGGCCAAGGCAGGCAGAATCATTTTAGGCCAGGGGTTTGAGATCTTGGGCAACATTGTGAAACCCCGTCTCCACTAAAAATACAAAATTAGTTACCAGTTAACAAAAAGATACGGTGTTTAAAATCTGTTGAGGGGGCAGACAGTGAGATGCCAAAAGGCAGTAATATATAGAATTTCAAATTAAGTGCAATGAAGGAAAAGAAAGAGGTGCAGTAAAAGAGGAGAATAGAAAGAACTTTAGAGTGAATTATCAGGAGACCTTTCTGAGCAGTCAATTTAGTACGGTCCTACGCACCGTATTACCTGTTTCATTGTGTTACTTGTTTTGCTCAGAAAGGTCAGGTTTCTGGTACCATACCACCATGAGGTTGAAAGATTCTCTATGCAAAGACAGGCAGCAAATCAGAGAAAGAAGTAATTTATAGACTACAATATGACCTTGTGGAGTTAGAGTATAATATTCTTTAAAATCATTTTAGAAGAAATTGTGATCAAGGGACCTAATTTTTTTTGAGACACTGAAAATAATATGTACTGATTGGTTTACTGTTTTTTTCTTTCAGCATACTTTAAGATTTTTTTTATGTCTCTGTACTTTTGAAAGAGTTATTTACCCATAAATGACCCTGACCTTTTTTCATTTTAATACTCAGTCCAAAGTAATCTCTTCCTGGAAGCCTTTTTAGGTAGAAGAGTTACCTTTCTAAAATGCAAATCTGAATATGTTTATAAATCCTGTGCTTAAAATGTCATTGGCTTCCAGATGTCTTTAGTGTAAAATAAATCCCTTTTTTTTTTTTTGAGATGGAGTCTCACTCTCTCGCCCAGGCTGGAGTGCAGTGGCGCCATCTCTGCTCACTGCACCTTCCACCTCCTGGGTTCAAGCGATTCTCCTGCCTCAGCCTCCTGAGTAGCTGGGACTACAGGCGCGTGCTACCACGCTGGCTAATTTTTTGTATTTTAGTAGAGAGGGAGTTTTACTGTGTTGCCCAGGCTAATCTCAAATTCCTAAACTGAGGCAGTCCGCCCACCTCGGCCTCCCAAAGTGTTGGGATTACAGGCCTGAGCCACCACGCCCCACCAATATAAATTCTTAAAATAGCTTAAAGGTCTGTGATCTAGTCCCTTCTTGCTTTTCTAGTCTTATCTCTGATCATTATCGTTTGTTCCTTTAACTGTGTGTTCCAACCTTAGGGTCTTTGCATCATGGTTGTTTTCTGTTTTTGGAATCTTAGAGGTTATCTAATTCCGCTGTTTATTTAATGTAAAAGATTTCCTTAAGCTGTAAAATATAGTGTTTCTGTTTACCAGATTATCTAAATAAGCACCTTTTCTAGTTTCTAGTTAACTGCCTCCTCCCTTCTTCCCCTTCTCCCTTTCTACCTTCCTTCCATCCGTCCCTCTGTCATGGTGCTAGAGCTGTCAGAGTCCACTGGCTGCATGAAATTAATATCAATAGATAGGAGATTGAAAAGATAAGCAAATTAGAAAGCCTATAACCTCAACATTCATTTTCAGGTTACTGATACGAGGCATTATTCAGATTTATTTGTGATTACATACTGAGTTCTAATTCCTGTGATAGAATTCAGAAGGCAGAAGTGGACTGTTTCTTGTACTGTGTTTCTTTTTTTTTTTTTTTTTTTTGAGACAGAGTTTCGCTCTTGTTACCCAGGCTGGAGTGCAATGGCGCTATCTCGGCTCGCTGCAACCTCCGCCTCCTGGGTTCAGGCAATTCTCCTGCCGCAGCCTCCTGAGTAGCTGGGATTACAGGCACGCGCCACCATACCCAGCTAATGTTTTGTATTTTTAGTAGAGACAGGGTTTCACCATGTTGACCAGGATGGTCTCGATCTCTGGACCTCGTGATCCACCCGCCTTGGCCTCCCAAAGTGCTGGGATTACAGGCGTGAGCCACCGCGCCTGGCCATACTGTGTTTCTTAATATTCCCTCTTAAAAAGAGAGTAACAATAGTAAGCAGTCACTTTATTGTCATCAGGGCTAAGGTCTGTGAAAGGAGGAGATTCAGGAGACTTAGGCGTCCACAGTGCAGACTTCTTCCTTGTGCCTGGTGGCAGCACCTTCCATCAACTTTAATTCCTCAGAGAAAGAGGAGAAGGGCATTAAGGATGAATATGAGGAATGTAATTATAATGCCATGTAAAGGAATGTGGTAGGTTTAGTCACCTTTTAATAATAAAAGCACTAAATGATGGGATTTGCTTAAATTACAATTTTCATTGTACATTGTTTTATTGTTCCTCAGGGTTTGCTTAGACTAAGGGGGAGGGGTGGGAATAAACAAATACCTCTCGAGTGATAACTATGTCAGATACTGTGCTGTGTGTCTGCAGGTTTTTTGTTTTGCTTTGTGTTTAGTTCATATAACAACTTAGCAAGCTAGGTGTCATTCATCTTGATTTTGTACGTAACTAACTGCTGACAAAAGTGAGATAGCTTGCCTTAGGCCACACTCAAGTGATTGAGCTAGAATCTGAACCCAGGTCTACCTAGCTAAAAACTCATATTTCTTTTACTACATTATTATTAGCCCTAAAAGACATCTTTCTCCTTAATATTGTACTAGCTCTGGTATGTGTCAACTAACAAAAAAGAAATAGAACTTGAAAATTAAACCTAAATTAAAGGGCTGGGTGTGGTGGCTCGTGCCTGTAATCCCAGCACTTTGGAATGCTGAGGCAGGCGAATTGCCTGAGGTCAGGGGTTCAAGACCAGCCTGGCCAACATGGTAAAACCCTGACTCTACTAAAAATGCAAAAACTAGCTGGGCGTGGTGATGGACACCTGTAATGCCAGGTACTCGGGACGCTGAGGCAGGAGAATCACTTGAACCCAGGAGGTAGAGGTTGCAGTGAGCCGAGATGGTGCCACTGCCCTCCAGCCTGGGCGGTAGACCGAGACTCTGTCTCAAGTGAAATAAATAAATAAAAATAAAAAGTAAAGTCTGTCTTATTTGGAAGTCTCATTGAGGACTGTAGACCAAGGCCTGTAGTCTGAGAATAGTTTTTTAGCGAGATTTTTTTTTGCCAGCCTGTTTTGGCATAGTGTTTATGCAGGTGGTAGGGTTTAGTATGTGTAAAATTATATTACATTTGTTTACAAGTATGTTAAAGTAGAATTAAGGTTTGAGTGTGAGAGTATATCTGGTTATAGATTATAGAAGTATAATTAGTAATTTTGTCAGACATTTTGTGTGTAGGAAAAGAGAACGACTAGCGTGATTTCTCTTTTAAGGGATATAGTGATTTAGGCAAGGGGTGTTGCAGAGAGGCATGTGTTTTATGCTGTTTTAACTTTAAAGGTGTTTTTTGGAGAATTATGTGAACATATAATGTCAGGGGCCTTGTGAAATTATCTTATTATATAGTCAAGGGCCTTGTGAAAATATCTTAGCAAATAAAAATGAAGAAATAAAGCTTTTTATGTTATTTTGTCTTACAGGTTCTTTTTGGACATAAATTAATAGTGTAGTTGTATTTTTCTTTCTTTCTTTCCTTTTTTTTTTTTTTTTTTTTTTTTGAGACGGAGTCCAGCTCTGTCACCCAGGCTGCAGTGCAATGGCATGATCTTGGCTCGTTACAACCTCTGACTCTGACTCCCGGGATCAAGTGATTCTCTTGCCTCAGCCTCCCTAGTAGCTGAGATTACAGGCAACTGCCACAACACCCGGCTATTTTTTTTTTTTGGATTTTTAGTAGAGGCAGCATTTCTTCATGTTGACCAGGCTGGTCTCAAACTCCTGACCTCAGGTGATCTGACCGCCTTGGCCTCCCCCAAAGTGCTGGGAGTACAGGTGTGAGCCACTGGGCCCAGATGTGTTATCTATAATATGTCAATAGGACCGTTGTAAAGCTATTATATATAATAGTATATATTTAATAGCATTAAAGTGAGCTATAGATTGAAAAATGTGATAATTTGATGAAATTGGAATAGACATTTGTAATTTTTAATGTATTTTTTGTATATACTAGTTTTAAAAATAATTTTGAATTATATATTTCAGAGAATAATTTAGATAATATTTGTGATGACAAATTTAGAATAGTTAATGGTTAAAATTTGGTGAAAGTTTTCAATTGACAAGGAAATTTAGTTTAGCTTGGCTGTCCAGCGCCCCTGTTACAGTTTTAGTTTTGAATGCTGTATTTTTTACTGTGAGAGGTTAGCAAAGCAGGAATGCTAGTGGGAATGTAATGGGTCACATGTGTTGCTCTGAGTGTTTGAATGGCTGTAGCTTGTTTTAGGTGTCTCAGTTTTTTCCTCTAATTACCTAAAGTAATCATCGGGGCTTGGAGCACTGGGTGATGTCATGAGGATTGTATCACTGACACTTTTATTACGAGACCTCTGGTCACTTCGAGATGTCAAATCAGAATCTGGCTGGAAGGAGCACTTGTCCCTTGTCTTTAGAACTGACACAGTTCCAGACCCTTATCTGCGTGCAATAGTTTCTGTCCTGCTGAGCTTTGTTTATTGCGTCCCATTGAAAGGGAAAACGTCTGTACAACCTAGCTAATCAGACAGCCTTACGTATCTGTTTTTTCCTAATATCTTTTAACTAGGATATTCCCCTTTTCAAAAAAAACAGCAAGTCTTGGCTTGGCACGGTGGCTCATGCTTGTCATCCCAGCCCTTTGAGAGGCTGAGGTGGGCAGATTAGTTGAGGCCAGGAGTTCAAGACCAGCCTGGCCAACATAGTGAGACCCCATTTTTATTTAAAAAAGGTAAAATAAAAGTTTCAAGGAAGAACTCACTTTTCTGCCAAGTGGTGAAAGCAACTAGCTGAATGGCAGGACTGTCAACCTAGTGGGAGGTCAGAAGCTCACGCAGTCGTCTGCAACCATGTTGGAGCCAGAGGGGCTCACAGGGCCTATGCTATAACAAGGCTCCAGTTCCCTGCAATGCTCCAGACGACCCTGTCCTTTCATAGGCACCATGATTGTAAACTAAAGAAAATCAAGCTTTTTAAGAATTAAAGTTTGTTGTATTTAGAAGTCTTATTGAGAACTGTAGACAGGGGCTGCAGCCTGGGAGTAGTCTTATAGAGAGGTTTTGTTAGACTATCCTGGCACTGTATTTTAGTCTACTGTTTATGTGTAGGTGGTGGGGTTTTGTATATGTAAAATTTCATATATGTAAAATTACATTACGTTTGGTACATTAAGGTTTGGGTGTAAGAATATATTTGATTATAGATTATAGAAGTATAATCACTATCATTTTATTTGTAGGAAAAGGCAAGGATTGGGTTATTATCTATAAGGAATATGGTGATTTAGGCAAGAGATGTGGGGGGAGTGTGTGTTTTATTTTGTCTTTAAAGTGTTTGGAAAGCTGTGTATCATCATAGAGTGAAGAATTTTGTGAAATTGTGTTGGTAGCAGAAATGAGTAAATATGGCTTTTTTTTGTTTGTTATTTTGTCTTACATGTGGATTCCTAAACTATTCACATATGAATGTTACTTCAAAAAAAAAAAAGATGTGAATTGATATTATTAAAATAGTTACCTTCTAAGCAATATTCTGTACCATCTGAGGTGGCAGAGGTTGGGGTCGTAGATGAGGGAAAGTGTGAAAGAAATTTACAACACTGGGAACCTCCCACCACGTTATAGTGGCTGTCACACAATTGAAATGCCTGGAATTTCTATTCTGTTACTTTCTCTTTGTTCTCCTGTCACTCTACATTTCTTTATGGCATTTGTTGCACCATTCATAACTTATTTAATCACTTTCCTCATGGATAGTAAGCACAGTAAGATCAGGGCTGTATGTATCTTGTTCCCCACCTTAGGTGCTGAGTCATGGAAGTACTCCTGTTACTCATATCTATTTGGTCCTGAGATTGGATAGTAGGTTGGGATAACAAGGGATACCCTTGAATCCTTTCCTCCTGCCCCGCCCGACTCAAAAAAAAAAAAAAAAGGAACACCCTTACTTGTAGACTGAAGAAAAGGTAGAAGTTCTGGATTCTGGGAAGAAGAGGAAGCAAATTGGTGAAGGGGGAAAGAAAAAGGTACAATATAGAATGAGGGTAAGGAGCTTGCTGTGGGGTTTCTTATCATAGGAGTGTAAGTTGGGAGTTGAATGTACAGTAACCTCCACTTATCTTTGGGAGATATGTTCCAAGACCTCCAGTGGATGCCTGAAACCATGGACACTACCAAACCCTGTATATGCTGTTTCTCCTCTACACACATACCTCTGACACAGTTAAACTTACAGATTTGGCACAGTAAGGGAAGTGGAACAAGAATAACAATATACTGCGGTGAAAGTTAATGTCAGTGTGATCTCTCTCTAAGTGTCTTACTATACTGTACTGAAGTTAGCTAGAACTGTGAAAGTGGAACTGCAGATAAGGTGGAGCTACAGTATGCCGAAGGCTCATCTGTGAGTAATGAGTAAGGCGTAAGAGCTTGTGTCATGAGAAGTTCACTATTTTTCAGTGGACATTGGATGGATTAGTGCCTGTCTTTAGCAGCTTTACTGACATTTGTATAATATTCATTCATTACATTCATGCTTCTAGCCTGTGTAACCTAATACTTAGTTGGGAAGGGGACTGGTACCAGAGTTTGAGGATTCCTAACTAAAAGAAATGGCTTGACTCCCTTGGCGACATCTCAAGATTCTAGGCTTCTCTTTTAATTTAGAGTAAAATGAATGGGCTGAGACGTGAGTATGGGTAATCGCCTGGTTTACTCCCCTCCCTACCCTTCTCCCCATTCTTTTCTGACCTCTTATCACTTTTTTGCTTCAGCTTTGATGTTCTCCTTCCCGGCTGTTTCTTGAACATGCCCAGGGTGTTCCTGCCTCAGGGACTTTTTACACTCATGCTTCCTTCTTCCTGGTACGTTTCCCACAGATGTCCACTAACTTAACCTCTTACCTTCTTCAGATCTTCCCAAATGTCCTCTTATTTTTGAGGTTTTCCCTGACTTAAACTCTGCCTCCTTGTTTCCTTTTTTTCTTTCTTCCTTTTTTTTTTTTTTTTTTTTTGAGATGGAGTCTTACTCTGTTGCCCAGGCTGGAGTGCAGTGGCACAATCTCAGCTCACTGCAACCTCTACCTCCTGGGTTCAAGGGATTCCCCTGCCTCAGCCTCCTGAGTAGTTGGGACTATAGGTGCGCACCACCACACCTGGCTGATTTTTTTTTTTTTTTTTTTTTAAGACAGGTTCGCTCTTGTTACCCAGGCTGGAGTGCAATGGTGCGATCTCGGCTCACTGCAGCCTCTGCCTCCTGGGTTCAGGCAATTCTCCTGCCTCAGCCTCCTGAGTAGCTGGGATTACAGGCACGCACCACCATGCCCACCTAATTTTTTGTATTTTTAGTAGAGACGGGGTTTCACCATGTTGACCAGGATGGTTTCGATCTCTTGACCTTGTGATCCACCCGCCTCGGCCTCCCAAAGTGCTGGGATTACAGGCATGAGCCACCGCGCCCGGCCACACCTGGCTAATTTTTTATATTTTAGTAGAGGTGGGGTTTCACCTTGGTGTCCAGGCTGGTCTTGACCTCCCGAGCTCAGGTGATCCGCCTGCCTTGGCATCCCACAGTGCTGGAATTACAGGCGTGAGCTACCATGGCCGGCCCTATTTTTATATTTTCCAACTCCATCACCTGTTCTTTTGAGAGCTAGGACCTTAGTGTATTCTCACTGCCCAGGACCCAAAAAGCATTTGGGAAATGTGGGAAACAGAACTGTTTGAAAAGCATTCATATAGTCCAATTACATACATTGATATTTTTCAGCTTTACTTTTAAAGGACTTGGTCAAACTCTTTGGTATAACAGAACCTAGAAATATGCTATTTCAGATCTTTTAAGTTGCGCTTAAATGAGTTAGTCAAAGAAAAAAAGCATTTTTTTTTCTTGAAGAATTAGTAAATAATACTGTGTTGTCCTTTATAGTAAGTCTTGCAAATAAAAATTGCCCAAATTTATAATTTGGACTTCCACAGTAGGTGACCTATTATAACCTGAAGGAATCTTTTTTTGCCTCCTACTTTTCGAAAAAAACTGGGATTTGAAGCTTTAAGACTTAAAGAACATGTGAGATCAGAATGTATAACCATTATACACACACATTTTCGTAAGATAAACCATATACACACACACACATATAACAGTTTTATGAAAATCATGTAATGTGTGTACGACACAGGCTATTTTGGGGTGCCACTTTGCCAGCTGGAAATTTCTGCAGCTGGTAGCACTCCTGCCCAGGCCTCACTTGGCTCCAGGCTGGCCGCTGGACTTGCCCTGCCCACTTGTTCTGGCAGGCTGTGCTCAACTTCCGCTACTGGCCTGGATCTCACACCCATCAAGGGCAAGCCAGGTGCGCTGGTTGCTGAGGTGGGGTGTGTGGCTCCAGGTGCCACCTCCATTTGAGGCTGCAGCTGTACCAGGTGTATGGCAAATGGTTTCCACCTTAGGTGCTGGCATCTGGATGAGGGGAATGTGGTGGTACCCAAAAAACTTGGAGACATTAGCAACCACAGAACTCCAAAGAGGCTGTTACAGTGTGTTATAGCTCTGGCTTGGGGAGTCCTGAGGTCAGGGCCTCAGAAGGGTGGCAGCGTGTTCATGTTCTAGTTCCCTTCGTACTTGCTGTTCTGGGAGTCCTGAGTTCTTGTCCCATGTCCAAGAAAAATGAGATTATGTGGGCAGTTGGAGAGTGAGCATGGCAGAAAAGAGTTTTGTTGAGTCATGGAATGGCTCTTGGAGGAGAGGGAACCCAGAAGCAGGTGGTGCCAGTGTGTGACTGAACCTGGAGTTTTTATGGGCTCAGAAAGTGGAAGATGCGGGCTGTGGGTAGCCTTGGAAAAGACAACATTCAACTAGTTAAAAAGCATTATTCAGAAATAACCAATCAGGAAAGAATAGGCAAATAGGAATAGAAGTTCTCACTCCAGTCATGGACCTTACTTGGAACTGGAAGTCCAGTTTTCAGGCTTTAATTTGTCTTTGGTTTGAAGGTTGGGTTTCAGTGGAGACCTGCCCCTGTCTGCCTAGGAATTTGTCTGGCTCCAGTCGCTATCATGAATATGCATGTTTATACTATGTATACATATGCATGTTTTATGGTTAAGTATCTGGCTACGGAGGTAGAAATAAACATTGTATAAATGCAGATATGAGGAATAAATGGTCTAAAATATACATGGTGGGTTCGTGGGTGAAGGGATTACATTAGAAAAAAGAGAACTTAGAATCATGGTAATTACAGTGGCTCATGCCTGTAATCCTAACACTTTGGGAAGCTGAGGCAGGAGGATTGCTTGAGCCCAAGAGTTCAGCCTAGGCAACATAGGAAGATGCTGTTTTTACAAAAAATAAAAAACATTTGCTGGGAGTGGTGGCACACACCTGTGATCCTAGCTACTTGGGAGGCTGAGGTATTTTTTTTTATGCTTATAAGGGTTATACATTTTAAAAGGATATAAATCACTATGTTGCTTTTTAGGTAGTTGTTTCTGAAACTACAAGTCAGATACAGAAATCGATTTTTTTTGCTTTTATTCCTGTGAACTCACTATGACTTGCTTTTTTTCCAGCTCTGTTTAAGGGAGCCCTTTAGAGAAATGTTAGTGACTCATAAGCATGTATTAGTTCCCCATGTTTTTCTTTTTTTTTAAATTCTAGGAATTGAAGCCATTTTTTATGAAGGAAGTTGGAAGTCACTTTGATGATTTTGTGACCAATCTCATTGAAAAATCGGCATCATTAGATAATGGTGGGTGTGCTCTCACAACCTTTTCTGTTCTTGAAGGAGAAAAAAACAACCATAGAGCAAAGTAAGTATGTGTTACTATTTTTTTTTAATGCAAACATCTACCTACTATAGTTCAATGGTCAAAATGGACTGTAGCAAATATGCTTGAATTCACACCCCGGTGCCACTTTTTATTGGTTGTGTGTTGCATTCGGAAAGTTGTTTAACCACTTGGAGGGTGGGTTTTCTTTGTCTTTATGTATGAATTATAACATACATGCATACCTCTTTTAAGACTGACTACTAATAAAGTCAAGCATAGTAGCTCATGCCTGTAATTTCAGCACTTTGGGAGGCCGAGGTGGGTAGATCACTTGAGGTCAGTAGTTTGAGATTAGCCTGGCCAACATGCTGAACCCCATCTCTACCAAAAATTACAACAATTAGCCGGGTGTGGTGGTACACACCTGTAGTCTCAGCTACTCAGGAGGCTGAGGCATGAGAATCGCTTGAACCTGGGAGGCAGAGGTTGCAGTGAGCAAAGATCATGCCACCGCACTCTGGCCTGGGCAACAGAGACCCTGTCTCAAAAAAAAAAAAAAAAAAAAAAAGACTAATAAAATAACAGAGCCAACACTTGCTGAGCGCTCTACATGATGAATTCATTTAAACCAAACAGTGATCCTCTGAGACAGATGCTGTAACTATCCACATGTTACAGATTAGGAAACTAAAGCACAGAGTACTTAACTAAATGTTGTCCAGGATTATTACATAGCAGGGACTTGAACCCAGAGTCTGACTCTAGAGTCCTTGTTCTTTTTCTTTTTTCCTTTTTTTTTTTTTTTTTTTTCTGTGATGGAGTCTCACCCTGTTGTCTGGGCTGCAGTGCAATGACGGGATCTCGGCTCACTACAACCTCTGCCTCCCAGGTTCTAGCGATTCTCCAGCCTCAGCCTCCTGAGTAGCTGGGACTACAGGTGCATGCCACCACACCCATCTAATTTTTTGTAACTTTAGTAGAGACAGGGTTTCACCATGTTGGCCAGGCTGGTCTTGAACTCCTAACCTCAGGATCCACCTGTCTCGGCCTCCCAAAGTGCTGGGATTACAGGTATGAGCCACCATTCCTGGCCAAGTCCTTGCTCTTAATCATATCACCATGTTCCTCTCTGTTGTATTCTATACAATACTGTAATAAAGTACAGTGCGATTAGTATATACTTTTCTAATTGTTGGTTCATCCAGAATAATCGAGTGAAGGCTATCAAAGGCTAATGTGTGCCAGTTTGCCATTCCATGCTCTTCTCAGTTTCACGCCCCTGTTCAGAGGCATAGAGTGATGTTCTCAAGAATAGTTTTGACTAGTAATAGTTAAGTGCTGGTAGTAGCACGAAAAGCCCTGAAGAAGATGGTAATGCAAGTTGTAAAATGGGGGGTTGTAGTAACTCACAGCAACCTTTAAGATCAGGAGGCTGTTGGGAGTTGCTGGAAGTCCTTTGATATCAGAAAGGGTATCAAAAACACCAGTGCAGTTTCATAAGACAGCTCAATAACAGTATATATGACCTGGAGTGAGTGTGCTTGTAGGCCTATGACCTCAGGGGATCTCTACAAGAAAGAAGAGTGGTTGCCGAAGTCCATAGGAGCTGGCTGTGGCGACCCTTCCATTCTTGATAGTTTGCATATACCTAACTCACAGCATTGTTCCGAGGGAGTAAATGAAATAACATACATAATATCTGTAACACGGTACTTGAATCAGTAGTGAAAAGGTCACTGGTCAATTAATGTTAGATGATGTTGTTGGTAATATTCTCTTGTTTGTGGAATTAGATTTCTTACAATACTTGAAGTACTTACATCTTGTTTTAATTTTTTCTCTTCTCAGGGATTTGAGAGCACCTCCAGAACAAGGAAAGATTTTTATTGCAAGGCGATCTCTCTTAGAGTGAGTATTTTTAGTTGTTTTTAAATGTTTGAATTTTTTTAAAAAAGCTATTCTGAAAGAATCATTGCTTAATCTATGAATATATAATGAGTTTGTTCTGTTTGTATCTGTATAAATCATTAGTTTTTTTGTTGTATGCTCTCTCTTGCTCCTTTCTGATCTTCCAGTTCTGTATCTAGTTTCAAAAGAGGAGTTAAGGAATAAGAATGGTTATCTGGGCTTGGCACCATGACTCACACTTGGAATCCCAGCACTTTGGGAGCCTGAGGCAGGCAGATTGTGAGTCCAGGAGTTCAAGACCAGTTTGGGCAACATGGCAAGACTCTCTCTACAAAAAATACAAAAAATTAGCCAGGGATGGTGGTGTATGCCTGTAGTCCCAGCTATTCGGGAGTCTGAGACAGGAGGATCACTTGAGCCCAGTAGGTAGAGGCTGCAGTGAGCTGAGATTGTGCCACTGCATTCCAGCCTGAGCAACAGAGAAAGATCCCATCTCTATTAATAATAATAATAAAATTAAAGGTGTACTTTGGGTAGCTGATGAATATTTTTTTAATGTTCTCTGAGTAATTTATTCATACACTCATTTAATAAAATACTGCTGAAATTTAACCTGTATTAGTATGGATCATCTGAAATGGTTGGGTTGGTGACACATTAAGTGTGTTATAGTGTACTTTTCTTAGTAGAGACAGTTTCATCATGTTGGCTAGGCTGATCTTGAACTTGACTCTCAGATGATCCACCCACCTCGGCCTCCCAAAGTGTTGGATTTACAGGCGTGAGCCTACAAAAATTAGCTGGGCTTGGTGGCAGGTGCCTTAATTCCAGCTTCTTGGGAGCCTGAAGCAGGAGAATTGCTTGAACCTGGGAGGTGGAGGTTGCAGTGAGCTGAGGTCATGCCGCTGTACTCCACTCTGGGTGACAGAGCAAGACTCTGTCTCAAAAAAAAGTATACTTCTCTTTAAAAAGACACCTTATGCTTATCAAAAGTTACTTTCCGTGAGTCAAATTGATGTTTATGACTTCACCTAGATAAGAAGGCCGGTTTTCTAAGTGTGTAATGTTCAGTGTTCAGTGTTCTGTCACACTATAATTTGAAGGAATTTGTCTTTTAAAATTTGTATCTGGGGAAAATGCAGGCTTTCTACTAAAAGTATTAAAAAATTAGCAAGGTGTGGTGGCGAATGCCTGTAATCACAGCTACTCAGGAGGCTGAGGCAGGAGAATCACTTGAACCCAGGAGGTAGAGGTTTCAGCGAGCCAAGATCATGCCATTGCACTCCAGCCTGGGCAACAAGAGCGAGACCCTCAAAAAAAAAAGGATTTTAATGATAGAATTTATATATGAAAAATAAGCAACATTACATTAACTCAAAAAAAGTTTTAACCAAGGAAATAGAATAGTTTTCTATGGCTCTGATAGGTTTTTTTTTTTTCTCCCGTTCCGCCTCCCCCTCTGATAGGTTTTTATTAGGATGTGAAGATCCTTAGTCCAGAGACTGAGTAGCATATTAGATTATTCAATCATTTAAAAGGTTAGCCTTATCATTCCAGAAACAAATTAAACAAGTTGAAAAACCTGTTTGTTAACTAGTTAAAACAAGTTTAAAAACCTGTTTTTTAATCTAGTTAAAATAAATTGAAAAACTTGTTTTGGTCAGATGTAAAATATTTATTGGCTGGACTTGGTGGCTCATGCCTGTAATCCCAGCACTTTGGGAGGACGAGGCTGGTGGATCAAGAGGTCAGGAGTTCAAGATAGTGAAACTCCTGTCTCTACAAAAAATACAAAAATTAGCCAGGCATGGTGGCATGTGCCTGTAATCCCAGCTACTTGGAGGCTGAGGCAGGAGAGTCACTTGAACCCAGGAGGCGAAGGTTGCAGTGAAGCGAGATTGAGCCACTGCAGTCCAGCCTGGGTGACAGAGTGAGACTCTGTCTCAAAGAAAAAAAAAAAAAAAAGCTCTTGCCTGGTGCAGTGGCTCACACCTGTAATCCCAGCACTTTGGGAGGCTGAGGCAGGTGGATCACCTGAGGTCAGAAGTTCGAGACCAGCCAGACCAATATAGTGAAACTCCACCTTTAAAAAAAAAAAAAAGAAAAGAAATTCATGTCAATTTTAACCTTTTGGAAATAGTACTTAATATGTATTAAATTTGGAGAGTAGAATGTATGTATAGGATTAAAAAAATTCTTAGCATTTTACCTAGTTTTTGTGTTTCCTGTTATTAGTGAATGACCTTTGTTTACCTAGAAACCATCCATTTCTGGTAGGTTTTAAAGAATGTAGACCACTCTTTTTTGAGCTGTTTTTGGAGAGTGGATTAAGCATCTTCTAAACTGCTTTAAGAAAAGGTTTTATGGTGTTTTGTGACCATGGTATCTCCCCTGCCAGGTAAGTATAAGACTATGGTGTTTTGAATTTAAATATAGATTATTAATTTGTTTTGTTTGAACTACATTCACAGTGAGCTGCTTGAAGTGGACCACATCAGAACGATATATCATATGTTTATTGCCCTCCTCATTCTCTTTATCCTCAGCACACTTGTAGTAGATTACATTGATGAAGGAAGGTAAGACAACACAAAGGACTGCTGGCTAGTTGATGCATGAGAAGTTCGGGTTTTTCATGAAATTTTGGTAAAGGGTAAATTGGTTAAATTTGCTTCAGGAAATCCTAAAGCAGCAGATTTGAGGGTGATAGTCCTCTGCCCTGAAAAGTTTGACTGATGAGAAAATTAGAAATTTCATTACTTTTATTTTTAAAATAGTTTGTTTTAATAGACCGTAATCAGTAGTTTCTAGGTAAAAATGGGAGAACTTTGTACACGGTTGACCTGTGAACAACACAGGTTTGAACTGTGTATGTTCACTTAGATGCGGAAGTTTTTCAGTCAATATGTTTAGCACTCTGTATCTGTGGGTTCTACATCTGTAAGCAAAGGCAGATGGGATCTGCAGTATTCCAGGATGCAAAACACACATAGTAAGAATGGCAGATTTTTCATATATGTGGGTTCTACGGGGCCAACTGTGGGACTTGAATTTGTGTAGGTTTTGGGGTCTGCATGCTTTCCTGGAACCAATCCCCCATGTATAGGAAAGGATAACTGCATATGATTTATTCACCTTTTGATTGTCTTTAAGATGGTTGCTTAAAACAGGTAGCTTATTGGAACTGAAGGTTGAAAATGTTGATATTTCTTTTTAATATGAAAGTCAAATTGTAGGCCAGGCATGAAGGCTCATGCCTGTAATCTCAGCACTTTGGGAGGCTGAGGAGGGAGGATCACTTGAGCTCAGAAGTTCGAGACCAGCCTGTGCAACATCTCTACAAAAAATTTAAAAATTAGCCAGGAATGGTGGCACGCACTTGTAGTTCCAGTTACTCAGGAGGCTGAGATGGGAGGATTGCTTGAGCCAGGGAGGCTGAGGCTGCAGTGGAGCTGTGTTTGTGTCACTTTACCCCAGCCTGGGTGATAAAGCAAGATCTGGTCTCAAAATAAATTTTTTTTTTTTTTTTTTTTTTGAGACAGAGTTTTGCTCTTGTTACCCAGGCTGGAGTACAAACGATCTCGGCTCACCGCAACCTCCGCCTCCTGGGTTCAGGCAATTCTCCTGCCTCAGCCTCTTGAGTAGCTGGGATTACAGGCATGTGCCATCCAGCCCAGCTAATTTTTTGTATTTTTTTTAGTAGAGACGGGGTTTCACCGTGTTGACCAGGATGGTCTCGATCTCTTGACCTCGTGATCCACCCGCCTCGGCCTCCCAAAGTGCTGGGATTACAGACGTGAGCCACCGCGCCCGGCCCTCAAAATAAAAATTTTAAAACCAAACTGTACCTTAAAAAATGACAGTATGAGCCGGGCGCGGTGGCTCAAGCCTGTAATCCCAGCACTTTGGGAGGCCGAGGCGGGTGGATCACGAGGTCGAGAGATCGAGACCATTCTGGTCAACATGGTGAAACCCCGTCTCTACTAAAAATACAAAAAATTAGCTGGGCATGGTGGCGCGTGCCTGTAATCCCAGCTACTCAGGAGGCTGAGGCAGGAGAATTGCCTGAACCCAGGAGGCGGAGGTTGCGGTGAGCCGAGATCGCGCCATTGCACTCCAGCCTGGGCAGCAAGAGCGAAACTCCGTCTCAAAAAAAAAAAAAAATGACAGTATGATAATCGTGAATTGAATTATGTACTATTTTTGAAAATTAAATTTTGAGATAATGGTATAATATATTAACAGGTTTTTGAATTGTGCCTATTCTGAAAAACCATCTTTTGTACATAAGAATGATTGCTGTTTGAATATTTTACATAGAATATTTTAGAGTTAAAAATATTAATGTGAGAATCTAACCTTTCAGAAGTTCAAAGTCTAGTTATCTTAGATATCTTGTTTGAGGACTGTATTTATCCTAGGGCTTTTAGAAAACTTATTTCTAAACACTATATACTGTTGATACATGTTGAGATATATTGTGAAGCAGAGGGTTAGAAGCAGACCTCTGTCTAGCAGAACTATTACAAATCCATGACTTCAACATATTAATGTTGTAGTGTTTCCTAACGTTGAAAGTTTGGTGTTAGAAAGTTTTAAATTCTGTGAACTCAGTGTGTATTAAAAATTCACCTCTATGTTCTTTTTCTGTACCTTTTCTCCCCAGGCTGGTGCTTGAGTTCAGTCTCCTGTCTTACGCTTTTGGCAAATTTCCTACTGTTGTTTGGACCTGGTGGATCATGTTCCTGTCTACATTTTCAGTTCCGTATTTTCTGTTTCAATGTTGGGCCACTGGCTACAGCAGGAGTTCTCATCCACTGATCCATTCCCTCTTCCATGGCTTTCTTTTCATGGTCTTCCAGATTGGAGTTCTAGGTTTTGGACCAACCTACGTTGTCTTAGCATACACACTGCCACCAGCTTCCCGGTTCATTGTTATATTCGAGCAGGTAAGATTTTAAGTGTTACCCAAAGCGATGCTATTCGCTCAGCTAAAATAATAATGATGATGACAGACTGATACTATTATTTTTAGCTGTATTAACTTGGATAGATTTTCATATATTGTTCTTGGTGTCATTATCTGTAAAATTGTTCAACTAGTATCATCTCATCTCTTAAGTTTCATTCTAGCTTCCATGTTCTCTGAATTTTTGAGAAATGAAGTAAATTACATTGAACGGTTTTTGATGCATTAAGATTTTGTTCCTGAATACTTTTTGTAAAAGTCACTTAAATTATAAAATATTTTTGTAATTAAAAACACTTTTGAAATGTCAGATTCATTGTTTTGTCATGTAACGATTTTCATCTAAATAAAGGATTTATTTTAATTTGTTTATATATTCGTCAGGATTTTCTGATTTTATTGGCTGGCTGTGATGTGTTTGACTAATAGAAGGGACACTTGCAGGAGACTTTCTCTGAGCAGACATCTTTTTCCTCTTTCTTTTGTAGATTCGTTTTGTAATGAAGGCCCACTCCTTTGTCAGAGAGAACGTGCCTCGGGTACTAAATTCAGCTAAGGAGAAATCTAGTATGTAATTTCTTTCTCTCATTCTTTCTGTCTCTTTTCCTTTCTTTTCTTTCCTTGTGTAATTTCATTAGCTAGAGGATTATTGACTGGATAGTCACCCTTTGTTGTTTACTGGGATGTCACATTATATGATGTAGAGATTGTGTTTGATTTCAAATACGTATGATCCATTGATTTTGAGGACTACTTGTTTCCTGAGTATTCCTTCTTTGCCCTTGAACCTACAATTTTAAAAAATTGATGATCTTTTGTAACTTTGCATTATTTTTATGGAATGTTAATAGCCCCATTACACCTGTGTCTGCCTATTCTTTGCAAATTGTTGCTTCACACTCTAGAAGTTATCCCAGTCACAGGAATGACTGGGTTTAAAGAGATTGGTAATACTCATTTAGTACAAGAATAAGAAACCATTCAGGAGACCAGGAAAAAAGAACATGAGCTGATAAATTATTGTATTCTTCCCTGTTCTGTGCTTCCTTATTTTCCCCTCTCTATTTTTGCTGTGAAAAATCAAAGAGCCTCTGATCTAACCATGGTTTTCCTTTTCTAGGCACTATTCCAATACCTACAGTCAACCAGTATTTGTACTTCTTATTTGCTCCTACCCTTATCTACCGTGACAGCTATCCCAGGTAATGGCACTATGAAGCAGGAATGTGGTAAGCACCAGAAGTGTGGCATGAGTGAGGCAGGGTGGGTAAGCAAGGGCCAGGCCATGTAGGGACATAGAAAATAGAGAATGAGTTTTCATTTTTTGTCTGGCCTGGGAAGCCTTAAATGGTGATTAGAGAAGTCTAATAGATTATAGTAATTCTTGACAGAATTACAAAGTATTTTATATGGTCATAAATGATGTTCTGTGTGTAAAACCATTATTTATTTATTTATTTTTTCCGAGACGGAGTCTCGTTCTGTCACCCAGGCTGGAGTGCAGTGGTGCGATTTTGGCTCCCTGCAACCTCTGTCTCCTTGGTTCAGGCGATTCCTCCTGCCTCAGCTTCCTGAGTAGCTTGCATTACAGGTGTGCGCCACCACGCCTGGTTAGTTTTTTTGTATTTTTAGTAGAGACAGGGTTTCACATATTGGCCAGGCCGATCTTGAACTCCTTGCCTCAGGTGATCTGCCCACCACTGGCTTCCAAAGTGCTGGGATTACAGGTGTGAGCCACTGCGCCTGGCCAAAAAACACTAATTGTGAGGGTGAGTCTTTTTTCAATTTCTTACTTTATTTAGAAAACTTATTTTTGTTTCTTCTTTTTCAGGACTCCCACTGTAAGATGGGGTTATGTTGCTATGCAATTTGCACAGGTAAGTTTTTGTGACTGCCTAAGGCATGTTGATTAGGAGATGGGGATTCATGTTTATGATAATAATATAATCTACTTAAATCTACTGGTAGCTAAGAATGCTTTCTGTTGACAGTATGCAGTCTTTTAAACTATTTCCAGTACAGTAAATGGTGTTTATTTTGCCAACATCAAAAGTAATTTTCTTTAATGAAAGAATGTATTATTTTATAAAGTAATTGGAATTGGTTATTTCAGTAAGCATAAATTTCCCCCTTCCTTCCTGTTTTTTGAGGAAGGTGTATATGTATGTGGGTATGGTCTGACGCTTCCCCATTTTTCCCTTCCACCTCCATCAGAACCATTGATCCTGGAAGATAGATCCCATTTTAAGTTTGTGTCTCAATCAAATGCCCATTTATGTGAAATAAGTTCTTCGGTTATGGGTTTTTTGTTGTTGTTGTTGTTGTTGTTGTTGTTTTTGAGATGAAGTCTCACTCTGTCACCTAGGCTGAAGTGCAATGGTGCAATCTTGGCTCACTGCATTCTTTGCTTCCCTGGTTCAAGTGATTCTCCTTCATCAGCCACCTAAGTAGCTGGGATTACAGGTGCCTGCCACCATGCTCGGCTAATTTTTGTATTTTTAGTAGAGATGGGGTTTTACCATGTTGGCCAGGCTGATCTCAAACTCCTGACCTCAGGTGATCCATCTGCCTCAGCCTCCCAAAGTGCTGGGATTACAGGCCTGAGCGGCTGCTCCCAGCCATATAATAAGTTTTGTTTTTTTGTTTTGAGATAGAGTCTCACTCTGTGACCCAGGCTAGAGTGCAGTGGCACGATCTAGGCTCACTGCAACCTCCGCGTCTCCTAGGTTCAAGTGATTCTTCTGCCTCAGCCTCCTGAATAGCCGAGACTATAGGCATGCAACACCATGCCAGGCTAATTTTTGTATTTTTAGTAGAGGCGGGGTTTCACCTTATTGGTCAGGCTGGTCTGGAACTACTGATGTTGTGATCTGCCCGCCTTGGCCTCCCAAAGTGCTGGGATAACAGGCGTGAGCCACTGTGCCCAGCCCATATTAGAAGTGTTAAGCAGCAGGAAAAACAGGTCCTAAGAGTAAGCTCTTTTAAAAGTATCATTTGGTAAAGGGTTAGGAAAAGTGATGGTAGAAACTAGGCTTATTTATATACTAGTGTTAAGTGGAATACATATTCGAATGTTACTTTAAGGGTGACATATGCACTTTCTTTTGGAGGAAAAAATTGCCTTCCGCCTGATCAAGCCATCATTATTATAATTCTATCTCTGTTATGTTCCAGGTCTTCGGTTGCTTTTTCTATGTGTACTACATCTTTGAAAGACTTTGTGCCCCCTTGTTTCGGAATATCAAACAGGAGCCCTTCAGCGCTCGTGTTCTGGTCCTCTGTGTATTTAACTCCATCTTGCCAGGTATCATGGGTACTTATTAATTTGGTCATGCCCAAATTCACGAGGAAAATAGAAAGCTATTTGCCTATGAGCACCTTTGTTTTGCCTACTTCTTTGTCTAGACTTCTGTACATCTATACCCATCTTGACCTATTTTGCATCTACTTTATAAATGAAGTATCCTTCTTTTTTTTTGAGACAGAGCCTTGCTTTGTTGCCCAGGCTGGAGTGCAGTAGTGCAATTTCGGCTCACCGCAACCTCCACCTCTGGGGTTGAAGTGATTCTCCTGCCTCAGCCTCCTGAGTAGCTGGGATTACAGGTGCATGACATCATGCCCCACTAAGTTTTTTTTTTTTTGTATTTTTTTTTTTTTTTAATTAGAGATAGGGTTTCACCATGTTGGCCAGGGTGGTCTCAAACTCCTGACCTTAGGTGATCTACCTGCCTAGGCCTCCCAGAGTGCTAGGATTACAGGTGTGAGCCACTGAGCCCGGCCATGAAGTGTCCTTCTTCCAGTCTCAGGTCAGTCTTTCATCTTCTGGCTTTCAGTCAGGCTGTGCTTTCTGTGACGATGGATAGTCCACATTGATGCTGTGTCTTCCTGTTCACTATTCAGTTTATTGTAATCTTGCTCCTGATTCCACAAAGGCACTTAAATACCCTTTGTTGAAATTACTAGTAACCTCCAGTTTCTTAATCCAGTGGATGGATTAAGGTGACCTCCATGAAGCATTGGATGCTGCTGACCGCATTTTGAAATCTCTCGTGTCACTATTTTCTTTTTTTTTTTTTTTTTTGAAACTGGGTCTCCTGGGTCTCTCTTTGTCACTCAGTCTGAATGCAATGGTGTGATCACGGCTTACTGTAGCCTTGACCTCTTGGGCTAAAGTGATCCTCTCACCTCAGTAGCTGGGACTACAGGTGCATGCCACCATGCCTGGCTAAGTTTTTAGTTTTATAGAGATGGTGCATCCCTGTGTTGCCCAGCCCATTCTCAATCTCCTGGGCTCAGCCTCCCAAAGTGCTGGGATTACAGGCTTGGGCCACCATGCTTGGCCTCTTGCCACTATTTCTTATTTTCCTCCTGTCTACCAGCCATACCTCGATTTCTTAAATTTATTTGTTGCATTCTTTTTTGTCTATTGTAGAGATGTATGAGTACCTAGTACTATTCCAGGTGCAGAGGACTCAGCAGTGAACAAGACACGTATAATGTTTACACTCTGGGAGCTTGTGTTTTATGGTTTCCCTTACTTTTCCTCTTTTCTTTTTCTTTTTTTTTTTTTGAGACAGAGTTTCACTCTTGTTACCCAGGCTGGAGTGGTGCAATGGCGCGATCTCGGCTCACCGCAACCTCTGTCTCCTGGGTTCAAGCAATTCTCCTGCCTCAGCCTCCCGAGTAGCTGGGACTACAGGCGTGTGCCACCATGCCCAGCTAATTTTTTTTTGTATTTTTAGTTGAGACAGGGTTTCACCATTTTGACCAGGATGGTCTCAATCTCTTGACCTTGTGATCCACCCGCCTCGGCCTCCCAAAGTACTGGGATTATAAGCGTGAGCCACCGCGCCCGGCCTAACTTTTCTTCTTTTCTTTACCCCCTAAATGTTGGTAATGTTTTCTGTTATCACCTTCTCTTTCTTTATTCTCTTGCATTCCTCTTCTAGTAACCCTTCCTGGCTGTCCCTAAAATAGAGTATGTGTTACATACTCGAGTGTCTTCCTCCCTAGGCTGTAAAGTTATTAAGATCAAGGATTGTGTTTTATAGTCAGTCTCTCATATTGTCTGGTACATAGTTGGTGCTCCGTAAATATATCTTTTTAAATAAATGGGTGAAGGGGTGGACATATAAATGGATGTTTGACAACATAGTGTAATATGTACTATATAGGTAGTATAAGCAAAATGCTTATGGACTTTGTTTTATATTAGAGATAACATTTGATATTGAGAATTGAAAAATAGGTATTTTTCTGGTAGAGATTGGTGCAAAGGTCATTCTAGGTAGTGGGATGGATGCAAGGGCATGGAGCATTCTGGAATGGCATAAACCAGGTGTGGATGATGTTTACAGCACTTAGAGGGTAGAGTCATTGGAGATATGTTTAGAATGTTATCCGTGTCACTGTGTTAACCATGTTACTATTAATATTTTGGACTGGTTAGTTCTTCGGAGTGGCACTCTTCTGCATTGTAGCATAAACTGTTTAGCAGCGTCCTGGCCTCTTATAACTAGATACCAGGGGCACAACTCCCTTTTCCTCTGGTTGTCACAGCACTGGTACAGTGGCTTGCACCAGTAGGCCCAGCTACTCTGGAGGCTGAGGTGGGAAGATCACTTGAGCTTAGGAGTTAGAGTCCAGTCTGGGCAACATAGTGAGACCCTGTTGCTTAAAAATAAAAAGTGTCTACAATTTCAAATGTCCTTTTGGTGGCGGGGGGGTGGGGGGCGCAAAATCTCTCCCAGTTTTAAACAGCTGTTTAAGATGGGGGCATGGGGGCCAGAGTTTTAAAGGGCCTTGGGTACCAAGTTAAGCCATGTATCTAGGCATTTCTTAAAAACAGACTGGGTCATCTGTCATTTGTTGAACCCACTTTCAAGGAAAGTACTATTTTAAAATTCAGATAATTAACTCCAAAAGTATATCATCCCTGGAATGCATAAACTGAAATAACTTATATTTTATAATCCCAGCTAGACAAATAATGACATATAATTAGTTGCTTGGCTTGTGAGCTATTTGGAAAGACTGTTAATATTGCTTATCTTATTTTTAGGTGTGCTGATTCTGTTCCTTACTTTTTTTGCCTTTTTGCACTGCTGGCTCAATGCCTTTGCTGAGATGCTACGCTTTGGTGACAGGATGTTCTATAAGGTAGTACATATTCAGACTTAGCTTTCTTTTCGCATTTTATCATCTTCCTCATTAAGTATTTCAACGTTGTTGGCTAATGTCACCAACCTTTCACACAAACATTGTGAAATAATGTTCTTTTCTACAAATTTTGCCAATTATTATCTAAAATTCAGTTATAGATATAACTAGCATAGCCTTGTGTTTTCTTCAGTCTCTGATATCTGCTCTCTTAACATAAGCACATGGTTTTTGCTGGATCCTTCGAGGATATATTGGTGATTACGGTAGGAAAGTGTTTGTTCAGAGCACACCGTGAGACTTCCCTGAGTGTTCATTCATTTGAAATGGACTGTCTAGTTCTGTAGGAATGACCTCAGCAAATTATTCCATTTAAGACAACTGAGCAGTTCATGAGGGAAATAACTTATCCCTCCTTTGTTTTTGTTTTTTTTCTTTTTTTTGAGACAGAGTTTCGCTCTTGTTACCCAGGCCGGAGTGCAATGGCACGATCTCGGCTCACCGTAACCTCCGTCTCCTGAGTTCAAGCAATTCTCCTGCCTCAGCCTCCCGAGTAGCTGGGACTACAGGCACGCGCCACCATGCCCAGCTAATTTTTGTATTTTTAGTAGAGACGGGGTTTCACCATGTTGACCAGGATGGTCTCCATCTCTTGACCTCGTGATCCACCCACCTCAGCCTCCCAAAGTGCTGGAATTATAGGCGTGAGCCATCACGCCCGGCCTATGACCCTACCTAAAGTTCTCTTTGAGTTTTGGTTGTTATTGGCAACACTCTAAGTCTACCAACTTTTTTCTCAAAGAAACACTAAGTGTGGATTGCAGATTTTAGATATCTGATTTTATTCATCTGATCTTAAAATTGGGAGCAAGAAATACATATATAGAGACACCAGGACTTTGAGGTAGCCACAATCTCACTGTTTGGGTAACTTAAATTTTGCCAGTTATGATAATCACCAAACAGCTGTCTAGTGTTAGCACTCTATCTGGTCTTCATGACCATAGAATTTTCTCATGACATTCTAGCAAGGTAAGCGGGGTGGGTTTTACTACTGCTGTTTAGATGAGCAGTAGATTTAAATGATTCTGTGTCTTCTGCATGAACCTAGTAACTTAATCATATTTAGTATGAGAATTCATGTCATATTCAACACTAATAACCAAAATGCCTTTGAAGATTTTTCTGTCATCAGTATATGAACCAACAGTTTATCACAATATACTCTGGTTTTTCTGCTACATGTGTTCTTTGGGAAAGTCAGAGGTTTTGCTTTTGGAGCATGTGTGTGTGTTTTATACCTTTACTTTTTCCCTCAGGATTGGTGGAACTCCACATCATACTCTAACTATTACAGAACCTGGAATGTAGTTGTCCATGACTGGCTGTATTACTATGCTTACAAGGACTTTCTCTGGGTAAGCAGCAAGATTAAGTTGATGTTATTTAAGAAATGGAGATTATTTTTCAGAAAGTATTAGTATTATACAGCTGGAAGAAGTTACACTGGATTGCTCATGATGAAAGGGTGATAGTATCTTTTCAGTTTTCTTTTGAGTTATTTAGGTCTGGAAACCTTATTTTAGTATTGCTTAGAAACCACTGTGTACAGTAGTAGGTCTAAAACTGTGTCTTTGCTTTGGATTTTATCTTACATAACAATGTAAGAGTGCATGGAGGTCATTGGAGGAGCTGAAGTGATCCACCCATAATCGATAATTTCTTTTTTTTTTCTTTTCTTTCTTTTTTTTTTTTTTTTTTTTTTTTTAAGAAAGTCAAGGCAATGTTTTATTTGTACAGAGTTTAAGTTTAAATTCATAGGTTACTCAAATCCAGTATACCTGGAAGCCAAAATACCAAAAAGGCAAGGATTTGGTGAAAAGGATAATTTCTTAGGAATTTCATTGCCAACAAATAATCTCCCTCTGGTCTTTTTCATTTGTTTTTCTTTGTTAAAGATAGAGAAACCCTTTTCTGTGAGAAATACCTTTGTGTGGATTTATATCTCTCCAATCAGTGACACCTGGCTTTGAGATATTCTTTAGAGCAGAATGTACTTTGATGAGATGTAATCTTGAATCTCCTGGTTGATTAACACTGGTATCTGGATTACAGTTTTTATTAAGTGAGGGCACCATTTGGCTTAGTGATAACATCTTTTTTTTTTTTTTTTTTTTTTTTTGAGATGGAGTTTCGCTCTTGTTACCCAGGCTGGAGTGCAATGGCGCGATCTCGGCTCACCGCAACCTCCGCCTCCTGAGTTCAGGCAATTCTCCTGCCTCAGCCTCCTGAGTAGCTGGGATTACAGGCATGCGCCACCATGCCCAGCTAATTTTTTGTATTTTTAGTAGAGACGGGGTTTCACCATGTTGACCAGGTTGGTCTCGATCTCTTGACCTCGTGATCCACCCACCTCGGCCTCCCAAAGTGCTGGGATTACAGGCTTGAGCCACCGCGCCCGGCAGTGATAACATCTTTTGGTGCAAATAGCATTGTGTTAATATTTGAGTGCTACTTCTGTCATTCAAGTGTAGTTTCACATATGGGTAAGGCAAGCCCTGTCTCCTTTTGAAATCTTAGTTTTGTTACGTATAAAATGGGAGAGGACACTTGCCTCATCTGCCATACAATGTTACTCTAAAGACTGAAATTTGGTATGTTTCATTTATATAGGAAAACTATGTTGTCAATTATAATAACTTACAAACATAAGGTATTGATGTTTTTGAAAGTAGATCTTTGAACAATAATAAGTTTGTAAACATATATGAGTTGTAATTATTTTAATAGGCTTGGATTAATTTAAGGAGTAGACTTAGAAAATTAAGTATAAATATAATTAAATAGATGCCTTTAGCATATGATAATTTTACGTACTATGTAGTTCATGCTTGGTTTAAATTTTTAAAAGTACTTTGTAATTTTTTTTTCTTTAGTTTTTCTCTAAGAGATTCAAATCTGCTGCCATGTTGGCTGTCTTTGCTGTGTCTGCTGTAGTGCACGAATATGCCTTGGCTGTTTGCTTGAGCTTTTTCTATCCCGTGCTCTTTGTGCTCTTCATGTTCTTTGGAAGTAAGTATCTTGGCATGCGAGCACTGGGTACTAACTATGCTAAAAGAGAAAACCAAATAGATTCTAATCAATGTAGGGGAACTAGTTAGTAGTAGTAACATTTTCAGGTAGTACTTGTTTATCAGATGGTCAGAATATTGACTTTGAATAATTATACACAGTTCCATCTCCAGATATTTACACTTTGAAGTAGGGAAGTGAACTAGGTAATCTCATGAAGACCATTGATGACGCCGATTTGGTAGGTCATGGAAGTTACATATGTAAACAGCTTTCCCATTCATAAACATTGTCAGTATGCATCCCCTGGAAAACTGACCATTTTTTAAGTAAGAGGGAAAAGTTAGAATATGAATATTCTAATTCCATGAAATTTATATACACATGTTCTGAAAACACTGATTTCTTGTTAGTTAACTGATTTTAACACTGGAGCTTTATTTTTCCTTATAGAAACAGTGAACAGAATAAAATATATATATATGTATATATAAACAGTTGATACTGTGATTATTAGATGATAACAGCAGATATCTGAGGCCCCTCCTCTTCTAATAAATTATGTTTTGATAACTGTATATTTCTTTTGTTTATTGTTTTCTTTGAGACAGAGTTTCACTCTCATCACCCAGGCTGGAGAGCAGTGGTACAATCTCAGCTCACTGCAACCTCTGCCACCTGGGTTCAAGTGATTCTTCTGCCTCAGCCTCCCAAGTGGCTGGGATTACAGGCACACACCACCACACCCGGTTGATTTTTGTATACTTAATAGAGATGGGGTTTTCCCATCTGGCCAGGCTGGTCTCGAACTTCTGACCTCTGATAACTGTATATTTCTTTGTTGCCTTCCTGTCTTTAGTGGCTTTCAACTTCATTGTCAATGATAGTCGGAAAAAGCCAATTTGGAATGTTCTGATGTGGACTTCTCTTTTCTTGGGCAACGGAGTCATACTCTGCTTTTATTCTCAAGAGTGGTATGCACGTCAGCACTGTCCTCTGAAAAATGTGAGTCACCAGTCTGGTTGGTGTGCAAAAGAACCTGTTTGTCCTCTGATGATGAGAGTCGGTGGGCAATGTTGAGGAGGGTAGTGGTGGAGATGATGATGAATTAGTGTCAAAGAGAGGGAAATGAGTCGTAAAAGCTTTAGTGTATTGTCTGATTTTGTACTTGAAGTTTTTCCTTTTTTTAAGTTTTCTTCATGTTTAACTCCCCTAGTTTTTGGTTTTCTTCTTCTAGTGCTTTTTCTTTAGCCCCTTCTAATTTTCTGTCTCCCGGAACTGTAAATATTCTCCAGGGTTTTCCTAATGCCGTGTATGTCCCTACTACCACCACCTAAAACATAGCCTTTTTTTTAGCCTCTTTCTTCTAAATAAACTCATGTAAAAATAGTGGATAACACTGAGATGCCTTTCATTTCTCTTGATTCTATTTTTTGTTTTTTTGTTGTTGTTTTTTTTTTTTTTTGGTAATTATATTCATGTTTCATTTATTCTTAGGACTTTAGTTTTTAGCTATACATGGGTACAGATTTTAGGAGGATACTTTTTTTTTTTTAAAGACTTTTATTTTCAAGTAACATAGTATAGGACATAGACTGAGGAATTTCCCAGCAAACACTCTGGTTAATTTAATTGATATGATCTAGTTAATTAGATCTACTAGCACTAGCTGAATGTACTGCTTATAGTTATGGATAGAATTTCATGATGGAAACACCCTAAGAAGTAGGATTGCCAGGCTTCTTGTCTATATAGGACATGTCCTGTATTTAATACTTTTGCCCTGCTTCCTGTATTGGCTTTCTTAGAATACCCTAAATTCTTATATTTTGCCTTTTTCAGTAAATTACAAAAAATTCGGCAGATACAGTTGTTTGGTCTCAAGTTCATCTAGTCATCTGTACTTGTATTTGCTAAATTTGGTGGCCCTACTAAGATGTCATTCAATCCCTACAACTTTCCAGGTTCAGAGGGGATGCCTTCTTGATATATTTCCTGGGTATTTCTCATAGGCACCTGTAACTGAAGATGTCCATAATAAAATTAATCAGTTGCCTCTCCAAAGTTTCCCCTCTTTCTGTGTACCCTGTTTGTGTTAGGCTGCCTCAACTCTCCCTCCTTATTTCCTGTTAATCTAGTTTGTGCATCTGAACTAATTGCTCTTGACTGTCCCTGGTCAACCAGATTCCACATGTTAGATTTTATTCTCCTAGCAAAATCCAGTTTGGATGCCACATCTTCCATGAAGATTTTTCAAATTCTTGCTTCCCTCTCTTTCCTATTTCTGAACTTTTGTAGTGCTTCATCTGCTCCTCCTTTAGATAGTTCAGTAATTTTAAACCTTGTATTAGTCATATATATATTCATACATATATTTGTCATGTATATATTTATCATCCTTAACTACCATTTAGATTTTAAGGTACTAAAAGTGGGCTGTACTAAAATAAAAGATGCAGAAAGAAATAGTGCCTGTTTAGAAATTGGTCAAAAGTCCACGCAATTGTATATAGTTTACTGGACTTTAAAAGCTTTATGTGAAGCATCTAAATTGAATAAATCTGTGTTATAGATAAAAGTACAGAACATCTTTTGGAATACCTTGAGGGTTATTGAAATGGTGGGAGGCATTTTAGAGATGTACGATGTATTAATATTAATTAACCCGTCTACCTCCTCACCTCATCTACTCTGTACACAAATAAATTATTTTTCCCTTCTTATTTTTCCCCATTGTAGCCCACATTTTTGGATTATGTTCGGCCACGTTCCTGGACTTGTCGTTACGTGTTTTAGAAGCTTGGACTTTGTTTCCTCCTTGTCACTGAAGATTGGGTATTCTCCCTGATTTGGAGCCAGCCGTTTCCAGCTGTTACTGAAGTTATCTGTGTTATTTGGACCACTCCAGGCTTTACAGATGACTCACTCCATTCCTAGGTCACTTGAAGCAGAACTGTTGGAAGTTCACTGGAATCTTGTACACTTAAGTAGAGCAGAACTTTTTCGTGGGGGTGGGAGGGGAGAGAAAGCAGACTAATAGCTGAAGTAATGACAGATTGTTGCTGGGTCTTATCAGCTTTATCCCTTGGTACTTAAATCTGTTTTGTTTCTTGACTCCATCTAATCAGAGACTAAACATCATAATTTCTTGGCCACTGAATTAGCCAAAATACTTGTGAAGAAATCACTTAAATACCTCTGGCTGAGAAGTTTTTTCATGCACACTACTGGAATGTATGATGATTAAACATGCAATTGGGGAAGAAAAATATATAGAAGGATTTCTGCTATTTCTAGTAGAAAGAAAATACATTTTTCCAAAGATAATGTTATATATCCCATTTTGTAATTTTTTTGGAAAAAGTTTAGTTCTCAGTTTTTACCTTGTTTTATCTGTAGGTCATGATTTCTGTGAAGCAAAAAGATGCCTTTTACCATGAATTCTTGAGTTTACATAAATGATACTGTATATTAAGGGGATCAGAAGTTGGAAGGACAAAATAAGAGGTAGCAGAGGAAAAAGAAAAACATTTCCTCTTATTTAACTTCCAAAGTAATTTGTAAAAAAGATTTGTAGAGTCAATCATGTGTTTAAATTATTTTATCACAAACTTACCATGGAAGATACTCCTTTTTAACTTTTTGGTAATAACTTCTTTGAAGTTATTTAGACATATCCTTTGGAACAATTATTTTATTGTCTAATAAATATTGATTTATCTTGAATTATTTTGCAGACTAGTGAGTCTGTAACGTAGTATTAATCACCTCCACGCATATTAAAGTGATCATTAAGGATGCAGAAGCTGGCTTCTGCATTTGGTCAATTATTACACTTTTAACGGTAGTATGTTGTTAGGTAGAATAAATTAATATATGATTGGTTTCAAGGAAATGTACTCTATTATGTAATACTTTGATTTTATAAGATGCCCTTCTAATACAACGTGTGTAGGAATTATTTTATTTGTATGTATGGGGTATGATTGTAAAGACTGAGCATTGGAAGGGGCATTAGAGACCATGTCGTTCAACTTCCCACCCAAAGAAGTAAGATTTATGAATAATTCAAATGATTGTTGTTACTTGGAACAGCCACTTGAGAGGCTCTCTTGGTATTGTTCAAATTGTTTTAAAGTCAGTTTGAATTTCATAAGAAGGTAAGTAGAGTTAATACTCATGACTTAATTTGAACCACAAGTATCCAGCTTAATCATGTATCTTCTTCATGATACCACTGGCCCAATTTAGGTAACTTTCAAACATTAAATCCAACTTCAGTGGACACAAATACACCTCAAAGGAAGTTATTTTTTAAAAGTATTCTGCATGTTCCCATAGTAGTGTTCTGCACCACAGTATTGTAATTGTAATGGAACCATAACTTCCTAACTAGTTTAGCTTTAATACAGCTTGTAATTATTGGCATTTTTCTTAAAATGAATCAGTCTCTTGAATTTATAACTGCATTTAAAATATATTGAGAACAGATTGGTCTAAGACTTGGTTATGAGTAAGCCAATCTTTTAAATCTAGAGAATGGAAGTTTTAGGTTTATATTTCTGTTAAAAAATACTATAGATGTGACTCTTATGAGAAGACTTTGTTGCTCTGTAGTGTTTCTGAATACTGTATTTGCTGGATTGATCAAGGCTATTTTTCAAAAAGCTCTCTACTTCCTGTTTTTTTTTGTTGTTGTTTTTTTGAGATGGAGTCTTGCTCTGTTGCCCAGGCTGGGGTGCAATGGCACAATCTCGGCTAACTGCAGCCTCCACCTCCCAGGTTCAAGTGATTCTCCTGCCTCAGCCTCCTGAGTAGCTGGGATTACAGGCAGGCGCTGCCACGCCCAGCTAAATTCTGTATTTTCAATTGAGATGGGGTTTTACCATGTTGGTCAGGCTGGTCTTGAACTCCTGACCTCGTGCTCCGCCCACCTTGGCCTCCCAAAGTGCTGGGATTACAGGCGTGAGCCACTGTGCCTGGCCTCTGCTTCCTCTTATTAGTGATTTTTCTGCCCAAGATTGTGACAACAAATGACATGTAGAACTACAGACTGTTTAGAATGTTAAGACTGTTCTAAGAAACTTTCAAAAACAGTAAACACTTCAAAGAATGGTCACTTTCTGTGAAAGAAATGGTTTGATAGCCATAATCTTATTGCTAGCTGCTTTTAGCAAAAGTCTTTTCTTGAAACCACCACCTGTACTTTTTAAACAAATAAAAACTAACATCTCTTGCTAATGTGTTCCAGGAAGATTTATTTTTTTCTATTTTGCTCTTGTGCTGAAAATTATTTTCACATATAGGATACTTTTTTCCTTCTGAAAAGTAATAAACTTTTTGTTTCTGTAAGACGTAGTAATGAAAGTAACTGTTATTTTGGGCATATTAACCAACAGAACAACTATGTAGTCTGTATTTCACTTTCTCATTAGATCTCTAACTTGACCTTCTAGTACCTTTATGTTAGACTCTTTCATTGTCAATCCTGGATAATGATGCAAAATGGAATTTTGTTTTGTTTGTTGGTAGATTCATGTAACTACAACTGTCCGGGTTAAGTTGCCTGCCTCATGTTAGAATTTAATTAGAAAACTGAGGTTGCTTTATTATTATTATTATTATTATTATTATTATTATTATTATTTTTACAGAGTCTTGCTCTGTTGCCCAGGCTAGTTTTTTTCTTGTACAGATGGGGTTTCATCATGTTGCCCAGGCTGGTCTCAAACTCCCGGACTCAAGAGATCTATTTGCCTTAGCCTTCCAAAGTGCTGTGATTACAGGTGTGAGCCATGGCTCCTGGCTCCTGGCTCCTGGCTCCTGGCTCCAGAGTAAATTTTTTAATGGAAGATAGCTCATATTTCTTTTGTGTTTCTGTTTTTAAAGAGATAGGGTCTTGCTGAGTTACCCAGGCTGGAGGGTAGTAGCATGAGCACAGCTCACTGCAATCTCAAACTCCTGGACTCAAAAAGTGCTCTGGAACACCTAGAACTACAAGTGCCTGCCACCACACCCAGCTAGTTTCTTTGTTTTTTGTAGAGATGGAGTCTCACTATACTCCCCAGCTCAAACTTCTCACTCAAGTAAACCTCCCACTGCTGAAAGCTTTGGGATTGCAGGCATGAGCCACCATGCTAGGCCCATCCTTTTGTTTAATAAAGTTTCAGTGACATGCTTACTAATCCTTTGCAAAATTTCATTTATGTAACACTACCTAATGCAATGCTGCTTATGGTATGTATATATACACTGTATATGCACAAAGATCTGTTGTGGGCATGGTTTTTATGTATCTTATCTCTAGGCTTTACGGCTCTGAAATGGAGGGAACTGGATATATATGTTTTCAGGAATAAAGTGAATGTTTTGAGTGAAGTTTATATAAGGATTTGACTGCTTTTTAACATTATTAAAGTTTCTATCAGGTAATACAGTGTTGGGACTGTTTGTTGAAATAAAATGTTACATATAGCCGGTTGTGGTGGCTCATGCTTGTAATCCCAGTAATTTGGGAGGCTAAGGCAGGAGGATTGCTTAAGCTTAGAAGTTTGAGACCAGCCTGGGAAACATGACAAAATCCTGTCACCACAAAAAATACAGAAACTAGCCAGCAGGGTGGTGCACATTGTATTCCCAGCTACTCAGTAGGCTGAAGTGGGAAGATGGCTTCAAAGCTGGGAGATGGAGGCTCTGTGACCTGTGACCTGTGACCACACCACTTTATTCCTCAAAACATCCAGTTCCCTCCATTTCAGAGCCACGGGTAACAGAGCGAGACCCTGTCTCAAAAAACAAGTTACATAAAAGCCCAGTTTAAAGACAGGATAACATGCAGCTACCCTAGTTGAAACAAAACGTGTATCCCTTCTTTCCCACCCTGAATTTCATGCCTAGTTTGAAAATCACTAGACAGTAACAACAAAGTTGATAATCTTTAGGTTGGTAGGAAAGTTATGTAATCGATACAGTCTACTAAATCCCCGTATGTTTTTGGTAAAATACAAAGATTTAATAGCTAATTTGGACTTAAGAAATTGGGTTAATTTCACGAGTGCATATCACTTTTGACTATATTAGTCAAGCATATTATTAAAGTTTAAAAAAATCTAAGACTTCTTCTATACTATTTTTTTTTTCCAGAGTGCTGTCTTCCTTATTTCTACATTACTACATTCACATTTCTGCTGTCAACAAGCCCTAATGGAGTGATAAACTTTAAGCTAGTAGACACTGCACCATGCTTTGTGGTGGCGTTTTCTGAAATGGAATGGTAGCTGTACTTCCTGTTTGTTTTTAAATACCTTTGAAACAGACAGTTCATGCACCTCATCGTTTAGAGATGCAGTTTGAATTTCCATGGGAAAATGTGCCAATTTGGGGTTGGGAAAGGAGCTGAACCCCGAATCAAGACTCTGCCGTTTGGGGGTAGTGCCGCAGATTCCTGCATCTGTATCTTTCCAGTTTGTGTGTTAATCCATAGTGTTCCGAGCAGCAGAAGGGTCATGTAAGTCTAAAGTTCTTATTAAAGGTTTTTCTATAAATAAAGACGTCTTTTCTGATTCATTCTTTTTTTTTTTCTTTTCTGATTCATTCTTGTATATTCTTTTCCCGAATTCCTATTCCTGCCGCCCCCTGCAAGTCCTTGTCTGATCACTGTTACCAATACTTTGTTTAGTAGGAGTTGGTTGTATTAGCATTAACTTAACATTTTTTTAAATTTAAAAATACACAAAAATGGCAAAATACTGTACATGTGGATGTGGTAAATATATTTGGAAGAAACCTAGTCTGTTTTGTTTCATTTTTTGAGACGGAGTTTTGCTCTTTGTTGCCCAAGCTGGAGTGCAGTGGCATGATCTCAGCTCCTGGGTGCAACCTCCACCTCCTGGGTTCAAGCGATTCTCCTGTCTCAGCCTCCTGAGTAGCTGGGGTTACAGGTGCCTGCCACCACACCCATATAATTTTTTTTTTTTTTTTTTTTTTTTTGTATTTTTAGTAGAGACAGGGTTTCACCATGTTGGCCAGGCTGGTCTTGAACTCCTGACCTCAGGTGATCTGCCTGCCTCAGCCTTCCAAAGTGCTGGGATTACAGGCATGAACCACTGTCCCTGGCCAAAAACCTAGTCTGTTTTATTTTTTTATGTTTTTGAGACAGAGTCTCATTCTATTGCCCAGGACAGAGTGCAGTGGTGCAATCTCAGCTTACTGCAACCTCCACCTCCTGGGTTCAAGCCTCTCCAGGAGCTGGGACCACAGGTGTGCACCGCCATGTCTGGCTAATTTATGTATTTTTAGTAGAGATGTGGTTTTGCCATATTGCCCCGGCTGGTCTTGAACTGACCTCAGGTGATTCACCCGCCTCAGCCTCCTAAAGTGCTGGGATTACAGGTGTAAGCCACTGTGCCTAGACAGAAACCAAGTCTGTTTTAAAAGTAACTTCAAGTGTTTTCAGTATTAACTCTATGGTTCATATTCATAAATGCTGTTCATCTTAATACCAGGCAGCTTTGTATGCTGAATATAGCCAAAAAAGGAGACAAAGAACTGACCATGACTTTCTTGTCTAGGCTAATGAAGGGGAACTGTGTTAAAGATTACAAAGAGGCCGGGCGCGGTGGCTCAAGCCTGTAATCCCAGCACTTTGGGAGGCCGAGGCGGGTGGATCACAAGGTCAAGAGATCGAGACCATCTTGGTCAACATGGTGAAACCCCGTCTCTACTAAAAATACAAAAAAAATAGCTGGGCATGGTGGTGCGTGCCTGTAATCCCAGCTACTCAGGAGGCTGAGGCAGGAGAATTGCCTGAACCCAGGAGGCGGAGGTTGCGGTGAGCCGAGATCGCGCCATTGCACTCCAGCCTGGGTAACAAGAGCGAAACTCCGTCTCAAAAAAAAGAAAGAAAAAAAAAAAAAGATTACAAAGAAATTGTGGGGCCTAGTCGTCACTTTGTATTTGCATCAAGAAAAGCAGTGACAGTGACTCTTCTGCCGCCTCTGCCACCTCCTTCTCCTGAGGTCCTTATTTGTTCCTTGATTTCTTTTGTTCTTGGCCTTTTAAAACTTGTGAAGTGGCTGGGTGCAGTGGCTCATGCCTGTAATCTCAGCACTTTGGGAGGTCAAGGTGGGTGGATCACCTGAGGTCAGGTGTTTGAGACCAGCCTGGCCAATATGGTGAAACTCTATCTGTACTGAAAATATAAAAATCACCTGTGCTTGATGGTGCACACCTGTTACCTCAGCTACTTGGGTGGCTGAGGCATGAGAATAGCTTGAACCTGGGAGGCGGAGATTGCACTGAGCACAGATCACACTTCTGCACTACAGCCTGGGCGACAGAGCTAGACTCCGTCTCAAAAACAGAACAAAACCTGTGAAGGGATCTAAGAAAGAACAGCTCTGCCTCTATTGAGTAGAAATGGACTTTAGGTTTTCAATAAAAAGTGAGAAGCGGCTGGGTGTGGTGGCTCACGCCTATAATCCCAGCACTTTGGGAGGCCGAGGTGGGTGGATCACGAGGTCAAGAGACCGAGACCATCCTGATCAACATCGTGAAACGCCGTCTCTATTAAAAATACAAAAAATTAGCTGGGCGGGGTGGCGCGTGCCTGTAATCCCAGCTACTCAGGAGGCTGAGGCAGGAGAATTGCCTGAACCCAGGAGGCGGAGGTTGCGGTGAGCCGAGATCGCGCCATTGCACTCCAGCCTGGGTAGCAAGAGCGAAACTCCGTCTCAAAAAAAAAAAAAAAAAAAAAGTGAGAAGCCGTTGGCTAAAGTATGCCATTTAAGACTAGGGGAGGCCGGGTGCGGTGGCTCAAGCCTGTAATCCCAGCACTTTGGGAGGCCGAGGCGGCGGGTGGATCACGAGGTCAAGAGATCGAGACCATCCTGGTCAAGATGGTGAAATCCCGTTTCTACTAAAAATACAAAAAATTAGCTGGGCATGGTGGCACATGCCTGTAATCCCAGCTACTCAGGAGGCTGAGGCAGGAGAATTGCCTGAACCCAGGAGGCGGAGGTTGCGGTGAGCCGAGATCGCGCCATTGCACTCCAGCCTGGGTAACAAGAGCGAAACTCCGTCTCAAAAAAAAAAAAAAAAAAAAAACTAGGGGAAACCCATTTGGAGCAAGATAGGTTGTGTCCCCTTCAAAATTCAGCTTTTGCCAATGTGCTGTAATTGAGGCAGTGCCTTTTTTCTTTTTTTTTAGACAGGCTCTGTTATCCAGGCTGGAGTGCAGTGGCGTGATCTGGGCTCACTGCAACCTCTGCCTCCCAAGTTTATGTGATTTTCCTGCCCCAGCCTCCTGAGTAGCTGGGATTACAGGCATTGGCCACCATGCCTGGCTAATTTTTGTATTTTTAGTAGAGATGGGGCTTCACCATGTTGGCTAGTATGGTCTTGAACTCCTGACCTTAGGTGATTAACCTGCCTCGGCCTCCAAAAGTGCTGGAATTACAGGTATCAGCCACTGTGCCCAGCCAAATTTCTCTTTTTTATAAATTACCCAGTCCCAGGTATTCTGTTACGGCAGCTCAGACGAAGAAACCCTTTCTCCAAATAATCTACCCATCATAGGAGCCTATTACAATGAATACTTGACATTGCAACATTTTGTCTAATGAAGCACATATTATAGCAATAGTCAAGGAGTACTCTCTAGTTACCCTTGATGACCTAGCTATACACACCTGGCTGTGCAGTGCCAGAGGTGTGGGAAGGGAGGGGCAAAGCCATAGTGTTGGAATTTTTTCTTTTTCTTTTTGAGACAGAGTGTCACTCTGTCGCCCAGATTGGAATGCAGTAGCGCCATCTCGGCTCACTGCAACCTCTACCTTCCGCGTTCAAGTGACTCTCCTGCCTTAGCCTCCTGAGTAGCTGGGACTACAGGTGTGCGCCACCCTGCCTGGCAATTTTAAAAATATATTTAGGGCCGGGTGCGGTGGCTCAAGCCTGTAATCCCAGCACTTTGGGAGGCCGAGGCGGGTGGATCACGAGGTCAAGAGATCGAGACCGTCCTGGTCAACAAGGTGAAACCCCATCTCTACTAAAAATACAAAAAAAAAAAAAAAAAAAAAAAAAAATTAGCTGGGCATGGTGCGCGTGCCTGTAATCCCAGCTACTCAGGAGGCTGAGGCAGGAGAATTGCCTGAACCCAGGAGGCGGAGGTTGCGGGTGAGCCGAGATCGCACCATTGCACTCCAGCCTGGGTAACGAGCGAAACTCCATCTCAAAAAAAAAAAAAAAAATTTAGTAGAGATGGGGTTTCACCATATTGGCCAGGCTGGTCTTGAACTCTTGATCTTGCAATCCGCCCATTTTAGCCTCACAAAGATTACAGGTATGAGCCACTGCACGCTACCCAGAATTTTTTCTGATGAATTTATAAAAAGAGAGTCCCTTTAGGCTTGGATGGCTATCATCTGGACTCAACCAAATTCATGCATATGATTTATAAAACTGATATAACGGCCGGGCGCGGTGGCTCAAGCCTGTAATCCCAGCATTTTGGGAGGCTGAGGTGGGTGGATCACGAGGTCAAGAGATGGAGACCATCCTGGTCAACATGGTGAAACCCCGTCTCTACTAAAGATACAAAAAAATTAGCTGGGCATGGTGGCACGTGCCTGTAATCCCAGCTACTCAGGAGGCTGAGGCAGGAGAATTGCTTTAACCTAGGAGGCAGAGGTTGCAGTGAGCCGAGATCATGCCATTGCACTCCAGCCTGGGTAACAAGAGCGAAACTCTGTCTCAAAAAAAAAAACAAAAAACAAACAAACAAAAAAAAAAACTGATATAACTTTGTAAATTTACTATGAGAAATCACTCAGAGTAGCATACTCAACGTTGGTAATGATCATCGAATTTGCTCTTTGTAGAAGCCCAACTTGTACAATGAGCAAGATGAATTTATTCTCAGTTACTGCATAATCATTTGCCAGATACTGTACTATGCACTGAAGACATGAGCAACACGCATATTTTTTCCTGTAGGTGTGCCCATGTGTGAACTGAATGATAAAGTCTGAGGCCTCATTCAGTTTTAGGGATGTCCTTGTGTAGAAGCAATACTAGAAGCTACTCAAGGGAAAGTGCTTGAGTAGTGCCTAGATTTCCTTCGCAGTGTCTGCTTTTAAAAGTTGCTATTTGGAGGCCTGGTGCGGTGGCTCACACCTGTGATCCCAGCACTTTGGGAGGCCAAAGCAGGCTGATCACTTGAGGTCAGGAGTTTGAGACCAGCTTGGCCAATATAGTGAAACCCCATTTCTACTAAAAAATACAAAAGTTAGCAGGGCATGGTGACGCGCCTGTAATCCCAGCTATTCAGGAGGCTGAGGCAGGAGAATTGCTTGAACCTGTGAGGCAGTGAGCCTAGATGGCACCATTGCACTCCAGCCTGGACAACAGAGCGAGGCTGTCAAAAATAAAAGTTTCTAATTGGTATCTCTTTTTTTTTGGTATATTAAATACAAATATTGGCCTACTTGCCCCTCAGATTCCTTTAGGGAGCTTTGCATGCTCTAAGTGCCTGCAGATGTGTGTATAATAAATCCCTGCCACACACTTAGAAAATGAGTTGATAAGCCAGGCATGGTGGCTCATGCCTGTAATCCCAGTTACTCGAGAGGCTAAGGCTCCACAGAATCATTTGAACCTGGGAGGCAGAGGTTGCAGTGAGCTGACACCACTGCATTCCACTCAGGGCAACAGAGTGAGACTCCATCTAAAAAAAAAAAAAAAAATTAGAGACCAAGCTGGTCTCAAATTCCTGGTCTCAAGCCATCTTCTAGCCTAAGCCTCTCAAAGTGCTGGGATTACTAAGGCATGAGCCACCACACTCAGTCACTCATCCATTCAACTTCCTCCCCCCACTCCGCTCCCCTCTTGCTGCCCAGACTGGAGTACGATGGCATTGCAACCTCCAGCTCCCAAGTTCAAGCGATTCTCCTGCCTCGCCTCCCGAGTAGCTGGGACTACAGGCGTGCGCCACCACACTGGGCTAATTTTTGAATTTGGTATTTGTATTTGGTAAAGACGGGGTTTAATCCACCATGTTGATCAGGCTGGTCTGGACCTGACCTCAAGTGATCCGCCCACCTCAACCTCCCAAAGTGCTAGGATTACAGGCGTGAGCCACCGAGCCCTGCCTCATCCATTCAACTTTAGCCCTTTGCTAAGAGCTTCAGACCTATGTATTAATACATAATCAAATAGTTATTTCCCAATTCCAACCAGATTTCTCAATCTTACTGCAAACTCAATATATCCAAAAGTCCTAAACGGAACCTTCTCCAAAGCCCTCCTCTCAAAACCCGAAAACAACCTTAATTCTGTCAACACAGAAGTATCCAACTGATTTTCACGTTTGTCCAGGCATTGTACTAGGTGCTAAGCAATACGGTGATTGAATAAAAGTCTCCTCCGCGTCCGGAAGCATATAGACGCTGGGCTTCTCCCGGCGGTTCATCATTGGGCACTAAATCTCTGCCTTCATATGAAACGATCCCTCACCGAACCGTGCCTCTCAGTTCGGAGCCAAGGCACTGATGGTTTTATTTCCTGAAAGCAGGTTTTTAAGCCAGAAGACCCGACAATTTTACCAGAGCCGGTTCCACCTAACTTCAATCCTCCTTCCCTGCCCCAAGGGGGTGAAAAATCTGGACCCAGGAGACCTTCCTTGTGCTCCGGGAAGCGTTTAAGGGTCGAACGAAGAGGTGATCGAAATGCAAAGAACCGTGCGGCTAACACAATAAGGGACCCAGTTTCTCATTACTAAACTTCCCCCTGAGTCTGGCTTTTAGAAAAATACCCAAAGCGGCAGGGCGCTGTGGCTCACGCCTGTAATACCAACACTTTGGGAGGCCGAGGCTGGCTGATCACCTGACGCCAGGAGTTTGAGACCAGCCTGGCCAATATGGTAAAACCCCGTCTCTACTAAAGATACAAAAATTAGTCGGGCGTCGTGGCGGGGGCCTGCAATCCCAGCTACTCGGGAGGCTGAGAAAGCGGAATCCTTGAACCCGGAAGGCAGAAGTTGCAGTGAGCCGAAATCGCGCCATTGCACGCCAGTATGGGCAACAAAAGTGAAACTCCGTCTCAGAAAAAAAGAAAAGAAAAGAAAAGAAAAATGTGCAAAGCAACAAAAAAGAGAGCTGGAGAGATGGAAACAACTCTTAGAAGACACTCGCATAACCCGCGCGCGGCACGGGCCACGAGGGTCCTCCCGTCCACCGAGCCGCCGCCGGCGCCTGCGCAGTGACCCCGCCCGCGACCGGAAGCCCCGGGGTGAGACACTTTCGGATTCTTTGACAACGGCCGGATTAAACCTTTTTCTTCTCCATTACTGCTGAACCTATGCTGTGATTTAGAACACAAGAAACCCCAAGAGGCTGAAGGAATTGTCTTAGCTGTCTCCCTCCTCCTCCGGCATCGCCGAAGGCAGCCCCTATTGAGGCCTCTAAGCCGCGGGGTCCTGCGTTTCTATGACGACAAACAGGCGTTCTAGGAAAGGGCGAAGTGACTGGATGCCGGGTGGGAACGCAAGGTGCGGGTAGGATCGTGGGTGTCCCTTTCCCGTCATTTTAAGTCAAGAAACAGTGCGAGCACTGCACAGCTCCCGAGTTTGTGGAACTGGCGCGCGAGACCGCTGCCTGTGGGGAAGGTCGGGGCCCCAGCCGAGCCACTTGGGGAGAGTGGCGCCCGTCAGGGGTGCCGGCGGCCGCCGAGCGGGTCCTTCCCGCTCTGCTCCGTGACCCCGACCCTGACCCTGACCCTGACCTACGCGTCCGCTGAGGCTTCTTAATCGCCTCAGATGACCGTAGAACGTAGCGGTCGCCCCGAAGAAGGAAAACCATGCTAGATGAATTCTTAACTGCGATCTGAACCTAAGTACTTAATGGGTGTCGTCTTTTTTTTTTCTTCTTTTTTCCTCTGGCTGCAGGACTATGTGACAGCCAGCAGGTCCCAGGGCGGCGCTGATTTGTGTCTAAATTAGCTTTCCAGAGGACTATTTCAAATTACTAAACAAAGTGATAGGTGGCAGTGTTTATTATGTCTCTTCCGAAAACGCCCACCAACCCGCTAAACTCTGCATCGACATCTGAGACCAAAAAGTTAAAAGTATCTGTAGCCAAGGAAGAGACCAGAGGTAAACTTCGATGATTTTGAAGTCATAAACGGTCATGGCGGTACAACAGAAATCACCTTCTAGTCATCGTGGTTTTTTTTGGTTTTGTTTTGTTTTGTTTTGAGATGGAGTCTTCCTATGTTGCCCAGGCTGGAGTGCAATGGCACCATCTTGGCTCACTGCAACCTCCACCTCTGGGTTCAAGCAGTTCTGCCCTAGCCTCCCGAGTATCTGGGATTACAGGCATGTGCCACCATGCCTGGTGAATTGTTTCAGATTTTTAGTAGAGACAGGGTTTCACCATATTGGCCAGGTTGGTCTCAAACTCCTGACCTTATGGCCGCCCACCTCAGCCTCCCAGAGCTGGGATTACAGGCGTGAGCCACCACGCCCGGCCTCAGCCGGTTTTTAAAATCTGAGATCCAGAATACCTTGATTAGTTACCCTTTTTCTAACACACTTGCTTAAATAAAACAAGAAGTCATTCCTTTTACAGTATTTTGAGTCAGAATCCTGTTTAACTACTCCACCTAAATACTGTGTATGTTTTTCAAATGTAGATTTGTATATTGTTTTAAATTCACCCTAAATATCAATAGTTGAGTTTTTTTGTTTGTTTTTTTTGTTTGTTTGTTTCTGGTCTTTGGCTTTAAGGAACTTTGAAAAAGTAATAGTGGGGCTGGACGCAGTGGCTCATGCCTGTAATCCCAGCACTTTGGGAGGCTGGTATGGGAGGATCACCTGAGGTCAGGAGTTCGAGACCAGCCTGGCCAATATGAAGAAACTCCATCTCTACTGGAAATACAAAAATTAGCTGGGCATGGTGGCTTGCGCTTGTAGTCCCAGCTACTTGGGAGGCTAGGGCAGGAGAATCGCTTGAACCCGGGAGGCAGAGGTTGCAGTGAGCCGATATTGTGCCATTGCATTTTGGTCTGGGGACAGAGCAAGACTCCATCTCAAAATAAATAATAGCAGAGATAAGAGAAATGCAATTTACTACGACGTGTCAATTTGTATCAGCTTTTAGTACTTTTTCTAAATGAGAGGAATTCCTTAAGATTTTCATTCATATGCAGGTCTATACTAGAATTAAGAATCAGCTAGTGTTATCCTTACCCGGTGTTCTGTTAAAGCTTTTCCCAATCTCACTTGCACCTTGTGCTGAAGCCCCAAGCCCCACCCAACTTTTTTTTTTTTTTCTTTCTGTTTCGTTTGATCCCAAGCTCTCGGGTGACAGAGATTTCGTAATGTAAACCATAATACCTTTTGATAATGATCAAAGCATGTTTCCTCCTTATAGAAATACATGTGAACCATACTGTATTAGGGGCATGAATTATGAACAATGACAACTCAACCCTGCCTGACTGACTTCATAGGAGGGCTTTCCCTATATTAGCCCTGCTACCTGCCTTTATTACTACTCTGCCCTAGTCAAGCAGGATAGAACACTTTTTACAGTTCCCATCCCACAGATTTGTCATCTCAGATTATTCCACTCTCATTTGCAACAATGCCAGTTCCATTTTTACTTTTTTTTGAAATGGAGTCTTGCTCTGTTGCCCAGGCTGGAGTGCAATGGCTCGATCTTGGCTCACTGCAACCTCTGCCTCCCAGGTTCAAGTGATTCTCCTGCCTCAGCCTCCTGAGTAACTGGGATTACAGGCGCCTGCCACTGTGCTCGGCTAATTTTTATATTTTTAGTAGAGACGGGCTTTCATCAAGTTGGCCAGGCTGGTCTTGAACTCCTGACCTCCTGATCCACCTGTCTTGGCCTCCCAAAGTGCTGGGATTACAGGCGTAAGCTACTGCACATGGCCCTATTTTTACTTTTAAACCCAACCCAGATCCTTTCCACTCTGTAAATGCCTCGGTTTAATGCAATTATTCTCACCTTTGAATTCATGTAAGAAAAAAATTACTAAATAATTTGGAGCTTGGGAGAGAGATTTGTCATTGTCATATGAAAGGGAAAATAGATATTCATTCCCATCTTCTTAAGGCTATCCCAGTTAGCAAGAGAAGTGAGTTTAATTTTCAACCTTAAATTGAGAATCATGCAGGTTCATCTTTGTACCTGAGTTTTTAAAACTGCATCGGATGTAATGTGAGTAGGGTAGGCAAGATGAGTGTGATTTCTCTTGACTAGATGACGTTCAGTGTTTTAAAAATGTTATTTGTTACTATTCTTGTCAAATAGAAGCAATGTTTCTCTCTGTTAGAAACTAATAGATGGGATTGATGAGGCAGTCTGAGAAGCGCCATCAAACTTAAAAAATATATAGTAAGAGCTTTTCTTTTCCACTACTTTCTTAGGACTTCCTGAGCTAAAGGAGAAAAAAAATATGGTGGATCGTTCAAAACCCCTTCCTACTTCTCTTCAGAATGACTTCATTCCTGAAGAAGTTCTTCTTTCTCTGACCTATGCGGCCAATGCTGGTCCTTGTCCTGAAAACTTACTGCCTCCTAAGAAAATTAAAACTCCGACGGTTAGTATGTACATATATAGAGTAAAGGAGAACATTTTTTTTTGGAATCTGATTCTTTAAGTATTTATTACAAATATATTATATATTCCAAGTAGGCTTAAATTTTTTCAGATTGATTGAGACAGGGTCTTGTTACCATCACCCAGGGTGGAGTGTAGTGGCCTGACTGTTGCTCACTGCAGCCTCTACTACCCTGGCTTGGGTGATCCTCCCACCTCAGCTTCCTGAGTAGCTGGTATTATATAGGTCTGTGCCACCATGCCTGGCTAATTTTTATATTTTTTGTAGGATGGGGTTTGACCATGTTGCCTATGCTGGTCTCAAACTTCTGGGCTCAGGCAATCCACTTGCCTCAGCCTCCCAAAGTGCTGGAATTGTAGGTGTGAGCCAACATGCCTGGCCTTAAATTTTTTTCTTTAAGTAATTTCTTAGATTGAAAACTTGTCTTTTATGTAAATTGTTTCCAAGGCTTGAGTATTTCCATTGACCTGTTTTTATGTGGATTTACTAAAATGATCATTATAACTCTTTTTTTTTTTTTTTTTAAGACAGAGTTCCACTCTGTCACCCAGGCTGGAGTACAGTGACCCCATCTTGGCTCACTGCAACTTCCATCTTCTTGGTGCAAGCAATTCTTATGCCTCAGCCTCCTGAGTAGTTGGGATTATAGGCGCCTGCCACTACGCCAGCTAATTTTTTGTGTTTTTAGTAGAGACAGGGTTTCACTATGTTGGCCAGGCTGGTCTCAAACTCCTGACCTCAGGTAATCTGCCTGCCTCGACCTCTCAAAATACTGGGATTACAGGCATGAGCCACCGTGCCCGGCCAATCTTTACCTCTTAATGTTTTTCACTTACTATAGAATTATTCAGCTTTCAGTCTTTATGCTATCTAATAAGAATTCTGCTCTCTTTTCTTCCTTAGAGTATCCGAGTGCTCTTACTATAAATAAAGTACTTATTCGAAACTATTAATAAATCTCATTTGATTGGAGCGCCCTCTGCTGGGTATTCATGTGTATTTGCTTTTTCCCAGGGCACTCTTCCCCGCCTTGTAGACCATGTCTGGCATCACCCTGTTCGAAGGAATAAATTCAAATACCTGATTGACCATCCCGTCTCCCTCACGGGAGCTGGAAGGTAAAGAAGGAAGAGTGGGGTTAGATGCTGACAAATAGAGTTGTTTTCTCATTTTGTATGATTACCTTGGGAGGGGTAGAATTGGAAAAATCACTTAATCATAGATTATAAAATTTACGGTTTCTTTGAATCAGAATACAATCCAGAAAGACCAAAGACCATCTTTTTGTGTATGATTATTAGGACGGAAATAGGTGCTGGCTTTACATACTTTTGGTTTAAATTTGTTTTTTGCGTGGCTTTGTATGCTTGTCTCTATACTCCCCTATTCCCTATCGGACCCTTGTAAGAGGGACAAGATCCAACAGGCAGAATGCCTCTAGTGCGCCGTCTACCTGTGTGTCTATCTTTTGTGTACATCTTTAGAAGAAGGAACGGGGTAACATAGCTCACAATGTGGAAAACCTTGGAAAACAAAAGTTTAATTTCTGGATCTCTCCAAAGGGAGCGCTTCATCTTTACACTGTTTCAAATCCAGTCAGCAAATGCTGTTGTTTTTGTCTCATTCCTACAAATATTCTAAATGTCAACATTTTCCCTGTGAAGATGTAGACCTGCTAGTTTTCTATGTATTGTTCACTTATCAGTTTACTCCCTGCGTGCCCCTCACTTCAATGTTACTTCTGAAAGAAATGTTTATACTTAACATACTTGAGTAGGTTACTTAGTCTTTCTGAAGTCCCATTTTCTCATATGTAAGAAGGGAATAGTAGGCTTGCCCAGTTTTGTGTGCCTCCCAGGGATATTGTGAAGCACAAATATGATAATGGATGCAAGAGCACTTGTAAAACGGTAATGTGCTGTTTAAGTATAGGTGCTATTACTCAGCTGTGTTTCAGTGCAAGAAAAAGAGGTAGAAACTTGTCCTATTGACTTTTATGTCCTGAGGCTTTATATTTTATTCTCTGCTTCCTTATCATGGTTATAATTATTAGTAGCAATAATTAGTATTATGAGTTGTTTGAAGTGCTTTGAAAGTTAATTAACTATATCTGAATGTGGCAATAAGCTAACATTAAAGTTTTAATGTTGGCCAGGTGCAGTGGCTCATGTCTGTAATCTCAGAACTTTGGGAGGCTGAGGTGGGTGGATCACTTGAGGTCAGGGGTTTGAGACTAGCCTGGGCAACATGGTGAAATCCTGTCACTACAAAAAGTACAAAAATTAGCCAGGCGTGGTGGTGCACGCTTGTAATCCCAGCTACTTGGGAGGCTGAGGCGGGAGACTTGCTTGAACCTAGGAGGTGGAGGTTGCAGTGAGCAGAGATTGTGCCACTGCACTCTAGCCTGGGTGACCCAGCGAGACTCCCTCTCAAAACAAAACAAAATAAAACAAAGCAAAAAATAAAGTTTTAATGTCAAATGACTCAGTTGGAGTTTTTTACGTGTGAAGTCAGGTGGACAGGATACTGTCCCCCTGACCCCACTAAAACATTTTTCACTGTAATCTCAGAACCTGTGAATACATACCTTACCTGGCAAAAGGGACTTTGCAGATATGATAGAGGTTAAGGACACTGAGATGGATCGATTATCCTAGATTGTCAGGGTGGGCCCGGCCTAATCACCTGAATCTTTAAAAGTGGGAAAGGAAGGCGGTCAAGTGGGTCAGAGAGACGAGGAAGGAAGAGCACAGATCGGAAGTGTGAGAGGAGTTCAGCCTGCCATTGCTGGCTTTGCAGATAGAGGGAGGGGAAAAGCAGTCAAGAAATGGATTTGGCTGCTAGAAGCTAGGACTTCTAATGACAGCTCAGCTGTCAACTATCAAGGAAACAGGGCTCACAGTCTACAGCCTTAAGGAATTGAATTGTTAACAACCCAAATGAGCATGGAAATGGATCTTCCTCTAGAGCATCCAGAAAGACACACAGCCCTGCCAACGCCTTGATTTTAGCCCTTTGAGACCCTGTTGGACTTCTGAGCAGTAAGATAATACATTTGTGTTGTTTAAGATACTAAATTTGTGGTTAATTTGTTGTGGCACCAATAGAAAACTAGTGCACGGGTCTGGAGGCCGTGGCCGTTTTGTTTTCTTGGCTGAGACCGGGGCAGTGAGGCGGGCCGGCGCGGCACTACACCGGGCTGCAGACCCACTGCGCGACGAGGCTGCACTGACCTGAAAAAGCGGTCTGGATTTCTGGAGGGCTTGAGATGCTCAGAATGCATTGATGGGGGCGGGGGAGAAGGGCAATACTATTGCTTCCGTTGCTGCTGGTGTGCTATTTTTTACAGGCTGGGGGATTATCATAGATGCAGCTGTTATTTATTCCCCTATGGACGATTTCAACCACTCATACCATGCCTGAGGTGTAGAAGAAACCATTAGCCTTCCTAATCATTAATGCGATATTGAATGGACAAGTCCCAGGTGATAGTTAACAGTGAAGGTTTGTCCGGGTCAAACAGGTGCTGCTGTTTGGCTGTTTATTGGTTTCATGTTGGCCTTTGAATCTCTGATTGCATCTGTGTGGATTATTTTTGGAGGTTATGTTGCTAAAGAAAAAGTTGTGGTATCGCCTGGAATTGCCGTATTTATCCAGAATGCCTTCATCTTTTTTGGAGGACAGGTTTAAGTTTGGTGGCACTGAAGACTTACGGCAGTGAAAACATCTGATTTCCTACAGCACGACTGCCCTGCATGGTTTTTTTTTTTTTTTTGTTTGTTTTTTAACTGCTCACTTCCAATCTTTAGTAATGCCATTTTTTTAAGCTTATTTCTGAGTGTAGTCTCAACTTAAGGTTGCATAATACTAAAATCACAAGAACACCCTGTTTAAACAACAACCAAAAATTTATTGTAGTGTACACTTGATTAACTTATAAAATGTTAAAGGAGACTTTCACATGAATAATTTTTGTCAAATTTTATCATGGTATAATTTGTAAAAAATAAAAAGAAATTACAAAAGAAAAAAAGGAAACTAATGCACGTGTGTACAACTAATAGTATTCATAAAAAGAGTTGGCTGGTCCAAGAACCTCAATCAGCCAGAACCCAGCAGTAAAATATAAAACAACAAAGCAAATATTCTGTGAGTAATATTTTTTGGCAACTCTTTCAGTAGAGTTCAGTGCAGAAAATAAATCAGTCTAGATATTTTAAGCAGGAAAGAATCGAATGCAGAACATTGGATATTCACAAAATTGTTGGAAGGGCTAAAGGAGCTGGTATGAAGTGCCTGTGGGAAAAACTCCCAGAACAGGGTGGAATTGACAACTTTAGATAAAAGAGATATTTAGATATACACGTAACTCAACCAATGATGATTTGCAGAAAAGTTTGAATTATGAGCTCAGTTTAATCTAGAGGCTGAAGAATTAGATGGAGGATTTTTTAAAGTCAAGTAAATAAAATCCAGTGATTATGTTGTGGTTAAGAATCAAAGCTGTAGCCGGGCGCGGTGGCTCAAGCCTGTAATCCCAGCACTTTGGGAGGCCGAGGCGGGTGGATCACGAGGTCGAGAGATCAAGACCATCCTGGTCAATATGGTGAAACCCCGTCTCTACTAAAAATACAAAAAAATTAGCTGGGCATGGTGGCACTTGCCTGTAATCCCAGCTACTCAGGAGGCTGAGGCAGGAGAATTGCCTGAACCCAGGAGGCGGAGGTTGCGGTGAGCCGAGACCGCGCCATTGCACTCCAGCCTGGGTAACAAGAGCGAAAACTCCGCCTCAAAAAAAAAAAAAAAAAAAGAATCAAAGTTGTTTTTTGTTTTTAGATTTTTCAGAAGAGTGGAGGCTGGTGTTTTATCACAGTTTTATGAAGAAAAAACATATCTAATTATTATTATTATTATTTTTTTTTTGAGACGGAGTTTCGCTCTTGTTACCCAGGCTGGAGTGCAATGGCGCGATCTTGGCTCACCGCAACCTCCGCCTCCTGGGTTCAGGCAATTCTCCTGCCTCAGCCTCCTGAGTAACTGGGATTACAGGCATGCGCCACCATGCCCAGCTAATTTTTTGTATTTTTAGTAAAGATGGGGTTTCACCTTGTTGACCAGGATGGTCTCGATCTCTTGACCTCGTGATCCACCCGCCTCGGCCTCCCAAAGTGCTGGGATTACAGGCTTGAGCCACCGCGCCCGGCCTCTAATTATTTTTAATAAAAAAATTTTTCAACAAATAAACAGGCTGCTGCTGCTGCTTTTTTTGTTGTTCGAGATGGAATCTCACTCTGTTACCTAGACTGGAATGCAGTGGTGTGATCTCTGCTCACTGCAACCTCTTCCTCCCTGGTTCAAGCTATTCTCCTCCCTCAGCCTCCTGAGTAGCTGGGATTACAGGCGCATGCCTCCATGCCTGGCTGATTTTTGTATTTTTAGTAGAGATGGAGTTTCACCATATTGGCCAGGCTGGTCTCGAACTCCTGACCTCGTGATCCACCTGACTCAGCCTCCCAAAGTGCTGGGATTATAGGCATGAGCCACTGCGACTGGCAAAACAGGCTTCTTCTAGAAATAAGTAACCTAATCACCTCTTAAAGGTTTCACTTCATAATGATACTATTAAAATGGCAATTATGCTTCCAACACATGAACTTCTAAGGGTCACATTCAAACCATAGCAGTACCCAATACTTTAATGATGTATAGAAACACAAAAGGCTCCTAAAGTGGCTTTTGGAGAAAATTTGAGTGATAATTACCAAATCAATGTATTCTTTACTTTTTAATTTTATTAAAAAAAATTGTTTTTTGAGATGTAGTCTTGCTCTGTTGCCCGGACTGGCATATAGTGCTGCAATCTTGGCTCACTGCAACCTCCCCCTCCCAGGTTCAAGCAATTCTCATGCTTCAGCCTCCTGAGTAGCTGGGATTACAGGCACCCGCTGCCACACCTGGAGAGAAGGTTTTACCGTGTTGGCCAGGCTGGTTTCGAACGTTTGACCTCAGGTGATTTGGCTTCCCAAAATGCTAGGATTATAGGTGTTAGCCTGGCCCCAGTATATTGTTTAGATAATTATGTGTGTGTATATGTGTATAAAATATTGCATGTATAATATATGTATAATTATATAAAATATATAATGTATAACCATATATAATGTATATATACACATATACATAGATGTATATACATGTAATATACATGTATATGTACTATCATGTATATATGTACATATATGTACATATGTATATAATATATAATATAAATATACATACACACATATATATACATGAAGCATTATTTTTAGCTAACAAAACAATTGTAATGGCCGACTTCTTCAGCATTTATTGGGGTGATAGGAACTGCTGATCCATCATCCTGTGAGTAGTTTGTTCAGATCTTTGTGAATATCTAAAACCTGTAAGACGGTGGAACAGAGAAAGAATCCCAAGAATTGGGAAATAAGCTCTAACATTTCTCCCCTAGACATGTCCAAGAGAACCAGAATATGACAGCACAGGACATCAATAGCTTGATGTCTTTTACTATCAATATACCTTTAAAAATAGTTTATTGTCAACGTCATATATTTCAGGATCTTCCTGGGGCACAAGAATTGGCCTGTTGCCACCGAACTCACATGCCACATCAGCTGCCAAATGACATTGCCCTCAAAGCACACCCTCTCCCACCATTTCACAATATTGTAACCATTATGTCATTCTAAAATAATTTAAAATTTCATTTCGTCTGTAAAACCTTTCTAGCTTCTCTTAGAAGAAAGCCCAACCTTTTAAGCATGACTTGCCATGTTTAGTGCTCTAATTTGAGTAATTTTATTCTTCATACTTCAACTATGCGTTCAGTCATCCCTCAGTAAGTCATCCCTCGGTGTATGTGGGGGATTGGTTCTTGGACATCTGCAGATACCAGAATCTGTGTATACTCAATTTCTGCATCAGCCATACATGCGTCAGAAACTCATGTGTATGAAAAGTTGGCACTCTGTATATGAGGGTTTTATATCCGGTGAAAACTGTATTTTCAGTCTGTTTGGTTGAAAAAAATTCATATACAAGCAGACCCACACAGTTCAAGGCTGTGGTGTTCAAGGGCCAACTATACACAATTTTCAGTTCACTGAAGTCACAGTGTGCTGTCCTGTCTCAGGACCTACGCATATGCTCTTGTCTACCTGAAATACTTAGGCCTTTTGGTTGCTTACCTAAATCCAAATCAGTTTTTTGTTCTGTTACTGCCTTCTGAGGTTTTCCCTGACTCCGTCTAAACTGTATTTAGGTGTTGTTATTAGTTGTCCCAATAACACTCTGTTCTCTGTTATAATAGTCTTTATACTTTTCTTTGGTTTGAGAATCTTAACCTCTATATTGAAAGCTCTCCAATGGTAGGGACTATGCCTATTTAAAAAAATAGTTCTATATTCCTTTCATCTAGTGTACTTTATGTCACTTATAATATGGTAAATAAATATTTGCTGAGCAAATTAATGAATTTTAGGCATGTTCATGTACAATCCTAGAACCCAGGGCACCCAAATTTAATAATTTAGGTGTTTTTTTTTGTTTTTTTGTTTTTTTTGAGATGGAGTGTCTCTGTCTCCCAGGCTGGAGTGCAGTGGTGCAATCTTGGCTGACTGCAACCTCTGCCTCCCAGGTTCAAGCGATTCTCCTGCCTCAGCCTCTCAAGTAGTTGGGACTACGGGCATGTGCCACCACACTGAGCTAATTGTTATATTTCTAGTAGAGATGGGGTTTTGCCATATTTGCCAGGGTGGTCTTGAACTCCTGACCTCAAATGATCTGCCCGCCTTTGCCTCCCAAAATGCTGGTACTACAGGCATGAGTCACTGCACCCGGCCTTGAAATTGTAATATTTCTTTATTGTCATTCAACTAGAATCTTTGTTCCATGAGGGTAGGAACTTTTTATTTCCTTTTTTCATTATTAATGTTCTTAGCTCCCAGAATAGTGCCTGGTATGCAGTACATACTGAATTAGTCTTTATTATGTAAACCAGTAAATACATTTGGAGTTTATAGAAGGATAATGGAAAATCATTTCAGGGCACCATTGTGGTGATGAATTAATGCCTATTGTTTTCTGTCTTGGAAATCTTAAAAGAGTCAATGACTCAAGATTCAGTCTCCTTGGAGAGTATGTTGGTCTAACGTAGAGCACTTGCCCCATTCTTGGTCACCAGAGGATTTTTTTCCCCTACTTTTCTTTATTTTGTTTTATTAAACTTCTTATTTTGAAATAATTTAAACACTCACAGAAAAGTTGCAAATGTGATAAACCTTGGAAAATATTTCAGGAAAGTGTGGTAGAAGATAACTGCTAAGAGATTGTTTCACCTGGCAGTGGTGGTGGTAATCATTGTCAGCTTTCTAGAAAATGGTTTCAGAAGAAAGGTATGGGTGGAAGTCAGATTGCAGTACAATTTCAGGAAGTTTGATTTTTAACAGAAAGTAAGCGATGAAGGCTCAATCAATTGATCCATTGATAGATCATAATTACATGACAGCAGCTGGATGTGTTGGCTCATGCCTGTAATCCCAGCACTTTGGGAGGCTGAAGGGGGTGGATCACCTGAGGCCAGGAGTTCGAGACCAGCGTGGCCAACATGGCAAAACCCTATCTATACTAAAAATACAAAAAATTAGCTGAGTGTGGTGGCACGTGTCTGTAATCCCAGCTACATGGGGGGCTTAGGCAAGATAATTGCTTGAACCTGGGAGGTGAAGGTTGCAGTGAGCTGAGATTGTGCCATAGAACTCCAGCCTGGGCAACAGAGTGAGACTCTGTCTCAAATGATAATAATAGTAACAACAACAACAACAACAACAACAACAATAACATACAACGCCCAGGAAATTTTAATGCACTAAATAACAGGAACAACAATATGACAGCAATGCATGGTCAAAAAAAGATTTTTAGAAGGGGAAAAAGTTTGTTATAGATCAAAGGGAATGTTCCAGTAGAGTGGGAGATACACAAAAGTTAGGACTGATGGAATGAGACTCCTGAGGATATGGGCAAAGATGGAATCAAGGACCTAAGTGGAGGGAATAACCATAGGGAAGAGAATATATTTTAAACTGATACTAAAGGAAAGGAAGGAGTTTGTGATAGGAATGAGAAATTTCAGGCGGAGAAGAGAAAGAGTGGGAGGGAACTCATGTTTAATGCCTCAGTCTTAGTAAAGCGTTGGGTAAGGAGATCAGTTTTGCTGACACAAAGGACCATCTTACCCATTCAAAGGATATGTGTATATCTTACCTGCTGTTATGTGCCATCCAGATAGAAAATTTATTTTGTAAATATGTTTTTCTTGCTTTTTAGGGATATTTCTTTTCTGTATAATGTTAAATATGCCAAAGGACAGACTAAGGAGAAAGCAGTTTGTCCCCCGCATTTGGCCCCTTCATTGCAGTCACATGATGGTGTCATTGTACCCCATAAGGTAAATAAAGTATTTGACAAATAATCTTTTCTCCCAATATACTTTTAAAACTTATTTCTCCAAAATATAAAACAATATCATACTGTAACAACCTGCATTGCTCACCAATCTTAATAGCATTTTCAAATTATTTCTTAAAATGGGAAAAGGGTATTTAGCAGGAAAAGATGAAAATACCTTCTTTTAAGCCATTTTCCAAACAACAGTTAATCTGTTTTAATCTAAAAAACACAGTGTGGGAGATTTGATTGTTTTTCCCCAGAAATGCACATATGAAGTTGTAGGATTCTTATCTTTTGTATCTTGCTAAGTTGAATTTTAAATTCTCTGCTTAATTTAAAGGAAAAGAATCAATAAACTTCTGAATATATGGGACACATGTAACTAATACTAGAACCAAGGTTATTGTTTAATTCATGGTTATTTTAGGAATGTGTGCTCTGCTTAGTTTTCGTCATTTGCTATGATCCACATTACTGAAAATATTGTTATTTCTGCAGTCAAAATTTCTTAACTTAAAATAGTATCTCTTTGGGTTAGGAATTAGGACTTGTGCAAGTGAATTTTTTCATCTATTAATATTTTCATTCTTTTCTTTTGCTTTGCTTTGCTTTTAAGCCAAAGAGACTAACAGATACTTTGATTCCTGAAGAATTTCATATTGTGTCAAGTACAGGAGTTTCAGGTTTGGAGTGTTATGATGAGTGAGTATTATGATATGTAAAGAATACCGGGCCGGGCGCGGTGGCTCAAGCCTGTAATCCCAGCACTTTGGGAGGCCGAGGCGGGTGGATCACGAGGTCAAGAGATCGAGACCATCCTGGTCAACATGGTGAAACCCCATCTCTACTAAAAATACAAAAAATTAGCTGGGCATGGTGGCGCGTGCCTGTAATCCCAGCTACTCAGGAGGCTGAGGCAGGAGAATTGCCTGAACCCAGGAGGCGGAGGTTGCGGTGAGCTGAGATCGGGCCATTGCACTCCAGCCTGGGTAACAAGAGCAAAACTCCGTCTCAAAAAAAAAAAAAAAAAAAAAAAAAAAAGAATACCTAGCTGGGCACAGTGACTCACACCTGTAATCCCAGCCCTTTGGGAGACTGAAGCGGCCAGATCATCTGAGGTCAGAAGTTCAAGATCAACCTGGCTAACATGGTGAAACCCTGTCTCTACTAAAAATACAAAAAAATTAGCCGGGTGTAGTGACAGGTGCCTGTAATCCCAGCTACTAGGGAGACTGAGGCAGGAGAATCACTTGAACCCGGGAGGCAGAGGTTGCAGTGATCCAGCCTTGACAACAAGATCAAAACTCCATCTTGGCCAGGCGCGGTGGCTCAAGCCTGTAATCCCAGCACTTTGGGAGGCCGAGGCGGGTGGATCACGAGGTCAAGAGATCAAGACCATCCTGGTCAACATGGTGAAACCCCGTCTCTACTAACAATACAAAAAATTAGCTGGGCATGGTGGCGTGTGCCTGTAATCCCAGCTACTCAGGAGGCTGAGGCATGAGAATTGCCTGAACCCAGGAGGCGGAGGTTGCGGTGAGCCGAGATCGCGCCATTGCACTCCAGCCTGGGCAACAAGAGCGAAACTCTGTCTCAAAACAAACAAACAAACAAACAAAAAAAAACTCCATCTCAAAAAAAAAGAATACCTGACAAGTTGAACTTTTTGCTCCTTCCCATGCATAGAAGAACCTGAGAATAGTATACTCATATTTCTAAGCAATATATGAACTGAAATGAGGAAACATTAAGTCAGCCATCCTAATACAATTAAGAAAGATACAAATTAAGTATTAAAAGAGTTTGGGATGTTAGTGATTAAACAATTATTCATATTTTTTCCTGCTGTTTAATTTTGAACTTTTTAAAAAATGGGACTTTGTTTTCAATATATGACTATGCTCTTTAGGAATTATTTTGAACAATGATCATGGAGACAAAGGAAAGTAGCCCTCGAGCCTGCATCTCATAATGCACACTCCAGGGCTTGGCTCCTCATTGCAGACTAATCATCCTGTCACCTTTGATTTCTATTTATAGGATTGAAAATGGGATCTTTCTTTTATTTTCTGAAATAACACTTGAATGTTTTATAGTTTAGAAAACTAGAACTTTGGACTAAGGTTTTATAATAAAATATGTGGAGGCTGTTACTCTTTTGATATTGTCTTTCCAATATGTATGTTATAATATATTGCGTTTCATTGTGATGGTATGTTTCAGAACAATATTTTGCCCAAGAGAATTAAATGGAATGCATTTTTTGGTAACCTTTTATTTTTATGTAACTCCAGACACAAAAAGTTGCAAAAATGGGAAAAGGAATGCCTATATACCCTCTGTCCTGAGTCACTGGTTGTTTATACTTGGTCTCATTTGTTCTTATACACATATAAGCATGCATATACATGCACATAGTTTCAAACTATTTAAGAGTAAGTAATCAAATTCTTCTACCACCAGATACTTTAGTATGTATTTCCTAACAACTCATTAGTTATAGATCTTTTTTTTTTTTGAGACGGAGTTTCACTCTTGTTACCCAGGCTGGAGTGCAATGGCGTGATCTCGGCTCACCGCAACCTCTGCCTCCTGGGTTCAGGCGATTCTCCTGCCTCAGCCTCCTGAGTAGCTGGGATTACAGGCACGTGCCACCATGCCCAGCTAATTTTTTGTATTTTTTAGTAGAGACGGGGTTTCACCATGTTGACCAGGATGGTCTCGATCTTTTGACCTCGTGATCCACCCGCCTCAGCCTCCCAAAGTGCTGGGATTACAGGCTTGAGCCACCGCGCCCGGCAGTTATAGATCTTTTGATGAAAAAAAATTTTTTTTTTGAGGTGAAGTCTCACTTTGTCACCTAGGCTGGAGTGAAGTGGCATGATCTCTGCTCACTGCAACCTCTGCCCCTTGGGTTGAAGCAATTCTCATGCCTCAGCTTCTCGAGAAGATGGGACTACAGATGCCTGACACCACGCCTGGCTAATTTTTGTATTTATAGTAGAGATGGGCTTTTGCCCTGTTGGCTAGGCTGGTCTCGAACTCCTGCCCTCTGGTGATCCACCCACCTTGGCCTCCCAAAGTGCTGGGATTACAGGCATGAGCCACTGTACCAGGCCTTGATGAATTTCATAATATCTTCTGTATGATCATTTCTTCTGTCAATTTGTTAGTTGGCATTTTACCATATGGAATAATAGATTTCCATTTTATTTGATGGATTTTAATTCTTTGAGACCGAGTCTTTTTTTTTTTTTTTTTTTTTTTTTGAGACGGAGTTTCGCTCTTGTTACCCAGGCTGGAGTGCAATGGCGTGGTCTCGGCTCACCACAACCTCTGCCTCCTGGGTTCAGGCAATTCTCCTGCCTCAGCCTCCTGAGTAGCTGGGATTACAGGCACGCACCACCATGCCCAGCTAACTTTTTGTATTTTTAGTAGAGATGGGGTTTCACCATGTTCACCAGGATGGTCTCAATCTCTTGACCTTGTCATCCACCCGCCTCGGCCTCCCAAAGTGCTGGGATTACAGGCTTGAGCCACCGTGCCCGGCCCTGATGGATTTTAATTCTTTATTATCGCTTTTATTTTATTTTATTTTTAAAAAATTTTTTAGTGTTTTTTTTGAGACAGGGTCTTGCTCTGTTGCCCAGGCTGGAGTGCAGTGGCATGATCTTGGCTTACTGCAACCTCAGCTTCCTAGGTTCAAGCAATTCTCCTACCCCAGCCTCCCAAGTAGCTGGGATTACAGGCACCCATCACCACACCTGGCTAATTCTTTGTATTTTTAGTAGGGACAGGGTTTCACCATGTTGGCCAGGCTGGTTTCGAACTCCTGACTGCAAGTGATCCTCCTGCCTCAGCCTCCCAAAGTGTTAGGATTACAGGTGTGAGCCACTGTGCCTAGCCCATTAGTTTGAGGGTCAGATTTTTCCAGATTTGGCCAATGGCCAAAGGTGGCTCCTTTGAGCAGTCTCTTGTGTTCTTTGGACATGTCCTTATGATTATTTGAGCACTTATTTTCTGACTTGATAAGGCTCCCAGGTTCATCTTGTATTTTCCAACTCCAGCCCTGGAATGAGTGGTCAGTCACTTCTCCAAGGAGTTCTGATTCCTTTTACTGGAGGATGGTACTTAGAAACCAAGATTCTGGGGGTTAGTTGTGCTAATTGATGAACAGGCCAGAAAATTTTCTTAAAATAACATTTACCTATCTCATTTATTGTAGCAAGTACACTACTCTCCTCACGGATAGTGAAAACAGACTCTTGCTCTTCCCATCCATGTAAGTACAGTTTATTTTCTAAAGTGTTTCGCAGAATAAGGGTATACATATATATTTCTTGGTACTTTGTTAAACAAAATTATTAAAATTATAGCAGAAATCCAAGATAATAATTTCCTACAATTTCATCATCTAATCAGTGTTTTCATGTTTCCAATTGTATATTCAATGTTTATGTATTTTGTCTAATTGCATATTCAATTTTTCATATTTACATATATAGCATAATATTTAAATGCTATAAAGTACTTTTATATTCTGTGTTTAACTATTAGTATTTCTATAGTTTTTTTTTTCCTTTCCTTTGTCCCTTTTCTTCTCTTACTTTGTGAGGTAACCAGTGTTAAAAGTTTAATGTTTATTTCCTCACATTCTTTATTTTTCTATGTTCTTGCATTCCTATGTGATAGCATATAGAATTTTGGGGTTGGAAGCATTATTTTCTTTTATGAAAAAGAGAATCATACTATTTGGATTTTCTTGCTTATTTCTACTATATTACTGATCTCCCAGTAGATTAATAGATACAGGTCTAATGCTTAAAATGCCGTTAATATCCCAGAGGGTATATATATTCTCTTTACACATATTATATTCTTTTGCCATTTGAGAATTGCCTATTGCAATGTTAATTACATAAATCTGCCACCTTAATTTTTTAGGAAACCTAATAAAAGAGTAGAAGTGGCCAAGCTGAATGATGTGATGGATACTATGCTAGAGAGGGCTGGTGTGGAAAATCAGGAATATACAGGACCAACCAAGGTAATTGCAAAGATGAATGCAACCTGGTGGCTAAGAGCATGCCCTCTGGAGACGGACTGCCTAGGTTAGAATTCTGACTCTGCCATGTGTTAGCTGGTGGCCTTGGACAAGTCATTTAATGAATTTGTACCTCAGTTTCCTCATTTCAACATTAGAGATAATAATATCATCTACCTCATAGGGTTTTTGTGGAGATGAAATGACTTGATAAATGTAAAGGGTTTAGAACATTTCCTGGCATGTGGTAGATACTGTATAATTAATTGTTAGTATTATTATTCCACCAAACATAAGGGATCATTGATTGTAAGACCCGGCCACCACTTGTAATTATTATTTTCTACTTAAGAAAGAACTCTTTTAGTCTTATATAGAGACTTTTTTCTTTGTCAGGGCTATTTCCTTTTTGTTTTTTATATTTTATTTGTTTAGAATTTGAAACGTAAAGAAAAACTTCAATACAAGACACTGCTATGTAAGCTTTACCTAGATTCTCCAGCCAGTTATTTATATTGTGCCCTGTTTGCTTTATCATTCTCTCTCCTCTCTGTCTACGCATGCATCGTTTCATTCTGAACCATTTTAGAGTGAGTTAGAGACATGCCTCATGAGCACCCAGATGTTTTGGGACATATTTCCTATAAACAAGGACATTCTCTTATATATCCATAATGTAGTTATCAGGAAATTTAATGTTGATATGATAATATTCTTTAACATAGACCACATTTAAATTTTATATTTTATCAATTGTCTCTATAAATGGCTTTTAAAAATAGCTATTTTTTTCTTCCTAGTCCAGAATTCGAGGATCACACAGTTCTTCTAGTTGTCATGCTTCTTTCATTCTTTTTTTTTTTTTTTTTTTTTTTTTTTTGAGACGGAGTCTCACTCTTGTTGCTCAGACTGGAGGGCAATGGTGTGATCTTAGCTTACTGCAACCTCCACCTCTGGGTTCAAGTGATTCTCCTTCCTGCCTCAGCCTCCGGAGTAGCAGGGATTGCAGGTGCCTGTCACCACGCCCCACTAAGTTTTTTTTTTTTTTAATTTTTAGTAGAGATGGGGTTTCTCCGTGTTGGCCAGGCTGGTCTTGAACTCCTGACCTCAGACAATCTGCTCACCTCAGCCTCCCAAAGTGCTGGGATTACAGGTGTGAGCCACTGCTCCTGGCCAGTTGTCATGTTTCTTTAGACAAGTTTAATCTGAAACAGTTTCTCAGACTTTCTTTGTTTTTCTTGACCCTGTTATTTTGAAGAACACAAGCCAGTTATTCTGCAGAATGTTCCTCAATTTTGGTTTGTCAGATGTATAGTCATGATTTTAGATTGAGGTTTTGTATTTTTGGCAGGTACAACGTAGAAGTGATATTGTGACCTTTTCAGTGCATCAGTAAAATGTTTTTACAGATAAGACTGTAGTAAGTACCGATTATGTTACTTACCTCTGACAGATGCATAGATTGCTACATGTATTGAAGAAGAAACAGACCATTTACAACATGATATTTCATAACACGATATTGTGACCTTTTCAGTGCGTCAGATAAAGAGGCACATGATTAAACCAAAAAAATTTTTTTGAGACAAATCTCACTCTGTCACCCAGGCTGGAGTACAGTGGTGTGATCGCTGGTCATTACAGCCACAACCTCCCACCTTGACCTCCTGAGTAGGTGGGACTACAGGTGTGTGCCACCATGCCCAGCTAATTTTTATATTTTTTGTACAGACAAGGTCTCACTGTATTGCCTGGCTGGTCTGAAACTCCTCAAACAATATGCCCACTTTGGCCTCCCAAAGTGTTGGGATTACAGGTGTAAGCCACTGCACCTGGCCAGAGCAACTTTTAAAAATCAAATATCACTTTTGTATATATATATATAAATGAAAATGTAAGTAAAATAAATGAATCAAGGTATTTCTAAAACCTATTTACATTCAGAGTGACAACCTCCTAAAATGTTTTTTACTGATAGGACTGTAATAAGTACTGACTATGTTATTTACCTTCTGATAGATGCACAAACTGCTACATATATTGAAGAAGGAACAGACCATTTACAATATGATATTTCATGAACTTATTCGACAAGTCACTGTGGACTGTGCAGACAGAGGAGAACTTTTGTCTAAAGTCAGGTTAGTGCTATTATTGGAATAGTCATTTCCTTTTGATTTTTTTCCTTCTTTTTTTTTTAACCACTGAGATGTGTTTTGTATTCACACCTTTTGATTTTTATATTAGATTTGTCTTTATTTCTACTTTTGAGAATACCAGAAAAGTACACTTCTCTATTCTGCTGAAAAGAAATAATCTAATTGCATTTTTTTTCTTTTTTGTTAATATATGGAAAGGGTCTATAGCTTACTTTTTTTTTTTTTTTTTTTTTGAGATGGAGTTTCGCTCTTGTTACCCAGGCTGGAGTGCAATGGCGCGATCTCGGCTCACCGCAACCTCTGCCTCCTGGGTTCAGGCAATTCTTCTGCCTCAGCCTCCTGAGTAGCTGGGATTACAGGCACGCGCCACCATGTCCAGCTAATTTTTTTGGATTTTTTAGTAGAGACGGGATTTCACCATGTTGACCAGGGTGGTCTCGATCTCTTGACTTTCTGATCCACCCGCCTCGGCCTCCCAAAGTACTGGGATTACAGGCTTGAGCCACCGCGCCTGGCTTTTTTTTTTTTGAGACAGATTCTCACTGTGTTGCCCAGGCTGGAATGCAGTGGCACAATCTTGGCTCACTGTAGCCTCTACCTCCTGATCTCAAATGATCCTCCTGCCTCAGCCTCCCAAGTAGTTGGGACTAACAGGCATGTGCTCCCATGCTCAGCTAATTTTTTTTTTTTTTTTTTTTGAGACAGAATCGCACTCTGTCACCCAGGCTGGAATGCAGTGGTACAATCTCGACTCACTGCAACCTTTGCCTCCTGGGTTAAAGCAATTCTCCTGCCTCAGCCTCCCAAGTAGCTGGGATTACAGGAACCTGCCACTACGCCTAGCTAATTTTTGTATTTTTAGTAAAGATGGGGTTTCACCATGTTGGCCAGGCTGGTCTGAACCTCCTGACCTGAGGTGATCCACCTGCTTTTGCCTCCTGTCCTCAGGTGATCCACCCACCTTGGCCTCTTGAATGCTGGGATTATAGGCATGAGCCACTGCACCTGGCCTAATTTGTGTATTTTTAATAGAGACGGGGTTTCACTATGTTACCTAGGCTGGTCTTGAACTGCTGGACTCAAGTGATCCACCCACCTTGGCCTCCCAAAGCAGTGAGATTATGGGCGTGAGCCAGTGCTACCAGCCACATTTTTATTATATTCTATGTAGTAAAAATATAGTAATTGAGAACTCTTTTAAAATTTGTTTTGAGATGTTTCACACCATATTCTGTTATGATTAGAAAATAGTGGGAAAAGTATACGATCTGGAATCAAGCTGATTTTGTTTCAAATGTTTATCTAGGTGTGTGACCTTGGTAAAAATCTCAGCCTTAGTTTTCTCATACGTAAATGAAGGTAATAGCATCTGTGAAAGCTTTTGTCTGTTCATTCATAAAGCACCGTTAATTTATTGAGTATCTAGTCTGTGCCAGGCATTGAGATGTGTCACAGGGTTGAGATGCGGTTTTATTTTTATTTTTTGAGACAGGGTTTTGCTCTGTCACTCAGGCTGGCGTACAGTGGTGTAATCGTGGGTCACTGCAGCCTCAATCTCCTGAGCTCAAGTGACCCTCCCACATCAGCCCGTTGAATAGCTGGGACTGTAGGCACATGTCTCCCTACCTGGCTCATGTTTTAGTAGGAATGAGGTCGCGCTATGTTGCCCAAGCTGGTCTCAAACTCTTGAGCTCAAGCAATTTTGTCAAATACTGCTGTGTCTACTGAAATTATCGTGTTGTTTTTGTCCTTTGTCATTCAGGCATAATGCTTTGACTGTTTTTTTGTATATTAATCCAACCTTGCATTCCTCTGCTAAATCCCATTTGGCATTAGCATGTACAGTCTTCCCTTCCCTATGTATGGAGGATTGATTCCAGGACTCCCTCCCTCCCCCGACCCAGATACTAAAGTCCGTGGATGCCCAAGTCCCTTATACAAAATGGTGTAGTATTGGTATATAACCTATGTACATCCCCTGGTGTACTATAAATCACCTCCACATTACTTACGATATCTAATGCCATGTAAGTAGTTGCTATACTGTCTTGTTTAGGGACTAATGACAAGGAAAAAAGTCTGTACATATTTAGTACAGACATGACTGTTCTTTTTTTTTTAAGCGATGGGGTCTTGCTCTGCTGTCAGTGTTGGAGTGCTGCACATAAACAAAGCTCACTGCATCCTCAACTTCCTGGGCTCAAACTGTCCTTCCCCCTCAGTCTGCTGAGTAGCTGGGACTGCAGACATGCTCCAAGATGACTGGCTAATTTTTCATTTTTATTTTTTGCAGGGACAGTGGTCTTAGTATGTCGCCTAGGCTGTCTTTCAGCCTAGACCAGCCTAGGCAACATAGTAAAACCCTGTGATCCTCCTTGGCCTCCCAAAGTACTGGCTCCCATTGTGTTTGTCCCCCGCCACCAACATTTTTTTTTCTTCAATATTTTCAATCTGTGATTGGTTGAATCCAGGGATGCAGAACCCACAGATATGGAGGGCCAACTATATATTCTTTTTTTTTTTTTTTTTTTGAGATGGAATCATGCTCTGTTGCCCAGGCTGGAGTGCAGTGGCACAGTCTTAGCTCACTGCAGCTTCTGCCTCCCAGGTTCAAGCGATGCTCCTGCCTCAGCCTCCTGGGCTGGGATTACAGGCATGCGTCATCACGCCCAGCTATTTTTCATATTTTTAGTAGAGACGGGGTTTCACCACATTGGCCAGGCTGGTCTTGAACTCCTGACCTCAGGTGATCCACCTGTCTCGGCCTCCCAAAGTGCTGGGATTATAGGCATGAGCCACTGTGCCTGGCCTGTATATTTCTTTTCATATGTTGCTGGTATGATTTGCTAGTATTTTGCTGAGAATTTTTACATCTGCATTCATAAGGAGCTATGGTTTTTAGCCTTCTTTTCTTGTGATGTCTTTATCTGGTTTTGGTGTTAGAATAATACTGGCTTCAGAGAATGTATTAGAAAGTATACTGTCCTTTTCAATTTTTGTATAGTCTTGTTGTTTCTTTTTTAATGTTTGGCTGTGTTCACCAGTAAGGCTATTTGGATCCAGAATTTTCTTTTCTTGAGGGGTTTTAATTACAAATTCCATTTTTTTATATATTCAGGTTATCTAGTCTGTCTTGAGTGAGTTTTGGTCGTTTGCATCTTTCTAGAAATGTGTTCATTTCATCTACGTTGTGGAATTTGTTAGTATATAAAGCTGTTCATAATATTCTCTTATTATTTTTAAAATATTCATGGAATCTGAGGTAATGTTGCCTGTCTCAATCCTAATATTTGTAGTTTGTGTCTCCTTTTTTGTTTTGTTGTCTTGATGAATCTAGCTAGACTTGTATGAGTTTTACTGATCTTGAAAAAAACCAGCTTTTGGTCCAGTGTGATATTCTCTATTGTTTTTCAGTTTTCTATTTCATTGATTTAAGCCTTGATTTCTTTTCTTTCCTTTCCTTTCCCTCCCTGTCTCCCTTTCTTTCTTTCTTCCTTCCCTCCCTCCCTCCCACCTGCCTGCTTGCTTGCTTTGGTTTTCATTTGCTCTAGTTTTTCTGGTTTCTAAGGTGGAAGTTGTCATTATGCAATCTTCTTCTAATATAGGCAGTTAGTGTTGTGAATTTCTTTGTAAGTACCACATTTTATTTTAGCCATATTGTCTTGGGTGAGTACAGTGAGACCCGATGCAGATCAAGAGAAAGAACCCAGAAAGAGTTTTATAGTTTTGTAATACTCACAGCTCCCTGGGGAGAAGCAGCATGCCATACAGGGCCATTCAGGGGAGACACTAAGTCAGTCATGAGGTAAAGAGAGGGAGGGCACCTGTGGGTAGGCACCTCTGTTGTGGTTTCCCTGGAAAGGAATAGGTGAGGTAGGGTAAATAGGCCTAGGATTGGATTGTTTGTATAATTTCACTGGGGACTGCATCATAGGGGTTGTCCCTGGTTGTTTGGTACCCGGCCTTGGGGCAGTAAGAGGATTTTTGAAAGATATTTTTGCCTGATATAGAGAATTTTTAAATTTAGCACTTTAAATATGCCGTTGCCCTACTCTCTTCTCATTTGCATTGTTTCCAATCAGAAATCTGCTGCCATTTTTGTCTTTATTTCTCCAGACGTAATGTGTCTTTTTCCTGGAGCTGATCTTAGGATTTTTTCTTTACCATTGCTTTTGAGCAATTTCACTGTGCTATGCCTTGGTGTAGTTTTCTTCATGTTTCTTGTGCTTGGTGCTTATTAAGCATTTTGATCTGTGGATTTACAGTTTTCATCAAATACGGAAATTTTTTGGCTATTTCTTTAAGTGCTTTTTTCTGTCCCCCAACGCCTTTTGAGGGAATTTGTTTACACATATATTAGGCCGCTACTACCGAAGTTGTCTTACAGATCACTGATGGTAACACATCTTTGCTCTTTTCTATTTGTGTTCATTTTGGATAGTTTCTATCGCTAGTATCTTCAAATTTCATTAATCTTTTTTCCTATAATATCTAATCTGCTTTTAATCCTATCTAATTATTATTACTATTTTTTTTTTTTTTTTTGACTTGGAATCTTGCTCTGTTACCCAGGCTGGAGTGCAGTGGCACCATCTTGGCGTATTACAGCCTCATCCTCCTGGGCTCAAGTGATCCTCCTACCTCAGCCTCCTAAGTAGCTGACTACAAGTGTGTGCCACCACACCCAGCTAATTTTTTTGTATATATATTTTTTGAGATGGAGTTTTGGAATGCAATGGCGTGATCTTGGCTCACTGCAACCTCTGCCTCCTGGGTTCAAGCGATCCTCCTGTCTCAGACTCCCAAGTAGCTGGGATTACAGGCATGCGCCACCATGCCTGGCTAATTTTGTATTTTTCGTAGAGATGGGGTTTTTCCTTGTTAGTCAGGCTGGTCTCGAACTCCCAACCTCAGGTGATCTGCCCACCTTAGCCTCTCAAAGTGCTGGGATTACGGGCATGAGCCACCACACCTGACCCTAATTTTTTATATCTCTTTGTATAGACAGGATCTCACTTTAATCCTATCTAGTACATATTTTCATCTCAGATATTTTAGCTTTCATCTCTAGAAGGTCAAGTGATCTGCCCACCTCAGCCTCCTAGGGTGCTGGGATTATATGTGTGAGCTACCATGCCCGGCCTCCCTTAAGAGTTCATGTGAGCTACCATGCTGGGCCTCCCTTAAGAGTTCTATTGGGTTGTTTCCACATCTGTCTCATCATATATAATAATTTTATTGCTTATTCATTTTTAGATTTTTTTTTGAGACAGTTTCATTCTTGTCACCCAGGCTAGAGTGCAGTGGCATAATCTCAGTTCACTGTAACCTCTGCCTCCCATGTTCAAGCGATTCTCCTGCCTCAGCCTCCTGAGTATGTGGGATTATGGGCATGTACCACTACGCCTGGCTAATTTTGTGTTTTTAGTAGAGATGGGATTTCACCATGTTGGCCACGCTGATCTTAAACTCCTAATCTCAGGTGATCTGCCCACCTCAGCCTCCCAAAATGCTGGGATTATAGGTGTGACCCACTGCGCCCAGCCCATTTTTAGATTCTATCTTTTATTTCTCAAACATTTCATGCATAGTCTTATATTCTAGTTCTGATAACTAGTAAATGAATACTTTTCCTATCTAAATCTGCTCTTGGTTTTTTCTTCTGAGACTCATTCATGATGGTTTATTTACATTAACATTTTGCAGTCTTTGTTTGTGGAGCTAATATTTGGCTGACTTTAGCCAAGGGATCCTCAGGACATGAACAGAAGCGGCTTTCCGGAAAAGATGATTTGCCTGTGCTCCCTTCTGGAATCTGGGATTCATGCAGTAGTTCTACACTTGCCCATGTTTCCCACTTTGCAGTGAGCCCAAGGCTTCGTTGCCGGTTCTCAGTGTTGGTGTTTTTCCTGGAGACAACCCTGACCTTGGGTTTGCTGACTGCTTACAACTCCCACTCCATTCTAACTTATTGTTTTTTGTTTGTTCTTTTTGTTTTTCATCCCTAGAGACTTCTGTTTCTTCCTGTAAGCTCAATAATGCTTCAAAAAGTATGCTCTCTTATGGATCTAGTTGGTAGATTGTACATACTAGATTGTAACAGGAAGGTCCTTCAGAGTATTTAGTTCCTATATTGTCAGGAAGTGGAAGTCCTAAAGATGATGTTTTTTAAATTGATACTTTCTAGTATATGAGCTGCGTCTTGAGGTGATAAACTCCCTGTCACTTTCAGCCTTAAAGCAAGGGCTGGATAATTCTATCAGTGGAATTAAAGATTAAATAAATAAAATTTAAAAACACAAGGTCTTATTTTTGTTTTACATTTCACGTATGATATTCCAAATCACCAGGGCTCTGGTTATAATGATCTATAATTGCTCACTCACTTGTATGGCATGGCAGGAGACCATAGCCTAGATTTCCTTTTTTTCCCCTATATTGTTCATCTCACCTGTCTTTTGGAATGTATGTTTATTATTTCATTCCCTAACATTACTTTCTCTCTTGCATATTTTCTGTCTTTTTTTCCTTTCTTTCTGTATGATAGCTTATTTCTCTTATTTTATTTCTTTCAATAGCTTTGGGAGCTATTGAAAGCTCCATGGATACATTGAGAAGTTTTTGGTTTTTGGGTACATGGATAAGTTCCTCAGTAGTGATTTCTGACGTTTTGGTGTAGCCGTGATATGGTTTGGCTGTGTCCCCACCCAAATCTCATCTTGAATTGTAGTTGCCATAATCTCCACGTGTTGTGGGAGGGACCAGGTAGAGATGGTTAGTCATGAAGACGGTTTCCCCGATTCTGTTCTTGTGATAGTGAGTTAATTCTCATGAGATCTGATGGTTTTATTTATTTGTTTATTAATTTATTTTTGAGATTGAGTCTCACTCTGTTGTCCAGGCTGGAGTGTAGTGGCGCAATCTCAGCTCACTGCCACCTCTGTCTCCTGGGTGATTCTCCTGCCTCAGCCTCCCAGTAGCTGGGATTACAGGCATGCACTACCATGACCAGCTAATTTTTGTATTTTTAGTAGAGACAGGGTTTTACCATATTGGCCAGGCTGGCCTCAAACTCCTGACCTCAGGCGATCCGCCTGTCTTGGCCTCCCAAAGTGCTGGGATAATAGGTGCGAGTCACTGTGCCTGGCCAGAGATCTGCTGGTTTTATAAGGGCTTCTTTCTTTGCTGGGTTTTCATTTTTCTCCTTCCTGCCACTGTGTTAAGGACATGTTTGCTTTCCTTTCTGCCATGATTGTAAGTTTCCTGAGGCTTCCCAAGCTCTGTGGAGCTGTGAGTCAATTAAATCTCTTTCCTTTGTAATTTACTCAGTCTTGGGTATATCCTTATAGCAGTGTGAGAATGGACTAATACAACTGATCACCTGCTGAGCAGTGTACACTGTACCCAATATGTAGTCTTTTATTCCTCACCCCCCTCCCAACCTTCCCCCTCAGTTGCCAGAGTCTATTATATCATTCTTATGTCTTTGCATCCTCATAGCTTAGCTCCCACTTTTAAGTGAGAACATACGATATTTGGTTTTCTATTCCTGAGTTACTTCACTTAGAAGAATGGTCTCGTCATCCTGGCTAACATGGTGAAATCCTGTCTCCACTAAAAATACAAAAAATTAGCCCAGCGTGGTGGCACGTACCTGTAGTCCCAGCTACTCTGGAGGCTGAGGCTGGAGAATTGCTTGAACCTGGGAGGTGGAGGTTGCAATGAGCTGAGATTGCACTGCTGCACTCCAGCCTGGGTGACACAGAGAGACTAGGTCTCAAAAAAAAAAAAAGAATAATGGTCTCAAATTCCATCCAAGTTGCTGCAAATGCCATTATTTCATTTTATTTTATAGCTATTCTGTAGTGTGTATATACCATATTTTCTTTATCCACTTGTTGATTGATGGACATTTAGGTTGGTTTCATATTTTTGTAGTTGCAAATTGTGCTACTGTAGACATGCATGTGACTTTTTCATATAATGACTTATTTTCCTTTGGGCAGATACCCAGTAGTAGGATTGCTAGATCAAATGATAGCTCTACTTTTAGTTCTTTAAGGAATCTCCATACTGTCTTCCATAGTAGTTGTACTAGTTTACATTCCTACCTGCAGTGTAAAAGTGTTGTCTTTTCACTACATCCATGCTGACATTTATTATTTTTTTATTTTTAGAATTATGGCCATTCTTGCAGGAGTAAGGTGATATCTCACTGTGGTTTTAAATTGCATTTTCCTGATAATTAGTGCTGTTGAGCATTTTTTCATGTTTGTTGGCTGTTTGTATATCTTCTTTTGAGGTCTGTCTATTAATGTCCTTTGCCCACTTTTTGGTGAAATTATTATTTTTTTCTTGCTGATTTGTTGGAATTCATTGTAGATTCTGGGTACCAGTTCTTCGCCTATTGCATAGTTTATGAGTATTGTCTCCCTCTCTGTGGGTTGTCTGTTTACTCTGCTGATGATTTCTTTTGCTGTGCAGAAGAAGCTTTTTAGTTTAATTACGTCCCATCTGTTTATTTTTATTTTTGTTGCATTTGCTTTTGGGTTATTGGTTACCAATTCTTTGCCTAAGCCAATATCTAGAATAATTTTTCTGATGTTATCTTCTAGAATTTTTTAATGGTTTCAGGTCTTAGATTTAAGTCTTTGATCCATCTTGAGTTGATTTTTGTATAAGGTGAGAGATGAGGGGATCCAGTGTCATTCTTCTACATGTGTCTTGCCAATTATCCCAGCACCATTTGTTGAATAGAATGTCTTTTTCCCACATTATGTTTTTGTATGCTTTGTCGAAGATCAGTTGGCTGTAAGTATCTGACTTTATTTCTGGGTCCTCTAGTCTGTTCCGTTGGTCTATGTCCCTATTTTTATATCAGCACCATGCTGTTTTGGTATCTATGGCCTTATACTATAGTTTGAAGTTGAGTAATGTGATGTCTCCAGATTGTTCTTTTTGCTTAGTATTTCTTTGGCTATGTGGACTCTTTTTTGGTTCCATATGAATTTTAGGATTTTTTTTTCCATGACTATGAAGAATGGTGATGGCATTTTTGATGGGAATTGCATGAAATCTGTAGATTGAGTTTGGTAGTATGGTCATTTTCACAATATTGATTCTACTCATCTGTGAACATGGGATGTGTTTCCATTTGTTTGTGTCATATGTGGTGTTTTTTCAGCAGTGTTTTTTAGGTAGTTTTCTTTGTAGAGATCTTTCATCTCATTGGTTAAGTATATTCCTAAGTATTTTCTTTTCCTTTTTTTGTAGCTGTTGTCAAAGGGGTTGATTTCTTGATGTGATTCTCAGCTTGGTTTTCTTGGTAAATACCAGTGCTACTAATTTGCATACACTGATTCTGTACGCTGAGAATTTACTGAATTCACTTTTCAGATCTAGGAGCTTTTTGTTGTTTTTCATGCAGAGAGAGGTATGTGCAAATGCTTGACCAGATTGCCCGGCAGATGATTGATTTCTACAAAGACTTGGTAACTCAGCGAGTGATGGACCAGCGCATTTTAGAAGAATTGTATAATTTCAAGCATGTTATTGAAGAACTGACCAGGTAAAAACTGTGATTTTCTTAAAAACAAAACAAAAGTCAATGTCATTTCTTTAAAGGGAGTAAGAAATATTTAGGGAAAGTGGAATGGTTAAAGGTCAAAGTTCTTCTGTTTTCATGTTTAGCAAGAGAACAAGCAGGACTAGATATCATTGTAGACAGAGATATAGAGAAATGGGTTATGCAAGTTCACACAAAAATGAAGATTCTTTATATATTTGACATGGAAAAGACTTGCTCTTTCTTCTAAAATGCAAATGTTACCAGGCACGGTGGCTCATGCCTGTAATCCCAGCACTTCAGGAGGCTAAGGTAGGCGGATCACTTGAGACCAGCCTGACCAACATGGTGAAATTCCATCTGTACTAAAAATACAAAAAATTAGCCGGGCATGGTAGCTCATGCCTGTAATCCCAACAACCGGGGAGATTGAGGCAGGAGAATTGCTTGAACCTGGGAGGTTGCAGTGAGCCAAGATCGCGCCACTGCACTCTAGCCTGAGTGACAGAGCAAGACCCTGTCTCGAAAAACAAAAATAAAAATAAAGTAAAATACAGCTGTTTATCTTAGTCAGTTTATAGAGCAATGCCATAATTCTGGATGTTGAGGTTCACATCTCAAAGAAAGTATCATAAAGCCCTCAAAGTTAGTGATCATCTAACCTCTAACCTTATAACAAGATGATTAGTGGTGAGAATAAAGAAGATAGGATAGGCATATCAGAAAGTGGGGTCAACCAGCATGGAGGCCTTGCATGTCCACATGTGCCTCCCTCTATTCTAAAGGGTCTCCCCTACATCTTCTTTCTGCCTGATTTCTGCCAGCCTGATTCTATTTCCAAACCTGGCAAAATTCCATCTAGAATGCATACTCAATTTCTTGATTTGGTTTATAAGGTGGAAAAACTAGGAAGGGAAGTACACATAAGAACTGAGAAGATTCCTGAGTATAAATCTGATTTCCTGGGTGGAAACTTTTTGGAAGTCTCCAAATATGAATTTAAAATTTCTTTGCTTTATTCCAGGGAACTGTGTCTAGTTCAGGCACATGATGTAAAATTAACAAAGGAAACAGAAAAGGCCCACAAGGATTTGGCACAAGCTCTTTTAGATGCTGAAAAGAATGCCAGGTGAGTTGCTTAAAGTTTATGTAGCTTACATAGGGGAAAGAGAAGCTTATATAGCTTCTGAAATAGTATATATGACACTAACTTATTGAATTCTAAAAACACAGCTTACTTTATCTGAATTTAGTTAGTTTCTCATTCTGGGTGGAAAGAAGGTAAAACATGATTTTTCTCTTGGAGATAGTCTGTTGCTTTTAACATTAATCATTTTTGTTGAGTGAGGATTGCAAGCTATTACTTTCTGGTTTTCTACAAGAAAGTATAAAGAGGCAGTGTGCATAGATAGCATAGATTTTGGAACCATACTGCTTGCTGTGTGACCTTGGGGAAGTCACTTAACTTTTCTGGGCCTAAGTTTGCCCATATTTAAAATTGGGATATTAATATTATCTACCTCATTCTGAATATTAAAGGAAGTAATATAAGTAAAGCACTTGGAATGGTACAGTTCCTTTGTGTCCAGGAGTATGTCTATTTCTTCAAGGTATTCCAATTTGTTAGTCGATTGTTGTTCATGATTATATTTCAGTGGCGTCAGTTGTAATAATCTATTTTTGTTTGTTTCTGATTTTATTTGCTTGAGGCGTCTCTCTTTTTTTCTTGTGTAATCTAGCTAGATGTTTATTGATTTTATTTTTTCAAAAAATGAACTTTTAATTTTGTTGATCTTTGACATTTTTTTAGTCTCTCTTTCGTTTGTTTCTGTTCTGACATTTATGATTTCTTTTTTCCCCACTAATTTTGGGTTTTGTTTGTTCTTGCTTTTCTAGTTCCTTGAGGTACATCATTAGGTTGTTTATTTGAAATCTTTCTGCTTTTTTGATAGAGGTGGTTATTACTGTGAACTTCCCTCTTAGCACTGCTTTTGCATTAGCCCATAGGCCTGTACTTCATTTGTTTCAAGACACTAAAAAAATTTCTTTTTAATTTATTTACTGACCCAATGATCATTCAGGAGCGTGTTGTTTAACTTCCACACGTTTGTACAGTTTCCAAAGTGTCTCTTATTATTAATTTCTAGTTTTACTTCATTGTGGTCTAAGAACATACTTGATATGTTTCCAGTTTTTAAAAATTTGTTGAGACTTATTTTGTGGCCAGCATATTGATGTTTGTGGAGAATGTTTCATGTGCTGATGAGAAGAATGTGTATTCCGCAGCTGTTGGATAAAATGTTTTGTAAATTGCTGTTATGTCCGTTTGTTCAAAAGTGTGGCTTAAATCCAGTGTTTCTTTGTTAATGTTCTGTCTAGATGATCTTTTGAATGCTGAGAGTAGGGTTTTGAAGGCCCCAACTATTATTGCATTATATTCCATCTCTCCCTTTAGATCTAATAATATTTGCTTTATACATCTGGGTACTCCAGGGTTGGGTGCATATATATTTAGAGTTGTTATATTTTTTTTCTGAATTCATCACTTTGTCTTCATATAATGACCTTCTTTGTCTCTTTTTATAGATTTTGACTTAAAATCTGCTTTATCTGATATAAGTATAGGTACTCCTGCTTGCTTTGGTTTCTATCTGCGTAGAATGTCTTTTTTTTTTTTTTTAGACGGCGTTTCGCTCTTGTTACCCAGGCTGGAGTGCGATGGCGCGATCTTGGCTCACCGCAACCTCCGCCTCCTGGGTTCAGACAATTCTCCTGCCTCAGCCTCCTGAGTAGCTGGGATTACAGGCGTGCGCCACCATGCCCAGCTAATTTTTTGTATTTTTAGTAGAGACGGGTTTTCACCATGTTGACCAGGATGATCTCAATCTCTTGACCTCGTGATCTACCTGCCTCAGCCTTCCAAAGTGCTGGGATTACAGGCTTGAGCCACTGCGCCCTTCAGAATATCTTTTTCTATCTCTTCGCTTTGAGGATATATATGCTTTGGCCAGTGAAGTGAGTTTTTTGGAGGTAGCATATGTTTAGGTTGCATTTTTGTATCCATTCAGCCAATCTATATATTTTATATGGGAGAATTTAATTTTTTTATATTTAAGGTTATTATTGATAGGTGAGGACTTATTTCTGTCATTTTGTTAATTATATTCTGATTATTTTGTATAGCTTTTTCTACTTTCTTCTTATTTTATTGTTTATCATTTCTGTTTGGTAATTTTAGTAGTGGAAACATTTGAATCCTTTCTTTTTCTCTTTTGTGTTTCTGCTCTACCAGTGAGATTTTTTTACTTTGATATGTTTACCTGATGGTAGGTATTGTCTTTTTGCTTCCAAATATAGGACTCCCTTAAGGCTGGTCTGGTGGTGATGAATTTTTTCAGTTTTTGCTTAACTGAGAAAGAGGTTTTTTTGTCCTTCAGTTTTGAAGGATGGCTTGCTAGGTATAGAATTCTTGGCTAGCAGTTTTTTTTCCCTTTTAGCATTTTGATTATATAATTCCCTCCTTTCCTGGCCTAAGGTTCCTGCTGAGAAATCCATTAGTCTGATGTGGATTCCCTTATGTGTAACTTTATGCTTTTTTCTTGCTGTTTTTAGGATTCTCTCCTTTGTCTCTGACTTTTGACAGTTTGAGTATAATATGCCTCAGAAATACCTTTGTGGGTTGATTATATTGGGGATCTTTGAGCTTCCTGTATCTGGATGTCTTTATCTCTTATAAGATTTGGGAATTTTTAAGCTATTATTTTATTAAATAGGTTTTCTGTGTCTTTGTCCACCTCTTTTCTTTCTGAAACTCCCCAAATTAAAAAAATGTGGTCACTTTACGGTGTCCCATTATAGCCACATAAGCTTTCTTTATTGTTTTTAATTCTTTTCTCTTTCTTCTTCTTTTTTTTTTTTTTTTTGAGATGGAGTTTCGCTCTTGTTACCCAGGCTGGAGTGCAATGGCGCGATCTCGGCTCACTGCAACCTCCGCCTCCTGGGTTCAGGCAATTCTCCTGCCTCAGCCTCCTGAGTAGCTGGGATTATAGGCACGCACCACCATGCCCAGCTAATTTTTTGTATTTTTAGTAGAGACGGGGTTTCACCATGTTGACCAGGTTGGTCTCAATCTCTCGACCTCGTGATCCACCCGCCTCGGCCTCCCAAAGTGCTGGGATTACAGGCTTGAGCCACCGTGCCCGGCCTCTTTCTTCTTTTTTAAAGTCTGACTAGGTTTTTTCAAAAGACCTGTCTTCAAGGTCAGAAATTCCTTCTTCTACTTGATCTAGTCTATTGTTTAAGCTCTTGAGTCTATTTTTAATTTCATTTATTGAATTCTTCAATTCCACGGCTTCTGTTTTATTCCTTTTTATGATACCTATCTCTGTTGAATTTCTCATCCAGATCATGAATTGTTTTTCTGATTTATGTGTTCTTTATCTGCGTTTTCTTGTATCTCATTGGGTTTATTTAATATAATTATTCTGAAATCTTTTTCAGACATTTTATAAATTTCCTTTCTGTTGGGATTTGTTACTAGAGAATTATTTTTCATGTTTCCTGTGTCCTTACGTTACTATCTGTGCATCTGATTTAATAGTCATTTTTTTTCCAATTTTACAAAATATTCTTTTTTCTTTTTGAGACAGAGTCTTGCTCTGTTGCCCAGGCTGGAGTGCAGTAGTGTGATTTTGGCTCACTGCAACCTCTGCCTCCTGAGTTCAAGCTATTCTCCTGCCTCATCCTCCCAAGTAGCTGGGACTATAGGCATATAGATATGCCACTATAGCTGGTAAATTTTTGTATTTTTAGTAGAGGTAGGGTTTTGCCATGTTGGGCAGGCTGGTCTTGAACTCCTGACCTCAAGTGATCTCGCCTTGGCCTCCCAAAGTGCTAGGATTACAGGCATGGGCCACCTGCCTGGCTAATTTTACAAAAAATTCTTTATAGAGACGGAGTTCACTGTGTCACCCAGTCTGGAATGCAGTTGCATGATCATGGCTCACTGCACCCTTGACTTCCATGCTCAAGCAATCCTTCCACATCAACCTACTGGGTAGCTGGAACTACAGGTACACGCTAGAGTGCCTGGTGCCTGGCTTAATTTTTTTTTTTTTTTCCCCTGAAACATGGTCTTACCATGTTGCTTAGGCTAGTCTCAAACTCCTGGGTTCAAGTAATCCTCCTGCCTTGACTCCTAAAGTGTGTTTTGTTCTTTTCATTTCATTTCTTTCTTTCTTTTACAAAAAATGACATTGGCATTTTGATAGGGGTTGCATTGAATTTGTAGATTGCTTGGGCAATATATTCATTTTAATGATATAAATTCTTCTGATCCAGTAGCATGGTATGGCTTTCAGTTTATTTGTGTCTCTTCAATTTCTTTCATCAGTGTTTTGTAGTTTTTTTTTGTAGATATTTTTCACTTTCTTTTTTTTTTTTTTTTTTGAGACGGAGTTTCGCTCTTGTTACCCAGGCTGGAGTGCAATGGCGCGAACTCGGCTCACCGCAACCTCCGCCTCCTGGGTTCAAGCAATTCTCCTGCCTCAGCCTCCTGAGTAGCTGGGATTACAGGCACGCACCACCATGCCCAGCTAATTTTTTGTATTTTTAGTAGAGACGGGGTTTCACCATGTTGACCAGGATGGTCTCGATCTCTCGACCTCGTGATCCACCCGCCTCAGCCTCCCAAAGTGCTGGGATTACAGGCTTGAGCCACCGCGCCCGGCCACTTTCTTGATTAAATTTATTCCTAGATGTCCTTTTGTTGGTAGCTATTATGAATGGGATGGCTTTCTTGATTTCTTTTCTACTATTTCATTGTTGGTGTGTAGAAACACTACTGATTTTTGTGTGTTGATTTTGTATCCTTCAACTTTACTGAATTTGTATATCAATTCTAAGAGTGTTTTGGTGCCACTTTTAGGTTTGTTTGTTTTTCTAAATATATAAGATCTTGCTGTCTGCAAACAGGAACAGTTTGACTTCCTTCTTTCCAGTTTGGATGCCCTTTATTTCTTTCACATGCTAAATTACTTGAGCTGGAACTTTCGTATTTTTTTTAAAGACAAAAATGAGATCAAACAATTTATAATTTTAGCATTTTGGATTTTTCATTTTATATTATAGCATGAATAAATTTCCAATTTACCTAAGTATTAAAAATATGATGTTTAGCCAGGTGTAGTGGCTCACATCTGTAATCCCAGCACTTTTGGAGGCCAAGATGAGCAGATCACTTGAGGTCAGGAGTTTGAGACCATTCTGGCCAACATGGTGAAACCCTGTCTCTACTAAAAACACAAAAATTAGCTGGGTGTGGTAGTTGCAGTGAGCCGAGATTGCACCATTGCACTCCAGCATGGGGGACAAGAGTGAAACTTAATTAAAAACAAAACAAAAAAACAAAACAAGAATATGATGATGTTGAATTATCTGCAGAGTGTTTTTTTTTAAACTCATAGAACTACATTTTTTATACACACACACACACACACACACACACACACACATACACACACACACACACACATTTTTTGAGACAGAGTCTCGCTTTGTCGTCCAGTCTGGAGTGCAGTGACGCGATCTCAGCTCACTGCAACCTCTGCCTCCCGGGTTCAAGCAATTCTCTTGCCTTAGCCTCCTGAGTAGCTGGGATTACAGGCATGTGCCACCACATTCAGCTAATTTTTTTGTGTTACTGTTTTTTTTCCATTGAACTTTCAAGTTGTACCAGTCCAATAATTTTTGCTTTTTTAGTAGAGATGGAGTTTCACCATGTTGGTCAGGTTGGTCTCAATCTTCTGATCTTGTGACCCATCTGCCTCGGCCTCTTAAAGTGCAGGGATTACAGGCGTGAGCCACCACGCCCAGCCTAACTACATTCTGTTTTTATCTGACCACTCTTTTGTTGTTGGACACTGAGATTCTGGATTTTTTTGCTTTTGCTGTTAAATTAGGGTCATTATTTCTCTTTTGAAAATTGAAGTCTAATTTTTAGGCAATGAAGTACACAGATCTTAAGAGTATAGCTTAGTGAACTTTCACATTTATATTCACTGGTATAATTTTTTTCTTTATTATTTTGAACAAATGAAAGCCTCTAAGACTAGAAGAATTCTACTTCAGTGACCTTTAATTCTTATTGCAAAGTCCTTGGGAGGAAGTGTTTCAAAAGATTTGTGAAATGCTGTTTTTTAGTTTATAAATTCTACGTTTGTATTTACCTCAGAAAGTCTTTTAATATTCCTTTTTTTTTTTTTTTTTGAGACAATCTGACTCTGTTGCCCAGGCTGGAGCACAGTGGTATGATCTCAGCTCACTGCAACCTCTGCCTCTAGGTTCAAGCAACTCTGATGCCTCAGCCTCCCAGATAGCTGGGACTACAGGCAGACTCTACCACACCCGGCTAATTTTTGAATTTTTAGTAGAGATGGGGTTTCACCATGTTGGCCAGGCTGGTCTCGAACTCTTGACTTCAGGTGATCCACCTGCCTTGGCCTCCCAAAGTGCCGGGATTACAGGCGTGAGCCGCTGCACCTGGACCGTCTTTTAATTTTAAATGAAGCTTAAGTGTAAATTGAAAGGAAAAGGTATGTTCTGGTAGATATGAAAAAGCAATAGTTAAGAAAAAGCTACTTTTTAGACACAGTTTCGCTCTTGTTACCCAGGCTGGAGTGCAATGGCGCGATCTCGGCTCACCGCAACCTCCGCCTCCTGGGTTGAGGCAATTCTCCTGCCTCAGCCTCCTGAGTAGCTGGGATTACAGGCACGAGCCACCGTGCCCAGCTAATTTTTTGTATTTTTCGTAGAGACGGGGTTTCACCATGTTGACCAGGATGGTCTCGATCTCTTGACCTCGTGATCCACCCGCCTCGGCCTCCCAAAGTGCTGGGATTACAGGCTTGAGCCACTGCGCCCGGCTGAAAAAGCTACTTTATTTAAGATTTTAAATGGTTAAGGAACAATTTCTTTCTTTTTTTTTTTTTTTACGATTAGGTGTTAGTCTTTTGGTGAATCTATGTCTCTGAAATATATTTTTTTTTCTAATGATTAGAGGAGATTAGATTTTTTTTTTTTATATAATAAGAAAAAGAATAAAGAAGAGGAAGAAAGAGAAAGAGGAAGAGGGAGAGAGAATGGGGGTATTGCTTTACTTCCCCGGGCTAGAATGCAGTCTAAATATGGATATGCCTATAATTGTCCTTAATAATGGAGAAATAAAAGAAAATGAGGGAAGGGAATAACAAACAAGGAGCCAACCGACATTTCGTTTAAACTTCTAAGTTGATATGATGTGGTACTGATAAGAGTGTATATTTTGTGTATTTAAAGTGGAGAGATCTATAAATGTTAATTACGTTTACTTGTTCCAGATCTAAGTTCAAGTCCTGGATATCGTTGTTAATTTTCTGTCTCATTGATCTATCTAATATTAACGTTGAAGTCTCCCACTATTATTGTGTGGGAGTCTAAGTCTCTTTGTTAGTCTTGTATGTCTCAGTATTCCTGTACTGGGTGCGTATATATTTAGGATCTTTAGCTCTTCTTGTTGTTGCATTGATCCTTTTATCATTATATAATGTCCTTCTTTGCTTCTTTCGATCTTTGTTGCTTTAATGACTATTTTATCAGAGGCAAAAATTGTAACTTCTGCTTTTTATTTATATATTTTAGCTGTTTGGTTGCTAAATCTTTCTCCATCCCTTGTTTTGAGTCTGTGTATCCTTGAATATGAGATGGGTCTGCATGCAGCATACTGATGGGTTTTAGTTTTTTATTCAAATTGCCTGTCTGTCTTTGGATTGGGGGATTTAGTCAATTTAAATTTAGAATTAATAATGATATATGTGAGTTTAATACTGCCATTTAATATTAGCTGGCTATTTTGCCCATTAGTTGATATAAATTCTTCATTATATTGATGCTCTTTTTGGTATTTTTTAGAAAGGCTGATACTGTTTGTTCCTTTCTATGTGTAGTGGTTCTTTCAGAAGCTCTTGTAAAGCAGGCCAGGTGGTGATGAAATCTCTGAGTGCTTGCTTGTTCACAAAAAACTTTATTTTTCCTTCACTTATGAAGCTTAGTTTGGCTGGATGTGAAATTCTTGGTTGAAAGTTCTTTTCTTTAAGGATGTTGAATATTGGTCCCCACTCTCTTCTGGCTTGTAGGGTTTCTGCTGAGAGATCTGCTGTAAGTCTGATAGGCTTCCCTTTGTGGGTAACCTGACCTTTCTCTCTGGCTGCCCTTTGTATTTTCTCCTTCATTTCAACCCTGGTGAATCTGACGATTATGTGCCTTGGAGTTGCTCTCCTTGAGGAATATCTTTGTGGTGTTCTCTGTATTACCTGGAGTTGAATATTATCCTGCCTTGCTAGGTTGGGAAAATTTTCCTGAATAATATCCTGAAGCATATTTTCCAGCTTGGATTCATTCTCTTCGTCACATTCAGGTACACCTATCAAGCGTAGATTAGGTCTTTTCACATAGTCCCATATTTCTTGAAGACTTTGCTCATTCCTTTTTATCCTTTTTTTCCTCTTCTTGTCTTCTTGTTTTATTTCATTGAGTTGGTCTTCGACCTCTGATATCCTTTCTTCTGCTTGATCAATTTGGCTGTTAAAACTCGTGCATACTTCACGTAGTTCTCATATTGTGTTTTTCAGCTCCATTAATGCACTTATTTTCCTCTCTAAATTGTGTATTCTTGTTAACATTTCGTCAAACCTTTTTTCAAAGTGCTTAGTTTCTTTAGATTGGGTTTGAACAAGTTCTTTTAATTCACAGAAGTTTCTTATTATCCACATTTTGAAGCCTGCTTCTGTAATTGGAACACACTCTTTCTCCATCAAGCCTTGTTTCGTTGCTGATGAGGAACTGTGATCCCCTGCTGAGGGAGAGGCGTTCTGATCTTGGATATTCTCAGCCTTTTTTGGCTGTTTTCTTCCCTTCATTGTAGATTTATCCATCTGTGGTCTTTACAATTACCGTCTTTGTAATTGGGTTTCCGAGTGGACGTCCAACTTATTGATTCTCAGCGCCGAAATCTGAGCAACCCACTGCACCGACCAAATCAGCGGCATTAAGATTGATGGTGCTTTTCTGACTCGGCACCAAAAGCCGACACTCCTGCAAAACCGCCTCGCTGGTCACAAGAGTCGCGCTGGCGACCCGTGGGGCTCCTCCTCTGGGAATCTCCTGGTGCGTGAGCAACAAGAATTCATGTGAAGGTGTGGCGTCCTCTTGTTCTTTGTGCTTTCACTGGGAGCTACAATCCCGAGCTGCTAGTGATCAGCCATCTTGGATCTCTTCCCTGACAATTTTCTTTAATCTTATAATAATTATGTATAATTTAAAATTTTAATGGCTCTCAATTCTTGGGCTTTGTGCCTTTCATAAAGAATCTTAGGTCTGTGAGCAAACCTTAGCAATAAACTGTTAGGTTATTGTTACCCATATTCTGAATTTTTCATTAGATATGGTGTTATAACATTGGAATATCATGTCAGAATTCTAGTGAAAAAATAAGATGAAAAGTGTTTAGAGCAGGAGCAATATATGAGATTTTTACTTTCACTAAGAGTTTTGTAAGATTTGCAAATTAAATGTGAATTTTTTTCTATTTCACTGTATATAAGTGTTATCAATATATTCAGCAATTATACCATACTTACCTTATGATAAGTTTTAAAGGAACACATTACCTATTTTAAAACTAATTTCGTTTAAAAATATATATTGTTAGTGTAAATTAAATGAAGTTTAATTTAAAAGTTTAATTTAAAGTTTAATTTAAAAGCTGTTTAATTGTTTTTACAGAATGGTAGAAGAATATCATGACTTGTACACATTACAAAGAGAAAGGATGGAGAATGATATGAAACAGTTGATGGCAGAAAGAGATATCTGGAGCTCAGCTACATATGAATTGGCCCTAAAGGTTAGTTCTTCTGGATTTACAACTCAAACTTCTTTTTCTGGCTAAAGATTCATTCTACAGTTTTAAAATTTGTTTTGTTTTTTTGAAAGAGTCTTTCAACTTACTTTGTTGCCTATGATGGAGTGCAGTGGTGCGATCTTTGCTCACTGCAACCTCTGGCTCTTGGGTTCAAGCAGTTCTCCTGCCTCAGCCTCCTACATAGCTGGGATTATAGGCATGAGCCACCATGCCGGGCCCATTTTGCAATTTTCAATAATCTAGACAAAAACTAAAAAAAAATGAGAATGTATATTTATTGATGTATAATGTAGCTTTTGTGGGCCTTGAAAAGGAAAAGTTAAATTTCTTCTTTTTATTCTTGTCTGTGTTGGGTGCCTAGCTATTACACAATTAAGGGTTTTTTTTTTTTTTTAAAACCGGAATCTATGAACTATGAACAAGTGTTCTTTTTCTGTTGTTTGGGAACATGTTAAAATTTTCAACTTCAATTTATACTAATAATAAAGTAGGAAAGGTGGTTTTTATCTTTTCATATAATGTGACCATATTTGGATCACTGGATATCACACTGATTATTTTTAAAAAACAAAACAAAACAAACAAACAAAAAACAGGGTTTCACTTTGTTGCCCAGGCTGGAGTGCAGTGGTGCAGTCACAGCTCACTGCAGCCTCGACCTCCTGGGCTCAAGCAATTCTTCTACCTCAGCCTCCTGAGTAGCTGGGACTACAGGTATACACCATCATGCCTGGCTAATTTTTCATTTTTTGCAGAGATGGGATTTCTCTATGTTGCCCAGGCTAGTCTTGAACTCCTAGACTTAAACTGTCCTCCTGCCTCAACCTCTCAAAGTGCTGGGATTACATGCACAAGCCACTGTGCCTGACCCACTCTCTGATTCTGTTACCTTGGTACACAAGATGACCAATGAATTGAAATACAGTACCCTATGGACCATTATAGTAATACTTTAGGGAAATAGCAAAGTCACACAATATTCTATATTTCTAAAATGTTTACTTGTTGGTTGCATATTTTGACAACTGGGACTTTTAGGTGTGGTGATTTTTGACTCTCACAAGATTAAAAAATTGGCTCAGTTGAATTGATTCACTGGTCCACTGGTAGCAGGTTGCAGGGTTCTCCATGGAGGTGTACTGCATAAATACATCTGTGTTAGAGCTTTGTATTAACCCTGCCACATATAGTAGTTGGTCAGTTATTTGGAAGAAAATATAGAAGACATCCTTGTCAAGTGTCCTAAAGCTAGAGAGAAAGTTAATATACTGGATGGCGGAATCAAGACTTGCTTATTTAGGAAAGTACATTTACTTTGCAGAGGTAATTATTAGAAATCGAGAGCATTCACTAATGGGGACATGCTAGAGGCATTTCCATTCAAGAGAGGAGAAAGGATTTCTGCTATCACTGGAGTCCCTAATTCAGTAATAACATGGAACTAAAATAAAGAGATATAACTGCTTATAGGAAGCAGCAAAATCTTTTATGTTTTTTCCTACTGATTTCTTTAGCAAAAATCCCCAGTACATTGTTGAATAGAAGTGGTGAAAGTTAATGTTCCTGTTTTCAGTTTTATGGGGAAGACATTCTGCTTTCACCATTAAGTACAACATTTACTGTAGGCTTTTATACATACCCTTTATCAGGTTGTGGAAGTTCTCTTTAATTTTTCATTTGTTTAGAGTTTAATCATAAATAGGTGATGTATTTAGTGAATTATTTTTCCGTGTCAATGGAGATTACTACATCTTGAATTCCTTTTACTTTATTAACACATTACATTGTTTGTAACACTTTATTGAAGTACAACTGATACACAGAAAAAAATCCATGCATTTAATATATTCAATTTGACATTGAACATTTACATACACTCATGATACCCTTATGGCAATCAAGGTGATAAACATATCCATATTAACTGTTTAATTAATTAATTTTAAATTTTATTTTAGATTCAGGGATACATGTGCAGGATTGCTACATGGACATATTGTGTAAATCATAAGGTTTGGGCTTCCAGCGAACCCATCACCCAAATAGTGAACATTGTATTCAGTAGGTAAATTCTCAACTGTTGGTCCTTTCCTACCCTCCCCACTTTTGGAGTCACCAGTGTCTATTATTTTCATCCTTGTGTCCATGTATATCAGTTGTTTAGTTCCCACTTACAGTGAGAACGTGCAGGATTTGATTTTCTGTTTCTGAGTTTTTTTCACTTGAGATAATGGCCTACAGCTCCATCCGTGTTGCTGCAAAGCACATAGTTTCATTCTCTTTTATGGCTGCATAATATTCCACATTTTTAAAATCCAGTTAATCATTGATGGGCACTTCAATTGCTTCCATGACTTTGCTGTTGTAAATAGTGCTGTGATAAACATATGAGCACAGGTGTCTTTTTGATTAAATGATTTCTTTTCCTTTGGGTATATAACCAGTAGTGGGATTGCTAGGTCAAATGGTCAAATGGTAGTTCTATTTTTAGTTCTTTGAGAAATCTCCATACTGTTTTCCATAGGGTTGAACTAATTTACATTCCCACCAACAGTATATAAGTGTTCCCTTTTTTCTGCATCCTCATCAACATCTATTATTTTTTTACTTTTTGGTAACAGCTATTCTGACTTGTATGAGATGGTTTCTTATTATTGTCAAAATCACTATTATATAGGTATACACTTGTCGTGGTGGTTTGCTGCATCCATTGCCCTGTCATCTACTTTAGGTATTTCTCTTAATTTTTTTTTTTTTTTTTCTTTTCGAGACGGAGTTTCGCTCTCGTTACCCAGGCTGGAGTGCAATGGCGCGATCTCGGCTCGCCGCAACCTCCGCCTCCTGGGTTCAGGCAATTCTCCTGCCTCAGCCTCCTGAGTAGCTGGGATTACAGGCATGCGCCACCATGCCCAGCTAAATTTTTGTATTTTTAGTAGAGACGGGATTTCACCATGTTGACCAGGATGGTCTCGATCTCTTGACCTTGTGATCCACCCGCCTCGGCCTCCCAAAGTGCTGGGATTACAGGCTTGAGCCACCGCGCCCGGCCCCTCTCTTAATTTTTTTTTTTTTTTTTTTTTTTTTGAGATGGAGTTTCACTCTTGTTACCCAGGCTGGAGTGCAATGGCGCGATCTCGGCTCACCGCAACCTCCGCCTCCTGGGTTCAGGCAATTCTCCTGCCTCAGCCTCCTGAGTAGCTGGGATTACAGGCACGCGCCACCACGCCCAGCTAGTTTTTTGTATTTTTAGTAGAGACGGGGTTTCACCATGTTGACCAGGATGGTCTCGATCTCTCGACCTCGTGATTCACCCGCCTCGGCCTCCCAAAGTGCTGGGATTACAGGCTTGAGCCACCGCGCCCGGCAATTTTTTAAAACAAACTTTGAGAATGTGTTACATGTCAGACATTATGCCATGTACTGGTTGGTAAAGCAAAAACAATTGAGACAAAGTTCCTGCCCATAAAACTTTATGAGATTCGAATATCTCGGCAATTGAGAATGATGGGCCTTTCCAGACAAGTGAAGTGTTAGTAGGGATAAATGTATAGATTAATCTTATTAATATAATTAACATTAATAATTACTATGTTTAATATTATTGTAAAAAAGAAGCAGCTATTATTTATTCAGTTATTGCTATGTGTCAGATATTTTGCTAAGGGAATAATTAGCATAGTTCTTACAGTAATCCCATGAAATAGTACTATCACTACCTACATCTTTCATGTGAGGACTCAGAGAAGTAATTTGCCTAAGCTCACATAACTGATAAATGATGAACGTAGCACATATGATTCCAGAGCCTGAACTGCCAATTACCATTCTATACCATCTTCAGAGACAAAAGATAAAGAAAACTTAGGGCAGCCACCTAAAGGAGGAGATCCAGCATAAGAGCATACCGTGTACAAAAAAGATTTGTGACATTGAAATAACTGTGGATTCACTGTAACGCAACTGCATGAAGTGGTTCTTAATGCTGGACTTTTACAGGTTAGCAGTAAAGAGAATAGAAGATCATTGTCTCATTTTCCTCTGTAATGGTCAGACCTCATCTAGGATACAGTGTTCCATTCTGATGCAGAATTTTTAATGGCACATTGACGTATTGATAGGAAACAATCATGACGGTTAATACATGATGTAAGAAACAGATCTAAGCTAGATATGTTCAGTGGAGAAAAAGGAAGACATGTGAGATTCCTCCCACTAGATGTATTTCAACAGTAGAGCGCTGACCCCTGATAGAGGTTTCTGTAGAATTCCTCGCATTGATGAGCTTTGTGTTAAATCATCCCTTGAGTCCCTTCTAACTGAAATGACAGCCAGAATGTGAGTTCCCTGAAAGTAAGGACTTTATCTCCTTTGTTCATGGCTATGTTAACAGTGTCTAGAACAGTATTTCATTAAATGACTATGCAATTGATTTCTTATGTTAATGGTTCTCAAAGTATATCCCAGGGACCCCCTCGGGGGCGATCCATGAGACCCTTTCAGGAGCTTCCTGAAATCAAAATTAGTTTCATTATAATACTAATATGTTGTTTGTCTTTTTTTCATTCTCATTCTCTTATTAAGAGTATGCAGTGGATTTTTCTTTTCTTTTTTTAAAAAAATATTTATTATACTTTAAGTTCTGGGGTACATGTGCAGATCGTGTAGGTTTGTTACATAGGTATACACTTGTCATGGTGGTTTGCTGCATCCATTGTCCTGTCATCTACTTTAAATATTTCTCTTAATGCTGTCCCTCCCCAATCCCCCTACCCGCTGCTATTTCTCCTCTAGCCCCTGGTGTGTGATGTTCCCTTCCCTGTGTCCGTGTGTTCTTATTGTTCAACACCCAAGAGTAGGTAGTGGATTTTTCTAGCAACTATATGACATGGTATATTCTGGCAGATTGAATGCAGAGGCATGTAACAATCCAGCTCTGTTCTCCTAAGGCAAACATTAGATTTGTAAAAATGTAAAACAATAGCATTGTTTTTACTAATTTAACAAAAAATTTAAAAATGAAGATGCTATTTATGTTAATAGGTAATGGGTTTATTAATGTTTATTTGTGAATTAACAAATATGTGTTTAAATAATTCTAGTTTAATTTCTAATGCAGTAAATATTAATAGATGCTTTCCATATAAATAAAAGTGCTTGAGAATAAAGGAGTCATGAGATCAATTTTTTCGTATAAAGGGGTCTTGAGATCAGATTGTTGGAGAAGTTTTGCTGTATACTAAACTTCAGTTTCATTCCAATTCAATGGAAAATGTGAATTTGGGATTCGTATTAATTAATGATTTAAACAAGAAATTTTAGTTGTGTTAATGATTCAATGAAAATTGATACATTAAATCACTGGAATAAATTATAGTGGTTTGGTAATGTTTTAGGTTCCTGATTATAGTACATTATTTTTATAGGTAATTGAAAGAAATAGAGTCATATTGGCTAAAAGACTTTACCTTAATGAAAAAGGCTGGAATAAATACACCAAGCATTTCATCATACAGCTGTCAAACAAGGTAAAGATCAATTATTCTCAGTTATGAGAAAAAAAGATGTCAAAAGATGTCAGGTGGTGAGCATTGACACTGTAAGATGTCTTTGTTAAATTTATTGATTTTAAAAATATAGTTTTATATTAATGCTTATTGTGTGCAGAACGAAAAAAATCTAAGCAGAGATGAATAAAGGCTCTTGTTTTTTTATATTTGTCTTCTAAGTAAAGCAATTTATCTAAGTTTAATAACACTACAAAGTTACTCATCCGATCATGATTCGATTGATTCAGACCTAAAGTAAAAAAGTAAATATCTGGGTTTTTTTTGAAATAGTTGCATTATCAATTTTATAGAAATATTCAGTGAGCACACTCGATGGAAAAGGAGAGCATTTATCATGTTTCTACAGAGTCAAACCATTTATACTAGTTATTTCAATTAACTCTTAAGACAATTTTGTGAGATAGATATTAAGGTCTTTATGGATAATAAAAATTAAATCCAAATAGATTAGATAACATTGCCCAAAGTAACACAGACAGCAATGGCTACAATTAATATTTGGTTCTGTTTGGCTTCTTGGTTTCTAATCTATCGAGCACACCACACTGCCCCTGTGAAAGTCCTATGTAAAAATTGGGTTCATGTTGCAAAGGAAAAAAAAAATCTTGTCTCTTAATACTTTATGTACTATGGAAAATTCATCACCAGATGAACTGTATCGTACTGTAACTTCAATGTTTAAATCAATTTTCTGTGAATTTCTCTAGCATTGCAATATTAATAATGGCCTGGTGTATGTTAATGGCTATTTGTTATGTAAATAAATGGATATGTTATTTGATTCTATGCATTTTATCTAGGACACTGAAGACCTGGCACTGTTGCAGAAGTTGACACAAAAATGGAGAAACTTAGTGAATAAATTTAAACAAGAAGTAGAACAAATGGAAGAGTCTACAATGGGGACTTTGAAAATGGTTAACGATGGGCTGATCAAATGGCAGGAGTTCTTCAGGTGAGTCACAAGAATCTTGTTTTTCTGATTATACTTATATCATGTCTAATAACTCAGTCCAATTTTCTCTGTTCCTCCTTCTGTCATTTACCTTGTAATTACTCTTTAACATTGATTTTGGAGAGCAGTCCCTGCAAAGGCACAATCCTGCTAACAACCTTGAATAGTCTTGCGGTTTCTAGTGCTGAGCATCTCTGCAGTTCATCCTGATCCCCCTGCTTAACTGCTGCTGTCCCCATTTGAGTCCAGCTCTTTTTCTTGTCTCTCTTTTTAAAATAAAGTCACTTTATGTCATTACTTTGGTAAACTTGAGTATTTGGATCCATCTGCAAATCATATGCAGAGAAGTAAAACCAATGTGATAGTTACAGAGCGATGGTTTTGATTGGATATCATACTTTGCAATGATTAGAGAAATCTGACAATGAAAGAGGCTGCTAATAAAGTAGTTAAGTTGAGGCCAGATGGCTAAATCATAGCCAAGCTTAGTGAGAATCTATACTTTGGATGCAGTCTGGACTAGATGATTTCTTTTTCTTTTTCTTTTTTTTGAGGCCGAGCCTCATTCTGTTGCCCAAGCTGGAGTGCAGTGGTACAGTATTGGCTCACTGCTGCCTCCGCCTTTTGGGTTCAAGCAATTCTTCCGCCTCAGCCTCCCGAATAGCTGGGATTACAGGTATACGCCACTACACCCGACTAATTTTTGTATTTTTAGTAGAGATGGTATTTCACCACGTTGGTCAGGCTGGTCTTGAACTCCTGGCCTCAAGTGGTCCACCCACCTAGTCCTCCCAAAGTGCTGGGATTACAGGTGTGGGCCACCACGCCCGGCCTGGACTAGATGATTTCTAAGGTGTTTTTTTTTTTTTTTTTTAACTTTAAGATGCTTTGTCTGTTGAGGCCTGGACTAGAAGATTTCTAAGTTTTTTTTTTTTTTTTTTAAACTTTAAGATACTTTGTCTGTTAAGTACCACTTGCATTTCAAATTGAGAACAATGGTTTTAGTTTTTTATAACCCCCTAAAATGTTTCTCCATTAGTAGATTTGGAAGTTCTGGAAGCTGAAGCTGGTACATCTCCAAGCTGGCTGTTCCTGCCATGTACCCATTTCTGTTGTTTGTTGATTCTTAGGTGGGAGGGGAGTACAGGAGGCCATAGTTCTTGTCTCTTTCACTTCAGGAACTTATTTATCAATAGCTTTCACCTTCTGAGACTTGAGAGCCATTAAAGGAAATTTTTTCCTACCAGAAGTTGGGATTCCTGGCTTAAATGTTGAGTCTTAATTACTTCATAGGCTTTCTTTCTATTTATATATTGCATTGACAGCTACATTTCAACAGAAATTTTTCTGATGATGATCTGGTTTTTAATTCCCAAGACTCAAGAGACCACTCTTTTTTAAAAAAAAAGTCTTAGGCCGGGCGCGGTGGCTCAAGCCTGTAATCCCAGCACTTTGGGAGGCCGAGGCGGGTGGATCACGAGGTCAAGAGATCGAGACCATCCTGGTCAACATGGTGAAACCCCATCTCTACTAAAAATACAAAAACATTAGCTGGGTATGGTGGCGCGTGCCTGTAATCCCAGCTACTCAGGAGGCTGAGGCAGGAGAATTGCCTGAACCCAGGAGGCGGAGGTTGTGGTGAGCCGAGATCGTGCCATTGCACTCCAGCCTGGGTAACAAGAGCAAAACTCCGTCTCAAAAAAAAAAAAAAAAAAAAAAAGTCTTGTGGCCCATGGCCCTGTAACTTGTTTGCTCAGGTCTGATTAAAATCTCAATTTATATTTACAAATTTAATGATAAATACCTGTGGGGAGAGGGGTTGGACCTGGAAGGCATGCTTGAAAATTATTGAGGAGAAATATAGTAGTTGTTTAGTCTTTAGTGTGTCAACTTATGATTTTATTTGTTTATACCTTGTTCTGAGACCTTTTTCTTTTTTCTTCTTTCAGTGAAAAAGGCATTTTATCCACTGATAAGGGAAATATGTTTGATTCAGTTCTTCTAGACTTCAAGCAATGGCATAAGGTAAGACTTTTTACAAACTTAGCATTCCTGACCTACAACTGAGTCATATCTCATCCTTTTTTTTTTTTTTTTTGAGACATTGTCTCACTTGCTCTGTCACCCAGGCTGGAGTACAATGGTGTGGTTTCAGCTCACTGCAACCTCCACCTCCTGAGTTCAAGCAGTTCTCTTGCTTCAGCCTCCCAAGTAGCTGGGATTACAGGCATGTGCCACTACACCCAGCTAATTTTTGTATTTTCAGTAGAGACAGGATTTCACCATGTTGGCCAGGCTGGTCTGAAGTGATCTGCCCACCTTGGCCTCCTAAAGCATTGGGATTACAGGCGTGAGCCACCATGCTTGGCCACATCTCATTGTTTAAAAATACCGTATTAAGTTTTATGAATGACAAAGAAAAGAGCAAGTGCTAAGGACTTTAAAAAATATGCTTAAGGGAGGTGGCTCACGCTTGTAATACCAGCACTTTGGGAGGCTGAGGTGGGTGGATCATGAGGTCAAAAAATATGCTTAAATGTTTTCAGTTTTATTTCAGATTTTTGGGTCAAATTAAGTTAGGCTGTTAGAAAAGAAATCAGGAACTTGTTATTGGTCTATTCAGAGATTCAGCTTTTTCCTGGTTTAGTCTTGGGAGGGTGATGTGTTGAGGAATTTATCAATTTCTTCTGGATTTTCTAGTGTATTTGCATAGAGGTGTTTATAATCTCTGATGGTAGTTTGTATTTCTGTGGGATCGGTGATGATGTCCCCTTTATCATTTCTTATTGTGTCTATTTGATTCTTCTCTCTTTTCTTCTTTACTAGTCTAGCTAGTGGTCTATTTTGTTAATTTTTTCAAAAAAACAGCTCCTGGATTCGTTGATTTTTTTTGAAGAGTTTTTCATTTCTCTATCTCCCTCAGTTCTGCTCTAATGTTAGCTATTTCTTGTCTTCTGCTAGCTTTTAGATTTGTTTGCTCTTACTTCCCTAGTTATTATAATTGTGATGTTAGGGTGTTGATTTCAGATCCTTCTAGTTTTCTGATATGGGCATTTAGTGCTATAAATTTCTCTCTTAACCCTGCTTTAGCTTTGTCCCAGAGATTGTGGTACATTGTCTCTTTGTTCTTATTGGCTTCGAAGAACTTCCTGATTTCTGCCTTAATTTCATTATTACCCAGGAGTCATTCAGGAGCAGGTTGTTCAATTTCCATATAGTTGTGTGGTTTTCAGCGAGTTTCTTAATCCTGAGTTCTAATTTGATTACACTGTGGTCTGGGAACCTGTTTGTTATAATTTCAGTTCTTTTGCATTTACTGAGGAGTGTTTTACTTCCAATTATGTGGTTGCCTTTAGAATAAGTGCCATGTGGCACTGAGAAGAATGTATATTCTGTTGATTTGGGGTTGAGAGTTCTGTAGGTGACTATTAGGTCTACTTGATCCAGAGCTGAGTTCAAGTCCGGAATATCCGGACTGTCTAATGTTGACAGTGGGGTGTTAAAGTCTCCCACTATTATTGCGTGGGAGTCTAAGTCTCTTCATAGGTCTCTAAGAACTTGTTTTGTGGATCTGGGTGCTTCTTTGTTGGGTGCATATATATTTAAGATAGTTAGCTCTTTTGTTGAGTTGATCCCTTTACCACTATGAAATGCCCCTCTTGGTTTTTTTTGATCTTTGTTGGTTTAAGGTCTGTTTTGTCAGAAACTGGTATTGCAACCACTGCTTTTATATATTTTCTTTTATCAGACTACTGTAACATTCTCATTATTCAACTCCCACTTACGAGTGAGAATATGCGGTGCTTAGTTTCCTGTTACTGTATTAGTTTGCTGAGGATGATGGCTTCCAGCTTCATCCATGTACCTGCAAAGGACATACTCTCATTTCTTTCTATGGTTGCATAGTATTCCATGGTATATATGTACCACCATTTATTTCCAGGACTTTTTCTTTTTCCCAACCCGACATTCTGTACTCATTAAACCTTAAGTCCCCATTTCTGCCTCTCTCACCCACTGGGCAATCTTGTTATACTTTCTGTTTATGAATTTGACTACTCTAGGTATCTCATATAAGTGGAATCATACAGTATTTTACTTTATGACTGGCTTATTTCCCTTAGCATAAGGTCCTCAGTGTTCATCCATGTTGCAGCAAGTGTCAGAATTTTCTTTCTTTTCAAGGTTGAATAATATCCCATTGTATGTATATACCACACTTTGTTTATACATTAATAACATCATCTTAAAGAAGTCAGAGCTTGGAAAATAGGTTTTATTGATCAAATTACTATCATGTTATAGTAGGAAAATATATAATGTGACATTGAAATACTTCCAAAGTGAATATCAAACTCATTCCTTAATGAAATTGCATAAGATCCCAATAAACCATTTTCTTTTCTTTAGGAATGACTTGAACAGTAAATTCTCAGAATTGAAGCTATTTCCTTTCTATAGACGACATATCTAGTTTAGTGACTTTTTTCTTTTTCAGTTTTTATCTGGCTGTTTTGACATGCATAGAAAAAATAGAAAAAAGTCATGCTTCCTCATTTTTAGGAATAGTAATTGTTCTCATTTATTAAGCACTTACTCTTTGTGAGGAGCTCAAAATATGTCTTTCACATATTATCTTACTTATTCTTCATGGCTGCCATATGATGCAAGTCTTATAATATCCATGTCCCACATGTGGAAATTGAAGCCTAGAAATGCTAAGTAACTTACCTAAGTTATCTATAAAAGGTATTTGAATCCAGATCTTTCTAGCTCTATAGAGTTCTTATTCCTAATTGCTCTTCTATACTGTCTCCCTATACTAATTACTCTTATTGAAGGCTGGATAATGTTTCTATCTGTGCTATTATCAGAGCACAAATAATGGCAAATTATATATACATACATATATATATGTGTTGTATCTTACTTTTTCATAAATATTTGTTGATATATCATGTTCAGGACTTGGACTTAGGTTTAGACAGATTAACAAAACACGAATAAAACACAACTTGTATATTCTAGGAACTTTTGCAGTCTAGTAGGAATCATGTAAACAGATACATTCCAACCTTACTAAAGCAAATAGTAATTAAACATGCTTAACTTTGTAGGATTTAATTGCCTATCACTACCTTTTTTTTTTTTTTTTTAAACCACATAGGATTTAATATGATGATTTTCATCCTGGTAAACTATGGGTTATTTCATAGAGTATCAGAATTATTTTCAAATACAAAAAAATTAGCTGGGCATGGTGGTGCACGCCTGTAGTCCCAGCTACTCCGGAGGCTGAGGCGGGAGAATTGCTTGAACTCGGGAGGCAGAGGTTGCAGTGAGCTGAGGTTTCGCCACTGCACTCCAGCCTGGCACCTGGTGACAGAGTGAGACTCTTTCTCAAAAAAAAAAAAAAAAAAAAAAAAAGAGAAAGAAAAAAATATATATGTATAAGATATATGTCACATATCATCTCTTTGGAGCATAAAAGTAATAGGATATGCAACTCCAAAATAATTGGGAGTCATTGGGGAATTAGCATCTGGTAGACTTTGATAAAATCATTAGTGGGTAATATGCTACTCCCCTTCTTCCTTTCACTCTTTAGATCCTGAATGAGAAAAGAGAAGAGTTTACTGGGGATATTCTACTATCAAAGTACGATACTCTCAAGATTATTAAACATTTACAGGAAAACTGGGCAGATATTGGGCTTGGGATATTTAATCGCCACAGAAGTTTGGAGGGGGAGATGCCATCAGAGCAACAGTATATGGAGGAAATTATCAAAAACACACGAAGTCTCTACAAAGAATATGAAATAAGAATAAATGGGGATAATGGTAAGAAAATACTCATGGTAACTAGATTTCTCAGTATAAAATATTTAAATAATTATTTTCAATATAATTAATATTTAAAATAAAAATAATACATTCATATAGTTTTAAAAACCAAGCAAAATAAGCAAAGCATTGAACATCACTTTATTGAGATATAATTTATAGACATTACAATTCACCTAAACTGTATAATTCAGTGGTTTTTGGTGTATTCACAGATGTGTGCATTCATTACCACAGTCAATTTTATATTATTTTCATCAAAATAAACCTCAAAAGAAACCCCACATCCTTTAGCTTTCATCCTCATATCCCCTAGCATCCTCACCTCAGTCCTAAGTTTGCTTTCTGTCTCTATAGATTTCCCTGTTCTGGACTTTCATATTAATGAATTCATGCACTGTATGATCTTTTGTGACTGGCTTCTTTCACTTGGTATAATGTTTTCAATATTCGTCCATGTTTTAGCATTTATCAGTACTTCATCTACTTTTATGGCCTAATAATATTTGACTGTATGTATATATCACATTTTGTTTATCATTTCATCTGTTGGTAGGCATTTGGATTGTTTTCACTTTTTGACTATCATGAATGATGCTGATATAGACATTTATTATACATTTCCTTGTGGAAATATGTCTTCATTTTTCTTGGATATATACACAGGAGTGAAATTCTTGGTCATTTGATAACTATATCTTTAACTTTTCGAAGACTGCCACGCTGTTTCCAGAGAGGCTGTATCATTTTATATTCCTACTAGCAGTGTATGAAGGTTCCACTTTCTCTGCATACTTGCTAGTACTTGTCTCACTTTTAAATTCTGGCCACACTAGTGGGTGTAAAATAAAATCTCCTCGTGGTTTTGATTTGTGTTTTCCTGATGGCTAATGATGTCACGCATTTTTAAAAAGATTTGTTAGCCATTTGTATATCTTCTTTGGAGAAATGTCTGTTGAGGTCCTTTGCCTGTGTTTTTTTTTCTAAGACAAAAATTGAGATTTATGCTGTGGATTGATAAAATGTATAGGAAGAAAAGCAATTTTCTAAGGTTTCATACTATCAGAGAACAGATAACCATTGTTCAACATTAATGAATATTGTGTGTTATTGTGCTCTATTATTGCTTGTGTTAGAATTCTAGACAAATGTCCACCAGCTGACAGTATAACTCTTTGAAAATGTCAAAGAGAATGAGACCTATCTGAGATATTAGTTTGTGAAATAACGTTCTACATAAGTGGTTCGCAAACTTCAGTGTGATTAGGGATTTGGTGAAGAATGCCGATTCCTGCGCCCTGCTTCCAGTCATGTTGGTACACTGTGTCTAGAGAGATGCCCATAAACTGGCAATTTTCGCAAGCATCCCAGGTGATTCTGATGCCAGTGGTGTACATATCACACTTAAAAAAAAGTCCTTTAGGGCTGGGCGCGGTGGCTCACGCCTGTAATCCCAGCACTTTGGGAGGCTGAGGCGGGTGGATCACGAGGTCAAGAGATCGAGACCATCCTGGTCAATATGGTGAAACACCGTCTCTACTAAAAATACAAAAAATTAACTGGGCATGGTGGCATGTGCCTATAATCCCAGCTACTCAGGAGGCTGAGGCAGGAGAATTGCCTGAACCCAGGAGGCAGAGGTTGTGGTGAGCCGAAATTGCGCCCTTGCACTCCAGCCTGGGTAACAAGAGCGAAACTCAAAGAAAAAAAAAAAAAAAGTTCTTTATTGGGAGTCAGTTAGTAGCTAGGAGCTAGGTCTTTTTTTTTTTTTTTTTTTTTTTTTTTTTTTTTTTTTTCTGAGACGGAGTTTCGCTCTTGTTACCCAGGCTGGAGTGCAATGGCACGATCTCGGCTCACCGCAACCTCCGCCTCCTGGGTTCAGGCAATTCTCCTGCCTCAGCCTCCTGAGTAGCTGAGATTACAGGCACACGCCACCATACCCAGCTAATTTTTTTGTATTTTTAGTAGAGACGGGGTTTCACCATGTTGACCAGGATGGTCTTGATCTCTTGACCTCGTGATCCACCTGCCTCAGCCTCCCAAAGTGCTGGGATTACAGGCTTGAGCCACCACGCCTGGCTCCTGATTTTTTTTTTTTTTTTTTTTTTTGAGACGGAGTTTCGCTCTTGTTACCCAGTCTGGAGTGCAATGGCGCGATCTCGGCTCACCGCAACCTCCGCCTCCTGGGTTCAGGCAATTCTCCTACCTCAGCCTCCTGAGTAGCTGGGATTACAGGCACGTGCCACCATGCCCAGCTAATTTTTTGTATTTTTAGTAGAGACGGGGTTTCACCATGTTGATCAGGATGGTCTCAATCTCTTGACCTCATGATCCACCCGCCTCGGCCTCCCAAAGTGCTGGGATTACAGGCTTGAGCCACCGCGCCCGGCCTAGGAGCTAGGTCTAACGTAAATGTAAAACACCCTTTACATACTCTGGTGATTCTTTGCCCATATTTTATTTAGGCTGTCTTTTTATTATTGAGTTATAAGACTGGTTAATATATTCGGAATACAAGTCGCTTTTCAGATATGTGAATTGTAAGCAGCTTATCTTTTCTGTGGATTGCCTTTTCATTTTCTTAGTAGTATCTTTTTTATTTTATTTTATTTTATTTTAACCAGAGACTAAATAAGTCATGTTTAATGCTCCTAGCCTGGTAAAATTAAACATTATAATCTCTCCATATTTACTTTTAAAAAATTGATTAGAAATGTGTTAATGGAGTACATATGAGTATTTGTTACATTCATAGAATGTGTAATGATCAAGGTCAGCGTATTTGGGTTATCTATAACCTTGAGTATTTATCCTTTCTATATGTTGGAAACATTTCAAGTCCTCTCTTCTAGCTACTTTGAAATATCCTCCATCTGCAATGTTGCTGACTATACTCACCCTTCTCTCCTATCGAATTTCTTCTAAGTGTATATTTTTATCTACCAATCAACCTCTCTTTATCTCCTTTCCCACCCACACACCGTTCCCAGCATCTACTATCATTCTATTTTCTATCTCCAAAAGATCAACTTTTTTTTTTTTTTGAGACGGAGTTTCGCTCTTGTTACCCAGGCTTGAGTGCAATGGCACGATCTCGGCTCACCGCAACCTCCGCCTCCTGGGTTCAGGCAATTCTCCTGCCTCAGCCTTCTGAGTAGCTGGGATTACAGGCACGTGCCACCATGCCCAGGTACTTTTTTGTATTTTTAGTAGAGACGGGGTTTCACCATGTTGACCAGGATGGTCTCGATCTCTCAACCTCGTGATCCACCCGCCTCAGCCTCCCAAAGTGCTGGGATTACAGGCTTGAGCCACCGCGCCCGGCTAAGATAAACTTTTTTACGTGCCACATGAGTGAGAACATGCACTATTTTTCTGTGCCTGCCTTATTTCACTTAACACAATAAACTCCACTTCTATCATGTTCATGTTTAGCTTTAATTTTAAATAACTGTTAAGCAAATTTCCATAATCTGATTTTTGTGTGTTTAAAAATAGACCTGTCTCTTCAAATACTAATTTTGAATGGAAATATTCATTAGGAATAGGTGTAGATTCTACAGTGGCATATTAAATTCCAAAGGAATATACAGTCTATGTATAAAATACGTGGTTTTCTTTTGTTTTGTTTTGAGATGGAGTCTCGCTCTTGTTGCCCAGGCTGGAGTGCAATGCATGATCTCGGCTCACTGCAACCTCTGCTGTCTAGGTTCAAACAATTCTCTTGCTTCAGCCTCCCAGGTTGCTGGGATTACAGGTGCCTGTCACTATGCCTGGCTAATTTTTGTATTTTTAGTAGCGATGGGGGTTCACCATGTTGCCCAGGCTGGTCTCGAACTCCTGACCTCTGGTGATCTGTCCACCTCGGCCTCCCAAAGTGTTGGGATTACAGGTGTGAGCCACCATGCCTGGCCAAAATATGTTTTAAAGAATGAAGTTGAAGAAAGTTTCAACTTACTAGTGGAGGCATCATGCCCTTGCTTGAAGTGGGGATGACAACTCGAAGATCTCGTTTTCTACTGTTCATTTGGGGATTACCACCACCTGGTAGAAGGGGAGACTTTGTAGGCATCACTTTGCCTTAATTATTTGCACCAGGAGCTCTCATCAGATTTGGAGCTTTTGAGTTTACAGATCCATTCCCCACTGGGCTACTTCCGGCTCCATTTGGCACTGTGAGGTCTGTTGTGCTCAACATCCCGCCTGCATTGCCAGTACTTGGTGGTCTCTGAGGAGCTCCAGGGGACACATTTCTATGTAATGTGGTTTGAGGTAGAGAGAGCTTGCTTGAATCTGTTAACGTTGAGCTGGCTGCCAAAGATGGGGACACCAGTGAACTCCCTGGGTTAGTGTAGGACAAAGCATTGGGGCTGGTCACTGGAACTGTGCACGTACGTACCTGTGCAACATTCCTGCAATATCTGTACATGTACCCCAGAACTTAAGGTAAAATTACAGTACTTATGTGTGTCAGCCCTCTGTATCTGCAGGTTCTCAGATTCAATCAACCATGGATCAGAAATACTTAGAAAAAAATTAAAAATACAAATAAAAACACAATGCAGTATAATAAATATTACATAGCATTTGCATTGTATTAGGTAATATAAATAATCTAGAGATGATTTAAAGTATACAAGAGGATGTGCATAGGTTATATGCAAATACCACATCATTTTATATAAGGGACTTGAGGATCCATAGATTTTGATATTTACAGGGGTCCTGAAACCAATCCTCTGTAGATACTGAAGGATGACTGTATATAGTGGGCAGAGAAAAATGAAGTAGCAAATGGTTTAAATAAAAGAAGAAGTCAAAATTATGGGCGTGATTAAATTAGCAGATCATTTTGAACACTCCCAAATGATCAAAATTTACTGATGATGGCAGTGAAATATTTTTATCAAGGACAAGAAAAACAGTTTTCTTTTAAATTACTTATCTTTATATAACTTTGAGATGGCAGTGTTTTCATTTCATAATTTGCAAATGGATAAGACAGAGATGGCATTTTTCCATGTTCCTAGAGTGAATCAGTCCACTGGATCCACATTAGGATCCACACGCAAGTTTTGTTCAGACCAAAAACTACAAACTTCATGAAAACCTGATCAATAACCTAAAAAATGTCTCAAGAACTATGATAATCTATTTTCATTTGTTATTCACTATCCCATAATCACGAAGTTGATTATTATCATTGTCCTCTTAAAAGAATGACTTAGTGGATTAAGGTCTTTTACGGAAAACTGTAGTTGATAGTTTCTGGGTTTAATGCATTTGATTCTGAGCTGAAAAGATAAGCAATTTAGGATATAAACTGTGGTTGAAAAAAATAGTTTAATAGTCATAAAAGCACCAATTACACAGTGCTTATTCATTAAACATTTATTTATGAACTGCTCTTTGAAGTGTTCTCTGCTAGTCAAGCTGTAGGATAACAAAAGCTTTTTAAAAGATATACCCTTGCTCAGTGGGATTTTATAATTTGGTATTAAAATAGCAGTGTTACAAATACTTCTAAAAGTTAAGGCTTTTCTTACTTTTCTAGGTATCTCCAAAATTCTTCCAAATTTGATTAGTTCTCTTGACTTCTGTTCTTTCAAATTGGAAAACCTGGAGTTTCCTGATACACCTCTTGAAGAATGGCAGGAAATAGATGAAAAAATTAATGAAATGAAATCACAGTTGGATATATTGTTAAGCACTGCTGGTATTGTTCCACAGCACATAGACAAGGATTCTGGTTTGTAAGTTCCCATAGCTTTCTTTTGTTTTGAGAGAACTTTCCTAAAGCTTTATTGCAATGTAATTCATATATCATGTAATTCACTTTTTCAAAGTTTGCAATTCTGTGGTGTTCAATATATTTATAGGTATAGGTAACCACCACAGTCAATTTTAGAACATTTCATCACCTCAGGAAGAAGCCTTATGCATTTTAGGTATCATTCTGCAATCCTCCATCCTCTCCCACCATCCTATCCACATCCCTGAGTAACCACAAATCTACTTTGTCTTTGTTGATTGTACTGGTCTGGACATTTTATTTGAAAGGAATCATTATACTGTGTGGTCTTTATGGATAACTTCTTTCACTTAGCATAATACTTTCAAGGTTTATCCATGTTGTGGCATATTTTCAGTATTTCATTTTTATGACTGAATCATATTCTTTGTATTAATATACCACATTTTATTCATTCATTTGTCCATTGATGGACATCTGGACTGTTTCCATGTTTTGCCATTAATGAGTAATGTTGCAATAAACATTCGTGTGCATGCTTTTTGTGGATAGACATTTGTTTTTGTTTCTCTTGGGTAAATATTTTTTTTTTTTTTTGAGATGGAGTTTCGCTCTTGTTGCCCAGGCTGGAGTGCAATGGCACGATCTCGGCTCACCGCAACCTCCGCCTCCTGGGTTCAGGCAATTCTCCTGCCTCAGCCTCCTGAGTAGCTGGGATTACAGGCACACGCCACCATGCCCAGCTAATTTTTAGTATTTTTAGTAGAGACGGGGTTTCACCATGTTGACCAGGATGGTCTCGATCTCTTGACCTCGTGATCCACCCGCCTCGGCCTCCCAAAGTGCTGGGATTACAGGCTTGAGCCACCGCGCCCGGCCTTCTCTTGGGTAAATATTACCTAAAGAGTAGAATTGCTGGATCATATGGCAATTCTATTTTTAATAATTTGAGGAACTGCCAGACTGTCTTCCAAGGTGTTTTTGGAAAATGTATACAATTTTACATTCACATCAACAGTGCATGAAGGTTCTGATTTCTCCACATATTTGCCAATACTTATTTTCTGACTTTTGATTCTAGCTATAATAGTGGCAGTGAAGTGATATTTTATTGTGGTTTTGATTCACATTTTCCTAGAGACAAATAATGTGAAGAATTGTTTCACGTGCTTATTGGCTATTTGTATATTTTCTTTGAGGGAAATTTTTTCTTTGCTCTTGTTGGTGCTTGTGCTGGTGTCATAGCTAAAAATCCTTTGCCAAGTCCAAGGTCATGAAGATTTAGCCCTACGTTTTCTTCTAAAAGTTTTGTAGCATTTGCTCTCTTACATTAAGGTCTCTGATCCATTTTAGTTAATTTTTGTATATGGTATGAGGTAAGGGTCCAATTTCATTCTTTTGCTTGTGGATATCCAGTTGTACTAGCACCATTTGTTGAAGAGTGTTCATTCTCCATTTAATGGATTGACACCTTTGATGAAAATCAGTCACGAATTTATTTCTGAATGATTAGTTCTATCACATTGATCTATATGTTCACCCTTGTACCAGTTACACACTGTCTTGCTTATTCTTGCTTTGTAGAATGTTTTGACAATGGGAAATGTGAGTCTTTCTACTTGACTCTTCTTTTACATAATTATTTTGGCTTTTTTGGGTACCTTGCAATTCCATATGAATTTTAGAATAAGCTTGTCAGTTTTTACAAAGACTTTAACTGGGATTCTGAGAAAGAATTTGTTGAACCTATACGTCAGAATGGGAATATTGCTATCTTAAACATGTTAAATCTCCTATGTGAACATGGGATGTTTTTTCCAGTTATTTGGATCTTCTTTCATTTCTTTCTTATACTCTTTTGAGTAGAAGTTATACACTCCTTTTGTTATATTTACTCCTAAGTACTTGTTTAATGTTATTGCAAATAGGATTTTTAAAACTTTTTTTCAGATTGTTTATTGCATGTTTATAGGAATTCAATTGATTTAAAAATATTGATCTTACATCCCAAAACCTTGGTGAATTCATTTATTAGTTGCAATAATTTTTAAAGGATTTCTTAGTATTTTCTATACAAAAGATTATACCTATAAATAGAAGTAGTTTCTTTTAAACCTAGATGCCTTTGATTTCCTTCTCTTGACTAATTGCTTTGGCTAGAACCTCAATACTATGTTGAATGGAATATGTTGTTCTTATTCTTAGGAAAAATGCATCCAGTCTTTCACTATTGGGTTTTTCCTAGATGTTTTTTTATTGGATTTAGGAAGTTTTCTTCTATTTCTAGTTTGTTGCATGCATTTACATAAGAAGTTGTTGGATTTTGACAAATGCTTTTTCTGCATCTAGTGAGATGATTATGTGATTTTTTTTCATGTTCATATTATGTATTACATTCATTATTTTTTGGATATTAAAAAAACTTTGCTTGCCTAGGACAAATCCCACTTGGCAGTTGTGTAAAATACTTTTGATCAGTTCAGGATTCTGTTTGCTAGTCTTTGTATTGGTATACATAAGAGACGTTGGTCTATTTTCTTTTCTTGTGATGTCTTCGCATGGTGGTGTATCGGTGAAATACTGGCTCTGTGAAATGAGTTGAAAAGTATCCTGTCCACTTTTATCTTTCAGAAGATTTTTTGAAGAATTGGTGGGATTGATTTTTTTGGGTGTTTCGGAGGATTCAGTGGTGAAGCCATCTCTGGGTAGGTTTTTGAGAACTGATTCAATCTCTTCACTTGTTAAAAGTCTACTTATACTGTCTGTTTCTTATTGAGTCAGTTTTTCTGTGTGTGTCTTTCTAGAAATTTGATAATTTCATCTAAGTTATCTAATTTGTTGGCAAAATTGCTCATTGTATTCCCTTATAATCCTTTTTATTTCTGAAAGAAGATCAGTACTAGCATCCCCTCTCTCGTTTTCAATTCTAATATTTTGAGCCTTCTCTATTTCTCCTGGTTAACTTAGCTAAATGTTTGTTAATGTTGATCTTTTCAAATAGCCATCTTTTGATTTCATTGATTTCCTTTAGTGTTTTTCTATTCTCTATTGTATTAATTTACACTGTAGTCATTAGTATTTTCTTCATTTCATTTTCTTTACATTTAGTTTACTCTGCCTTTTCCATAGTCTTAAGGTGAGCTATTAGGTTATTGATTTGAGATCTTCCTTCTTTTTAAACATAGATTTTACAGCTATAAATTTCCTTTTAAGGGCTGCTTGATATGTTGTGTCTTTATTTTCTTTAATCTCAAAGTATTTTTATAATTTCTCTTGTGATTTATTCATTGACACACTTGTTATTGAGGAATATGTTACTTAATGTACACGTATTTTTGAGTTTCCCATTTTTCCCAGTTGCTGATTTGTAATTTCATTCCATTGTGGTGCAAGTATACATTTTATATGATTCTTGCATTAAAATTATTGAGGTTTGTTTTATGGCCTAGTATCTTGTCTATTCTGAAGAATTTTCCATATACACTTGAGAAGAGTGTATATTTCATTGTTATTGGAGAAAGTGTTCTAGAGATGTCTGGTCTAGTTGGTTTATAGTATTGTTAAAGTCTTCCATTTCCTTATTTATCATCCGTGTAATGGTTCTAACCATTATTCATAGTGGGATATTGAAGTCTCCAATGATTATTCTTAAATTGTCTGTTTTCCCCTTCCTTTCTCCCAGTGTTTGCTTCATATATTTTAGTACTTTGTTATTAGGTGCACATTTGTTTATAATTGTTATGTCTTTTTGATGGAGTGATCCTTTTATAATAATAAAAATATCCTTCCTTATTTTTAGCATTTTAATTTTAAAATCTGTTTTATCTGCTATCAGTACAGCCACACCAGCTTTATTGTGGTTATTTATTTTCTTTTCTCTACTTCCAATATTCCCTTTATGTGTAAGGTGTCCCATATTTCTTCGAAGCTGTCTTCATGTCTTTTCATTCTTTTTCCTCTTTATTCTTTGGCTTGAATAACATAGATTTATCTTCAAGTTCAATTATTCTCTCTTCTTCCAGTTCAGATTTACTATTGAGCCCAAGTAGTGACTTAAAAAAAATTTTTTTTCAGTTATTGTTCTTTTTATACTCTAAAATTTTTAATTATTCTTTTTTTCCAATTTATATTTTTAATTTATATCCTCTATTTACTGCAACATTGTTATAATACCTTTCTTATTTAATCATGGTTTTCATCATTTCTGTGAACATGTTTATCATGGGTACTGTGTTAGTTCATTTTCACATTGCTGATAAAGACATACCCAAGATTGGGCAATTTGAAAAAGAAAGAATTGGGGCTTTTTGTTTGTTTGTTTGTTTTGAGACAGAGGTTGCTGTTGTGGCCCAGGCTGGAGTGCAATGGCACTATTTCAGCTCACTGTAACCTCTGCCTCCCAGGTTCAAGTAATTCTCCTGCCTCAGCCTCCCAAGTAACTGGGATTACAGGAACATGCCACCACAGGAAAGTAGCAGTCTGAGGTCCTCTTGGATTGCCTCTTGTGGAGTGGAACCACTGCCTTATAAGCACAGACAATCAGGGACCCATGATTCTGGCATGTTATGCATAGGGTAGAGTCATTATTGTATAAATAGGGTCTGAGTGGAAGAAGACAACCCCTGCTTGTTACCTGCATTTACCCAGTACTTAGACTCAACAACAGTTAGCTGGAGGCAGTATGAAAATCCATGATGACCTGTTGCTTCTGGGAAGAGAGCCATTTGGCTGGGAACTAGAGGGTTAGGGAGCTCTGTGTGCTTGGCTACAGCATTCCTAAATAGTTGCTGCCTCATTGAGCTAAGAAAAAGAAGGAGAATTCATGGTTCAAATACCATAGATTATTGCCTTTCTTACTGAATCTTCATAGATTTTCTTGAATAGCCGGGCGCGGTGGCTCAAGCCTGTAATCCCAGCACTTTGGGAGGCCGAGGCGGGTGGATCACGAGGTCGAGAGATCGAGACCATCCTGGTCAACGTGGTGAAACCCCGTCTCTACTAAAAATACAAAAAATTAGCTGGGCATGGTGGCGCGTGCCTGTAGTCCCAGCTACTCAGGAGGCTGAGGCAGGAGAATTGCCTGAACCCAGGAGGCGGAGGTTGCGGTGAGCCGAGATCGTGCCATTGCACTCCAGCCTGGGTAACAAGAGCGACACTCTGTCTCAAAAAAAAAAAAAAAAAAAAAAAAAAAAAGATTTTCTTGAATAGATGTTTCTGGATCTTCTTCATAGCACCATTTTCAGGGGCTTTAAGTGGTATATTTAAAAGAATAATTTTTACCAGTTTCACTGGGGTTGGGGGCAGTAGGAACGGCAGGCTTGCTGCTCACACTATCATGCTGGAAGTCATTCACTGAGAGGATTTTAAAATTCATTCTTCTCACATAGTACTGCCTAGAAGTAAATGTAGAGGATATAAGTTTTTACAATAGAGGGCTAATATTTAACATAAGATCTGCTTTGTCCAAAGTGCGTCTTGCTACCTACATGGGGGTTAGGAATGCTTTGTCAGTACGTAAGCTATCATATCAGATTGTTCAGGGCTTTGATTCTCCTTCCTTGAGTTCTCAAGCAGTTGTCAACATCTAAGTTTGCAATGCCCAGCCAAATAAAACTCTTTCTCATAGCTGATAGTTACATTTATCCTTTAAATCAGCCAGTCACTTTTATTTTACTTGATTTTTCCTTCAGGGTACTCCAAGCATATATATTTAACATGATTCAACAATGGCTTTTGAAGATAGGCAATGAGATTAACAACGGTAACATTGAACTTCAGCGCCACGTATGTACTTGTAAGGATTTTTGAGGTTATATTTTACCTCAGCTGGCAAATTTCTTCAAGGAAAAACAAGCTCTCTCAATTTAAATGAGGCAGGAGGTGGAGAGGACAAAATGGAAGCTTCTAGAATAATTTCTCAAATGATTCTCAATGGATTTTTAAAAGCAGAATGTTCCTGCCTCTGGAATGGAGTTTTGGAATTGAGGAGTCAAGGAGCAAATATGTTAAAGATGGAAGTATGGATTCAGGCAATCCCTAGGCTTGGGAGAAATTCCTCTGAAAACCAAAGTGATTAAGAATGGTAGCAGAGTGCTTGTCACATGGTGGGACTCAGTAAATGTTTGTTGAATGAATTTAGGAAGAATCTTCCAGTACTGTCGGTATTGATGGTGCTGCTTCATTTAATTCTTCTTTGACAAAATGCTTGATTTATCAACAGGGATTTATCTCCATGGAATCATATATTCAATCTGTTATTTTCTAGAATTTAATTTTTATAGGATAGGATTAGTTAGAAAGTACCTTTATATACCTCTGTTTTAGCACTGCATTATCATAATTAATCTGTGTAGAAAATTTGCAGGATTGTAAACTTCTTGAGGAATTATGTATATCCTATATATACGTATTAACTCTTATTAATATTTAAAAACAGAAAAGTTGGATATAGGAGACAAGATGGTTGACTAAATTCAGCCAGGAGAAACATCTGCCACTGAGGGACTAGAACATCAGAAAGACTGGTACGCTTCAAGCATATCTTTAGAGGGAAGGCATTGAGAGTGGACAGAGGGAAGATACAGATTCTGGGCTAAAGCAGGAGGAAGCTGGAAGCCCTGCACAGGGAAACCACCCGCTGGGACTCCTTCCTGGCACCCAGTGACTCCTGGGGGAAAAGTGAGTTGAGCAGGTGAGGAGTGACCTTCTGGGGTCATAATCATCTGGAATTCAGACAGCAGGACCCCCACAGTCACTTGAGCTGACAGAGAGAGCTACTTAGAGAGGCAGTAGGGGGCTGGGCATGGTGGCTCATATCTGTAATCCCAGCACTTTCAGAGGCTGAGGCAGGCAGATCATCTGACATCAGAAGTTCAAGACCAGTCTGACCAACATGGTGAAACCCTCTCTCTACTTAAAATACAAATTATCCAGGCATGGTGGCACATGCCTGTAATCCCACGTACTCCAGAGGTTGAGGCAGGAGAATTGCTTGAACCAGGGAGGCAGATGTTGCAGTGAGCTGAGATTGCGCCATTGCACTCTAGCCTGGGCAACAATAGCAAAACTCTGTCTCAAAAAAAAAAAAAAAAAAAAAAAAAAAAAAAAAAAGAGAGGTGGTAGGTGTAGTACTCCAGCCAGCATGGAGCCTGGAGGGTTTGGTGCAGGAGCATCTGTAGTGGAGCATAGTCAGGGACACCTCTCCCCCAAGGCCTGCTTTACTCCTATAGGAGACATTAGCTTTAGGGGAACCATCAAACCTGAACAGTGCAGGGTGATCTTGCCATGAGAAAGGGCCAGTTTCACCTGAGCACCCCTCTGTCTTGAGGCTTCTCCCAGGGCTCCAGCCTGACCATACTTGTTTGCAGTGCAGCCTTGAATGCCCAGCTGAGGTGCCTCCCAGGGGCCTGCATCATAGTTCTTGTACTGTCAGACCATGCCTGACCATTGGAGAGCTCCAGCAGAGCAGCTCCCAGTAATGAGCACCAGCCTGCTCGTGTACTCTATCCATCACAGCCTCCCCGTGCCATTTGCCAGTGTGTACTCACCCCTCACCACCCCTACATTGCTTTGCTAGTGTGTGTGCATATATTCCGACCTTGCTCCTGCTTCCCCACCAGCTCACATGTGCACATGCACCCTACCATGCCATTGCAGCCAGTGTGAGTACATCACACTCCCCACCTCACAGCCAATGCAGAGGTATGCAAGCCCTGCACTGCCATTACCACTGGAGCGTTCATGGGTACAGAGACTGCTAACCTCGTGCCTGCCAGTGCCCTGCCACTGTACCAACACTGTTGCTGGCCCGAAACTACACATGGATGTCAGTGCACCTGCCTCCCACCTTGTGTGGCCACTGCTGCCTGTGTGAATATGTGCACAGAGGTTACCAGTCCTGCGCTTGCCAGCACTCTACCGCCATGCTGCTGTCACCACACTGATGCTACCACCAGCGTGAACATGCACAGGAACATTGGCAGGCTACTCCCTGCAACATGCTGCCACTACCACTACTGCAGTTGTCCACACCCCGGCCCTCATCAGTGCCCCACCACAGCTGATGAGCATGTACGCTGCTGCACTGCTGCCGCTCCTGGCATGTGCAAACAGGCACGAATCCTGCTGTCACCATCCAATGAATTGCTTTGGCTGGCATCACCCATTGGAATGTTAAGACCAGTGGTCTGGGAACATCTTTGCTCTTTCAATACAGCAGGTTCCTAATGTTGAGGGGCCAGATAACAAATCTGGGGACCTGATGCCAGACTCCAGAGTTAGAGCATGCAGTCCAGGAGACCTAAGCTGAGCATTGGCCCCCTAAAATCTTCCAGAAATGAAGCAAGTTGACTGAACCCACCTTGTACCATAATCAAACCTCCAAGGATGTCAGAAAGGAGAAAAGAAAAAAGAAAATGCATTCAAAGGACAGCAACTTCAAAGACTGAAGGAACATCGGCTCACAAAGACTAGAAAGAGCCAGCACAAGAACTCTAGCAACTCATGAAGCCAGAGTGTCTTCTTACCTCCAAACAACCACACTGTTCACCAGCAGTGTTTCTTAACCAGACAGAAATGACAGAAACAGAATTCAGGATATGCATGAGAACAAAGATCATCAACATACAGGAGAAAGTTAAAACCCAATCCAAGGAATCTAAGGATTCCAATAAAATGATACAGGAGTTGATAGATGAAATGGCCATTTAAGAAAGAACCAAGCTAATCTGATGTAAATGAAAACATGCTACGAGAATTTCATAATGCAATTGCAAGTATTAACAGCAGAATCAACAAAGCTGAGGAAAAAATATCAGAGTTTGAAGACTGGCTGTCTGAAATAGACATAAATACAACAATAAAGATGAAGTAACAAAACATCTGAGAAATATGGAATGTAAAGAGATCAAATCTACAACTCATTGGCATTCCTGAAAGAGAGAGAAACGAAGCAATTTGGAAAACATATTTCAGGATATTGTCAATGCAAATTTTTGCTGCCTCACTAAAGGGGCCAACATTCAAATTCAGGAACTGCAGAGCCCCTGAAAGATACTACACAAGAAGACTATCCACAAGACGTATAGTCATCAGATTCTCCAAGGTTGAAATGAAAGAAACAATGTGAAAGGCAGGTAGAGACAAGGGACAGGTCACCTACAAAGTGAACTCCATAAGGCTAACAGCAGGCATGTCAGCAGAAATCCTACAAGCCAGAAGAAATTGTGAGCCTGTATTCAGCATTCTTAGAAAAGAAATTTCAAACAAGAATTTCACATCTAGCCAAACTGAGCTTCATAAGCAAAGGAGAAATAAAATCCTTTTCAGACAAGCAAATGCTAAGGGAATTTGTTGCCACCAGATGTATATATCTTATAAGAGGTCCTGAAGAGAGTGCTAAATATGGAAAAGAAAGGCCACTACCAGCCACAACAAATACACACTTAGGTGTTTGGACTACTATAAAGCAACCATATAAACCAATCTGCATAGTAGCCGGCTAACAACATGATGACAGGGTCAAATCGACACATATCAATACTAACTTTGAATGTACATGGGCTAAATGCCCGAGGTATGAGGCACAGAGTGGCAAGTTGGATAAAGAACCAAAACCTAACAGTTTGCTATCTTCAAGAGACCCATCTCACATGCGGTGACACCCAAAGTCTCCAAGTAAAAGGATGGAGAAAAATCAACCAAGTGAATGGAAAACTGAAAAAAGAAAGAGTCGCTCTTCTAATTTCACACAAAATAAACTGTAATCCAACGAAGATTAAAAAAAGACAAGGGCATTACATAGTGGTAAAGGGCTCAGTTCAACAAAAAGACCTAACTATCCTAAATATATACACACCCAACATAGGAACACTCTGATTTCTAAAGTAAGTTCCTAGAGACCTGCAGAGAGACTTACATAACCACACAATAACAGAGGGTGACTTTTAACATCCCACTGATGATGTTGGACAGATCATCAAGGCAGAAAACTAGCAAAGATATTCAGGACCTGAACTCAACACTTGACCAAATTGACCTAATAGACATCTATAGAACTTTCCACCCCAAAACAACAGAATATACATTCTTCTCATCTGCACATGGCACACACTCTAAAATCAACTGCAAAATTTAGCATAAAATGACCCTTAGCAAATTAAAAAACACCCAAAATCACACCAGCCACGCTATTGGACCACAGTGCAATAAAAATGGAAATCAGTGCTAAGAAAATTGCTCAAAACCACACTATTACATGGAAATTACGCAACCTGCTCCTGAATGACTTTGGGGTAAATAATGAAATTAAGGCAGAAATCAAGAAGTTATTTGAAACTAATGAGAAAAGAGTTACTACATACCACAATCTCTGGGACACAGCCAAAGCAGTGATAAGAAGGAAGTTTATAGCACTAACTGCCCACATCAAAAAGTTAGAAAGACCTTAAATTAACAAACTTACATCACAAATAGAGGAACTAGAGGAACAAAAGCAAAGCAACCCCAAAGCTAGCAGAAGACAAGAAATAACCAAAATCCAAGTGGAACTGAAGGAAATGAGATGTGAAAAACCATGCAAGTGATCAATCTAAGAGCTAGTTTTTTGAAAGAATAAGACAGTCACTACTTAGACTGTAAAGAAAAAAGAACATCCAAATAAACATGATCAGAAATGACAAAGGGGACATTACCACTGACTTCACAGAAATACAAAAAACTCTTAGAGACTATTATAAATACCTCTAGAACACCTAGAAGAAATGGATAAATTCCCAGACATATACAACATCCAATATGGAACCAGGAAGAGATTGAATCCCTGACCATACCAGTAATGAGTTCCAAAATTAAATCAGTAATAAAAAGCCTGCCAACCAGAAGAGGACAAGGACCGGATGGATTCACAGCCAAATTCTACCAGACGTAGAAGCAAGAGCTGGTTACCATTCCTACTGAAGCTATTCTAAAAATTTGAGGAGAGACTTTTCCCAAACTCAATTTATGAGACACGCTTTGTTCTAATACCAAAACCTGGCAGAGACACAATGAAAAAAGAAAATTTCAGACCTGTATTTTTGATGATCACAGATGTAAAACTACTCAACAAAATGCTAGCAAACAAAATCCAGCAGCACATAAAAAAACTAATCCACCACAACCAAATAGACTGTATCCCTTGGATGCAAGGTTGGTTTACCATATGCAAATCAATAAATATAATTCACCACATAAGCAGAACTAAAAACCAAAACTACATGATCATCTTAATAGATGCAACTGTGAATAATGCTGTGATGAACATATGAGTGCATGTGTCTATATGGTAGAATGAGTTATATTCCTTTGTGTATGTAGCCAATAACGGGATTTCTGGGTAGAATGGTAGTTCTAAGTTCTTCGAGAAATTGACAAATTGCTTTCCACAATGGTTGAACTAATTTATATTCTCACCAACAGAAGATTGCCCCTTTTCCTGATACATAAATTCAGGTATCAAATACATTAATCAACGTTGCTTTAGGTCATTAACAACCTTTCCATTGCAATCAAGAAGCAGGAAGCTTGGGTTTTAGTATTGGATAGGGTACAACATTTTATTTTTATCCATTCATTCAAGAAACATTTATTAAGCACTTACTCCCTGCTAAGTACTGTGTGTGATATGCAGGGATAAGTTGATGGCTCATGTCTTAAAGATAGTTTAATTGGGGAGATAGATGGGCAAATGATTATAGCAGAGATAAGTACAAAGTATTGTAGTAACAGGGGAAAGGTAGTAAATTAGAGCCGGTGGAAACTGGAAAGTCTTCTCAGACTAGATCATGTTTAAGCCTAGAGAAATACTCCAGAACTAACCAAACAGAGAAAAGGAGTAAGGGTATTTGACAAGTATGGTGTGTCTGAATTTTGCATATAGGTTTTCTGCATTTTGTTTCTGGGACCCAGCCTCAGCAAACACTGTAACGCAGAGGTTTTCAAACTTTCTGTATTCACAGTGCCCTTTGTGTTCCAATATTTTCATACTCCTAAGCCAAAAGAAATACAGTTAAATTTATGAGTAGGTAGGTTCAAACTGCTTACTAAATCATGTCCTAGCAATTTAGTAACTATTTGGAAAAGTACTGCACATAGATTGAAGGAAAAAGATATTTTATTCTCATTTAATCAGTATCACTTACCAATGTAAGGCGTGTACTTGTTGGCATTGTATAGCTTCTCTGACCTTGGAATCAGATTGGACATTACCATCTTCATTTCCTGTTCCATGTTAATTTTCACACAGTACTTGTTTTTTTTTTTTTTTTTTTTTTTTTGTTTTTTTTTTTATCACAACCACTGATCGAACTAGTATCAAAAAAGAATGATGTCATCAAAATTAATACAGTGCATCTACAGTTGAAAACTGTGAACTGTGTTCGGTTTATGCTGTGTCTGGCAGTGTTACGTATCAGTTCTTTCCCTCAATTTTAAATCCTGTGGCGCCCCTGTGAGTTTTGCTGTGGAGCCCTGGGATGCCTTGATGTACAATTTGAGAACTGTAGCTTTAACAAGTTATTATCCGTGGCCAGGGTAAGGAAGAGATTAGTGGCTGGGCGTGTGGTTCACGCCTGTAATCCTAGCCCTTTGGGAAACTGAGGTGGGCAGATTGCTTCCCAGCAGTTCAAGATTGGCCTGGGCAACATGGCACAATCTCATCTTTACAAAAAATACAAAAATTAGCCAGGCACGGTGGCACGTGCCTGTAGTCCCAGCTACTCAGGAGGTTAAGGTGGGAGGATCACCTGAGCCTGGGGAGGTCAAGGTTGCAGTGAGCTGTGATTATGCCTCCGCACTCCAGCCTGGGCAACTGAGTGAGACCCTGTCTCAAAAAAATTTACACAAATATCAATAAAAAGAAGAGAGTAGTTTAATGTTGTATAGTGAGCAAAAGAAAATAGGGTCGCTCTGGCTGGTGATGTGATTTCATTAAGAATTATAATCTTGAAAGTTGGACACAGGCACGATCATTTCTATTTTAAAACTTAGTGTGGTTTTTACTATTTGATTTATTTAAAGTGAGTTATTTGTATTATACTCATTTTTTAACAGATGGATGAGTTGCATATATCTATGATCCAGTGGATGGTAAACCTGCTGATTTTAATGATACCTGACTTTACTGACCAAGACTGTCTCCTAAAGTTAGAGGAGGAAAGTGCTGAGAAACATGATATAGGAGTTGCACGATTAGAGCTCGATGCGATTGAACTGACGAGGAAGTTGTACCAATACTCCAGCTATTTGAGCAGGTGAAGCTATCTGGTTATTTTATTGTTGCCCTTCTGAATAACTGAATGTCACATACAACAGAGAAGAGAAAGTGAAGTAGTAGCAATAGGAGTTATTTTAAAACCTTGAAAGAAGTACGAGTTCAGTTTTTCAACTAGCTTTTACGCGGTGACTGTTATAATATGAGATTTGGGTTTTTCTTTTAAAAACGGTGTTAGATAGGCAGGATGAGAAGTGTGTATATGTGGGGAAAAGAATTAGGAAAAAAGGACTCACGTACTTGCATAAATAAGACACATCTTACACTTTTGCACATTCTGGTGAGGGGGTGGATTTAAGAAGATTGTAGTTTCCTGTGTACTGTCATTTTTTTTTTTTTTTTTTTTTTTTTTTTTTTTTTTTTTTTTTAGACAGAGTTTTCCTCTGTTACCCAGGCTGGAATGCAGTGGCGTGATCTCGGCTTACTGCAACTTCGGCCTCCCAGGCTCAAGAGATTCTCATGCTTCAGCCTCCTGAGCAGCTGGGATTTACCAGCGTGCACTACCATACCTGGATAATTTTTGTATTTTTAGTAGGAGTTTCGCAATTTTGAGATGGAGTTTCGCCATATCTCGAACTCCTGATCTCAAGTGATCCGCCCACCTGGGCCTCCCAAAGTGCTGGGATCGCAGGTGTGAGCCACTGCGCCCCGCCCTGAATGTATACTTTTATGTGCTTCTCTGAATACCAACCAAAACATATTTTTACAAAATAGAAAAAGAACCCCATAAACCCTTCTATCTGACAAGCCAGAAGATTTTCACTGAATAAAGATGAAGTCTGGAAAATTGTAACCTGTTAACTAAGATGCAAGTTTGATGCTATGATTACTTTCCATTCAGGTGACAGCTTTTACAATCTAAGCAAATTTTCCCTTCATTTCATTTCAGTATTACCAATGGTCAAGAATGAAAGGGATGGAAGGGGAGGACAAGGGTAAGAAATTGGGAAGGAGACAAATTATTCTCCTTGGTGAGTCAGTAGCTGAATTATTATGGTGAACTTCCACTGTGTCTGGACATTTTAAATTTTAAACACTTAGAAGAAGAAACAACAATAAATAGGTTATGCTGAGTGTGCATGTGCTTTTTTCCCCCCTCTTTTTGCAGTTGTTGCAAAGGGATGGTGGCAGCAATGGCTCTGAGGAGATCCACTAACTCACACAAAAATTCTGCTGAAGACATTTATGAGGTGAATAAGTTGAAGGTAATAACTGTCTTACCCTTAGTTTTGTTTTGTTTGTTTTTATCAGATTTTTGAGGTTCAGTTGATCTACAACAAACTCACATATTTAAAGAGTTCAGTCTTGTAAGTTGTAAAATATGCATATACTCAGAAAAATGATTAATAAAAAATAAAAATAGGAAACATGTCAAACACACCCAGAATTTCCTTGCACTCCTCGTTAATTTATACTTCCATCCTCAATCTTGTCACCAGGCAATGTTTGATCTACTTTCTAACACCAAACATTATTTTTTATTGGAAAGAATGTACTGTGTTTTGTCTGACTTTTTTCACTAAGCATGATTACTTAGAGATTCATGCATTTTGTTGCTTTTATCAACCACTTATGATTTTTAGTGCTAAGTAGTATTTCATTATATAGACACAATTTTATTACCTAGTCTCTGTTGATATGCATTTGAATTGTTTCCAATTTTAAATTATTACTAGATAACTTCAGTGCATATTCATGTATATGAATAGACATATATTTTCATTTCTCTTGGACTGCTATCTAGGAATGGAATGGCTGAGTCACATGGAATGTGTGTGTTTACTTTTAAACAAATGGTTTAACTGTCTTCCAAAGTGGTTAATGGGTACAAAAGTACAGTTAGATAGAAGGAATAAGTTCTAGTATTCAATAGTACATTAGGGAAATTATAGTTAATAATAATTCATTGTATATTTCAAAATAACTAGAAGAGAAGAATTGACTATCTCCAACACAAAGAAAAGATAAATGTTTGTGGTGATGGATACCCCTATTCCCCTCTTTGATCTTTACACCTTGTACACATGCATCAAGATATCACATGTACTCCAGAATGTGTACAAATATGTTATATCAATTTCTTAAAAGGTGGTTAAACATTTTTACACTCTTGCTAGCAGTGTCTGAGAGTTCCAGTTGCTTTACATTCTTACTGACACTTGATAAAGTCAGTCTTTTTTTTTTTTTTTTTGAGATGGAGTTTTGCTCTGTTGCCGAGGCTAGAGTGCAGTGGTGTGCTCTTAGCTCACTGCAACCTCTGCCTCCTAGGTTCAATTGACTCTCCTGCCTCAGCCTCCTGAATAGCTAGGACTACGGGCACACACCACCACCCCCAGCTAATTTTTGTAATTTTAGTAGAGACGGGTTTTACCATGTTGGCCAGGCTGGTGTTGAACTCCTGCCTCAAGTGATCCACCCACCTCTTCCTCCCCAAGTGCTGGGATCACAGGTATGAGCCACTTTGCTCAGCCATTATAGTCAGTCTTTTAAAATTATACATTCTAATAAGTGAAGAGTGGGATGTCATTGTGGTTTTAATTTGCATTTTCTTAACGACCAATGATGTTGAACTTCTTTTCATGTGCATATTTGTAATCCATGTATTTTTTATGGTGTAATGTCTGTTCAAATCTTTGACCCATTTATTATTGATTTGTTTCCTTATTATTGAGTTTAGTCAGCTGTTTATTCTGGATACCAAGTCTTTTATTAGATACATGATTTTAAAATATCATCTCTTGGTCTGTGATTTGTCTTTTCTTCTCTTAATAGTGTCTTATTTTGAGACAGTGTTTTGCTGTGTTGCCCAGGCTGGACTTGAACTCCTGGGCCCAAGTGATCTTCCCACCTCAGCCTCCAGAGTAGCTAGGATTACAGGCATGAACCATCATGCCCAATTATAGTGTCTTTCAAAGAGGGAAGTTCTTAATTTTGATTAAGTTCAATCTCTGATTTTTTTTTTCTTTCATGGACCTTGCTTTTGGCATTCTAAATATTTAAGGAAACTTTTGTGTAACATCATTATAAAGATTTTCTCCTATGTTTTCTTCTAGAAGTTTTAGAGTTTTAGGCATTACATTCAAGTCTATGACCCATTTGGAATTAATCTTTTTAAAATATAGAGCTGGGTATGGATTGAAGTTCATTTTTTGGCATTTGCATATCCAATTGTTTTAGTACCATTTGCTGAAAAGGCTATTCTTTCTCTATTGAGATGCCTTTGTATCTTGATTGAAAACCTATTGACCATATATGTCTGGGTATTATTCCGTTATGTTCTGTTGATCTATTTGTCAACATTGTCACCGTCTCTACCCTTCCTTCTTTACTATTGTTTTGCAGTAAGTTTTAAAATCAGGTGATATAAATCCTCCAAATTTGTTTTTCCCCCCAATATTAAGCTATTCTACATCCTTTGCTTTCTATATGAATTTTATAATTGGCCTATCAATTTCTCCAAGAAAGCCTGCTGGGATTTTAATTGATATTATATTTTATCTATTGATTAGTTTGTGGAGAATTAACATCTTAACAATATGGAACCTTTGATCTGTGAATATGGTATATCTCTTCATTTATTTGTCTTTTTTCTTTTCTTTTTTGTTTTTTTTTTCTGAGACGGAGTTTTGCCTTGTTGCCCAGGCTGAAAATGCAAAGTCGTTAAGAAAATGCAAATTAAAACCACAATGACATCCCACTCTTCACTTATTAGAATGTATAATTTTAAAAGACTGACTATAATGGCTGAGCAAAGTGGCTCATACCTGTGATCCCAGCACTTGGGGAGAAAGAGGTGGGTGGATCACTTGAGGCAGGAGTTCACTCCTACTGGTATAAATTCTTACTCCACTTTCCATAACAGCCTAGGTAAATTGCTTCTTCAGAAACAGATGGGGATTATCTAGTTCCCCAAGAGAACTAAGGCAGTCTAGTGGCTAATTATCCTATTTACCTTCCACCTGATTATGGCGTAGCTTGATCCAGTCTGACCTCGTACAATGGCACAATCTCAGCTCACTGCAACCCCTGCCTCATAGGTTCAAGCAATTCGCCTGCCTCAGCCTTCTGAGTAGCTGCGATTACAGGCATGTACCACCATGCCCACCTAATTTTGTATTTTTAGTAGAGACAGGGTTTCTCCATGTTGGTCAGGCTGGTCTCGAACTCCCAACCTCATGTGATCCACCCACTTCGGCCTCCCACAGTGCTGGAATTACAGGCATGAGCCACTGCCTCTGGCCTATTTCTTTAAGCAAAGTTTTAGAGTTTTTGGTGTATAGATCTAACATATCATTTGTCAGATTTATCTGTAAGTAGTTCATGTTTTGGTGCTACTATGAATGGTATTATTTTATAATTATAATTTCTGATTATTCATTTCTAATATATAGGATTACAGTAGGTTTTTTTTTTTTTTTTTTTCTTTTGAGACGGAGTTTCGCTCCTGTTACCCAGGCTGGAGTGCAATGGCGCGATCTCGGCTCACCGCAACCTCCACCTCCTGGGTTCAGGCAATTCTCCTGCCTCAGCCTCCTGAGTAGCTGGGATTACAGGCACGTGCCACCATGCCCAGCTAATTTTTTGTATTTTTAGTAGAGATGGGGTTTCACCATGCTGACCAGGATGGTCTCGATCTTTCGACCTTGTGATCCACCCACCTCGGCCTCCCAAAGTGCTGGGATTACAGGCTTGAGCCACCGCGCCCGGCCCTACAGTAGGTTTTTAATACATTGATCTCATATCTTCTGAACCTGCTGAATTCACTTACTCCTTTTAAGAGGTTTTTTGTTTTGTTTTGCTTTTTTAGATTCTTTGGGATTTTTAATATGCAGTCATGCACTCATGTTATTTGCAAATAGGGACAGTTTTATTTCTTAAGTCTTCTGGGTTATATTTAACTGTCCATTTCATCTAAATTTTCAAATTTCTGTGATAACATCCTTGTTAATCTCTTCCTACTATATTTCTAATATCTGAATCATCTGAGGTACTCATTCCTGATACCATTTTGTTTGCATCTTTTTTCCCTCATTAATCTTGCAAAAAGCTTCCCAATTTTACTCCAAATTTTAGCAGACCAATTTTGGGCTCTCTTGATCATCTCCTTTTTAGTCAGGTTTTCAAAAACATGTGATACACCCATTTAAAGTATATAATTCAATGGTTTTCAGTTATTCACAAAGTTATGCAACCATTGCTGCAATCTAATCCTGTAATAATACAAAAATTAGCCAAGTATGGTAGTGGGCACCTGTAATCCCAGCTACTCAGGAGGTCGAGGCAGGAGAACCCTTTGAATCTGGGAGGCAGAGGTTATGGCGAGCCAAAGTTGTTCCACTGCACTCAAGCTTGGGTGACAGAGCAAAACTTTATCTAAAAAATAATAATAATAATAATTGAGGATCTCCTAGGTAACCATCTTTTGGATTTTGATCACTCCTACTGGTATAAATTCTTACTCCACTTTCCATAACAGCCTAGGTAAATTGCTTCTTCAGAAACAGATAGGGATTATCTAGTTCCCCAAGAGAACTAAGGCAGTCCAGTGGCTAATTATCCTATTTACCTTCCACCTGATTGTGGCATAGCTTGATCCAGTCTGACCTCATACAGGAGGAGGCCGTATTTTAGGAGGACTCCGTTCTCAATATCCTTGCTCTTGTGCCTACTTCAGAAAGAAGCTGGTGTCATTGTATAGCAACTACCCCACTTGGAGATGAGAATTGTTGGTTAGAAGGTTTCATGTGAGACTTGGAGGCATAATATCAGAGTCCTGGCTTCCAGTAAGAGTATGAGAGAATGACCTGGTCAGTTGCATAAAATTTATTAGGAGATCATTTAGACATTAGTAAATACAACAAACTTTTTGTATCTGATTTTATGGCCCTTCACCATTCCCTATCCTATTACAACCCAGATTCCAAACTCTGTCAATAAGAGATAATATGAGTTAGGTATATGCTAATAGCCAGTCACCTCTGCACAGATCTTTGAAATGAACTGATACAAAATTAATTGAGTATAGTTATATTTAGAGGAATTGTATTTAGCAGCTCCTCAATAGGAGTGAGTGAATGAATGAGCTGGTTTTTTCTGCTTGTAATCTTTTATCTCTTCTCAGAAAGAATGTTATGAATGGATCAACACATGCTCTTGCCTCCTTTCTAATATCAAAGGCAGAAAAATTACATTATTGACATATGAAGAAATAGAGGAGCTACTTGAAGAAAAGGTATTTGCCACATATTAGCATTGGTCATTATTCAGATCATTCCTGTATTTCAGTAGATAAGGTTTGCAACTTTTTCCAGCCAATGTTCTGAATCGTTGTTCACTTACCCTAACATATGAGAACTTTGGTTCTGATCAAGATCTTTGACAGCTCTTCTTCCCTCTAAGGAAGAGAATCCTCCACCCAACATTTTTCCTCATTTTTTTTTTAGTGGGTGATTTTATAAAGAAAAGAATGGGTTTCAGGTAGAAGTTCCCTGCTGTTTCCTGAGGCGTATCCTCAGGTTCATCTGCTTCTGTGCTCACCCCTTTCTCTCCCCTCCAGCCTCAGTCTTTTCATCCAAGCTTATTTCTTCCTTTGAGCACTTAATCCCATGTCCAGTGTCCTCTCTTTTGCATCTTTAATGTCTTCCTCTCTCATTGTTCCATTTTGTCAATATAAAAGCAATCTAAAACATGGTCATTTCTCCCATCTTAAAAAGTATATCCCAGCCGGGTGTGATGGCTCACACCTGTAATCCCAGCACTTTGGGAGGCCGAGGTGGGCAGATCACCTGAGGTCGGGAATTCGAGACCAGCCTGATAAACATGTAGAAACCCCGTCTCTACTAAAAATACAAAATTTGCTGAATATGGTGGCACATACCTGTGATCCCAGCTACTTGGGAGGCTGAGGCAGGAGAATCACTTGAACCTGGGAGGCAGAGGTTGCAAGATCACGCCACTGCACTCCAGCCTGGGAGACAAGAGCAAAACTTCATCTCAAAAAAAAAAATAAAAATAAAAATAATAAAGAAAAAAAGAAAGTATGTCCCTTGATCTCATCTCTCTCCTAATTCTTTCTTTCTTTCCTTTCCATCATAATTAATTTGTTTAAAATTCTAAAACTACTGTAAGGTCACCAATGATTCCTTATTGCCAGATCCAAGTATCTTCAATCCTATATTTAACCTGGCTTCTCTGTAGCATTTGGCCCTCTTAACCATTCACTCCTTTTGCAGTTTCGCCTCACATGACAAAATTGTCCGGGTTTTTTCCCTACTTGTTTATTTCTTTTCACCCTTGTTTTAGACCTTCACCCTTGTCTGCCTCTTAAATGGCAGACCTTCAGTTTCCCCAGTGGGGTGTGTTCAGGAGCGGAGGGTCTCCCTTTCCTAATTCTGTAGTTTGGGCACTGAGTATTTGGGGTGTCTCCTGAGTCCTGCAGGAGCAGTCTTCTCCCTTCAGAGGATCTGTGGGTCCTCTTGGGATTCCTGCTTTGTTCTTGCAGTCATTCTGGAGCCAAAATTTGTGATGCGAGCCTCCACACATTGCTCTGTCCATCTGAGTCAGAGTTACAATCTAGTCCTACCTCTCATCCACCATGATGATCTTCTCTTTTATCTGATGATGAACCTTAATATAACACCCATACTTGATCATTATGCCTAAGTTCGAATATCGGAAGTGGCAGATAACTACTTTCAGAAAGAGTCCATTCATTTTTGATGAGCACTGAGTATTAGAACATTTTTCTTTCTATTAAACTAAATGTTCAATAGAAAGATATATTCATCTTCTTGTAGCTTTTTCTACCTACCAGTCCTAGTTCAGTCTTTTGTGGTTAATATGAACTGGACTGATTTGTCTTCCATATTATGGTATTTCCAACATTAAAAAAAAGCCAAATTCAACCTGAGTCTGTTTTTCAGTATTTTGTTCTATTGAGTTGTCTGTTCATGAGTCGTTACTACAATATTTTAATTATTGAGGCTTTATGAGACATTGTCTTTTTTCTTTTTCTTTTTTTCCTTTTAAGTTCAGGGGTACATGTACAGGTTTGTCACAGAGGTGAACTTGTGTCATGGAGGTTTGTTGTACAGATTATTTTATCACCTAGGTATTAAGCCTAGTACCTATTAGTTGTTTTTCTTGATCCTCTCCCTCGTCCTACCCTCCACTGTCCAAAAGGCCCCAGTGTGTGTTGTTTCCCTCTCTGTGTCCATGTAGTCTCATCATTTAGCTGCCACTTAAAAGGGAGAACATATAGTATTTGGTTTTCTCTTCCTGTGTTAGTTTGCTGTGGATAATGGCCTCTGGCTCCATCCATGTCCCTGCAAAGGACATGAACTCATTCTTTTTTATGGCTGCATAGTATTCCATGGTGTATATGTACTATGTTTTCTTTATCCAGTCTGTCATTGATGGACATTTAGGTTAATTCTGTGGCTTTGCTATTGTGAACAGTGCTGCATTGAACAGACACATGCATGTGTCTTTATCACAGAATAATTTATATTCCTTTGGGTATATATGCAGTAATGGGATTACTGGGTCAAATGATATTTCTGTCTTTAGATCTTTGAAGAATTGTCACACTGTCTTCCACAGTGGCTCTAATTAACATTCCCACCAAGAGTGTCTAAGTGTTCCTTTCTCTCCACAACCTCACCAGCATCTGTTATTTTCTGACTTTTTAATAGTAGCCATTCTGACTGGTGTGAGATGGTATCTCACTGTGATTTTAATTTGTGTTTCTCTAATGATCAGTGATGTTAAGCTTTTTCTCATATGATTCTTGGCCACATTTATGTCTTTTAAAAAGTTTCTGTTCCTGTCCTTTGCCCACCTTTTTATGGGGTTGTTTTTTGCTTGTAAATTTGTTTAAGTTCTTCATAGATGTTAGATATTACACCTTTGTCAGATACATAGTCTGCAAAAATTTTCTCCCATTCTGTAAGTTGTCTGTTTATTCTCTCTTTTTTTTTTTTTTCCATTGCAACAGTCTACCCAAATGAGACTGTTTACTCTATGGATAGTTTCTTTTACTTTCCAGAAGCTCTTTAGTTTAATTAGCTCCCATTTGTCAAGTTTTACTTCTGTTGTAATCATTTTTGGCATCTTCATTTTGAAGTATTTGCACATTTCCATGCCCAGAATGGTATTGCCTAGGTTGTCTTCCAGAGCTTTTATAGTTTTGGGTTTGACATTTAAGCCTTTAATCCCATCTTCAGTTAATTTTTGTATATGGTGTAAGGAAGGGTTTCATTTCAATTTTCTGCATATTGCTATCTAGTTATCCCAGCACCATTTATTGAATAGGGAATTCTTTTCCTATTGGTCATTTTTGTCTGCTTTGTTGAAGATAAGATGGTTTATCGGTGTGAAGTCTTATTTCTGGGTTTTGTTCCATTGGTGTATATGTCTGATCTTGTATCATACCATACTGTTTTGGTTATTGTAGCCCTGTACTATACTTTGAAGTTGGGTAGTGTGATGCCTCCAGCTTTGTCCTTTTTTCTGAGGATTGCCTTGCTATTCAGGATTCTGAATTCTGTATGAATTTTAAAAGTTTTTCCTAGTTCTGTGAAGAATATCAATGGTAGTTTGATAGGAATAGCATTGAATCTATAAATTGCTTTTGGCAGTATGGCCATTTTAATGATATTGATTATTCTGTTTATGAGTATGGCATGTTTTTCCATTTGTGTCACCTGCGATTTCTTTGAGCAGTGGTTTGTAGTTCTCCTTTTAGAGATCTTTCACCTCCCTAGTTAGATATTTCTAAGATATTTTATTCTTTTTGTGGCAATTGTGAATGGGAGTTCATTTATGAATGGGAGTTTGTTGGCTCTCAGCTTGACTATTGTTGATGTATAGAAATGCTAGTGATTTTTGCGCATTGATTTTGTATCCTGAGACTTTGCTGAAGTTGTTTATCAGCTCAAGAAGCTTTTGGGGTGAGATAGTGGGGTTTTCTAGATACAGGATCGTTATCTGCAAATAGGGATAGTTTGACTTGTGGTACATTTTCATATCTGTTAGAACCAGCCCTCTTCACTGATTTTTTTCAGGCATTTCATTGCTATTCTTGCTTACTTATTCTTCTTTTTAAAAATTAATTAATTAATTTAGAGACAAGTTCTTGATGTTGCCTACCCTGGTCTCAAACTCCTGGACTTAAGTGATCCTTCTGCCTCAGCCTCTAAAGTAGCTGGGACTATGGCATGCACCACTGCGCCTGGCTATTTTTCTATATATCTTTATAATCTAGTTCTTAAAAATATGAATTTTTAAAACTAGCATAATATTAAATTTATATATTAACTTAGGGAAGACAGGTTTATGATGTTGAATTGTCTTATCTGAATATATGGAATAAAGGATGTATACTTTTAGGCCTTTAAATCATGTCTTATTTGTTTGTTCATTTTGTACATTTCTTACAAGTTTATGCCTGAATATTTTATTTTTTGGTATTTTAAATGAGACATTCTTTTTCATTATATCTTCTAACTAGTAACTGTTAGAATATTGTTAAATATAATCAATTTCTGTATTTTAATTTAATTTAGTTTTGTTTTATTTTTTGCAGTAGGGTCTCACTCTGTCACCCAGCCTGGAGTTCAGTTGTCAAGTCATGGCTTACTGAAGCCTTGACCTCCTGGGCTCAAGCAATCCTCCCACCTCAGCCTCCTGAGTAGCTGGGATTATAGGTGCATGGTGCCATACTTGGCTAATTATTAAATTTTCATAGAGATAGGATCTGTGTGTGTTACCTAGGCTGGCTTGAATTCCTGGGCTCAAGTGATCCTCCTGCCTTAGTCTCCCGGAGTGCAGCAATTACAGATGTTTGCCACCATTCCTATTTTATATGCTGTGACTTTACTAAATTCTCTTATTGTATTTTTTTTCTCTTCTTTCTGCTGCTCTCCCTTTTACTGATTTTAGTAGTTTTTCAATGTATTCTTTGGGGTTTTCTAGAGATTTAATCAAATCATCGTGTATTCTTGTCCATGAAATGATACTTGTAATTTCTTAAGGACAGGTACTATTCTTATCAACCTTTGTATCCCTGTCACTAGCACAGTACCCAGTTGCAGGATTAGTGCTCATTAAATATTTTTGAACAAATAATTACCAATATTTATATATACCTTATAATATTGTTTCATCTCACAGGAGGCTGTAAAAGAATTCATTGAGCCTGAAATGGACGAGTGTTTTAAAGAGGATGAAGAAGAAAGTAAGGAGGATAGGAAACTTCAGGAGGAAAATAAAGAGACAGCAGAAGTAAGATTATTTGGTATTTGTTTTTCCTCCTACATACATATATAAGTGTACACACACACACACACACACACACACACACACACACATACACACACACACATTTTAGAGACAGGGTCTCACTCTGTCAGCCAGGTTGGAGTGCTGTGGTGTGATCATAGCTCGAACTGTGGGGCTCAAATGATCCTCCTGCCTCAGCCTCTTGAGTAGGTAGGACTACAGGCATGCACCACCATGCCTAGCTAATAAAAAATTTTTTTTGTAGAGATGGGATCTCGCTCTGTTGGCCAGGCTGGTCTTGAACTCCTGGTCTCAAGCAATCCTCTCACCTCGGCCTCCTAAAGTGCTGTAATTACAAACATGAGCCACGATGCCTGGACCCTTTATATATACAAAGTGGGGGTGGGGGGGAATTATCTATATATCTATATCTATATCTATATAGACACACAGTATAGACACACACAGAGTAGAGAATAGAAGTAGGTGGTCTGGAGTGAACTCTTCAGTTTCCTTCTGTTCCTCATATAGATTCAGCCAAACCTGCAGAAATATTTATCTTTGTCACTTTATTTTCAGAGGAAGGGATGTTCATTTTCCCTTCTAAATCCAGCCGTTTCCCTTTAGCCTCATTTATACCTATATTCCTATTAACCACACAATCTACTTATCACCCTGGTGCTATTTTTTTAGCCCTTCATTCCCACATTTTTCAAATAATACTTTAAAACTCCATATTTCCACTTCTTCAGCTCCCATTCTCAGCCCTCCTCCTAGGCCTGTCACCAGACGTCTCCTCCCTTTACTCTGTCTCCACCACTGCAGAGGCATTTGTAGTAATAAGAAGCCTTCCTGGAACTTTTGTAATAATAATAACAATAATACAATGTTTACCAAAAATTGGGTAGGCACATATTATCTCTTATCTATGCAATATAACTTCAAGATATATATTATTGCCCCCATTTTACAGATAAGAAAATTGAACCTCAGAGAGGTTGACTGACTTACCCAAAATCATATAGCTGTAAGTGGAAGAACCAATATTCAAATCCAGTTAAGTCCAGCACAAGAGCCCTTGTTAATCTTACATTGACTACTACTGTCTTTGGCTTCTAGAACTCATGATTGCCTAATTCTCTCTCTATATATATTTCTTCTCTATATACAGTTAAAATGTTGGCATGACTCCAGGCTCTGAACTAGGTCTTCTACTCACTGACTGCATAGACAGGACAACAGAACAAAAATATTATATAACACCCAAGCCTATTTCGATCAACATTTTCTGTTTTATTTCTGGTAAAGTTCTTAGCATATAGAAGTCACAGAATAAATGGAAACTGTTAGAGGTGTCTTAATCAGAGTGACTCTCATCTTGAATAAAGGCCAGATAAAGCAAAACCTGCTGGGTTACTTTCCCAGGAAATTGGGCACTCTTAATCACAAGATGTTTATGACTGAGGAAATGAGTTAATGGAACAAGGCATTCCAGTTTAAAAATGGGCTTTGCTTTAAAAATAATGGTACTGTTACAGGAAAGGGGTCATGATCCAGACCCCAGGAGAGGGTTCTTGGATCTTGCACAAGAAAGAAGTCAGGGCAAGTTTGCAGTGCAAAGTGAAAGCTAATTTATTAAGAAAGTAAAGGATCCAGCACTCCAGTTCAGATACTGCGCTTCTCTCACAGTTTTTACTGCCCAAAGACCAGCAGATTCCCTGGGCAGAAAAGGGCCGTGAGTTTCCAGCATGGCTGTTTCAGCTGGCACAGTGAGTTTCCACACAAAAACTCACACAAAGCTGGGCAGCCATTTCAACTGGCGCCTGGAATGCCTGAGAGACACAGCCGCCCATTCAACTGAAAAAGGGGTCTGGAAGCAGGGAGCCAGGTGATCTGGCCTGGCGGGTCCCACCCCACAGAGACCAGCAATCTGAAACACTCTGGCTTGAGAGCTTCGCAGCATGCAGCAATTTCAGCTTGACCCTGGACAGTCAAGCTCTGTGGAAGGAATGGCATCCACCATTACCGAGGCAGTCCACCACTACCGAGGCAGTCCTCTATTACCAAGGTAGTCTGCCATTACCGAGGAAGTCCACCATTACCAAGGCAGTCCACCGTTACTGAGGGAGACCGCCATTACTGAGGCACTTCTAACTGTACCTCTGTAAACAAAACCAGAAGGAAGTTTACACAGCAGCTGGGCAGAGCCTGCGGCAGCGCAGCAACACGTCTGCTGGCAGACTGTGACTAGACTCCCTCCTTGCTGGGCAGGGCATCTCTGAAAAAAGGCAGCAACATGTCAGAGACTTATAAATAAAGCCCCACTTTCCTGGGACAGAACAACTGGGAAAAGAGGCAGTTATGAGTTCCACTGCAGCAGACTTAAACGTACCTGCCCAGCAGGTCTGAATGGAACAGCGGAGCTCCCAGCACAGCACTTGAGCTCTGGTAAGGGACAGACTGTCTCCTCAAGCAGCTCCCTGACCCCCATATATCCAAAGAGGCACCTCATAAAGGAGAGCTCTGGTTGACATCTGGCAGGTACCCTTCTGGGATGAAGATAGCAGAAGAAGAAACTGGCAGCAACCCTTACTGTTCTGCAGCCCCTGTGGGTGATTCCCAGGCAAGCAAGGTCTGGAGTGGACCTCCAGCAGTCCTGCAGCAGAGGGGCCTATTAGAAGGAAAACTAAAAAACAGAAAGAAATAGCTTCAACATCAACAAAAAGGATGTCCACTCAGAGACCCCAACCAAAAGTCACCAACTTCAAAGATCAAAGGTAGACAAATCCACAGAGATGGGAAGAAACTAATGCAAAAAGGAGGAAAACACCCAAAACCAGAACACCTCTCCTCCTCCAAGGGATCACAACTCATCACCAGCAAGGCAACAAACAAAGCTGGATAGAGAATGAGTCTGATGAACTGACAGAAGCAGGCTTCAGAAGGTGGGTAATACCAAACTTATCTGAGCTCAAAGAACATGTTCTAACCCAATTCAAAGAAGCTAAGAACCTTGAAAAAAGGTTAGACAAAATGCTAACTAGAATAAGCAGCTTGGAGAAGAACATAAATAACTTGATGGAGCTGAAAAACGCAGCATGAGAACTTCGCAAAGCATACACAAGTTTTAATAGCCATATCGACCAAACAGAAGAAAGGATATCAGAGATTGAAGATCATCTCAATGAAATAAAAAGAGAAGGCAAGGTTACAGAAAAAAGAGTGAAAAGAAATGAATAAAGCCTCCAAGAAATATGGGATTATGTGAAAAGACCTAATCTGCATTTGATAGGTGTACCTGAATGTGACAGGGAGAATGAATCCAAGCTGGAAAACACTCTTTGGCATAATATCAAGGAGAACTTCCCCAACCTAGCAAGGCAGGCCAACATTCAAGTCAGTAACAGTGGGAGACTTTAACACTCCATTGTCAATATTAGATCAACAGGACAGAAAATTAATAAGGATATGCCGGGCGCGGTGGCTCAAGCCTGTAATCCCAGCACTTTGGGAGGCTGAGGCGGGTGGATCACAGGTCGAGAGATCGAGACCAACCTGGTCAACATGGTGAAACCCCGTCTCTACTAAAAATACAAAAAATTGGCTGGGCATGGTGGCGCATGCCTGTAATCCCAGCTACTCAGGAGGCTGAGGCAGGAGAATTGCCTGAGCCCAGGAGGCGGAGGTTGCGGTGAGCCGAGATCGCGCCATTGCACTCCAGCCTGGGTAACAAGAGCGAAACTCTGTCTAAAAAAAAAAAAAAAAAAAAATTAATAAGGATATCCAGGACTTGACCTCAGATCTGGACCAAGTGGACCTAATAGACATCTACAGGACTCTCCACCCCAAATCCACACAGAATATACACTCTTCTCAGCACCACATTGCACCTACTCTATCACATAATTGGAAGTAAATCGCTCCTTGGCAAATGCAAAAGAATGGAAATCATAACTAACAGTCTCTCAGATCACAGTGCAATCAAATTAGAACTCAGGATTAAGAAACTAACTCAAAACTGCACAACTTCATGGAAACTGAATAACTGGCTCCTGAATGTCGACTGGATAAACAATGAAATGAAGACAGAAATAAAGATGTTATTCAAAACCAATGAGAACAAAGGCATAACATCCCAGAATCTCTGGGACACATTTAAAGCAGTGTCTAGGGAGAAATTTATAGCAATAAATGCCACATGAGAAGCAAGGAAAGATCTAAAGTCAACACCCGATCATCAAAATTGAAAGAACTAGAAGAGCAAGATCAAAAAAACTCAAAAGCTAGCAGAAGACAAGAAACAACTAAGATCAGAACAGAAGGAGACAGAGACACAGAAACCCTTCAAAAAATCAATAAACCCAGGAACTGTTTTTTTGAAAAGATCAACAAAATAGACAGACTGCTAGCCAGATTAATAAAAAAGAAAAGAGAGAAGAATCAAATAGATGTAATAAAAAATGATAAAGGGGATTCACCACCGATTCAACGGAAATACAAACTACCATCAGAGATGATTACAAACAATTCTATGCACATAAACCAGTAAACCTGGAAGAAATGGATAAATTCCTGGACACTTGCACCCTCCCCAGACTAAACCAGGAAGAATTTGAAACCCTGAATAGACCAATAACACGGGCTGAAATTGAGGCAGCAATTAATAGCCTACCAACCTAAAAAAGTCCAGGTCTAGATGGCTTCACAGTTGAATTCTACCAGACATACAAAGAGGAGCTGGTACCACTCCTTCTGAAACTACTATTCCAAACAATCCAAAAACAGGGAATCCTTCCCAAATAATTTTATGAGACCAACATCATCCTGATGCCAAAACCCAGCAGAGACTCAACAAAAAAAGAAGACTTCAGGCAAGGCCAGTATCCATGATGAACATAGTTGCAAAAATCTTCAATGAAATACTAGCAAACTGATTGCAACAGCACATGAAAAAGCTGATCCAGGCCGGGCGTGGTGGCTCACACCTGTAATCCCAGCACTTTGGGAGGCTGAGGCGGGTGGATCATGAGGTCAAGAGATCGAGACCATCCTGGCCAACATGGTGAAACCTTGACTCTACTAAAAAATATAAAAATTAGCTGGGCGTGGTGACGCACACCTGTAGTCCCAGCTACACAGGAGGCTGAGGCAAAAAAAAGGAGAAAATGAAAAAAAAAAAAGCCGATTCATTATGATCAAGCAGGCTTCATTCCGGGGATGTAAAGCTGGTTCAACATACACAAATCTATAAACGTAATCCATCACATAAACATAACCAAAGACAAAAACCACATGATTATCTCAATAGATGCAGAGAAGGCCTTTGACAAAATTCAACAGCACTTTATGTTAAAAACTCTGAATAAACTGTTTACAATAGCAAAGACCTAGAACCAACCCAAATGCCCATCAGTGATAGACTGGGCAAGGAAAATGTGGCACATATACACCATGGAATACTATGCAGCCATAAAAAATGATGAGTTCATGTTCTTTGTAGGGACATGGATGAATTTGGAAACCATTATTATCAGCAAACTGACACAGGAACAAAAAAAGCAAACACTGCATGTACTGACTCATAGGTGGGTATTGAACAATGAGAACACATGGACACAGGGAGGGGAGAATCACACACTGGGGTCTGTTGGTGGGGGGCTAGGGGAGGGACAGCAGCAGATAGGGAGGTTGGGGAGGGATACCATGGGGAGAAATGCCAGACATAGGTGAGAGGGGGATGAAGCAGCAAACCACCTTGCCATGTATATACCTACGTAACAATCCTGCATGATCTGCACATGGACCCCAGAACCTAAAATACCAAAAAAAAAAAAAAAAAAAAAGAAAAAAGAAAGAAAGAAAGAAAATAAAGGAATAAGGCCAGGTGTGGTGGCTCATGCCTGTAGTCCCAGCACTTTGGGAGGCCGAGGTGGGCAGATCACCAGGATAGGAGTTCAAGACTAGCCTGGCCAACATGGTGAAACCCCGTTCAGCCTTTAAATGACATTTTCTCTGTGAAGTACCTAGGAAGAATGAATGGCCCTTTACTGAGTGCAAACAGCCCTTGAAACACACTTTTTGGCTAATAGTAATCATGTTATACCATAATTACTCATTTTATTTTCTCTCTCTCCTACAATATTGACAGTTCCTGGAACCTGGAAGAAATCCTCTTTGTTTTTCCCATAGTTATATCCCTTGTGCTCACTCCCCATTCACAGTGTTTGTTATGTGAAAGTCTTCAAAAGTGCTTGTTGTATGATGAGAGCAAATGGAAAATTTAAGCTTCCAATATGGTGCCAGGAAACTTGCTGATGTGCCACTGTGTTACACACCAGCTTGCTAACAGGTCCACATGTTTCTGTGTTCTAGCAACCTTCAACATCTACAGAGAAGGAAACACTCATCCGATTCATTGGAGAAGATGAAAATATTCATTCCAAACCTCTATTTGAAACAGATGTGTTGTCTTCTTGGGTATGTATCTGAAACCCAACTAGGGAATTCAATACATTGCATAAAAATGATATGGTGCTGGCCGGGCGTGGTGGCTCACGCCTGTAATCCCAGCACTTTGGGAAGCCGAGGCGGGTGGATCACAAGGTCAAGAGACCGAGCCCATCCTGGCCAACATGGTGAAACCCTGTCTCTACTAAAAATACAAAAATTAACTGGGCATGGTGGTGTTCGCCTGTAGTCCCAGCTACTCAGGAGGCTGAGGCAGGAGAATTGCTTGAACCTGGGAGGTGGAGGTTGCAGTGAGCCGAGATTGCACCACTGCACTCCAGCCTGACGCCTGGCAACAGAGTGAGACTCTGTCTCAAACAAACAAACAAAAAATGATGCGGTGCTAACATAACTTTTAGCTACTCTAAGGGGACCAGGAGTTCCTAAGTCATGTATTTTATAGATATTTTTCTTTCTTTTTTTGAAATAGACTCTTGCTCTGATGCCCAGGCTGGAAGGCAGTAGCACAATTTTGGCTCACTGCAACCTTTGCCTCCCGGGTTCAAGCAGTTCTCTGCCTCAGTCTCCCAAGTAGCTGGGATTACAGGCGCCCACCACCATGCCTGACTAATTTTTGTATTTTTAGTAGAGACAAGCTTTCACCATCTTGTCCAGGCTGGTCTTGAACTGCTGACCTTGTGATACAATCGCCTTGGCCTCCCAAAGTGCTGGGATTACAGGCATGAGCCACTGTGCCTGGCCTGTTTTACAGATATTTTTCTTCCAACGTAATTCCTGGAAAACTCATTATTTTATCTTAACTTTACAAAAGCTTTTCATTCTCATCTTTAAACCTCTCTCTCCCTCTCTTTTTGGGGGGATGGAGTTTTGCTCCACCTCTGGGTTCAAGCGATTCTCCTCTGTCAGCCTCCTGAGTAGCTGGGATTACAAGTGCCTGCCACCATGCCCAGCTAATTTTTGTATTTTTAGTAGGGATGGGGTTTTACCATGTTGGCCAAGCTGGTTTCAAACTTCCGACCTCAGGAGATCCACCAACCTCGGCCTCCCAAAGTGCTGTGATGATAGGCGTGAGCCACTGTGGCCAGCCTAAACCTCATTCTAACATCAGTATTTCATCTCTTTCCTTAGTTTAACAATCTCTTGGTCAATATTTGACTAATTTTTAAACATTCATCTAGTAGACTTTATTGAGAGCTATGATAATGAGCACATATCCCTAACAACAAGAACTGTTGGGAAATTGGAAACTTAGAGACAGTGGCTGTGGAACTCAGCAAGAAAGCAGATTTAAAATGTCTCCACAAAAGTTTTGTTCTAGAACTATGGTAGGTTTAAGTCAGCTCTAGATCTCTACAGAACACTGTGACTCTAGGAGCTTATGGATGGGCTTTATCCCACTAATTCCCTGAAGTGGTGTGTAACATTTTGTGTGTATGCTCATATTGTGCATTTTCTTGGATTGGGGGATCAATAGATTTTGTCAAATTTCTCCATCCAAAAGTTAACCATTTCATGGTTAGAGATGTGGGAGCCATAGGCTAGACCTTGAGTGAGGGGCTTTTGTCCTTTTCTTCCAGACCATCTTGAAATAGGGTACCAAGCAGCCCACCTAGCTTATACGGCCAGCACATATATATATATGTATGTGTGTGTGTGTGTGTGTGTGTGTGTGTGTGTGTGTGTGTACATGTGTAGTATTAAGGGTGTGCTTTACTGTCTATTAGCTAGATATGGGTAAAAGAAAAATAGTATTTTAGAAGGCTTGATCCAGAACATCCTGAAAAGTAGAATACTAATTGTTGAGACTGTCAGTTCATTCATATCTCATATTTTCTGTCAGAGAGAATCAGCTAAGCAAGGTACATTGGCCCAAAAATATCTTGAAGCAGTGGCTGTAATTGAACATATGCAGGAGAAGTTACTGTAAGTATGAGGCAACACAATGGTAAGAGGATGAATATGGGCTTGCCGGGAGGTTTGACTGAGAAATTAACACTTTTTGGCTTCCCTTTGGCTTTCCTGCTTTCTTTATCCTCATGAGTGCGATGGGTATCTCCACATGTTCTGCTAGAGGCAGTGATCTGATCCAATGTTTCTAAGAGATGACTTAGGGAAATAAGTGGAACTAGGAGAAATGATCGTGCTTGGGAAAGAATGTTATATAGCTCAAAGAGTAGAAAGGGCGGTATAGTTGAGATGGCTGGGGATGTCAGGAGAAAAGCGGAGCCATGTAGACATATGACGTGCTGTAGTAACTGAGAAGCACATCTCAAGCTGGTTTCCTGGACTGTCAAAATTTGGTTTTAGAGGTGCGAGAAAAGAAGATATTCTGTTGAATTTAGTTTGTCGGATCACATCAATTAAGAGAAGCCAAAATGAACTCCTGGAAGGAAGTTCCCTGGCCACTAATGAAGAATTCTGGATACCCCCAAATCGGATTTTACTAAGAAATGATAAATATATTCTTAAATAGCAGCATGATTTCTACTCTGACATTAGCATTCAGAGTTACTCCTATGCCCCCAATTCTTAGATAATCATTGATGCTGTTGCCTCCCTTATTTCTGTCCTTCAGACACAGTTTTCTAATCCCACTGCCTTTTTAGAAAATGAGTTTCTAAATCAAACATACTTTTTCTTTTGTTGTGTTTCTCTTCCACATCAGGGAGGTTGAAAATAGAGCCATACAGGCAGAGGAAAAGTTTGAAGATGCATATGAGAAACTTCAACATACACTTATAAAAAATAAAGATCTAGAGGAATTAGTCATGACATCAAGAAAGGAGTCTAAAGGAGAGAAAGAAGATGAAGGAGAAGGAGAAGTCAAAGAAGAAGAAGACCAAGAACAAGAAGAAGTCAGGTCAGCAGAAAATTCCTCAAAGTCTCGAAAGAAAGGTAAGGACTCCTTCTTATTTTGCTTTATTTAGGGTATGTATATGAAAGAAAATTTGGGCCACAGATATTTTAGAAGAACATTAATATCTTTAGTGATAATTTACTAGTTTATACTTCTCATAGGAATGTGCATATCTTAGTCACATAACTATCTTATTCAAACAACTCACAAAAAGGAAAACCAAATGAATAAGAATTGTGAATGAATAAACTAATTCAGATACTTATTTACAAAACTGGCAAAGGTGTTTTTTTTTTTTTTTTGAGGTGGAGTCTCCCTTTGTTGCTCAGGCTGGAGTACAATGGTGTGGTCACAGCTCACAGCAACCTCCACCTCCTGGGTTCAAGTGATTCTCCTGCCTTAGCCTCCCAAGTTGCTGGGATTACAGGCGCCTGCCAGCACATCTGGCTAATTTTTGTATTTTCAGTAGAGATGGAGTTTCACCATGTTGGCCAGGCTGGTCTTCAACTCCTGACCTCATGATCTGCCCACCCTGGCCTCCCAAAGTGCTGGGATTACAGGTGTGAGCCACCCCACCTGGCTGTTTTTTTTTTTTTTAATAAAAGAAAACACAATGCTTTTTAGAAGTGCCAATGTACAGTAGTTATACAGATAATACTTGTGAGTAGACAAACACATACAACTATTTTAGAAAATAATTTGATAGTATATATGGATATCCCTTTAAAACATGCATATATTTATAATATGTGGATGTTAATATGTGAATACTATATGTATGATAAATATACATAATATTTACATGATAATATATGCATAATTTCACTTGAGAATCTTAATAATCCTAAATATACAAAAATTAATACACAAAGATGTTCAGTGTATCATTGTGTATAATAGAAAAAATAGAAACAACCTAACTTGTTCAATTGTGAAAGAAAGATTAAATTATGCTATTTCAATATACATAAATATTACACAACTATTAAAATGGTGTTTCAAGGAGTTTTTAGTGACATGGGAAATTTTGATGTTAACTATCACATGCAAAAAACAGGATATGACATCATTTTGATGTTATGTTTATTTTATGTGAAATATCAAATGCACGAAATAGGATATGACATTATTTTTGAAAGCCAGGGAAAAGACCAGAAAGAAATATGCCCAAATACTGACAGACATTGTGGGTGATAGAGGTTTGTAGATAATTTTATCTTTATTTTTGGTACATGTTTGACTTCATGTGATTTTTTTTTTTTTTTTTTTTTTTTTTTTTTTTTTTTTTGACACGGAGTTTCGCCCTTGTTACCCAGGCTGGAGTGCAATGGCGCGATCTCGGCTCACCGCGACCTCCGCCTCCTGGGCTCAGGCAATTCTCCTGCCTCAGCCTCCTGAGTAGCCGGGATTACAGGCACGTGCCACCATGCCCAGCTAATTTTATGCGCTTTTAGTAGAGACGGGGTTTCACCATGTTGACCAGGATGGTCTCGATCTCTCGACCTCGTGATCCACCCGCCTCGGCCTCCCAAAGTGCTGGGATTACAGGCTTGAGCCACCGCGCCCGGCGTGACTTCATGTGATTTTTAAAGCTACTTTAGTCTATAGGGAGAGGAATTTAACTTTTCATTTTCTTATTTCTAATTAGTACTGCAATCTGCCCAGAAGCAGTTCTCAATTATTTCTAATATTAGAGGCTATGCTTTGATTTTTGCTTTCATCTCCAACCTGTGATCTGTTCCAGGACAACTCCTGGTGCAAAGTATAGTACCGCAATACATCTACTCTCCGTTTTTCTGTCACCCCTATTTCCACCTACCCCTCAGCAAAACCAGTGAAGTTAGCCAGCCCCTCACAGCTCCTGGCCCTAGGTACAGGGACATTAACACTGTAAGAGTGTGAGTTCATTTTTTCTACTCCTTTCAACTCTGAACTGGTGAAAATGTTATTTATCACAAGCCTGACAATCAGTCCTTTAGTTTTAGGTTTGAATATATGCGACAGAGTTTTCGTGAATTTTTAAAATTTCATCTTCTTATATTCTGAATATAGTTTTTTCCTGATCATTTGAAAACTAGACCTTTTCTAGATTTAGGAAGATAAATAATCAAAGCATCCAAAAGGCCTACTTTTTAAACTTAAACTAGAGAGGTTACCTCAGTATGAAGGCAGGACTTTTGTTTTGTCCATTTTCATAAAGGTCTGGAGGAATCGGTTAAATCCAGAATTGAGAAGTTTTAATTATTTTAACGTAGAGGATAACTACATAAAGTAAGTCTTCAGCCTGCAAACAGTAACCTACACGGATACCCAGTCACCCTTCTCCCTCCTTCCAGAAACCACCAGCAAAGTCATTGCCAGGGGACGCTGAAGTGGAGAATGAGATGCCTTGCAAAGCTTAGGAGATCTGCTTCCTACTCAGAGCAGTCCCTGTGCCCTGCAAGTGACCTGAACAGAGTCTCCAGAAAATCCGTAGGTTAGACACTTCTTCGAGTTAGTAGGTAGTCCCTTGAAAAAAAATGCAGATACCTCTGGAGCAATCTGACACTGCTATATTTGCATATGTTAGTACAAGAAAATCACTTTTTTCCTGAGGATTGTGCAGTGAAGGAAAAGAAAATTATACTGTAGTAAAGGTAGGAACCTGTGAATGCTGAGTAAAGCGAAGACCTGGACAGAGTAGGAGACATATTTATTTTTGTTTTTATGTTAATATTTTTAATAATTAGTAAATCACTGTGAGCTGTGACTGAAAAAGGAATCGAGGGAAGTTTGCAAAGATGAGAATGGCTTAGTCTTTGATCTCATTGGGGCCTACGGTTGGGTGTGGGGAGTTACACTAACAGTATAATACAAGGTGCACATGAAAGCAACCACATTTAGGATGGACATGGCGGCAGCCCATCTGAAGGATTCAAATTGGGAAGCAGAGTGTCACGGGCTGCTCTTCATGTGCATGTCACGGGGAGGAGGCTTGATGGCCAGAGGCCTTCTGCACCATCGCAGGGATGGAGCTTGTGTGGGGTCTGTGCACAGGAGTCTGGAGAGAAAGGGTTGGGGAAACCACAGAAGGGTTCAGGAATGGATAAGGAAGGATTCTGAAGACTGTCTCCATCTGAATTTTTTTTCACCAAGCTTCTGATGTGTACAAGAGGGAAGGAGGAAATGTTCTTTTTCTTTTTCTTCTTCACTCTTTGGCCACATTCTCTCCTGCCCCAGGACCCAGAACTCAAGCAGTTAACTGACCACACTTGAACTTGGGAAATGCATTCTGAATACCAGTAACCAATTTAGAGTCAAATTTGTGGCACATGGCTTATTTGTAGCTTGAGGGTTACTCAGGCAGAAAAACTGTAAAAGTTCTTTGTAAAATTAAAAACCCTCAGTAAATGTAAGATATTATTACTACAATATTCTAATTCTTTTTGTCTTTTTAGAGGTACCACGCAAGGAGGGTGCTCTCAACATTAAATCCAGAATCCGGACTAAATTTGATGACAAAACGAAACCCAAGTAGTGTCCACAGAGCTCTGGGGTTCACAATGGTTCTATCCACTGAACACACCTCAGATATCGCTGTGTTATAGAGCTGATGTGGCTCAGTTGGAGGGACTCCCTTTGTGACAGCCACTAAAAAAGCCACAACATACAACCCAAGAGCATTTTCTCTTTAAAAGTCACAGAGATGATTGTAGGGAGTCAGTGCATTAGCTCACTTCCCACATTAAAAGTAGCTTGTGCAAAAGTTTGCTAGCCTCTTCAATTGATTTCCTAACAGAGGTCTGTGAAATGTCAGTTTCTCTCAAGAAAATAATGCTTTTTGAAAACTTTGAACTCTGCAGACAAGAATTGCAAATTTAAAAAAAGGATTAGTTTTTCAATTTAAAAGAGAAGATGTTGGCTGGGCACAGTGGCTCACTCCTGTAATCCTGGCACTTTGGGAGGCCAAGGTGGGAGGATCACTTGAAGTCAAGAGTTCGAGACCAGCCCGGCCAATGAGGCAAAACCATGTCTCTACTAAGAACACAAAAAGTAGACAGGTATGGTAGTGTGCACCTGTAGTCCCAGCTTACTCAGGAGGCTGAGGTACTAGAAATGCTTGAACCCAGGAGGCAGAGGTTGCAGTGAGCCACGATTGTGCCATTGCACTCCAACCTGGGCAACAGGGCAAGACTCCATCTCAAAAAAAAGAGAGAGTAAATCTTGATGCCCTTAGGTTTCTGCAGCATTTTCAGATTTCTTATGGTTTCTGGCATTTTTATGATTTCTCTGATCTTTGCAATAACCCCACAAAGTAGGTGGGGGAGATACTGTAATTCTCATTTCCCAGAAGATCAAACTGAGGTCCAGTGATTATAAGACACGGTCGCAGAGCTGACTGGTGTCAGAGCCCCTAGATCACTGTACTCACGTCTAGACTGTTTCACAATAGTGAAGGGCCACCAGGCCATTGCCCAGATGCTTTCCTTCATAGGGGCCTGTGTTGCTGAATCACCCAGAATCTCCATTTCTTGCTTTTACTGTCTCATCTGTCTGCTCTGTTCATGACCCTGAATCCATCTAGGCACAAGAGATGGACTAACCTGCACATGACAACTGGATGTTCTGGGCAGTCACTCAGCAAGGGCTCTCTGCCGCCTCACTGCTCCTGGCTCACTTGCCTTTGCTCTTAATCTCTAAATACCTGTGGCAAGATTTCTACACCTGTATTGCCTCCACGTATTTGGTATATCTTTGGATTTATCTCCTAGAATTTTAGACCTTTACCTGTTCTTCCAGCCTTAGAAACCCCCCTGACCCTAGAGTTCCCATCTTTATTTAAGCCCACCTTGGCCAGGCCTGCCATTGGCCGTCATCAAAGCATGTGAGGGATGGGTTTCAGCATTCCTTAGGATGTACCTAAGACTACTAGATGGAGTCTGGCCGGTTTCACTCTTTACCTCTTGGAAAAGAAAACATGAAATTCTTCAGAAACTCAGCAGTGCTTCTGGCCCAAATGACAGACAAGCTGAAGCCGCTGCCTGACGGAGTGGAGCCAGCCCTATCTTTGCTCCTTCCCAAAGACAATCCTCGATAGCTCTAGAAAATTTGGGGACTTTTTGTGGGGTCCCCAAATTTTTATAAATATAATTTTTCTTAATTTGCCACCTAGCAGGAATGAATTGTCGTTTCCATACAAATCCATAGCCCCCATCCCTGAACATGAGCCTTGTCCCTTAGAATGTGCCAAATACCATGCCAGCTCCATTGCGTAGAAGGCTTAGTCTCTAAATGCCAGTGTTACAGAATGAGGTGATTGGCATCGTGGACCTACATTAGATGAGGTGGTTTGGTTACAAGTCAGCTACTCTTGTAAACCCGCTTAAAAGGATACTTTATTGAAAGGACGTTGGGGGTTCAAGGATTTGAAGGGAAGTTTTGAAGAACTAGGCTAGAAACAGACAGGAACCAGCTGGCTTTAGGTCAGGCACAGTCATTCCTTCACCATCTTGCTCTAGTGCTACCACCAAATGAACTCCAGTCATTTATTTCATCCTTACATTATTCTGCCAAAGTCTCGAGAGAGAAAGGCTACCCTGTAGTCACAAACCTCCCCATGGATGAACCCCAGGGATGGTGAGACGACTTCAGAGATCTCTCTGGCTTCCTTACAGCGAAGGAAGGACACTTTGCGCTGCCGTTCCTCTAAGATGGGACACAATACGGGGAGAGGAAATCAGGGTGGTGTTAGGAAGGCATAATGAGTATTAGGCGGTTTTTAAAAAAAAGTGCGCCGCAGAGAGGGCACCTGCACTGTTGCTGTCTGCAAGTTAGCCCGGACAGTTCCACTCTTCCAAGTAACTGCTCTGTGGGAAGGTTTAGATAGGGCTTGAGACCCTGCCACGCCTTCTCAGCGTGTCCCTGAAGTGGTCTCCCAAGCAGAGTGGAGGGAGGAACTTTTGCTGCTCTTCACTGGCACTCAGGCTGTCAGGTGAGGCTATTGTGCTTGCATATGGGAAACCAGCCGTTCTGTGCTCAGATGTCTGGACTGAGCTGTGCTGTCCTTGTCTCTAGAAAGCTGTCCTGGCCCTTCAGAGAGAGGAAACTGGTTAGCCTCCTCCCACTTGTCTGTGTCCCAGCCCCTGGTCTCAGTGGTGACATATTCCATGTCCTGTGGTGCCGAGTGGGTACTGTTTTGGGAGTGCATACCGTAATGTACTTAAGGATCTTAGAAAGTTTAGTGGACAGACCCCTCAACCACCAGGCCTGGCTCTTTATCACGTACCCACATCAACTCAGTGCATGTGGGCTCCATGAGATTCTCCCCCGAGAGATCTGGTTCCACTCACACAGGCGGTCTTATTGACTTGACTGTAGTCAGGTCACGTGTCTGCTGCCTTGCAGCACTAAGCGACTGCACTTTCCTCTTGTTCTTGGCCTTTCCTAGCTGGAGAGCAATGGCCCAGATACTACCTGGGAAACATACCTTGCATTTCACTTTTAAAGCCTGCTAGAAATTCTGCTTGCAGGCCCCAAAGCTATCTATTCCTGGAATCAAATAAGTATCCCATCTACCAGCAAGTATTCCCCCACAGGAAACAGAGGAGTTTCTCTAAAGTTAGGAATAAAACTTCTGTAGCCCTGCTGCGTGGGCCCTGCATACTTGCAAAACTGCAGTGCTTGCTATCTGAGCCCGAGGCTGAGGCAGTCTGTAGCTATATTGATACAAAATTGTGTCTGCGGTTCATCAATACTTCCATCACTGCCTCAGAAAAATAGAGAGCTCATTCTAGCCAAGCCTGCCACAGTGTCAAGGCAATCTCCCATTCAGGATTGCCAAGAACTCCACTAGTCCCTCTGATCTCAAAGATGGACTCTGCAGAGTGCAGGTTTTTGAGAAGTACAACTTGTCTAAAATGGTGCATCAAAGAACATGACCAGTGTAAGGCAGCCTTCCAGTTCCCTAAGCAGTCCCATCATACAGCAGTGTGCCATTCTGCCTGGACAGTGCTTCTGTTTTTGAGTGTCCAATGAAAGGACACTTGCAAGACTGCAGTGGCTCTGTCTCTTTGGAGGGCATCCTCTTGTATTTGCAAGGTTTGGGTCCCACGAGCACGTGACCTGGCACAGCCATACTTTTTTTTTTGCAAGACTGCAGTGGCTCTGTCTCTTTGGAGGGCATCCTCTTGTATTTGCAAGGTTTGGGTCCCACGAGCACGTGACCTGGCACAGCCATACTTTAGGCTGCCTCTAGGCCAGCTTGAGAAACACATTTGAAAGTCTGAAGAGTAAGAGTTTCCACCATCTGTCTTGCCAAGGCAAACTGATTTTTGGAAGGCAGAATGTCCCCACCCCTGCCCCCGACCCAGATGTCTGACAGATCCTGGAGTTCACAAGATACTACTAGTAATTCATTTTTCATGTTCCACTCTGGCCATCCAGTCAAACCCAGGAAAGAGGGAAAGAGAAGAGAAGGAGAAGGAGAAGGAGAAGGAGGAAGAGCGATTGTCTGATTTTTGGCTGTAACTATTGCCCACCAAGAGGAAAAACTCTTCCGTCCCGTTTCTGCTCTATTAGTCCAAACTGCAGAGCCCCTGCTGCACCCTTATACTATTGGTGAGCCATGGTGGCCCCTGAAATTCTAAGGAAGGCATCCAAAGCCTCCATATGGCACATTTCTGATGATTTTGAGCCCAAGAATCTGCAGTATCGCAGCCCTTAAGCTAGCTGCTTGCCATCATAAATTCAGGTCTGAATACACCAATGCCACATCACTGTCATAGGGTCACTGTCAACTCCAAATGCACCACTGTCATAGGGTGTGCCATAGACTTATCCCACTGTCAAGGGCATGTCATTTTGATCATTGTAGACTCCAGTGACAAACTGGAACTTCTTATCCCCGTTTGTCAGCTTATTTCCACTCTCTTAAGATTAAAGTAAATTATCAGGAAAAAAACGATTCCTGGAACATATCCCGGTTTTAGATTGCACTCTCCAGCTTGTCCTCCAGCCATCATTTCTCAATTAGTAACCAGTTGCTATGTAGCACCTGGGTCACCTCACCTAGCTAGTTCCTGAAGAATTTTGCTTTTGACTATCCACTATACTCTTTCACCCAAAGTTTTAGAACAACGTATCCCCCCACTATTTCCTTCCCATCAAGCCCACCAAACAGTGGAAGATACCATAGGCGCTCCCCAGATATGTAAACAAAATCTGCCTTCTACAAAAAAAACCAGTGTTATAAGGAACTATGAAGAGTCATAAAAGCTGTTTTTATCCTGGTGTTCACTTCTGATTGTTCTGCTTTTGGCTTCCGTTATGCCTGACCCAGCATGAATCTACCTCTTTCTTCATGACCCATGCCAAAATGTGCTAACCTGAAATCAGGAGCCATCACATATGGTGTGAAAAGTGACCAACAACCTTTGGTGCCATCTTAATTCCAATAACAAATACACCGGAATGGGTATGGGCCAACACAGTGGTAACAGGAAACATGTCCCGCTTCAGGAATGCTCTGATTGCCATTGACCCTTTAAATGGGCTAAACCATCTATGACTGTGCCCTGGCTGGTTCATGAAAACAAGCTGCACATCCTAATAGATGAGACGTTCTAGGAAGTCACCTAGGAGTTCCCCAGCCCACGTCCTATTGCTGCTTCATCAGTGTTTGCTTTCTTCTTTCTGACACCATACTCCTGGGCCTGGTAGATTTTGTTAACTGCCTTTGACTTACTTGGACATGACAGCCTTTTGGATTCCACACTTGTATTTTGGCAGCCCTTCATAGTAGAGCTTCGCCTGTTCCTTTGGCTCCAGAATCTCCCAATGAAAGACTACAAGATTACTCAAATCTATGGCTGTCAGCACTCTCACGCCCCCACAACCGAGTATGGTCCTTAGGAACAGGGACTGGGGAGACTTTTAATAAGATATGGAAATATTTTTAGAATTGGATTAAATAGACTTTTGCAACAAAACAAAATTTGGAAGTTACTTCTTAATACATAGTCACCTTACAAGCTGATCATTATGTCAATGAGTGAGTTTGGCATGGTTATGTAAAAATGTAGGTTTTGGAATGATCTGAGAGTCCTATGTAAACTTAGGAAGATGCATTGATTGGCTGAAGCCCCAGAACACAAGAAGTTTGGGCTGTAAGAATATCTTAGAACCAGCTTGGAATGTGTGGGTTTTCCCAGCTGTGGGTGGAAGAAAGGAGTTGGCTTAGAGATGTAGACAGGGATGCCTCTGAGTTTGGCAACATTCACAAGATAGTGCTAGGGATTTTTGTTTATTTTATTTTTGAGGAGTGGGGAGGGAGAGAGAGAGAGATGGCAGAGAAAAAAGGAATGTTGAGGTGACTGGGCGGTATTAGGATAGGCAAAGCGTCCTCAACTTGGGCCTTGTTTCTATCACTTAAGCATAGTAGAAAGCAGTCTGTCTTCAACAGATAAAATGCTGTAAAAGTTTCTAGGCCCACTGTTAGGAGCTTAGATGCACTTTATCACTGAAATAATGTTCAGCAGGATTTTATGGGCTAACATTCATAAAAACTCAACATCAGATAACATGAAGAGTAAAGAGGCAGTTTGATGAGGAGAGAACCAAATATTGTGGCACTTGAGAGAGTTACCCTGTCGCTCTGTGCCAGTAACATGAAAAGCCCATCATAAGTAGCATTTTACTAATATTATTTTAGTAATGTTAGAATGTTTTATAATGTTAGTGCCTTCTTTAAGTTTATAGAGAATTTGCTTAAGTATAGATTTATTGGCTTTCTTATTTATTTGGCTTATTTTTTTCTGCAGATACGCAGTTCTAACTGTATAAGGCAAATCAGTGGAAAATTAGACTTAGAGAAATGTATCTATATTAAGAAATATCTGTATAACAGAACAGTATGTCAGGGCATGTATAGGTTACCTAGTATTATTACTGTTTGAAGAAATAAACAAGCTGGTAAATTCTATATGAAAACAATTTCTCTCAGGCCCATTCTTTATAGTGATTCTCCCTCAGATTTTAAGCAACATGTGTCAGATTTTTTTTTTGTCCTTTTATTTATTTATTTATTTATTTAAAAAAGGAGTCTCCACAAAAAGAATTCCTTTTAAATGCTTTAATTAGGGATACACTTTATATCTGGCTCCAAGTACATCTCTCCTTTTTCATTCACTCTGAAATATTTAAGTGTTCACTTTAGGTAACTATCAGGGTTAAGTGTGAGTAATTTGGGGTGGAGCAAAAAGATGGAGTGTAGCTGAGGATAACTAAGACGTGCTTTTGAAGAATTGGTAGTATCACTGGAGAGAAGACCCCATCGTCAGGTCAGAAGAGCAACAGAGTGTGACAAGCACAATGATAGGCACTCGTAGGAAGGGCTGTGGGCGCTGCAGCAACCTTGCCAAAGGGGCCAGAGGACATAGAGTAAAAAGGACATCTGAACTAAGTTCCCCAGCAGTCAAAATTTAACCACATCTAGACTCGAAATTCTTTCCACAGTCAAATGTTGACCAAAGCTGTTTCCCATAATTGCTCTGGTTAGATGAATCACTGAAACTTCTTGTTTGCCTTCTCTGTCATTACATCATTTCACTGTCTTCTCATGGATGGTGCTGCATTGTGACTTTGTGCATTCTATGGCCATTCCATGTGGCAACCAAAGGAAGGGCAGGGAATGAGGACAGAGGGTCTCCCTCAGGAAAGTGGCTTTTCCATGGCAGGCCACATAATGCCTCATCCTTCCTATAACATGGGAGAGTCTTTCTTTTTAGGATTTAGTGGCTCAACAGGTTTGGAAGGACTTGGGAAGGGGAGGCTTCCCTGAGTCCTGTTGCTGGGAGAAGACAGGCAATTCAGTAGGTCAAATGGCAAAGGCAAAACCACAGTGGAAGGCTTCTCTGTGGACAAAGACTGAAGGGTGTGGAGGTATCGAAGCTGAACAGCAGCAGGGGTGCCTGATAGAATCTCAGCTGCCATCCTTAGGGACTCGGAGGCAGCCTTTTCCCCTTCAGCCGCGATCATCTAGAAAACAGATGTGACAAAAAGCAAAGTGATTGTCCTTACTTCCCTGAAGGTTCCCTCACTATGCATGTGCCTCAGCAGACAAGCACTGAGCATCTACTATGTGGCAAGCACTGTTAAGCATAGAACAGGTTTAGTCTTCTTTCTGAAGGGTCTTGAGCTGGGGAGACAGATTAAACTATTAATCACAATTTAAGATGGAATTTGTTAGGAGCCATGACGAGTATGAGTGAAGTGTTAGGGGAATTCTTAGCATCTGGTCGGCCTTCAAAGATTAGGATTTTGCCAGCATAGAGAAAAGATTAGCCTGCATTCCATGCAAAGGCATGACATTATGAAAAGGTGACCCCCAACTCAGGCAAACTGAATGGGTAAGCATTTCTGAAGAGAAAGTGCTGAGCTCACTACCCAAATGCCACCTGGAAGTGGGTGAAGAGGACTTCACTCAGAGATCTAGAAGCAACTGCCCTGGGACTATCCTTCCCGCCTCCCTTACCCCTACCTCCCCTCAGTGATCCACAGGTAATGATCCTCTTACTGGTACAGGTTTTTATCTTCACCTGCGTTCTGTTCTTTGAGAGAAATCTGCCTCCCTTCATTCTTCATTTTCCTCTTGCCAAGGCCCCCTCAGCCACACCTCAGTCACCAGAAGCTGCTAGCTGCCACATCTGTGCTTCTTGCTGGCACACCTGAGTGGAGCTGAGTGGCATAGGGTTCTCTTGGCTCTGGCATTGAGGGAACTGGCCCCCGATCATGGTGTCCCTCCAAAACGTAGGCCAAGCTTGGGATACAGTTCCAGGGGATACCTAGAGGTTAGGGTGACTACGATTACCCAGGAAAGGATGCCAGCACTAGAGAAGAGGGATGATATGTGCAGAGAAGATGCCTTTAAGGAGAGAGAGGGAAGGTGAAATTCAAGCAGGAGGTGGTCACTATTATCAGTAGCCTCAGAGAAGGAGAGGAGTTGCATTAGTCAGTCAGGGGGCTGTTAACACACTTTAAGAGAGCAATTTTAATAGAGTTGGAAGGGCCCAAGCCAGCTTCTGCCCAGTGCCTAATGAAGGGACAGTAAGGAAGCAAAGGGGAAATGTTTTCCATGAGGAGGCCTTCCTCAAAGAGCAGTCTGGGTGGGAGGGTGGAGTGCTCACCCGCACTTTGGCCTGTCTTTGCGCTTCGGCCTCCACAGCCAGTGAGTGCTGAAGGCCAGCTGGCAACCTCACATCTTTACTGAAAAAGAGAATGCAGGCATATAGGTGTGCAGCCATGATTTAGGGGCCAAAGCTTTCACATAGACTTGCAAGCCTCTCTACTCCTGTCTCATGATGAGCAGCAAATTCTGAGTTACCAGAGTGTGCCACCTCTAGACTTCTGGGGTCAAAGGTAGGCAGAGAAGGGTATCTCCAAGGTCGATGTCTCAAATGCAGGTTTGTATCATTGCTGATGCTACAGTAGAGCTGTGGTTTCTCATCATCAGCACAGCAGGTTTTGTTTTGATGAGCTGTGCTCAGTTTTTCCACTTAGGATGTAATCTAAACCCCAACTAATAAATCTGAACAATGGCTTGAAGAGCCACACCACTGATAATAAAGATAAGGGTTATTCATCCAAGTTCATAAAAGAGAAGAATTGATTTTGAAAAGGGTACAACTGACCAAATAAGAACAATGTTTAATGTATTACATGAGAGATACAAAATTGTCTTTTGACCCTGAATATAACTATCAAAATGCATCTATGGAAAACAGTTTAGCCATTCTTCAAAAAGTTGAATACGAAGTTATCATATGACCCAGTAATTCCACTTCTAGATATAGACCCAAGAGAACTGAAGACATGTTCACTCAAAAACTTGCAAATTAATGCTTACTGTAGCATTATTCATAATAGCAAAAGAGTGAAACAACCCAAATGTCCATCAACTGATGAAAAGAGAAAATGTGGGTTAGCCTCACAATGAAATATTATTTGATCGCAAAAAGTAATGAAGTCCTGACTCATGCCTTGAGCATGGTTGCACCTTGAAAACATTATGCTAAGTGAAAAGAAGCCAGACACAAAAAGCTGTATATTGTATGATTCCATTTATGTAAATTTTCCAGAAGAGGTGAATCCCTTGAGACAAAAACTAAATTAGTGTTTGCCAGGGGCTAAGGAGTACGTGGGGAGTTCCCACTTAATGAGTATAGGCTTCCTTTTGGGGATGATAAAAATGTTCTGAAATTAGATAGTAGTGATGTGTTTGTAACCCTTTGTAAATATACTAAAACCACAGTTTCAAATGGCTAAAATATGAACTTTCTTTTTTTTTTTTTGAGACAGAGTCTCACTCTTTGCCCAGGCTGGAGTGCATTAGTGTAATCTCAGCTCATTGCAGCCTCCACCTCCTAGGTTCAAGCGATTCTCCTGCCTCAGCCTCCCTAGTAGCTGGGATTACAGACACATATCACCACACCCAGCTCATTTTTGTATTTTTAGTAGAGACAGGGTTTCACCATGTTGGCCTGGCTGGTCTCGAACTCCTGACCTCAAGTGATCCACCTGTCTTGGTCTCCCAAAGTACTGGGATTACAGATGTGAGCCACTGCGCTTGGCCTAAAATGGGAAATTTCATGTAAATTTTATATAAAATAATTTTTTAGATGCATAGGGAAAAAATAATCAGAGTAATTTGTCCAAATGTTATAGTGGTTATGTTACGGCTATAAGATATTGGGTAATTTTTTCACTTTTTTACAGATTTATGCTGATATGGCTGTAGTACTCAATGAAAATAATTTTTCAAGTGAAAAATTTAATATGAAACCAGAATATTTTCCTTTATCATACTGTTCTTCCTAGTTAATTTCCTACCCACATTTCTATTCTCTCCACTTTAATTCCCCAAATACAGGTCACTGAATCCAAGGCAACCTGTGGAGAGAAGAGTTGAGATGTCAGTGAGAGCCTCCAGGTGGGAGGAGAGCATGCCTATGCCCTGATGGCCATTGTTCTTACTAAGGAAGGACATTCCCTTCGAAAGGACATTATTTGCCTGTTTTATTTAACTTCATAGTGCCTTGCGAAGAGTTATTTAACTTTCATACTGCTACCCAATAAATATCTGTGGAATTGAAGATGGTGCGGTATGCTGAATAATGGTCCCCAAAGACAACCCATGTCCTCATCCCTGGATCTGTGAATGTTACCCCAGGAGGGATTTTGCTGGTGTGATTAAGTTAAGGGCTCTGGAGATGGGGATAGTATCCTGGATTATCCAGGTGGCCCTAAATGTAATTATAGGCGTTCTTGTAAGAGGGAGGCAAACGGCAGTTGGACCACAGAAGAGGAAAAGGTGATGTGATGATGGAGGTAGGGATCAGAGTGATGCTCTCTAAAGATGGAGGAAGGTGCCACGAGCTGAGAAATGCAGACAGCCACCAGATGCTGGAAAAGGCAAGGAAACGAATTCTCCTCTCAGAACCTTCAGAAGGAAATGGTCTGGCTGACACCTGGACTCTAGCCCAGTGAAACTGATTTTGAACTCTTGCCTTAGAAACTAAGAGAATAATTTTTGTTTGGCTTTAAGCCACCGAGGTTGTGGTAGTTTGTTACAGAAGTAATAGGAACTAATACACATATATTTTTAAAATCTGTTTTAAAATGCACTGCGTTGAGAACCAGTCTGTAGTCTCTCTTCCAAATGTCTTTCACTTATAGGATGTTTTCACTTCTACAACTGATGCTGGTGGCCGCAGTTTCCCCCTGCTTCCCAGTCCGATACACCCCTTTGATTGAAGTTGGAAATGGGATTCTGGAAAGGAGGGGCAGGGCATGGAGCTCTCCATGTTGACCCAAATTCTTCTTTTTACACTGATTTTCAGATTATTTTTTAGTGGTTAGGCAAACAGTAAGCGTAGTACATTGAGAACCCTGAGAAGACTAATTTGGGGGTATGGGTGAGAATAAGGAATATTGATAAAGACATCACAGTATAGGTGGCTTCTTAAAGGACAAATAAAATCTTGCCTGTAGAGAAAAGAGAAGTATTCCAGGCAGAGGATCCAGCCCAAGAGGAGGCAATGGGAGCATAAAAGTACTGAATGCTGGACAGCAGCTAAAGTAGGCTGGAGTATTAGATTCAGTGGTAGAAGGATGGCAAGAGGTGAGACTGCAACAGCCGGGTCATTTATTCATTTATCCAAAAAACATTATCTACCTGCTGTGTGACAAGCCTGTGCTGAGGACCAAGAGATGGATAAAATACAGCCCCTGCTGCTATGGAGGACACAGTCTGGGAAAACTAATGTCTTAGACAGATGGTCCCCAACTTGTGATGATTTGACGATTTTTGACTTTTATCATGGGTTTATTAGGATACATGCATTTTTGACTTATGATATTTTTTGCTTTGTCACGGGTTTATAAGTGAAGGAATATTTGTTTATATATTATAATCAGTGTAACAAGGGCAAACTTGAATGTCAAGTGTCTGGGCTTTATCCTTTAGAGGAGAAGGATGAATAAGGGAGGGAGGGAGAAGGGGGACATCCCATAAAGCACAAGTACTACCAGCGCCTTTGATTCTTGGGGTCCCTCTGTTTGAGGTCCCCCTTCCAACTAGACATGATTCACAACCTCCTAACTCAGTTCTGGGCCTGGGTGTCCCCATGGCTTCAGTGACAGGCTCAATTGCTGGTGGTAACTGCCACTCCACTGGCCAGCTGCCTGCTGTCTTTTCACTTCTCTGAATATCTTTTGCTAACCTGCCTTGGTAAGCATCAAAGCCACCGACCCTGGCCGTGGATGAGCTCGCTGAGGTTGTTGCCTGTGGACTAGAGGGAGTTGCCTGTGAGGCAGTTCTTGCTGTTTTCCCCTCCTCTAGTTCCAAACTGATTACGTCTAGACAATGGGTTTGGTAATTCATCACGTGAAGGTCTATGACCTCTTAGCTCTTGTTATCTGAAATACTTACTTGGCACTCATGCTTGTTTCCTCAGGTAGACGGTAAGCTCCGGGGAAACATGCCTTACCATCTTTGTGTACCACCAACCCCACCGTTCCTGCCAGCAATCATTCTCAATACTTCATACTCTGTGAGTACTTTGCGATGAATTTAAAGTCACTGGCGTAGGTTTGACAGCGAAAACTGTGGCAATGACTAACAAGCACCACATTGATAACTATAATTGACTCAAGAGTCAATTTGGCAACTTCTTAACTAGCTATAAGCTCCCAAAGGGGTGGTCCCTAAGGGATGGAACTGGCCATGGAAGATTTAATAAATGGCCAATGAACAGATGAATAAAAGATAAATATTTCAACTTATTGAACATTAAGTTTATCTAAGTACCTTTGCATCTTGGGCGATGCTCTTCCTCTCTAGAAGAATTTCAGTGAGGGATCGATGTGCTAGGAGACGCTTCATGGTGGTTTGTACAAGGAATTGTACAGCTTTAGCTACATGAGCAAGACTCCTTAGGAGAAGAGAGGCATTTTCCATTCGGTAGTAGCAAATGGCATCTATCTCCATTATAAACATGTCCTTGGTCACGATCTAGGTAGAAAACAGTTTGAATGACAGGCTTGATTCTTGGGCTCCTTTCCTGTATAAGGGTGGAGGACCTAAATGTGTTCAAAGGGAATTTTCTCAGCAAGAGAAAAAGAGAGTTGGCCTACCCTTTATTTAAAATAGACATGTTTTTGGAAACTATGAAATTTTTATGAAATACATGAAAGAACTCACAACTTAAAAGAATTCTGTGGTAAATCCTTTTGTAAAAAAATCAGAAACAATTTTCTTGTACGAAGACATTCAGTTGATTCTAAACCAGGTCTTTCTTTCTTTTTCTTTCTTTTTTTTTTTTTTTTTTGAGACGGAGTCTCCCTCTGTCACCCAGGTTGGAGTGCAGTGGTGCAATCCCGGCTCACTGCAACCTCCACCTCCCTAAACCAGGTCTTCCTAAACTGATACCAAAAAGAAAAATCTGCTAAAAGAGAAGCATGTTCTAGGAAGCAAGCACTGTAATGTATTGCTTGCTAGAGTGTACGCTAGGGGATGCTTTGATGATACACATCACAAGCTCTAGAAAGATGCATGATCTTCACATTTCCATTTTTACATTTATCATAAGGACATATGGATTTAGCTGCAAAGATGTTATTCACAGTATTGCTAATTGGAATACAAATTGGAAATAATTTAACATCAACAGCAGGGAATTGGTTGAATAAACTATGATACAGCCATTAAATGAAATGCTGTGTGTCCATTTAAAATAAAGGGGTAGAGGCATTTAGCTAATATATGAAGACAATCACAATATATTGTGGGGTTAAGAAAGACACATTACAAAATAGTACATATGGTATGATATTTACCCATCTGTAAATATAACCACATACATAGAAAAGTCTGAAAGGATATACCTCAAAATATCAACCGTTAACTATGGGTAACAGGAATGGGGTGGGTTTTTTCCCCCAATTTTGTTTATCGTGTTAAAATACATACACTATAAAACTTACCATCTTAACCATCTTTTCGGTGTATAGTTCAGTGATGCTGAATGTACTCATAATATTGTGCAACTTTCACCACCATCCATCTCCATACTCTTTTTATCTTGTAAAACTGAGACTCTGTACCCATTAAACAATAACTCTTCAGTTTCTTCTCCTCAATCCCTGGTAACCACCATACTACTTTTAGTCTCTATGAATTTGACTACTCTAGGTTTCTCACGTAAGTAGGATCATACGGTATTTGTTTTTTTGTGTGACTGGTTTATTTCACGTAGCATAATGTCCTCAAGATTCATCCATGTTGTAGAATGTCAGAATTTCCTTTCTTTTTAAGGCTGAATAATATTCCATTGTGGGTTATATATCACATTTTATTTATCTCTTCAGCTATCAATAGAGACTGGGGTTGTTTCTACCTTTTGGCTATTGTGAATAATGCCGTTAGGAACACAGGTATGCAAATATTTCTTCAAGACCCTGCTTTCAATTCTTTTAGGTATGTGTGCAGAAATGGAATTGCTGGGTCATACAGTAATTCTAGTCTTAATTTTTTGAGGAGCTGCTATACTGTTTTCTACAGTGGCTGCACCATTTCACATTCCTACCAACAGTGCACAAGGGTTCCTTCCAATTTCTCTACATCCTCTTCAACACTTGTTATTTTCTGGGTTTTTTAAAAAGCAGTAGCCATGTTAATGAGAGTAAAGTGATATATTGGGATATTGATTTGTATTTTCCAAATGTAGTGATGCTGAGTATCTTTTCATATGCTTGTTGCCCATTTATATATCTTCATCTTTTTTTGTCATCTGTTTAGAAATGTCTGCTCAAGTCTGTATTAGTCAGGGTTCTCTAGAGAAACTAGATAATGTGTATGTGTGTGTTTGGGTTTCACCATACATACATATGCATGCACACACACACACACACACACACACACACATATGTCGGGGTGGGGAGAGAAAAAATATTGATTTAATGAATTGGCTCATGTGCTTGTGGAAGCTAGCATGTCTAAAATCTTCAGGCTGAAGACCCAGAGAAGAGTTGATCTTTTCTTTTTGAGACGGAGTCTGCTCTGTCACCCACACTGGAGTGCAATGGCATGATATCAGCCCACTGCGACCTCCACCTCTGGGTTCAGCGATTCTCTTGCCTCAGCCTCCTAAGTAGCTGGGATTACAGGCACATGCCACCACACCCGGCTAATTTTTGTATTTTTTTTTTTTTTTTGACGGAGTTTCACTCTTGTTACCCAGGCTGGAGTGCAATGGCACGATCTCGGCTCACCGCAACCTCCGCCTCCTGGATTCAGGCAATTCTCCTGCCTCAGCCTCCCGAGTAGCTGGGATTACAGGCACGCGCCACTATGCTCAGCTAATTTTTTGTATTTTTAGTAGAGACGGGGTTTCATCATGTTGACCAGGATGGTCTCGATCTCTCGACCTTGTGATCCACCCGCCTCGGCCCCCCAAAGTGCTGGGATTACAGGCTTGAGCCACCACGCCCAGCCTTAATTTTTGTATTTTTAATAGAGACAGGTTTTCACCATGTTGGTCTGGCTGGTCTCGAACTCCTGCCCTCGTGATCCACCCCATTTGGTCTCCCAAGGTGCTAAGATCATAGGCGTGAGCCACCACGCCACACCACGCCATCATTTCTACTGCAGAATTCCCTCCTCCTCAAAGGGAGGTCAGTTTTTTCTGGAGCCCTTCAATTGGAAGAGGCCCAATCCACATTATGGAGTATAATCTGCTTTACTCAAAATCTACTGATTTAAATGTTAGTCCCAACTAAAAAAAAATACCCTCATGAGAACATCCAGATGTGTTTGGCCAAATAGAGGTCAAATAGTCATGGCCTAGCAAAGCTGACACATAAGGTTAACCACCACAAAGTTCTTTGCCCATTTTTAAATCAGGTTGTTTACTTTTTTGTTGTTGAGGTATATGAGTTCTTTATATATCTTGAATAGTAACCTTTTATGAGATATATGATTTGCAAATATTTTCTCCCATTCCCTAGATTGCCTTTGCACTCTGTTAATTGTGTCCTTTGATGCACAAAAGTTTTAAGTTCTGATATAGTCCATATCATGATTTTTCTTTCCTATTTTTGAGCATAAATAATCATTTGGTCCCGTGGTAGGCAGACCATGGAAAATGTACAGAGAAAGCAAAGGGCATCATTTTGCTTACCTCATGAAAAGGTATCTCCAGAGTTTGGAGACGAAGGTCAATCTTGTGGTAGGTGTCCAGGCAGGGCAAAAAAAAGAAAAGACCTAGAAGAGGGGAAGGAGGAGGTGACAGATAATAGCTAGCATGAAGGCTGTTTGGGTTTCACCTTTTTCGGGTCAGGCTGCATACTACATTACTTTTCTTAGCCTCTAATTACAGAGCATTGGCCCATCCCACCCTGCCTCCATCTAAGGGTCAAAGGAGAGCACTATTAAAATTTGCTCCAGGACAATAGGTATACACAGGGATTATCCCCAGCAAACTGGGCTGTGTGGTCCCTTTCGTCATGGTGCTGGCCTCCCCAGATCTCATTTGCATATCTGGCCTTTCACCAGAATTGAACTCCCTCCGTAGTGTCCTATGCACTACTGTTAGCCTTAGTGTCTGACTTAGTGCCTTTTAGGTACTCTCTAAAATTGTTTTTGAGTCCATCAGTGTACCCAGGTGTCAAACTTTAGAGCCAGTCACATCTATGTCATTTTTCTTAGAATGCGAGCCCCAGAAGTCATCAGAATAGCAATTATCATACCAGCTTTCTGGCTGGCTAGTTAGTCCTCACCCACCCAATATAATATATAGAATCAATGTGCAAAAAACATTTATAAATTGATTTATTGAGATTTTATGAGAGCCCATTGGATGTGGTGGACTCCTGCAAGAGCCAAAGCTTTGTTGAAACAAGCAGCACCTCACAGAGCCCAGGATCTATTTGGGGAGCAGCCCAGCTACTAGTCCTCCTCAGTGCCAATTGAGAAGGTTCCTGAAAACCAGGGCCAGAGCAAGATATTCTTTGTCCTGGAACTACAGGGTCTGTTTCTACTTTTGTGTGGACTCGTCTATTCATTCTGAATCTTCATACTCTGATATTTATCCCTAGTCTGGTCTCTGCGGGCATGGCCTGGAACAGAGACCCTCTCCAATATATACACAGTGGGACTCACACCTTCCTGTCTGACTTAGATCCCCAAACCCCCACTACTAAACTTTTGAGACTGACCATACTTCTGTCCATCTCCCATAAAGAGCTTGGGCCTCTGGACATGAACTCCACTAGATCTTAAGGTTCTGAGATCAGAGACCATGTCTTATTTATCCATCTTTGTATCCTTGGCAGTTAGCACAGGGTTTGAGACACAAGAAGTGCTTAATCTGTGTTTTATAAATCCCTCCAACTGAAGATGGATTTGTCATTTGGATGCTGAATTTTGCCTATCTCCCTCCCATGACTGGATATGAGCACCTGGATTGGGAACTAGCTCAATTTGTCTCAGAATTCACAGGACTCTGGCCATATATACATTGTACTCAAACCAGTCCCCAGCCATTGGCCCTAAGCTGACTTGCTATTCCAGCAAGTCTGGGCCTGGCATGTGGGCTCTATGTACCAGTTCTCTCTCTTGGCTACTTATGACCTAGTAGTAATGGTCTCTGAAGAATTTCTTAACCTAAATTGTAAGTAACAGATATGCAGATATCATATCTGGAAAATGCAGATACCATGAATTAAGTTGCTTCATGTATTCAGAGGTCCATATTACAAATCTGCATGGGTTGAAGAAATAGGCAAGTCAAGAGGGAGATATTTAAAAAAAAAAAAAAAAAGTGTTTTTTACCAGGGCCTTTGGCTCTTCCAGGAAGCAGATGTCCCAGTCGGAATATAATTACTCTCTCATGCTCTTGTACAACCTAAAGAGAAATTTAATCCTTTCAAATCACTCCCAGAAAGAAAAATAAAGTCTTCAAAAGGCTTTGGCATAAGAATGATCCTAGATATCAGAATTTTTTTGTCTTGAGAACCAATAAAAATTTCTCTTAAGTTTCCCAAATCTATATTTACTAAGTATAAAATTTCAGAAACCAATGAAAAAATATATTAACCATGTTAATTTTTGAACCCATGGACAGAATTTTGATTAAAGACTTATGATTATCTAAAAAAACCATGGCCAAATTTTCCTAAATTAATCTTTTCAAGGCATGTTAAATCTTGTGTTTTACTGTGATTTCTGCATTACTAGCTTTTATATGTATCATTCATTAGCTACTTAACACAAACAGTGAATACATTTTAATACCACTTGTGATATTTTGTTTCAGAGTGCTGCTTCAAAATGATTCAACTGGATTTGTTTTGTTTTGTTTGAGATGAAGTTTCACTCTCGTTATCCATGCTGGAGTGCAGTGGCATGATCTTGGCTCACTGCAACCTCCGCCTACCAGGTTCAAGCAATTCTCCTGCCTCAGCCTCCTGAGTGGCTGGGATTACAGGCCTGAGCTGTCATGCCCAGCTAATTTTTTGTATTTTTAGTAGAGATGGGGTTTCGCCATGTTGGCCAGGCTGGTCTTGAACTCCTGACCTCAGGTGATCCACCCACCTAAGTCTCCCAAAGTGCTGGGATTACAGGCGTGAGTCACCGCACCCGGCCAGTTTTATTTTATTTTATTTTATTTTTTTGAGATGGAGCTTCGCTCTTGTTGCCCAGGCTGAAGTGCAATGGTGTGATCTCAGCTCACTGCAATCTCCACCTTCCAGGTTCAAGTGATTCTCTTGCCACAGCCTCCTGAGTAGCTGAGATTACAGGCTCTACTAACCCACTGTAAGTCCTTTGAGGTTGGGAATCATGTTTTGTTTGCCTTCATGAGGTTTACAATTTCATGAGGCCAGAACACTGCCTTGCTTGAAACAATGAGAATGAATGACTGTATACGGTTCTTAGAGCATGCCCAGAAATTCCCAATTGCTTGGTTCCTTAGCATTACTTCTTACCTGCTTTTATTGGAAGAAACAGATTCTTCCCAGAGATGAAGGGGAGTCTTACTTCTTCAAGACCTTGCTCAAATATAACTGCCTGGGTCCACTTTTGTTTTCTCTCTAATTGGCTTCTTAGGGCTTTCCGTCTTCAGTAACCAGACCTGAAAGCCTTTCCCAAAAACTGTGGCTGAGTCAGTGTTGAATCTTGTGGTAGTCATGCAGGTGCTCAGGTCACCCTTCAAGAATAGCCTGCTACCCCACTGTATACTATCTATAGAAGACACACTTTATATTCAAAGATATGAATAGACTAAAAGTAAAAGATGGAAAAAGACATACCATATGAACATTAACTAAAGGAGAGTGGGAGTGGCTATCCTAATACCAGAGAAAATGGACTTCAAAACAAGCAAACATGTTACTAGCAATAAAGGGAGACATTGTATAATGATAAAAGGATCAACGCATTAGGAAAGTGTAACAATGATAAGCATAGGTACACCTAAAAACAGTACCGAAATTTACATGAGGAAAAAGACCAAAATAATTCAAAGTAGAAATAGACAGTTCAGTAGTGACAGTTGGAGACTTCAATACCCCATTTTAAACAATGGATGGAACTAGACACACATAGAAGACTTGAACAACACTATCAACAAACAGACCTAACAAACATCTCCACAGAACATCTCTACCCCGTGACAGCAGAGTACACATTCTTTTCCAGCATATATGAAACATTGTCTCCAGGAAAGATACTATGCTAGGCCATAAAACTAAGTTAAACAAATTTAAAAGGATTGAAATCATATAAAGTATATTCTCTTATTACAATGAAGTTAAACTAGAAATCAGTAACTGAAAGATATTTGAGAAATTCACAAATAAGTGGAAAGTAAACAACACACTCTAACCAATGGGTTAAAGAAGAAATCACATGGAAAATGAGAAGATACTTTGAGATAAATGAAAACAAAACCACAAAATACCAAACTGTATCTTGGGGAGGAAAATGGCGAGAGAAAGATGAAGAGGGGGAGGAAGCCGCTGCCTGCTGTGAGTACAACCCAACAGCAGCCCCAGCAGCACGTGTACTGTTTCAGCCAAGGACGCAGTTTTCCCTGCAGCTGCAGCCAGTGACTGAGAGGGCAGGAGTACTAGGGCCATGCCGTTTCTGCCCACTATGGGAGTCCTTTGAAGCAAACCTTGCTCTAGAGTTCCCTTTTGGGCTGGCCAAGGCTGTCGCAGAGCGGCACCATAGTCGGAGGCTGTTTCTGCCCGATCCTTTCTTCCCCTTCTCATATCACACGTGTCAGGCCTGCCTCACTGTCTGAAGGCTTCTCCTGACTACTCTTGTTTTCTTTCCCAGGAATCTTTCACAGGCAGTATCTCCCAATAAATCTCTTGCTCTTCTAATTCCATCTTGGCACGTGCTTCCAGAACTGACACAGGTCTTCATTTACCTCAGGGACAGGCATCTACAACCACCTGTGGGCCAGAGACAACCATGACTCATGGGCTGCGAAGCTGCCTGAGAAGTTTTGTGAAGTGGAGTGGATGTCGTGATCCATTCTCGTCACAGAATGCAGATGAAATAGACATAGCCAATATAATACATGTGGTAAGTGCTAGAGCGAAGTGAAAGCAGAGTGACTCGGGAGCACCAGGAAGGGAATGGCAGTCTGGGGGAGTCAAGGAAGGCTTCCTGTTTACATTTGAGCAAGGTCTTGGAGGAGTAAGAGCTATCCTGGAAGGTGAGTCAGGGGTGAGGGCATTCCACACGGGCAAGAATATGTACCAGAACACAGAGGTGAGAATGGGCGTGGTGTGGCCAGTGAGAGGGATCAGGAAATTACCTACTGGGTCCTCATGGAATCTCACCTTTATGCAGAACCAGATGGAAAAAGGGAAGGTCATGATGACGAAGAGCAGAGAAATGAAGACAAGAAGCCACTCACAGGCCCCTAAGCCAGAGGATTTGGTACCTTAAAAAAAAATTAAAGCAAAAGAATAATTATATTGAAACTTAACCATATTGACTGACTAGCATCTGTTGGTCCAGTCCTTGGTACTGGAATCTCAGCAACTGGAATCTCAGAAATATTAGAATAAGTCAAATCAGGGTGGTCAGAGTTCATAGGGCCTGGGGAGGAGCAGGGTCCTGGAAAGGTAGTGGGGACCAGGTGCAGTGGCTCACGCCTGTAATCCCAGCACTTTGGGAGGCTGAGGTGAGAGGATCGCTTCAGTCCAGGAGTTAAAGACCAGCTTGGGCAATATAGTGAGATCCTGTCTGTACAAAAAATTAAAAATTAGCTGGGTATGGTGGAGCATGCCTGTAGACCCAGCTACACAGGAGGTTGAGGTGGGAAGACAGATTGAGCCTGGGAGGTTGAGTCTGTAGTGAGCTATGACTGTATCACTGTACCCCAGCCTGGGCGCCAGAGCTAGACCTTGTCTCAAAAATAAAATAAAAGAGAAGGGCAGTGGGGGTAAACTGGAACAGGCACAGAATCTGGGAAGAAGGTTTGGATTCTAGTTCTGGCTCTACCATTTCATATCCAGATGACCTTAGGCAAGGCACATGACCTTTACAAACCTCAGTTTCTTTACTGTATAATGGGGATGCTAACATCTCATGACTATCCCAAAATAGCTAGTTCATGAGATGTATCGCCCACTTTGGCATAAGGATAAAATAACACATACATATAAAGCAGTGAGCTGTATTTTACATGTGTCAGGTTTGTTTTAAGTGATTCTCACCACCTGTCCAGAGGCTTATCTTCCATGAAATAACTTCCCCATCCATTACCTGCCTGGTCTGAAATGCCACCATTTTAACACCTCCATTAAGGTGTTGATCTCGATAGTCTTAAAAAATTACCTATATGGGGTAAAATTCACCTACTGATGTGATTAAAAAAATGTGATAAGGAACTGTGGTTCAGAACATCCAGGATGTTTCTGTGATAAATGAAACAGTATCAAGGAAAGTCAGCCTTAAGAATACACGCTTCTTGGGGTCTTGTCTTATTTATACTGTGCCCTCAGGGCTTAGAATAATGCCTGGCACCATAGAGGTGCTCAATAAATATTAGTTGAATATGGCAAGAAAGGAGGGTGAAAATGATTTAAATGTAAGAGTTATGAAAATTTCAAGAATTTTAACCTCCAGGTACTAGAAAACTGCCCAAAGGAATTCTGTTTGCCAGTTTAAAAAGATCACAGAGGACTGGAAGGTGACTAAAAATTAGGAAATGGTAAAAAGTCTTATTTTCTTCCCTCCCTTCCTCCCTCCCTCCCTCCCTTTTTTCTTTCTTCTCTCTCTCTCTCTCTCTCTGTCCTTTTGTCTTTCTTTCTTTTGAGGCAGGGTCTTGCCCTCTCCAGTCTGCAGTGCAGTGATGCGATCATGCTCTCTGCATCCTCAGCCTCCTGGGCTCAACCAGTCCCCCCACCTTAGCCTCTCAAGTAGTTGGGACTACAGGTGCATGCCACCATACCTGGCTAATTAATTTTTTTGCAGAGATGGGGTCTCACTATGTTGTCCAGGCTGGTCTCAAACACCTAGCCTCAAATGATCCTCTCACTTTAGCCTCTTAAGTGCTGGGATTATAGGTATGAGCTATGACACCTGACCTAAAATCTTGTTTTTTTAAGAGATGGGAATGAAGGGGATAACTAATTAGTAGGCCTGAAAATCTGATTTGATTTTCATGCCCAGAAAGGTCACCACCAAACTGATGTGCAGATCACTTGAAGAAGAGGACAGATATGCAAGCTGTACCAGCACAAAAACAGAATTAGCACTGAATACCATAGTACGGCAGTTTCTAAAGGCCATCCTACAAAATACTGATCCCACAGGTTGCTCCACCAAAGAAGAATTTCCTGGGCGAATGAGTTTGGAGGATCCTAAGCACTACGTCCCGTTCCTGGAGTTCCCAGTGCTCATCACGATATTGAAGCTACGAGAATCTCTCAAAGCATTCTTAGCTTTGTTTACGCACATTTGACCAGGTAATATTTTCTCTAAGGAATATTCACTGATATTTCATGGAACTTGTTTCTCATGGAAACTACTCTGGGAAATGCTGCTCTACCAACATATTAATTTTTATAATATTCTTCAAGGGCAATGACTAACAGCATCATTGCCGTTTTTAATTAGTTTATAAATATGTTTCAGTTGCCAGTGGTAGCCATGGAAAGTAAAAATAAATAACACATACAAAATTACATTTTGTAAGTGAAAAAAGGCCTCAAAAATTCCTTCATACAGTAGCAAGAGATGAATAGAAAAGTAATTTCTACGCTCAAGCCTAACTTGAAGCTTTATCCAAAAAATACTGTTCTGTTAGAATAAGTTGCTTGAATATCCAACTTGTTTGGTTTAAGTAAAGAGTCAAACATTAAATAGTCAAGCAAGAAAAGCCTTTACCTATCATCTCAGCGTCCCCAGCATTTTGGTGAGGTGAAGAGCTTTTTCATTTCTTCCATTTTAAGTAGCCTGCCTTTGGGAGTGTGGTGCTAAGTGAGTTCCCTGTGAGCCTTGGCAACCTCCCACACAAGGGCTCAGCCAAGGTCACTCCATCCTTAGTGGGACTGCTTGCCCATTGCTTGGCATCTCCTGCTTTAGTTACTCTGTAGCTGGAGTGACTGAGGCCCACAAAGGTGCCCAAGGCCACGGCCAGTAGGACCATGACCAGAAATGAGAGGCAGCACCAGGCAAGGGTGAGCATTTCAATCAGACTTTCTTACTCTGGGAATATGTCTTCTCTACTTCCCAGAAACAGGACTTGTACACATGACTTAATTTCTCAGAGCATGTTTCCTCATCTGTGATAAGAGGATGGTGAGGGATTTAATAACTCAGCAAAACACCCAGTGTGTGCCTGGCACATAGTAGGGGTTTCATAAATGGTGGCTCCCTTACTTGCCTACCCTACCAGTGTGATCTGCTGTCTGACAGTTACAAGCCCTCTAACCTCAGCATTGAACTCAGCAAACCTTTACTGAACGAAGGTTTCTGGCTGATGAAAGGGTATCATCAACTGGGCAAAACAGCATTAACATAACCCATTTAAACTACACCCCAACTGCAGAAATCTTCCTTAAATGGTAGCTTTTAGTGATCCAGCATGTACTGCATTGCTGGCAACCAGGAAATGTTAAAACTTCATAGCCAGCAGAAAGCAATATACCACCCTATCCCTTATTTAATTTCTTTAAACATTTGTCATCCTACTAAAGTGGTCCTCATTTTTTTTCTTCCACTCATGATAAAAAACACTGGAAGTAGATAACATTTTTCCCAAGAATTGGTTCTCCTGCAGAAGCAGAAGAGGCTGTTTTTGCATTCCCTCCTTTGATTTAATTTTCCTCTCTCTTAGCTTGCAAGGATGCAGCTACAATTGAGTATGTTTTTGTTCCAGGCTTTGTGCAGAGTGCTTTGGATGCCTGTTCTCATTGTATCCTCACCACTACCCTCTGAGGCAGGCACTATTAGATGAGCTGGTTAAGGTCCTTCCTATGATCACATGGCTACCAGTGGCTGAGCTGTGGTTTAAACTCAGGTGTGGCTCTTCTTCACTTGGCTCTGCTGCGACTGCTTTTCAGAAAGAATGATCTCCCCAGAAGTTTAAAATGCTTTTAGGTATGACTGAGGAGTGGGGACGTGGGAAGAATAAGTCACAGACTCGTGCATGTTTTTACTTAAATTAGGTGCCCATGTGCCCTTCCTTGGCCACAGAAACCAACTTCATGGCTCCTTTGCCATGTTGATTGGTCCCCAACCTAGACCACACTCCCTGCCACTCGCATCCAAGGCTGACCCGAGACCAGCATATAGTGATACTTGTATTTCTTCTGACATTCTTTGCTCACCGCAGGAGGTTGCTGGGTTCCTAACGTCTTTCCGTTCCTGGGAACCTGAGCATCCAGCAGTCTGCTCTGACTTCAGTGGGTCTTGTGGGATGTCCCCTTCCACCTTATCTGACACCCCTTAGTTACCATCTGGAAAGGCGGCAGATGACAGTGCCGGACCGTACCTTCCTCTGGCCGCTCGCTCTCCAGCAGCGCCACCACCTCGGTGCCCTCCTCGCCGGAGCCCCGGACCTCATCCACGTCCACCACAGTGGCGGCGGGCGCTCGGGGCTCCCCTGCGGTCCCCACCCGTCCGGAGCCGGACCGCTCGGGCCCAGCCTCCCGGCGTCCGCGGCCTCCGCCGCCCCGCTCGGCCTTGGCCCTCTTGTTCTCCTTGTGCGGGGCGCTGCTGCCTCGCCCGCGGGCCTCCCTGGAGGAGCTTCGCGCCCTCCTCTCCATCCTCAAGAGTGGCCGGGCGGCCGGAGCAGCAGCACGGAAGCGCGGTCCCTGCGGAGTCGCTGCAGGTCTGCGTGGCGCGCCCGGGGGACCTTAAAGACCGTCGGGTGGGGGCTGGGGGCGAGAGGCAGGACCCTGGGGCGGGGCCACGGCTGGACGCACCCCGAGCTCCGACGGCTGTTTCTCCGCGGAGCCGTGTACCTGGCCTGCCGACCCCCACGGCCGGGGCGGCGCGGACGCAGAGCGGCCCGGGTGGGACAGCAGGCGCCAGGCACGGTGCGGGCGTTGGAAAGTGCGTGTCTGCAGGTGGCAGCTCGGGCTTCGAAGAAGACTCAGTTCCCGGCGGGTTCCTAACGTCATGCTAAAGGGCTGACGGAGATACAGAAGCTCATCGCAAGCTCTGGTTTCTGTGCAGAACAAATACATCTTTTGCCTTTTACTGAGATTTCCGAACAGTTGTTAGTAACCAATTGTTTTGAGGTCCTGCTTGGGCAGGGCCAAGTATAAAAGCAAAACGAAAAAAAAAAAAAAAAAAAAAAAGAAAAGGTCAGCGAATTAGGATGATTTTAAGGTAAAATCAGATTATTTCCCCTCACCCCCCAGCTTTCTTCCTTGGAGTCGTCTCTAGGATGCCTTTCCTTCCTCCCTACTTATTTCTTACTTTATATCCTGGCCCTAGTTTGTCTACATAGCCATCAACCCGTAATGATGTTGGTTGGTTCCTCCTGGGAGTATTTACATTTTAAAGGGGATAAAGGAAAACTCTTTGCGATCTGTTTCGTCTCTGCTATTATTTAGGGTCTTTATTAATGCTTCTTGAAGAATCATAGGAAGGGATCTGGACGAACTTCTGTTTTTAGGAGGGGCATTTTGTTCTGTGCTTCCATGGTGAAGGTAGAGTTTGGTTTTTTCAAGGTTCACTGGCCAGGTTGGATCTCGCAACGAACTGGGAAGCTGCCTCACCCTCTTCCTTCTCTTTCACGTTCTATTAATAATTTGTTTCTTACTGAAAGGGATGTTGGTCAGGATAACCCATCACACAAGATTTTTGAAACTACTCAAATACCTCAGATCGCATGATGGCAGAAATAACGTTCACTGATTTTTAAAATTTTTTCAGTATTTATTGAATTCACACAGCAACAGCTTTTTTTTGGTCTCCCAACCCTTATTAAAGATTGAGGACCTGAGGTAACTCAAATGGGTCTGGAAAAACCATCCCACTACTTTCTTCTCTATGTTCCAGGTTAGGCCACTGGGAGTAAGGTAAATAAAAGATGAGCAATCCAGTCATTTAGATTGGCTTTTCACTCTCTAAACCTGATCATTGCATGGGCTATCTAAGGAAGACAAATAATTCCTCTCAAGGGCCTGCCTCAATTGATAGTTTCTGCCTACAACACTACAGTGAGAAAAATTCCAAAGCTACATTTGGCTCCTAGAGAAAACGGTATCATGATTATTTCAGATTCACCTGAATTAACATTGCTATTAGACATAACTAGCGTCTTTATCGTCCTGCAGAGATTTCCCTGTTAGAAAAAGTGAGAAACTGTTGGTAGCATTTATTGATGTTTTTCCTCAGCCTGGTCCTGTTATAAAAATTAATTTCGTCTACATCCCTAGCTAGATTCATACTAAAATATAAGTATATTATATTATATCATAATAAAATACAAGTAACCTGCTTGTTACTCCAAGAGTGGAGCAGAATATCTGGTCAAATGATATTCCCCAAACTGTACTGTCTTTCAGTAAGAGAGAAATTCCTTGCTGGAGAAAAACCAATGAGAAAAGGCCCTACTGGGTGTTGGAGCCCATGCTGGGCACTTGTTCTCAGTCACCTTTGCTCAGTCTCCTTGGCTTCTTTGACCACTGAGAAGTTACAGAGTCATTACTTCATTTTCTATATCTATACGTAACAGCAGTATAAACAGCTATTTATAACAAGTCTGCTGGGATTATGAGTGGCAACAACAAAATCCAAAAAGCTGTATCCCATTCTATGATAAAAAGGTCAATGCAGCATGGCTGGAAGGTGGAGGAGTTGGGGAGGGCAGTGCTGAGTTAGCAAATGAGTCTAGCTGACTGTCCTCGCGTACTCTTACGGGGATGCTGTTTTCTTTCAGATTCCTCTTTAATTGCAAGTGTTGCTCATCTCTTTGCTGAAAATATGATATACACACATTCCAAAACTCTCAATACTTTACTCCTTGTTTGGATTTGTTAAGAGACTAACATCGGTGGGAACTGGGTTACTCGAAGAAAGGGAGGATCAATTAAAGCTGTGTACATTTGAGTCTATGTTTCCAAGAGGAAAGGTCATGAAAGAGTGCAAGGCTTTCTAAGGTATTACACTTATTCCCAGTTAGCGTTTTGGAATGTTATAGCCATATAAATAAATGAAAGCATGAATACCGATTCATATGGATTATTTAATGGAAAGACGGGAATTGATTGGTACCATATGACATTACAAATCTTATTATTTTAGAGCTGGAAACTATAAGGCCTTATTCAATTTGACTTTCTCAATTTGTAGGTGGCAGAGAGACCAAATAAAGGGGCACAGTAGTGGTCTAGAAAAGTAATGCTGCTGAGAGCCTGATCCGCATCTTTGGCAGTGGGTATGGCTTGGATTCAGGAAACATTTCTGAGGGAGAAAATCAAAAGAATTTGGTATTCTCATGGAGTTATGGAGTGGGGATCATGAAGGGATAGAGGACTTGAGAAAGATGTAGAGTTCAACCTTAATAGGCTGAGCAGCTGGTTTGGTTGATCCATATCCCCTAACTGTTCTGACCCCAAGCATCTTATGTTCCTTCCCTCTTTGCTTTGAAATGCAGGTATTGGCCTGTTAGGTGCAGGGACCACATGAGACTTATTTAACTTCTCTCTCGTTTAATTCACTCCATAGATACTTAGTGAGCACCCAATATATGTATAGCACTGCTCACCCGAGTATCCAAAGCTAAGACATGGTGCATGCCCTTGAGGAACGTATAGTATAACAGGGAGAGACAGATACGTAAACAGACAGGTCTGATAAAGTGTTGTACATCTGGGGTTTGGAACCCAGCACTACTGACATTTTGGGCTGGATGTTTCTTTGTTTGGGGGCTGTCCTGTGCATTGTAGTGGCATCGTTAGCATTGCAGCATCATTAGCAGAATCCCTGGCCTCTTCCAGATGCCTGTAGCATTTCACCCCTAGTTGTGGTGACCAAAATTATCTTCAGATATTGCCAAGTGTTTGTCCCATGGCATCAGAATTGCTTCTGGTTGAGAACCACTGATCTATATGGTACTGTGAGAACACAAAGAAGGGAGTGAGTAACACTACCTGAGTGGAGGGAGAGGAGATCCAGTTTGGGCCATACTGTGATGAGTAGGTGATCCTCAGATGGACGTTGAGAGCTGGGCCTTCCAGCCAGAGGAAACAATACAAAAGACAGCAGGTCAATCAGTGGCTTGACAAACTAGCAAAAGAAGAGGCCAGAGAGCTAGGTAGTACAGGAAATGAAAAGCCTTTTATACCACAAGATGGAATTTATCAAACCCTAGCCTTGCTTGTTAAAATTTTTTTTTAAAAAAATATCTGTAATGGTACTGACTTTGCTTGCTTTGAAGTAGCTCTTTTAATTTTTTTTATACCGCATAAGAGAATTTAGATTTTCTCTAATTGCCAAAATAAGCCATTGAAACATTGTAAGCAAGGAAAATGGTTAGATTTGCAATTGAGATGAATCACTTTATGGACAAGGTGGAAGGTAAATGAAATGGGAAGAGGATGGAGGCAGACAAACGACTGAGGAGACTCTTGAAACAGTCCAGGTGAGAAGGACGATACGAGTTTTGTTTACAGGGAAGAGTGATGACTCTCAGGACTCAAAGTGATTGGTGAACGGGGCTGACATCCAACTGAGGGAATACAAGAGAGGAAACAGATTTTGAGTAAAGCTGGGTAGACCAAGCTTGGCTTCAGAGGTATTGAGCTAGAACTGTCTGTAAGTTACCTGTCTAGAAATGCATAGTGGGCAATGAAATATTTAGGTTTAAAGCTCAGGAGGGATTATGTTTCTGAAGCTAAGATCCTGACTCACTAGCTGCTAACTCTGGCTCCAGCATCCTGTGCTGGATTTTCAAGAGAAAAACACAGAAAGAAGAAACAGCAGATGGCAAAGCGATCCTGGCCAGCGATGGCTTCAATATACTTTATCGTCTCTCTGTTGTTGTTTTTTTTTTTTTTTCCACTAAAGATACATTTCCTATTTCTGGTGGCTTATGTGACCCTGAGGACTGTATTTTCGTCCCTTTCCAATTTGGTGTTATGGAAGAAGTATGGCAGCAGGGAAGGGGTAGAAAGGGAAGAGGACAGACAGGGAGAGGGAGAGGCCGATCCTAGAGCAGTGCTTCAAGCCTTCCCCAGTAAAGGACAGAAGATACTACTATTTGAATAGCATACTGGGGCAACTTGAGGGGATTTGAGGGTATCTGTATAGGGCTTGGTGAAAACAATTTTTGATATATAATCATAGTTTTAAAAAGTGTTAGGGATTCAATATTAGTGAACTAAATTTGGACGCATTTTAAAATTTTAAAATAGAATCTTGAGTTTGCTTCCACAGATGTAAATTTTATGTTTGAAATGACTACAAGAAATTCCTAATCAAAGTTCTTAAAATTATGAACTCTAAATTTTGTTACCATCCATGAGAAACGTGTTCACACAATTTTAAAAGCTTTAGAAGTCATTTTTACAATCACTTAAAAATTTACAACAGTTGAACTTAAAGAATCCAATTTCCTTTATCAACAAATGCCATTTTGCTATTTCTTGTGATAATGTGAATGGGTTTCAAATCTAATCAACGTTTTCTTTAAATGTATTTCAAAATAATGATGAGGCTGGGCATGGTGGTTCATGCCTGTAATCCCAGCCCTTTGGGAGGCCAGGGCAAGACGATCTCTTGAGCCCAGGAGTTTGAGACCAGCCTTGGCAACCTAGAGAGACCGCTGTCTCTATGAATGAATGAATGAGAAAGGGAAAGAAAAAGAAAGGAAAAAGCTCTAGGGAGCCCAACACATGCATTATTAAGAGCTGTCGCAGTGCAGTCGGAGTAGATTCTCTGCCTCTCTCGCTCTGCTCTGTGCAGTCTCCGTGGGCAAGCGACCGCGAACTTCACTCGTAAGTGAAGGCAGAAGCAGGTCCTCGACAGTGCTTAGCTTCTTGTAGCAGATCAGTGGGTGCTGGATAGCTTTTACCATGCCACCTGGAGGCCTGTGGCACGTCAGCCGGTCCCACTTAGTTGCCTTCTGAAAAGTCTGGGTGTAGGCTGCTTTGGCCTGGAGGTTCCCAGCATCTCTTTAACCCCCAACCCTAAAGCTTTCCCTATGGGCTGAGAAAATTAGTATCAGACCGTACACCTGTAATCTATTTGGGGCAACAGAGGTGGGAAACTCCTCTAGAGCATGCATCAGAATCACTTGAGGGCCTGTTAAAGCATAGATTGCTGGACTCATCCCTCCACCCCCACTTTCTGATTCAGCAGGTCAAGTGAGGCCTGATAATATGCATTTCTAACCAGTACCCAGGTGATGCTGTTGGTCTGGAACCACACTTTGAGAACCAGTATGATACAGATTTTAAAAAAGTGCTTTCTAAATACTCCATTTACAGCAGCCCCATTTTGTCTTATCCTGGTTTATTTTTTGTAAGATCCTTTATCGTTACTTGACACCACGTATTATATATTTTATCTGCTTAATGCTTGTCTTTGGTAATGTCCAGAAAAACGGGAACTTTGTTTTGCTCACTGTCATAGTCCCATCTCTTAGGACAGTACTTGGCACACAGTAGGAGCTAAAAGATATTCGTTGCTTGAATGAACATGCCTTTTGGAAGGCATTAGCCAAAGTTGAAACTATGAGAATGAGAAAGCTCACCTAGGTAGAAGGTGATGGATAAAAGGGCGAAGAGCCAGGGACAGACCCTGTATTAAACGTACATGGACATTAACAGAATAACAAAAGCAGGAAATAGAGCAGAATGCTAGAGCCACATCCAGTGCAACAGCATCATAGAAACCCACAGGGGAGAGATTTTCAGAAAGGGAGGAGAAACCCACAGTTAACAGCAGAGATAATGTAAGATGAAAGACTGAAAAGTCTATAAAACTTGTCAATTAGTAGATTTGCCATTGATGACTGTGGTAAAAGAAAGATGTCCTGAGTAGCAGGCTGATTGCTATGGAATGAGTGGTAAATGGTGGATGAAAAGGTGGGAAAAAACTGAGTGTAGACTGTTTAAGGATTTGGCTCAAAAGGAAAGGCCGGAGTGGAAGGTAGGTCAAGAGAAAGTGTTTATTTCTCCTTCCTGCTGTCTTTCTCCTCTCTGTGTCTGTGTTATGTGTATGTAAGATCAGAGCATTATTGTATGATATAGAAAAGTGGTCTGTGAAGAGGTGTTGAATATACAGGATTGTGTAATAATAACCAAAGGGCAAGGTCATGATCCTAGAGGAGCTGAAGGGATAGAATCAAGCGTAGGATGGATGACCCCCTTACCCACTGAGACCAGAAGGAAAGATATGAGGGGAGCTAGTTTAGAGGACTGGGCTGAAAATTGAGGGGGTTCATGTACGAGAGCCTCCATTTGTACTGGAGGTGATCTGGAGCAAAGTCATCCAGTGATAGAGCAGGAGTGGGGTAAGAAGTATATGAGCAATGGCAAAGGCTTGGAGTCATTGCTGTGGGAAATAGACTTGAGCAATGGCATCCAATGGACCCAAATTGGGCATAATGGTAAAAGACTTTGGGATATGGGAATGTTATATTCATTCTATCACATGCTTCTAGCTCACTACTCCTTATTCTGTTCTTCAAAAGATTTTCTCCTCCTTGTCATAGGCGCGCTTTCTCTCTCTCTCTCTCTCTCTCTCTCTTTCTCTCTCTCTCTCCCTCCCTCCCTCCTGGCTGTTTTCTGAGGCTGGAATGCTGGAAGGAGCAGCTGTGAATTAAAATACACTCCCACAGGAGGCAAGCAAGGATGGGAGGTGGTCATGTGGACGCAGTTAATTACCAGAAGAACAGTGGGCTCTAGTCATCATAACAGGCAGCAGGGTGGAAAACACATTAGTCAGACCCAGGAGCTCTCTGGTTAATTAACTTTAGGAACCCAAGGAATGGACTCAACAAATAACCCATTAAGTCCTTTTGGTTTGTATAACAAAAACCCAGGCTGGGCAGTGACTCACACCTGTAAACCCAGCTCTTTGGGAGGCCAAGGTGGGAGCACTGCTTCAGTCTAGGAGTTTGAGACTAGCATCAGCAACCTAGCAAGACCTCTACCTCCTCCTACAAAAAAAAGTTAAAAAAAAATTAGCTGAGTATGGTGGAACATGCACTACTAGCTACTCAGGAGGCTGAGGAGGGAGGACTGCTTAAGCCTAGGAGTTGAGGTCTTCAGGGAGCCATGATCATGCCACTCTTGATCCTAGGAGTTCAAGATTTCAGTGAGCTATGATCATGCCACTGTATTCCAGCCTGGGCAACAGAGTGAGAGCCTGTCTCTAAAAAAAAACAAAAACAAAAACAAAAACAAAAACAAAAAACAACCCACAAAACACAGCTTTAGGTCTGGGGAACAGAGGCGTCTCATGAACAAGAGAGATACAACTTGTCACCCCTTTACCATCACTAAATCAGATCTCAGATCTACAGCCTTTTGAGCATTGTCCAGATCTATCTATCTCTCTCTCTCTCTGTCGCCTAGGCTGGACTGCAGTGACAGGATCTTGGCTCACTGCCACCTCCACCTCCCGGGTTCAAGCGTTTCTTCTGCCTCAGCCTCCAAGTAGCTTGGACTACAGGGGCTTGCCACCATGCCTGGCTAATTTTTTAAAATATTTTTAGTAGAGATGGAGTTTCACCGTCCTAGCCAGGATGGTGTTGATCTCCTGACCTTGTGAGCTGCCTGCCTTGGCCTCCCAAAGTGCTGGGATTACAGGCATGAGCCACCGCACCCGGCCAGCCCAAATATTCTTGAAGAAGGATGCTGTGGAAATACTGTACCTAAGACTTCATGCAAACTTTCATCTTCCTAAGGACTTTGTGCTCTGTTATAGAAAACTGCTGTAGGGAAAAGGAAATACCCAAACTTTTTAGTGACTATCATATGCAAATCCCAAACTAACACTAATTTCTGGGACCCCAAATGTTGCTGTTTGCCAGCAACATTTTGAACTTACAGAGGGTTGGGTGACACATTAACTGGATTCTGGCCCAGGTTCGCCTTTGGGCAAGGGTAGTGGAACTGTGAATTCATCCTGTGGTTAGGGACTCTAGTTGCCAAGTGAATAGCTGGAATAGGTCATCTTAGCAACTGGCAGAATTACTACATTGGTACACTCACCCATGGAGTAAGGGCTATTCCTATGGGAAGTACCAGGTGGGGTGCCAAAACAGTACACCAAAAGCAGTAGCACATTCTTGGAAAATTGCAGAGGTATTACCATCAAAGGAGAGGAAGATGCTACTGTGATGGTTCCCACCTCATTCCCATTCACTTCACAGCTGCCACAGATGACTGATGGGTCTTGGTTACCACAAACCCAATCAAGTGTGGACTCTAAGGGTAGCTGTTCCCCAATGGAGTCTTTCTAAAGAAGCAACTTCACACAGCCTCTGACACTTGGTTTGCAGTTATTGATCTGGGATTTAGCTCCAGAATATCTTTGTAAAAACTCTTTTTTATATTATGCACCAATAACTTTGATTCAATAATAGATTTTATGTTTTTATTGCCTATCACTCTTTCTTATATCCTGGTTCATATCTGTCTATCAGTTTCTTCACTTTACAATAGGCATCATATTGTTGTACTGGACCGAGCATAGAAAGTCAACACCAAGACAAAAGTATGTCAAATTGCAGGGTCATTTATTGCCGGCGACCACGGAGGACTCGGGTCTCTCCAACCCGTGGCCCCGAGTTCAGGGGGAGCAGGGTTTTTAAGTTGAAAAACCACATCCTGGTTTTAGGGTGAGGGGATGCAGGGCAAGCAACTTTTCAGCACTTATTGATAAGCAAAAGCAAGCACTTTTCATAGAAGCCAAGGTCAGCAGTTATTGCAAAGAGAATGGGGAAGCCGTTACAGCTTATTTTACGAACAGCTTTGTCTTTTATAAAATGGCATTTCTCAGGTTCTAACTTTTAGGCTAGCCATGTTACAATATTTGTACCTTTCTTCAAAGTTATTGGGAAGAAATGAGATAATCTATATCGAGAGCACATAGTATGTGCTCAATGTCTGTTGCTTCATTATCTGAGATAACTGGGGATGAGAATCTGGGACATCTTTTTGTCAATTCATTGTTCATTTTGCAGGAGTCATTTTCAAGTCATTCAGTGGATAAACTTTCTGAATCCTTTCAAGTCTGAGGATGCTTTTATTTTCCTCTCACTTTACTGTTGATTAGTCTAAAGGATTCCAGAGTTAGCCCTGAAGATACTATCATTGAGAAATCCAAGGGCAAACTAATTTCCATTGTTTCATAGGTAACATTTCCATATAAAAATCTCTTGATTCTCTTTCTCCTAGAGTTTACCTAGGAGAGGATCTTTTTCGTTAATTATTCTAAGGACTCTAAGTGGGCCCTTTTAATCTGAAGACGTGATTTGGTGCAAATTTAGGACATTTTCTTCTTTTTAACTCCCCAAACCTCATCATTATTCTTGCTGGTTTTTGTTTCTACAACTTTTGTCATTCACATGTTGCAATGTTTAGATCAATTTTACATGTCTTATAATTTAACTTTTTGCTAATTGCTATTCAGCCCTGCCCATTCTGCTATAAACCAGCCCATAAGTCTTATTTTCTACCTTTCAGGGATTCCTCAATATTCCTGCCTCACTGATGGAACATTTTGTTCCCTTGGCTTAAAAAAAAAAGCATTGTGTCATGAGATTTAAGAAAGAAGATAAGGTTGTTGTGTGTCCTCAAGTCTCTTTGTTGATTCAAATTCTGTGGTTATTTTGGTTTGTCTTGCTTTTTACATTAGATTGTACATTTTAAGGTACAAGTCTTATATTATACAATGCCTCTCTATTCTGTATCTCGGAAACAGCTGTTTTCTGGTTTTCAAGGACTTTATAGATCTGGCTCACTCTACCAAACCAACAAATAAATCCAAATAAATCTTTAGCCTCCCAACTCTATCTCCAGTGGCACCTAGAATGTTGTCCACTCATTCAAAAACGTCTCCTAACTCCACCCATTCCTTCATCAGGGAGCCAGTGTTGCGTCTAGCTCTGTAGGGATTCTCAACTAAGAATCAGAATTGTCTGTAATTTTCCTCAAATAAACCCAGACCTACCGAAGGAGAACCTTTGTTTATCACACCTGTGCATCCTTTTCTTCTCTTAAATAGCTCCGCAGGCGATTCTGAGGCCCACGCGTCCTGCTTCCCGCCCAGGGCCAGGCCTGGCCCCCGCCCTGGAGGTGGTTGGATTGGTGCGAGCGCCCCGGGCCCCAGCTCCCGTCTTCGCACCGTTTTGGAGGAGGTAGGCGCAGGTGATCGCGGAAGGCGGTCCGCCTCGGCAGCCGGGCCCACTGGCCCCTGAGACTGGGACGGACCTCACACCTGAACCCCGGTCGGCTAATCCAGCCCAACTGTCCCACGCACCACGTGCCCTCGGGGTTGGAACGCGGTGCGCCGGGAGCGGACTGCCGGCCAGGGGAGGCTTGTGCGCAGGCGCGCGGGACGCCGTCGCAGCTACCTTCCTGCGCCGCTTCCTGCGAGGGCGCCCCAGTCTCTACCCGGCCCGCAACGGCAGCGTTGGCGTCACGGCGCGGTGCGGGCAAGACGAGTGGCTGGCAGCAGGGCGGTGCTGGGCCGAGAAGTGCCTCAGCTGGCGCCTTCGGCTCTTCCTCTTCACCTCTGGTTGCAGAGAGCCGCCAGGGCAAGTGGAAGGGCGACGCGTCGCTCCCGCGAGGGGCACCGAGAGACGTTGGGGGCGGGGCAGGGACCCCAACCCTAGATAGGTTAGGGAACGGGCGAAGAATGGTGGTGGCTTCAGATAAGGGGGAGCAGGGAGCGTCCCCTCGGCTTGGGGTGCAGGAGGTGTGCGGCGGGGGCGCCTTTCCGTGGGGCCCTCGCTCTGCCAGGCGGAGGTGGTGGTGGGATGGCCTCAGTTCCCAGTTGTGGTTCGGGAGGAGCCCGCGAGGGCTTTGGATAGGAAGTTTGCGTTCGAGTCTAGCACCGCGCAGGAACCCCAGTTAACGCCTCCCCCTGGCCGCGGGCAGAGTTCTTGACACCTGTAGCTTTAATCAGCGCCGGTGGAGATTCAGGGCTTGAATCGCCAGGCCACGCGCAAGCTGCAGGGCACCCTCAGTACTGCCTTATCACTCTTAAAATTCGCGTCTGTTATTTGTATCCCACTATTAGTGGTTTAAAATTTTTTTTCTTTTCCATGGGTCTGCCCTCTTTTCCTCATGAGCTACCTTTCTGTCTTCAGTCCTGTAGGGCACAATGTCCGAACAAGAGCGTATACAGGAATGTCTGCGGAAGGAAATAAGATCACTTCTCATTTCCACCAAAGATGGTTTGAGCCCACAGCAGTTGGAGAAGGAGTATCTTTTGATGGTTGGCAACCACCTACCACTCCGGATCCTTGGGTATCGGTCCACTATGGAGCTGGTATCGGACATGCCTGATGTTGTTAGTGTCTGCTCCGGTGCAGGTGGTACCGTAATACTGAAAGGTAGGTTTAAGACTTTTGAAGGTCTATAAACTTTGTAATAAAAACAGCTGCTTAGTAAATAATTATTCTAGTTCTACAGTTATTCCGTATCCCAGCCAGTGGATTTTAATTTGGTGGGGGGAGGGAGAATCTTAGGTGCTTTCGAGATTATGGGTAAAGTTAGAACCTCTGCAAAATTAACAAACCATTCCCAGTGACTGCAATTATGCACTCACAAAAACTGCATTTTACATATGATTTCCGGTTATTGCACCTTCAGTCGGGAGAAACAACAAAAAGGACTTCTTAATTATAAAAACCTGTTTTCAATTCCGTGAAGCACAGGAAAAAACCATTGTAGGGAAGTCTGTAGTTCTTCCCAAGAATTTCAAATCTGTCGGGAGTCAATTGTAATGATAATACATTGAGTTATCTTTTCTTCACCTGGTAGAAGAGCTAGCAAGATGTTGCCCAAAATGCAAGAAATCGAGGAACCAAGAGTTACTGTTGTTTATCGTGCTGCCTGGATAAACAGCTATTTGGAGGGTTAAGAACTGTGTAAGCACAGATACTAAGGAGACAGAAGGGAGTAAGGTTTCCACCTAAATGTGTGTGTGTGGTTTTTTTTTCACGTCTCCTTAGCCATTCCAGATGAATCTACCAAAGGAATAGCCAGCTTAGTTGCAAAACAGAAGAGCAACCATAAGGTTCGAAACTACACGCATAAGGGAAGGCCCAGTTTTTATTCTGGACCAAGCTCTCATCGGCGAGTACCTTACCGAGGACGGGTTGCCCCTATTCTTCCAGCTGTTGTGAAGAGTGAGTTGAAGGATCTGTTGGCGTTATCTCCTGTTCTCCTTTCTGATTTTGAAAAGGCATTTGCCAAAAGATTTGGACGATCATTCCAATACATGCAATATGGATTTCTCTCTATGTTTGAAGTGCTGAATGCGGCTTCAGATGTCATTTCTGTAGAGCAGACCAGAGCAGGTTCCTTGTTGATGCTAAAGAAGAGTGTAATGGAGGAAAAGTGGAGAGGATGGCCGGCAGGTATGCATGTGGGCAAATATTGGAGCATTCCTGGCACAAAGAGGGGTGTGTAATGGCTAAGGTCCATGAGTTTAAGTTGAAGCCTGGCTCTACTACTTGCTAGTTGAGTGGTCTCAGGCAAACTGTTTAAGCCTGATTTTCTCATCTCTAAAATAGAAATAACAATATTTGCTTCTTGGGGTTGTGTTGAGGACCTTACATGAGGTGAGTTGTGTAAAGTGCTTGGCATTTAGTAAGCTCATAATTAGCGTTAGCTGTTATTTTTAAAACCACAAGATCTGCTCTCTCTAGAACACTGTAAATTTACATGAATAGTTGTATTCATGCAAAGAAGCTATAAGTAAAATGAAAAGTTAAAATACTTAAAAAAATTATTAACGTTAACCCATCTAATCTTTGCTATTACTGGGCTTTTGTGGTGTAATGATAGCCACCTTATCTGTATACCATTTAACCTTGCATTCTCATTACTATATTAGGTAGGGTGAATAAACCCTGTCTTATGGATAAGAAAACCAAAGCTCAGGAAAATTAAATGGCTTTTCCAAAGTCAAATGGCTGGAAAAGTGGTAGTGATACAGCTAGAGTTAGTTCCCAGCTCTTATTGCTGCCCATCCAGTGCTTTTCTGCCCAAATGCTATATCTATTAAAGGCTCAAAAGACATACTGAATACTCAAAAGACTGACATGACCATCTACATAGTAACTCCCTAGACCAGGCGTTCCCAAACTTTTTACACAGGGGGCCAGTTCAGTGTCCCTCAGACTGTTGGAGGGCCGCCACATACTGTGCTCCTCTCACTGACCACCAATGAAAGAGGTGCCCCTTCCTGAAGTGCGGCGGCGGTGGGGGGGGGAGCTGATAAATGGCCTCAGGGGGCCGCAGTTTGGGGACACCTCCTCTAGACAATAATACAGTTAATACACTGAGCATTGATGGAGCCTATTTGGGAGAATTCTATGCCTATGTCAGTGAGTTTTTCTCCAAAATCTGCATTTAGATTCATGTAGGTGAACCATGAGGATGTGTCAAGTTTATAAAACAATATTTACACTGTGGTGGGTGATGTAGTTTGAGGGTATGAGGATATACTTGGTTAGGAAGGCTCTGGAGGCCACCAAGTGTTTCAAGTCTAGCCCTCAACTTTGAGTATTCTTGAAGTCCTCAGACATAGGAAGACTAACTCATAATAGTGAGTTGTAGAAAGCTCTTTACCAATTTATTGAATAGTTGTGGTGAGAGGGGGGTGAATATTCCTTTCCAGTGAGTCTGTTCATGTTCTCCATCCATGGTTCCTACCTCTCTCATCAGGATATCTTGAAGTAACTTTTGTTTTTTTCTTTTTTGGTGAACTTGACCTTAGCGTAAAGAGCTAGGCTGTGGAGAAGTCCGGTGATGTATTTATCATGTCATACAACAGAATACACCTTCCCAGTGTTATTCCCCCTTCCTGCAAATCTTAAAGAATTTATACGTTATTCTGTAGTTTTTCATCCTCCCAGAACTGTGCTACTACTAGTAGTTTCCCGGTTTGAAAAGCATAGTTCTAAGCAGGCTTGGAGACTTTTTGGTCTGCTAAATGAGATACAGCTTTTTACATATGAATCCTACCTCTCTGTAATTATATTCAGGTGACCTTAAGTGGAGTTTTAGATGACCCCAACCTTTTTGGAACACTTAGGATCTCTGTCTTCCTCTGACTAATAACTTACATGTAAGTTTTGGCTTAATATAAAAATGTAAGCTTTCTTTTCCTAATTTTTACTTCTAAGTTGAAGGCAGTTAGCTCACAGTCGCCTCTATATGTAGCTAACAGAAAATGAAATAGAAGTTGCTAGTGACAATTTTTCTGTTCTCTGTTACTCACAAAAGGTAAGATTTTTACCCAGCCATTTAGAATGAAACAAGGGTCATACTCCACAGGCTTTCCGGTAGCAAAGGCATGCATTTCACAACCCACTTCAAACATGGAACCACCGAAGCAAATAATGAGCATGGAAAAGACTTCCAACTTAAATGTAGTGGAGACCTCAAGGCTGAATCAGACTGAAAAATTAAACCAGGTGAGATAAGAATTTGAAGATATACAGTGTTTTTAAATTCAGTGGTGTTAGCACTTTGATCTCATGGAAAAGCTGACCTTTTAAAAACTGAAGTCATTCATGTATTTCAAATTTGACTAAGCATTTCCCATAATTCTGTAGATTAGTAAAAAGTGAGAAGTGAAGTGAAAGAAGAGTATAATTTTATCAACTCCATGGTTTCTACTATTTTCTGCAAATGACTCCCAAATCTCTATCTCTAGTTCTAGTTCCTCACCAAAGTTACAGAAGCATATTTGCAATTTACCTCATGAATATCTTCTGAATGGCTTTCCCTGAGCATAGTAATCCTGGTATTTTCTGTGACTGTAATTCTGAAGAACTTTGAATAAAAACTAGAATATAACCAATAAATGCCTGGCTAAATCACCATGTTAACAACTTAAGTTAGAGCTCAGAATGAGCACATGGAAATTAAGTTTAAAACAGAGTGCCTAACTTCTAATAATATCTTTAGTCACATAATTTACATATAGTAAAATGTGCTCATTTTAAATGTATAGTTTGAGTTTTGTTTAATAGATAGTTATACAATCACCATAAAAAAAATTTCCATCATCCCCAAAAAAGCTCCTTCATGCCACTTTTTAATTTCTTTTCCCAGCTGCAGCCACAGACAACCACTGCTTTCTATGATTTTGACTTTCCAAGAATTTCATATAAATGGAATCAAACAATATCTAATCTTCTGTGTTTGACTTCTTTAACTTAGTAGAATACTTCTGAGGTTCATCCAAGATGTACATATCAGCAGTTTGTTCTTTTTTCTTGTTTAATATTAGTCCATTATAAAGATATACCTAAATTTGTTATCCCTTCCCCATTAGATGATATTTGGGTTGTTCCTCTTTGGTCCTTAAATTATAAGGCCATCATCAATATTTTCATACATCTTGTATGGACCTAGTTCATTTCTCTTGTGTAAATATCTAGGAGTTGGATTACTGCATCATATACTAAGTGTATGTTGATAAGAAATCGCCACTGTTTTCCAAAGTGGCTGTATGACTTTCCTTTCCCATGAGATACGTAGGAGAGTTGTAGTTATTCCACTTCTTTGTTAACATTTGGAATTGTCAGTTTAAAAAAATATGAGCCATCTGAGTGGGTGTATAGTGCTGTCTCATGATTTTAAGTTGGAGATCATAATCTAATTATAATGTTGAGCATCTTTTCACATCCATGTCTGCCATTTATATTTCCTTTTTGACCATATTTTATAAAAATATTGTCATTGTATTGGAAAAATTTACATATTCTGGTTGTAAGTCCTTCTTAGAGACATGTTACGCAAATATTTTCTCCTGGCCTATGTTTACTTCATTCTGTTAATTCTGTCTGTTGTGGAAAAGTCTTTAATTTTGATACAGTCTAACGTACTCATATATATATATATATTTTCTTAATTAGAGAGTCTTGCTCTGTTGCCCAGGCTGGAATGCAGTGGTGCAGTCTTTTGGCTCACTGCAACTTCTGCCTCCCGGGCTCAAGTGATTATCCTGCCTCAGCCTCCCAAGTAGCTGGGATTACAGTTGCCCACCCCCCTCCCCCAACCCTGACTGGCTAATTTTTGTATTTTTATTAGAGGCAGGGTTTCACCATCTTTGCTAGGCTGGTGTCAAATTCCTGACCTCAGATGATCCGCCCACCTCAGCCTCCCAAAGTGCTGGGATTACAGATGTGAGCCACCGCGCCCAGCTCATATTTTTCTTTTATTCTTGCCTACATAATAGATTCAAATCTGAAGTTAAAAACATTTTCTCCTATGTTTTCTTTGAAGTTTTATGTTTCTAGTTCCTTTTTTTTTTTTTTTTTTTTAAGACAGAGTCTTGCTTTGTGGCCAGGCTGGAGTGCAGTGGCATGACCTTGGCTCCCTGTAATTTCTGTCTCCCAGTTCAGGCGATTCCCCTGCCTCAGCCTCCCAAGTAGCTGGAACTACAGGCATGCATCACTACACCCAGCTAATTTTTTTTTTTTGTATTTTTTTAAGTAGAGACTGTGTTTCACCATGTTGGCCAGGATTATCTCAATCTCCGGACCTCGTGATCCACCCATCTTGGCCCCCCAAAGTGCTGGGATTACAGGCATGACCCACTGTGCCCAGCCTGTTTTTGGTTCTTATATTTAAGTATAGTATCCATTTTAAGATAAATTTGCATAAGGTACCAGGTACAGATCAAAGTTTTCTGCATATAGACTGTTAATCCAGCACCACTTGTTGAAAAGAGACTTGTTTTCTACATTGAACTACCTTGTTTTGGCACCTCTAGTGAATCTGTTGGCCTCACACATGTAAGTTCTGAAACTCTATTCAGGTCCATTTTTCTGTGTGTGTGTGTGTGTGTGTGTGTGTGTGTGTGTGTGTGCTTTTGTCAATACCTTGCTATCTTTATTACTGTAGCTTTATAATATCTTAATCATATATAGTCATGTGTCAATGACAGGGTTACAATATGAGAAGTGCGTTGTTAGGTGATTTTACCATTGTATTATCATCATAGAATGCACTTAGACTAACCTAGATGGTATATAACCTACTACACAGCTAGACTATATGGTATAGCCTATTGGTCATGGGCTACAAAACTTTATAGCATGTTCCTGCACTGAATGCTATAGGCGCTTGTAACATAATGGGGTATTTGTGTGTGTAAACATAGAAAAAGTACAGAAAAAATGCAGTATTATAATCTTGTGAACCACCATCATCCAGGTGGTCTATCATTGACCACAAATCACAATGCAGCCCATGACTGTAGTTAAGTCTTACAACTTTATTAATTTTTCAAAAGTGCTTTGAATATTCTAGGTTTGCATTTGCAGATACATTTCATTTGTTACAAGTCAACTGTTTCTGATCGTGATATTTATTAGAATTAAATTGGATCTGTAGGTAAGTCGGGGGGGAGGGGGAAATGACATCTTAACAATATCTAGTCTGTTGATTCAAGAACATGGTATATCTTCATTTATTAGGTCTTTACATTCTGTCAGTGATGTTTTATAGTTTTCAATGCATAAAGTTTGCATATATTTTGTTAAACTTACCCTTTACACCTTTCATATTTTTATGCTATTGTAAATGGTATTTAAAATTTCTGTTCGTTGCTAGTAGAAAATCAATTGGATTTTTTTTTTTTTGGGTATGTTGAACTTGTATCCTGTGACCTTGAGTTGTGGTACTTGATGAATTCAGTTCTGTAATTCAAATCATTCTAGCAGCTATTTTGTAGGGTTTGGATTTTCTGTGTAGACCATCATGCCATCTGGGAGTAAAGACAGTTTTACTTCTTTTCAATCTATTTGCCTTTTTCCCAACCCTTACCACACAGTGTAGGCTCTCTAGTATTATACAGTATGTTAGAAATGTGAGAGTGGGCCAGGCACAGTGGCTCACGCCTGTAATCCCAGCAATTTGGGAGGCCGTGGCGGGTGGATCACGAGGTTAAGAGATCGAGACTTTCCTGGTCAACATGGTGAAATCCCGTCTCTACCAAAAATACAAAAAATTAGCTGGGCACAGTGGCGTGCACCTGTAGTCCCAGCTACTTGGGAGGCTGAGGCAGGAGAATTGCTTGAACCCTGGAGGCGGAGGTTGCGGTGAACCAAGATCGTGCCATTGCACTCCATTCTGGGTAACAAGAGCGAAACTCCATCTCAAAAAAGAAAAAAAAAAAAGGAATGTGAGAGTGGAAAATCTTGACTTGTTCCTAATTATGTGGGGAAAATATTCAGTCTTTATAATTATAATATTAACTGTAGCTTTTTAGATGTCTTTTATCAGGTTGTGAGGACATTCCCTTCTATTCCTAGTTTCTGAGAATGTTTTTCATGAATGTATGTTGAATTTTGTTATACTCTTTCTCCATACATTGAAATTATTATAGGGTTTTTCTTTTTTTAAAATTACTTTTCTTGGTTTTATATCCAGCCACCCTTATATTGCTGGATGAATTCCATTTGGTCATATAGTATCCTTTTTATATGCTGCTACATTCAATTTGCCAATATTTTAAGGGTTTTGCATTTATGTTTATAAGATATATTCTGTAGTTTTCTTGTAATGCTTTTGTCTGGTTTTGGAATCATTTTAATACAGGCCTCATGTGAAATGAGTTGGGAAGTTTTTTTCTGTCTCTTTATTGTGAAAGAGTTTGTTTTTCTTAAATATTTTGTAGAATTTATTAGTGGACCAAATTGGACCTGGAGCATTCTTTGTGGAAAGGTTTTAAACAACAAATTCAGTTTCTTTAACAGATACAGGGCTATTTTGGATTTTCCACTTTTTTAAAAAAATGAGCCGTGGTACCTTGTCTTTCAAGGTGTTGTTTATTTTATCTAGGTTGTCAAATGTATTGAAATAAAGTTGTTAATAATGCTCCCCCAATAACATTTTAAGGTCTGTAGGATCTGATGATTGCTCCTTCTCTCTGTCTTTCCCACACACATACCAATCTTGCTAAAGATTTAGTCACTTATACACAGTTATGCATCAGGTAATGACACTTTTGTTAACAGTGGACTGCATGTGCAACAGTAATTCCATAAAATTATAACAGAACTGAAAAATTCCTGCCACCTGGTGGTGATGTAGGTGTTGTAACACATAGTGCAATGCAACACTTGTATTTGTGGTGCCAGTCATATATATAGCACATACAATTATGTACAGTACTTAACAGTCAGTAATGACAATGAACAACCATGTTAAGGGTTTATGTTTTTACTGTACTGTACTTTGTATCATTATTTTAGAGTGTGCTCTTTACTAAAAAATTTAATTGTGAAACAGCATAAGGCAGTTCGTTCAGGAGGTATTCCAGAAGGAAGACATTGTTATCATAGGTGATGACAACTCCATGCATATTATTGTCCCTGAACACCTTACCATATGACAAGATAAATTTAGTGTAGCCTAAGTGTATGGTGTATATAAAGTCTACAGTAGTGTACAGTAATGTCCTAGACCTACACATTCACTAACTACTCACTCACCTAGAGTAACATAACCCTGCATGCTTCATTTATGGTAAGTGCTTTATACAGGTGTGCCATTTTATCTTTTATACTGTATTCTTACTGTACCTTTTCTGTGTTTAGATACACAAGTACTTACTATTGTGTTACAGTTGTATTCAGTACAGTTTTGTACTGTTTGTAGCCTAGGAGCAATAGACTATACCATGTAACGTAGGTGTGTAATAAGGCTATACCATCTAGGTCTGTGTTAAGTACATTCTGTGTTTGTACTACAGTGAAATCGCCTAATAATGCATTTCTCAGAATGTATCCCCATTGTTAAAAGATGCATGGCTGTATTTTTCAAAGAACAAGACTTTAGTTTTGTTTGTTTTTAAATTTTTCTTTGTTTTATTTCATTGATTTCTGTGCTAATTGTTTAGTAACTTCTGTTTACTTTGGGTTAATTTCCTCTTTGCTCTTAATATACAAGTTTGGTCATTGATTTTGGTCCCTTTTTAATGTAAACATTTAAGGTTATAAATTTCTTCTAAGTATTGCTTTAGCTACATCTCCCACATTTTGATAAGAAATTCAAATTTGGTATGAAAACTCATTTTCAGGTCAAAATTTACTAATCTTCCTTTTGATTTTTTTGTGTGTATCATGAATTATTTAGAAGTGTGTGGTTTAATTTTCAAATATTTGGGGATTTTTTTTTTGAGAGATGTTTCTGTTCTAATTTCATTGTGGTCCAACAACATAGATTTCATTCTTTATACATTTATTGAGACTCACTATATGGCTCAGAATATGTTTATCTTAGTAAGTGTTTAATAATTCACTTCAAAAGAATATGTATTCTGCTATATTTGGGTGTAGTATGCTATAAATGTCAAGTTATGTCATTCAGGACTTCTTTTTTTAACTGAGGTTTTTTACTGAGGAGTATTGAAATCTTCAAACATAATTATAGATTTGTCTATTTTACCTTTTAGTTCATTTAGTTGATGCTTTGGCTATTTTTTTTTCCACAGATTGTTGGGATACAGGTGGCATTTGGTTACCTAAGTTATTTAGTGGTGATTTGTGAGATTTTGGTGCTGCCATCACCCAAACAGTATACACTGCACCCTGTTTATAGTCTTTTATGCCTCACCCTTTCCTTCCTCTCAAGTCCCCAAAATCCACTGTATTATTCTTATGCCTAGGTGTCCTCATAGCTTAGCTCCCACGTGTCAGTGAAAACATCTGATGTTTTGTTTCATTCCTGAGTTACTGCACTTAGAATATATAGTTTCCAGTCTCATCAAGGTCACTGCAAATGGCATTAATTTCTTTATGCTATTTCCTTGAGTATTTTCTCTTGTATCATTTTTTTGGATTTCCTTGCATTGGGATTCACCTTTCTCTGGTGAATCCCTGATTTAACTTAATAACTAATCTCCTGAATGCTTTTTCAGGTAAATCAGGGATTTCTTCATGGTTTGTATACATTGCTGGTGAGCTAGTGTGATTTTTTTTGGGTGTTAAAGAGCCTTGTTTTGTCGTCTTACCAGTGTTGGTTTTCTGGTTCCTTCTCATTTAGGGTAGGCTCTGTCAGAGGGAAGGTCTAGGGCTGAAGGCTTTTCAGATTCTTTTCTCCTACAGAGTGTTGCCTTGATACAGCACTCTCTTCCTTTACCTGTGGATGTGGCTTCCTTTCAGTTGAGCTGCGGTGTTTGTTATCTGTCTGTGGGTCTAGCCACCCATCAAGTCTATCCAGGCTGGTAGTGGGAGTTGTCTGCACAGAGTCCTGTGATGTGACCTGGCTCTGGGTCTCTCAGCCGTGGATACCTGCACTTGTTCAGGTGGAGGGGGGTGAGGGGTGGGAGGGGGTGAAATGGACTCCATGAGGGTTCTTAGCTTTGGTGGTTTAATGTTGTATTTTTGTACTGGTTTGTCTCCTGTTGGGAGGTGGCACTTTCCAGAGAGCATCAGGTGTGGTAGTATGGAGAGGAACCAGCTGTGGGCCTGCTTTGGCTATTTTGAATCTGTTAGCTGCATACACATTTATGATTATGTGTTTCTCATGCATTGCCATATTTATCATTGTGAAATTCTCCTATTTGTTGATGATAACACTCCTTGGTCTCAAGTCTACTTTATACGATAGGACTGTAGTTGCACTTTCTTTAGATGTAGTGTTAGCATTGTGTATCTTTTTAGATTCTTTTTAAAACCTACTTATATTTAAAATGGGTTTCCTGTAGACAGTATATAGTGTTCTGTCTTGCTTTTTAAAAAATCAAATCTGACAATCTGATTTAATGGGGATGTTTGACCCATTTATGCTTAATTTTAAAATTACCAATAATGGTTGGATTTAAATCTGTCTTGCCATTGTGGCTTCTTCCCCCCCACTCTTTCCTTGCCTTCTTTTTAAAATTTATTTTTAGAGGAGTTTCAGGTTCACAACAAAATTGAGCCAGAAGTGCAGAGTTCCCATGTACCCCATTCCCCCCCACACATAAATCTCCCCCACTGTTGACATTCTATACCACAGTGGCACATTAGTTACAATTGATAAACCTATGTTGGAACATCATCACCCACAGTCTATAGTTTACACTAGGATTTGCTTTTGGTGTTGTACGTTCTGTGGGTTTTGACAAATGTATAATGGCATGTATCCACTGTTAGAGTATCATACTGAATAGTTTCACTGCCCTGAAAGTCCTCTGTGCTTGTGCTTATTGATCTTTCTCTTCCCTTAATCTGCTGGTAACCACTGATTTTTTTTTTTTTTCTTTTTTTTTTTTTACTGTCACCATAGTTCTGCTTTTTCCAGAGTCATATAGTTGGACTTACACAGCATGTAGCCTTTCAGATTGGGTCCTTTCACTTAGAAGTATACATTTAAGGTTCCTCTATGTCTTTTCATGACTTGATAGTGCATTTCCTTTTGGCACTGAGTAATATTTCATTGTCTGGTACCACAGTTCATCCACTCAGGTACAGAAGGACATCATGGTTGTTTCCTTATAAAGCTGCTATAAACATGCGTGCAGGTTTTTGTGTGGATAGCAGTTTTTAATTCATGTGGGTAAATATCAAGGATTATAGTTGCTAAATTATCTGATAAAGATATGTGTGTTTTTATTTAAAAAAACTGCTAAACTGTCTTCCAAGTTGGTACCATTTTGCATTCTCACCAGTGGTGGATGAATGTTTCTGTTGTTCAACTTTGCTGGTCAGCCTTTGGTGTTGCTAGCGTTTTAGATTTTGGCCATTCTAATAGCTGTATAGCGGTATTTCATTGCTGTTTGCTTACTTGCCATCTGGTATATCTTCTTTAGAGAGAGGTCTGTTTAGGTATTCTTCCCATTTTTAAAAATTGGATTGTTTATTTTCTTACTGCTGGGTTTTAAGAGTTCTTTGTATATTTTGATTAATGGTCTTTTATCGTATGTTTCTTGCTAATATTTTCTTCTGATCTGTGGCTCATTTTCTCAATCTTTTGACATTGTCTTACAGAGAAGTTTTTAATCGTAAGACCAGGTGATCAATTATTTCTTTAATGTCTTGTGCCTTTGGTGTTGTATCTAGGAAGTCATCACTTTATCCAAAGTCAGCTAGTGTTGTCCTATGTTGTCTTCTAGGAATTTTATAGTTTTGAATTTTACATTTAGGTCTATGATCCATTTTACGTTAATATTTGTGAAGGGTGTAAGGTCTAGAAATGTATGTGTTGAGGGGTTTTTGTTTTTGTTTTTGTGGGTTTTTTGCAAGTGGATGTTCAATTCTAGTACCATACTATGTTCGATTCATTCTGTTGCTTTTGTTCCTTTATCAAAGATCAGTTCACTATATTTATGTGAGTCTATGTCTGGGTTCTCTAGTCTCTTCCACTGGCCTCTTCTTTGACCAGTACCATGCTATCTTGGTTACTGTAGCTTTTTTAATAAGTCTTGAAGGTGGGTAGTGTCATTCATCTGGCTTTATTCTTCAATTTTTGTTGTCTATTCTGGATCTTTTGCCTCCTATATAAACTTTGGAATCAATTTGTTGATATTCACAAAATAACTAACTTGCTGAGATTTCGATTGGGATTGAGCTCAATCTATAGATTGAGTTGGGAAGAACAGATAGCTGGACAATATTGAGTTTTCCTATCCATGAACGTGGAATAGCTCTCCATTTATTTCTTCTTTAAGTTCTTTCATCAGAGTTTGTAGTTTTCCTCATACAGATATTGTGCATATTTTGTTAGATTTATACTTAAGTATTATATTTGGGGAATGCTAATGTAAATAGTATTTTTTAAATTTCAAATTTTGCTTATTACTGGAATGCAGGAAGGTGATTGACTTTTGTACATTAACCTTGCATTCTGCAACTTTGCTATAATTGCTAATTAGTTCCAAGAGTTTTTAAAAAATTGTCATATTTCCTACATAGGAGATGTGATCTGTGAATAAAGGGCAGTTTTATTTCTTCCCTCCCAGTCTGTTTCATTTCCTGTTCTTGACTTACTGCATTTGCTAGGACTCCAGCAAGATGTTGCAAAGCAGTGGGAGAGAACATTCTTTGCCTTCTACCTGGTTAAGTATTCTTTTTAGGATTCCACTTTATCTTTTTTGTTTATTATCTATACTTTTCTGTTTCATATTTTTAGTGGATGCCTTAGGGTTTTCAACCTATATTTTTAATTTATCACAATTGACCTTCATATAATATTAAAACGTTTTATATATAGTATAAGAACCTCAGAACAGTAAATTTACATTTTTCCTCTTCTATCCTTTGTGCTCTTGTTGTGATACTTTTAGTTCTTACGTTATCTACCTCTTAATGCATTGTTATTTTTGCTTTAAAAACGTTTGAATAAAAATAGTATTTTAATACTAAAAATATTTGAAACATAAAAGCCAAATTTTAAGAGATTAAAAAAGAAAAAACTTGTTTACCCATGCTTACTAGCACTACTGATGCTCTCCAATTCTTTGTGTTTAGATTTCTGTCAGTATAATTTTCTTTCTGCTTGGAAAATTTTAACATAACTCTCTAAGATAAATCTGCTGGTGGTATGTATTCTTAGCTTTTATTCATCTGAGAAAGTCTATTTGTCATTTTCATTTTGAAATACTGTGTTTCTGGGTACAGAATTCTATCTAGTTGGATAGTTTTTGCCCTCTTTTAGTGCTTTAGAGTTGTTATTCCATTTTCTTGTCTTCAGAGTTTCTGACAATGTCTATAATAATTCTTTGTTCTGTACGTAATGTGTTTTTTCCTGCTGTTGCTTTCAGGATTTCCTCTTTGTTTGGTTTTCCACTTTGATTGTATTATTACTTGGTGTAGTTTTCTTATTTTTTCTGCTTGGGATTCATTGAGCTTCTGGTATGTGGGTTTATAATTTTCATGAAATCTGGAAATTTTGTCTTCAAATATTTTTCTTCTTTGCTCTTCAAGGAGTACAATGACACCATTTTATACGGCTTGTTATTTTCTTGCAGGTTACTGGGGCTCTTTTTTTTCATTACAGTTCTCTTTTTTCCCCCACTGTGTGCTTCATTTTACATAGTTTGAATTGCTGTCTTCAAATTAGTTGATCTTTTCTCAACAATGTAATCTACTAATTCCATCCAGTTTATTTTTCATTCAGATGTTGCATTTTTAATCTTCAGGTTTTCCACATGGGTCTTTTAATATCCTCATTTCTTTTCATTATATTCATAATTTTTTAAATTGATATAAGCATATGTGTAAGGTTTACAACTTTTAGAGGGCTTGTCTAATTTTATTATCTGTGCCATTTCTGTTTTTTTCTGTTGATATTTTTTTCCCTGACATGATCATATTCTCCCACCACTTCACATGGTTGGTGACTTTTGACTGGATGTTAGACCACTGTGAATATTTCATTGTTGGGCTTTACATAGTAAATTACTTTGACTCAGTATGAAGATTTTGAGTTTTTGTTTTAAGCTGTATTAGAGTGGGTGCTATAGACTGAATTGTTTTCTTCCCATATTTATGTATTTAAGCCTTAAAGCTTCCAATATGATATTAGGAGATGGGGTCTTTGGGAAGTAATTAAAGTTGGATGAGGTTATGAAGGTGGGGTCCTTATGATGGGATGAATAGCTTATAAGAAGAGACACTAGAGAGTTTGCTCTCTCTCCATGGGAACACCCTGAGAAAATGCCATGTAAGCACACGTGGCAAGAAGAAGGTGGCCATCTGCAAGTGAGAAAGAAAGTGCTCACCAGGAACCAAACTGGGTGTTAGAGGTCGAATATCTCTTATCTGAAATGCTTGGTTGAGTATCCCTTATCTGAATATTTGAATATGCATAATGAGATTTCTTGGAGATGGGATCCCAGTCTAAACAAGGAATTCATTTGTGTTTCATATGTACCTTACACACATAAGCCGAATGCAATTTTACACAATATTTTAGATAATTTTATGCATGTAACAAAGTCTTGAATGTGTTTTGACTGTGACTCATCACATGAGGTTGGGTATGGGATTTTCCACTTGTGGCATCATGTTGCTTTGAAAGATAGGGATTTGGGAGCATTTTGAATTTCAGATTTTTGAATTTGGATGTTCAGCCTTGAACTTTTCAGCCTCTGGAACTGTAAGAAAATTTCTGTCATTTAAGCCATGCAGTCTATGGTATTTTTATGGCAGCCTGAGCAGACCAAGACCACAGGTCCAGAACAGCCCTTCAGTCTAGGGCTAATTTAGCCCCACCACAGAAGGATTACCTTTCTAAGGATTGACTCAATGTATTACCAAGTAATCCTACCTCGTTTTTAGCCCTGTGTGAGCTCGGAATATAGTTCAGCCTATTGCTTCTTGTTTGTTTCTCCAGCCTCAGAGAACTTCTCCCTAGCTGCACAGATGAGTACTCATCCAGAAACTTAAGGGAGTTCTTCTGCAGATCTCTGGAGCTATTTTTATGCCACTCCTCCTTTTCCATACTCAGCCCTGCAAATTTTAGCATCCTTGTCATCTCAAAATCTGTCTCCTCAATTCATCTAGACTGCCAGGCTCTGTTTATGTTACTTCTTCCTACACTGTATCCTGACAGCTCTCCAGACTGTAAGGTGGGTGGTGTGGAGGGGTTCAAGGCTTACCTCTCAGTTCTGCATTGTTATTCAACAGCTCTGAATTACTGTTTCATACATTTTCCCGATTATCTAGTTACTTAGGGCAGAAAATTGGGAGCTATAACTTTTATTTTAAATGGTGAAAATAATTCTTAATACAGAAAACTCAGCCTAAAAAAGTTAGTCTTACTACCAAGAAAGAGTGTTCACTTCTGTTGCTTTCATAGTAATTTTCCTATTTATAGATTATTTTGATTTCTTTTGACATTTCCTATGTCAAAGAAGCCTGAAACCAGCCTGTTTATCTTTCTTTGTAGGTAAGCTGACTAACTGCATGCTTGTCAAATTCTTTTTTTTTTTCTTTTAATTGTAATTTAGGTTCTGGGGTACATGTGCAGATCATGCAGGATTGTTGCATAGCTACATACATAGTAAGGTGGTTTGCTGCCTTCATCCCCCCATCACCTATGTGAAATTCAGAAAGATTACCACGAATTGTTCCGTGCGCTCTCATTGTTTTCATAAAGGAAATCATTTTTAAAAATGATTTTTTAAACTGCACTACAGAAAAGTATCAATAAATGCTTTAACTCAAAGTTTGTGTCTCTTTTTTAAACTTTCTGATTATGTAACTCTGAGGATTCTGTGTGGTTATTAACTCAAATGTCAATCCTTGAAAAATGGTTAAGCACAAAATTTTTTTCTCATCAAAAAGCTAAACATAGTCTTAGTTGTCTTAACTATTTCACATCCATTTTTGATTACTGACAAAGTTGATTTTTTAAAAAACATTTTTATTACTTTTAAGTTCATTTTAATGTTTTTTAAGACAAGTCTCTCCTGGTTAGTCTGTTTTCAGACTTTTTTCCCTGAAAATCTAGATTTTTTTTGTAAGTTGCAAAGTTTTAATGAGATTTCTTAGAATTTAAAGTTTTTGAAGAGATTTTAGGCATTTTGTTAAGTGTATTCGTTCAATAACATGGTAGTTCTCTATTCAGGTATTAATCTTATGCCTTTCATTGCAGATACATAATTTTCTTTATTAGAGTTTGGCACATTTCTTGAAATTGAATTCTTAGATATCGTATGTTATGATACTTTTTTTTTTTTTTTTTTGAGATGGATTCTCACTCCGTTGCCCAGGCTGGAGCGCAGCAGTGCAACTCGGCTCACTGCAACCTCTGGGTTTAAGCGATTCTCCCACCTTAGCCACCCAATTAGCTGGAATTTACAGGTGTGTGCCACCACACATGGCTAATTTTTGTATTTTTTGGTAGAGATGGGGTTTCATCATGTTGTCCAGGCTGGTCTCGCATTCCTGACCTTGAATACCTGCCCCGGCCTCTCAAAGTGCGGATTAAGGCATGAGCCACCACGCCTGACCAGTTGTGATACTGTTTTTGCCATTATTCCAAGTGCTCATAGTTCACAAGGAAAGAAGTTGACTATTAAATATTATTTTGAAACTACCTCAGCAAACTTGGTCATTTCAATAGTTTTCCCATAGGTTTTCCAAGTAGACTAGCCTGTCATTTATGAACAGTAGATTTGCTGTGCCCTTTTCAGTAAAGTTCTTATTTCCGTTTTCTGAATTTATTGTGCTAAAAGTTCCAGAAAAAAATTAAAGAATTGTAATGTATATTTCTTTTTCAGAAGCTTTTCACTGTTTAGAATTTAGCAGGAAGATTCTACCTTTTAACTGTGAGAGCTAGGCAATAACGAATGCGGAGCTGTGGACATTTGCTCATGACATGACTCCAAGCTGAGGAGTGAGAGAGATGCAGATATACATTATTCTGTATTTTCTTTGAGTTTCATCCTGAGTTTTGCAGCTCTAATAATTTCTCATAGATGCAGCCTAATGACCACATCTTACTTGCAGTTGAAGTTTTTGCAACCAGAACCATTTAAATCTTGTTCTGAGAGGGGTTTCTAATTCCTCAACTATGTATTTTAATTTATGGTAGGACAAATACTACATAGTTATGAGAACTCACATAATCCTATTTTCAAAAAGTCAAGTATTCCATTGCTTCAAAAGTGTGGATCTAGTAGTTTGCTAGGTGTTCCATCAAAACTCTACAACTTTGTGTTTTTGTATGCCTATAAAAATAACATTAACGAAGTGTAAACTTTTCTCTTTTTGATCATCTATATCTTTTGTTGTTCCATAGTGAACATGCATTATTTTTGTCATAAGGAAATATTATTAAAAAGAAAAAAAAAGTTTTTCCTTTGTAAAACGAGGATCAGAATGTCTTCATTTTCCTCCTGTAAGAGAAACAGGCTGGCTTGGCCATCTGTATTCCACCCCTGCCCATTGCTTTATTTCACAAAGCAATTTGTTAAAACAGTTTAAGGCCTCTTTTGAAAAGCATTCAGTTTTCTTTATTTTGACTTCTTGAGAGGGAATGTAGAGGAGAAATGAAAATTTTAATGGGTGGATTATAGGCATATGGATTTAGCTATATTTTCTAGTGGGTGAAGCCTCAGATGCTGTGTCCAGCCCCGGTCATCAGAATTTTTTGGATTGTGTGTAGTTCTAAACCCTATATTACTTTGCTTTCCATTAATAGGTATTTACCTTTAAGAGTAGCGATTTGTCAACGAACAGAGATCTGGTGTTTCTAGGATCTCTAGCCTTAATATCATTTAAGAGTACACCCTCACGCCAGGTGCAGTGGCTCATGTCTATAATCCTAGCACTTTGGGAGGCAGAGGTGAGCACATGACTTGAGGTCAGGAGTTTGAGACCAGTCTGGCCAACATGGTGAAACCCCATCTTTACTAAAAATACAAGAATTAGCTGGGGTGTGGTGGTACATGCCTGTAGTCCCGGCTACTTGGGAGGCTGAGACAGGAGAATCACAAACCCAGGAGGCAGAGGTTGCAGTGAGCTGAGACTATGCCACTGCACTGCAGCCTGGGCAATACCCCATTCTACTAATTCCTTGCCCCCTGTCTTACAGATTCAAAACCTTATTGTAACATTTACCACGAGATTAAAGTAGGTAAACTTGGACTTAAAAAGAAATATCTTCTCATCTAAACAAAATCAGGGTGGTCTTAATTTGCACCTAACTCTTAATTTGTACCTAAACAATTGATAGTTTTTACATGAATTAGATGCTATGTTTTGGCATTGCATATAAGAAGTGAAACATTTTATTTCACTTGATAACCTGACTCAGCTGTAGTTCAAGAGTATCTTTGATAAATAATTGGATATATTAACAATTATCGGAAGGAGCTATTCTGTGGGTTAATCAGTGCAATTCTCTGGGGGTTATATTCTCTGGCCAACTCTGAGTAGCTTTTCAGTAGCTATTTTCCCACAAGTTCAGATGAAGTATTTAGTATGGCAAATCAAATTCTGTACTGCCTGGCTTTTAGTCAAATAAGTCAGACCCTACATAATCCTATTTGTAAGATCTTAGTTCTGGCTGCTCTAATAAGCTACCACAAACTGGGTGGCTTGTAAACAACAAAACATGTATTTTTCAACGTTCTTAAAGGCTGAGAAGTCCAAGATCATGGCTCTGGCACATAAGGTGTCCCGTGAAAGCCTTCCTCCTCATTTATAGATAGAAGTCTTTTATTTTGTCCTCACAATTCAAAAGAGACAAGGAATCTCATCAAGGCCTCCCTTAGAAGGGCAATAATCCCCTTCACGGGGGACTTTCTCTCATGACCTAATCACCTCCCAAAGGCTCCACCTCCTAATACTATCACCTTAGGGGTTAGGATTTCAACTTAGGGGTTTGGGGAGTGAGGGGTAGAGAGGGATAAACCTATACAATAGCATATACCTGACAAATATTTAAGCAGTTGAAAGCATTGCTGGATCACAAAGATCCAGTTTTGTGATCTTTGTAAGAAATGTATTAATGTTTTCTCATATGGCCAAAAGGTCTGAAGTATATTCATCTGAGATGTAACTTCTGTTTCTTTTTGCTTTTAGCCTTGTACATCCTCTTTCTAAAATGCTTTCTTCACTAGATAATGCCTCTAAATTATCCAGGTGTCTGTTTTTAAATTTTTTTATTACAAAAGTAATACAGATTCATTACAGAAAACTTGAAATACAGAAAACACAAAAGAAAATAAAAATTACATGTGTATTCCTATCACATGAAAATTTGACTTAAAAAAATTAAAATCATTCTGGTTCTTAGTTTGTGACCTTTTTTTTTTCTCTCATGCATTGTGAATGTGCCACATTATTAAATATTCTAATGCAATATAATTTTAAATGATAGTATGAATGTGCCATAATTTAACTTGTAACCTAAGTTGGGCATTTGCTCTATTTTCAGTTTTTGCGATTAAAAATAACCTTATGGTGAAAATCTTGCTCAAGTTTGCACACATCTCTATTACTCCACAGGATAAATTTCTAGATGAGCCATCACTGATTGAAAGGAATGTTTACTTTTATGGCTTATTCTGTATATGGTTAGGTTGTCATTCATAAGAGTTGTTACAGTTGACACTTGCATAGGATGTGTGTGTGCTCCTTTACTTGTGCGTTTGCTAGTACTCAGTACAAATAGACACTTTCTTTCAGAGATTCCTCCCCACCCACCCGCATTCCCGTTCTGATACCTTCAGGCATATTATTCTTTTGTGACACTCGAGGGAAGGGGGTTTAAAAATATTTTTAGTTGATGAGTAAAAATTTTACATATAGTGTACAAGTTGATGTTTTGATGTATGTTTGCATTGTGGAATGGCTAAATCAAGCTATTTAACATATACTGCCTCGCATACTTGTCATTTTTTTGTGACAAGAACACTTAAAATTCACTTTTAATTTTCAAATACACAATATACTGTTAAGTGTAGTCAGCATGATATGTGATAGATCTCTTGAACTGACTCCTCTTAACTGAAATTTTGTGACTTTTGGCCAACATCTTCTTAATCCTCCTACCCTTTAGTGTCTGGTAACCAGCATTTTACTCTGTGTCTACAAGTTGAACTTTTGTGTACTTCCCATATAAGTGAGATCATGTGGACTCTGGGTTTTTTCACTATATTTATGATAATTGTAATTAAATATATATGATTGATTCAGGTTTAGCTCTGTGAGTTCTATTACGACAAGGACCTTATCTAGTCTATTTACCTCTCTACAGTGTGAAGCACATAGTATGATCTCAATACATATTTGTTGAATGAATAAACGGGTATTTTTAAAATTTTGTAATTTGATGAGCAAATAACTATGTCTGTTAATGTGTATTTGAGGTTGAGCTTTATGCTTTAATTGGCTACATAGTCTTTTTTATTGCCTATTCATGTTTTGGCTCATTTTTCTGAAGAGAGTAGCTTTTTGATTTAAAGCTCTTTCTCTTTGGTCCTGTAAGCTCCTATCTGAATATAGCTTATTTTGTCACTTTCCATCTTCATTTTCCAGTTCTGTCTCATTCACTTAATTTATTGCCCATTCTTCATGTTTGGTATATAAGCATCTGAGACTAAAAGCATTGTTGAAATCACTGATTACCTCCCAGTCTTTCTTCTTTCTCCCGCATGATGACTTCTGCTCTCTATAATTATAGATATCCCCAACTTTTCCTGGAATTAAAGAAAATCTCCACCCATTCAGTTTAAAGTCACCTTAATTTAGACATTTTACTTGAGAGAAACTTTTTTTTTCACTTTTTTCAGAAGCATTCTATTCCTAGCTAAAAGCTCACCATTTTGCTATATTAAATCAAAGATTGGCAAACATGTTCTCTAGCAGATTACATAGTAAATATTTGAGGACCTTGTAGGCTAAATGTTCCCTGCATCTACTAAACACTGTCCTTATAGGACAAGAGCAGCCATAGGCATTATATGAATGACAGACTATGGCTGTGTTCCAATAAAACTATGGACAAATGACCCTTGTCATAAGCCATGATTCAGAGAGACACAACAAGTCTGTAATCGCCATCCTGCCATTTACCTCCCAGTTTTCCAAACTCTTAAAATTGATTAAAAACCAGAAAAGCCTACCTTTCTGTTTCACAGTACTTTCGTTTCTCACGTAGAATTTGAGGTCCTTGAGGCTATTTCTCTGGTCTCCTCATTCACCCCTGTAGAATCGGTAATGCCTTCCTCTCCACTGTCTTTCCTAATTTCTGCATATTCTACCTTTGTCATATCCTGTCTTTTGTGTTCTCTTTCGGTACCCTAGTTAAAACTCTTGCCTAGAGAGTTGCAGTGGTTTCCTAACTGGTTGTCCACCCATCCAATCAGATTTTCTGTTGACAGATTATAGTTCTGAAAATCTGCCTCCTTTGCTAAAAATCTCTAATAGGAGTATCTCTGTTTTTGCCTCTATAACCAAGAAAACTCCTTAGCTTGGCATTGAAGTTATTCCATAATATAACATTAATCCACGTTTTTAGTTTTTTTTTTTTTTCACTTTTTTCCCAATGCCTTAGGCAAACTATTTTGTTCAGTTTCCTTTATGAAATTCCTTCCACCTTCGGTTTTCTCTCTACCTTGTCTCTGCAGAATTCTCCCCATCCTGCAAAGTCCTTCTAAAAGGAAGCCTTCTGTATGTTTATAGCTTAATAACACAGACAGCCTTAGGTTATAGATGCTTATGTGTTGATCTCACTTTTCTACTTAATTATAAGTGCCTTGAGAGGAATTACGCTGTCAAAGGTAATCTTTTTTTTTTGGTCCCTGAAACGCTTAGCACAGTGATAATCTAATAAGTTATTGTTATTGAGTCTGCAAATAGTCAAAGAATGGTTCAGATAGGAAAGATCAGTTATCTTCAGAAAGATTATACTGTTCATGGGGAAAGCTTTACGAAATTATTTCATGGCAACTACAGAAGAAATGTGAAGAATCCAAGACCAAGGGCTAGAACCTTTTGTTAAAGCTAATGATGTAATCCCAGATATCTAATCCTCTCCTTCCCAGACCTATGGAAATGCCCAAGAAAATGTGAAAATAGGGAAAATCCCTCAGAAGTTTGGTAGGGAGCCATGCACTTACCAAAACTTGGAGGGATTTCTGCTGAATGTTGTGCAAGTGATATTGGATGGAAAGAAGAATAGTCAGTGCCAGAGGGAGAATCCTGCCAGGGTGAGCGCTGCTTGCTGGAGGAGCGGGTAAGGGTCATGCTCGCATCACGTGTCAGGTGTTATGTTGTGTACTCTATGTGCCTCACCACATTTAGTTTTCTTGTCAGCCTTGTGAGAGATGGAGATTATCTTCATTTTTCAAGTGAAGAAACTGAGACCTAAAAGGTCACACAGTTTGTAAGTGATGTCAGGCCAAGTAAGAGTAAGAAGACCTAAAGAAATGGCTTGGAAGGAAAAAGTATTCATAGTGATTGTGTCTGGGTGGTAAGATTTTCAGCAATTGGTATTTTTCTTTATATCTTTGTGACTTCCTTTTTTTTTCTTTTTACATTGAGTTATCAACTTTAAGGTTGATTGAACATAACTCCATGATCTTTAACTCTGCTTTAGTTCTCCAGCTGCAGCTCTTCACTGGACCTTGGCTAAACAGATATGTCCCCTGCTACTTTCCCATTTACACCCTGCTGTCCTTCCAGCTTACTTTTTAATTATTCCCATGCATGATCATTTTACTTTAGTGGGGACTCTGTATGCCATTGGCTTCTCTCTACTAAAATCCTCAGACTCCTACTGTCTTAACTCAGTTTCCTCCTGTCCTGACTTCCTACCTGCTAAGTTTATATTATCATCCAGTATTTCCTGAACATCATTTTTCCACTTTTTCTACTTTCTTAAATGTCTGACCTCCCTCCTCTTTCCTTCTGCTTTCAGGAGTGGGCCTTGCTTCTGAACTGACAGAGAATGCAGGAGCTATCAGATAGTAACTCTCTGTACCTTCTGACTCCACGTTCACAGAGCCTTTCTGTGTACCCTACCTTTTCTCCCCCTCCCTTTGCTTCTATCACAACAGAACTTTTCCTTCCTGCCCTTTACGGCCAGTTGTCCCACCATCTGGTGACATTCCACCATCCCATCTCTTCCCTGCATTAGGCGTTCATTGAGTGTGTTTTTAATAAATATGGAATACTTTTATAAGTAGAAAATTTATAAGTAGAAAAAGGTAACAAAAGTTCGTTCTGGGTAAGAGTATGGGATTGAGTAATAGACTCTAGAATAATTGTTAGAGAATGTTAGCCCAGAAAATTCCTCAGCATTTAGTTTCATAGTGATTCTGTCTACTCTAAGTGTATTTTATATGGTATGAAATATTACAGTTCCTCTAAAGAACAGTATTTTGTCTATTTAATTGCAGTACATCTCCTTTTATAGATTTTTTTTCTTTACATATTGTTTAGATCTACCTTTGACTGTTTTTGGGCAGGAGGACTGCGACTTGACTTTTTTTTTCTTTTTTCATAGCTGGAGAACACATTCAAATCAGTTATTGCACAAATTGGACCTGGAGGAACTATCAGTCCAGAACTAAAACATAAGATAAAATTTGTGAGTAATTTCTGTTTCTGGGAAATAATTGATTTATAAATATATATGTATTTTGTGGTTGAGTTATTTACATCTAATCTTTTCTAATATACTGCAAACTAAGTGACACTTTTTTTAGAATAAGAAACAAAATACATACTCCTAAAAATTTTTAATGTAGTCCAGGCTTAGTGGCCCATGCCTGTAATCCCAGCAGTTTGGGAAGCTGAGACAGGCGAATCATGAGGTCAGGAGTTCCAGACCAACCTGGCTAACATGGTGAAACCTCATCACTACTAAAAATATAAAAAATTAGCTGGTGTAGTGGCGGGCGCCTATAATCCTAGCTACTCAGGAGGCTGAGGCAGGAGTATCATTTGAACCTGGGAGGCGGAGGTTGCAGTGAGCTGAGATCGTGGCACTGTACTCCTGCCTGGGTGACAGAGTGAGACTTCATCTTAAAAAAAAATTAACATATAACTATTTAGCAGATAAGTTCTTCCAGGAGTCCTCTCTTCCTTTCCTTCTTTCCTTCATCCCCACAGATCACTGTTGACAAATAGTTCAAGATCTTTCCCAATACCAATTTAATACATGTCCATTAAATATTATTCCAGTATGTGGTATTCCATCATGTTGATGCACTCTTTCATGTAGAGATCCATGATTAATTAAAGTTTTGCTGTTTTTATCTCTGGCCATGAAAAAAATGCTCCAGTTGATGTCCATGGACATTTTTCTAGAAGTGGAATTGCTAGTCAGAGGTATCATGTTTTGATTATAAATGTTACTAAATTGCCCTCTAAAATGTTCGAACAAATTTATACTTGGGATCCATGAGGCCCACATGTTGGTGCGCCAGAATGTGGGGAATCCATGAGCCCTACACGTTGGGTGCCAAACGTAGGGATCCATGAGCCCCCACATTTGGCACCAGAATGTAGGGATCCAGCCCTACGTCACTTGTGGATACCCTGAGTTCGATGGCGACAAAGGAATGAGAAAAAGACAGATTAAAAGAGATAGTGGGACCAGGGGACCATCACTTTATTACTCTGGCAGTAAAGGCCCCGAGCTCTGATCATCCACTCTATTTATTTGGTTACAATCACTTTGATCCATAGGGTAGGGGTGGAGTGACGGTGGAGTGAACCAGTGAGCCGGAACTGGTGTGTCATTCTAAGGATTGATAACAGTGGCAGTTTGGGAGTTTTGCAAAACAAGAACATGTGGTTATCTTTAACTTATCTATGTGCAGCTGGTGGAACTCAGGCCTTACAAGGAGCCTACAAGTCTGCCTATGCCATAGTGCTACAAAGAGGTTTTATGTCCTTGAGCATGTCTTCGGTAGCAGAGCCTAGGTCACCCTGCACTGGAACATGAAGCATGAAAAGGCCTTTCTCCTCAGAGGCCTCCTGTGGCCTTCAGCAGTTTGTTGTTCTTTGTTTATATGTTACTCATAACCAATTTATGTAGGCACTCTGTAAGTCCTTTCTCCTTTGCTGATTTTCCCAACAGTACTCCCACTGACAAGTGTTACTATCCAATCATGTTGTTTTGGTTTATTTCTTTTGATTTTTACATTAAGCATCTTTTCATATGCTTAGTGGTCACGTATATATTTTACGTGCATTACCTGTTCATGTCGTTGCTCTTATTTGTTTTGCCTTACTAGTAAGTGAAAACTCTTTGGTGTTATGTATTGAGCCAAAGAGTTATGTACACTTAAATTTTTGGTGGGAGCTGTTAATCCTGATTTGAGTAATCCAGGTTCTATTACAGCTTGTACTGCCTTATATTATTCCATTTCAACTGTCGTGATTTTACTACGAGAGATGCAAAAACCTTGATGTGTTTAGGCCTTGATTTTTGTTTGTTTGTTTGTTTGTTTAGGCACTTGAGCAAGTATGCAATAATTACTTGTTAAAGGATGTTCAATATGACCTTTTTTTAAGAGACAAGGTCTTACTCTGTCACCCAGGCTAGAATGCTGTGGTACAATCATAGCTCACTGCGCCACCAACTCCTGGGCTCAAGGAATCCTCTCACATCAGCCTCCTGAGTAGCGGGGACTACAGATACATGCCACCACACCCAGCTAATTTAAAAAGTTTTATAGAGACAAGGTCTTGCTATGTTTCCCAGGCCTGTCTTGAACTCCTGGACTTGGACATTCTCCCACCTCAGCCTCCCAAAGCCCTGGGATTACAAGAGTAAATACAACTTTTTTTTTTTTTAATGGTACCAAAAATTAGAGAAAAATTAGGCATTGATTTTAAAGGATTAGTTACATATCAATAGCGGATATTCTCTAAACTAGGGAATGTCACGTAGCTTATAAGAAAGTTCATGTGTGTCTCAGTTTATATGGAAGTTTCTCCTTGACATGTTGTTGGACTTTAAAAACAGGTTTTATAGAATGGCATGTTTAGAATTGTTCTTTCATGTAAAATTATGAATAACGTATGTGCACACATAAGGAGTTTCTGAAAGGATATTTCTCTGAATGCAGTAATGGCTGCCTTTGGGTCACAGGATTTTGAAATAATTATTACTTTTAATTTTTCCAAAGTTTGAATTAGACTTCTATATAAAATATATCTGGAAAAATTAAGAAAACAAAGATTTTTACACTTTATTGGGATAGAGTAAATCTGCTTTCAGGATGTTATCCTAAAAATCATTGAACAAGTGTGCAGAACTCAAGCAAGAGGATAATCATTGCTATATTTGTCATGAAAAATAACAAACAAAATAGAGAATCAAACAAATTTAGGTGTTTTTAATATTTTGAAAAATCTGTGGCCAGTAAAAATGTTTATCTGTTTTTACTGACAAGGAGAGATGTCTTTAGTATCATATTTAAAAGCTGGTTATAGAAATATTGACCTTATTTTAATATTAAATACACATTTTTTATGTACATATGGATAATGCTGTCTATGGATCTTTTATTTTTGATTAACTTTATTTTCCTAAGTTTTCTATAGTGTTCATTGCATTTCTTTTCTAACAATTAAAATGCTTAAAATTGTGCTATAGAATGTTTTATGTGAGCTAAGCTAAATGTGTTGGCTTAAAGAAGTGCAGGAATTTCTGGAGAGTTGTGGCATTGCAATATCGTGTAATAATGGTTTCTCAACTCTGGAAATGTTCGAAATCACAGTCTCTTTTGTTATAATGTTTTTTAAAACTGGAAACTTATTTTTTTAAAAACCGTGTAATATGACTAAAATTCATTTAATAATGTTATTTTTATGTTTGTTAATTTGTTTATATAATTTTAATATTTTGTCAGTCAGCATTTCAGTTGTGTCTATATTGTATTTCACTTTTTATTTATTAGGTTGTATCTAAGTTCCCAGAGGGTTTGTTTATTTCTAAACTGCTTGGAGAGTATGAGGTAAGTGTTTTGTTTCTCCCCAACCCTGATTTTTTAATGGCTTATATTTCTTGTGAAAGATGGAAATTTTGTGGCTGTTCTGTGGATTATCCAGGTCTATGTTCTAAAACAGAAACATTTTGTTTTGCGTTTTAGTATCTTTATTATGAGAGTTGAGAATATGATCTTTAACAAATACTTGATTATGCATAGGAAGGATATTTTTGCTAACTGTTATTATTAGAATAAAGATTATCTTGTTAATGTTGACAATATTATAACAAGTGTCATTGGGGATGCAGAGAAGCAGAATACCTCATACACTGCTTGTGGGACAAAACGCTTTTAGAGAGCATTTTTCATTATCAAAGTTGAAGGTATGCACCCTCAGGGATCCAGTAGTTCCACTTTAACGTATGCACTCTAGAGAAACTCTTGCACATGTATACATGAAGACATACGAAGAAGTGCACAGCACAGCATAGGAACAAATGAGAGACAAATCGTCATCAGTAGGATAATAGGTAAATAGAGATTGACATTTATACAATGGGATTGTATGTAGTAGTATAAAATAAATCTACAACATGGATCATTTTAAAAACCATAATGTTGAGTGAAAAAAGTCAAGTTGCAGAATAATTCACATAATGCCATATTTCCCGTTTTTAAAAAGATAAGTCTTATATTAGATGTGTGCCAGGCTCTATCCGGAGCATCTTTCATGTGGGCATATGTTCATTTTGTTTTCACAACAAATAGAGGCACAGAAAAGTAACTTGCATAAGCATTAGACTTCCAGTAATAGGTGGAGACAAGATTTGAACCTGGGCAGTCTGGCTTCAGAATCCTAACTCTTTACTATGCGATGAAAACTATAATATATTTACAGGTAAAAAAAAAAATAGATATTGTAAGATAGTGTAGCATAATGGTTAAGATACATAATTCTATGTGTTATCTTATAGACATAAAATATGTTAGTTCAAGATATGTTCAATATGTTCGTTAAAAGTTTTGTGAGGTTTAAATGACTTAAAAATAAGGCACTTGGTACAGTGTGTGGCACGTAAGCTCTGCTCAGATCTCTGCTGACCTTTGAACTGCATGTGCTTGGGGCACACATAGAGCAGCCTCTGTTCTTTTAAGGGTAAAAAGAACTGAAGATACTTCAGCTCTTGCCTATCACAGGGTGGCAGATATTGGGTTAAATTCTGCCAAACTTAAATCAAAAACAATACTCTCCAAAGGAGGGTAAAGGATTCCAGAGTCTCTACAGTACATCTATCATGATGCCTAGAATACAAACCAAAATTACTGGCTGTAGTAAGAAGCAAGAAAATGGGATCCCTTGATAAAGAGAAGGTGATCCATGGAAACTGTCTCTGAGATGATGCAGATGTAGAAGTTAGCAAAAAAGGTTTTAAATTAACTCTTATAACCTTATGGAGGATATAAAGGAATATGTATTCAGAGTAAATGAGCAGGTAAGATACTTCAGTGCAGAAAAAGAAACTATAAAAACCAAGTGATTTTCATAACTTAAAATATCTGAAGTAAAAAAATTCACTAAGAACAAATTGGAAATGGCAGAAGAAGGCTTTAGTAAACTTCAAGACAGATCAATAGAAATTATCCAGTTTGAAGAACAGAGAAGCAAAACAGAACTTGAAAGACCTGGGGTCTGTAGAATAATACCAAATGGTCTATTATATCTATTCATATAATTGGAGTCCCAAGAAAGCACAGCAGAAATATATTTGAAAAAATAATGGCCCCGTATTTTCCAAATCTTGTGAAAGAAGTTTATAAATCTAAGAAGCCCAGAAAACCCCAAACAAATAATAGAAAACTTTACATAGGCACATCATAGTAAAAATGCAGAAAACCAATTATAAGTAGAAAATTCTGAAAACAGCCAGAGAAAAAATAACACACTTCATACAGAATAGAGATACAAATAATGACTGACCTCTCATTAGTAGCAATGCTAGAAGACCGTGGAATGACATCTTTAATGTACTCAAAAGCACTGTTAACCCAATATTTTATATACAGTGATAATATCAAGTATGAAGATTAAATAGACATTTTCAGATAATCGGAATTTCAAGCAGACTGTTTCTTTAAGAATGCTGAATGACATTCTTCAGGCTGAAGGAAAAATGCCAGATAGGAACTTTAATCTTCAGGAAGGATTGAACAAAGGATATAGTAAATATGTGGGCATATATAAAAGACTGCCTTTTTTGATCACTTAAAATATATGACTGTTTAAAGCAAAAATTACAGCTTTAAATAATTGAGTTTATAATATGAAAATGTAATGGATATGAAAACTGCTGAATAATGAGTTAAGGGGCAGTACCTGGAACTCTAGGGTTGTAAGATTCTTATATTTTATTTGAAGTGGGACAGTAAGACTGAAAAGTTAAGGATGTACGTTGGTTTTGCTGGTTAATTCTGTAAAACATTTAAGGAATAAATTACATTAATCATACACAGATTGTTTCTTAAAATAGCAGAGAATACTTCCCAACTCATTTTTTTTCCCCCTTTAAGAGAGAGTCTCACTGTCACCTAGGCTGGAGTACAGTGGCATGCTCTTGGGTTACTGCAGCCGTGAATTCCTGGGCTTAATTAATCCTCTTGTCTCAGCCTCCCAAGTAGCTGGAACTACAGACATATGCCACCATACCCAGCCAATTAAAAATTTTGTTTTAGAGGAAGGGTCTCACTGTGTTGCCCAGGCAGGTTTTTAACTCCTGGCCTAAAACAATCCTTCCACCTCAGCCTCCTAAAGTGCAGGGATTACAGGCATAAGCCACCATGCCTGGCCTCCCCAACTCATTCTGTGAAGACACTGTCCTGCTACTAAAGCTTGACATAGACATTACAAAAAGCCAATTAGATCATGTTTCTTATAACATGGACATAAAAATCTATTACAAAACAATAGTAAATTGAATTCAGCATTCCCTGAACAAGAGGGGGTTTCTCCTAAGAATGCAAGGTTGGAGTAACATTTCAAAGGAATTAAGGTAATTACCATTTTAACAGAATAAGAAGGAAGAAAAGCCATGTGATTATTTTGGTAGATTCAGGAAAAGAATTACCAAAATTTAATACCCATTCACAATTAAAATTCTGAAAAAATAGAATAGAAAAAATAGAAAAGAAGTTCCCCATTCCAATAAGGGGCATTTGTGAAAACCTATTAATATACTTGTCATACTTAATGATGAAACACTGAACAGTTCCCCTTTAAAATCTAGAACAAGGCAAGTATATCCAGTCATACTGCTTTTATTCAGCATTGTATTGCAAGTTCTAACCAGTGTAATAAGAAAGGGAAATAAAAGGCATGAAAACCAAATAAATAAATAAATAAATAAAAATAAAACTTTATTTTTAGAAAACATGGTTGTTCATGTAGAATATACTAAGGAATCTGTGAAAAAGCTACTAGAACTAGTTTATTAGGTCAAAGATACAAGGTTAGTATACAGAAATCAATTGTACTTTCATATGTAAGTAGTAAATCATTGGAAATTGGAATTATAAAAATTCTGTTTATTACAACGTCAGATTATTTGGAAATGAATTTAACAAAAGAAACAAATCATCTACACTGAACATTGTTGAGAAGTTGAAGCCTAGTAAATGGAGAGGTGTAAACCTACTCATTGGTGAGAAGACTCACTATTGTTATTAATGTATAGATTCAATATAGTCCCCATCATAATTCTTGCAGGCTATTTGTAGATAAACAAATTCATGAATTTGTCTCTCCTTACAGTGCATACATAGGAGATCCTCCCGTATGCACTGAAGTAATTTTTGAGAGGCGCCAAAGGAATTCAATAGGGATAAGAGTATTTTCAGCCCCAGGCCTGATGGCTCAGGTCTCTGTAACCTCAGCACTTAGGGAGGCTAAGATGGAAAGATTAAAGCCAGAAGTTTGGAAAAATATTTTCAACATATGATGCTGGAACAACTGAATGCAAGATGCAACTGAATACAAGAAAAAAGAATGAATCCCGACTCCCAACTTGACACTAAATTATTTACAAAAATTATTTCAAGATGCATCATAGACCTAAATGAAAAAATTGAAGCTCTAAAACTTCTAGAAGAATTAAAGTATATTAATGACCTGGACAGGCAAAGGTTTCTTAGGACACAGAAACAGTAATCAGTTGAAAGAAAACTGATAATGAGACTTCATCAAAATTAGCTTTTATTTAGGAAACCCCACTTAAAATCGAACAGACCACCAACTGGGAAGAAATTTTTACAGTAATAAATCTAACAAAGGACTTACATTCAGAATATTTAAAGACCAGTCTAAAGCTCCATAATAGAAAGCCAAACAAGTCTTTGTAAATGGCCCAAAGGTTTGAACAGACACTTGACAAATGCAGGTATGAGTGACTGATAAACACATGATAAACTCATATACATTTTTGGTACGAGTATAAAATGGTACAACTACTGTGGAAAATGTTCTTAAAATTTCTTATAAGTATATATTTATCCTTTGACCCAGAATTATACTCTCGGATACTTATTCAAAGTATGTGTCTCCAAAGACTTCCATGATAGTATTCCTACTGCTTTATCCATAGTAGCCACCCAAAACTGGAAATAACCCTACTATTCATCAATAAGGGAATGAATGAAGAAATTGTGGTATGTTTGTACAACAAAATACTATTCCACATTAAAAAGAAGTAAACACCTGATAAGTGAACAAGTGTGGATGAATCTGAAAAACAGGTGTTGCTGACGTAAGTCCCACACAGCAGAATATATACCACAGATTGTCTTTTATATGAAATAATACAATAGGCAAAGCTAATCTAGGGTAGAAAAAAAGTTTGTCTCTAGGGGTGACTGGAAAAGGCACAACTTTCTGGTTGATGGAAGTGTTCCATATCTTGAATAGGGGTTTGGGTTACCCAGTTTTGCATTTATCAGGGCTAATTGGTAAACTTAAATTGTGTGCATTTCACTGTATGTAAATTTTACCTAAAAGTGAACAGATACTGAATTCTAGTTAATGATGTGCATGCTGGCCTAGTTGAGGGTAAAGGGTACTGATGTCTACAGGTCACTTTGAAATGGGTATAAAAGATAAGATGGGTTGGTAGATGGATGGATACACAGATGACATAGCAAATATAGTGATAGAGTTCAGTATCCACTTCTTGTAACTTTTTCTGTGTTTGAAATTTTACATAAGAAAATCTTAGGAAAAAAAAACAAGGAAAGATAAAGATGATTCAGGAGAAAATGACAGGTATTAAACAGGCAAAGAAGAGGACAGAATGAGTAGTAAACTCTAGAATTCAAAGAAACCTTAGGGAAATGGAAGATTTGAGACTATATATTTGAAAGAGCACACTGTATTATATCTGATAGTATCAACTCGAAATGACCAATATCAAATTTCTAGAATTAAAGGAAAAAAAAAATTTCTGGGCATTTAAACAAAAACAGCAAGTGACTTATAAGGGAAACAAAAGTTGGATTATTAGACATTTTCACAGCAATATTTTATGCTAGGTGAAAAGAGAGAAACTTATTTTATATACTCAAAACATGAGCCAAGGAATCTCTAGCTAGCAAAACTGACTTTCAATTGCAGAGAGCCAGACAAGGTATTATCACCATGCAAGAATTAAGGATCTCTTGTTCTCATGAGCTCTTCTGAGGAATCTACTGGAGAATGAGCATCAGAAAACCAAAATCACACTAGAGAGACATTGATAAAAGAACTAAAAGTGAATGCCATTTGTGGAACTAAGATCAAATGAGGGTAAGAGGGGAGAGAATGTAGCATTTAGTGGCAATGTACTCTGCCAATGTAGACAAAGTACAGTTACACAAAATGGTGGAAGGAGAAATGGTGAGCATATGCAAAAGTATTTTGTTTTTATTATATTGGTGGTAGTATTCTGAGACCACTGTTGTATAATTTGGTATAAAGCAAATAATTAGGAGATGATTCATACTGTGTATACAAGGATATCCTAGTTACATAAATTGAGCTTGGAACATCTTGTCATATCAAACCAACAAGGAAGCTATTAAAAACTGGGGTCACTGGGAGGCAGAGTTTGCAGTGAGCTGAGATCTTGACATTGTACTCCAGCCTGGGCAACAAAGAGTGAAACTCCATCTCAGAAAAAAAAGAAAAAGAAAAAGAAAAATAGGTTCACATTAGAAGAGCTTAGGAATTCACTTGAAGAATTATTTCAGGCTACAATAAGAATAATAATTGCAGTATTTTGAAGCCCATCAAATATATTTAATTCTGTGAGTTTATATGATACTAAGAACGCTAATGACTCAACATAGAGGATGATAGAACTTATTCACTTTCTTTAAAATGGTAACTAAGAGAGCCAGTCACTTACTCTTGGCTTTCCTAAATGAGTTGCTATTGCTGGATAAGCAAAGAGCAGATGAGGGGAAGCATACATCTCTAGAGTGTTCCAAATGAAAAAGAATTGACAGAATGCTGCTGTGAAAACCCTCAAAGTAATGGATCTAGGAATTGACTAATAATGGCTCCTAACAACACCAATAAAGAGACGAACAGATGTTATGTGGCCCTCTTCGGAGCACAGTATCACTTACGGTATTGTCAAAGAGATCAAATATGAATCTCATCAAGCCTGGGGGGATATCCATTATGCTAATTTGCAGGAAATGTTTGTATTATAAGATTGTCAGACTTTGAGGAAACAAAATCATGTAAACAGGATATATACACATATTTGAAGGCATAACTCTAAAAAAAAGAATAAAGTTTGGTTGAAGCTGGAAGGAAAATACCGAGGGTGGGAGTAGAAATATATCAATTTCTTAAGGCAGTGTCTCACTGTTGCTCAGGCTGGAGTGCAGTGGTGCAATCATAGCTCACTGCAGCCTCAGTCTCCCAAGTAACTGGGATTGCGGACACATGCTGTCATGCCCAGCTAAGTTTTTTTTAAAAAAAATTGTAGAGGCAGCGTCTCAAAATGTTGCCCAGGCTCATCTCAAACTCCTGGCCTCAAGCAGTCCCTCCTGCCTCAGCCCCCCAAACTGCTGAGATAACAGACATGAGTCACTTTTCCCAGCCCATCAATTTCTTCATTGCTCATAGTTCGGAGCCAATAAAGCAGAAAGCATAACAAAGGAATTAGGATAAAATATATCTGACATATTAATAAATTGATGAATCTTTTGAAAGAAACTGAGTCTCAGGATTAGATAGCAAAACTCAACTGTGTCATGTACTGATGCAGTAATTGAAAAAAGCAAGATGTTTCTAGTATATATAATCTCTTATGTTGAAGCATGTTTGAGTTTTGATAATTTCTGGAATGTTGTAACAAACTGACAATAATAGTTACTTTCAGGGAAGTGATTACTAGGTGACTGAGGAATTTTTTTTTTTTTGCCAATTAAACTGAAGTGTTTATTTTGAAAGTAGTTCCTGATTAAATTAACATCCTGCCTTTTAATAATCAGATCACTCAGTATCATTACAGTTTACCAAAATACAGATAAATTCTAAAGGAAAATATGATTTCTGAATAATAGCTATCAAGTCAAAGTGATTTGAGGAATCCAGATGAGCACTGTGTTCTCATCTGCTTGTATCTATCTCATGGTGCAGAGGAGAAAGCTGGAAGATGGCAACTTACATTTTCATCACCGATTTGTCGAATAACCCAATATAAAACTCAAAAATAAATCCACAGTGTAAATTGAGGAAACTGAAGCTTGTTCACTTTAAAAACCAAAAGGATTGAGAATAAGATATTAAAATTCAAATGAAAGACTACCTGAAGAGCCAAGCTGGGGATATATATCAGAAGGTTTTCCACTGAAAGCATTAAAATTAGTATTAAAAGATAATTTGCATGAGGCATAAAAAATACACTGAGTTTTTCAATATGAAATGCATGTAAAGAATGAAGATAGAAGTTACTCAACAAAAAAGTCTCTTTAGATGTAGCAGATTTTGTATTGTAGGCTCAGAAATAAGCAAATTTATCACAATATTTCTTAGGATAATACAATAAATGCAACACATTTATTGTCTTTCTTAGAATAATACCAGCAGCACATGCAAAATATGAAGACTGAAGGCAGCTTTGGGAGAACATTTCACTTTAACCTTTTGGAAAAGATTTTTTTTTTTAATGTTTTAAGACTTTAAGAGTTAATATAAATTAAAATAATGTTGGTGATGCTTTTGACTATGGAATAAAATAACTGATGATAGATGGTCCTTTTAAGACATATGAAATGTTTTCTGTTTGGGGAATGTATTTCATATGTCTGTTCTATATATATTGTCTCCTGTCTTTATTTGGTATGACTTTTTTTCTTTTCTGAGGCAAGAAAATGAAAACTGTATGCTATGGGAAATACACTGATAGATATCTGCTTATTTATTCCAAGTTCTAAGGTGAAATAATAAAATTTAAGGAAATATGTTTAAACAATAATTTTCCTACATGTTAGAAGTGGTACTGAATATTATCTTTAATGGAAAATAGAGAAATACCAATAGTTTTATTACAACTCTTGCAGTTTGTGCATTCTCCTCTTTTATAAAGAAGACTTTTCCTTTATATTCAGACATTGTTAAAAATGAGAGGTGAAAAGCCCCCCCTAACTTTTACTTCACTTTACCACATGCTCTAAAAAGAACTTGACATTCACCTAGAAGTTTTATGATAAGGGATAATTGGTCACTTGGTTTGTTGGTTTGTTTTATACTGCTATGGAAGCAAGCCTTTACTCTGTAATACTTGAGTTCATTGACCCTTAAAGGTTTAGTTTGGCTAAATTCAAATTAAAGCATTGTCCAAGGACAGCTATGTATGTTACATTTCTGTTATGTAATGCTGATTCATGTAATTACTGCTTTTTTTCTGACAGGTAATTTTTCAGGAGCAACTTTCACCAAAAAAATTGGGCTTCTTAAATGTGACAGAACTTGTTGGAGCTCTTAGTGACATTCTCCGTGTTGAGTTCAGGGAGGGACAGCAAGACTTAGTAGTGTTTGATGCTGATAAGAAGCCTCTGCCTCCTGGTGAGTAGACCCACAGTACGATGCAAACCTCATTTTTATTGTCTTTATGAGGACAAAGACAAGACATGAAATAATGCCTAGCCATGAAATGTTTCATATATAATGACCTCCTTTCTGGTGGTATTCATTATAATAAGGTTAATCTGTATTAAAACAATCTTAATTTTAAATTTTTACTTTCTTCATTGTCTAGATATTTTTATGCTTAAGGAAATAAAGTTTGTAAATTTTTGATTTGATAATGCAGTTGTTCTTAACTCAGGCCATGCAACAGAAGCTTTTTAGAAATATATAGAGATGCAGAATAAATGGGTATGCGCCGGGACCCAGCACTTGTATTTTTTAAAGTAAACTTTTAATTTTCGTATCATTTTAGTGTTACAGAAAAATCATTAAGTCTGTAGTACAGAGTTCCAAAACACCTTTCATCCAGTTTCATCTAATATGTCATATATTACCATGATGCATTTATCAAAACTAAGAAATGAACATTAGTAAATTGCTAGTAACTAAACTCCAGACTATATTCTGATTTTACTAGTTTTTCCAAGAATGTCCTTTTTCTGTTTCTGTATCCACTCCAGGATAATACTGTGTTTAGGGCACTTGAGTTTTTTTTTTGGGGGGGGGGGTGGGGGGCTTCTTTTTCTTTTGAAGTTTTTATTGAGATAATTTTAGATTCACTTGGAGTTGTAAGAAATAATACAGCATGATCCCATGTACCTTTTACCCAGTTTCTCCAATGGCAACACCTCGCAAAACCAGGTCGTAGTATGGTACTTGTATTTTCATAAGCTTGTATGAGTGGTTATGATGTACAGGTTTTTTTTTCCAAAAGTAACTACCTTTATTGATTTTTCTGATTATTAAAGTAACTCATGTTCATTCTGAAAATATATGAACAGCACAGATGAGTAAAGAGAGAACATTTTCTATTATTTTAACCCCCCTAAAAAATAATGATGTTAGAATGTTTATATAGCCTGCCAGACTTTTTTCCAGTGAATATGTAAGACATAGACAGACTTTTTTCTTAAATCATAAAAGATGCATGTGCTTATCTAAACAATTCCAACAATACAGAGGTCACTAGCATTAATAGTTTTAGTCTGTATATTTCTGGACCTCTTCTACAGGATATAGCTAATTATTACATGTATAATTCTTCCTGCACAAAACAGTAGCATATAAATACAAATTTTCCTCAACTTATGATGGGATTCTGTCCCAATAAATCCATCATAAGTAGAAAATGCATTGAACATACCTAGCCTACTGAACATTACACTTTGGCCTAGCCTACCTTAAATGTGCTCAGAACACTTACATTAGCCTATAGTTGGGAAAATCATCTCATACAAAGCCTATTTTTTAATAAAGTGTTGAATATCACCTGTAATTTATTGAATACTGTACTAACAGTGAAAAACAGTGTTGTATGGGTATGGAGTATTACTTCAAATGAATGTGCATCATTTTCATAGCATAAGAAAGTAAAACCACTGTGGACATCTGATTGTGTCTCCATTTTTCACAATCACAAAAAAAGATACAGTGACGAATATGTTTGTGCCTACATCTTTGTGTACTTATATCTTCATTTTTTTTAGGAACTACCATGCTTGTAGGTCTATCTGGAGTCTTTTTTTTTTTTTCTTTTTTTCTCTTTTTGAGATTGAGTCTCACAGTGTTGCTCAAGCTGGAGTGCAGTGGCACAGTCTTGGGTCATGGCAACCTCCGCTTCCCCAAGTTAAGCGATTCTCCTGCCCCAGCATCCTGAGTAGCTGGGACTACGCTGGGCTGATTTTTTGTATTTTTAGTGAGATGGGGTTTCACCTTACTGGCCAGGCTGATCTCAGATTCTTGACCTTGTGATCCGCCCACCTTGGCCTCCCAAAGTGCTGGGACTACAGGCATGAGCCACCTCGCCCAGCCTGGAGTCTTGTTTTAATGTGCCAGTCTCTTGTAGTTATATCATCTTGTAGTGTACTTTACATGATTAACTTGAAAGTTCCCTAAGAATTAGGGGATTCTATTATGGAATATTGAGTAGTTACATACACTCTATGTTAAGCAACAAAGAATGTTCACTGTTTAATTTGAACAAAAAGTAAATTGAAAAATCAAGATACTAAAAAAATTCTTTTACTAAAGTTTAAGAAACGTTATCATATCACAAGCTTCCCTCCCCCAGCACAAATAATTTAAGATTTGTTCCCATCTAGAACTTCCCTTATATTTTGCCACACTTGAAAGGTCTGCAAGGACAGATTTGTATCTCTCATTTATTATTGTCTTTCTAGCACCTGGTTTGTTGAAGGTGCTTAGTAACAGTCGTACAGCTATTTTAACAAATATGTGTAGGCTGTTCTATTGGCCATTTCAGATGGAGTTGTTTCATCAGTCAGAAATTTGTGTTTAGTTCAATCAGATAAGAAAATAGAAGCCAAAGCTTATGTCTCCAGTCCACCTAGAAATTCATTGTCTACCGCTACTGTCAAAGAGACTACATGGAATCGTCCTTCAGAAAACCAAAAAGAGCCACAACAGAAAATTTGCAAGAAGCCTAATCTGGTGGTAAAGCCTTTACAGCTGGTGAGTGAGTTTTAAAGACTGTGCACTGGAGATTCAGCGTTATGGAAAGTGAATGCGTGTTTCTTTAAACCAAAATCCTTTTTAGAAAAGTCTTATTTCTTGATACATCATTTCTTAGAAGGGATCATATCTTTGTACTAAAGTTAGGTCATAAAGCATTCTTTCTAATTTTGTCTTTTATATAACTTGTATTTCCTCAAGGCTTATTTTAAAAGTTTTCTGATGGTTTTAATAGTTGACAGCTCTCTCATGATGATGTCTTGAAAACCTGCAGGGGTTTTATAGGGAAAAATTGAGAGGCTCCATTTTGGCTGTGTGCTTTAACACTGCTGCAAGTTACCTCTCCACCCATCCTCAGTTATAGGGTGCTTTTATTCTTTTTTTCTTTTATTGGATCTCCACACACAGTTCTCCCTTTTTGTGTTCTTATCTCCCATTACTTATTTTGTTGTTATTAAGAAATCGTTGCTTGTTCTTTGTCCCATCTACCCTCTCTACCTGACTTCTTTCATGGAAGGAACATTTTTTATTATTTTTATACTTTAAGTTCTGGGGTGTGCAGAATGTGCAGGTTTGTTACATAGGTATACACATGCCATGGTGCTTTGCTGCACCCATCAACCCATCATCTACATTAGGTATTTCTCCTAATGCTATCCCTCCCCTAGTCCTCCACCTCCCAATGGTTCCCGGTGTGTGGTGTTCCCCTCCCTTCGTCCATGTGTTCTCATTGTTCAACACTTATGAGTGAGTGAGAACATGCGGTGTTTGGTTTTCTGTTCCTGTCTTAGTTTGCTGAGAATGATGATTTCCAGTTTCATTCTTGTCTCTGCAAAGGACATGAATCCGTCCTTTTTATGGCTGCATAGTATTCCATGGTGTACGTGTGCCACATTTTCTTTATCCATTCTATCATTGGATGGGCATTTGGGTTGGTTCCAAGTCTTTGCTATTGTGAAGAGTGCTGCAGTAAACATAACGTGTGCGTGTGTCTTTATAGTTGAATGTTTTAAATCCTTTGGATATATTCCCAATAATGGGATTGCTGGGTCAAATGGTATTTCTGTTTCTAGATCCTTGAGGAATCACCACACTTTCTTCCACAATGGTTCAACTAATTTGCACTCCCACCAACAGTGTAAAAGTGTTCCTGTTTCTCCACATCCTCTCCAACATCTGTTGTCTCCTGACTCTAATGATCGCCATTTTAACTGGCGTGAGATGAAAAGTTTTGTTTGGAGAGCTTTCTGTATTTTCCGGAGGACGATTGACGGTCTAAAGGAAAACAATATGTTTCAGAATGAGAGTATTTGAGAAATCCTGCTTTTGATTGGAAGACTTGTCTGAAATTTAACCTGTTAAAGTTAGGTTTGACTGTCGATATGTTTGAAGTATCATATTTTCAATTTTGTATAGGGCAGTTGTATGACACACTTTTAAACTCTATACCTAATGTCATAAGGCAGTATTTTTTATATTTTAACATAGGTAAGAATCACCCAGGGAATTTTTTTTGAATGCATAATTCTGGGCCCCATTCCCAGGCATTCTGAATCAGTCTAGGATAGAGTCTAAGAATCTGCATTTTTGTAATATCCCAAGTGATTCCAATAAAGGTGATTCATGAAATATACTTTGAGAACAATGCCATGGGATTTGAAATGTCACCAAGAGATTTTTAATGGTTTTTTTCCCCCTAACTTACAGCAAGTGGAAATAGACAAATCACAGCTCAACCCAGCAATGGCAGATCATGACATCCCGCCAGATGCTGTGCGTGACAAGAAATTATGCAGACTCCCACCATTAGACACCAGTTCCCTTGTGGGGGTCTTTGTGGAGTATATCATCTCTCCTAGTCAATTCTACATCCGGATCTATAGCAGGGATTCATCAGAGTTACTCGAAGACATGATGATTGAAATGCGGTAGGAGTCTGTTGTTTTCAGGGTGTTTTACACATATCTCTTAAATCAGCAGTTCTCAAACATTTTGGTTTCAGGACTCTTAAAAATTAAAAACCTAAGAGAGCTTTTGTTTATCAGTATTTATCGTATAAAAATTAAAACTGTAAAATTTTAATAATCCTGTGTTAATATAAAGAACATTTTTATGAAAACTTTTTTCTTTAAATATTTAGAAGGGAGGCATTGTTTTATATTTTTGTAGATCTCTTTAATATCTGGCCTAATAGAAGAAAGTTCATTTTTCATATTTGCTTCTGCATATAATCTGTTGAGATATGTTGTTTTGCTTGAAGTATCTGAAGAGATCTGGCCTCACACCAATATGTAGTTTGGGAAAAAGTATTTTCACAAATTTCTCTTTTCAGAAAATTGTGAATATTCCTTTTTGATAGTATGCCAAAACTTGACAAATGGTAGTTTGTCAAATGTTATTTGGAATTTGAACTTTTCATACTCTATTATGTTAAAATCCATTGGTCTGCCATTACACTTTGAATGGATCTAAGACTGGTTTGTGTAATTGCTGGCCCTGGTGCAAAATCAAAATGCAGGGCTCCCTGTTTAAAAATTATAATTTCAGGATGGCAACAGCAGAATATTAAAGGAAGCACAAAGCTGCTTCTAAGCATGGATTCAAACTAGCCCTGAGTGGATCATACAATTTTATAACATCATGTATTGGTCATTTGGAAAATAACTAGTTCACTGAAGTAAGCAGATCTTCCAAATGGTTGACACATTTCATTATGTAGTACAGGCGTCCGCAAACTTTTTACACAGGGGGCCAGTTCACTGTCCCTCAGACCGTTGGAGGGCCGCCACATACTGTGCTCCTCTAACTGACCACCAGTGAAAGAGGTGCTCCTTCCTGAAGTGCGGAGGGGGGCCGGATAAATGGCCTCAGGGGGCTGCGTGCGGCCTGTGGGCCGTAGTTTGGGGACGCCTGGCGTAGTATAAAAATATTATCATTGATCTCATCAGAAAAGTATTTAGTTTTGGGAAGCTGTCAAGTTAACAGTGGTGGATGCAACATTTCCAAAATCCTTTTACTTGCAAGTTTGTTCTTTATCATTGACAGTGTGTACTGTGATTTGTTTTGCTTGAAGTAACAAGCTTGCTTCATTTTTGAAAAATCTGTGTCAGATACCCAAGGCTGAATAAACATAACTTGCTAGTGGTTCTTTCAAGCAAAAATGATATCAAAGAAGTGGCTAGTTCATCTTCCAGGTAAAAGTCATGTTTGTGATTTTATGCTTTGAGAACTACTGACTTATATTATCTCTTTTCTCTACTAAAAACTGTCCTTTGTAAAAGCAAAATTAGCAAACACCATATAAAATGTGGACATTTTCAACCACTTTAGATTTATTCATGAACAATGTCTGATTTATATATTGTTGTCACAGAAGAATATTTTGTATCTCAAAAAACATTCCATGTTTTTAATTTGACAACATTACATATTCAACTACTCCAGAACACCTGGCATAATGTAAGTAGCATAAACACTTGGTAAAAATATTATGTATTCCAATTCAGTATGCCTATGAGATGTTTGTACATGTTTTAAAAGCACACTCACTGGCTCTGTGACCTTAAAGTTACTTTACTTCTCTGGGCCTAGTTGTCTAATCTCCAGAATGAGCAAATAGTACCTACTTCACAGAGTTGTGAAAATTAAAGTACTTAGAGCCTAGCCCAAATGTTGGCTGCTATTATTATTAATACTGTTGACTGGGTACAGTGTGGTTCATGCCTGTAAACCTAGCACTTTGGGAAGCCAAGGTGGGAGGATTGCTTGAGCCCAGAAGTTGATGATTAGTCTGGACAACATAGTGAGACCCTGTATCTACAAAAAATTTAAAAACTATCTGGGCATGATGGTGCATGTCTGTAGTCCCAGCTGCCCAGGAGAGTCGAGGCTGCATTGAGCTATGATTATGCTACCGCACTTCAGCCTGGGCAACAGGCTGTCTTGGAAAAAAAAAAAAAAACCCAACAACTGTAAATGTAAAAAATGTACTGAAAAAAATACTGTATTGTGTTTAGTGTCAGAATGTTGAGGCACTTGCACTACAAGGATAAGTAAGACGTGGTCTTTGCCTTTGTGAATAACATGATTAGCTAAGAAGATGGGAGATACATGGGATATTGTTAAAGGGAGTTGTTCTGCCTGGGCAAGGTTGAGGAAAGCCTCACAAAAGAGATAATTGAGCTAGGTCTCACAAGAAAAGCATTTGCCAGTCAAGGAGTTTGTGAGTGGGTATATTCAGGTCCAGTTGCTGGAACCAAGGCCAACATTAACAAAGGAGTAAGTGGTATGCCCTGGGAACAAGCATAAGTGAGTAACGTTAGCACCAGGTGAGGTTGCAGGAGTCAGGAACGGGGAAACAGTGACTGGATGTGATGCTGGAAGACTAAGAAAAAGCTAGATTCTGAATACCATGGGAAGATGTTTTCTCTTATTCTATAGACAGTGGGGAAGCACTGATGTTTTTAAGAAAGGAAGGACATCAACAGTTTGTATTTTAGGAAGATACCCCTACTTGCAGAGTAGGAGATGGAGTGAAGGAACGAAGAACTATTAGTGGACTAGCTTTGATGAGAGCAAGAATAGAAAGGAAGAGAGAAATTGGGAAAATGAAAATGGTCAGGTGACAAGACGGGAGTTGAGAAGAGAAGGAGACAATGAAAACGGTTTGCTTTAGAGACAAGGTAGGTTTGAGCTGGGGTGAAAACTTCTTAATAGAAGTTGACCGTGGGAGTCATTGGCAATGTTGAATAGATGGTATTAGTTAGAATTAGGTTTAGCCACCATCAGATATAACTTCACTGTAGTAGCTTAAAGAAGATAAAAGTTTATTTCTTCTTCCCATAGTAGTCCAAATATACACAATGCATGCTGATACAATAGCTCTGTGTTGAGAGAGACACAGGTGTAGAATCTTGCTGCTCCAGAATAGTGTGTTGACCTTGTTCATGTGGTCTTGGGTCCGGGTCCTCCTTCCAGCTAGTGGGACGAGGAAACAGAAGTGGGGGCTGAGAGACACCTGTTTTATTGAAAGACACAACCCGGAATTTTCACTCTTAAAACTGTGGGTAAAATACGCATTGCATGTACTCATTTTAACTATGTATACTTTTCCTCATATCCCATTGGCCAGAATTTAGTATTCACGTAGCCACAGTTAGATGCAGGGGAGCTTGGGAAATGTGAATGGCCGTTTACCCAGTTAGAATTTGGAGGAATCTATTATTAGAGGAAAGGGAAAGGGGAAAAAGGGTGTTGAGGAACAACAGCCTGTCTTTCATATAGTTGGAAATACTCAAGTTTTGAAGTGCAGAAAGGATGCGGGGTCTTCTAGAGATGGATTGAGAATTAACAATTTATCAGTAGTGTGGTATAAGACTTGAAATGGGTGAGACAGTATATAGCAAGAATAATAGCTAATATTTGAGTGCTTACTGTATTTGTACACTGTCCTAAACTCTCAGATGTTTTAGCAGATACTTTATTTTTATCATCCTCATCTTCAGCAAGGAAACTGAAGCACAGAAAGATTGCCACACAGCTAGTAAATGATGGAGTCAGGATTTGGACCCAGGTTATTGGTGCCTAAACTTCTGTTATACTTCCTAAAGATGAGACCCCAGTGAACCTCAACATTTAAGGCAATACAGAGCCAATAAAAAAAAGTAGCTATTGACAAAGAAGTAGTGCATCGTGTCTTAGAAACTAGGAAAGGGTTTGAAAGAGGACAGGGTAACACTGCAGCAAGATGATGCGTATTGAAGCCTGAAGAGAGAGGCTGCTGGATTTGGGAATTACCAGGTCATTGATGTCTTAAAACTAATTCATCCTAGGAAGTGCTGGGGAATGAAGTCGGGATACATCCTATCTAGCAGAGAATGTGAGATCAGAAAATGAGTGTATAAGTTTATCTTTGAAGAAGTTTGTTGATGAAGAGAAGGGATTCAGATAAGGAAAAAAAAACAATTAATTGGTATTAACGAATACTGACAATATGACAAAGTCAAAATTTTTCTCTTTGCTTTTCGCCAAGACTTTATGGCTTGATACATTGATAAAAATTATCTTTAATTTTTTCTTCCCCTGTTGATTTCTCTGTATTACGGAATTCTACAGGCGCTGTTATTCTAATCAGCTGGTTTCTGATCGATATGTCATGCCGGAATGTTTTATTCAGCCGGGACATCTCTGTTGTGTGAGGATTTCTGAGGATAAGTGGTGGTATCGGGTCATTATCCATCGAGTCCTTGGGAAACAGGAAGTTGAAGTGTTCTACCCAGACTTTGGAAATGTTGGGACTGTTCAGAAGTCCTCCCTGAGGTTCCTCAAGTGAGTTGAATTGAATTAGAACAATGGATGAATCAAATTTTGAATCACAGTGTGGAAGATCTGTGGGATTTTGATCTTTCTTTTCTCTTGCCTTCCTCCATCCAATCCTTTCTTCTTTCTTTTTAGTGCTTAACAACTGGGTCATTTAGTTTCACAGATGGATTGTAACACTTGCATTGTCTTTTACATGACACTGAATTTTGAATGGACCATGAGACTACATTTTAGTTTCTTACTAAGAAAGCGATTCTTTGGGTCATGCTAAGAGGTACTTCTACATAGCAGGAAGATTGAACTTATATATTGGATTATCTATTGCAGGTGCTGCTACACAAAGCTTCCAGCTCAGGCTATCCCTTGTTCTTTGGCTTGGGTGAGACCAGTAGAGGTATGTTTGCTTGTCTCATTTAATCAGCAAACACTTCAGTGCCTATTATGTGCCAAGAACAGTTTTATATGCTCAGAATACAAAGATAAAACATAGAACCAGCCCTCAAAGAAGTCAGTATATAGAGTATGGAAGATAGACATGTAGACAAAAATGGTTATGCCATGTAAAATTTGCTATAGTAGAGGTTTCAAGAGTGTATGATAAAGGAAGATTGCTTGTTTCTGTCCAAGGTAATCGGGGAGGCATCTGAGTGGCACTTTGAAGGAAGATTAGGAATGTAACTGGATGAAAAAAGACATTCCAAGCAAAGGGAGAGTAGCATGAAACATTTCAAATGGGAGAAATTTGAAGCAGTTCTGTTTGGCTACAGAATATAGGATAAGCTAGCTTGGGTACATGGTAGAAAATGTCTAGTCTATCATTGATAGACTGGATAAAGAAAATGTGGCACATATACACCATGGAATACGATGCAGCCGTAAAAAAGGGTGAGTTCATGTCCTTTGCAGGGATATGGATGAATTTGGAAACCATCATTCTCAGCAAACTGACCCAAGAACAGAAAACCACACACTGCATGTTCTCATTCATAGGTGGGTGTTGAACAATGAGAACACATGGACACAGGGAGGGGAACATCACACACGGGTCTGTCGGGGGTGGGGGGCTAGGGGAGGGAGAGTGGTTGGTGGGGAGATTGCGGAGGGATAACATTGGGAGAAATACATAATGTAGGTGACGGGGGGATGGAGGCAGCAAACTACCCTGGCATGTGTATACCAATGTTAACAATCCTGCAAGATCTGCACATGGACCCCAGAACTTAAAGTATAATAATAATTTATATATGTATATATAGAAAATACCAAAGAAATAGGAGCCTAATGTGAATACCCATGTTCAGAAGTCTGAACATTGTTGTCCTTTAGAGGCTGGGGAGCAACTAAAGGATGTAAATGGACAGATACATATTTTCAAGATAATTCTCTAGCAGATGCACGTTTTCAAGATAATTCTCTAGCAACATCATGGCAGAGGTTTGAGGTGGAATGGATCAGGAGGCATTTTCATGTATGTAGGTGCATTTGTTTATGTAGTTATAATTATCTTATGTACCTAACTTTGTATTTTACCTTCAGAAGTCTTACTAGTGCATGCCTACACATTTATTATGCCATATTTGTCTGCCTAATCTAAATAACTCATCAGTTGCTCACATACAAATAGATTATTTTAAAAATACTTTTTATCTGAAAAATTCTGTAAAGAAAAACAAAATTACCTATAATTCCACTACTCAAACATAAACAGTTTAGAAATTTGGTGTATGTTTCTTCCAGTTTATTTTATTGGATGTTCAGAGCAAGGGTTTTTTGTATGGTTTTCAGCATTGCTTAAAATAGTAATCATAATATTTCGTATTCTGCTTTTTTGCTTAGTATTATAGAGTTAAGTACTTTTATGTGTTATTAAGCTGTCAATTTTAATGGATTCATAGTGTTATCTGTTAGGTAAATATGCATCATAGCCTGCTTAACCGTTTTTTTATTGTTTGATGTTCAAACTGCTTCTAATTTTTGACTATTAGAAGCGATGTATGCAAAATGTTTTTTGTGCAAGTCTGTATTCAATATTGTTTTCTTGAGTGCATTTTAGCTCTGAATAAATTTCTTTTTACTATTTTGCCATCAGGAAGCACGGAACTCAATTTATGACTCAATTGTAGCCAGTGTTCATTACTTTCATATCAGCCAGATAGCTTTCATTTTTTGTTCTCTTGTTCTTTTTTCTGACAGAGTCTGGCTTTGTTGCCCAGGAGGCTGGAGTGCAGTGGCATGATCTTGGCTCACTGCAACCTCCACCTCCCAGGTTCAAGCAATTCTCTTGCCTCAGCCTCTTGAGTAGTTGTGATTACAAGAATGTGCCCCACATCTGGCTTATTTTATATTTTTAGTAGAGGTGGGGTTTCACCATGTTGGCCAGCATGTTCTCAAACTCCTGGCCTCAAGTGATCTGCTTGCCTCAGCCTCCCAAAGTGCTGGGATTACAGTCATGAACCTCTGCACCCAGCCTTTCTTTCTTCCTTTCTAAACTCCTTCTGGCCTTAGGGCTTTTGTACATTTGGATAACTGGAATAGCTTATTCACAGTGATCTCATGGTTGTCCTCCTTGTCATTCTAATTTAAGTCCAAATGTTATTTCCTCAAAAAGGACTTTGACCTGACAATTAAAAATGAACCCTTCACTTAAGTCATTCATTGTAACCTTGTTGTATCTTTATAATGCTTATCACTATCTGGTATTGTCTTGTTTGTTTATGCATGACAGTGTGAGTCCCTGAAATCAGGGAAACTGCTTGCTCACCACTGAATCTCCAGTACCCAGAGCAATGGCTTGGTGCATGGTAATTGCTCAATAAATAAGTTTTTAACTAAGTGAATGTATCTCACTTTATTTCTTTTTTTCTGATTTCAAAAATAATTAATGCATTTTATAATAACATAATAGCAACAGACTATTATGCCCATTAGCAAAATTAGAAGTAGGCAAAAAAAAAGCAGAAGTTAAATGGCAATAGGACCTTTCAAACTTCTTTTCTGAGGGTACACCTTAATCTGCAGTCTTGCTGTCTTACAGAATTATAAGACATTGTTTGGAAATGGCAGAACAGCTAGAATTTAGGGTAGAAATACTTGAAGGTAGGGAGTCACAGAATGGATGAGTTCCCAAATCAGTATATATGATCTGCCCAAATCCTTAGGTGACGACTGAACTTTCTAAGTACTGGGGAGAACTCAGTAGCCCTGGTGAAAAATCAACAGCTGGCATTTGAGGTGACTGGACAGAGATTTCTGTCGCTGCAGACTGCAGAAGAGACAGTTGGGAGTTTTAAGTCCAGAAAGTTTTAATTGCTGGCTAAAACAAAACCACTCTTGAGAAGAGCGTGACAGAGTCCAGAATCTCTCAAACATATTGATAATGTTTACTGTTCAACTAAAAATCACTAGACATGCAAAACAAAACCCAGGAAAATGTGACATATACTCAAGGAAAAAAGTAGCTGGTAGAAACTGACATTGAGATGTCCCAGACATTGCAGTTAGCAGACAAGGACTTTAAACCAGCTATTATGAATATGTTCAAGGACTGTGAGATTTACTCATCACTGAGGAACAGAGAAGGAATTTCTGCAGAAAGAAACTATTTAAAATAAATGTAAGTTCCAGAGTTGTAAAGGGAAATAAATGAAAAGTTTCTGGATAGGCTTAATAGCAGATTTGGAGACAATGGAGGAGTCTATGAACTTTAAAAACAGATCAAAAGAAATTATCCAGTGTGAAGAAGAGCATAAAAAATAATTAAAATGAAAATGGACAGAGATCTAAGGAAATCTATGGTTCAAGATCAGATACACTACATACATGTAATTGGAGTCCCAGAAAGAGAGTTGAGAGAATAGGATGGAAAAAAGGAAGGCCAAAAATTTCCACAAAGAGGTCATATATCAACAAACTCCAAGCAGAATAAATACAAAGAAAACCATACCTAGGCATATCATAATCAAACTGCTGAAATCTAAAGCAAAAAGAGAAAATCCTGAAAGCAACAAGAAGGCGGAAAATACAGGGAGCAATAATATGAATAATAACTGACTTCCCATTAAAAGGAACGACACTGAAGTCTGAAAGAGAAAAAGAAGTCAAGCTGGAATTCTGCATCTAGTGAAAATATCTATCAAAATGAAGAAATGGAGAAACCGTCAAAAAGTAAAAGCTGAGATTGTCGCTAGCTATCTTGAACAAGAAATACTAAAGGAAGTTCTTCCAATTCTGATGTTAAGTGAAACCAGACGGTAATGCAGATCTATGAGAAAGATGAATATGGAAAATGATTAATATGTAAGCAAATATAAAAGACATTTTAGGCCAGGCGTGGTGGCTCAAGCCTGTAATCCCAGCACTTTGGGAGGCCGAGGTGGGTGGATCACGAGGTTGAGAGATCGAGAGCATCCTGGTCAACATGGTGAAACCCCGTCTCTACTAAAAATACAAAAAAGTAGCCAGGCATGGCAGCACTTGCCTGTAATCCCAGCTACTCAGGAGGCTGAGGCAGGAGACTTGCTTGAACCCGGGAGGCGGAGGTTGCGGTGAGCCGAGATGGTGCCATTGCACTCCAGCCTGAGTAACAAGAGCGAAACTCCGTCTCAAAAAAAAAAAAAAGATTTAATTTTATTCTCTGAATTTATATGAAAGACATAGAACTTTTAAAAGTAAGCCGCTAATACTGTATGTTGGGTTTCATAGCATATGTTAATGTAATAGTATATACCTATCCCAAAAGTCTTAGTGCGGTTTAAACTTTAATAATTAAATAAAAAGACTACACATCATAAAATGATTCAAAAGTTTAATTTTTAACTTGATATATAATTGTTTATATGTAACACTTGTAGATTTTGACCAATTTTTTAATCTTAATATTTTGTTTCAACTTTCACCACTCCAACAAAAGATTGAAATGTATTTATAGTAGAATTTTTATTTTTTATTCTTTCTCGACTATTTTGATGTCATTTAAAGTTTCATTTTTGGCATAAATTCTTCATAATTTTTTTGTCCTTTTGATGTTGACATCTGTAGTGATACGTCCTTATACACTCCAACTATGTATTTGTGTCTTTTTTAAGGATCTAAAGAGAGAGAGATTTGCCATTTTGAATAGTTTGTTCAAAGAACCAAGTTTGGCTTTCTTGTTTCTGTTATAAACATTTTTTAGTATTTTGTTTATTTCTGTCTTATTTTTACTGTTTCCTTAATTCTACTTTCTTTGGGTTTATTTTGTTCTTTCCCCAAGTTCCTGACGTGTGCAAGCTTAGATTATTTCTAGTCTTTAGGTGGATCTCATAAGTTTTGCTGTGTAGTAGTTTTATTATTGTTCAGTTAAAATGTTTTCTAATTTATATTTGCTTTCTTGTTTGATTCATAGATTATTTAGAAGTTTCTTGGTTTATAAACATTTTTCTAATTTGTCCTTTTGTGGTTAAATATACTGTGGTCAGAAATCATCCTCTGGATATCAGCCCTTTAACTATGAGGAGGCTGCTTGATGGTCTAGTAAAGTATCACTTTTTGTAAATGGTCATGTCTTCTTAAAAAGTGTACATTCTGCAATTGTGTGCAATATTTTTTATATATGACCATAAGGTCAACTTTAGTGGGTGAAACTTACTCTTTTTGATTTTTCTGTGTGCTTCTCTGTAATTATTGAAAGAAGTGTAGTTTTTGTTTATGATTATTTTGTGTATTTCTTCCTATAGTTCAGTTTTTATTTTGTATACAATTGAGGCTATGTTATTAGGTACATATAGAATTTCAAAAATGTTTTATCTTCCTGGCAGACTAGATGTTTTATCCTTATGAAGTTAACCTCTTTATTTCTACTAATGCTTTTCGCTTTAAAACTTGTTTTGTCGTATATTAATGTAACTCTATCATTTTCTATTTAATATTATCCTGGTGTGTTTTTAAACTTATTCTACTTTCAACCCTTTCATATCTTCATATAGATGTCTCTTATGAACTATATATAGTTGTATTTTTTAAAATCCAGGCTAATACCTTTTGTCTTTCAGTCAGAATGTTTAGTCCGATTACATTTATTGTAATAATTGAAATATCTAGGTTTAAATCTTATACTTTATTTTGTGTATACTATATATCTGTTTTTTCTCACCATGCACACCTTATTTTGAAGAGATTTTTAAGATAATTCACTAAGTAATACACTGTATTATTTTAATAATTACTCTAGGAAGTAAAACATGTATAACAATGCAAGGACATTAGATCACTTTAACTCCTTTACGCTTCTGACCTGTATTTGTTGTGTAATGTTACAATTTTTGACCCCCCAAGAAATTGCATAAAATGTCAATTTAGATTTAATTACATATTTATCTGCTCTTTATTCTTAAGTCAAACCCTTCTTCTGGACCCATTTTTCTTCATTTGAACTGTGTATTAGGATTTTACTTAATGAGGGTCAGCTGGTAGCAAAATTATGTTTATCCAAAAGTAACATATTTTTCACTTACCGTAGAAAAATGTATTTATCCCTTTGTCAGATGATAGATTGCAAAAATTTTCTTCCATTCTGTAGGTTATCTGCTCACTCGGATGATAGTTTCTTTTGCTATACAGAAGCTCTTTAGTTTAATTAGATCCCATTTGTCAATTTTGGCTTTTGTTGCCATTGCCTTTGGTGTTTTAGTCATTAAGTCTTTGCCCATGCCTGTGTCTTGAATGATATAACCTAGGTTTTCTTCTAGGGTTTTTATGGTTCCAAAGAACTTTAAACAAATTTACAAGAAAAAAACAACCCCATCAAAAAGTGGGTGAAGGATATGAACAGATACTTCTCAAAAGAAGACATTTATGCAGCCAACAAACATGAAGAAAAGCTCATCATCACTGGTCATTAGAGAAATGCAAATCAAAACCACATTGAGATACCATCTCATGCTAGTTAGAATGGCAGTCATTAAAAAGTCAGGAAACAACAGATGCTGGAGAGGCTGTGGAGAAATAGGAATGCTTTTACACTGTTGGTGGGAGCATAAATTAGGTCAACCATTTGTGAAAGACAGTGGGGTGATTCCTCAAGCATCTAGAAATAGAAATACCATTTGACCCAGCAATCCCATTAATGGATATACACCCAAAGGATTAGAAATTATTCTACTATAAAGACACATGCACAGGTTGTGTTTATTGCAGCCCTTTTCACAATAGCAAAGACTTGGAACCAACCCAAATGCCCATCCAATGATAGAATGGATAAAGAAAATGTGGCACATATACACCATGGAATACTGTGCAGCCATAAAAAAGGATGAGTTCATGTCCTTTGCAGGGACATGGATGAAGCGGGAAACCATCATTCTCAGCAAAGCAACACAAGAACAGAAAACCAAACACCACACGTCACTTATAAGTGGGAATAGAACAATGACAACACATGGACACAGGGAGGGGAACATCACACACTGGGGCCTGTCGGGGTGGGGTGCTAGGGGGGAATAACAGTAGGAGAAATACCTAATGTAGATGAAGGGTTAATGGGTGCAGCAAACCACCATGGCACGTGTATGCCTATGTAACCTGCACGTTCTGCACATGTACCCAGAACTTAAAGTATAATTTTAAAAAATGTATTTATGAGGTGTAGAATTCTAGGTTAGCAGTTAGTATCTTTAGCACACTGAAGATATCATTACTGGTTTCTGGTTTCTCTTACTGTTTTCTGATCAGTCAGCTGTCAATTTAATAGATGTTTCTTTGAAGGTGGTAATGTCCTTTCTGAGAAAGAGACTGTTTTTGTTTTTTTTGTTTTGTTTTGAGTGAGCCAAGATCACACCATGGCAACAGTCTCGCTCTGTTGCCCAAGCTGGAGTGCAGCGATGTGATCTTGGCTCACTGCAACCTCCACCCCCCAGGTTCAAGTGATTATGCTGCCTCAGCCAGCCTCCCAAATTGCTGGGACTACCAGCACGCACCACCATGCCTAACTCATTTTTGTATTTTTAGTAGAGACAGGATTTCACTACGTTGGCCAGGCTGGTCTTGAACTCCTGACCTCATGATCTGCCCACCTTGGTCTCCCAAAGTGCTAGGATTATAGGCGTGAGCCATTGCGCCCAGCCTCTCTAGCTGTAAGATTTTCTATTAGTTGCTCATGTTCTTCAGCTTCAGTGTGATGTGTTTATGTATGAATTTATTATTTACGCTACGTCATGGTTCATCAGACTTCATTTATTTGTGGTTTGTTACTTTTTAAAAAATCTTGCAAATGCCCAACTATTACTTCTTCAGTTATTGTCTATTTTCTGTATTCATATTTGTGTTCTTATTTCTGCTGCTTTTTTTTCTGGGACCATAATTCAAAGTGTTAAAAGGTCTCAGTTTTTCTTTCATTTCTCTTAACCTTTCTGCTGTGTTTTACATCTGTCTGTCTTTCTATGTTGCATTCTGGGAAATTTTTTCCAAAATACCTCATACTTTACCAGTTTAATCTTCAATTCTTTCTGATCTGTTACTGAATTGATATAAGAGGTTTTAAATGTGGTTATTATGTTTTTACTTTCTAAAACTTTTTAGTTCTGCTAGATAAATTTTATAGATTGCTAATTTCTGCAGAGGCTTTCAGGCTAAACTTCTTTGAGTTTTTTGGCTTTAAGCATAGTAAGTTTTGTAATTTTTCTAGAAGTTAAGATATCTAAAATTGAGGATTTGTTATTTCTGTTTGTTCTTTTTTTGATCCATTGTTTCTTTGTATGTATGTATTTATTTTTTTAAGGTGGAGTCTTGCTCTGTTGCCAAGGCTAGAGTGCAGTGACGTGATCTCAGCTCACTGCCACCTCCACCTCCCAAATTCAAGTGATTCTCCTGCTTCAACCTTCTGAGCAGCTGGGACTGCAGGTGCATGCCAACACACCCAGCTAATTTTTGTATTTTAGGCAGAGGCGGGGTTTCACCACCTTGGCCAGGCTGGTCTTGAACTCCTGACCTCATGATCAACCCGCCTTGGCCTCCTAAAGTGCTGGATTACCGGCGTGAGCCACTGTGCTTGGCCTGTATGCTTTTTATTTTTGCCTATATACTGCTCATTGTCTTTGAAAAATTAACAGTAAGAACGGTTGAATAATACAGGCTGAGGTTGCCTAGCTCCAGAGAGGATTTATGTGTGCTTCGGCCAGATGCCTAGAAATATACCAGTTTGGGACCATTTAACAAATTGAGGATGTGTGGACCACCCTGGTGACGTGAAAATTGAGCTGCAAATCCTTGTGAGGGATAGTTTCTTTCTTTCCTCCCTTACCTTGAGAGAGTATCTCCTTAGGGATTCGGTTTAATGAAGGAAAGTTCTCCTGTAGACTCCCCATCATAGGTGGACCCTGTCTTTGATATCTGTCTTGTTCAACTATCAAAACCAAATTTCAAAGTGCCTGCATTAGCAGGTACCCTTAAGACAAAAGTAGTTCCCATTTTCCCTTCCATTTTGGCCTGACAATTTGTTCAAGCTTGTCAGTTCTTTGTTGCCTTTTGGATATATTTAATAACTATTTTACCTAAAATTTTCTGTTCTTTTCTATGGGAGGGTTGGTCTAATAATCTAACTCACGGTTTCTGAAAATGCAAGTACTGTATCACATAATTGTCTAAATTTTTTTTAGTAATCACATTTTTAATCATTTTTCCTTTATTCTGACTTATCCCTAAATCATAATTATCCTCTTACATGTTATTCTTGTAGTTTTATGGTTTTATTCCCATTTAAATCTCTAGTTTATCAGAATTCATTGTTGTATATGGTTACTGTAATTCATGTTTAGATCTATCACCTGAATCCAATATCTTGATTGTATTTCAGGAACACTGGACATCAAAAGCTATTCTGCAGTTCCAGAAGTTGTGTGGTTTGAAGCCATTAGTGGGGGTAGTGGATGAATATGTAGATGGCATCCTTAACATTTTTTTGTGTGATACATCCTCAAATGAAGATATCTATTTCCATCATGTCTTAAGAACAGAGGGCCATGCTATTGTATGCCGAGAAAATGTCTCTTCTAAGGTAGAGTAGTCTGAATGTATTTTGTAATATAGGTTGTTTAATTTCACCACTTCAAGGTATAAGATAATTTAATAAAGAAGTTTATTTGGTTTATTCTTTAACCAATTAGAGACATCCATGAGATTCCTGGCTTTTTAATGCAGAGCACTCTTAATTTTCAGATGACCACTGAAAAACTGCATCTGACTAATTGTCATTTGAAATGTGAATGTTTTTATTTTAAATAATTAAAAAATATTTAGTTCTCTGAAATTGTCCTAGAGAATAACAACCCTCCTTTTTTGCAGTTATCGATAATGATATCCATTTCACTGTTATGTTGATAATTTTTCAAACAAAAACTGTCAATATGAGATGTTTTTAACTATTAAAATTCAGAAGATAATATACTTCCATAGCATTTGAAAGTTATTAAGTGCTTTCTCACCTTTTTTCTGTTGGTCATGTAAATTAAACTATCCCTTTTCTTTTTTCAATCTTAGGGTTTCGGTGAGCTCAACCCTTTAGCTTTATACACAAAATCCAGTGGAGGGCCAGAGGACATTGTCTTGACAGAACTGGGTTATCCTTCCCAGCAGCACTATTTTAATGAAGACCGAATGATAAGTCCACAGCCAAAAGAGAGTGAGTTACATATCCTGGTAAGAGATTTTTGCAAATACTATTATAATTCTTTTACTTTAATCCTCATTTTTTTAGATGAAGAAAGTAAGGCTTTCCAAATTTTGGAAAGTTTGGAAATTTTGCACAGTGTTCTTAACAATTTGTCTCTTTATTTGCTGGCTTAAATGTTTGCTTCAGTCATGCTTCCTCCTGAACAACTGCTCTCACATGCTTAAGTCCATTGCTGCCTTTGTGCAGTTGTGACTTCACTACACTGACTCTAAATGCTATACTTCTTCCCTCTGCAGTACACAGGTTCTTCGGGTATTCTTGTTTCTTACTCTCCCTATAAACTTTCAGCATTTCCTCCCTTCACAGTAATAATATTATAATATCGTTACTATGTATTTTTCCAGCTCATAGTAATAAGAATAACGGCATTATTTATTGAACTTATACCACGTGGCAGGCACTGTTAAAAGCATTCACATGTGTTAACTAATTTAATCTTTACAACAACTTACCAGGTTTGTATTTGCATATCTTCATTATAAAGACAAGTTGTACATCTTTAATGCAAAAATCCAAAACCTGCAAAGCTCCAAAATCTCAAAATTTGTAAGTGCTGACATGATATCACAAGTGGAAAGTTCCACACCTAACCTCATATAACAGGTTGTAGACAAAATGCAGTCCAAACTTTGTTTCACGCCCAAAATTATTTTAAAATTATATAAAATTACCTTCAAGCTATGCATATTACATAGATATGAAACATAAATGAATTCCATGTTAGACTTAGGTCTTATCCCCAGGATATCTCATGTATATGCAAATATTTCAAAATCCAAATTCTGAAACACTTTTGGTCCCAAGCATTTTGGATAAGAGGTACTCAGTCTGTAAAAGGCAAGTGAAGCACATGAGAACTTAATGTTTCTTGAGCAAATAAATAATGTTCTCCAAGTCTTATATTCCTCATGACAACAGGTACCGGGCTAAGAATACAGGATGTGTTTAACTTGAAGGCCAAAATGTTTTGTTTTATTGATACAATGTCTTTTTATTTTTTTGGATAGAATGTAAAGGTATTATTTAGTGTGTTTCAGATATCTGACTTTGAAAATAAAATTATAGAGATGATTTTTTAAGTAGACATTTACTAATTGTTAGAATAAAGGGCATTTTGACTACTGGGAGATTAACCTATTACAAAATATATGTACAGATGTTTCATACTGCATGTTCAAAACAATATAAAGATTTTAGATTTCTAGTTAATGTTAAAATTAATGAAGCTTGTATGCCCAACACTTTCTGAAGCCTGAATTTTTCTTAGTCACTGACACTGGATTAGAAGAATTACATTTCTTCATTCTTAAATAGTAAATTGAATTCAACCTTTACTATTTTTAGAATATCCTGTCACTCTGTTAGTGTCTTCAGAAAGTCATAGTTTTATCCTGGAAACGAAATAAGAACAATCTTTTCTGCAAAAGAGAAAGGGCTTAAAATTCTACTATTCCACCCCAGTCTGTACTTTGACATATTAAGACTCCCATATGCTACACACACACACCTACACCTCTACACCCAGTTCCTTGTGAATTTCTACCCATCTTTTGTTACCTTCTTCATTACATCTTCTCAGATGTCCTCTTCTATCAGTCATATTTGGGTCATATTTTTGTAATGGCTGTACTCGGAAGACTGATTCTAGGTCTTCCCACAGTGTATTTTAGTTCCATTAGAGCTGGAATCTATTGCATTCATCTTTGTATTCACAGACCTGTCTTGTAGACATTTCATAATAAGGGCTCAGTGGATGTTCGTTGGCTGGAACTAGTGTAGCAGGATGGGAAGACCTAGGATCATGATGGATAAAGCTATAAAATAATGTTGCATTTGTATTCTGCAAAACAGTGTAGCAAAAGCATCGCCCCAAAATGTATAGGCAGGTAGATTTTGGAAACAGCAGTAATATTGAAAATAAAGTAATTATCTTTCATATTTACTAGCAAGATATTAATGATGAAAAGTCTTTAAGTCATCTGAAATCTGAGTCAAAGGAGCCATTAAAGGATTCTGAATTTGATTCTTTGAAAACCTGCAATAAGAGCTTTGAAGAAGATCCAAAGTGGTCCAACCCAGAGCCAAAGGATCTGAAGGAAGAAAATGAGGTAGGTGAAGGAAAGGTAGTCTTTGACTATGTAATTAATATAATACCCTGAATTCATAAGTGAATAGGACTGCAGTAAACTTCCTTTAAACCCCATTGATTTTAATATTACAAATTCTTGGGCCAGGCGTGGTGGTTCACACCTGTAATCCCAGCACTTTGGGAGGCTGAGGTGGGCGGATCACTTGAGGTCAGGAGTTCGAGACCAGCGTGGTCAACATGATGAAACCTTGTCTCTACAAAATAAACCAAAAAAAATTAGCCAGCCATGGTGGCATGTGCCTGTAATCCCAGCTACTCACGAGGCTGAGGCATGAGAATCCTTGAACCCAGGAGGTGGAGGTGGCGGTGAGCTGATACCATGCCACTGCACTCCAGCCCAGGTGATAGAGTGAGACTCTGTCTCAAAAAAATAAAAAAAAATTGTTCATAGTAACCAAGACCAAAGTTAGAACAACATAACCTTGATCACAAAAAAAGATATCTGGCTTTGATGTGTTAATAATCTTGTGGCTTGCGTTGGTCTTCAAGAATTATACAATGATTAGAAACTATTCTTGGGAAATTATATTATGAAAAACCCATTGGGACAAATGTTTATACAACTTTTTTGGAGGATGTGTTTTTGTTTTAATCAAATGCTTACGTACCCAAAACTTAGGATCCCCCATGACCCCTTCCCCTACGTTTCCTATTTCCCAGAGCGTCCATGTTTCTCTCTTTTAGCTGCTTTTGGAATTTACTTCTGTTTGTTTCATTAAATAACATCCTCATGTTACTACTTCCTTATTTTTCAGTTTTAAGTATCTATGGATTTTCCATTATCAAAGATGAGGGTTTAGTTCTCTTTCCTCACCTTACCACCACGACATACAAACATGACCTTTTTGTCCCTTCCCCTTACCATCCTACTGATACAGTATATCAAACTTTTCATCAGATTACTATTTAATATTTACATTACAGTGACTACGTAAATGCTTTTCACAGCTTGGCCAAGTATTATAGTATACTATTACATCATTTTTTCCCTTGTATAACTTTTATTTCATATTAATATTTTTCTTTTATAATAAATTAACACATAATAAAATTGACTTTTTTGGTGTACTATTCTATCAACTTTAATAAATATGTAGATTTGTGTAACCAGCACTGCAGTTGGATGTAGAACAGCTCCATCATCTAAAGTAACTCCCTTGTGCTACTCCTTTGTAATCCGTCTTCCCACATCCCTAACCCCTAGCTACTGGTCTGGGGTATATTTTGTGTCACTCTAGTTTTATCTTTTCAGGACTGTTATGTAAGTAGAATCATACAGTCTGTAACCTTTGGAGACTGGCTTCTTTCATTCAATATAATTCTGTACCTTTGAGATTCATCCAAGCTCTCGTATGTAACAATAATATGTTCTTTTTGATTGCTGAATAGTATTTTATAGTATAAATATACCACAGTTTATATACCCATTCACCTATTGAAGGATATTTGGGTTGTTTCCAGTTTAGGGTATTTATGAATAGAGCTGCTATAAATATTCATGTACAGGTTTTTGTGTGAACATAAGCTTCATTTATCTAGAGTAAATACCCAGGAGTAAGGTTGCTGGATCATGTGATAAGTGTATGTCAAACTTTTTTCCAGAGTGGCTGTAGTATTTTGCATTTTCACCAATAATATATGAGTTCTGGTTGCTCCATTTTCTTGTCAGCACTTGACATGGTTAGTAATTTTCCTTTAGCCATTCTAATAGGTGTGTAGTAGTATCACAGCATGATTGTGAATTCTATTTCCTTAGTAACTAATGATGTTGAACATCTTTTCATGTGCTTAGTTGCCATCTATATGCAATTCTTGGTGAAATTCTATTGAAGTCTTTCCCTCATTTTTTGATTGGGTTGTTTTCTTACTCTTGAGTTTTGAGAGTTCTTTATATATTCAGGATACCAGTTCTTTGTCAAATAAGGTGATTTTCTCCCAGTTGTAGTTTGTCTTTTCATTCTCTTAATAGTGTCTTTCATACAGAAGTTTTTAATTTTGAGAAAACCTATCATACCAACTTGTTTTCTGTTATGGAAAGTGTTTCCAGTGTCAAGACATCTTGAGTTAATTTAACCTGAAATTTAGGCCAGGTTTCATTTTGTTACATGTGGATGTCCAATTGATCCAGCATCCTTTGTTGAGAAGGCTATCCTGTCTCCATTAAATTTCCTTTGAAGCCTTATCAAAAATCAGTTGTCCATATTTCTGTAAGTCTATTTCTAGACTCTGTATTCTTCTCTAGTGACTTATGTGTCTTCATCACTACCACATTGTCTTGATTACTGTAGCCTCATATAGTACCTCTTAAAATCTAGTCGTATGATTCCTATTTTATACTTTTTCAAAATTGTTATAAATCTTTTGGTTCCTTTTTCTTTACTTGTAAATTTTAGAATTAGCTTCTCTATGCTAGAGATTTTGATTGGAATTGTGTTATATAGATAATTTTGAGGTAAGTTAATACTTTAGTTCATGAGCATAGTGTATTTCCCTATTTATTTAGGTTTTCCTTTATTTCTTCAACAATGTTAGAATTTTTAGTATATACAATCTGTACATGCTCTGTTAGTTTTATACTTACCTATTTCATTTACTTTGAGAGCTATTATAAATATCTTCCCAGTTTTTGTATTTTAATTGCTAGTATATAGAAATTAGTTTTTAACTAGCTGGCCTCACTTATCAATTTTAGGGGGTGTTTTGTTGATTCCTATTGTGATTTTCTGTATCAGTAGTGTTGTCTGCAAATTAGGATTTGCAAATCGATGTCTGTTTTCATGAGATACTGGTCTGTAGCTTTCTTCTACTGTCTTTGCTTTTTGTACTAGGTAATTCTGGCCTCATAAAATGAATCTGGAAATGTTGACCCCTTTGCTATTTTCTGGTAAGGATTATGTAGAATTGTATTTCTTTTTATTTATTTTTTGTTTGTGTGGATCTTAATTTTCTTAGTTTTTTAATTGACAAGTAAAATTGTGTATATGATGTACAACATGTTTCAATATATACATGTTTCAGCATACATTATAGCATGTATGAGTCAAGCTATTTAGCATATGTATTACCTCACATATTTGTTATTTTTGGGGGGTGAAAACAGTTTTTAAAAATCTCTTCTGGCAATTTTTAAGTATACAATATATCTCCATTAACTGAACTTACCAAGATGTATAGCAGATCTCTTGAACTTATTCCTCCTGTCTACTGAAATTTTGTGTCCTTTGACCAACATCTGCCCAATTCCTCCACCTCCTACCCTTTGGTAACTGCTATTTTATTCTGCTTTTTCAGATTCCACGTTTAAGTGAGATGGTGTGTGACATTGGTCTTTCTGTGTCTGGCTTCTTTCATATAACATAATGTCCTCGTTCATCCATTTTGTCACAAATTACAAGATTTCCTTCTTTTTAAAGGCTGACTAGTATTACATTGTGTATATATACCACGTTTTGTTTATTGATGTATACTTTGTACAGAGTGATACTGTCCTAATAAAATGAGTTGGAAGTATTCGCTCATCTGTTTTCTGAAAAAGATTACATAAATACAGGTTCTTTTTCAGGGAGAGAAGTTAATTTTTAAAATGTTTGGTATTACCTTATAAAACCATCTGGTCCTGGAGACTTTTTCCAGAAGAATTTAAATTACAAAGTCAATTGCTTTAATAGATACAGGATTATTCAAATCAACTATCTTAGCTTAGTCTTGGTATTTTGTGTTTTTTGAGGAAGTGACTCATTTAAGTTATAAAATGAGGAATTGGTTCACTTCATCTAAGTTGTCAACTATAAGTATAACATTGTTTATAGTATCCTCTTATTAACTTTTTGTTATCTGCAGGGTCTCCAGTGATAATCTCCTGTTACATTCCTGATACTGGCAATTTGTCTTCTCCCCTTCTTGTTAGTCTTACTAGAAATTTATCCATTTTAATGAACTTCCCATTCCCGGAGAATAAGCTTTTGTGTCATTGGTTTTATCTGTTGTTTTTCTGTTTTCAAGTTCATTGATTTCTTTATTTTCTTTGGGATTATTTTTGCTTGCTTTTTCTGTTTTTTAAGATGAAATTTTACTTTAATGAACATTGTATTTTCATTTTCATTCAGTTCAAATATTTTATAACTTATTTTGAGATATTATCTTTGACCCATGAATTATTTGGAAGTGTATTGTTTAATTTCCAGGTGTTTGGAAATTTTCATGTTAACTTTCTGTTACTTATTTTCAGTTTAATACGGCCTTGGAACAAACTTTGTATGATTTCGGTTCTTTAAGTTTGTTAAGGTTTGTTTTGTCAACACAGGATATGTCTAGCTTGGTAAATGCCCGTGTGCCTTTGAAAAAAAATATATTCTGTTGTTGGGGGGAGTATTCTATAAATGTCAGAGCCATTTGATTGGTGGTATTGCTGAGTTCTTCTGATACTTGCTGTCTACCAATTTTGTTGATTACTGAGAAGAACGCTGAAGTCTCTAACTATAATCTTGGATTTTGTATATTTCTCCTTTCATTCTGTCAGTTTTTTTTCTTGTGCATGTTGAAGCTCTATTGTTAGGTGTTATCCATTTAGGATTCTTACATGTCTTAGTGAATTGACCCTTTTATCATTATGATATGTCTTTATTCACAATTACTTTTTTTGAACTGCAGTCTACATAATCTGATATCAGTATAGCTATTCCAGCTTTTGTGCATGCACATGCGCGCGCGTGTGTGTGTGTCTATATGTGTGTGTGTGTGTGTGTGTGTTTGCCTAGTATACTTTTTTCCATCCCTTTACTTTTTTGGAGGGGGAGGGATGGGCAGAGCTAGGTGAGGTTTTATTTTGGACCAAAAAAAAAAAAAAACCAAAACCACAATTGTTTTGCAGCTGGAGGCATAGACAAGGGGGGCCCCCAGGCAGTAAACTCCCCTGTGGGTGGGGTGAGGGTTAGAGCTGAGCCTTAGGTGGGTCTTCTTTTCTCCATGTTCCCCTGCACTGGGGCCTCCCTCTCTGGCTCTGGGGCAGCCTCAGGAGGGGCAGGCTGGGAGGGACTGCCACAGCTCTTCACTTGGGCAGGACGTTGGAGGACTCCAACACCAGCTTCCCATCGCTGGTCTCAATCTTCTTCACAACCATGGCCCTGGTGGTGCTGGTGTGGCTGAAGGAGCTGGAGCCCAGGCCATAGCTGAGGCCAGGGCTTGTGAGGGCCCGCATAGGCGGAACTCAGACCACCTGCATAGCTGCTAGTGGTCTTTGTATGGATACTCATGTTCTGCATCCCAGACTCCAGCTGGCTCTCCTTGCCCTTCAGCAGCTTCCTGTAAGTGGCAATCTCGATGTCCAGGGCCAGTTTGACGTTCATCAGCTCCTGGTATGCAGCTGCTGCGTCATGTCCTGCTTGGCCTGCTGCAGGGCGGCCTCCAATTGGGACAGCTTGGCATTGATATCCTTAATGACCAGCTCCCCGTGCTGCTTGTTATCTGTCATGGCGGCCTCCAGGGAAGCCCTCTGGCCTTTGAGGTCCTCAATCTCAGCCTGGAGCTGGCTGATGTTCCAGTTCATCCCAGAGATCTCAGTCTTTGTACGCTGCAGGTCATCCCCATGCTTCCCAGCCAGTGTCTGCAGCTCCTCATACTTGATCTGGTATGTGCTCTCAGCCTCAGCCTGGCTGCTGTTGGCGATCTCCTCATACTGTGCCTTGGCCTCAGCAATGTTGCTGTCCATGTTGGGGGAGCGGCTGTTGTCCATGGACAGCACCACAGACGTGTCCGGGATCTGGGACTGCAGCTCCCGCATCTCCTCTTCATACAGCTGCCTGAGGAAGTTGATGTCATCAGTCCGCCCTTCTAGGCAAGACTCCAGCTCCACCTTGTTTGTGTAAGCTTCATCACATCCTTCTTGATGAAGACAAATTCATTCTCCATCTCTGTACGTTTACTGATCTTATCCTCCTACTTGTTCTTGAAGTCCTCCACCAGCCCCTGTATGTTGCCAGGCTCCACCTCCGCTTCAGCTTCTCCTGGCCCAGTCTCCAGTTGCCGCCTAAGGTTGTTGATGTAGCTGTCAAACAGGTTGTCCGTGTTGCTCCCAGCCGTCTTCTGCTGATGCAGGACGCTCTGCTTGGTCTCCAGCATCTTGTTCTGCTGCTCCAGGACCCTTACCTTATCAATGAAGGAGGCAAACTTGTTGTTGAGGGTCTTGATCTGCTCCTTCTCCTGGGTGCACATGGCCTGGATGTTGGGGTCTACCTCCAGGTTAAGGGGACTCAGCAGGCCTCTGGTTGGCCATGATGGTGGTGATGCCTCCCATGCCACTGATCCCACCATAACCTGCACCCAGGCCACCCCAGAAGCTGCTGCTGCCCACTTGGGAGAGGCTCAAGGAGCTGATGCGGGCACCGGGCCCACTTGTGTAGGAAGGCCTGGGTATCAAAGTGGTCACTTTGTAGGATTTCTGGGTCACCTTGATAGATATGGTGGAGGCAAGAGTGGAGGCAGGTGGGCTGAAGCAGATGGAGATTCCAGAAGGACCAGAGAAGCTGCTGCTTTCATCCTTTTACTTCTAAGCTGTATCATTGTATTTGAAATTCCTTGAGACAGCATATTGTTTGTTTGTTTACTTTATTTATTGAGACAGAGTTTTACTCCTGTTGCCCAGATTGAAGTGCAGTGCTGCGATCTTGGCTAACCACAACCTCTGCCCCTGGGTTCAAGCAATTCTTTTGCCTCAGCCTCCTGAATAGCTGAGATTACAGGCATGTGCCACCACACCTGGCTAATTTTGTATTTTGAATAGAGGCGGGGTTTCTCTATTTTGGTCAGGCTGGTGTCAAACTCCTGACCTCAGGTGATTCACCTGCCTCGGCCTCCCAAAGTGCTGGGATTACAGGCATGAGCCACCACACCCAGCCTAGTTCGATTATTTTTTAATCCACTCTGACAATCTGAATTTTAATTAGTATATTTGGACCATTTATGTTAATTTGGTTGTATATATGTTTTTATTTTAGATCTGCCAGTTTATTTTTCTTTTTGTTCCCTGATTTTCATTCATCTGCTTCCTCTTGCCTTCTCTTAGGTTATTTGAACATTTTTTAGTATTCCACTTTACTATGTTTTTTATTATATTTGTTTGTATAGTGTTTTTAGTGGTTACTCTAGGAATTACAATTGTCAATCTTGACTTTTACCACTTTGGTATGTCAGTGTCTTGCCATACTATTTAAGTCTTTTACCCATTCCTTCTTCCTTTCTGCCATCTTTATCTTATATATTACGCCTTTGACAATTTATATGGATTAATCATTGACAATTTAGGATGTTACAGTTTTTGCTTTCCATCTTCAAAAACATTCTTTAAAAGTTCAAGAGGAGAATATTGTATATATCCAGATATTCATCATTTCTGTTGATTTTTTCCTGATGTTCCAGGTTTCCTGTTGATATCATCTCCTTTCTGTCCAAAGAGCTTCCTTCAACATTTATTTTAGAGTAGATTTGTTGACCATGAGCTCTGTTTTCTTTATTGAGAATGTATTTATTATATCATTATTGAAGGACATTTTGACTGTACATAGAAACCTGGGTTGCCAGATGTTCTCCATTTAGCACTTTAACAGTTTTCTTCTTCTTCTCTCTGGCCTTCATTGTTTCTGATGGAAAATCCACAGTAACTGAAGTTCTTCTTCCTTTATTTTAAGTAATGTTTTATTTTTCTTTGGCTGCATTCAAGATAGTTTGTCTTTAGTTTTCAGCAACTTGAGTAGATTCTGTCGCATGGATTTCTTTAGGTTTATCCAGTTTGGGTTTTGTTGAACTTCTTGAATCTGTAGATGTATGTCTTTCACCAAATGGTGGATATTTTTCAGCCATATTTCTTCAAATTATTTTTCTGCATTATGCTCTTTATGTTCTCCTTGTGAGACTCTGATGACACAAATGTTAAATCTTTCGGTATTATGCCACAGTCCCTGAGGCTCTGTTACGGATTTTTTGGTTGTTTTTGTTTTCCATCTTCTTTTCTCTTTTGTTTAGATTTGGTAATTTCTATGGATCTATCTTCAGTTCATGCATTCTTTCATTTCTGTTCTGCTGTCCAAAAGAGGGCCAGGGATCTCATTATTCATTATAAAAACCTTCATTTCATTCCTTAATAACTTTTTATTATGCTTGTTCCATCCTCAGTTTTACCATCCAGAATATTTCTGGTCTTCTGGCAGATAGGGGAGATGTAGTTGCCCGAGTCCTTGGAACAGGGGAGAGTATCTGGAGATCTAAGTCCTACTTACACAGACTTTCAGCCAGTGCACTTGTTTTCTTTCCCATTTTACTCCCTCAATTCCAAAAACCTTGTAGTATATATTTATGAATTTTTAAAGTATATATGGTATAGATTTGGGTTGCTTCTCAATTTTTTCACCACAAGCTCAGGATTCCACCTTCTCAGGACTGCTTAATCAGTTGTCACTTGTCTGCTTTCCTTTTCCCAGAAAGTAGATTGTGCTTTCTCCTCTTCTGTTCTCTTTGACTCTAAAGATTATATCTTAAATCTCTATTGTTATTTCAGTGGCATTGCAGGAGGGAAAGTAGTAAATTGTGTATTCAAACTGTCATCTTTACCTGGAGTCAGGAAAAAACTATAAAACCTAAATTTTAAAATGTGCTCATATAGGAACTGTAAATGATAATTTTTCTTTGTCTTCTGTTACATGTTAGGATGAGATCCCCACTGGAATGCCATGCCTGGAGTCAGTGACCATAGGTGATGATATTTGGGATGAGAACTGGTTACCTGTGCAGGCTAAGATGGGAAAAAGAGGTGATGTTGCCTCCCGTCTATTTACTGCAAGCCTTGGTGGAAAGAATCAGTATTCATCATGTAAAGAAATGCCGCAGAAGGTTAGATCCTTGGAATAATAGAAAGCATATCAGGCCAGGCACTACCTCTCAAGCCTGTAATTCTAGCACTTTGGGAGGCCAAGGCAGGTGGTTCACTTGAGCTCAGGAGTTGATGACCAGCCTGGGCAACATGGTGAGACCCTGTCTCTACTAAAAATAGCCAGGCGTGGTGGTGTGCACCTGTGTTCCCAGCTACTTGGGAGGTTGAGGTGGGAGGATCAGTTCTTGAGCCTGGGAACTGGAGGTTGCAATGAGCAAAGATCATCCCACTACACTCCATGAGCTTGAGTAACAGAGCAAGACCCGTTCTCAAAAAAAAAAAAAAAAAAAAAAAAAAAAAAAGCAATCAGTACTGGTTTAATTTTCTAGGTCTCAAGAAAGCTGTCTGTTCTGGAATTCAAAAGGACTTATCAGGCCATATTCAAAAGAATACATGATTTAAAAAAATGGTAGTGGTATGTAGGGGGACAGAGGATTCATCATGGGACAATACACCATAGGCCTATTTTTGCATATTAATCATTGTGATTTTTGTTTTATCAGCCCCCAGTCAAGGCCCTTAGGATCTGTGAATAAAGAAACCATTTTCTCTAATTTTACTATTGTTGCTTTGGCATTGTAATACAACCTCTGGATTTCTGGAGTCAGCATATTTGCTAATAGGCCTAACTATATGTATTTAAAATATATTTCCCACTGGCTGTAAGAAGAAATATCTGAAGTTTTTCTCCTTCATGTTTGTGCTGTTTAAATACTAGATGATCATGAAAAAAATTTAGCCATGAAAAAGATATTAAAGAAAAGACTACAAAACAGTTGTGTTTATTTTGGAGATCCATGTGTTCAGAGTTCAAGATACTGGGTATGGACCAATAAAACAAGGAGTAAAGTCACACTGATAGAGAAAGTTAATAAATACCTTTTTGTTGAATATGCATTGCTTTCTTGCGTTGATCTTGCCCAAGTTACCCTCTTTTTGGATCATGTGGCACTTTACCTCAGTCTATTGTTGCCATTTTTTCATTATAGGATTGGTGTTTTTCTACACCCAAAGATACATGGGATGATTCTTGGCAGCCTTCAGGCCTTGTAAATGGAACAAAAGTAGTTCATAAACCAGAAGGACTGGATGCTCAAGAAAAAAATACTGTCACAAACAAGATTCAAAAGGTAAATGTCTAATGCAGATTATTGGGGCAGGTTTGCATAAGGAAATCCTTTCATTTTTAGAAAGCAAAATTGTCTCAATTTACATATTTTTATATTCCCTGCTCTTAACAGGTTGCTGTAGCTGTTGTTGTTAGATTTGAGTTTTGGAGCTTTGTACTAGAGTTATGAGTGGATTTGCACCCCAGAATACTTGTGGTTAATGACCCCTCTCCTAGCAGTTGTAGAATTACATAAAATGTATGTTGATTTTTAAATGAATTTTAACATAATTCCTTATTGCTTCAGAAGAAAATCCTGAGCCTAGAATTTAAAAAAAAGATTAAACCTCGTAGAAAATTGGGATTTTTCTATAACTTAGTCATAATTGTAAGCTCTTTATCTGTCACATAATCTAGATTAATTTCTTCTTTCTCATTGCTTTGGCAGAAAGCAGTAATCCTGGCATAGAATCTGTTTCAGTGTTTCTTGAATATATTACAAGCATCCTGAAAACAGCAGGGCAGTTTGTGTGAATCATGAAATTTGGCTGCTAGGCCTCTTTAGTTTGGTGTGTTACATTAAAGAGTGTAAGTTTAGAAGACTTGTTGAAAACCAGATCTAGGGAAGATGAACCTTCTAAGTGACACATTTCCTTCAGACCGTGGTTACTTTGTATGACAGCAATAATAAAGTCATTCTGTATTTCATAGAATGGTCTCCTCCAGAAATGTAGCTTACTTAATAGCATGAATTTAATTTTAGGATAAAGTAGGCTTTTATATTTTGTTTCTCATGTAGTTTTTTTTTTTTTTAAAAAAAAACAGCTTTATTGAAAGATAATTGATATACCATTATAATTCACTATTTAAAGTGCACAATTCAACATTTTTTTTGGATACACAGCTAGCTATGCAGCTATCACTACAGTCTATTTTAGAATATTTTCATCACCCTTTCAAAAAAAAAAAAAAAAAACCACCCATGCCCATTAGCAGTCATACTCCTTCCCCCTCCTCTCACAGCCTTAGGCAGCTACTTACTAATCTGCTTTCTGTCTCTACATTGTTTTCTGTTAAATGGCACACAGTATGTGGTTTTTTTTGGTGTGCAATTGTCTTCTTTCACCTAGCATTAATAATGTCTTCAAAATTCATCCTTGTTATAGCATGAACCAGTACTTCATTCCTTTTTATGGCTGAATAATATTCCCTTCTATGATATACCATGTCTTATTTATCCATTCATCAGTTGGTAGGAATTTGGGCTGCTTTCACATTTTGGCTATTATGCTGCTGAGAATGTTCAAGTACAAGGTTTTGTGTGAACACGTTTTAGTTCTTAGAGATATAACTTGAGGAGTGGAGTTTCTGGATCATATGGTAATTCTACTTTTAACATTTTGTGGAACTGGCATACTGTTTTTCAAAGTGACTAAACCATTTTATATTCCCCCCAGCAGTGTATGAGGGTTCTGGTTCTCCATACTTCACCAATGCTTATTACCTCTCCTTTTGATTTCGGCCATGTTAGTGGATATGAACAGTGTCTCATGATGGTTTTTATTTCCGTATCTCTGATTGCTAATGATGTTGGGTGTCTTTTTGTTTGCTTACTGGTGATGTGTCTTCTCTGACAAGATATTCAGATCCTTTGCCCATTTTAAAAGTAGGTTGTCTCCTGTTACTCAGATGTAATAAGAAAGTACAAGTCTCTTACCAGATATATTTTCAAAATTTTCTACTATTCTGGCTTTTTTTTTTTTTTTCACTTAATGGTGCCCGTTGCAGCACAAAAGTTTTTTTGTTTGTTTGTTTGTTTTTAAATAAGATCCAATAGATTTTTTGGTTGCTTGAGCTCTTGGTATCCCCTAATAAGCCATTGCCTGACCCAGGGTTACAAAGATTTACACCTGTGTTTTCACCTAAGCATTTTATAGTTTTAGCTCTTAAATTTAGGTCCTTGAACCATTTTGAGTTAATTTTTTATGGTGTGAGATAGAGTCCAACTTTTTGTATGTGGACATTCAGCTGTACCAGCACTAGTTGTTGAAAGGATGAGTCTATAAATAGTCTTGGCTTCCTTATTGAAAATCAGCTGCCATAAATGATTGGGTTTATTTCTGGACTCTCAACTCTATTGTCTGTATGTCTGTTCCTCTACCGGTGTCACATTGTCTTGATTACTCTAGGTAATTAGTAAGTTTTAAAATCAGGTAATCTGAGCCCTCAAACTTTCTGTCATGTAGTTTTATACTATCATTTATATCCCATGAAGAGAATTTACCAAGGTAAAATCTTTACTGTATCATGAACTTCTTAAGGTATTCTTAAGGTACATTTCTTCAGAAAGTTTTCATTTTCCACCCCTTTTTCTACTCCTATTCTAAGGTGCCCCGTATTTACCATGCAGGTTGAATATCCTTTATCCAAAAGACGGGACTGGAAGTTGCTTAGGATACAGTCCTCTCCTGCTGTCTGTATCTTCATCCTCTTTCTACTGGCACATTCTCATAAGCATTTAAACATGTTTATGTACCTTCCATCTAAACAAAATTTAAACATTTAAAAAATTTTTGATCCCACAGTCCTTTCTAGCTACCACACTTGTTTTTCATCCCCTACGTAGACAAACAGGTTTTGCCTTTGAAAATTATAAAAGTACCACATTTGCAGGATTTTAAAATTCAAGTAGTTCCACAAGTTACAGAAATAAGATACCCTTGCCTCTTCTAATCCAACTCCACCATAAGCAGTTTCTTGTGGATCCTTCCTAGAAACTAAACACATGCATGAGAACATAATACACATACCATTCAGCACCTTTCCCTATTCGTACTTAGAAACCTACCTCAGTGTTTTAACTCCTGCAGAGTATGGATATGCCGTAACTGATTTAAATAGTTCTGATGAATATCTGTTTCTAAGATTCTGTGACTGTAAACAATACTGCAGTGATTATCCTTCAAGTTACCATCTATTCTTATGTTGCTAAATAGGTGGACATGTTTTAACCTTACAGTACCTGATTGCTCAGCACTATTTGAAATTAACCTTGCATTCCTTCTTGAAAGCATAATCTTCCTTTGGCTTTTGTGATGCCATGAACTTTTTTCCTCCTACCTCCTGACGTAATTTCTAGGTTTGCTCCCTGTGGTGTCTCCCAGAGTTCTGCCCTATGCTGTTTTCTTACTCCTTGCTATGTTTTCTTTTATCTTAGTATGTAACTAGATAAACATGGTAACACTATGTTTAACATTTTGAGGAACTACCAGGCTTCTTTCCAGAGCAGCGGTGCTATTTTACATTCATCCCAGCAATTTAAGAGTACTCCAGTTTGTCCATGTCAGCACTTGGTGTTCTTGCTAACAATTGTAATTATCTTTTATTATAGCCATTGTAGTAGATGTGAGGTGAGTTGGGGACTTTGTTCATATTTCATAAATTATGAACGTGTTTTTGAGACTAACCTGTAGTTGCATCATGGTATATTTCCAAACAGTTGTGAGGGAGTCAGTCATTTGCAACTACAGAAGAATGAATCTGGTAGAGCAGTGCTTCTCAAACTATAATGTGCATACAGGTCACCTGGGAATCTTGTTAAAGTGCAGATTCTTACCCAGCATATCTGGGGTAGGAACTAAAGCTCTTCATGTCTAGCAAGCTTCCAAATAATGCTGATGCTGCTGATGAGTGAATACCACTTTTGAGTAGTAAGGCTGTTTATTACTGTTAGAAGGGAAAGCCTTTTTTTTTTTTAAATTAATGGCTTAAATTGACTACACATACTTGATTTCAAATGTCATACAAATTTAGAGTAAAATTCAGAGTAAAAGCTATCAGCATGCATCTTAAATACGTGTCAGCAGTGCATCTTTCTTAAATGACATTTGTCAAGAAAGAAGATACAGCTTTTTAAAAATGTTTCTGTATGTTATCTATTAAATAGCTGAACATAGGCAGTAGGGCATAATGTAAAAAGCACTGGCTTGGGAGTGCTATAATCAAGGGCCTAGTTTTGACCACTGACTAGCAAATTGAAACAAATTACCTTTTATGCCCTGAGTTTGCTCACTTGCAAAGACTGATTTGAACTAGTAATCTCCCCAGCTTAAAAAATTTATGAGATTAATAAATATTGATTTACCTAATTATTATTGCTGCTTTATTGAAAGAATTCACTGATTCTTACCCTCATTTTAAATGATGATAAAGGGTAGCTCTTGTATACATGTGAATTGCATAAGCTACGCAAAAACTTGAGTCTAGGTCTTTGGTTTCCTGAAATAACATATTGTATGGCCCAGTATAGCTATCTGGAGTTTTAGAATTGTTTTTTCAACCAAAAAAGGTTATTCACACAGGTATTTGTATATTATATAATTATATAAGCCACATTCATGCCAGCCATCTTTGAAAGTAAGCTGCTATAGATTTTTGCCCCAGAAGTAACATTTGCTGATATTAAATGTGTGTCGCATATGAGCCAGAAAAACAAGCCTACATCTGTTTGTACAATTATTGTTTCAGTTTGTTCTAGGCAGATCACAGACTCTAAACCACTTAGTTCAGTTTGTCCTAGCTTAGTCTGATGGGGTCCTCTTTACTCGTGTCAGTGCCAGTTGACATCACCAAAGTTCAGTGCTAGTAAATGGCCATAGAGTACACGTACTTCAGCAATGAGTATATGGTAGGAGATGGGGTCTAATTCATAATGGTTAAAATTTGGCACTCCATTCACTTAAGTTCAGTCTGAGTGTGGAAGTTCATCTTTTTTCCCCAAACTCTGGCTTTTTTGGCCCTTCTGAGGAACACGCAGCTCTTGCCTCCTTTCATGGCTAGCTGCACACACACAGGTCCCCTGATGGAGGACTCAGAGGCCCTTAGGGTCACGGATCCTGTCTGACTGGGAGGTGGCGTGGTAGAGCACAGAGAGCACAGACTGGCCTGAGTTCAAATCTACACCCTGCCATTTACTGATGGACGTTGGATAACTTAACCACTCTGTAAAAGCATTATGCTGAGTGAAGACGACACAGTAGCACCTACCTAGGACACTTGTTCTGATGTTCAAGTGAAGAAACACATGCAGATAACCTAGCACTGTGCCTGACCCAGAGTGCTTGGTGAGCATCACTTCCCTCATGCCCTGCCCCTCTTTCCCAACCTTTGTATGGTAGCACTGTATGCCATGGTTGCTTATGGGATGTGTTCCGTAAATGTTTTTTTGAATTTATGTTCATTAAGATAGAGGAGGACTTGCTTTTTCTAGAGAGTATATAGGTTCTTGAAAGTGGATAGTTTCATTTTATGATACGGAAATACTTGTATTTTGCTTTTAAGTAAGGAAATAGGGCTTAATTCTTATACTAACATTTGTTTTTCATACTTTTGCCCCTTTTGTTCCCATTCTGCAGCAACTAGACTTAAATGGTTCTTCAGATTCTTCCACACTGCCCAAATTGGAAGAATGCTGTACCTCTCTTACCCTGTCAGAGCAGTCAGCATACGGGAGCCAGTCTGAACTCAGCAACAGTCAGACTCAGCTGAAGCAAACTCAGCCTTCCACAGCAGTATCCAGTTCAACTCCCGGAGCGGATGATTCTGCAGAACAGCCCTCTGGTTTTGGTAGGTTTGTGTGTACTTGTGCATGCTCTCAGTTGAGAAACACGATGGTTTGCCATGTTCTAAAAATCTTCATTTATCTCTTTCAAAATATATCTTGAAAGATGACGGACCTTAGCATCTGTGTTTAGTCCTTGTTTTATGTTTGGGCTCAATTGTTCCTTGAACTTTGCCACTCTTCTTTTTTTCTGCACTTTTTTTTTGGAGGGAGTCCCACTTATATAGAGTAAAATTTGCTGGTTTTCAAGTATATAGTTCTTTGAGTTTTGACAAATGTATGGTCTTGTAGTCACAGCCACAATCGTGATAACATTTCCATCAGCCTGAAAGTTTCCTTGTGCCCCTTGGCAGTCAGTCCCATTGCCTACTTGCTGGCCTCTGGCATGTTACTTTCCCTTTTCTAGAATTTCGTATAAATGGAATCATGTAGTTTTTATGTCTGGCTTCTTTCACTTACCATAATATTTTAGAGTTTCATTTATGTTGTGCCAGTATCAAAAATTTGTTCCTATTTGCCGACTAGTATTCAGTTACATAGATATACCACAATTTACCTGTTTACCAGTTAATGGTCAAATTCTGGAAGCAACTTAGGTGTCCATTATCAATAAAGTTGCTATGAACGTTTACACACAGCTCTTTTTGTAGATACATGTTTTTATTTCTATTGAATATATACATAGGAGACTAGGCACAGTGGCTCACTCCTGTAATCCCAGCACTTTGGGAGGCCGAGGCAGGTGGACCATGAGGTCAGGAGATCAGAACCAGCCTGGCCAAGAGGGTGAAACCCCACCTCTACTAAAAATACAAAAATTAGCTGGGCATGGTGGCAGGAGCCTGTAATCCCAGCTATTTGGGAGGCTGAGGCAGGAGAATTTGAAGAGAATTCTCATCTTAACAATATTAAATCTATACACATACTATATTTTTTGTTTTGCAACAAAGAATTGGAACGTAAGTTGTTCACTTATACTGTACTTCTTATGTACGTATAATTTTCATTAACCATTTTGTAAAAATCCTTAGAATAAATTACATGCTTTAAAAAATTTTTATAATTTTTTTACTTCAATAGGTTTTTGGGGAACAGGTGGTGTTTGGTTACTTGAGTAAGTTCTTTAGTGGTGATTTCTGAGATTCTGGTGTGTCCATCACCTGAGCAGTGTACACTGTACCCAATGTGTAGTCTTTGAGCCCTCACTTCCCACCCTTTCCGCTGAGACCCCAAAGTCTAATGTATCATTTTTAATGCCTTTGCATCCTCATAGCTTAGCTCCCACATGTGACTGAGAACATATGATGATTGGTTTTCCATTCCTGAATTACTTCACTTAGAATAATAGTCTCCAGTTTCATCCAGGTTGCTGTGTATGCCATTATTTCGTCCCTTTTTATGGCTGAGTAGTATTCCATGGTGTGTGTGTGTGTGTGTGTGTGTGTGTGTGTACATATATGTATATATACACATATATATGTTTATATACACACAAACACAACACACACCATGGAATACTATACATAAACATACACATATATATGTTTATATATACACACACACATATATATGTTTATATATACACACACACCCCCCCCAGACACACACCACATTTTCTGTATTCACTCATTGATTGGCATCTGAGCTGGTTCCATGTTTTTACCATTACAAATTGTGCTATAAACACATGTATGCAAGTATCTTTTTCATGTAATGACTTCTTTTCCTCTAGGTAGATACCTGTTAATGGGATTGCCGGATCAAATGGTAAATCTTCCTTCTTTAAGGGCTCTCCACACTGTTTTCCATAGTGGTTATAAAAGTTTACATTCTCACCAGTAGCATAAACATGTTCCCTTTCTACCGCATCCACACCATCATCTATTATTTTTTTGATTACGGCCATTCTTGCAGAAGTGAGGTGGTATCACATTGTGGTTTTAATTTCCATTTCCCTGATAATTAGCGATATTGAGCATTTTTCCATATACTTGTTGACCATTTTTATATCTTTTTTTTTTTTTTTTTTTTTTTTGAGATGGAGTCTTGCTCTGTCATCCATGCTGGAGTGCAGTGGCTCGATCTCAGCTCACTGCATGCAACCTCCACCTTCTGAGTTCAAGCAATTCTCCTGCCTCAGCTTCCCGAGTAGCTGGGATTACAGGTGCACACCATGATGCCTGGCTAATTTTTATATTTTTAGTAGAGACAGGGTTTCATCATGTTGGTCAGGCTGGTCTCGAACTTTTGACCTCTGTGGGTTGTCTTGTTAACTCTGCTAATTATTTCTTTTGCTGTATGAGGCTAGGTAGTTTTTTTCTTTTTTAGTGGTTGCTTTAGGGTTTGTAGCATATATCCTTAAATTGTCTCCTCCAGATAATACTATATCACTTCAAATATAACATTAAAAGTTTTCCCTTTTCCTGGGCCTGCCTTTTAGCTATTGTTGTTATATATTTTACTTTAATATGTTGTAAACCCCACAATCCAATTCTTGTATTAGATTTCAAAAATAATCCAATTTTTGTTATTTTTGCTTTCTAGTCAATTATCTTTTAAAGAAATTAAAAATGAGAAGTCTTTTATGTTTACTCACATATTTTCCATTCCAGTGTTCTTCATTCCAATGTATAAATTGGGATTCAGCAAACTTTTTCTGTAAAGAGCCAACAGAAAAAATCTTTTCAGCTTTGTAGGCCATATGATCTATGGCAGTTATTCAACTCTGCTGTTACAGCATGAAAACAGCCATAGATAATAGGTAAATAAATAAGAATAGCTGTGTTCTAATTAAAATTTATTTATAACATTAGGTGGATTTGGTCCACAGGGCCCCAAAAAAAATTAATTTTTTTTTTAACTGCAGTTACATATGTGGTAGGCCATTTTTTACTCTGTCTTTGCTGTGTCTGATTTTAGTTCGTTTCTACTACTGTGTCTCCAAGTTACTAGTCATCTTGTTCAATTTCTAATTCAGTGTGTCCGTTCTTCCTCCCTGCCTGCCTGCCAGCCTTCTGTCCATCCATCCCACTCTGTCTAGCCCATGCTGGAGTACAGTGGCACAATCTCGGCTCACTGCAGCCTCCGCCTCCCAGGTTCACACGATTCTCCCACCTCGGCCTCCTGAGTACCTGAGATTACAGGCATGTGCCACTACGTCCCCCTGATTTTTAAAATTTTTGGTAGAGACGGGGTTTCACCACGTTGGCCAGGCTGGTCTCGAACTCTTGACCTCAGGTGATCCTCCCGCCTCTGCTTCCCAATGTGCTGGTATTACAGGCATGAGCCACAGCAATTGGCCCAGTGTGTTTTTCTTCTCTAGAGGTTTGATTTGGGTCTTATTTATATCTTCCATTTTTCTCCACATTATAGTCATGTTTTCCTTTCTATCGTCTTGAATAGAGTGCCTTTTAAACAGCTGTTTTAATACCCTTGTCGTGTGATTCTATCATATATGTAACTTTTGAATTCTATCATCTGTCATTTCTGAATCTGTTTATATTGATTTTTTTTTTCTCCTGATTACAGGTCATATACATTCTTTGCATCTGGTAATTTTTTATTGAATGCCAGACACTGTGAATTTTACATTATTGGCTTAATTTATTTTTTAAAATTATACTTAAGTTCTGGGATACATGTGCAGAACATGCAGATTTGTTACATAGGTATGCATATGCCATGGTGGTTTGCTGCATCCATCAAGCTGTCATCTACAGTAGGTTTTTCTCCTAATGCTACCCCTCCCCTGGCCACTCACTTCCCTCCTATCCCTTTCCTTCCTCCCCACCCACCGACAGGCCCCAGTGTGTGATGTTTCCCTCCCCATGCCCATAGGTTCTCAGTGTTCATCTCCCCTTATGAGTGACAACATGCGGTGCTTGGTTTTCTGTTCCTTTTTAGTTTGCTGAGAATAATGGTTTTCAGCTTCATCCATGTCCCTGCAAAGGACATGAACTCATTATTTTTTATGGCTGCATAATATTCTGTGGTGTATATGTGTGTTGGGTTAATTTCTTCCCTTTCTGCCTTTCTTCCTGTCTGTCTTTTTTGGGGTGGGGAGATGCAGCTAAATTCCCCTCCCCCCAATTTTTTTCTTTCAGTGTTTCTGTTGGATTTATTAGTCTGGTCTGGAAAAGTTTGTGGTCCAGGTCTGGTTTGGCCCTGCTATTTAAGCAATACCTAATACCCTCCGAGATTATTGATGGACTTGATGTTGCATGTGTTAGGATGTCTTTCCACTGTGGCTGGCGAGAACACAAACCATTGTGCCCTAATGTTAAGATCTAATGATTATTCCCTAATGTAAGATCTAATGATTATTCTGCCTGCTCCTTTCTGGTAGTTTTTCCCTGGCCATGGTAGTTTGCTCACACACACAGGAGTCAGATGACTATTCAGTCCAGGACTCAAGGAGATCTCTTAGCAGATCCTCAGTTTCTTCTCTCTCTCTCTGCAGCTGCCTCCTCTCTGGTACTTTATTTCCATAAATTCTAGACACCTGGCCTTTCCAAATTCTGAACTCTGTTTTCTTAACTCAGACTACCTGGTTCAGTCTGGATTCCTCCTCCTCATACTACAGCCTGAAAGGTCTTTTTAGGCAGTGAGCTAAAGCACTAATAGTTTTCCTTCTCTCAGGGGTTACTGTTCTGGGATGCTTGTTCAATGTCTGAAAGCTTTTGTTTCATTCGTTTTGTCTAGTTTTCTAGTTGTGTAAGGCAAGAGAGTAGATAATCTTGTTGAATAACACCATGACTGAAAGCAGAAATTTTGCTTCTCTTAAATTCCTTGGTCATGTGTACCTGCTTGTCATACCTTTTAATATCCAAGCTCACCTAAGACTTCGTGTGAAATCACATTATTTAAATAAAAATAATCATTCCTTTTCCTCTCTAGTAGACACTGTAGTTTTACAAAGTTTCCCTTTTTGGAATACATTGTCAAATCTTTCTTGAACATAATTCATTACAAAAGTATAGAACATACACCACGTGTTACTCTGCTAGATGCTAAAGATGCAAAGATTAATAAAATAATGAATTATGCCCGTTTGTTTGAATTTTTGAAATCTGTGTTTTTTAAGATCTAGAACAGTGCTATTCAAAATGTAGTCTACATACTGGTGCCAATTTGAAGGGTTTGCAGGGGTGGACCATGCTATAAGGAGTTTGTTCCAGAATATTCAGTCAGCTACATTGCTGAACACATTGCGTAGCTCACCTGAATTTTTTTTTTTTTTTTTTTTTTTTTTTTTTTTTAAGCAGGACTTTCTTGAAGGAAGCAATGTGTTGGTTTAGATGCCAGAAAAAGCGGCTTCTTTCACTACAGTGAAAGAAGGTAATAAGGCAGGTAATAAGCGGGTTATAGACCAGCTACTAGTACACATCTCAGAGTGCTTAGCATCTCCTCCCTTGACTATTAGGAAATCTTCAGCATCAGAGTTCTAGCCATTAATTTCATTTAAAGGATTATTATTTCTTAATTAAAACTAATTATTTAGACATTCATTTTATGGCTGGTAACTGGTTTGGGGGACATCTTAGCAACCACAATCTAGGACGGTTTTATTTTTATACAGGCGCAGACTTGGAATTGGAACAACTTTGACAATAAAGAGAATGCCTGTGGCATACCACTCCGCCTAGTGCTGGAAGGAAGGAGAAGCACTTACGGGCTCTTCTCTGGGATGCCTGTTACATCCAATTTATTTTTATGACCTTCCTAGACATAAATCATCCTCCTTGTTCATAAGTATATTTTCCCTCTCTCACTTCATCCTGACAAGATTTATTTTATCTCAATGCATGATTTCCCATTTCCCTTCCATTTGTTGACTGGTTTCTGCGTCTTACCTGCTCTGATTCGTCATTGGTAATTGTCACTACCTAACAGAACGTGATTGTAACACATACTAGTATTGAACTAGAATGGGAGAGAGAAGGCAGTGAGTATGAGAACCCCTTGAAAAGACATTTGTGTACTCTTTCTTTTCCAGTGGAAAGCTCTCCAGAGATCCTAAAGAATGAAGACTTTTCTAGCAGCCGTGCTATTACAGTGTACAAAGACAAGAGTCAAGAATCCATGGACCAGCTGTCACTGATTTTGTCTCATGAGTGCCAGATTTCCCAGAAGCTCTACATTCCTCGGAGTACAGCCACTGCTGCCTTAGGTGCTGCCGCACGGTTAGCTACATCCAGGAGCCTCCTACAGTGGTACCCCAGTGTGAAACGGATGGAAGCATGAGGGAGGGAGGGAGAAAAACAGAATCCAGCCACTTAGGGCTTGATGAACTCCCAGGCCAAAATGAGGAGGTACTGAAGCAAAATAGTATCTTGATCGTTGATACTGTTGTCTTTCTGTGACTATATGTTAGCTTTATTATGCTAACAGCCTACTCCAATGTGTAAGTACTGATACTTACTGTTACTCTGGAGTTTTTCTGATGATTTTGTGCCATTTTGTTCATCTTTGTTATTAATGTAGTTTAAAGGAATTTGTTTCTTGTGTTTCTGTTTTTCTTGTACATATCATGACTGATAAATGAAAATTGAAAAACTAAAGTTTGTGATATTTGGCAAGACAAAATAGTCTCATATTCCTATCTGCAGAAAAAAAGGATGTCTTGACTCTTAGGGCTGCTTTCTATCTAAATTTCAGGTCTTCTGTATCATAGAGCATCATTATGTCTTTGAAATATTGGGATCAGTAAGAAAATTACATCCTGAAGCTTTGATCATATGAATACTTTTACATTAAAAAAATTAAGCTGTTTGTAGTAAAGGCAATTTCTGAAATGTAGCTGAGTCATCTCTAGAATTATCACAGTTCCCAGGAGCCTAACTAACTATCGTTCAACAGTGGTATTGTTTAAGCATTTACATAACATTATGTTCTCTGAGGTCAAATTGTGTGAAATGTGTTATGGCAGTCTGTTGAGATCATAATACAAATCATCAAAAAAGACTGAAGGTGACATTTTTAAATGTGAGTAATGCTGGTTATTATTTTTTTTTTACCAGACTTACATCTAGATTTTAAAAGTATTTTACTCACAGAATTAATACCCCAAACAGAATTATTTCTGAAAAGTAAAATCCAAGAAAGATGTAAATAGTGAGCATGCTTCATGTAACAAAGTTCTCACCTTTATAGCTGTTCTTCTAAGGCCTCCTTTTTTGGCATTAAATGACAGAGCTGGTTTCCTGGTTTTTCTTTCTTTCTATAATAAGAATTTTCTCCTTTTTCCTTCTCAACTACTTAGTTAGCAAAATACCCACTAAGGAAGGGAGTAGGATGGGAGTAAATACAGAAGTACATTCAGAGTATTATTAAAAAAAGTTAAACCAAAAGTCTTTAAATACTGATCATTTTCTGTTTAAAAGCCTTAGAGAAAACATGCTTAAATTTAGTACAATTTAAAAGCTCGGATTCATCTCTAGTTCCAGTATATCTGTAAGAATAACGTAAGGATAAACTAACTGACAAAAAAAGACAAAAGTAATCTGGAAACATCACTTATAGTTAATCCAACTGATGAAACAGGATTTGGCTTTTGTGAATTTGTATCTAATCCAACTGATGAAACAGGATTTGGCTTTTGTGAATTTGTATCAGATATCTTTACTGGAGAAGACAGCTGGAGAGTTATGTGGAGGGTCGGTCAGTGAACAGTGATGAAAATATTATGTATGTGAGGCTCAATTGATAATGAACTGGTAGAGTTGTTTTTCATATAACTTTCGATACTCATACAAAATGTGTTTCAAAAGAAGAAAATTTACTGTGAAGTTATGGCTCTTCTGATTCTTCCTTTAAAGAGGCAAAATCTGCTATTATAGTTTACTTTTCCAGGTGAACACTTAACTGGGTTAGGGGCAAGATGAATCTGGTAGAAGCAGTATGTCTTAAGGGTTAATGGAAATACATTTAGTAAGCTAAACTATAACCCTCTCTATAATAGCACCCAGCTACCAGGAGGAAGTCTGCCAAAGCTGGGTAGCCTTTTTGCAAGTTTCATAGTTGGTTTCATAATCTGACAGGGACTAATTTTACACCTTGCAAACTGGATGGGGATTATGAAATAACTGTGCTAAGGCTGTTTCAGAATCTCATTTGCCTGTGGCTGGATAGAGAATCCTTTAGACAAAACTATCTCAAACTTCTTTCAAATGAGTGTCAACACACTTTGAAAGAAACCTATTTAGTAATTAATAATACCTTCTTTCAGTTGGTGTGAAGAATGAACCTTTGAGAGGCTTGTACATGTTGACTTCTTGGCTTTGAGTAGGATAGTCACCCTGTCAATCTGTTTACTTATACCTTCTCCCAAAAAGGTGGGCTTTGTCTGGTAATTAAAGCATCAAAGTAGATACATTATTTGAAAATGAGTAAATAGATTTCTGTATATGGGCAGGAACAGTGATAAGAAAGAAATGTACAAAAGGTATGTAAATGCGATGTATTTTAGACTTTATTGTCAAAAGATGGGCTGACATCTATACTTTGAACAGTTCCCTGCTCTACCCCCAGCAGTTTTGGTATTCAGGAGCTGTTTGCAGTAATGGAGGTCCCCAGTGAATGTTGAATGGGAAGTGGGAGCCTGAGGTATGTGAAAGGAAATGAGTGAGAACATAAAGGAAAATCCTGGTGCTAAACTCCTTAGGGATGGAAGGGACTAAGGAGTCCGGCTTGCCTCGGACTGGCTTGACTAAAAGCAACTCTGGTTTCAACTCCAGTGGCTTGTAGCCAATACTACCCATTCTCCAATCCAAAAATGCCCCAAAAGGCTGGGCACAGTGGCTCATGCTTATAATCCTAGCACTTAGGGAGGCTGAATTGGGTGGATTACTTAAGTCCAGAAGTTTGAGATCAGCCTGGGCAACATGGTGAAACTCCACCTCTACTGAAAATACCAAAGTTAGCCAGGTGTGGTAGCATGTACTTGTAGTCCCAGCTACTCAGGAGCAGAGGTTGCAGTGAGCTGAGATAGCACCACTGCACTCCAACCTGAAAACCCCATGAGATATCAAAAGAGGAGCCATTCCAGCAACAAGCAGCCTTTCACCTCTAAACTTCACATGTTTGAGATGTCCGTTACCTGTTTCACGGCATGGGGAGTAACTAGAGGCTTCTGCCCACTGTCAATCAACCTATGTCTAATGTAGAGATGTAGAATTAGAGAATTTTGATCTAGTGATTTGTATAAACTGGAAGGCTCAACACCCTCCATCTTCTGAAAAGCCCCAAGCACTCACAGGACTCCTGGAGTCAGTTTTACAAACCCACCGTCCAACCTGGGACGACTGTCAACAGCTGCTCTTGGTGGTGTTTACCACAGAGGAGAGAAGTAGAATTAGACAAGAAGCTCATAAAGCAATACTTGGGGGGAGGGGGGGGCGGGGATCAACAGAAGACCGCCAGGAACAAATTAATGAAATTTTCCTTTCTGCCGGGCCCCAATGGGACCCAAACACCACAACAGGCATGCAGGCCTTGAACAGTTTTCACCGGCATTTGTTAGAGGGGGTTGGGGGGGCAGCCCAGAAACCTCCCAATCTCTCCAGGGTAGGGACCGTAACCTCAAGGTCCACAGGAATCCCCAGCCGCTTTCTTTGAGCGCCTGCAGGACGCCTATCGTACCTACACCCCATTGACCCTGAGGCCCCAGAGAATCAGCGTCCCGTCAATCTAGCTTTCGTTTCCCAGTCTGCCCCAGACATTAAAAAGAAACTGCAAAAATTAGAGGGGTTCCAGGGAATGAATCTAGCTCAGTTGTTGGAAATTGCCCAAAAAGTCTTTAACAATAGGGACACCCTAGAAACCAAGCAAGGTAAGAGAATTACTAAGGCAGTGATAGCAGCACTCCAGGAAACCCACGCTTCCATTAGAGGTCAGGAGGCCCGAGTTACTTCAAGGGGACCAGAAATCCAGCAGAGAGGCCCAAGGAGACAAAGGCCCAAGCTAGGGCCTAACCAGTGTGCATTCTGCCGGAGAGAGGGTCACTGGAGAGACGAGTGTCCAGAGAGGAGGAGGCAAGAGGTAATACAGGAGGGGCAGCCAAGGGCCATTCTCAGCTTAGAAACCCGGGACTGACAGACCCCGGGCTCTTATCAACTAAGCCCCCAGGAGCCCAGGGTCACTTTAAAGGTTGGGGGCACACCTGTCAGTTTTTTGATCAACACCAGAGCGGCCCACTCAGTCCTTACTCAGCCTTTGGGACCACTGTCTGGTAGAAAAACAATTATTCAGGGGGCCACAGGAAAAACCACATCAAGCCCTTGGACCACCAGCCGACTCGTCGATCTGGGGAACGGTACTGTCACTCACTCCTTTTTAGTTATTCCAGAGTGTCCATACCCATTCCTAGGACGGGATTTACTCCACAAAATTCAAGCAAATATTTCTTTTTGTGAGAGTCAAGCTTGCCTTTCAATTCCTCCCTCCTTGGCATCAGGGCCACCTCAGCAAATCCTCATCACCTGTGCTTTGTCAGACGAGTATCTCTTGCAGGAAGCTTTATCCTCAGAGGCAGATCAACCTCCGACATCGGACCTCCTCCAGTTTCAAGAAAAGGTACCTGGAGTGTGGGCTGAGACAAATCCCCCAGGCTTGGCAAATCACCGCGCCCCGGTCGTGGTCCAGCTATTGGCAACGGCAACTCCAGTCCAGGTACGACAATATCCCATGAGCCAGGAAGCCAGATGGGGAATTGCTCCACATATAACCAGACTCCTGGAAGGAGGAATCCTTACTACCTGTAAGTCCCCCTGGAATACTCCCTTACTCCCAGTCTTAAAATCAGGCACAAAGGATTATCGACCTGTACAGGACTTGAGGGAGGTAAATAAATGGGTAGAAACTGTTCATCCCATAGTCCCAAACCCGTACACCCTCCTGAGTCTATTGCCCCCGGACCACCTCCACTACATGGTCCTGGACCTGAAAGATGCATTCTTCTGTATACCGCTGGCCCCGGTCAGCCAGCCCATATTTGCTTCTGAATGGACCGACCCTGAAACTGGAGGCTCGAGGCAACTCACTTGGACAAGACTGCCTCAGGGGTTCAAAAAATCCCCCACTCTGTTTGATGAGGCGCTTAGCCAAGACCTTGCTGCTTTCCGAACTGAGTTCCCAGAATGTACCCTGCTCCAATATGTGGATGACTTACTTTTGGCTACAAAAACCCAGGAAGCCTGTAAGGAAACCACCCAGTCATTATTAAAAACCCTGCAGACTTTAGGGTACCGGGTCTCAGCTAAAAACGCCTAACTCTGCCAGCCAAAAGTTACTTATCTGGGCTATATTACAGAGAAGGGCAACCAGGCACTGGCACCCACCCGAGTCCAAGCAGTGCTGCAAATACCCACCCCCACCACAAAACGCCAAGTTCGAGAACCTTAGGACAGTAGGGTACTGCAGGCTATGGATTTTGGGATTTGCTTAAATAGCCAAGCCCCTGAATGCCTGCACTAGAGGAAATCAACCCTTGACATGGACAGAGGTAGAGCAACGAGCTTTTGACAAGCTCAAAACTGCCCTGACTACAGCCCCAGCCTTAGCCTTGCGAGACATCTCTAAACCTTTCCAGTTGTTCGTGCATGAAAAACAGGGAGTCGCTAAGGAGGTGCTTACCCAGACATTGGGACCATGGTCCTGGCCAGTTGCCTACCTTTTAAAAAAACTTGATCCTGTAGCTTCTGGGTGGCCAGCTTGTTTGAGGTCAGTGGCAGCCACAGCCCTGTTAGTCAAGGAGGCAGACAAACTGACCTAGGGGCAGGAATTGAACTTAGTGGCACCCCATGCAGTAGAGTCGCTTCTCCGTGGAGCTCTGGGAAAATGGATGTCCAACGCCCGCATAGTCCAATACCAGGCCTTACTTTTGGACCAGCCCCACACAAAATTTTCAAAAACCACAGTTTTAAACCCCTCCACATTGCTGCCTGACAGCAAGCCGGAAGAACCCATATGTGACTGCCAACGGACTATAGATGTCCTCCACGCTGCACGACTGGACCTCACCGACGTCCCCCTGCAGAACCCAGAGGACGTACTGTATACAGATGGCAGCAGTTTCATGGTCCACGGAGTCAGGTATGCCGGGGCAGCTGTGGTCAGTCTAGAGCGGGTTATCTGGGCCCAGGCCCTCCCACACGGAACCTCAGCCCAAAAGGCAGAACTCATAGCTCTGATAAAGGCCTTGGACTGGGCGGAGGGAAAAACTGTAAACATCTATACGGATAGCCGATATGCCTTTGCTACGACCCATGGACATGGAGCTATTTATAAAGAAAGAGGGCTGCTAACTGCAGAGGGAAGAATCATCAAGAACAAGGAGGAAATCCTAGCCCTATTAGAGGCTATATGGAAGCCCAAAGCAGTGGCACGAATGCACTGCAAAGGACACCAGAAGGGAGATTCACCAGAAGCAAGGGGAAATAGGGCAGCTGACCTGCAAGCTAGACAGGCAGCCTTAGGGCCAGGGAAACCTCTGACTCTGCTTGTAACTCTGCCGGCCCCAACCCTGCCCCCTACCCCTACATATTCACCTGATGAAGAAAACTTGAAAACTTTGCTAAAAATCAGGGGGGACGACAAGACTCCACAGGGTGGTGGATTCTATCAGACACAAGGGTCGTGCTCCCCGAGGCTCTAGGACGGACTCTAGTTAAGGACACGCACCAAGCCACTCACTTAGGGCAAACAGAACCAACTGAGCTGCTGAGGGCCAGATATACATTCCACATTTACATGAGATTGTTAGGGAAATTGCTACTCGTTGTGAGGTATGTGCCAGGGTAATTGCAGGAGGCAGTAGGTCTAGTCAGGCAGGGATAAGACTAAGGGGTACTAGCCCAGGGGAACACTGGGAGGTAGATTTTACTGAGGTAAAGCCTCCCGGCTTGCGGCTATAAATACCTCCTGGTGTTTGTAGACACTTTCTCTGGATGGGTCGAGGCTTTTCCTACTAGGTCAGAAACCGCGCTGGTAGTAGCAAAGAGATTGTTACAGGATCTGGTTCCTCGGTTTGGCCTGCCCCTGACACTGGGTTCAGATAACGGCCCTGTATTTATAGCACAGGTTTCACAGGGCCTGGCCAAGGCCCTAGGCATATCCTGGAAACTACACTGTGCCTATCGGCCCCAGAGTTCAGGGCAGGTTGAAAGGATGAACCGGACCATGAACCGGACCATAAAGGAAACTTTAACAAAGTTCATTCTAGAGACCGGTGAAAACTGGGTCAACCTGCTTCCTTTTGTTCTCCCCTGTACCAGATGTACTCCCTATAAAAAGGGCTTCACTCCTTTTGAAATTATGTTTGGTAGCCCCTCCCCTTCACTCCCCAAACCTATAGACACCATACATGCTGAAGTCCATAACCACACACTCCTTAAGTCTTTACAGGCACTCCAGTCTGCCCAGTCCCAGGTGTACCCACTCATCAGGGGAACTTGACCTACCCCAGTGGACCTCACTGACCAGCCGGTACACCCCTTCCAGCCCGGGGACAAAGTCCTGGTAAAGAGATTCGCCGCCTCCGGCCTAACTCCTCGCTGGAAGGGCCCCTACACTGTGATCCTGGTCACCCCCACGGCAGTCAAGGTGGACAGACTGACTGCCTGGATTCACCACTCACACGTCAAGACTGCCCCCCCAGATGCAAGATGGGAAGTTGTTCCATCTTCAACGGACCCTCTAAAGCTAAGACTTTCGCATCGTTCACTGTTACCATCCTAATTTCCCTGCTTCCTGTAACCACCCTCCCGGAAGGGACCCCCTTTAACGCCTGCCTATTACCAGCGGGTCATCACTGAGGGCTCCACTGGAGGATATGTTAGTTCCTTAACCGGAAAGGGATCCACCATAGTAAATTTAACCCTAGAGTACATTCCAGAGAACCCTATTACCTTCTCCCTAGACCTCTGTGCCCTCCTGGGCCCCAACCTAAATTTCAGAACAAGTGGAAGTATAGCCGTGTGTGGCAGTTCAGGGGCAGAGCGACAACTCCAGAATAAGGGGCTATATTTATGCCCAGGGTCCACACCACATAAGAGATGGAATTGTAATGACTTGCAAGAGTACTTCTGCCCCTATTGGGGCTGTGAGTCTATCTCCACTATAACAGGATATACCACAAGCAGGGACACGTTCATCTCATTCACCCGAGACTCTCCCCCGTCCCCATGCTACACCGGGTCTTGTAACCCACTCAAAATAACTGTAACTACCCCAGATGGTAGATGGACAACGGGCCGGACTTGGGGTCTCAGAGTATATATGGACGGATGGGACATGGGAAACATCTTCACCATCCAGTGCATACCATTGCCCAGACCCTACAGCCCAGTGGGACCCATAACCAAGGTCCTAAAACCCACAATAACCTTTCCCAAAGTCCAAATAATCTCCTCTCCTGGCTCTGCTACCCCTCCTCCCAACCTACCCTCCACTCCTGGCTCTATTACCCCCCATTCCTAACCTGTTTACAGAAGCCCCCCCAGACACAGAAGGCTTGAACCTTCTGAACTTATTGTCCTTGACACACCACCTGCTCAACCAGACAAACCCAGACCTAGGTAAAGATTGCTGGTTATGCCTAAATCCACAGCCACCGTTTTACGTAGGTCTAGTAGCACAGATTGATAGAGCCCCCTCAAGTACCTCACGTACTGAAAGGCAGTTCCACATAACCCTAGGGGATCTAGAGGGAGAAGGCAGATGTTTCCATTCCCCTAACTATAATCTCACTAGCTCCCCATACTGTGGTTATTGTAAAACCACTCTCATTTTGCATTATAGCCAGGCAAGTTTTTACTACATTGCACCAGACTCTGTTTGGTTCGCCTGTGCTTTTGGCCTCACGAGGTGCATTTCCACCTACCAGTTCAGCAACTCCTCAAAACCCATTCTTTGTACCCCCGTGCATATACTGCCCCAGGTAAATGTTTATAGTGGACCCCAAGGTGAAATTCTCATAGTGCCTGATACTGACAGACATTGGAAATGGGCCCCCATAATTATACCCCTATTAGTGGGACTTGGAATAGCAGGATCCACCGCTATAGGAATATCTGCCTTAGTCACTGGGGACCAAAATTTCCAAACTCTGTCACACCAAATAGATGCAGATATCGCCCATCTGGAAAATTCCATCACCAAATTAGCTGAGCAAGTAGACTCACTGGCTGAAATGGTTTTACAAAATAGAAGAGGGTTAGACCTGTTGTTCTTGAAGGAAGGAGGACTGTGCGCGGCTCTCGGTGAGCAATGTTGCTTCTATGCAAATAATTCTGGAATCATCCGAGATAGCCTTGCAATGGTTAGACAAAATGTAGAAACAAGAAAGCATCTTAGAGAAACCTCAGAAAGCTGGTACCAAAAACTATTCTCCTGGTCCCCAGGGCTAACATCTTTGCTCACTGGATTAGCAGGACCCTTGGTGCTAATAGTCCTAGGGTTAACATCTGGGCCATGCCTTTTAAATATACTCCTCAAATTTATCCAGAAAAGAATAGACTCGGTCAAGTTAATGGTTCTAAGATCCAGCTATGGGCCCTTAAGTCAAGAAGAGGAAATCTATTAAAGATTTAATGTGTGTTAGAAAAACGGGGGAATGTAACATGGCTAGCCTAGCAGATAGAACCTGAGAAATGCCATTTTGTAAAAGACAAAGCTGTTCTTAAAATAAGTTGTAACGGCTTCCCCATTCTCTTTGCAATAACTGCTGACCTTGGCTTCTATGAAACGTACTTACTTCTGCTTATCAATAAGTGATGAAAAGTTGCTTGCCCTGCATCTCCCCACCCTGAAAGCAGGATGTGGTTTTGCAGCTTAAAAACCCCTCTCCCCCTGAACTCCGGGCCACGGGTTGGAGACACGCGAGTCCTCCGTGGTCGCTGGCATAATAAATGACCCTGCAATTTGACATACTTTTGTCTTGGTGTTGAATTTCTATACTCGGTCCTGTACAACACAATCAAATTCGAACTCAGGATTAAGAAACTCACTTAAAACCGCACAACTACATGGAAACTGAACAACCTGCTCCTGAATGACTACAGGGTAAATAATGAAATAAAGGTAGAAACAAGTTCTTGAAACCAATGAGAACAAAGACAATGTACCAGAATCTCTGGGACACAGCTAAAGCAGTGTGTAGAGGGAAATCTATAGCACTAAATACCCACAGGAGAAAGCGGGAAAGATCTAAAATTGACATCCTAACATCACAATTAAAAGAACAAGAGAAGCAAGAGAAAACATATTCAAAAGCTAGCAGAAGACAAATAACTAAGATCAGAGCAGAACTGAAGGAGCTGGAGACACAAAAAACCCTTCAAAATAATCCATGAATCCAGGAGCTGGTTTCTTGAAAAGATCAACAAAATAGATATACTGCTAGTCAGTCTAATAAGGAAAGAGAGAAGAATCAAATAGACACAATAAGAAATGATAAAGGGGATATTATTACTGGTCCCACAGAAATACAAGCTACCATCAGAGAATACTATAAACACTTCTATGCAAATAAACTAGAAAATCTAGAAGAAATGGATAAATTCCTGGACACATAAACTCTCTCCAGACTAAACCAGGAAGAAGTTGAATCCCTGAATAGACCAATAGTAGGTTTTGAAATTGAGGCAGTAATTAATGGCCTACCAACCAAAAAAAAAATCCCAGGACCAGATGGATTCATAACCAAATACTACAAAAGGTACAAAGAGGAGCTGTTACCATTCCTTCTGAAACTATTCTAAACAATACAAAAAGAGGGACTCCTCCTTAATTCATTTTATGAGGCCAACATCATCCTGATACCCAAACCTGGCAGAGACACACACACACAATTTCAGGCCAATATCCCAGATTAATATCGATGTGAAAATCCTCAGTAAAATACTGGCAAACTGAATCCAGCAGCACATCAAAAAGCTTATCCACCACAATCAAGTGTCAGTTTCATCCCTAGGATGCAAGGCTGGTTCAACATAATGCAAATGGGTAAACATAATCCATCACATAAACCGAACCAATGACAAAAACCACACGCTTATCTCCACAGATGCAGAAAAGGCCTTCAATAAAATTTAATACCCCTTCATGCTAAAAACTTAATAAACTAGGTATTGATGGAATGTATCACAAAATAATAAGAGCTATTTATGATGAACCCACAACGAATATCATACTGAATAGGCAAAAGCTGGAAGCATTCTCTTTGAAAACTGGCACGAGACAAGAATGCCCTCTCTCACCACTCCTATTCAACATAGTATTGGAAGTTCTGGCCAGGGCAATCAGGCAAGAGAAAGAAAGAGAGTATTCAAATAGGAAGAGGATAGGTCAAATTGTCTCTGCAGATGACATGATTGTATATTTAGAAAACCCCATTGTCTCAGCCAAAATCTCCTTAAGCTGATAAGCAACTTCAGCAAAGTCTCCAGATACAAAATCAATGTGTAAAAATCACAAGCATTCCCATACACCAATAAAATAATAAACAGCCAAATCCTGAGTGAACTCCCATTCACAATTGCTACAAAGACAATAAAATACCTAGGAATAAAAGTTACAATGGATGTGAAGGACCCCTTCAAGGAGAACTACAAACCACTGCTCAAGGAAATAAGAGAGGACACGAACAAATGGAAAAACATCCCATGCTCATGGTTAGGAAGAATCGATGTAAAAAATGGCCATACTGCCCAAAGTAATTTATAGATTCAATGCTATCCCCATTAAGCTACTATTGACTTTCTTCACAGAATTAGAAAAAACTACTTTAAATTTCATATGGAACAACAACAAAAAAAGCCTGTATAGCCAAGACAATCCTAAGCAAAAAGAACAAAGCTGTAGGCATCACGCTACTTGACTTCAAACTATACTACAAGGCTACAGTAACCAAAACAGCATGGTACTGGTTCCAAAACAGAGATAAAAACCAATGGAATATAACAGAGGCCTCAGAAGTAATGCCACACGTCTACAACCATCTGATCTTTGACAACTCTGACAAAAACAAACAAGGGACAAAGGATTTAATAAATGGTGTTGGGAAAACTGGCTAGTCATATGCAAAAAACTGAAACTGGACCCCTTCCTTATACAAAAATTAACTCAAGATGGATTAAAGACTTAAATGTAAGACCTAAAATATAAAAACTGTGGAAGAAAACATAGGCAGTATCATTCAGGACACATGTATGGGCAAAGACTTCATGAGCAAAACACAATGGCAACAAAAGCCAAAATTGAAAAATAAAGAGCTTCTGCACAGCAAAAGAAGCTATCATCAGAGTAAACAGGCAACCTACAGAATGGGAGAAAATTTTTGCAATCTATCTGACAAAGGGCTAATATTCAGAACCTACAGGAACTTAAATTTACAAGAAAAAAAACCCCATCCAAAAGTGGGTGAAGGATATGAACAGACGCTTTTCAAAAGACAACATTTATGCAGCCAACAAACATATGAAAAATGCTCATCATCACTGGTCATTAGAGAAACACAAATCAAAACCACAATGAGATACCATCTCATGCCAGTTAGAATGGTGATCATTAAAGAGTCAGGAAACAACAGATGCTGGAGAGGATGGTGGAAGACAGTGTGGCGATTCCTCAAGGATCTAGAAATAGAAATACCATTTGACCCAGCAATCCCATTACTGGGTATATACCCAAAGAATTATAAATCATCCTGTAAAGACACATGCACACTTATATTTATTGCAGCCCTATTCACAATAGCAAAGACTTGGAACCAACCCAAATGCCCATTAGTAATAGACTGGATAAAGAAAATATGGCACATATACACCATGGAATACTCTGTAGTCATAAAGCAGGATGAGTTCATGTCCTTTGCAGGGACATGGATGAAGCTGGAAGCCATCATTCTCAGCAAACTAACAGAGGAACAGGAAACCAAACACCACATGTTCTCACTCATAAGTGGGTGTTGAACAATGAAAACACATGGACACAGGGAGGGGAACATCACATACTGGGGCCTCTTGGGGGTTGGGGGGTTAGGGAAGGGATAATGTTAGGAGAAATAACTAACATAGGTGACAGGTTGATGGGTGCAGCAAACCACCATGGCACATGTGTACCTATGTAACCTGCATATTCTGCACATGTATTCCAGAACTTAAAGTATAATGTTTTTAAAAAGCAAAAAAAAAAAAAAAAAAAAATGAACTTGCCTATGGTCATACAGTTTGACTTATCATAGCTGCAGATTCCTACCTCAGTGCCCTTTCCACAGGAGACGCTGCAACTCATTTTTGTGTACTTTAAATGATTTCATGCCAGAAGACACAGCTTTGGTAGATCAGTCCATAAAAAAGGTGGTTCTTATAGCTGAACAAACCCTTGGTGGTGGTGGGGCAAGGGATGAATTGGTAGGCTTCATCATATCTTTAAATGTGGATACTTAACAGTTGACCAGTTCCAGAGCTGAATAATCTGAAAAAGGAACAGCGCAAGGAATGAAAAACCTAATTCTTACAGAGAAATCTTTCTGAAGCTTTCTATTAACATTTATACAATAGGCATTTCTAACATTTTTGATACATTTTCATAATCTCATATACAGTCCAATGGACCGCATTCACTATATACCTTATTCTTAATTCAGCGGCGCTATCACTAAGACATTGAATATATGTCATTTTCTGAAGCCCATTCAAAGCTTGATCTTTTCCAAGATTCCAACTAAGGAGCATAGCTGTATGAACTCAATCTGTGTGCTTTGAATTTAGACCCATTCCTAACAAGTGGTGTTTGTTTCATTTGGACAGTTGTGGGTCCCACTGGCTTCCTGAAACTAGAATCCTTTAGACACGGTTGTTTTAACTGTGGACAGAAGATGTCATAACGGCTGAGTCAAGGAAATCTTTAATATTTGGTATCGTAATTGACTTGTATGCCACTTTTCATGTAAAATTGATGACCAGACCTCAAAACTGAATAAATAATCTATTCACATCTAAATATTCTTGGTTTTTAAAGCTTAATTTTCAGGAAATGCTTTTAGCTTTCTGTTTGGTGTACACTTACTTGTATGTTTCCATTAAAATAATTTATGGAAAAATTAAACAATATTAATATTTACTTGATTTTTACTTCTTGGAAAAAGTTAAATAATCTGATAAAGAAGCCAAATGTATGACTCCATCTCTGCCCTCTAAACTTTTGTTACAGAACTAATGGTAAGTTGTTGGAATCAAGGAATGATTAGCTTAATCTTTAATCTTCTGTGTTTATAATAGCATTTTTGTTAATTTAAATACTTATGAAGTTGAAATTTTTCAAAAATATCTCGGTGTTTCTTTGTAAATTAGTGTTGTTGATTCTTTAGGAATGAGCATCGCATTTAAATATGTAAAGCACTTGAGTAAAATGCAAAATTTATGTAGTTGGAAAACTCTTGGCTAAACCATTTGTCTTCATTTTTGACATGACCTCTTCATTTTCAAAGTACTGGCCTAGTCAGCCTTTCCTATATTTTAGGTAATTCCATGAAATTGGAAATTCATTCATATTGTAGCCCCTTCTTAAGTACCTCATGGCTGCATTTCAAAGAATTATTTTTCTTGTGTGTAGCAACCCTAAGCCATCATCTAGGTTATTAATGCATTAACTTTTCTTTAATCTGTCCTTCCACTGGACCATAAGTAGAGCTGTAAACAAGTTCAATTCATTACTTACTAGAGCAAATGGTTCCCTGACAGAAGCATTCATTACTGCAGTGTCGTTAATCTGATGGAGAATCTGATACCATATATATGGAAACACCTTTCAGTTGAATAAGAGGGTGTGCAACACGTAGGATACTGTTAGGCAAAGAATATCCCCATATATTTCCTCTTCATGATACTTCCTTTTCAGAGACAACTGTCTTTCCCCTTTGCTTCAGACCTTAGCACATGATGGCGAGGAACAAAGGGCAGAGCTGGGGCTTGGGCGAGAGGGAAATTTTTCTGAACTTCTCTTATTCAAGAAACTCTGGGCCAGCCATGGAAGCTCACACCTGTAATTCCAGGACTTTGGGAGGCCAAGGCAGGGGGATTGCTCAAGGTCAGGAGTTCAAGACCAGCGTGGGCAACATAGCAAGACCCTGTCCCTAATAAACATTTTAAAAAACAGAAAATTAGTTGGGAATGGTAGCATGCTCCTGTATCCCCAGCTGCTCCCAAGGCTGAGGCGGGAGGATTATTTGAGCCCAGGAGTTTGAAGCTGCAGTGAGCTATGAGTGCACCACTGCACTCCAGCGAGGGTAACAGAACAATGAACTTTTCCTTAACCTGTCATTCCACTGGACCCAGACGATTACTGTGGCCCTATAGATTGTATATAGATTACATCTAGTGGCCCTAGATATAAACTAGGAGTAGACTCCTCCTGGGCTACTCTCAGCCCTTCATCCTATGATCTGAGAGACCAAAAAAAAAAAAAAAAAAAAAAAAAAAAAAAAAAAAAAAGCCCCTTTATCAGCACTAAGGTTAAAAGGAACAAAAATTACCTATGGGTCGAAGGTTCAGGGCTCAGTTGACCTGATGCCTTCCGGAATCCCTAGGTGACAAGGAAAACACACTCTTGATAAACTCTCTAACAGGAGCCATCAGACTCCTCTGATTTCCAGCCCTACAAACATTCTTTTCTCATCAGCACACCTGCAGATTAGGCCAGTTTCAGCCAGCTTACAGAGGCTGTACCACAAACTTTGTATTCTGTAGTTCACCTTTTAATGTAAATGAGCCAAACTCCACCTCATTCTAATGTCAAAAGCCCACTGTAGAGTGAACATGAGATGTATGTTGCACAAATGTCTATCCATTGGGCATGTGCTCGACCCCTCCCCCTCACAAATACGTACAGCTTTTCCGCCAGTCCTACTGAATGTGTATGACTATCGTGATACAGCACAGTGAGGTATCAAACCCAACCTCTCTTCCCCTCTTAGAAGAGAGAGCACCTTCATCCAGGCTGGAGATGATCTCTTCCCTATTTGCAAACTGACACCACCAATAAATCTCTCCTTTTTACTGTGTAGCCATCCTGGTGGTCTTCTGGATAACATGTCTCACATTCAATCCGTTATAAAGGTCTGTCAAACTCCACCTCCTCATTATCTCATTAGTCCCTCTATTTCTCTGTAGACCTGCTGCCACCCTAGGCTAAGCCACCTTCATGTCTTTCCTGGCACATGCGAGATGCTCAGTTAATTTAATGAGTGACTGATAGGACAGGGAATAGGGTATTAATTAAGGCCAATTGAAATCTTGATCTTTTTTTTCTGCAATGCTGTGTTTTGAACATCTGCAAAACAGAAGACTTACTGGGAAGAGCCTATTCAAACATGAGCAAACATCCCATTTAAACTTTGCATTTAGAATGGGAAGAAAAGCATGTTCTCCAGATAACAGTTCTGAGTAGAAAGGCAGGAAGTATTTTGTCAAGGTTATTCTTCTGCAGAACCCATATTCGATCATTTTTCTGGTTGGGTTCGTAAAGGAAAGTGACCCCCCAAAAAAGCAATTTGATATTTTTTGCTTTTCAGAAACAGCCTCTTAGTCTCCTCAGAAAACTTTGATTTACCAAATTGGCTCCTTTTAGTTTACTGCTCCTCATTCTTGGAGGCTTACCTCTGATTTCATGGTTTATTTTCCAGAAGATTTTTCTACCACCACGAACACCAATGGAGCAGGTAAATAAGTTGAAAGAAACTCATTTAAAGCTGCCCTTTAGGGTTGATATTTATCTTGAACTTTAACTTCTTTCCGTGGACCTTCTGGTGGCCTTAAAGTTCGTGGCTAAATCAAGGGCTGTGTGTGTGTGTCTGTGTGTGTGTGTGCATGTGCGTGTGAGAGAGTGAGAGAGAAAGTGCGTGTTGGTGTGAGCTCTTGCTGTGTGTGGTGTCAAATAATGAACTCCAGGAACAAAAGAAAAATAAAACCAAAGAATCTGATCTACTTACCAAGAAATGTCTTTGTATTTTGTGGTGGCTTTTCTTCCATTAATCCTTTTTAATTATATATTGACTTTGAATATTAAAATTGTGAGATTTTTGTTTCATTTTGAATGTGGTGTAGTGTAAGAAAATGTGATTTTTAAAAATAACCATGCAATTAAAGAAATGAGCAAGGAAAGTACCACCAACTTTAAGTTTCTATTCGATAACAAAGATTAAATAAATCATGGATTCACACTGAAGAACAAAATGCATTAAAATAACCATGGTCAATGCAGCAGGCACAGCAGCAGTTTGCAAGGCTGGCCTTGTACTTTCGTCCCCTGAAGGAGTTTCCAGAAACTTCCACCACCTGGCACACATCCCCTAAAGACTGATTTAGTGGCTCCTGCACGATTCTAACAAGCAGCAAGGGCTGAGAATGACCATTGCGAGAATAACCAACCACATACAAGAAAATACAAACACGTATGTCCTGGCCTTTCTCACTAAAACTTTCAAGTGGTGATTCTCAAGGGAAGGAGTTGGAGGGGCGCACTGCCTGGATGAAGAGAGAACTTTATCAATCTGCTCACACTGCCCCTCCTCCACCCCACCCAGCTGCATTTCTTCAGTCCTTCTGTGAAAGCTGATCACAGGAATTGGCCATTCTTGTCACACCCAACTGAGACAGTTGAGAAGAACTCAGGACACATAACACTGCTCCAAAAATGTAATTCTCTGCATGGCTGGCTGCTGAAACTGCGCGCTATAATCTGAAATCAGTTTTACTGAATAGTTGCTAAAATGAGTTACTGCAATTCTAAGACGAATTCTACCCACTGTCATCACTCACTCATCAAAACTTGCAGCTCCCTAGAACCTTGCTAGTGCCCAAGAAGTTTCTCAAAGAGCAATACGTAGTTTCTGTTTTTCATAAAACCCCCAACCTTCTCTTTGTTCTTCATACATACCAAAGACTACCTCTCTGCCCTGAATTGCAATTCTTTCTTCCCATATGAAAGTGAGAGCCACTGTGACATATCCAAGGGTTTTATCCGTCAGACATGCTAGCATGGGCATAAGAAGCTGAGAACTATTGTGTTAGAAAGTAATTTTATTTTTAATAAATGCAATCCGGCTGGGCGCAGTGGCTCACATGTGTAATGTGTGAGCACTTTACACTTTGGGAGGCCAAGGTGAGTGGATCACCTGAGGTCAGGAGTTCAAGACCAGCCTGGCCAACATGATGAAACCCCATCTCTACTAAAAACACAAAAATTAGCTGGGCGTGGTGGCGCATGCCTGTAATCCCAGCTACTCAGGAGGCTGAGACAGGAAAATCCCTTGAACCTAGAAAACGGAGGTTGCAGGGAGCAGAGATCATGCCACTGCACTCCAGCCTAGGCAACAGAGCAAGAATTTGTCTCAAAAAAAAAAAAAAGTGAAATCAAGTAGCAGTAGGTTATTGTAACTCAGCTGAATTTGATTATCCATTAAGTTCTGTATTCTTTTCTCTCCCACGATGGCATTTTCCTACTAGATATTGTAAAAATGTAATGTGGGCCATATCACGAACAATACTTGAATATGATGGCCTTTTTCCCCTCTCACAATTCTGGCCAGATGGATTGCAATGTGGGGAGAGTCGAAACAACCTTCCCAACAGCAGAGCCAATGGCCACTCTCCTCTTGCCTGTTAATGCCATGACATTGATTGGGCAAGACAAACTGATATCGCTGGAACTTTTGTGAAACCTTAACAAAACTGAATTCGCTGCTGTCTTTGGAACAAGTCTGTAAGAGTGTCGGGGTGGTTTGGTGTCATAAAGGCACTGGCCAAGGGTTCATTGGTAATACTGCCCGGATAGCTGAGCTTCCAGCAGCAGCTGCTAAAACGGAGAGCAAGGGGAAAGTAACATGTGAAAACCTCATTCGACTTTTCAACTTGGAGCTAAGCCCAGGATTTCTCTACCTGAATTACTCCTCGGAGTAGACTTGGTGAGGGGAATCCACCAAAGCTGGATTTAAAAAAAACTGTTTTGTTCTGGTGTCAGATTAATTAGAGGGGTGTGCATGTTTCTTGCCGCTAGGTGGCGCTCTAGGACAGGAGTTCTGCTGCCAGGCCAGCTGCTAAAAATCTGTTCCTTGAAATACTTAGGGTTTCATAGTAGGTTTCAGAGTTGAAAATGGAGCTAGCAGCTAACTTCATCCAACCCCTCTTTTTACGTGATAAGAAAACATTAAGTGACCTAGAACAAGAATTCATCGGAAATAGAGTCTTAGATTAATATGTGATCTTCCCACAGATTAAAATTTCCCTTCCTTATTTTACTCTCCAGGAAATGGCCACAGAGCACTCCCTTTTTACAGAATGTAAATTTTAATGCTGTTTATCCTGAAGGTGGTGGGGAAACTCTAACAACCCCTAATCACATTCAGAAGCTACGAGTACTGATTCTATCTTGCTCCACTGAAAAAGTTTTAAGAAAATAAAATCACTTTGCCATCTTTATTTTGGCCTTTCTAGGAAGATGTGTTTTCACCTCCTTTATAAATTACTGTTATAGGGAAAAAAAGTCAAAATCATTGCAATTTAGGCACATTTTTTAGTCTTTAAAATGATTTTTTAAATCCCATGGCATTAAATTTTGTGTTTATCCGCCTTTCTCAAGGAAGGTCCTCGGTTTCCTCAGATTCTCAAAAATGATTAAGAATGCCTGCAGGGGGCCGGGCGCAGTGGCTTACTCCTGTAATCCCAGCACTTTGGGAGGCCAAGGCAGGCGGATCACGAGGTCGAGATCGAGACCATACTGGTTAACATGGTGAAACCCCGTCTCTAAATACAAAATACAAAAAATTAGCTGGGCATGGTGGTGCGTGCCTGTAATCCCAGCTACTCAGGAGGCTGAGGCAGGAGAATTGCCTGAACCCAGGAGGCGGAGGTTGCGGTGAGCTGAGATCGCGCCATTGCACTCCAGCCTGGGTAACAAGAGCGAAACTCCATCTCAAAAAAAGAAAAAAAAAAAAAAAAGAATGCCTGCAGGAATTCTGCATCCTGTGATGTGACTATTTGCTCACAAGATTCTCTGTGAGATGGAAAGCTGATTAACTTCTGTGACTTCACTCTCAAATGGAGACCAGCAAATCCTGTGGTCAGAGCGTGGTTTTAAGTCACATCAGGAGTAAGCGCTAATAACTACCACTTGCAGAGGACTTGACAGACTGCAAAGCAGCAGAGGCTGCCGCCAACAGAAGTTTAAATCACATGAACACAAGTATAGTATACAACACAAGGGAATTATTTGATAAGTTCCACACCCCTGTTCACTTCTAGGGAGCAAAACGTTTGCAAAGGAGATAGACCAGCATTCACAAGAGAACTGATTGGATAATAAGAGCTTTACAGACTTCATATGTGCCACAAGCTATTTATTCTGTGCTCTTTTATGTAGATTATGTCATTTAATCCTTACACCACCATCATGGGGTAGGTGGTATTATTACTCTCATTTTACAGATAGGGAAATCGAGGCACATCATGCCAGAAATTAACACTGTATTACAGTAACCTTAATATCCAATTACTTGATGCTTATTACATGCCATAACCTTTACATGTTTAATATTTACAGCATCCCTGTTACTATTCCTTTTTTGCAAGAGAAGAGACTTGAGGATCAGAAAATTATTTACCAAGAATCACACAAGCAGAAGGACCCTAACTATGTGTAATTTCTCCAAGGAGTTGCCAGTATTATCTTCATATACTTCTCGGATTCCCTCTTAACCCAATTCCAGTCCCACCTACGCCACCCAACCAAAACTGCTCTTACCGAGGTCTCCGGCAATTCCATGCTGAATCCACTAGTCGGCCGTCAGTCATCCCACCTGACCTATGTAGCATTTGATATGCTTGACTCCTCCTCCTCCCTGGCACTTTCTCTTCTCCCAGGACATCGCATTCCCCAGGGTTTCCTCCTACTCTTTGGTCAAGGCCTTAGCATCTTCTGTGCCTCTTCTTCTTTTCCTGACCTCTCAATGCTGCAGGGCACCAGACCTCATTCTCTTGGAAATTCCTCAAGTCTCCTGGCTTTAATTACCATCTACAACTATAGCAAATCCTGTTGGCTATGCTTCCCAAATGCGTGGAATCTACCGGCTTTTCACGGCCCCCACCTCCACCACCAGGTCTGAGTCACTGTGCAGAGCCGGGACGGCTTCGCAGCCTCATCCGGCATCCCTGCTGTCCACAGTGCTCTCGCTCCGCTCTCCACAAAGCCGCGAGGGGCCCTTTCAAACTCGCAGGCAGCTGGCACCCTTCCTCTGCCTAGGGCCCTCTAAGGGCTCCCAAATTCTTACCCGGAGTTCTTACTACGGTCCACAGTGGTGTTGCCAAAGACAATGAGGATGCCCAGTTAAATTTGGATTTCCGGTGAACAGCTAATAACTTTGTAGTATAAGTATGGGTTCATGCAATATTTGAGGCTTATTTGTATTTTTTAAATTACTCATTATCTGAAATTCACATTTAGCTGAGATTGCATATTTTTATTTGCTAAATCTGCCAGGGATAGCCACTGGGCTCTAGATGATGCTGCCCCCCACCCTGTTACATCCCTGACCTCGTCTCCCACAGTCCCCCCATTCACTCCACTCCCCACACTGGCCTCCTCACCTTCTTCCAGTGCATAGCTCCTCACCTCGGGCTCCTGCCTTGGCTGTTCTTCTCCAGCATCTGCGTCTTCTCAAAGAGCTCATTTCTAAAATGACTTCTCAACCCTGTGCTCCCAACACCCCTCATCCTGCTCCACTTTTTTCCATAGCACCTGATTGCTAACATCACTCACTTTTTTTTTTTTTTTTTTTTTTGACATGGAGTGCAATGGCATGATTTTGGCTCACTGCAACCTCCATTTCCTGGGTTCAAGTGATTCTCCTCCCTCAGCCTCCCAAGTACTGGGGATTACAGGCCTGAGCCACCATGCCTGGATAATTTTTGTATTTTTAGTAGCCATGGGGTTTCACCACATTGGCCAAGCTGGTCTCGAACTCCTGACCTCAGGCGATCTACCCACCTCGGCCTCCCAAGGTGCTGGGATTACAGGTGTGAGCCACCACCCCCAGCCAACTCATTCTTTTTATTGTGAACTGTAGGTCGCCACCAATCAGAATCCACCGAGTACGTATTTTTGTCCATTTCGTGCACTGACGTACCCCAAGAGGCTAGAACAGCAGCACCTTGGTACACAATAAATGTTTATTGTGAAGGATTGATTTCAAAGGCGTTTGCTCCTTTGCGTTGCATTATATATTCCCTCCGTTTCAACTCATGACAAATATCTGAACAAACCGAGAGTCCACAGCCTGGAAAGGAGCTTACGGGCAGAGGTGGAGAATGTGCTCACACCTCAGCTGGAGTGAGTGGTCCTTCTGTCGTGGGACAATCCGGCCCAAGGCACAGAACTGTCCATAGCTCTCTGCCCAGGCAATTGCCACGTTCCTCACACCCTCAGTATTGCCCTCTGTTTAACAACGACGACGACAAAGCGTTTATTTTCTATGTGCCAGGTCTGTGTCGACCTCCAAGAATACAAGGAAAAACAAGGTCATGCTACCTGGGAGGACCAGGCAGTGAGCCTGAGATTCTTGCCTGGCTGATAAAATGAAAAAGAATCGGTCTGACTGGCCAGAATCACAGCGAGAGCCACAATCCCTTACATCCTGTCATCTCCCCTGCTTTGGCAACCCCCAAGAGAAAACCAAAGTGAATGTGAAGCAGGAGCAGTGAGAAGAACATCTGCTGTGACCTCTCAGTGACCCCAATGCAGCGGCTCCGCAGAGATGAATGAAAAAGCGCAGGAAGCTTGTTGGGTCAGTCTCGATTGACGCCATCAGGAAGGTGGAGCGGGGAAGCAGATTTGCTGCTGAAAATCATTTCCCCTGGAAAGTCTCCCAGGAGAAAAGAGAGTCATTACAGCGGGGATAATAATGTTTACTGGACAGCTTTGAGTACACGTCTGACCCACCTTATCTCTGCGCTATTAGGTTCTGGAATTACTGATGACATATTATTAGGTTGGTGCAGAAGTAATTGCGGTTTCTGCTATACGTTCAATGGCAAAAACCTCAATTACTTCTGCACCAACCTAATGCTATCTTAATACGCAGTTGTTAGCTGGAATAGTCTAGAGCAGGTTACGGAGGTGGGGTATTAGCGTGGCTAAAACACATACCACAGAAAATGGAGAAAGTAGTGTCTTGAGGGGAGGCTGGTTTGCAATGCCCTTGTCTCCCTCTCCCCTTCCGTTCCACGTGGGCCTCCAGCACGTCCTCGTCACCAAATTACAGAGCTGTCACTTTCTAATTCAATGAAAGTTTACTGGGGGCCTGTTTGACACAGGCTGGGTTGCTTCCTGTTTCCAGTGTATTCAATTCACTGAAGGAGCCCATCCTAAAGAGCACAGCTCCCTAGTGCCACTGTGACCAGGCAGAGAGGGGTGAAAAGGAGGCCCTGGCATTAACTACATGCCCACAGCAAGACCTTGTCCTTTCTTCTTGTAAAGAAGGACCAGATGCTAGAAGTGAGGACAGCTTGGATGACACCCAACCTTCCAGAGGAAAATTAGAGATATGCCTGGCAGATCTCGTAAGGCAGGGCCGGCCCAGCCAGATTGGGAAGTGAGCCATGCTGATCCTCAACATTCTCCGGCTTTCATTTTCAGCTCTTTCCCTTCCACCTGTTATTTGATTCTGCCCCATGAGTGGCTACAAAGTCCCCCTGCCCTCCCCTGTCACAACCCACCCAGGACCTTGCTAGTTGACACTGATCTTTCCACATTTTAAGAGTCTGAAATTATTCCCCAGTCTTCCCAGCACTTTGGGAGGCTGAGGTGGGTGGATCACGAGGTCAGGAGTTTGAGACCAGCCTGGCCAATATGGTGAAACACCGTCTCTACTCAAACATACAAAAATTAGTGGGCTGAGGTGGCACACCCCTTTAGTCCCAGCTACTTAGGAGGCTGAGGCAGGAGAATCGCTTGAACCTGGGAGGCAGAGGTTACAGTGAGCCAAGACTGTGCCACTGCACTCCAGTCTGGGTGACAGAGTGAGACTATGTCTCAAAACAATAATAATAATAATAATTCCCAGGATTTCCGCCAAGATGGCCAAATAGGAACAGCTCCTGTCCCCAGTTCCCAGCGAGAGCAACACAGAAGGTGAGTGATCTCTGCATTTCCAACTGGGGTACTAATTAGACAGTGGGTTGATCTCACTGGGACTAATTAGACAGTGGTGCAGCCCAGGGAGGGCAAGCTGAAGCAGGTGGGGCGTCGCCTCACCCGGGAAGCACAAGGGACCCGGGAACTCCCTCTCCTAGCCAAGCGAAGCCATTAGGGACTTTTCCTAGCACTCTGGCTCAGATCCTGCACTTTCCCCACAGTCTTTACAACCCACAGACCAGGAGATTCTCTCCAGTGCCTACAACACTGGCACCCTGGGTTTCCAGCACAAAACTGGGTAGCTGTTTTAGCCGCACTTTTTTTTCCTCATACGCCAGTGGTGCCTAGAACGCCAGCGAGATAGAAGACAGAAGCACTCATTCCCCCGAAAAAGGGGCTGAAGCCAGGGAGCCAAGTGATCTGGCTCAGTGGGTCCTACCCCCATGAAGTCCAGTAAGCTAAGATCCACTGGCTTGAAATTCTCGCAGCCAGCACAGCAGTCTGAGCTCGACCTGACATATCTGAGCTCCACAAGGGGAGGGGTGTCCACCGTTGTTGAGGCTCAGGTAGGCGGTTTTAACCTCACCTGTGTAAACAAAGTCACTGGGAAGTTTAGACGACAGCTGGGCAGAGCCCACAGCAGCTCAGGAAGGCAGACTATCCTGAGACTCACTTCTTGCTAGGCAGGGCATCTCTGAAAAAAGGCAGCAACCCATCAGGGACTTATAAAGAAAGCCCCCACCTTCCTGGGACAGAGCACCTGGGAAAAGGGGTGGTTGTGGTTTCAGCTTCAGCAGACTTAAACGTCCCTACCTGGCAGCCCTGAAGGGAGCAAGGAAGCTCCCAACACAGTGCTTCAGCTCTGATAAGAGACAGACTGCCTCCTTAAATGGCTCCCTGACCCCCGTTTATCTTGGCTGGGAGACACCTCAGATAGTAGAGCTCTGGCTGGCATCTGGCAGGTACCCTTCAGGGACAAAGCTACCAGAAGAAGGAACAGGCATCAATCTTTGCTGTCCTGCAGCCCCCACGGGTGATTACCAGGCAAGCAGGGTCTGGAGTGGACCTCCAGAAAACTCCAGCAGACCTGCAGAGACTGTTAGAAAGAAAACTAACAAACAGAAAGAAAGAGTTTTGATGTCAACAGGAAGCACGTCCACTCAGAGGTCCCATCCAGAAGTCACCAACATCAAAGACTAAAGGTCGATAAGTCCACAAAGATGGGAAAAAACACAGTGCAAAAAGGATGAAATCTCCAAAAACCAAAATGCCTCTTCTCTTCCAAGGGATCACAACTCCTCACCAGCAATAGAATAAAACTGGGTGGTGAATGAGTTTGATGAATTGACAGAAGCATGCTTCAGAAGGTGGGTAATAACAAACTTCTCCAAGCTAAAGGAGCATGTACTAACCCAATGCAAGGAAGCTAAGAACCTTGAAAAAAGGTTAGATGAAATGCTAACTAGAATAACCAGCATAGAGAAGATCATAAATGACTTAATGTAGCTAAAAAAAACCAAAAAAACAAAAAAACAAAAAAAAAAACAGTAGGAGAACTTTGCGAAGCATACACAAGTTTCAATAGCTGAATTGATCAACCAGAAGAAAGGATATCAGAGATTGAAGATGAGCTCAATGAAATAAAGCGAGAAGGCAAGATTAGAGAAAAAAGGGTGAAAAGAAATGAACAAAGCCTCCAAGAAATGTGGGATTATGTGAAAAGACATTTGGTCAGTGTACCTGAAAGTGACGGGGAGAATGAAACCAAGCTGGAAAACACTCTTCAGGATATTATCCAGGAGAACTTCCCCAACCTAGCAAGAGAGGCCAACATTCAAATTCTGGAAATACAGACAACACCACAAAGATATTCCTCAAGAAGAGCAACCCCAAGACACATAATCGTCAAATTCACCAGGGTTGAAATGAAGGAAAAAATGCTAAGGGCAGCCAGAGAGAAGAGGTTGGGTTACCTATGAAGGGAAGCCCATCAGATTAACAGTGGATCTCTTGGCAGAAAACCCACAGGCCAGAAGAGAGTGGGGGCCAATATTCAATATTCTTAAAGAAAAGAATTTTCAACCCAGAATTTCATATCCAGCCAAACTAAGCTTCATAAGCAAAGGAGAAATAAAATCCTTTGCGGACAAGCAACTGCTAAGAGATTTTGTCACCACCAGGCCTGCCTTACAAGAGCTCATGAAGGAAGCACTAAACATGGAAAGAAATAACCAGTATCAGCCACTCCAAAAACATACCAAATGGTAAAGACCATCAACACTATGAAGAAACTGCATCAACTAATGGGCAAAACAACCAGCTAGCATCAAAATGGCAGGATCAGATTCACACACAACAATATCAACCTTAAAGGTAAGTGGGCTAAATGGCCCAATTAAAAGACACAGACTGGCAAATTGGATAAGGAGTCAAGAGCCATCAGTGTCCTGTATCCAGGAAACCCATCTCACGTGCAGACACACATAGGCTCAAAATAAAGGGATGGAGGAAGATATACCAAGCAAATGGAGAGAAAAAAAAAAAAAAGGCAGGGGTTGCAATCCTAGTCTCTAATAAAACAAACTTTAAACCAAAAAGATCAAAAGAGACAAAGAAGGGCGTTACATAATAGTAAAGGAATCAATGCACAAGAAGAGCTAACTATCCTAATCATATACGCACCCAATACAGGAGCATCCAGATACATAAAGCAAGTTCTTCATAACCTACAAAGAGACTTAGACTCCCAAACAATAATAGTGGGGGACTTTAAAACCCCACTGTCAACATAAGATAGATCAACAAGACAGAAAATTAATAAGGATATCCAGGATTTGAACTCAGATCTGGACCTAGTGCACCTAACGGACATCTACAGAACTCTCCACCCCAAATCCACAGAATATACATTCTTCTCAGCACCACACTGCACTTATTCTAAAACTGACTACATAATTGGAAGTAAAACGCTCCTCAGCAAATGCAAAAGAATGGATATCATAACAAACAGTCTCTCAGACCACAGTGCAATCAAATTAGAACTCAGGATTAAGAAACTAACTCAAAACTGTACAACTGCATGGAAACTGAACAACCTGCTTCTGAATGACTACTGGAAAAATAATGAAATGAAGGCAGAAATAAAGATGTTCTCTTTTTTTTTTTTTTTTTTTTTTTTTTTTTTTTTGAGACGGAGTTTTGCTCTTGTTACCCAGGCTGGAGTGCAATGGCGCCATCTCGGCTCACCGCAACCTCCACCTCCTGGGTTCAAGCAATTCTCCTGCCTCAGCCTCCTGAGTAGCTGGGATTACAGGCACGTGCCACCATGCCCAGCTAATTTTTTGTATTTTTAGTAGAAGCGGGGTTTCACCATGTTGACCAGAGTGGTCTCGACCTCTTGACCTCGTGATCCACCCACCTCGGCCTCCCAAAGTGCTGGGATTACAGGCTTGAGCCACCGCGCCCGGCCATAAAGATGTTCTTTGAAACCAATGAGAACGAAGACACAGCATACCAGCACCTCTGGGACACATTTAAAGCAGTGTCTACAGGGAAATTTATAGCACCAGATGCCCACAAAAGAAAGGAGGGAAGATCTAAAATCAACACCCTAACATCATGATTAAAAGAACCAGAGGAGCAAGATCAAACAAATTCAAAAGCTAGCAGAAGAGAAGAAATAACTAAGATCAGAGCAGAACTGAAGGAGATAGAGACACAAAAAGCCCTTCAAAAAAATCAGTAAATCCAGGAGCTGTTTTTTTTTGAAAAAATTAACAAAATAGATAGACTGCTAGCCAGACTAACTAGGAAGAAAAGAGAGAAGAATCACATAGATGCAATAAAAAATGCTAAGATACCACCACTGATCCCAAAGAAATACAAGTTACTATCAGAGATTACTACAAACACCTCTATGCAAATAAATTAGTAAATCTAGAAGAAATGGAAAATTCCTGGAAGCTTACACCCTCCCAAGACTAAACCAGGGAGAAGCGGAACCCCTGAAAAGACCAATAACAAGGTCTGAAATTGCAATTAATAGCCTACCAGCCAAGTTATGGATTCAGTGCTATCCCCATCAAGCTACCTTTGACCTTCTTCACAGAACTGGAAAAAAAACACTTTAAACTTCATATGGAACCAAAAGAGAGCCCACATGGCCAACACAATCCTAAGCAGAAAGAACAAGCTGGAGGCATCATGCTATCTAACTTCAAACTATACTACAAGGTTACAGTAATCAACATAGCCCGGTACTGGTACCAAAACAGAGAAATAGACCAATGGAACAGAACAGAGGCCTTGGAAGAAATGCCACACATCTACAACCATATGATCTTCGATAAACCTGACAAAAACAAGCAAGAGGGAAAGGATTCCCTGTTTAATAAACGGAGTTGGGAAAACTGGCTAGCCATCTGCAGAAAACTGAAACTGGACCCCTTCCTTACACCCTACACTAAAATTAACTCCAGATGGGTTAAAGATTTAAATATAAAACCTAATACCATAAAAATCATAAAGAAAATGTAGGCAAAACCATTCAGGACATATGCAGAGGCAAGGACTTCATGACTAAAACACCAAAAGCAATGGCAACAAAAGCCAAAATAGACAAATGGGATCTAATTAAACTTAAGAGTTTCTGTAGAGCAAAAGAATCAATCATCAGAGTGAACAGGCAACCAACAGAATGGGAAAAAAAATGTTTGCAATCTACCCATCTGACAAAGGGCGAATATGCAGAATCTACAAACAACTAAAGCGGATTTACAAGAAAAACAAAACAAAACAAAAACATTCAAAAGTGAGTGAAAGATATGAATAGACACTTTTCAAAAGAAGGCATTTATGAGGCCAAAAACATATGAAAAGATGTTCACCATCACTTGTCATCAGAGAAATGCAAATCAAGACCACATTGAGATACCATCTCACAACACTTAGAATGGCAATCATTAGAAAATCAGCAGACAACAGATCCTGGAGAAGATGTGAAGAAAAATGAACACTGTTACACTGTTGGTGGGAGTGTAAATTCGTTTAACCATTGTGGAAGACAGTGTGGAAATTCCTCAAGGAACTAGAAATAGAAATACCATTTGACCTGGCCATCCCATTACTGGGTACATACCCAAAGGAGTATAAGTTGTTCTACTATAAAGACACACATACACATATGTTTATTGTGGCACTCTTTACAACAGCAAAGACCTGGAACCAACCCAAATGTCCATCAATAATAGACTGGACAAAGAAAATGTGGCACATATGCACAATGGAATACTATGCAGCCATAAAAAGGGATAAGTTCATGTTTTCTGTAGGGACATGGATGAATCTGGAAACCATCATTCTCAGCAAACTGACACAGGAACAGAAAACCAAATATCACATGTTCTCACTCATAGGCAGGTGTTGAACAATGAGAACACATGAACACAGGGAGGGGAGCATCAAACATTGGGGTCTGTTCTGGGGGCAAAGGGAGGGAGAGAGGGACAGCAGTGGGTGGGGAGGTTGGTGAGGGTTAACATGGGGAGAAATGCCAGATATAGGTGATGGGGGGGAAGGAGGCAGCAAACCACCTTGTCATATATGTATCTATGCAACAATCCTGCATGATCTGCACATGTACTCCAGAACCTAAAGTACAATTAAAAAAATAGCCTAGTAGCCAAAAAAAAAGTACAGGACCAGACAGGTTAACAGCCAAATTCTACCAGAGGTACAAAAAGGAGCTGGTAACATTCCTTCTGAAACGATTCCAAACAACAGAAATATAGGGAATCCTCCCTAACTCATTTTATGAGACCAACATCATCCTGATACCAAAACCTGGCAGAAACACAACTAAAAAAGAAAATTTCATGTCAATATCCATGATGAACATTGATGCAAAAATTCTCAGTACTGGCAAACCAAATCCAGCAGCACATCAAAAAGCCGATCCATCACAATCAAGTTGGCTCCGTCCCTAGGATGCCATGCTGGTTCGACATACACAAATCTACAAATGTAATCCATCGCATAAACAGAACCAAAGACAAAAACCACCTGATTATCTCAATAGATGCAGAGAAGGACTTCGAAAAAGTTCAACAGTCCTTTATGCTAAAATTCTCAATAAACTAGGTATTAATGGAATGTATCTCAAAATAATAAGAGCTATTTATGATAAACTCACAGCCAATATCATACTAAATGTGCAAAAACTAGAAGCATTCCCATTGAAAACAGGCACTAGACAAGGATGCCCTCTCTCACCACTCCTATTCAATATGTATTAGAAGTTCTGGCCAGGGCAACAAGGCAAGAAAAAGAAATAAAGCATATTCGATTAGGAAAAGAGGAAGTCAAAGTGTCTTTATTTGCAGACAACATGACTGTATATTAAGAAGACCCCATCATCTCAGCCCCAAATCTCCTTAAGCTGATAAGCAACTTCAGCAGAGTTTCAGGATACAAAATCAATGTGCAAACATCACAAGCATTTCTTTTTTTTTTTTTTTTTTTTTTGAGACGGAGTTTCGCTCTTGTTGCCCAGGCTGGAGTGCAATGGCGCGATCTCCGCTCACCGCAACCTCTGCCTCCTGGGTTCAGGCAATTCTCCTGCCTCAGCCTCCTGAGTAGCTGGGATTACAGGCATGGGCCACCATGCCCACCTAATTTTTTGTATTTTTAGTAGAGACGGGGTTTCACCATGTTGACCAGGATGGTCTCGATCTCTTGACCTCGTGATCCACCCGCCTCGGCCTCCCAAAGTGCTGGGATTACAAGCTTGAGCCACCGCGCCCGGCCCATCACAAGCATTTCTATACAACAATAACAGAGAACCAAATCATGAGTGAACTCCCATTCACAATTACTACAAAGAGAATAAAATACCTCGGAATACAACAAACCAGGGATGTGAAGGACCTCTTCAAGGAGAACTACAAACCACTGCTACAGTAACCTAACTGAATTTGACCATCACGAGATCCAAAATTTTTGACGTGCATTTAAACCGAGTAATTTTAAATTAGTGTATTGATATTTTAAAAGGAGTTCATTTCTTCTTAATTCATTGCGCATAAATTGACAGATGAGTGCATAGATTAAACAAGATGGATAGTGGCTATGTACCAAGCAAAGACGACCCACATGTGCAGAGGTATAGAGATGCGGGGAGCAGGAACACAATGTTCCAAATGTCTAGATCATTGGGTGCAAATAAGATGATAGAGAAATAAGGCTACCCAAGCATGCAGAAGCCAGGTGAAAATGGGCCTTGCAGGCCACACGAAGGAGTTGAGATTTTTGAGTTTAACAGGGAGCCATTAAGGATTTCAAATGTACTTTATAAAGATGCATTTTGACAGCAACTATGAAGCATAGACCTGAAAGAGGCAAGATCAGAAACAGGAAGACTAGTTAAGAGGTTATTGCAATAGTCCATAATCCATGCGGAAGTAACGGAGCCCTAAAGTAGAGCATAGGATTGAGAAACTCAGAGTATCTCCCCTTGAAAAGGAAACAGTTCAAAGTTCTCACACAGAAAATGCAATTTTTGTATGTCTTGTCTCCACAATCTATTTGTATAAAAACAAAGAAATACTACTAAAATTCCAAACAGCAATTTTATCTGTGTATCTTGGGTGTATTCAGAGAACAGTATCTTTCGACATGTGGCCTCTCTAGCAATATCTCATTTTCCTTTTCTATTTTAGATTCAGGGGGTATGTGTGCAGGTTTGATACATGCATATATTACGTGATGCTGAAGTTTAGGCTTCGACCGAACCTGTCACTCCAATAGCGAACATAGTACCCAAGAGGTCGTTTTTCAACCTTTCCTTCTTCCCTAGCCTTTCGGAGTCTCCAGTGTCTATTTTTCCTATCTTTATGTCCATATGTACCCAATGTTTCAGCTATATCTTACTCTCTACATACATTTAAGTGTATAGAGTTCATGAAGATTTCCCCACATTCCTAGGAAAGCTGGTCACGTGGGATAAATATTGAACTACAGTTATCTCCTTTCGGTCTTACGGAAACAGAAGATTTCCATTTTCACAATTTCAATGAATCACTTATAATCAGTTGAAGCTCCTTTTTCTTAACAGATACATCATTTTCCTTTGCTAAAGTTGATATTTTCTCAGGCATGCAGTGGAAAGACAAATCAGTTGATCACTTAAGGAAGCAGCGTCACAATGGGTTACTTAAGACTGAGAAGGAAATAGGAGACTAGGACCTACAGCCATCTGGGATACCGGCCGAGTAAACTCTTCAGAAATCCTCTCATCCATAAAGGCAACAAAAACAGCAGCAAAACTGATAGAATCAACTTTTCCAGAATTCTGAAAATTCGCCAAAGACTTGCAGCAATCCAAGGAATGTTTAAGTCAAGAAAAATGGCTGACACCTGGTAAGAAGAGCAAGCTTTGCAGCATTTTAAGATGCCAATACTTTTCAAATTGATCTATGCATTCATTGCAATCCTTATCAAAATCCTGGCAGGCTTTATTGGAAATTAAGAAGCTGATCCTAAATTTCATATGTAAATACAAGGGACACTAAATAGCCAAAACAATCTTGGAAAGAACAAAAAAGGAACAAAGTTAGAGGATTCACACTTTCAGATTTTAAAACTCTCTATAAAGCTACCGTAATCAAGACTGTGTGGCACCTGTACAAGGATAGACACATAAAACAATGGAATAGGCAGTGCATGATGGCTCACACTTTGAAAGGCTGAGGTGAGCAGATGACAAGGTCAAGAGATCGAGACCATCCTGGCCAGCATGGTGAAACCCCATCTCTACCAAAAAAATACAAAAAATTAGCTGATCATGGTGGTGCACACCTATAGTCCCAGCTATTTGGGAGGCTGAGGCAGGAGGATCGCCTGAACCTGGGAGGCAGAGATTGCAGTGAGCTAAGATCACACCACTGCACTCCAGCCTGGTGACAGAGTCAGATTCCCTCTCAAAAGACAAAAACAAAACAAATAAAACAATGGAATAGAATTGATGGTCTAGAATTAAACCCATAAATTTAGGGTCAATTAATTTTTGACAACCATATCAAGATTATTCATGGGGAAAGGGTCATCTTTTCAACGAATGGTTCTGAAACAAATGGATAGTCACCTGCAAAAGAAGGAAGTTGGACCCTATCACACACTATACACAACATTAACTAAAAATTGCTCTATTACCTAAGTTAAGAGTTGAAACTATAAAACTCTTAGGAAAAGAAGTAGGCATAAATGTTAGTGATTTTGGATTTGACAATTACTTCTTGGTTATGACACCAAAAACACAGGCAACAAAAGAAAAATGACATAAATTGGACTTCACCTAAATCAGTAACCTTTGTGCTTCAAAAGACACCTTCAAGAAAGTGAAAAGACAGTCCACAGAACGGGAGAGAATTTTTGCAAGTCATATATATGATAAGGAACTTGCATATAAAATACATAAAGAACTATTATAACTCAATAATAAGCCAAATAGCTCCATTAAAATGGACAAATAATATGAATCGACATTTTTCCAAAGAAGATAAATAGCCTATAAACACATGAAAAGATGTGAACCATTATTAGTCATCAGGCAAATACAAAGCAAAACTACAATGTAATACTTCACCCCACACTGACTAGCCTGACTATAATAGACAGATAATAAGTGTTGGTGGGGATGTGGAGAAATTAGAACCCTCACACACTGCTGGTGAGAATATAAAATGATAGAGCCACTTTGGAAAATAGTCTAACTAAATATAGAATTACCATATGACCCAGAAATTTCACTCCTAGCTACATATTGGATGATTGCATTCATATGAAATATACGGAATGGGCAAATCCAGAGAGACAGAAAGTCAATAGTGATTTTCAGCAGCTGGTGAGACAGGAGAACAGGGAGAGACTACGAATTCGTATGGAGTTTCTTTTGGGGGTGATGAAAATAGTATTTATTTCTGGTTTAGATGTTCAGGACTTTCCAGTTGTCACAGTGTAATATTAGATACCAGAATTAGGAAATCCAGATGCCTTTTATTGTCAGTCATTTGATTCTATACCAAGGTTAATCTTTCATATTCTAAGAATAATTGCTGTCTACCTCTCATGTTTCATGAAGAATATTTACAAAGTATGTTGGTCACTGATGCTTCTTTTCCCAAACTCACGCCAAAATTTCAACCGTATCAGGCATGTAGGAGACAGTCAATAAACATAATTTGCCTTCCCGTCACTATATCAATTTATATCTGAGCCCCTAAGCCTTTAGAAATTACTAGTTTTCCCTAACAGTAGCCAAGGAATATGTAAAAAATAAAAAGAATTTAAATAAGGATTAATACTGGGTAATCTGAAAGGAAATGTGAATTCTAGTGAAAATCAGAAATTTTCTTAATCACTCAATAGCGTTACGTAACTCTCTTGCTCACAACCTCAGCCTTGGCAAGTATTAGGACACAAACTCTCCAGAGTTGTCCCAAGAACAGTGGGTCCCAGAAAAGGAAGAATGACTTGTGACAAGAACCCTGAGGAGTGCCTCAATCTGTTTCCATGATTTATGATCTTCTTACCTCAGTAATGACTCCCACTGTTTGGTTCAGACCTACAAGAGGCCATGGCTAACATTTTAGCAGAGAGACAAGCATCTACCATCCTGAATCTGTCTTGGGCTCACGAATCACGTTGAGCTCACCAATCACCTTTCTTCCCTGCAAAGTTATCAGCTGTTTAATTATAGACAGTAGGTTTGCATCTATGGCCAACAACTAGGGCCAGAATTAACAAAACTTGAACTGTCTCCCAGTTTCCAAGGACAATCATTATCAAGGAATCTCGCTGCATGACTATAGGGTTGCTGAAAAATTCCATTTTTCACAATTAAAACATTTTCCTAGATTTGTGAATGGCTATTGACCCCGTCTAATGAAACAACTGTTAATACATCTGGGTTTGGGTGAGACGGGAAGAAAATCAAAGGGTACCTACAAAAATTGCTTCCTGGGCTGGGCATAGTGGCTCACACCTGCGATTCCAGCAACTTTGGGAGACCAAGGCGGGCGGATCACCTGAGATCGCGAGTCTGAGAACAGCCTGAGCAACATGGAGCAACCCCGTCTCTGCTAAAAATACAAAATTAGCCGGATGTGGTTGCACATGCCTGTCGTCCTAGCTACTCGGGAGGCTGAGGCAGGAGAATCACTTGAACCTGGGAGGCGGAGGTTGCAGTGAGCCAGATAGTACCATTACACTCCAGCCTGGGCAACGAGAGTGAAAACTCTGTCTCAAAAACAAAACAAAACAAACAAACAAACAAACAAAACACTTCCTGGCCGGGCACGGTGGCTCACGTCTGTAATCCTGGCACTTTGGGAGGCTGAAGTGAGCCTATCAGTTGAAGCCAGGAGTCCAAGATCGGCCTGGGCAGTGTGGTGAAACGCTGTCTCTACTGAAAATACAAAAAAATTAGGTGGGCCTGGCGGCGCACGCCTATAATTCCAGCTACTCGGGAGGCTGAGAACAGGAGAATCGCTTGAATTGGGAGGCGGAGGTTGCAGTGAGCCAAGACCCCATCAATGCACTCCAGCCTGGCAACAGAGTGAGACTTTCTTGGTATGGCCCTGTAAGAGGTAGAGAAGACTGAATGACTCTCAAAATTCTTCAACTTCCCATATTGTAAAATCCAGTGTTTGAGACATTGTGTATCATTATTTTTATAGCTAATATATACTGAAAACATAAAAGATTCAAAAGGGTCTATGGGAAAAAGTCTCTATCCATCCATTTTCTTTAATCACCAAATTTCTTTTTTTCTTTTTGAGACAGAGTTTCACTCCTGTTGTCCAGACTGGAGTGCAATGGCAGGATCTCAGCTCACCACACCCTCCGCCTCCTGGGTTCAATCAATTTTCCTGCCTGAGCCTGCCAGATAGCTGGGAATACAAGCATGTGCCACCATGCCTGGCTAATTTTGTATTTTCGGTAGAGACGGGGTTTCTCCACGTTGATCAGACCGGTCTCGAGCTCCTGACCTCAGGGCATCTGTTTGCCTCCATCTCCCAAAGTGCTGGGATTACAGGCGTGAGCTACCACACCCAACCTTCACAATCCAGCTCCAAGTCTCATATATTCCATTTCCCTTTCCACTCATCCTCACAACTTATTCTCCGAGAACACCCTCTTTGCTTCTGAATATGCTGCTCCTTTTGCCTCAAGTGGCTTTCCTCCTCCCATTCCTCTGGCTAATTCAGCTCAGGGCATCATTCCAGGAAACTGCCACCAACCGTACCTCATCTGTCTGTGTTCTTTTTTGTTTCATCAGATTCCATGCTAACTTTTCTGAAAACTGATCATACTTTATTGGAGAAAGCTGTTTTAACGACCGCCTCCCTAGAGAGGCGTGTCACCCAGGCTGGAGCGCAGTGCCACTATCTTGGCTCACTGCAACCTCTGCCTCCTGGGTTCAAGTGATTCTCCTGCCTCAGCCTCCTGAATAGCTGAGATTACAGATGTATACCACAATGCCCACTAATTTTTGTATTTTTAGTAGGGATGGGGTTTCACCATGTTGTCCAGGCTGGTCTCGAACTCCTGACCTGAGGTGATCTGCCTGCCTCAGTCTCCCAAAGTGCTAGGATTACAGGCATCAGCCACCACACCCAGTCCTATTTATATATTTTTAAACTCAAATAGCAAATAACAACATGTTCTATGTAGTGTTCTGCGTCTTTTTGTAAACTTAAAAGCACATCTAAGTATACACTTACAGACTTCCTCATACATTTTGACTGCTGCATAGTGTAGTCTTATTACTACACTATAATTTACTTCTAATCCTCTCCTAGTAAACATTGTCTGTCTCTAGTGGTTTTCTATTGAAAACAATGCTCTAATGAACATCTTTGTACAGAGGTGCTAGTGTGTCTGCAGAATAAATTGCTAGAAATGGACTTGTTAGCTCAAATAGTATGAACAATTTTAATTTTGAAAGCTATTACCAAATTGTGCCTAATTTGTACCAATTTGCAACCCCAAACATATATTAGAGTGCCTGTTTCTGCTTTACCCACTCAGTGTTAAACAGACTTTAATATTTATCAGTCTGACAGGTGAAAAAGTGTGTTTCGGGGCCATAATTTGCATTTATCTTGTTACAAATGAGGAATAGCATATTTCATGTTTAAAATTCATTTGTGTTTCCTTTTCTGTGTACTTTCTGTACATCTGCCTATTTTTCTATTTATATTGGTCTTTTTTCATCAATATGTAGAAACTCCATACACTAAAGAATTTAGTTTTGTCATTTATGTTGTAAATATTTTTCCTAACTTGTTGCATGTATTTGTACTTTTACATGTATCAAATTTTATGAACTTATGTAGCATCTGTAGTTTTGCTGTCTGCTGTGTGATTTGTGTATTTCTGGAGTCATGTGAGTTCACATAGTCTATTGACCTCTTCCTGTATGGCTTCTGAGTTTGGTGTTATGCTTAAAAGTTCTACTGCACTCTCAAATTATTCTTTAAAAGATATTTAAATCTAAATCTTTGATCTATCTGAGATTTATTATTACTAATAAATAAGTTAGGAATCCAACTTACGTTTTTGTTTGAGACGGAGTTTTACTCTTGTTGCCCAGGCTGGAGTGCAATGGCACAATCTCGGCTCACTGCGACCTCTGCCTCCCGGATTCAAGCAATTCTCCGGCCTCAGCCTCCCAGGTAGCTGGGATTACAGGCATGTGCCACCACATCTGGCTAATTTTGTATTTTTAGTAGAGATGGGGTTTGGGCCAGGCTGCTTTGAAACTCCTGACCTCAGGTGGTCCACCCACCTCGGCCTCCCAAAGTGCAGGGATCACAGGCATGGGCCACCGTGCCCGGCCCCAACTTAATATTTTTATGAGTATCCAGAGTCCCAATGCCAATTATTTATATAATGCCATCTTAATTTGTTGACTAAGTTCCTGACCATGCCAAGAGAGAAGTGGTTAAAGTGAAAGAGTATGCATTCAAATATTTGTTGAATGAGGATAGAAAAATTCATGAGTAATGGAACATCAGGAATGGGAAGTTTGTAAAAAATTACTTGGCAAAGACTTTGCTATGACTTGTAGTCTTTCTTTCTGACCCCGTTTACACTGTTGTCTTGGGTGACTAACTTGTTCGTATTGAAGACCCATCTAGTGACTTAGCCTGCCAGTGTCTTCACCTTGACTCCAGTGATTTTGGTCTTCACTCCATTCCCTCATACCCTCAGCTACATTCTGGTTTTTATTGTTATCAGGAGCTATTCAATTTCTGAAATATGAAACTCAAGCATCCTGCTTTTTTTTGAGACAGAGTCTTGCTCTGTCACCAGGCTGGAGTACAGTGGCACCATCTCAGCTCACTGCAACCTCTGCCTCCCAGGTTCAAGTGATTCTCCTGCCTCAGCCTCATAAGCAGCTGCAACTAAAGGTGTCCACCACACACCCAGCTAACTTTTAGTAGAGATGCAGTTTCACCATGTTGGCCAGGCAGGTCTCGAACTTCCGACCACAGGTGATCCGCCTGCCCCAGCCTCCCAAAGCACTACGATTACAGGTGTGAGCCATCACGCCCAGCCGCATCCTGCTCACTAACAACCACCTCCCATGCTTCTGGCTCTTTAGCTCCCTTCTCATTACCACACATCTTCACGCATCCATACGTGGGTCCTTTCACCTTTGACTTCTCTCATCAGCTTTTCCTGCCTTTCCCTTCATTATTCTCTTTATTCCAACTACTCTCATCAGCTCTGAGTTCCTTATTCTTTGTGTCTTTTTCTCCACCCATGGGTCAAAACATAATCCTGGATTGATGTGACTCTGCCTTCGCCATTCATACAGGCAGGATACCACATACTATTAGGGAAAAATCATACTCCATGCAAACTGGTGCCACTACAAATGAATGATTCCATCGCTTTCAAGAGTAAGTTCAAGTTCCTCTGCAAAATATGCAGTGAAGACCCTTTACAACCCAGCTCCAAGTCCCACTGGTTCTACCTCTCTTTCCACTCACCCTCACAACCTGTTCTCCAAGAACACCCTCCTTGCTTTTGAATACGCTGCTTCCTTTACCTAGCGGCTTTCCTCTTCCCCTTCCTCTGGCTACTTCGGCTCAGGGCATCATCTCCAGGAAACTGCCACCAACCCTACCTCATCTGTCTGGATTGTATGCTCTTTTTGGTTTCATCAGATTCCATGCTAACCTTTTTGAAAACGGATCATTCTTTATTGGAGAAGGTTGTTTAAATGACTGCCTCCCTAGAGAGGAGTGGACCTCAAAGCTCAGGATGCGTAAGCTTCTGGCGGAAAGCGGATTTTTATTAGGCTTTAGACAGAATCTGAATTTCAGCAAGCACCCCAAATGGTTCTGATGCTGGTGGTTCTGGGAATACACTTGGAGAAACAGCAGATAGGAGCTCTTTGATGCCAGGGGAATATTTTCAAACAGGTTTTTCTCTCCTGTGCTAAGCAGATGGTCTGACAAATGTCAATAAATGTTTTCTTCAACAAGTAATTGTTAAAAGGGTTATCATGTGCCAGGAACACCCCAAGATCTAGGGTACAGACACAGTATTCATTTTCATGGCAGCTACATGGCCCATGTTTGTTGACTGAATGAAGGAGACTCAGATATCAAACAGATTATATCAAAAGTCACTTCTGTCAAACCTTATAAAACCCTATAAAATAATGTAATTTTTTTTCCTCTGAAGCCATAGCTGTTTTAGTAGCAAGATTGCTGTGGAACACTGTTACGTATTGGTTTTAAGAGTGAGGACTCTGAAAACTTGGGATTGAATCTTAGCTCAGAAACTTAGAAATGTGCCATCTCTGAACCTCAGCTTCCTCAACATAATATGGGGTTAAAGTAACATGCATTCATTTAACTGGTAATTACTGAGCTCCCCCTATGTGCTAACTCACTATTACGCACTGGGGACATGCAATAAATCTAGACAAACTCCCATGGCTCTGCAGCTTGTCGCCTAGTAAGGGAGGCAGACAAACAAACAGGTGGCTCAGATATTTAAAGTTAATAAGTGCTCTGAAGGAAACATGCAGGCGGAGAGCATATCTGTAGGTAGGGGATGCTCTGGATGGTGTGGTCAAGAAAGGCCACTCTAAGGAAGTGACGTTAACTTCAACTGAAGTCTGAAGACTAAAAAGAACCCATTCTACATGGGTAGCATGGAAGAAGAGCTTTCCAGGCAGAGCAAAAAGCATGTGCTAAGGCCCTGAGACTGGACTGTCTGAGGAACAGAAAGGAGGCTTACACGGCCACCATGTAGTGATCCACAGAGAGAGTGGCAGGGGACGAGAAGGCGGTGGTAGCAGACAGAAGCAACATCAACTTAAGGCTTCTAGGTCACAGCAGAGAGTTAGGATCTTCTTCTAGAAGCACCATGAGACCACTGACATTATCTTAAACTGGATAACTGTGTGATGTTTTGGAAGTACAGAGAAGAGATGCTCCCAAGAAAAACATGGTGAGTGCTGTCAAACACTGACAAAATATTAAAGGTGGAGTAAGATGTAGGGATGTGTCTACTATTCATAGATTTGCCAACATAAGAAGGTTGGTGACTTTGAGAATGGAGGGTAGAGCTAGGAGCTTGAATATAATGAGTGGAATAAGCAATGGGAAGTGAGATGATCTTAGACAACTCTGGAGATTTTGCTGTGAATGGGCAGAAAAAGGAGACAATAGCTGGAATGTTGCCGCACAGGTTAAATGAAATGGCACTCTATCGTGCTGAGCACAGGGCCCGTCACACAGGAAGCACATCCCTGTCCTTAACATGATGTGTCCTACCCCTAGTCCCTTCCATGTCTATTCAAAGTTCATTTTTTCCTAAAAATGTTTTCAAACTGTGATTATCTTATTCGAGTCCCGGAAATGTACATGGTGACTCAGAGAGTCATCCCCGGTTATGAATGACTGTGTCTTTGGCCACTACAGACAAAAGTTACTTTTTCAGGAATTGTAAATGGAAGGGCTTTGTGTTTTAAGTGATCTGTCGGAATGCATTTGGTGCTGGCAGGATACGGTGAGGTGACAGCTCCTTTCAGCCTGAAAGAGTGCTCTGGGGGTGCCACCAGGCACATGACATCAGGCAGTCAGTGATCTTTCTCCTTTTTCTCTCTGCCGCTTCTGTCCCAGCTTCATTTTGATCATAGCACAGATCTAAGAGCACCCAGTGAATCCGTGGTCTCAAGATGGGCTTTCTGGCATCTCCATGTCTTCCTGTGATCATCTGGGAGAGTTGATGCTCGTGGGTTTGTGCTTTGTTTTTGGTCTTTTATTTGCTCAGAGTCTACCAAACAGACACATTTCCCCAGTTTTCACTACTTAGGAGCACTTAAATGGCCAAAGATTAGCCACAGTGGCAAAATAAAAAAGCTACTTGGATAATCTACAACCAAGGTAAACTAGCTGTCCTCCAGGAGAGAAAGGGGGCTAAATAGTTTTTGTCCTGAAGTCATGGTAGTGCCTTTCCTCAGAGTACCAGCTCACTCTCCAAGACATCAATTCATGTTTGTGTTAAGACCTGGGCAGCATCTAAGTCCTGTGAAAGCATCAGTTAACCCCAGCTTCTCAGTGCATGCATCTGTGTGTAGCTGGCTGTTTAGCTATTGGTCTGGAAAGACCACAACATTTCTTCTCATCTTCAAGGACACAGGATCAGAACCGACCCTTTTCTCTTTCTTCCCGCCAGCTGAAAGGCAGCATTCTGAGGCTTTTCTCTTTGGACTTGTTGCTTCTCAAAGTTCTCCCTTGTTGTTTCTCTAGAATAGTCTCTCTTTCCAAAGAAACGTGGTGTATATTGATAATACATCCCATGGATCTGTTACTTTAACCAGTCATTGCCTTGCATTGCCATACAATGTTCTATGTATGTGTCTTGTTTTGCCAACTATAATTGTGAGCCCCTTAATCTTATTAGAAGTCCCTCCAGTTAGGTACATAATACAGACACTCTGTAAATATTTTTGAATTAGTTATAATACATTGTTCTACCCTCAAGGATCTCAGAGTTTCACTGGGAAGACAAGGGATACCCAGGTGAAACAGTTCAATAACGGAGCAAAGTAGCATTAATTCAGTGCCAAATGTGGAAACGTAGACCCAGAAAGTACAATCCTGAGGATGTCAGAGGAAAGTCACCAAGCCGGACCATTCTGAGAAGGCTCCCAATTGCCTGTAACAGTTGTTACTTGTTCTAAGAGAGTAAGTCAGTAGCTACTTTCAGAGTTGGCCTGGTTTTAATCTGGCTATCAGAGTAGCATTACTGCAATTGTCATTTTGTCCTCTGCATACTGATATCTCTGCTTCCCCAAAGGGATTTATTCTACAGACAAGCCCAGCTCCTGGCCCCTAGAAATATCACAGCGAAGTTTACTTCTGTCCTCCGTTCCCACTCTCCAAAACCCTTTCATCATTCGTGTTTTTTTTTAAACTTCTGTGTCTGTGAAAAGATTTATCTTTATGGTTCAGCTCTCTAAAAGAAAGAGCTGATAGCATGAGAATGGGCAGAGAGAGGACGCATACGCCTTCCTGCACTGCTTTCTGGGTGCTGCACTCGTGCTTTCAATCCTGCTGCTGTCAAGCTCCATTAGGAGATTGGAGCATCAGCCTCCTACCTTTGGGGCCTGGCCTTCCATCAGCCCTGACTGAAATGAGGATGGTGTTTGAGATGAGTAATCAAGCAGAAAGACAGGTTAGGTATCACGGAGAGCCCCACCCTAATTCACTATCCTGATGGCACAGTCACCTTACACATCACACAGGGTCATTTATCCTCCCACGTGCAAACACCGACTGCTATTAGGGGAAGCCATCCGAATGCCATGCACTGGCATCCATACAGTGATTTCAAACAGCGGAAGAGGAGGAAGGCTAAGAAATGATTTCCTCTTTCTGGAAACGTAGAACAGTGCAGAAGGAGGAGGACCCCCGATGCCCATCCAAGGAAACAAAGTTATTCAGATCAATCTTGGTGATCACACGGTGACAGATGTTTCAGCCTGACATCTGGCCTCTGACGCAGCTTTAGTGAGAAGCAACACTTAGACTTTCACCTTAGAGGACTGGCAGTAAGTTTCTTGGAACAAAAAGGCCCCTTAAATGATACCCCCTTTCTCTGCATTTGATATGAAGCAGAAACCAGTGCCATAGGAAGACTCAGGAGGTGTCTGCGTCTTTAGCTGAAATTAACGCCTCTGTTGTCATCAGTGGACAGTGTTAAGTGCTCAGCTATGCAAGTTATTGTGCTGGATCTAAAACCAGAATCCATTTATTTTTTTGTGAGCTTTTAAAGCTCCTATCTTCAAACTATTTTTTGTGTATAAAAAAGCACTCTCTTCTATATAAAAGATCTTTTTTCTTAAGGTTCTTTTTGCGAAAAAAAGGCACTGATTTGCATTCAGCAAACCTTGAAAACTGCAAAAGTGACGACAATGAATAGACGGCACATAAAGCTCCAAATCAGTGTTGGCTGGGAAAACAGCTGGAAAGCTTATGAGTGCCAGGTCTGTCTTGCTCCCACAGCTAATTGTTAAGAGTAAATGCTTTTTCTTTCAGGAAAGCGCAAGGTTTACGTAGAGGCTTCTTTGCTGAACCAGGTATTTACTTTGGAATTTTTATTTATTTTTTATTTGTTTTATTTAATTTGGAATTAGAATGAATTTGCGAAAGAGAAAGTTATATATTAGCACCTGCAATTAGTTTTTGGTGATACAAACCTGACACATTTCTTGAAAAGGTTAACTGTGCTTTCGTTGCTAGGTTAAAGCAAAGATTTTTCTCATACTGTGTATATAGTCAGGGGACAAATATATTTTATATTGGAGGATTAAAACAAACTGAGACAGGATGACCTGGGAAGAGAGAAGATATATAAATTCATGAGGTAATATACCGTGAAAAACCACAAATGTGAGTTTGGCTGTGGAGCAGCAAAGGAGGAAGTAAAGTAGCTGTAAATGTCCGAATGCCACTGAAAAAACCGTTTCTGATGCGAGAGCCTCAGAGAGCAAAACTGAATTCAGTACAAGGATTTAGGGTTCTTCCCTAGATGGCGATGGTAACAGCAGTGAAAGCAACTGGAATGAAATTTCCACAGGAAATAGAGCAGTTTGCTCTACAAGACATGACATATGAATCGACAAGTAAATTGTTGTGGTAGATTTTTAACTATAACTTCCAGTACAGGAAGAAAATATTGACTTGTCATGCCCACTTTGAGCGAAATAAACAATGCTCAGCTCTGAAGCTGCCCTAGCAAGACGAAGCACTGTCAAACTGCAGTGTTTGGAATGGCCCCTCATGACTCCCTGTGTCTTCACGCAGTCTGTTTATTTCTAGAATACCATTTTTCTCCCGTGTACCCATTTACCTGTTCACACACTACAAAGTCATATTTGTCAAGGGGAAATAGGACATCATTGTGAAAAGTAAATATTACATCATTGTAGAGGGCACATATTACATCCTTGAAAGCAAAGTGAGACCATGGTGCCAACAACCACGTTCAAGGTCTATTTAGATCTTTTTTTCATAATTTATCCACTTATATACTTGATCCCAATGTGTAAAATGGGCCAATAATCCAGTTCTCATAAACCCACAGACGATCCCAACCATGTGAATTAATTGTCGAATACGGTTAGTGTGTTGAGAAACATAAATATGTGAAGTCTTGCCTATCTCCAGTAGCTAAAAACAGACCAAAGGCCAACAAATTCTATTGCATTAAATCATTCTTCTTTCAGGTTTTACAGCAGTGCAGGAATCACTTACAGAGGTTTCAAATCTGAGGAAGAAATTGCTCCTTACTCATTTACTAAATGACTCCATAGCTGTTTTGTGGCTTTTTGTTCAAGAACAGAATCATCTTTAAACATCATCTGGTGACCCATGCCAGGATGGAAATTGGATGTGAACTTTGCTTTATATGGAAACATAGATGCTCCAAAGCTCTTTGGTGCTGGGCAAAGCTTTATTCAGTGCAGGCACTGTTACTATGCCCTCACAGAACCACACGTTTTTTGACCCTCAGTTTGCTGTACCAATTACTTTAACTCAACTCAATCATGACAAATTGAGTTGTTAAAGTAACTGGAGTGCAGTGGAGCAATCTTGGCTCGCTGCAACCTCTGCCTCCTGGATTCAAGTGATTCTTCTGCCTCACCCACCTGAATAGCTAAGACTACAGGTGCCAGCCACCATGCCAGGGTAATTTTTGTATTTTTAGAAGAGACAGGGTTTCAGCCACATTGGCCAGACTGGTCTCGAACTCCTGACCTTGTGATCCGCCTGCCTCGGCCTCCCAAAGTGCTGGGATTACAGATGTGAGCCACCACGCCTGGCCAGCACATTGTTTTTAAATGAGTAATATTCATACCCTCCTAAGAGACTGACCACGTTGGATCTTGAGAGCAGCTGTGGTGGTTGTAAATGATTGTTTAGGCCAGGCGTGGTGGCTCACACCTGCAATCCCAGCACTTTGGGAGCCTGAGGCGAGTGAATCACTTGAGCTAGGAGTTGAGACCAGCCCGGGAAACATGGTGAAACCCCATCTCTACTAAAAATACAAAAATTAGCCGGGCATGGTGGTGTGTGCCTGTCATACGGGCTGCCCTGGAGGCTGAGGCAGCAGAATCGCTTGAACCCGGGAGGTGGAGGTTCCAGTGAGCTGAGATTGCACCACCGCACTCCAGCCTGGGAAACAAAGCAAGACTGTGTCACCAAAAAAAAAAAAAAAAAAAAAAAAAGATTGTTTACATGATTGTTAGTCTCATGTACCAGCGGTCCTGGAGATGAGGGCAGGTGACAGGAGCCATAAGAGGATGTGGACAGAGACCTGCTCAGAAAGGCCACCTATCGAGTGAAAATAAAAAGGGATTCTTGGCTAGTACTGTAATGTGAATATGAAGAACATACCGAGGAGGTAGGGACCAGGACAACTCTCAATATTTTTAAACCTATCATTTATTGCATTCTCACGATGCTTATGGCATGGGACCTAGCATCCCTGACATGTACAACTTAATAGGTAGGGAGTATTTATCTCCCATTTTGCAACTAAGGGATTAAGGCTTAGAAAGATTAAGTAACTTTCCTAAGAAAGGATCCAAACCCAGTTTGTCTGATTATATAAAGTCCGAGCTGTTTATCATTTGCCTATTGACCATATTATCTGTTTTTGCAGTATGATTATTTGAAATGCAAATTAAATAATTCCCGGTTCCCAAGCAATGACTATAAAACATAAAATCTTGTCTCAAGAGAGGATAGATGCTTCATTTGTATTATGGAGACCAGGAAAGGGAGGAAATTATGAAAAACATGTAAAGCTAAATAAATACCAGATAAAATGGAGACCTTCACAAAAGTAGCATGCTCTGTTCCTTACATAATTGATGATACCTTACCAGAATTCTAACTCCCAGGCCTGGTGAGAGAGCGACCCTCCCCTCGTCCCCCATAATTTCTGGGAGTTCTCAGAATTCAGCACTCAAATTTCTGTCTCTGTACTCCTGTATCCACATGCTCCCTCTCTTCTGACCCACTTCAAAACAGGCACAAAGACAACTCTCTTCACCAAGTCCCACACCGCCACAAGTTCACTCACCAGAATGCATGCTGTTAGTAGAGAAACTTTGCTGAAGGCTGGGGGACGGTCACAGGAAGAGGTGACATGACGATGCTCAGTGTCTTCTCCCATATCCCTGTATCCACTGCCCCTTCTTCCTCCTTGTTCCTCCTATCCCAGGAATAACAAAGTCTTCCTCTTGCCTCATGGAGAACAATTTTTTGAAAATCTTTTTTTTTTTAAGAGACAGCGTCTCCCTCTATTGCCCAAGCTAGCGTCCAGTGGCCGATCTTGGCTCACTGCAGCCTCCTCCACCCAGGTTCTAGCAATTCTTCTGCCTCAGCCTCTCAAGTAGCTGGGATTACAGGCGCACGCCGCCACGCCCAGCTAATGTTTTGGATTTCAGTAGAGACGGGGTTTCGCCATGTTGCCCAGGCTGGTCCTGCACTACTGAGCTCAGGCAATCCACCTGCCTCGGCCTCCCAAAGTGCTAGGATTACAGTAGGGAGCCACCGAGCCTGGTCGAAAATCAGTTTACCCCTAATTTTAGAAAGGTAAACGGGTGCGTTCCTGTTTATTAGCACAACATACCCCAATAGTGTCTGAAGCAGCAATCAAACACATCAGTATTTTTGCAGCAAATGAATATTGACATCAGGTGATATGAATAAAGGCTTAGCTAGCCTCATGGTAGTTTAAAATTGGCCACCAAATCAGATCAACTCAGCTCAAATGTTGCACTCAACAGATCTTTTTCAAACTTTGACTGTCAGAGATTCTTGAAATTTAAGTTGTAAATAAGAGATTGTAGACCTGTATAGGAGAACACCACTGAGCCAGGCTTAATAATCTGGCTCCTGACTAGAGAAAGCTGTCATTTTAATCATTGGCTATACAGTACTTGACATCTTTAAAAAGAAAAACTTAAATGCCAGATGGCAGACTTGGCCAAATGGAAGAAATTAAACAAATACTCCTTTTTTATATCTGTGTGAGTCTGTTCAGGCTGCCATAATAATATCACAGACTGGGTGGCTTATAAACAATAGAAATTTATTTCCCACAGTTCTGTAAGCTGGGAAGTCCTAAATCAGGGTACCTGCAGACTCCATTTCAGGTGGAGGCCCACTTCCTGATTCATAGACGAGTCCTTCTTGCTGTGTCTTCACGTGGTGGATGGGACGAATGAGCTCTTTGGGGCTCTCTATTTTAAGGGCACTAATTCCATTCACCTAATCACCTCCCAAAGGGCCCACCTCCTAAGACCATCACCTTGGGGGGTCAGAATTTTAACACAGAATTTAGATAGGGGATACGCAAACATTCAGTCCACTACAGTATTTCAGGAAGCTTCCACCAGATGAACTTGTCTTTTAAGTAAAAAGAATCCCACCCCCACCAATTAGACTGTCAACAGTAAAACTATATTGGAAGAAAGAACTGGCATTATCAGATAAGCGAGGAACAGCTGTTCCAATTGGCCAGGGAGACCAGGTTGACATTTGAGTTTGAGCCCATTCCTGTTACGTGAGGTGGGTTCTCTCTGAACGGTCCTTTAAAGTTTGCATTAGAACTTACTTTGCCAGAAGGCAGCTGAGAAAGCAAGGCGTGGGCAGTTACTTTTTTCCTTGATGTGGCTGGGTAATCTTTAGCAAAAAGGCAGTTTTCACTCAAAATAAGTCCTCCCAGATTAAACAACAACAACACATGCAGACAAGCACCTGATTTTGCTTCTGAAAAAGGCAGATTAAATAATTCAGACCCATACTCCCGAAGGGGAAGCTAAAGCTAACTAAAAAGACTGGATAAAGTATGTTTAAAATCTTCTTAAAAGCCAAGAGTTAATAAGTTAATAAGACGTTACTAGCTTTAAGCCCCAAGAAAGCGCGGAAATCAGAAGAAATGAGCCTTGTATTCAGGGTCACTTGAGACATTTTGTTACCCTGGTTAGAGGTCAAAAGTTGGAACTCGCGGCTTACCAAAGGTATGGATGTTGCTAAGCCACCTCCTGCTTTGAGTTGGAACCATAAAGGAGTTACATGCTAAGACAGAGTGGATGGGAAGTGGAACAGCACTCACATTTGGGTGTGGGCTGGATTTACTGACTCGCTATCAACTGATTTTAGCAAAAGTACCAAGGCTACACGATGGGGAAAGGAGAGTCTCTTCAATAAATGGTGCGGGGAAAACTGGATAGCCACATGTAAAAGAATGTGGCTATCCAAACACCCTTATCTTACACCACATGCAAAATGTAAACTCAATATGAATTAAAGGCTGAAGACCTGAAATTCTAAATCTCCCAGAAGAAAACGTAGGGAAAAATCTTCTTGATACTGGTCTCGGCAATTATTTCCCGGATGTGACACCAAAAGCATAGGTCACAAAAGCAAAAAGAGACAAGCAGGACTACATTAAACTAAAACGCTTCTACACAGCAAAGGAAACAATCACTGGCATGAAAAGGTCACCTTGGAAAGAGAAAATACTTGCAAACCATATATTTGATAAGGCTTAATATCTAAACTATATAAGAAATTAATATAACTCAGTGACAAAAAGTAACCCAATTAAAAATAAACAAAGAACCTGAATAAACGTTTCTCCAGAGAAATCATGCAAATGGCCAAATGGCATATAAAAAAGTGTTCCACACACTAATCATCAAAGAAATGCAAATCAGAACTACACTGAGATATCATCTCAAACCTGTCAGGACGGCTGTTATCAAAAGCCCAAAGGTAACAAATTTTGGCAACATTATAGAGAAACTGGAATTTTTGTACCCTGTTGTTTGGAATGTACAGCTACTGTGGTAAATAGTAAGGAATTTCCTCAAAGTTTAAATTTTTTCCTCAAAAAATTTAAAATGGAAAACCATATGACCCAGCAATCCCGCTTCTGATACATATCTAAAAAATCACTATCTCAGAGGTATACCTGCATTTCCATGTTCACTGCAGCATCATTCACAATAGCTAAGATACGGAAATAACCCAAATGTCCACGGCCATGTATGGAGAAAAAGAGATGGTATGTAAATACAATGAACTACTATTCGGCCTCATAAAAGAAGGAAATCCTGCTATTTGTGACAAGATGGATGAACCTGAAAGAGATGATACTAAGTGAAAATAAGCCTTTTAGAAGAGGGAAGATATTACATCATTCCATTTACATAATTATCTAAAATAGTCCCTCACAGAAGCAGAGAATAAATAGTGGTTTCCAGCAGCTGGGAGAAAGGGGGTGTGGAAGGTTGTTGTTCAATGGCTGTACAGTTTCAGTTATATAAGAAGAATACATTCCAGACATCTGCCATACGACATAAAGCCTAGAGTTAACAATGCTGTATTGTGCACTTAGAAGTTTGTTCAGAGGGTAGATCTCATGTTCAGTGTTCTTACAATACTAATAACAACAACGAACACTCCATCAAAAAAGACCAAAAAGCAAAGAAATACAAGGAAACTTTTAGAGGTGATGACCATGTGTATCGCCTTGATTTATAGTGATGGTTTTGCAGTTATGTTCCTATGTCCAAACTCATTAGGTTGGATACATTAATATGTACAGTTTACGTGGATGAGATTGGAGGACATTAGGTTAAATTAACTAAGCCAGGCGCAGAGTGGTAAATCTGCATGTTCTTCGTCACGTGTGGAATCTATAAAAGTTGGTATCATAGAAGTGGAGAGGCAGGAAAGGGGCGTGTGGAGAGGGACTGACTAAAGGCTGGTTAGGCTGGTTAACAGATACGAAAGTACAGCTAAATGGAAGGCACAAATTCTAGTGCTCTGTAGCACTTTAGGGTGAGAATTAACTGTGTATTTTCAGATAGCTAGAAGAGTGGATTTTGAATGTTCCCAATACAAAGATATGATAAATGTTCGAGGTGATGTATTTGCTAATTATCCTGATTTGATCATCGCACATTATATACTTGTATCAAAATGTCACATTGTACTCCATAAATATGTACAATTATTACATGTCAATTTAAAATAATTTAACAATAATTTAATAATAATTTAAAAATAATAATAAAAGCAAAAAGTAAAAATATGTAGTTTTGTATATCAATTATACCTCAATAAAGCTGTGTTTAAAAAATCTAAAAACCAAGAATTTAGCAATATGTAAAAAGATTTATACACTTTGACCAAGTAGGCTTTATTCCAGTTATGCAAGCCTGGTTCAGCTTTCAAAAATCAATGTAATCCACCATATTAAAAGGCTAAAGAAAGAAAAAAATCATATATTTATATAACTAATGTGAAAGTATTTGATAAAATTCAACACCCACCTATTTCTGTTTTCTTTTTCTGAGAATTATGACAAAATTCTCAGAAAAAGCAGAAATAGAAGGCAAACTTAGTACCTATAGCTAATCTCTAATTAATCATGAAAGACCGAATGCCTTCTCCCTATCAAAATACCAGTGAGAATTTTTGTATTAATAGATATAGAGATTAGTCTAATAAACAGAAAGGCAAAGACACTAGAAGAGCTAAAACAATTTTGAATACAAAGAATAAAGTGGGCAGAATCAGTCTACCCAATTTCAAGATTTATTATATAGCTCCAGTAATCAAGACTGTATGGTTATTGGTGGAGGGATGGACACATAGATCAATGAAACATAATAGAGAATCCAAAAATAGACTGAAACAAATATGCCCGGCTGATTCTTGACAAAGGTACAAAGGCAATGGTGGACAAATAGTCTTATTAACAAATGGTGCTAGAGCAATTGAACCTTCTTAGGCAAAAAAAAAAAAAAGCAGAAGAAGGGGAGGAAGAAGAGGGAGGAGGAGGAGAAGGAAGAAAAGGAGGGGCAGCAGCAGCAGAATCGGCTCAACCTAGACCTAACATCTTATACAAAAATCAACTTATAATGGATTACCAACTTAAATGTGAAACAGAAAAAATAAAATAAAATAGAAAACCTTTGGGATTTAGGGTTAGGCAGAAAGTTCTTAGTCTTGATACCAACAGCATGCTCCATAACAGAAAAAATAGAAAAATTAGACCTTCTCAAAATGTAAAAATGTCTCTACAAAGTACATGTAAAGAGGATGACTGGGGGAAAATATCAGCAAGCCACAGATCTGAAACAGGACCCGGATCTAGACCAAGCTCGTCCAACTCCTGGCCCATTGGCCGCATGCCTCTCAGGATGGCTTTGAATTTGACCCAACTTTCTTTTTTTTTTTTTTTTTTTTGAGGCAGAGTTTCGCTCTTGTTACCAGGCTGGAGTGCAATGGCGCGATCTCGGCTCACCGCAACCTCCGCCTCCTGGGTTCAGGCAATTCTCCTGCCGCAGCCTCCTGAGTAGCTGGGATTACAGGCACGCGCCACCATGCCCAGCTGATTTTTTGTATTTTTAGTAGAGACGGGGTTTCACCTTGTTGACCAGGATGGTCTCGATCTCTCGACCTCGTGATCCACCCGCCTCGGCCTCCCAAAGTGCTGGGATTACAGGCTTGAGCCACCGCGCCCGGCTAAATTTGACCCAACTTTCTTAAAACCTCATGAGAATTGTTTTGTGATTTTCATCAGCTGTTGTTAGTGTTAGTGTATTTTATATGTGGCCCAAGACAATTCTTCTTCCAATGTAGCCCAAAGAAGCCAAAAGACTGGACACCCCTTATCTAGACTATATGGAGAACTCTAAAAACTCAACAACCAAAAATAAATAAATAAATAATAATTAAAAAAAGAAACAATTAGCAAATAGCCAAAAGACATAAACAGACATTTTACCAAAGATAGCATATAGATTAAAATACAGATGGAAATAAAGATGGCAAGTAAACACAAGCGCTGGAAAAGACATCCGACGTCAGTAGCCATTAGAGGAACGGAATTTAAAACCACAATGACAAATCACTATACATGTATAAGAATGGGTAAAAGTTTTAAAATATTGACAACAACAAATTCTGCCAGGGATGTGGAGAAGCTGGATGATTCATATGTTCGTCGTTGGGATGTTAAATGGTATAACTATTCTGGAAAATAGGCTGGCAGTCTCTAAAAACTAAGCATGTGACTACCATATGATCTAGCAATAGTTTTCCTGGGCATTTACCTTGTGACCTAGTAATAGTTCTCCTGGGCATTTATCCCAGAGATATGAAAATGTATGTTCACTTGAAAACCTGTATACAAATCTTTATGACAACTTTATTTGGTTTTTGTTGTTGTTGTTGTTGAGACAAGGTCTTGCTCTGTTTTCCCAAGCTGAAGTACAGTGGCTCAATCATAGATTACTGCAGCCTCCAACTCCTGGGCTCAAGGGATCCTCCCCCTTAGCCTCCTGTGTAGCTGGGATTACAGGTGTGAACCACCATGCCCAGCTGCTAATTTTTAATTTTTTAAATGTATAGACAGGGTCTCACTATGTTGCCCAGCCAGTCTGGAACTCTTGGGCTCAACTGATCCTCCCACCTCAGCCAACTTAATTTGTAATATCCCTAAAACTGTAATGTCCCTTCAAGCCCTAAATTGTCCTTCATTACGTGAATGGTTAAATAAGCTGATGGTACATGCATACCATGAAATACTACTCAGTAAGAAAAAGGAACAAAATATTGATACAACAACCTGCAACTCAGGTTGCTGAGTAGGAAAACTAAATGCAAAAGGCTACATATTGATTCAAAGGGTTACATATGATTTTTTAAATATAACAATTTGAAATCACAACATTTTGGGAATGGGAAACAGGTAAGTGGTTTCAAGAGGTTAGAGACAGGAAGGGGTGCACAGGGGAAGTAGGTGTGGCTACGAAAGGGCAATACGAGGGATCTTTTGGTGATGGAAATGTTCTGTATCTTGACTGTGTCAAGGTCAATATCCTAATTATGATATTTTACTATAGTTTTTGCAAGATATTACCAATTAAGGACATTGGGTAAAGGGTACTTGGAATCTCTCTGTATTATTTCTTATAATTGCCTGCAAATCTACAATTATCTCAAAATGAAAAGTCTGATTTTAAAAATGACTCTTGATCAAAAAATACCATTAAATGAATAAAAGATACTTGCAGTCTCTAACTGACAAAAGCATGAATTTATAAACAGCTTTTATGAATCAATAAGAAAAAGTCAGCTAAAAAATGGGCAAACATTTGAACAGGCATTCAGAAAACAGAAAATGTAAATAGCCTATAAACACATGTAGAAGTGTCCAGTTTCACTGGTAATTAGGGATATGAAATGAAGATCACAATGAGACATCATTACATCTCCACCAGACTGACAAAAATACAAAGTCGAATAATATTATATTTTGGCAAGGATGCAGAGCAATGAGAACTACCACACATCTCTGATGGTAGTGTAAATTTTGTGACCCACTTTGGAAAACAATTTATCATGATCTAATAAAACTAAATATATGCATACCCTATGGTCTAGTAATTCCACTCCAAGGTATACATCCTAAAGACTGCACTTACATACCAGGAGATACATACAAAAATCTTAGCAATATCATTTGCAGTAGCCCCAAATGGGAAAAAATCCAAACGTCTAAAGTGCCAGAATGGACAAAGAAATTGTGATGTGTTCATTCAATGAAAATGAACGAACTACAGCTACATGCCACAAAGTAGATGACTCTTACAACCAAATGGAAGGAGAGGCCAGACGCACACACAAATATGCATGCAATATTATTCAATTTATAGAAAGTTCAAAACCAAACAAAACTCAGCTGTAGTGGTTAGAGATTCCTACACTGCAAATTGGTAGGAACTTCCTTATATACATTTGAATATGTATTTGAAGCTTCCTTATATACGTTGGTAGAAAGATATATAAGGAAGAAATTACCATAAAGTCAGGATAGTTGCTTTAGGGGGAAGGGAAGGACTTGTGGAAGGGAATTGGTGGAGCAGGGGAACCTCTGAGGTGACAGCAATGACCTGGGTGGTGTTTGGTTTATAATTCATTAGGCTATGAAGGGACGTTGTCTTCACTTTTCTGTGTGTGTTATTGTTTATAACAAAACCACATACCCTCTTCATATGTCATTGTTTCGCCTTTGAGATGACAAAGAAATATAGACATGAGTCTTAGCTGTGCTGAGAAAAGATGGCACCTGAAAATCTGAGTTCAAAATTTAAAACCTGTGAGGAGAGTTAGAGTAAAAAGTGGAGTGCTGCAAGACACTAGACTTGCTGGAATGATGAGGTGGTGGCTTGCCTTGGAATTTTTTTTTTTTTTAATAGTGCAATAGGAATAATAAGGTTGCTGCAGGTGCTAAATTTCTTACTCCCCTTCTTTAGAAGTTGGACCTATGCTGAGGGTCCACGGTTTTTAAATGTTTGGGAGTTTTTTTTTATTCTGTTTATCAAATTGATTCCCTAATCACCTTTGCCTTGAATTCCCCCTAACTACCCTGCATAAGAGGAGAACTTTTGATGCAGTGGGAACGCTCCCTTCCCCGTGTTAACCGGGATGACCTCACCCCTCTCTCCTCGCTGTCTTCAGTCCAATCAAGATCAGAAAGCAGGATCAAAAGAAAGATGATCAGACTGAAACAGGTAAACGTTCCATATAGAGATGCTTCGGACATGCGGAGAAGTAACAGCTTATCCCCCCCTCGGGCTGTCATGTCCTCTCCGCTGACCCTCTGAATTACTGATGTCAGAACTTACTGGGTGGAGTACAGCACAGAAGCAACTCGTAGAGTTTCACGACATTAAAAGAAGGTGATTTCAATCAAGAAATCTAGCGCATAGTTAAGGTTTCTCCCTGTGTGGAGGCACTGCTTCTCCCGTCCTGTCTCTTTCTGCCAGACCTCACCGCCACAGCTCCAATCACACCCTGACCGATCCCGCCCCGCCACGAGGCCCGGGTACCCCTCAGCGGCGGGGACGTCCAGGCGTCCTTGGATTTCCAGGGCACAGTGCGGGCGGGAAATAGGATCGCAGGGGAGCCCTTCGGGAGGCTCTCGAGGCAGTGCCTTTCCAGTGGACAGCGACACACCCTGGCCCTCCGAATTTTCCCCGCTGGGCCCGATCTGTAGCGCGCAAAGTCCCCTGTACTGAGGCGTTCCCAGGGCGCCCAACTCCCGAGTGTCCATTTCTTAGGTAAAAAGGCGGCGGAGCTGAGGAGGGGTCTTTGGAAGGCGCCCGCTGCGCTGTCTCACTGAGTGGCTTCCCTCGGCCCGCGCGCATCAGCCTCTCTGGCGGGAGATTCTCCCCGGACTCCGGCCAGCGCCAATCAGGTCGCGCGGTACCTGCCCCCAGCCCCGGCCACCTGGAGGGGCGATGAGGCTCCACTCCCGGAGCAGGGCAGTACTCGGAGCGCCGGGGAGGCCGCGGAGACTCACGTGTGCAGCCCCAGCCGCGGGCGCCCGGAAGCACGCGCGCCGACCCCGTGGGAGCCGAACGCGGGAGCCGCTGCCCGAGCGGAGCTGCTCACCCGCGGTAACGGGTCGGAGCCTCCAACGCGCAGAGGAGCGAGCGGAGGGGCGGAGCGCGGGCAGGCGGAGGAGCCGCGGGGCGCGGGCTCCGCGCGGGGATTGTGTCCGGCCACCGCGTACTTTCGAAGGCGCCTCTACATTCGGGTAAGCGCGTCCCGCTGCCTCCCTCTGCCCACCCCGCGGCTTTGAGAGTACCAGTTCCCGACTGGGCCTGGGTCGGCTCCCGGCTCTCCCTCTCCGCGCCACCGGCCTCTAGCTCCGAGGGCCGCGGCGGCTCGGGGGTATCTCTGGCCTCTCGGCCAGGCCGCAGGTTGGGGCTGGACTCGCCGGGTCCCTGCCCCGGGGCGGTGCCGAAGGCGCTCTTCTCAGCCTGTCCGCACCTACCGGCTTCTCGGCACCTTCGGCCGGGCCGGACCTCACGCGGACGCCGCTGCTGCTGCTGCTGCTGCTGCTGCTGCGCCTCGCGCCCGCCGCCACCCGGAGCATGAGGCGCGGGACGCCAGGGCGCGGGGGCCGGGACAGAGGACCCAGGAGGCTTGGGGCCCGGCCGGCGGGGGCTGCCGGGCCAATCCGCCGCCGTCGATCTGTGCGTCCGGGTTCGTGTTGGGGACTCTGGGCAGCCTTGCTCCTGGGGCTCGGTTTACTGGTGATTTTTCTTAAGTTTTGCAAAATAAAGAGGGCGATGTGCCTTCGCGGCGCGGGGTGGGCATCCAGGCAGCAAGGGCCTGTGGGAACCGGCGTCTCGGCCAGCGAGTCTGGGGCCAGGATGGCGGGGGTGGCCAGGAGAAGCCGGACTTGCCGGACTTGCCGGTGGGGCCGTGGTCCGCTTGCTCCCGAGGCCACGGAGCTGGCGGCCGCACCAGGATCCTGGAGGGTCCTGCGTGCTCGAGGCGCCGGCCACACCGAAGCCCCCGCCAGCCGGGAGGAGGGCCTGGCCAAGCAGAGGGCAGAGCGGGCGAGCAGAAGGCAGCGACCGGACGAGGCCCGCCTTCTGCTGCGGGGGCCCTGCCGCCCGGCCTGGCCGGGGTGGGGTGGGTGGAGGCCGAGCGCGGCAGGCCTGGCCCCTGGGTGGCATCCTGGTTCTCTGCGGCCCCGAAGGCCGCGAGGACGGCCGGGGTGCAGATCTGTTCCATCGGTCAGCGCCCTTTGGGCGACACGCGCCAGCCGTGCTTGCCTGTCACACTGGTGTGGGGGTTCCTTTTCTTTGGGCGGAATTGTGGGCCCCTGGAAGTTTGTTCGTCCTGGCAAGTTTGACGTGATGTGGACGCAGCATCCAACCTGCAGGCGGAGGCCTGCAGGCACTTTCTCCTGTCCTTTCCCCCAGCCTGGACCCTCCCCTAGGTCGCCCAGAGGGCCCGATCCTGAGATTCTGCGGGGGCCGCAGTGTGGCCGGCAGGGCTGACGTCTGCGCAGTTGCGTCTGTGCCCTGCTTGGTCCTCCAGCCGCTGAGCCAGACACATGTTTGATGCTGTGCGGGAGACAAACAATGACCGCGGACTTCAATCCGGCAAGTTCGCTTTGCCTAAGGTTCCCTGGGGTCTGGAGTGTCCCGAGGAGAAAGGCAGCTTTCTTTCTGCCCTAATGAGATACTTGGATGGAACAGACATTCAGACCCTGAAAGAGGCGGACCCAGGGGAAGGACAAGTAAAGTATATGCTCTGAAAAACGGAATTTCTCAGCCAGTACTCTGGGAAGGTTCCAGCTCCCATGCCTGAGAGGATCAAAACCAGCAGGTACAGGGGCATGTTGGCGTCCAGAGGGGAAGTAGTGTGTGGCTCTCGGAGGGTTCTGCGGGGGCATCGGGCAGATCAGCAGCGGCCTCTCCTCACAGGTGCCTGCTCTCAGGAGGAGCACAGCTGTTATTTCCGCCATCCTGGGGGTGCAGAAGATAGGGCCGTACCTGTGTGGGAAAAGCCTGTGAAGTCCTTTCGAGTGGCAGGTGGGAGGGCCACAGGCCTGGATAGAAACCTGAGTTGTGGGCAGGACTAGCATTCCTGCCAGGGCTAGCGATCTGTATTGTGACCTCATCATGCATACTGTTCTGGAAAGGCAAGGCGAGATGGACTCGTGCGGATGAGAGCAGGTCCCCTGTTTGGCCCAAGGATCTCTGTTTTTTCTCTAGCTTGCTGGTCTGTAATTGGACGAGCCCGGCTTAGTTCAGGGAGTGCCTCAGTCTGAGTACAAACATCAGCTGGTAGCAGGAGACCTTGGCTGGAGCACAGTCCAGCCCTCACCCAGAGGCCTATGCCGGGGTTTTCCCGATCTCCTGCAAACTTTAGAAGGCTGAGATGGATGAGAGGAGGAGCTGAGAATCTTCTGGGAGTCATTTGGCTCTGGTAGGGCCATTCCAGGGTCTGTCCATTGTGAAAGTTCACCAGGGTTTAGAATCTAGCCAGACATAAGGTTTTGCAAAATCACTATTATTATCCCCATTTTTCATGTGAGGAAACTGGGTTTGGGGGCAGGGTAAATGATTTGCCATGATCAGAAGGCTACTCAGTGGCAGAGCAGTGCATGAAACCCAGGGCTCTCTGTTCCAAAGTCACTGCCCCTTCCCCAGGGCCACTTTCTTCCCATTAAGAACAGACATGTATGTGGTAGCTGGAAATCCAGAATCGCCATGAATAAAGACTCTTACTTATAGATCCAAGAGATATGTATAGCCCCATTAGACTCTAAACTTCAGAAAGCACTGGCCTGGTAAACGAGATGTTCTTCCTTCCCTCTAGGACCCAAAGGTTTAAGTTCTACACAGAGTATTAATTTCTTTAATATGTAAAGCACAAATCTTTCAACTGGCAAACATCAAAGACATGGATAAACTGTCGATGAGGTTGCAGAAAAACAGGGACTTCCATATATTGCTGGTGGGAGAGTAAAAATGCCTTCCTTTGAGGGCATTTTTAGAAACACTTGTCAAAATCATAAATGTCCATACTGTCTGACCCAGTGATTCCATTTTTAGGAATTGAACTTGCCGTTACCCTTGCATATGGGCACAAAGATATATGTACATTATAGCACTGTTTGAACTGTGAAAGAACAACTTACACGCTTACCCAAGGGGGACTTGTGAAATGTCTCATGGTACTTCCAGATAGTCAAATAGTATCCTATTCATTCGTAGAAAGAGAATGAGTAAGTTTGCTATATAACTGATAGGGAATGATTTCCAAGATATATGGCTAAGTGGAAAAAAACAACATGCTGGAGTGTTTATAACATGCTGCTGTTCGTGTTATACAAGAGGAAGAAGGGGGAATTAAAGGGTGTTTGCTTGTCTATGTATAACTATAGACACAAAACCTAATAATACCTGTTGCCTCCAGGGAAAGTGGCCTGTAAACCCTTTTGTACTTTTGAATTCTAATCCATGGGAATACGTTAACTATTTTAAAATCCTCTTTATCCATCCTATGCCTGATATGTTCCCTCAAACACTTCGCCAGCCTAACGGTGTGGGGTGACACACCCCACCCACTTCAGGTTGCTTGAGAGTTTCCCTTTGGATTAAAAGCCAAAGGTCTGTCAGAGTGCCCAGTGCCCATAGTATCTGGGCCATGCAGCAATCCTTTGAAATACGCAGAGTTGAACTTGGAAAGCTGGGGAGAGGTGTCTTTGGACAGCAGGCTCTCTGAGCCGGGTAGGCAAGTTATGATCATCCAGGCTTGAAAACAATATGCAGAAATAGAAACCACCCCTCTCTCTATTGCCCTAATGTTCCCTTGTACAAGATAAAGTGTCAGCAACTGGATAGCATTGGGCAAAGGAGCAAGAGGAACACTGTGACTGGACATTAGAGAGGGCAGAAGAGATGTAGGAGGTCCATTTCTGGTGTTGCATTTGGACCTCAAAAAGGAGAAGAGAGAGATAGATGCTTGGAAAAAAAAAAAAAGGCTTGAAATTATCCTAGGGTCTAGAGCTGTGTTGCCCCAGAGAAAGAAGGAAGAATATTGGCACAGTTGTCACTGCATCAGTCAGAGTGTCCTACATACCCCTTTGAGCAATTTCTATCAGCACAGATGCCCTGTTCAGTTTCCCCTACTTCCAAGAACGCCCTTCTGCTGATCACTCAGCCTGGAAGCCAACAGTTACACAAAGGGGTTGGGGGCGGTATTGGATGCTGCCTTTCTTTCGGAGGTGGGTAATGGGACAGGCTGTTGAATAGCAGAAGCAATGGAAGAAGGGCTTGCTTCCAGCCACAAAGATGGGTCCTCCAGCAGCATTAGGTGGAAAGCCTTCATTGAGAGTTTTCCATGTTTCAGTCACTCTGCTAAGCCTACACTATTTCATTTCATCTCTTTCTCTCAGGTATATGTGAGGGCCCAGGCCCTTTTCTATCAAGCAACATCTTTCCGCTCTCCCTTCACTGACTTTTCCATTCTCTGTGCAGTAAGCTGCAACACAGCCACAACTGCATCACATGGTGCTTCCAGACCCGCTTTTGGGTTTTAACAGCATGCGGCTGAGCATTACATGCTTTGATGGATGAGCTGAAATTTCTGCAGTATGGATAGATGTGTGCAGGGCACAGTTCTGAAACAAAGCAGTCAGCGTCTGGGTCTGGATTTCCATTTCTCTTATTTCCACTTCTGTGTATGCTTTAGGGCTGGGCTAAGTAGACCGTGCATGTGATGTTCCCCAGGGAAAGGTGGAGGAGGAGGAGGAGGGCTTGTCATTGCCTTGGTGCAGACACAGTGGTGTGGAAGGCTGTGAAGATGAACTTGTGAGGCCGTGTGTCTGCATCCAAGGAGAAAGGTCAGCGGAGTGACCCCTAAGCCCGAAGTCTGTGCTGTCAGTCTGTCTGTTGTTTGGAAGAAAAAAAACAGCCTGAGAGCTGAGAGCCTCATTCATTGCAAACCTCCTCCTTCTCATTAGCCAGGATTCACCTCTGACTCTGTTTCCACTTCAAAAAAGAAGCAGCTCTAATTTTCCCCAAATAAATTCTGGAGCACACAAGGCAGCTGCTTTTTCTTGTGCTGCTGTTGCCCACAGTGGCGGGAGCAAGAAGCTGGGTTGGGTTCTCAGGGCTGCCAGAACCCAGCAAGGAGAGGTCAAGTCAGAGAGCCCTACTGGTTAAAAAAAAAATTCACCTTACGCAAAAAAAAAAAAAAAAAAAAAAAAAAAAAAAGATGTTTACATAGCATATGAGTAGTGAGGGACCAGTCTAACCATATCAAATTCAAAAATGTCTGTTGTCAGAAGGGCTAAAGCAGAGTCTCGCCCAAGGAATTCTGGTAAATTATCAAGTCCATCTTGGAGAAGGTGATTTTTGAACTGGACCTTCAAGATAAAGCAGTGATTTTGATACATGAACTCAGGAGAAAGGGCAGACCTCAGAGAACAGCTTGGTTAAAGAAACAGGGTTACAGGATGTTTTAAAAAGCCTTCTGGGGTTTGGCTGGGCGTGGTGGCTCACGCCTGTAATCACAGCACTTTGGGAGACTGAGGCGGGTGGATCACGAGGTCAGGAGTTCAAGACCAGCATGGCCAAGATGTTGAAACCCCGTCTCTACTAAAAATCCAAAAATTAGCCAGACACAGTAGCAGCCACCTATAATCCCAACTACACAGAAGGCCAAGGCAGGAGAATCGCTTGAACCCGGAGGTCAGAGGTTGCAGTAAGCTGAGATCCTGCCACTGCACTCCAGCATGGGCGAAAGAGTAAGACTCTGTCTCAAAAAAAAAAAAAAAAAAAAAAGATGTTTACATAGCATATGAGTAGTGAGGGACCAGTCTAACCATATCAAATTCAAAAATGTCTGTTGTCAGAAGGGCTAAAGCAGAGTCTCGCTTTAGCGAGAAAAAAACAAACCTTAGTAATTCCTCATTTACCCAACTTCTGCCACAGACATAATACGTGGCATTTTTAATTACTTGTAGAATGAAACGTTTATATCCCCATAAAATAGTGTGTGGTAAAATCAACAGGTATTGAAACAGACATGTGAAATCAACATTTCTGTTATATTTAAATATCCAGCTACTGTGTCACCATTACTATTTCAGTGGGAAGGCAGCAGAACACTGGAGTGAGAGCACTGGTGATGAGGATTCGAGTTTGGTCTCAGTATTTTATTTGTTTATTCACTCATTCATCTACTCCTGCATTCCACAAACATGATCTTTGTGACTGGCCCAGAGGAGGGTTGATTACAGAGAGAGATGGAAAAGGAAAACCATGGTCTCTGTATCCTCCAGGAACCCACAATACATGGAAGAGATCACAAAAGAAAGTAGTAAATGGCATGATAAAAGCAGGGACAAAGGGCTGTGGGAGAACATTATTATATGCTCAGGAGCTAGTGGTGGCTATAATGAATAAACAGCATGATAAGCAGTAGGAGATGCTACCAAGAAAACAAATCAAAAGACTAAAAACAAATTCCTTGCATTTGGCCGGTGGGTCTCAAAAATGTTTATAAATGTTTTTAATGTTTATCAATGTAATAAAACCCATTGAACCCATGGAGCTCTTTGGAGAATACCGTGAATTTTTCATACATTAAGGTAACTGAAAATATAATTTTGAGCTAAATCAGAGAGCCCAGTGTGCTACATCAGAGAGCACAGGTGACAAGTGTTAAGAAAACTATGAGACAAAAGCTTTACATTGAGAATATTCTGTCAGCTCATTAGTCGTCTATGAGTTGGAGAATGACTACCAAGATTCTATTTTAATGCAGGAAACCCTCAGTCCAGCTGGTAGAGCACCAGGGCTCCACAGAAGCATAGTTTTGGCAGTCAGAAGGTAGTTGATGACTTATCAACGACATTATCAGTGAGTAGTGAGGCCAGAAGCTAGAGAGGGCTGGGGCTGGAAAGTGAGGATTGCATTAAGATGCCAGCAAGTATTTACTGAATGTCACTGGGCAGACAATGTTGGAGGCAGGGGAATAGAAGATAGTCAAAACCCCAGCCTCATGAAGCTTGAAGTCATTCAGGGGAAACAAATTTGTCACAAAACAAATGGAACACTGTGATAAAATCTATAAAGTTGAGGTGCATGGTGTTCTAAGAGTGTTTATTAGAAGGCCTGGGGCTATTCAGGAAGGAGCTAGAAGTCATCCTAAGGAAGTGATGATTGAGCTAAAACCTGAAGAATGAGTAGGAGCTAAGGAGATGAGAAGAGTTTGGGAGATGGAAAGGATATTCCTGGAATGAGCAGAGACCATAGCTATAGAGAAGATGGCATTTGGAAGCCAGTAGAATTAGAGTTCAGAGAATGTGAGGAGAAATCATACAACATGAGCGGAAGAGGTAGGAAAGGGTTAAACGTGTGTCATCTCGTCAGCCACATTAAGGATTATGAGGTTGATTCTAAAGCAAGAGGTAGTCACTGAAGTATTTGAGCAGTAGGATGACAGTCAGATTTTCTATTTCAAAAAAGGTCACTTTGGCTGTATAGTTGAACAGTGTACTTGAGGTGGTCATGAGAAGATCCAAGGAAACCTATTAGGAGACGCTTGATGTAGTCCAGGCAAAAAGTGACGGTTGTTTAGACTGGAAAGTTTATAGTCGAGATGGAGAGACATAGATGTGAAAAGTTCGAGAGGGTAAAATGGAGAGGAAGTGATGGTTTGGCTGTGAGAGTTGGGGGAGAGGGGTGTAGAGGATGAGTCCCAGACTTCCAGCTTTGTACCAGTGGGTGGTGGTGCCATTTCCTGAGACAGGAAACAGTGGAAAAGAACCAGGATTTGGGGCAAGCATCGTGAGTGAGTCTCAGCCAGGAGACTTTGAACCATCTGAATAGATGGGTCAAGAGGACAGGTGGATATACAGGCAGGAGTTCAGAGGAGAGGTCTGGGCAGGAGCTACACCTCTGTTAGTCATCTACATCTAGGGGTAATTGAAACCATGGCATGGATGAGACTGGCTAGGGAGAGAGGGTGGGCTCAGAAGAGAAGGCCTGGAATTAAGCCTCAAGTAGAAAAAGGAGACAGAGAAGGATGAACCAGAGAGACTGGAGAAAAACCATGACAGGGGAATGTCGGGAAAGCCAAGGGCAGAGCATTTCCTGAAGAAGGTAAGAGAACGCACAGGTGCTGCTGAGAAGTCAATTAACACGAGGACCTAAAAAGGTCCATTGACTGTAGGAAACAGAGATCGGAGGTGGTTAAAGCAAGAGGTTCAGTGACATGGAGGGCAAAAGCCAGATGTAATTGGTAAGGAGAAAATGGAAGGTGAGAAATGGAGACTGCACATATAAATAAGTCTTTCCAGAGGGTCTCTGTGAAAGTCAGAGAGAGAAAGAGTGTGATCGTGTTCTGTTTTAATGTGAGAATTGAGCATCTTTAAAAGCCAGTGTATTCCCTGGCAAGCACTCAAAAAAGAAGGGGGGAGAAAACAGCCAGTGTAAAGACCATAGCTAACATCATACTCAATGTTGAAAACTGAAAGCTTTTTCTTTAAGATCAAGAACAAGGCCTGGAATAAATTAAAGAAGACATAAACAAATGGAAAGACATCCTGTGTTCATAGATTGGAAGATTTAATATTGCTATAATGTTCATACAATCCAAAGTGATCTGCAGATAAAATACAATCCCTATCAAAATCCCAATGGCACTTTTAATAGAAATAAAAAGCCCTAAAATTCATATGGAACCACAATAGACTCCAAATAGCCAAAATCTTGAAAAAAAGGGAAAAGCTAGAGGCATTACACTGCCTGATTTCAAAATATATTACAAAACTACAGTAATTAAAACAGTATGGTACTGGTATAAAAACAGACATGTAGATTAACAGAACAGACTAAAGAGTTCAGAAATAAGGCCAGGCACGGTGGCTCACACCTGTGATACCAGCACTTTAGGAGGCTGAGGCAGGTAAATCATGAGGTCAGGAGTTTGAGACCAGCCTGACCAACACAGTGAAACCTTGTCTCTACTAAAAAAAATATGCAAAAAATTAGCCAGGTGTGGTGGTGTGCACCTGTAACCCCAGCTACTCAAGAGGCTGAGGCAGGAGAATTGCTTGAACCCAGGAGGCGGAATGCAGTGAACTGAGCTTGCACCACTGTACTCTAGCCTGGAAGACAGAATGAGATTCTGTATCAACAGAAAAAGAAAGAAAGAAAGAAGGAGGGGAGGAAGGAAGGAAGGAAGGAAGGAGAGAAAAAGAAAGAAAGAAATCCGTATATAATACAGTCAACTGATATTTGACAAGAGTGCCAGGAATACACAGAGTGGAAAGGATAGTGTCTTCAGAAATGGTGTTAGCAAAACTGGATCTCCCCATATAAAAGAATAAAATTGGACCCCTATCTTACATCATACACAAAAAATCAATTCAAAATGGATTAAAAACTTAAACAAAAGAACTGAAACTGTAAAACCTCCGGAAGAAAACATAGGGGGAAAGCTTCATGCCATTAGTCTTGGTAATGATTTCACAGATAAGAAAAGCACAGGCCACAGAAGCAAGCATGGATATGTCAGATTACATCAATCATAAAAGCTTTTGTACAGCAAAAATAATAATAATGAAAAGGCAACCTATGGGATGGGAGGAAATATTTGCAAACTGTACATCTGATGAGGGGTTAATTTCCTAAAGGTAGAAGAAACTCATAAAATTCAACAGCAAAACACAAGCCATTTTTAAAATGGGCTAAAGACACTTTGATAGATATTTCTTCAAAGAAGATATACAAATGGCCAACGGTATATGAAAAGATGCCCAAATCACTAATTTTCAGAGGAATGTAAATCAAAACCCTGATGAGATATTATCTTGCACCTGTTGAGATGGCAGTCATCAAAGTATAAAACAGTAAGAGTTGGTGAAGAGGTGGTGAAACTAAAGCTCTTGTGCATGTTGTGGGGGATGTAAAATGGTAGAGCAGATATGGACAGCAATGTGGAGGTTTCTCAAAAAATTGAAAATAAAACTCCCATATGATTCAGCATACTCATTACTGGGTATTTATCCAAAAGAAGTGAAATAAGAATCTTGAAAATATATTAGTATTCCCATATTTCTTGCAGCATTATCCACAATAGCCAAGATATGGAAACAACCATATCCACTCTATGTATATGCCACATTTTAAAAATCGATGTATAATGGATTTACCGTGACATTTACAGAAAGTGGAATATTATTCAGCCTTTAAAAAGAAGGAATTCTTGCTATTTACGACCCAGATGAACCTTGAAGACATTAACTAAATGAAATAAGCCAATCCCAGAAAGACAAATACTGTATCATTCCATTTACATGAGGTATCTAAAATAGTCATTCACAGAAACAGAGGGTATTTCTTGGTGATTGCCCAGGATTAGGAAGAAGGGGGAGTTGGTAATCAATGGGTATAAAATTTCAGTTATGTTAGGGATCTGCTGTATGACATTGTGCTTATGGATCATACTGTATTGTGCACTTAAAAATCTGTTAAGAGGGTAGGTCTCATGTTAACTATTCTTACCATATTTTTTGAAAAGCCAGTGGAAAGGGCACAGTTTAATGGAAAAGTTATTATAGATGAAAGGAAGGTTAATTCATAGTGCCAGTTTCCTTACACTAAGGGTGGGCAGCATCAAATTGCAGTGGAGGGACCACTGTTCTGGGGTAAGTGGAGAGAAGAATCGGATAAGGGCAGGAGTCCGTAGGTGTGTATATGGTGGTGGGAGGGCGAGGGTATTACCATCTGATGAAAAGAAGGAAGTTGAAGCGTAAATAGAAGGGGAGGCAGGATGGAGGAAGTTTAGAGTGTGAATGATGAGCACTAGGAGAAAGGATTCAGTGACGAGAGAAAGGGTGAGGACAGTAGAGAAAGATGATAATATTGGAGCACTTACTAACTGTGTGATATTGAGCCCATTTTCTTACCTAAGAAACAGGAATAACCATGATACCTGCCCCACAGAGTTGTAGATGGTACATAGAAAGTGATCTACAAAGGGAGGCTGTTTAACTTTTATCTTCACTGTCAGTGGCTAGCTAGCACGGGCTGACCACATGATTGATTTTAATATAAAATATTCACCACTTCTCCCAGGTGGCATAGTCCCTCAGAAGCAGAGGGACATCTCTATCCACAACTATCTTACTTCCCATCTCTGAATCACCAGTCTCTTTTTTCTCTAAGCACTTGGGAGCCTTTCCACTACTCAGTGCTGAAGGATTTGTATGTGGTGCTAAGCCAGGGTAGATTCTGTTAGGGGATTTAATCACACAGGCAGGGCAGTAAGCCAGGGTGAAGGGAGAAGAGGTTTAAGTAATTTAAGAGCCGAATCTCGTCTGACCTTCCTTATACACAGAAGACTGGAACTCATTCCTCCAATCCTTTCATAACGTCTACGGAAGCCAGCTTTGCCCCAGGCCTGCTCCCAGGGCTGAGACACACAGAGGAAGAGGAACGGTTCCAGCGCTCATGATATTAATCTGATAAGATGGATGTTGCAATGGCTGTATCAGAAAGCACCAGGGGTGCAGGAGAAAGCACCTAGCTATGCCCAGACCAAGCAGGGAAGGCTCCTTAGAGAAGGTAGTGTTTGAGTTGGGACATGAAATGAACATCTTTACAGAGAAGGAGGAAAATGACCTTTCCCGGCAGAGAGAGGGCCAAGAGGCTTCAAGAGATGGCAAGAGGAAGTGGGAGCCATCTGTAATCCAGTAATGTCAGAACACGAAGTGGCAGGTTATGGTGATGAGAGGTTCAACAGCAGCCTGGTGTGCTGCCTGCTGGGCTAAGAGCCCTGACTTGACCCTGTAGATCTGGAACCACTGTAGATTTTTTGACAGAGGCATAACACCTTCTGTTTTACATATTAGAAATATCACTCTAGGCTGGGTGCTGTGGCTCACGCCTGTAATCCCAATTTTTTGGAAGGCCAAGGCCGGCAGATCACTTGAGCCCAGAAGTTCGAGACCAGCCTGGCCAACACAGTGAAACCCCATCTCTACTAAAAATACAAAATTACAAAATACAAAAATTAGCCAGATGTGGCAATCACAGCAGGCACCTGTAATCAGCTGCTCAGGAGGCTGAGGCAGGAGAATTGCTTGAACCCGGGCAGTGGAGTTTGCAGTGAGCTGGGATCATGCCACTGTACTCCAGCCTGGGTGACAGAGTGAGAGTCTGTCTCAAAAAAAGAAAAAGAAAAAAAAGAAATGTCACTCTAAAGGATTCTTCCACTCTAGTGGTCAGTGGAAGAAAGAGTTTGAGTATAGGGGTGGGGTAGAATGGGGATGGAAGATGGGGTTTAACCAAGATTCGCCATGATTGGAGGCAGAATGATTGGTCAGGAGACTGTGAGGGTGTCTGGGTGAGGGTTGAGCAGAAACAGTTTCAGTGATAATGGTCCAAGGTGGGGCCACAGTATCAGGTGAGTGAAATGAAAGGAAAAGCCACTGGCATTAAGGAGATTTTAAAAATTTGTGGCTAGAATGTTACAGAGGTCATCTTTATCTCTGTGCATGCTAAAACTTTCTAGGTTGATGGCAGAATTTTTGAGGAAGGGGAAACAGCTGCTGAAGTCCTCAGGATGAAGAAGAGTCAGCAGCAGGAAGGGTTAGAGTGAAGGACAATCACATGGCACAGGCGTCAAAGGAGTGAGGATTTTTGCAAGACAATGGAAGTAGAACACTCTAATTCAGAAAAACAGAATCATTTCGTGAAAGATTTGAACTGTTGCTTCCTATTTCTCAGGTGAAGCCACCACCACAAAACAGGTAGGGCCTATTTCCAAGACGCCAGGCCACTCAGAACTGCTTGGCAACCACATACAACCTTACAGATGGGTGCCCATGGGTTCAAGGTCTCCGAACTTAGCTGAGCCCTCACGGTGACTCCACAATCTGTGATGATGTCTTTGCTGGGGTTCCTTTCCCAGGCCCCTCAGAGAACCATCTCCCACCTCTTTGCTGAAGTCTTGCTGACCCTGAGAATCTGCTCTCACTGTGGCAAAGGAATGAGGTGAGCAGCACCCTTTATCCCAAGGTGCTGATAGTTCAACACCAGCCTTCTCTTAGCAGATGTGTCTCATGGCTGCCTCATTTTCCTTTTGGGCATCTATTCTAGGCCCAGTACTGTGCTGAGTACATTGGAGAACTCAGCAAAATACTACACGTGATCCATGCCCTCAGAGATCTCAGAGTCTTACCAGAAAAGCCAACGGGTCCATCTGGAACAGCAGGAGGCAGTAATGCCGTGTGTAGTTGTTTAAGGGTTAGGGTTGAATAGTCAGGAAAGAAGGTAAATGTATCTTAACTGTCTAGTCAAGAGGTAATGAGAAGCCAAATGGAGACAATAGTATTTTTATTTAAATATAGACAATGTCTATAAAAGAAGGGACATGCTCTAGAAACACTTAAGAGAGAAAATGTGTGGTACCTGGAGATTGATTGGATGTGAGGGGAGAGAAAGAGGAACAAATCTAGGACTTGTAACTCATAAGTTACAGGGCTCTGGGCCAGGATGGATGGTGGTGCCATTAATTAAACTGTAGAAATACAGGAGGAAAAGCACTCTCGGCAAAGAGCAGTAGATGCTAAGATCTATTTTAGACCATTTGAATTGGAGATTCCTTTGGGATATCTAGGAATACGATGTCTAGAAGTCACTTGGCAGTGCAGGTCTGAAATTCAAGGAAGGTTGAACCCAGAGGTCTAGCTTTGGGAATAATCCCTAAGCAGGTAAGTGCCTAAGGCAGGCACAATGAGGCAGTAACAGAAATCTGGAGCAGCTCGTGGTTATGGGGGATGTGTGGAGTCTGGAGTCGGGGAGGGAACAGGCAGTAAGGCACATGTGGAGCCAGAAGTAGTGTCATACATGGTTGAAGAGGAGGAAAGTTAGGGATAGCAAGTTTCTAGTAGGAGTGTCTAGCCATAGAAGAGTGTTAGGGTTGGGCAGTTTTGGGGTCACTGAAGACCTTTTTCAGAAGCAATTTCAGAATGGCAAGGAGGAGGAGTTGGAAGCCAGATTTCTGTGAGTTCAGAATAAACATGTTGCAAGGAAGTAGAGACAGCAAATTTGTGCAAACACTGGAGAAGTTTGGCGGTGGCCAGGACACAGAATTGCAGCAAAAGCTGGATAATTGCCGTGAAGGTGTGGCCACAGCAAGTACAGGCTTTTATTCCTGGCAGTTTTGTTGGGAAGGAAAAGAGAGATAGTTGGGATAATAGCTATGGGTGCGATGTGAGGAGAAGCAATGGGTTGTTTTTTAAGAGTAGAAGAGGGCGGGCACGGTGGCTCACGCCCGTAATCTCAGCACTTTGGGAGACTGAGGTGGGTGGATCACCTAAGGTCAGGAGTTTGAGACCAGCCTGACTAACATGATGAAACCCCGTCTCTACTGAAAATACAAAAATTTGCCGGGCATGGTGGCAGGTGCCTTTAATCCCAACTACTCAGGAGGCTAAGGGAGGAGAATCGCTTGAACCCAGGAAGCAGAGGTTGCAGTGAGCCAAGATCGTGATCCTGCCATTGCACTCCAGCCTGGGTGACAGAGTGAGATGCTATTTAAAAAAAAAAAAAAAAAAAAAAGGAGAAGAAGCTTGGCCATGTCCTTGGACTGAAAGGTAGAGTGAAGAGGTGGAGAGGGGAAAGCCCAGGAGTTCAAGACCGGCCTGGCCAACATGGTGAAACACCATCTCTACTAAAAGTACAAAAATTAGCCAGGTGTGATGGTGTATGCCTGTAATCCCAGCTACTCGGGAGGCTGAGGCAGGAGAATCACTTGAGCCCAAGAGGTGGATGTTGCAGTGAGCTGAGATCATGCCACTCACTGCACTCCAGCCTGAGCAACAGAGCGAGACTCTGTCTCAAAAAAAAAAAAAAAAAAAAAAAAAAAAAGAGTGAAGAGGATGGGGATCAGGTGCAGGTATGAAAAGAACAAAGGTTGGAATAGTCCCTAAGGGAACTGAAGTATTGTGAACTTCAATTTCACAATTAAGGATTCAGGTGTTTGAGCCTAGGCAACTGAACAATGATGACTGCATTGACAGAAACGGGAATTGTTGTGGGGAAGATGCTAAGAATGTTTTTGAACCTGTTAAGTTCAGGCAATGGCAGAAAATCTATGGAAACAAGTCCTACACATGTTGACAATATCTCAAGGGTGTATTAAAAGCCAGCATCCTGTCCAGCTTCCAGATTCTGCTAACAGAACTGCAGAGCCAGCCGCTAGGCAGAATCTGGTGGTGACTTCGTCAAACAGAAGAGGTGGTAAAACCAATGAGACATTCAGGAGCATGCTGTGTGAAAGTCTCTAAGCACAAAGTCATATAACCTTATCGATGCTGATATTATTATTGGATTCCTGATGCCTTGTTAGTTGAAAAGGTCATATGGGAAAAGTAGGCTGGACAACTCTTCTGGTACCTTTTTTTTCTTTCTGTCTGTTTCTATTAGCAAAGCCCCGCTCAGAGAACATGCTGCAAAAAACAACAGAAAGAAAAAAAGAGCAAATACCCGACCCCAACCTCATCACCCTTTCTCTCTGCCCCAGCTTCATGTCTACTCATACTTCTGGCATACTTCATACCTTCTCTTAGTTGGTCAATTTGAGTAGAGGTGAAAGGAGTAGCGCTTCTTTGTCCACGCATATACAAAAAGGAGGTCCTTCCTAGACCCTGTCCTTCCTCCACTCACTAGCTGCTTCATTAGTGCTCCTGTCCTGTTCCTCCATCCAGGACCGACTTTTAGCAGGTATGCACTGGTAGGGCCATGCAGATTGTTAAAATTTTTACATACTTTCTCTTAAGAAGGTAAATGACTACTTCCTGGAGTTCCTTGAATCCTGCAGTCCTGGGGCTGCCTCAGCCTCTTCCTTAGGACCCCCAGACTTCCCCACAGTCCAACAACCAAGGGGATAATGGTTGGCACAGCACAACCTCCTCATCCCAGCTCCAGCGCTATGGCTGGCATTTCTGATTGATCATCATGTGCCCTACTAGCTGTTAAATAGTTTTAATAGCACCCCTGCCTCCATCCATCGATATTTCCATTCAGCTACATATCACGCACTTGCTGTGTCTCAGACACTGGGCCAGGTGCTGGGGATACACTATTGAAAAAGCGTTCACCTGCCTTTGCAGAATGTACTGTGGGGAGTAGGGTTTCTCAATCTTGTCGCCGTTGACATTTTGGACCAACAATTCTTTGTCATGAGGAGTTTTCTCGTGGATTGTAGAATGTTCAGCAGCATCCCTGGCCTCTGCCCCTAGAAGCTAATAGTTTACCCCCCAGTTGTGACAACCAAGAACGTGTTCAGACGTTGCCAATTGTGCCCTTGCAGAGGGAAAATCACCTCCCATCCCCGCCCACATTGGGAGGATGAACAGTATTTTCAAACCAATGATCACAAAAAGTAAAAATACTGTTGAACAATATAAAGATGCCCTGGAGAAAACAAGGAGGCTGCCAGGAGCGAGAACGAAGGGAGACTGACCTTGGGTTCAACTGTGAAGCAAGGCCACATGGATGAAGTGACACTTAGGCCGAGGCCTAAGGGACAAGAAGGAGCCAGTCACATGAGGCACAAGGACCAAGCATTCCTGGCAAGAGACCATCCCAATGCCATTCCTGGGCTTTGGCTGTTTGAAGAACAGAAAGAGGGTTCGTGGACTGGGGATAGGGACCTAAGGGAAGTGGGGTGGAAGGTGGGCCTGGGGAGGTGGGCAGGGGCTAGAGTCTTTTTTGTTTTGTTTTTTGTTTTTTAAGACAGATTCTCCCTCTGTCACCCAGGCTGGAGTGCAATGGCACAATCTTGGCTCGCTGCAACCTCTGTCCTCCAGGTTCAAGTGATTCTACTGTCTCAGCCTCCCAAGTAGTGGGATTAAAGGCAGGTGCCACCATGCCCAGCTAATTTTTGCATCTTTAGTAGAGATGGGGTTTCACCATGTTGCCCAAACTGGTCTCGAACTCCTGACCTCAGGTGGTCTGTCCACCTTGGCCTCCCAAAGTGCTGGGATTGCAGGCGTGAGCTACCGCACTCGGCCTGATTCTTTAGGGCTTTGTTGAGCTTGGTATTCTAAGAGTAATCCAAATGTTTGTGCAGTGTTTTCAGTAGGAAAGTAATGGGTGCAGATTCATGTTTTACGAAGATCATCTGTCTGCTAAGTGGCAGCCGGTGGGGAGATGGGTATGACAGTCCAGGCGGGAGTCGAGGGCAGCCTGGTACGCGGTAGTCCAGGCGGGAGTCCGAGGGCAGCCTGGCGTGCAGCAGCAGAGCCGGACTGTTGTGGATGGTTGTGGAATTTGCCTTGCTTGTTTCTGATGTTTCGCACATGTTGGTCGTGACCAAGGGTTGGAAGTACTACTTCTGGGACCACCTTTACTTTATTCAGTAGCATTTATTGAGTGCCCATTGGATGCCCAATGTGTAAGACTGACCCAGGGAGCTCAAAATCTGTTAATATTAGAGATAGACACAAAATGTTAACCAAGTATAGAGATGCCGTGATTCTATAAGCATGAGGTGTTGAAGTCCATGAAAGGGAAGTTAATCTAACCTGGGGGAAAACTGAGAAGGTGACACCTAAACTGATTTTTAGAAATCACCTAGCTAAGTGAAGTGGGGGGCAGTGGGCATGCCAGACCCAGCACAAGCCAGCAAAGATCCAGAGGACTCCAACAGCATGGCAGGGCAGAAGCATCAAACCCAGTGACAGGTGAGAGGAGACTGGAGCAGGTGACAAGAGCCAGATCACGATAGCAAATGCAGCCCGAGGCTCCAGGAACAGCTGATGAGGTGGCGAAAGCAGGAGCAGGGGAAGCGTGAGGCCTCCAGCACTGTCTGGTCTTCTCCAATACATCCACCCTTGCTACCAGGGGGCACTTACTAAAGACTACAACTGCTTAAGACCTCTCAAGGTCCATTTCTTCTTGTATGTCCCACAAGGCCCCCCACAATCTGGCTCCGGAATGTTCTGTTCCCACCCCACTCCCGGCACACCAAGCGACACTTACTTTTGTAAACAGCCACTCTCTTTCACGAGATGTGCCTGCACACATGCTGCTCCCTAACTCCTAAAAGGAAAAAGCCCAAGATTGTTCTGACAATTAAAATAATTGATATCAGCTGAAATGTTTCACAGTGGGGGGGTGGGGGGATTTCTTTTTTTTTTTTTTTTTTTTTTTTTTTTTGAGATGGAGTTTCGCTCTTGTTGCCCAGGCTGGAGTGCAATGGCGCGATCTCGGCTCACCGCAACCTCCGCCTCCTGGGTTCAGGCAATTCTCCCGCCTCAGCCTCCTGAGTAGCTGGGATTACAGGCACCCGCCACCATGCCCAGCTAATTTTTAGTATTTTTAGTAGAGACGGGGTTTCACCATGTTGACCAGGATGGTCTCGATCTCTTGACCTCGTGATCCACCCGCCTCGGCCTCCCAAAGTGCTGGGATTACAGGCTTGAGCCACCGCGCCCGGCGGGATTTCTTTAGTAAACCAACAGCCATTTAAATGATGAAGAAACATATTTTACATGAAAAAACAGTCATGCTATATTACAGCACATACACAGTATAATCTTGGTAAGCGTATGCGTGTTTGTGTGGATGAGGGTATAACAAAATGTTAGCTGTACTTATCTCCAAGCGGACAGAGTTATAGCGAATTTTAGTTTTATCTTTTATGTATTTTAATATTTTCCTAATACACAAGTATTACTTTTATGATAAGAAGCAAACAACAAATAAAGCTGCTCTAGGGATCCGGCTGGCAATGTTCACAAGAGCGATTGTCCTCTGGCTGGTGACCGCCACTGCGCATTGTAGACACAGCAGTCTTTTTCTCCAGGAGGGCTGCAAGCGAGACTAATTCATTAAGTGCTTTCCATCCCGAAGATGACAGGAGCCAGGAAAGCATAAAGTCTTGTTGCTACGACAGCCGGTAGCCTTGATGTCTCTGTGTTTATTTATTAACTGGACTTTATGTATCCATCCTCCCAGAAGCTCCAGGAGCTTCCCAGCTGACTTTGATACAGATCACATTCTTAAAATAGCATAGTTCATCCGTCAGAATAAAGACAGGGCCGGCTGACCAGAGGATTGAAACTCCAAGAACACTGTCCTGGGAGGCAAAATGAACGTGGGAGAGAATATTGGCTGGGGTTGGTGAGGTGTTAGGGTAATAGAGTATTGAGCAGCAAACTCAATATTTGGGTCATATCCTTTAAGCTAGTAATGACTGAATGCCTTTTTTTTGCATCAGCTCTTGAGCATAGTCCTAAACGGTTTTCCCTTTTGCTCACAAAAGTTCTGGGAAGAATGATTCCCATTTTAGAGCTGTTGAAACTGAGCCTTGGAGAGAAGGAATTACTGGTGAGTCGCAGAGCGTGGGGTTTAGCATAGCCGTTTCCGCCCTGGACACCCCCACTCCTCCACTTCCCTGCTGAAAGGGTGCCGTGTAATGGCTGGGAATTTTAAAGCTTGGAAAACGTCCTATTGATTTTGGCAGGAAGCAGATGCCAAATGCTCTTGTTGAATGGATGGATGGATGAATGAACAAAAGAAAGAATGATTTTAAAAGGTCATATAATCATATCAAGGCAGGGAGAGATAATCACATTAGAAACCTATCTCACAGAGAGTCGCTACAAATGAACGTGGCAAGGATTCAATGGTTCTTTCTCTTTCCTACCGAAGGTTTAAAAGTAGATGGCTGTAATGGGAGTAAACATCAGAGGAGTCTTTTTCCAGGGCTGCAGAGAATTGGGATCATGCTGCGTATGTGGGTCAATGAGTCCTGTCATGGTGTGGGGAAGGAGAGGTGCTCGCCTGGTCAGCTCACATGCACAAAGCTAGATGTCTGCGGTTTTCATTTGCAGATTAGTTACAAGGTCCTCCCCTGTCCTAGCAGTTTTCCTGCCTCACCCATGGTCTAGAGACACAGAGGAGGAGGAGGCCCGAACAGCACAGCTTCTTGGGCCACGTGTGAAGCAAATGCTCTCTCCTTTAAAAAAAAAAAAAAAAAAAAAAAAATATATATATATATATATATATATATATATATATATAGTTGTGTTTTAGGTTTTGGGGTACATGTGAAGAACATGCAAGATTGTTGCATAATACATGGCAATGTGATTTGCTGCCTTCCTCCCCATCACCTGTATCTGGCATTTCTCCCCATGCTGTCTCTCCCCACCTCCCCACCCCTTGCTGTCCCTCCCCTATTTCCCCCCTATAGACCCCAGTGTGTGATGCTCCCCTCCCCGTGTCCATGTGTTCTCATTGTTCAACACCCACCTATGAGTGAGAGCATGCGGTGTTTGATTTTCTGTTCTTGAGTCAGTTTGCTGAGAATAATGATTTCCAGGTTGTATCAAATGAAGAGCTGGTTTTCCGAAACCTCAGGAACGCTCAAGATTGGTTATTGGGTCAGCAAGTAGACACTGAGGGAGGCTTCTGTTCACATCCCTTAGCTCCTTAGCCATCCTCCTTGCTGTGCAAGAAAAGGCTTGAATATACCTTCTTCCAGCTCTGCATTAGCCAGCAAGGGGAACGAGGCCGTTGTGTACACACACTGGGAGCCCAGCGGAGAAATACTTCAGGCAACATGATAATGGTCCTTGTCTTCCAGGAGTTCCCAAGGTAGGAGAGGGAAAAATAATTTTCCTTCTGTCTTTCAGAGTTCACAGCTGGGACTTGCTCTAACAAAACGCAGATAAACAGGAGAAAAATAAATAGAAACTTGTGAACGCGTATACATCATCTCTCCAAGGGAGATACTTAGGGAAAAGATAAGTAAATCTCAAAGAGGTGTCTTGAAATTCAGGCTTAAACACCATCTTCAGCTAAAGGCAAACGAGAGAAGAGTGTGGGTGGGGCGGGGCAGTTGCGGACAGATGACCAGGCAAATTACCAGAATACTGTCTGTTATGCAGGTGTAAGCCCACTCCATTAACAAGACTTTCTCGTGATTTATTCATGCTTCTCCTCCTGCTACAGACACCCTTACGAATGGTGATTTCCTTTACAGAGGTAAATGTCCCTTAAGAAAGGGTAACTTTTCTGTTTTCAGAGCTTCTTCTGTATCTGTTGTTTCTCCAAATAATCAGCTCAAAATCACCCTTATGCCAAAGAATCCTATTTTGGCATGGCGCATTCTGATCTCCCACAACAGCCTCCTTGGAGAGAGAGTAAGCACTCACTTTAGCATCACAGAGCAGTGCCATCGAAATAATTGTGAAAAACTTGTGAGCAAAGGGGCTGCAAAACACTGGACCGGCTAGTTTCTTCTGAAAAATGAAGGCAGTTGGGATGGACTCTACTTTTTCTTACTTTCCTGCTCTAAAAATTTATAATTCTTTTTTTTTTTTTTCTGAGACGGAATCTCACTCTGTTGCCCAGGCTGGAGTATGGTGGCGTGATCTCAGCTCACTGCAACCTCTGCCTCCTGGGTTCAAGCGATTCTCCTGCCTCAGCCTCTTGAGTAGCTGGGATTACAGGCATGCACCACCACACCTGGCTAATTTTTGTATTTTTCGTAGAGATGGGGGTTCACCATGTTGGTCAGGCTGGTCTCGAACTCCTGACCTTGTGATCCGCCCGCCTTGGCCTCCGAAAGTGCTGGGATTACAGGTATGAGCCACTGCACCTGACCAGAATTTGTAATTCTTTAATCACAAATCTCGTAAGTTTCATCAGGAAAAACCTGAAGATTTAGCTAATTTCTCAGAAAGGGCACAGGAGACTTTGGAGGACCCGAAGCTCAGCCTGAGAGGAGATACAGGGTTTCTGGTTGTGGGTTGTAGCAAGTCCCATTTTACAGATGCAGAAACAGGAGGCCACACCTCCTCCAGCAAAATGACAGAAAAATCCTAACGCCTGGACCTGCGCAACGGGTACAAGACAGCTGCATTCCCTTGGCCGCGGAGAGTTTCCCTCCCGGAGGACTTAGCTGCGTGTTTGGAGGGGTCTGAGTTCCTCTCCCTGCTTCTTTGCCAGTCCCATCCAACTCAGATGAGGAACTGCTTTCAAACATTATTTCTAAAAGACTGCACACACACGAAGAGGAGAGAGAGCGCACACTCTTTTGTGTTTTATTTGGGGAATCATAACGACTCTCAGGTGAAATAGAAAGCCGAACCAATCAAGCACTCTTCCCAGGGCTCAAAAGAAACAAGTGTCACAGAACTGGCTGGCAGCTTTGCCGAAAACAGAGCTGATGGGGACACCCGTGTGAGTGTGGGTGACCTTGACAAGGGAGACACCAGCCAGTATTTTCCTCTGCCCACTTTGTCTCGGGACCTCGGTGGTGTTGCATTCACTAGCAACAGGCTCTGGGTTACCCCCATGACATCTGGACAGAAGGGGTGGGAAGGACGAGGCAGATAAGAATATACCCATTTGAGGAGCAGGGAAACCGGGCCATAGCTGGGGAGTGAAGCTTGTTTCAAGTCTTGTGGATAGGCTTTGGGGTTCTTCAAATGGAAACAGGTTGATCAACCTCTCCCTCATTCAGTGCTCCAGCAGCTCAAATGCTGTACTCTCAAGGATTTCCTATTAAATTTAATTTCCTTTCCTTATGCTACCCCTCCATAGTAGACGAGGTATTGATAGGGTAACCAACTTGTCAAGGGCGCTGCCAGTTTTAAGACTAAAAGTTTGAAATCCAGAGAATTCCCTCAGTCCTTGGCAAACCAGGATGGCTGTTCACCCTAGAGGTATGTAACTGCTTCAGAGAAAGGCCTGCTGGGGGAAGAGTGTTTCTGGAGGTGCTCTCGCATGGTCGTTGAGAGCATGGTCTCTGGGTACATGCTAGGGTGCAAGTTCCGGCTCTGGCACACATCCACGTGACGTGGGACAAATCACTTGACCTCCCTGTGCCTCCGTTGCCTCATCTGTAAAATAGAGATAGTGACAATCTGTACCTCAAGAGGTTGCTGTGTGAATTACATAAATCCATATGTGAAATGCTCTTTTATTTAAAATAGTGCCTGTCTCATAGGAAGAGCTCAGTCATTGTTAGCCATGATTACTTTGTCAGCATCTGCCAGTGGATGAATCACAAAGATCCCAGGACCTTGGAACGGATGGGCTGCCTCCTTAGATTTCATCTCAGTGCCCCCAAACTGAAATGCGTTCCACAAGTTGTAGAAGCCCCCTTCCTTGTCCACCTCTTCCCTTTCTTTCTCCCCCGACCGCTGCCACTGGTGGAGGCTGGTTTGCTCTGTGTCAAAGTGGATGTCACCAGACCTCACGCCGTGGCAGGATTGGAGGATGGCAGGTGGGTGGGGTGCGATCTCCAAGTGCACTGCTCTCAGACTTGAACACGCACACACAGCGCCTGGGCATCTTGTGAAATTTTGTGAAATGTGGATTCTGATTTAGCAGGTCTGGGGCAGGACCCAGAATTTTGCATTGCTAATAAGCTCCCAAAGATACTGCCTGTCTGGGACCACTCCGTGGGTGCCAGGCCACATCATGTGTCAGCCTGTGGGAGTCTAAGTAAAAGATGGTAATATTCTTGCCCAGCTGAGGACCCTAAAATCGAATTATTGCTGAGGACAGGGGTGGGAGTTGCTTAGATATGCTTTGAGCGTTTGAGGGGAGCAGCCCAGGGAATGGTGAAGCCATCAGGGCAGGAAAGGTCTGTAGGGCCAGTGCTGAGGTCTGTGGTATTAAAGGGAAAGGTAACAACATTGGTTAAGGAATTGAGCTTTGGGATTTTTTTTTCTGGTTTTAAATATCAGAACTGGTTTGAGACTATTGCTTAAATAGTCAAGCTCTCTTACATCCGTGAATTTGCTCTCTTAAATGGTGGACAAAGGGTGTAGTGCCCCCCACCCAGTGCCTGGGAGTGACACATGGTGTGACTACGGAAGTTTCAGAATGGCTGGCCTGAAATGGCAGAAGTCCCCAAAGCTGGGCCTCCAGGCTTCCCACCCCAAAACTCCCTCACAGAGCATGACCTCGCCTGGGAGGGATCTGATACTTTCTCAGCCACCTTGGAAGGGCTCTTATGGCTCCATTTATCCAAATGGACAAAACCGTCCCAAACAATCTGGGTTCCAGAAATAAGCCTTGTTCAGGCTCAGAAAACAATCCACGATGAAGGCCTCAGAAGCAGAAGGTTTTCTCCAGCTTTGCCCTGGCCTCCTGTCCCAGTCCCATCTTGCCCCAAGGCCAGCCATCGGAACTAGAATCTCCCTTCCTCAAGGCAGGTCATAGAAACCAGAATCCCCTTTCCCCAAAGCCAACTATGAAACCTAAAAATATGACCCTAACTTGCCCCCTGCTTTCTCATAAAGAAAGGATCTGACTCACCTTGTTTGACTGTGGGTCATGAGACCCCTCCATTCCAGAGAGGGTGCTGCCCCACACCCAGAAGGAAGGACTTCATGCTCAGAGGCGCCAAAAAGAATCCAGCCCGGCAGGCCTGCCTGGGTTTCTCACTCGGACTAACATTAGATCACTTTTCGTCCACTCATATTTCTGCACAGTTGCCCATACTTTGTTGAACCTAAGCATGAAAATGAAAAATGAACAACTTCCTTCTGTATTTTTGGGTCTTCATTCTGAAGGCTCCTGGGGACACAGCTTAAATAAATTTGTATGCCTTTCCTCCCATTAATCTGCCTTTTTTGAGTTGATTTTTCTGTGAACCTTCAGTGAGCCAAGGGAAACTTTCTCTTTAGACCCCACGGCACAGACAGAAGTTTCTCCTTGTGCCCCGTGTCCACACACGTTTCAGGTGCCCTTTACACCTTTTTCTTTTTCTTTTTTTTTTTTTTTTTTTGTTTTTGTTTGGAGATGGAGTTTTGCTCTTGTCGCCCAGGCTGCAGTGCAATGGCACGATCTTGGCTCACTGCAACCTCTGCCTCCTGGGCTCAAGTGACTCTCCTGCCTCAGCCTCCCGAGTAGCTGCGATTACAGGCTCCCACCACCACACCTGGCTAATTTTTGTATTTTTAGTAGAGACAGAGTTTCGCCACATTGGCCAGGCTGGTCTCGAACTCCTGACCTCAGGTGATCTGCCCAGCTCAGCCTCCCAAAGTGCTGGGATTACAGGCGTGAGCCATAGCGCCCAGCCTTTACTCCTTCTTTGAAGCTACAAATAGGAGTCCTCCCTGCCATCCTTCTCCCATTGTCATCCCTCAGAGGTATCAGGCGCCAAGACAATATGGCTGTCTAGTCTAGTACCGTGAATCTGCCCTCCACTCTCTGGCATGTCCAGATTCCAGAGAAACCTTCCCAGGAGAGGTCACAGGGAAAGGGCTAGCCGTGTTCAAGTCCAGTCCTGCTCACTGTTGCCTGGCTTCCCTTAGGCCAGGCTTGTGCTAATTTGAAAAATGGTCTTACGATAATGAGCGCTAAAAGCACTCTGCAGACCAGGTTCCCTGGGAAGACGTTCAGGGATTCAGCCTTTCCCAGCTCCCGCCCGTCTCCTGCCAGCTCTCAGCATGGTGCACTTTTAATCTCCCACACGGCTGCCAGTGTACTACACATTTGTATCTGTCACTTCAGATCCGCCCGCATGGCTGCTCTCAGCCAACTGGGAGCCTTCTGGTTTTTTTCCCTAGAATATTCCCTGAGGACAACGCAGCCCTTGACAAAGGCTTCCACTTCCTTTTGTTTCTCTTGGAGAGAAACCCCTCCCCACCACCAAGTCCCTTCCTCCTACCTTAAAGAGCCTGCCCAGGCCCTGGCACCCACCACCTGCAGTCTACTGCTCCAGGTACAGCTTCCCTCCCATCCCTCTCCCCGCAGAAGGAGAATCGTGGTGCTCCAATGCCCTCCCAACACAGGTCAATGTAACATCATCCCAGAATTTTATGATGACTCTCTAATTCCTATAGCCAAAGGGACCTCAGAAGTTTTTTTTAAAAAGTATTGTTGGGGGGGGGAGGGGAAGCACATGACAATTAAGTTTCCCTCTTAACCATTTGTTGTTCAGTACTGATAAGTAGAATATATATTGTTGGCAACAGATCTCTAGACAATTTCCATCTTGAAAAAGTGAAACTCTGTAACCACTAAACACTCATTTCCCCTCTCCCCTTTCCACAGTCCTTGGCCATCACCTTTTCTACTTTCTGTTTGTATAATCTTGACTACTTTAGATATTTCATATGAGTGGAATTATACAGTATTTGTTCTTTTGTGAATGACTCTTCATCTAACATAATGTCCATCCATGCTGTAGCATATGACAAGATTTCCTTCTTTTTTAAGGCTGCATAATATTCCATTGTATGGAGATGTATATATATATATGGATATACTTTTTACCTGTTCATCTATTGATAGACATTTGGGTCACATCCTCGAAAGTTTTTTTAAACCCTTTATTTTGCAACTCATCACCTACATAAACAAAGACCACGCTGCTAATAAAACCGAGACCACACAGCCAATAAGTGTGTGCAATACTTGCCCGAGACCACACAGCCAATAAGATGTCTGTTTGTACAGATTTTTATTGGTGTCTTCTGGATTCTGGCAACAGCATTTAGGGGCTCTGGTCTAATGCGGGGTTCATCAAAATAGGCCCTCCAAGATTACTAGAGGCTGCAGGGGCAGGTGACGGTGGCAGGGCTCCCCTGATGACTCTCTGCCTTTGAGAACATCCAGCTTTGGTTTTGGTGTGGCCAACTGTCTTATGTGTATGGAAACTGAATTTTTAATGAGGCTAAGGCATTATTGTTCATTTCTTTAAGTATTCATTTACTCACTCCTCCCTAGTTCTTCCCTTTTTCTACCCACCTATATCCAACTAACGCTGTGATTGAATTTGCCTCCTAAATCCCTCATATTTGCGAATTCGTGGCCATGACCACTACTCTAGTTCAAGTTGCTGTCATCTCTTACCTGGGTTATTGAAGTACTTTCTAACTGGTCTCCCACTCAGTGCTCTTACCTTGGCTTCCTCCTTCCCATCCGTTATTCTGATCATGTCACTCATCCATCCCTGTGTACTTAAAACGAGAAAGCCTTCCCATTGCTCTCAGAATGAAGGCTGAACTTTAGCAGTGCTGGAGTCTTGGGGGGCACCTGGCCTCTCTTGGCCTCTCCAGTCTCATTTTTCATCTCTAGCCTTCTCTATCACTGTGCCCTAGCCACCCTGAAATTCTTTCAGTTCCTCAGAAACACCATACTCTTTCTCATTTCCAGGCCTTTCAACATGCTGCCCCTCTGCCTGGACCACTCTCCCTCCTGCTTTGGTCTGGATGACTCACGCACCCCACAGGCCTCAGCTGAACCTCGCTTTCTCCAAGAAGCATCCCTTGACCTCTCCTTCCCAAGTCGGGTTGGTGTTCCTTCTCTGTGCTCACCAGAAACTGCCCCCATCATAGGACTTAGCCCCTCTTACTACAAGGATTCAGTAAATTTTTTTTTTGAACTGACTGAATGTATTTGATTTCTGAGAAAGGAAAAAGTAGAGAAATATATATTTCAACAAGCAGGTCACAGTATCCTCAAGTCCCCAGATATCCCCCTGCCTTCCAAGTCAGCCCACAATTGTTCCCTGGTCTGATCATCACTGAAGGAAGTGTTCCAGTTGCTGCAGAATCTATCCCGCCGCCCTCTGCTGACAGGACCTCTCTTTTCAGTGTGATCTCAAGCCCACGCTGCTGTTAGGTCTTCTCACCCTCTGACGGCCGCCCCGCCCCATGCAGGACCAGGACACGCCCTCTCAACACTCCCCCTCTGTCAAGGGAGCTGCCCAGCCAGCCGCTGCTGGAGGTTCCAGGCCGGAGTGCCAGCTCCCCCAGTGCATGCTGTCTGCTAGCAGCCCCACCAGCCCTGCACCCAGAGCCTCACCCGTCACTGGGGTCTGTCCGGCCCACAGATCCTCCAGGTCATCAGCCTTCCCTGTCTGCTCTCTGGGCCTCCCTGAGGCGCCCTGTGAGAGCTGCTGTCACTTTGGTTCTCTCCTTGGCAGAGTTTCTGCCCTACCTCCTTTTCCTGTTTTGTCTCTGAAGTGCCCCTCAGCTTGTGAGCCACCCCACCCTCTCTTTTCCTTATTCAGGCCCTTGTGCCAGCACCGCCCCCTTTTTTTCTTGTATCTTTGGCCTGTCCCCTTGTCCTGGGCTCTTTGCTTCTGTCTATACCTGTGCTTGGTGTCTGTCTCTTCCAAAGCTCCTCCTGCCCCGTGAGCCTCATGGCTCACATCCTGGCTCTCTGCTCTCTTTCCTCCCCAGAGGCGGCTCACCGCCTCCGCATCATCGCGGCCCACATCCCCCAGCCCCACTGCTGTGCCTGAGGTTCTCACTGCCATCTCCTTTGAGTTCCTCCAACCTTCACCCTTGGTTTAGGTGTCACTGTGCTGGCATTTCGTCACCCCCCCCCCCCGCCACAACACTCCTCTAGATTGTCTTTTTCAGTCTTTCTGCCTCCAGACCATTGTCTACTTTGCTGCCAAGTCCATCTAAAGTTCTTAAAATAGACCAGTAGCTTCAGCATCGCCTGGAGACTTGTCAGAAATGCACATTCTCAGGCCTCACTCGAAATCTGCTGATTCAGAACCTGTGAACCGGCAGTCTGTTGGGTAATTCAATGCACACTAAGGTTTGAGAACCACTGCCCTAAAATATTGCTCTGAGCAAGTTTCCTCTTTGCTTAAAGACCTAAGACACTTTCTTTTAGTTGGGATAGGGTTCAGTTGGCTATAACAACTAAAACTAAAAATCGACTTCTCTCTCATTTGAAAGGAGTTTGGCCATGGACAGTGTGGCTGAGCTAACAGCTCCATGGTGTCATTTGGAGTCCAGGGCCCTAGCTTTCTGTTTCAACTCCTAGAACGCGGCTTGCTCTACCACTAAGGTTATCTCTTGGCTCAAGGTGGCTGCTACAACTCCAGCCATCATATCCTAATACAGACCTGGAGAAAAAGCACAAGAGCCAAAAGGGGAATTCTTCCAGCTGAGTCAGCTCCCTCCGTTTAAGCAGCCTTCCCAAGAGACCCAAATAACATTTCCACTTAAATCCAGTTGTTCAGAATTTGGTCATGTGGCCATGCTAGATACAAGGGAAGTTGAGAAATACAGTTTTTATTCTGGGTGGCAATAGGCTCAGCTAAAAATTGAAGTTCTTTCACAATTTTACATACAGCACTATATGATCCAATTTATAGGCCATTCTTGAAATGACACAATTATAGAATGGATAATAGATTGGTAGTTGTCAGGGGGTGGGTAGAGAAGGAAGTGAGTGTGGCTACCAAAGGGCAGCACCAGGGATCCTTATGATCGAACTGTTCTATATCTTGACTGTAGTGGAGGTCACAAATCTCCACAAGTGATAGGACTGCATAGAGCTAAATATGCGTGTGTTCATGTAAAACTGGAGAAATCCGAATGTCACCAGATTGTATCAATGTGAATTTCCTGTTGTGATATTGCTCTACAGTTTTGCAAGATGTTACCATTGGGGGAAGCTGGATGAGGAGTATATGGGATCTGTCTGTATTATTTCTTACAATTCCGTGCAAATCTACAACAATCTCAAAATAAAACATGGAGGAAGCAAAACAAAACCAAGGTTCTATTACTAATGAGGAAGAGGAGTTGTTATAAACAACAGTGTCTCTGCCATAAACCTAACCCATTCCCTGCTGCAAGCAATCCAAGCTTCTTAGCATAACGAAGGCCTTCCTGACCTGGCAGTAAGGTGCCTCCCGAGTGGTCCATACCTTGCCGGGCTAGTGTCGTTTGCATTAAAGCATAGGCCTCCAGAAAGCAGACCCCAAAGCTGTGGCTGGTATTCATGCAGCACTTGCCCCTTCACCTATATGCCCTGAAAAGAGCCTGTGAAGAAACGGACATCTCTTACCTTCAGAAGCCTCCGTTCTGAGAAAGCACTGGTATTCGCAGGTATGTTGCCCACTGAACAGAGAATGAAAATGGCTTTGTCTAATTGAAAGGGACAGTGAGCAAAGAGGGACTTTTGAGACCTGCAGGTTGCTGTAGTGACTGCAGTGAGAGCAGGAAGTACTGAAGCGTATTTCCAAGTGGCTACTAAAGAACCCCGGCCTGTCATCTTTGCCCGTGTTCCAGAGCTCTCTTCCTTAAGGCTTCAGCCAGCACCAGCTGCTTTCTCACCTCGGGCAGCCTTGCCGAACCTCACTGTGCCCCCATGGGGAAGGAATTAACCGCTTGTCAGGAGCTTCTGCTCAGCCAGAACCCTGCCCAAGGCTTTTCCACAACAGCTCTCGGAGACTGTCCGCTGCCCTGAGGAGGGACACACACGTTGCAGGGCGGGCGCTACCAGCTGAGGGGTGCTGCGGGCAGCCAGGCCTGATGGAGTGTGAGAGGCTTCCTGGCTACGGGGCAGGCCTTCCCACTCCTGAGCCCATGGACTCCCGGGGAAGTGGGGAAGGGGGTGCTCCAAGGATGAGCTTTAGCGGTTCCATGAATTTTCTAAACTTGTAGGCAGAATTCTCTATGTGCTTTTTTCTCCAGGAAGAGTGTCCATAGCCTTCATCAGATTCTCAAAGGCATCTGCAAGCTCCTAGCAGCTGAGAGTGATCCCCAGTGACACAGAGAGAGGGAGGCTGGGGAATGAGTAGTGAGGGAGTTGAAGGTAGGGGTGGGTACAGCAGGGCAGCAGCTAGAGCAGAAGAGCTGTGAGAATGCACTGAGCTTTGGCTGCTGGGCTGGACTGATCCTCCCCGTTCGCTGTGGCACCGGTGAGATGTCCTGCGCAGCTCTCGGTCCAGGCAGAAGTCACTGCCAGGACAGCCTGTTTCCACCCCCAGGCCCTGGATGAGCTCCTCTCCATGCTGACCCTACTGACCTCATTCTTAGTCCTAGCTGAGTGAATCCCTCAAGCTAGGGAGAGTTTTCCTGACCCCCAAGACCCATCTGTTCCACTGAAAAACATTCCCATAGTGTTACCAGTAGAGGGTCTTGACTGCAAGTTGTCTAGGTTCTTGGCGTTTTGAACAGTGAATTGAACAAAACACACAGCAAAGCAGGGAAAGAATGAAGCAACAAAACAATGAAAGCAGGGATTTATTGAAAATGAAAGTACACTCCACATTGTGGGAGTTGGCCCAAGCACCAAGCAGCGGCTCAAGGGTCTGTATACAGAAAGCAACCAATCAGAGGCTGAAGTGAAGTTACAAAGGTCCCATTCTTGTGCAAACACCCAGTTGGTTGCCAAAAGCAACCAGTCAGAGGCTAAGGTGAACTTACCAAGATGCACTTCTATGCAAACAAAGACTTGGCCTGCAGTCAGTCTGATTGGTTGCGGACAGCCAGTCTTCCATCTGCCACACAGAAAAGGTGGGGATTTGCAAAGGGAATAGCCTCTGATCCTTTTGTGACTTAGGCATGGAAAGTTAGGATTTTCCTTTCAATTTAGTTCTAAGAAGTCAGCGTAATGGCCTTAGGTTCCCCTCCTCCAGATCCTATTCTCCTGCTTCAATCGCGGTTCCCCCTGTCAAAGCCCACAAAGCCCAGCACACTCATAATTGCGGCTAGTGTCTGTAGTTCCCTATTCAGGGGGGCCTTGCTCGTTTTGTCTAATTTTTGCCCCAGTTATAGCCTGGCACAGTGCCTGGCATATGAACGACACTCATTTTCAATAAATATCAGTGGAATAGATGGATGAAAAAATAAAAGATTATGTTGTTTTATGAGCATGGACATATGCCTGGAGAATACTTCGAGGACCCTCCGAAAAAGAGCTGGGGCTCATCTTTAATCTAGCACTAAAGAACAGGACAAAGGTAAGTGTGAGCTTGTGAAGTAACTTCATTGAGGTGAGGCTGAAGTTTACTACCCTCAAAAAACCCCTGGGGTCCTTGGCAGAAAAGATTTATTTGCATTAATTCTTTGCTGTAAATTCAAAAGCAGATAAGCCTGAATGAATTGATCAGATGGAGTGGGGAATGGGGGCATTAGGGAAATAGTTACATATGAGGATTTGGGAAATAGTTGCATCATGGATTTAAAATAAGGGGCCTATACTTGGTGCTGATCTAGTCAATGAGTCCATTTCTTGGAAAGCTCATTCTGTGCCAGGTGCTAAAGAGATAAGAGCAGCGTAAATCATGGCCAGGGATCACATGAAAGAGAAACCACCTACTGGCCAGACACAGTGGCTCACCCCTGTATTCCCAGCACATTGTTTGGGTGGCCGAGGTGGGTAGATCATTTGAGGCCAGGAGTTTAAGACCAGCCTGGACAACATGGCAAAACCCGTCTCTACTAAAAATACAAAAATTAGCTGGGTATGGTGGCAGGCACCTGTAATTCGAGCTACTCAGGAGGCTGAGGCAGGAGAATTGCTTGAACCCAGGAGACAGAGGTTGCAGTAAGCTGAGATCACACCACTACACTCCAGCCAGGACAACAGAGCAAGACCCCATTTCAAAACACACACACACACACACACACACACACACACACACACACATAAACCACCTACAACTTTACTACTATGGCATATTCACTTATGGCCACTTATCCCCTCAGCCCTGCCTGATAAAGGAAGATAAGGTGGTAAATATGTGGGTATTGGCCCTGACAAAGCCCCTTCATTTCCATGAGGATGCCAGGCCTACCCTCTACCTAGTCAACTGTCAAATTGTGAAATGGTTTTTAATTGGAAATATTGATGATTTTCCCTGTTTTTTTTTTTTGTTTTTGTTTTTGTTTTTTTTTTAAAGATGGGGTTTCACCATGATGGCCAGGCTGGTCTTGAACTCCTGACTTCAGGTGATCCACCCACCTCAGCCTCCCAAAGTGCTAGGATTACAGGCATGAGCCACCACACCTAGTGATTTCCCCTGTTTAGTCTGTTTCATTTAAGTCCGTTTAATGTATTGAAGTGAAATTCACATATCATGAAAGAACCCTTTCAAAGTGTACAGTTCAGTACAGGCAGCATGTTCGCAGTGTCGTGCAGCCACCACCTCTGCTTAGTGTCACATTGCCATCACTCCAAAATAAAACCCTATCTACCCCTTAAGCAGTTCTCCACAAGCTGTACCCCATCTATGCATTTAACTATTCTGGAGATTTTACACAAATGGAATTAGACAATATGTGAACTTCTGTGAATGGCTCTTTTCACTTAACCTGTCTTGGAGGTTCGTCCATGTTGTAGCATGCATCAGAATGCCATTCCTTTTCATGACTGAATCGTGTTGCATTGTATGAATCTCCTGCCATTTTTGATCCATTCATCCATTCCTGAACAAATGGCCTGTTTCCACCTTTTTGCTGTGAGTAGTGCTGAACACACAAGTACCTGTATTTGTTCGAGTACCTGTCTTCTGGGTATACACCTAAGAATGGGAATCCTCTAAGTTTTTGCCCAAAAACTTTAAACATGAATTTAAATTATGTCAGCAAATGCTTGTCAAAAGCTCAGTGAAGAGAAATATTACTCATGATAGGTTTTTAAACTTTAGTTTTTGATGCAAAACGCTTTTGTCAAACAGCTGACCCAAACTCTAACATGTAAAACTTAAAAAGGCAGAAATGCTGTGGGTGAGGTGGACCAGGAGGCCAGGAGCTCAGTGAGATCAGCCTTCGTGCAGCGCCCCCCCACAGACGCGAAGAGCCTCTCAGACCTCCTGGGCTCTGGGCAGCGGTTCTGATACGCTGCTGCAGATGCCCCAAGCTCCAGATCAAGGTCACCTGTCAGGAAACTGCAGGTTGGAACACTGCTGCTTCCTGATACACTCCTTTCAAAGAGTTGTAGCTGGGTGTTAGGTGCTCAGACTGCCCTGGGAGCTACAGTAAGAAGCTGCTTTTTAAATATGCAATGATGTAGTGACAACTTTCCCCTATAGTTCTCAGCCTCCCTTTTAAGAGGATCCTCAGGAGAAATTCCCCTCAAGGCTTAGCGGAAAGAAAAACTGAGCTCCTGTACACCGCGATTTGGCTTAACTGACTTTATTTCTCTTTTGACTTTGGTTGCTAAGAGCCTCAGAGTGAAATCTGCAGCTCGTGGCCTGCCGTTCTGTGTCTGACCTTTGCAAGCCACATCATGTTGCTGTGCTGCCCTCCCTGTTGTCTTCATTCCTTTTTTATCCTACTAAGTGGACACGTGCTCCTGGACTATGATGGCGTTCTGTTCCCATAAGCCCATCAGCAGTTGAAAATGCATGTAATACCTTGATAAATCCATTATAAAGTCGAAAAAATTTAAGTTGGGAACCATCTGTATTACTGAAGCACCTAAAATCCTCTTTAGGTTGAGGTAAGATGTAACGAATCATTTTCCCATCTTGATAGTTGTGAGTATAGATGTCTTCCTGCCATGAACTCTGAGCCCAGAACGGCTCAGGTAAGATCGTGAGGAGGCCAGAGCAGCCTCCTCACACCCCATTAGTCCTGACTTCAAGGAAGAGAAAGCACCTCAAGACGATCAGGTGAAAAGGGGTGAGCCCAAGGCCGTACACAGCCGTGATCAGTTTCAGTTCCACCAACCCCAAGCACCTGCTTGTGAACAGCATTTTATGGAATCAAAGGCCAAATGGGGTGATCCTAGGCCACTAGGAATTCCAGAGGGTGAGGGAACACGTGCTTATGTGAGTTTGCAGTTCATGCGCAGGAGTGGAGAAGGGGTCTGCATGTCCCAGGAGCAGAGGGAAGACATTTTACAGACCATAGATTGAAAAAGGAGAGAATTTGATCTGGATTTCCTCACAAGTGGTAGTAGGAAGGATAGCAGCATTCCAGGCAAAGGCAATCTCTAGCAAAGGCTTATAGGCAGGTGTCGGGGAAGGGTACATGGACCAGTATAGGCAGACACTCAGGCCGCAAACTCAGAGGCCTGCAGGGGTGTGCAGTTAACGTACATGTGTAAGGTGTGAGGGATTGGGGGAGGGTGTAAGGAAATAGGTGCCAAGGGGCTTGTAATGGGGCCAGGTACAACTCACCCCACCTAGTAACAATGTTTCTTCAAACACCGTGGGGTCTAGCCAGACAGACACAGGCCTGATACAGGTGCCGAACTAGAGTGATGGGGTTTGCAAGGAGGGAGGGTTCATAAGGAGAGAGAAGGCTGATGGGGGAAGGCAAGGAATGTTTCGGTGTCACCTCAGAGGCTGGAGGAGCTTTCAAAAGCTTTAGGCAGGAGGGCACCTAGTTATGTTTTAGAAAGTTACAAAACTGAATGCTCTCAGTGTACACTTATATTGGAAAATGTTGGAAAATATTAACGGTGGTTAATCCGGGTATTAAGACTCTGCATAATTTTTATTTTCCTTGCACTTTTATCTTTACCAATATTTACATTAGGAAAAGATCAGCAAAACTCATATCCAAATAAAATATTTTATCCTGGCAGTAGTCCGTGAGGGGTGATGAGACCCTGAACCAGGATGTCGGTAGCAGGAGTAGAAAGAGTAGATTGGATTTCAGCTTTCTGAAGAGGGTGGTGGCCTAGGCCAGGGGTCGGGGGGATATGAATGAAGCAGGCTGTAGCAGTCAGGATCACACCTTCAGTTTGGGGTTAAAGCAGGCCTTGGAGAGCCTCCCTGACCCCTGATACTTTAATGAGAGGTGGTGGGATTTTGAGACCGTGGGTGACTCTTGGCTGGCACAGAGACCTGCACCCTCCTAAAGCCCTTAAAAGCCCCAGTGGGACCTGGTTTATGGGTCTCAGAGAAAGAGCTCAGGCAGTGACATGATGATGTTTCCATCGAATGAATAGACTAAGTTGTTCCGGGAAGCATGGTCTTGGCTTTCTGGACATTTGAAACCAAAAACTTAATGGTAATATGCATTTCTATTTCCTGCTTATTGGCTCACATTGGGTTTTTACCATCTTATTGTAGATAAACAGATTTATATTGTTTTCAAATGGCGGTGTCAGGGCATTCATAATGACCAGTGGAGTCTGAACTCTGGGAATCCACGTGAATGATAAATCGCAGGGTATGTTGGTTAGAGGCCTGGCTTCACCACTAACTGGAACATCTTGGGCAAATCACTTCAGTAACCAAGCCACAGTTTATGTGCTAAATAGATTTGAAATACTAGCCCAGTTTATGAGAGAAGGTTGTTTTGAACTTAATACTATAAAACTATATATGGTTGTTTTCACAAAGATTTCATGCTCTGAAGAGTGCCCTGGTCATGACCCAAAGTCTGACTCTTGGCTCTGTCCCTGGAGTACAAGACGTGGGTAGCTGGGGTCAGGCAGTTTCATGTGAATCTTATGACACATTTTTTTTTTTTTTTTGAGACAGAGTTTCACTCTTGTTACCCAGGCTGGAGTGCAATGGCGTGATCTTGGCTCACCGCAACCTCCGCCTCCTGGGTTCAAGCAATTCTCCTGCCTTAGCCTCCCGAGTAGCTGGGACTACAGGCACTCGCCACTATGCCCAGCTAAATTTTGTATTCTTAGTAGAGAAGGGATTTCACCATGTTGACCAGGATGGTCTCGATCTCTTGACCTCGTGATCCACCCGCCTTGGCCTCCCAAAGTGCTGGGATTATAGGCGTGAGCCACCATGCCCGGCCTTATGACACGTATTTAAAGGAGAGAACCCTCTAGATAATGGGCCAAAAGGCACAGTACTGTGCAAATGGATATTTATGTTTGAGTAAAGATCTCTAAGATTGACCATAACTGACAGGGAAAAACAATCCACAATCACACTTCTATACAGAAAGAAAATTATGCATTATTTGATTATGCCCTGTTGCAAACACATTAAGGAATTGCTGATCTTGGCTCCCAAGTGTGAAATGAAAAATTTTGAACATAAAATGTACTTGTAGAAATACAAGCGATGTTATTTTCCAGTGACCATCATCAAGATAAGACCTCAACGTTATTAGCCTAAAGAAGTGAAATCCAAACAAATTCAAATGCGTAAGTTGGGTGATCGTTCTTTCTTGCTGTGACCATTAGTCAATATAGGGGTGGTAACTATGCCAGTGGTTCTTGAAGCGTGGCTCCCAGATAAGCAACATCAGCATCACCTGGGAACCTGTTAGAAATGCACATTCTCAAGACTCACAAACTTGGGCTGGGGCCAGCAACGCACATTTTAACAGGTCCTCCAGGTGATTTTGATACTTGCTAAAATTCCTACACAGGCACCTACCCCAAGACAGTTTGAATTAACTGTCTTTGTGCCTTCTTATGTTTGCCTAAAATGCCTCCTTCTTCATGGCAAAATAAGGTTCTTGGCATTGGCTAAACTTCAAATGCTACCTAGTTACATCAGCTAGACCAGAGCTGTATTGCCAGACTTTCACCCAAGAACCAGAATGTTCTCAGTAATTTGGTGTTGACAAGACAGAGGGCATTCGTTGATTATAATACATAAGGAAACTGCGGTGTTGAAGCGTTTAGAGATCTCAGAAGTAAAAGCATCTGACGTGCTCCATGCAAAGGTCTGGTGGAACCCAGTTATGAAACCTGTGGAGACAAGGGGAGAAGCACCAGCATACTCGATGGCTTTGCAATGGGTGGCTTCACAGAGACAGAAAGTAGATTGCTGATTGCCAGGGCCTGGATGGGAGAGGAGGATGGGCAGTGACTGCCTGCTAGGAACAGAGTTTCTTTTTAGGGTGATGAAAATATTCTGGAATTTGATACTGGTGATGGTTGAACAATATGTGAGTATTCTAAAAACTACTGGATCGTACACTTTCAGATGGTGAAAATGTGAATCTTACATAAATTTTACCTCAAAAAATATTTATAAATCCCACTGGTTTATGTGGAGACTTGATTCCACCCCTGCGATGTCCCCTCCTCCCACATCTAGCTGCAGCATAGCATGGGGCACATATTAGATGCTCACAGAGTTCTCAGTTGGTTGACTGCTCTGACCCCCGAGAAAGGGGTTCAAATGAGCAGGCAGCTGGGAATTAGTACATGCTTGGACTATGCTATCTTGGGATGGCTCTCTGTGGCAAGTGTACCTTTTCTTGGAGTAAATCTTGGTCTCCAGTGTGAGAGATTCCGCTGGGATTGCAGGGATGAGGGTGGTAAATGCAGGTTAGTTAAAAACGACATGTTGGCCAGCGGTGGTGGCTCACACCTGTAATCCCAGCACTTTGGGGGGCCAAGGTGAGAGGATCACGAGGTCAGGAATTCAAGACCAGCCTGGCCAAGATGGTGAAACCCCACCTCTACTAAAAATACAAAAATTAGCCAGGTATGGTGGCAGGCACCTGTAATCTCAGCTACTCAGGAGGCTGAGGCAGGAGAATCACTTGAACCCAGGAGGCGGAGGTTGCAGTGAGCTGAGATTGCACCATTGCACTCCAGCCTGGGCGACAAAGCAAGACTCCATCTCAAAAAAAGCAAAAAACTGACGTCTTGCTTCGAGCACGAGTTGTTTTTCAGTTCCCTGTGATGAGCACAAACTTGTTTATGTCATCAGCTGCTGCTCCTTGACGTGGAGAAGGCGCCTCTACCAGGCTGACTCCTTTGCAGCTGGCAGACAGCCCCAGGGAACAGGCGAGATGATCTCACGGGCCGGGTGGAGTGCGTATCCCGGACAAGGACCAGGCCCCTTGCGCATGGACATAATCAGCTTTGATAGGCAGAGGCTCAGGCTGTTTTTTTCCAATTAGAGCTGTTAGAGGATTCTGGCAGGGGCAGCAGTGGGCTTAATTTAACAGACCTGGGACTCATTGAATTAGCCAATGTAGACGGGAGGAGAAGGACACTAACGTAGGGCTGTGGGGGCAGAGATGGGAAAGGGGTGAAGAAGCCAGAAGGGCGGGTGAGCAGGGACACAGTGAGGCCTGGTGATGTGGTCGGGGTTGCACAGGAGCATCTTCTCATTTGGCGGGAAAGCTTGTGCAAGTAGGACGGGGTGGAGACTCCTCTGGTACTGGTGAGGCTGGCCTGGGGGGCTTTGCTCTCAGGATCTGGATTCTCAGAGGCCGCTGGCCAGGGTTCTGGACAGTTTCCTGTGCCCATCATCCTTCCCAGGGACCCTGAAGCTGCTGCCATCTCCTCCCTTTCTAAAACCGAAAGTTCTAAGCCACCCTGCCAGGCACCTTCTTAGTCTGAGAATAAAGAACATTAGAGCCAGAGCAATGATTAAATGTCCTGACTCCATGCCTTCATGTTACAGAGGAGGCAACTGTTTCCTAGAGAAGTTGAGGAAACTTGTCTGAGAATATCCAACCCTTACAGGCAGTGTCAGCATTGCAATTCAGACCTCCCACCCTTAGCTGGTGCTGTTTCATCAAACAGTGCTCACAGTTGACCCCTCTATCCTCAGCCTGTGTGCATTTCCAGCAACTTGTATCCCAAACCACCTGGATGGTTTGAAAGCCATTCATTCATTCATATACAAAATTAGCGAGGCATGGTGGTGCATGCCTGTAATCCTAGCTACTTGGGAGGCTGAGACAGGAGAATTGCTTGAACCCAGAGGAGGAGGTTACAGTGAGCTGAGATAACACCATTGCACTCCAGCCTGGGCAACAAAAGCGAAACTCCATTTCAAAAATAAAAAAGAAAGAAAGAAAGAAAACCATTCATTCATTCATTCATTCATTCATTCATTCATTCAAAAAGCAGGATGCCAAACTGTACAGACAACATAGTCTCAACTATATGAAGAATAAAATATATGGAAAAGACTGAGTAGAAACATGGGGAAAGACTTAACTGTTGCTGCTTCTGGAAAGTGGGTTGATTACTGTCAATAACTAATGTTTATTGGGTCTTGTGACCCATCCTAACAATGACCTTATGTTGGTAAGATTGTGGTACAACTCCTATGTTGCTAGGTGGCAGTGAAATTTTGTAAAACCCTTTGGGAAAATAGTTTGGCCATGCTTATTTTTTAAATATGCATTAAAAAGTATTCTGATTTAAAATAGCTAATCAATACCTTTTTTATTTTTCCTACCCCATGACATCCTGTTGAAATAATAGAAAGAATAGGAAAAGATAATCTTACTTAGTATATGAGAAAAGTGAGGTATAGAAAGGTTTAAAAGTTTACCCATGGCTACATAGGTATTAAGTAGCAAATCCAGAGTCTGATCCTGTCTGTATGCACCATCAGCCACTATGGGGGACTGCCACACACTTTGCACTTTTTTATACTTCCCAAATTTTCTACAATTGAGCATAGTAAAAAAAGAAACTAAAATAAATTGTGTTTCCTGGCAGATATGCTAGTTGGCTGTAAGGAACATTTTCCCGATTAGACCTAGCTGGCTCTGTAATTTGCTCAAACACTGGCCAGGGGCACATTTGGAATAGAAGTCCCAAGGGAGAGAGATACAGGTAAGATTCCTGCTGCCTCTGAAGCCATGAAGAATCTGATCCTTCTGCACAGGCTGGCTGTGGTCTGTTGTGACCAGACCAGCTGGAGGATTCCTGGAAGGCTAGGATGCAATTCAGAGTTGGGCATAATTGGTAACAAGCCTGCCCTCCACCCGCTATAATCTTGGGCCTTCCAGAACCTCCTGCCTTCACCAGGAATAACCTGGCCACAGCTCATCTTACCCATACCCCCACCTTGAACCAAACCTGCCTCCTCTTTGAGAACAGTGGTAGAGGAGGTAAGAGTGTAAGACGCAAAGCCACGCTGAGTGAGCTCACATCCCAGCTCTGTCACTTACTGGATGTTGGAGACAAGTCACTTACTAGACAAGTTCATTTAATCTCTCTGACCCTGATGTATCCTCTGAACAGAAAGATAATTCTGCATTACAGAATCTGTGTGAGCATGAGCTAAGTTCACAGTTAACATGGTGCCTGGCATGTGGCAGGCATCTCTCCAGTATAACCTTCAATAGTCCCTTCCTGCTTTGCCCAGCATTGCCCTATATACCTACATAACAGACTCAGAGAAACAGTATAGCATCTTCCCTTGGGGGGCTTATCATCTTGAGAAAGCACAAAAGCTGCTCACATGAGACACAAAATTAGCAGGAAAAATAGATTAACATTTGCTGAATTCCTGTTATATGCCCCAAAAAGAAAAACCATGCTGCATCTCATTTCTTTCAGGTAGAAGATAGCCTAGAATTGTGACATGTCACAATGTATAAAGTCTAGATGCTGGGGGTGTAGGGTATTCCTTCCAGTTCCTGTCCTTGTCATTACTATATTTCACTGACTTAGCAATTAACTCTAATCCTCCTCATCTCTGCCTCTTCAATTCTCTCGGGTAAACCGGACTCTTCTGTTGCCTGGCTACCCAGCAGGTAGACCCAAATGTCAAAGAAAAGCTGCCCAACCTTAGAATTTGGCCATGAACGTCACTGTGGGAGGACAAATAAATATAGAACATCAAGAGATTATTCATTTAGAGCCCAGTTTCTCCAACATCTCACTGTGATTCACCAGATCAATTAAAGGCGCCGTTATTCAGTGTGTCAGGAAGGCTGTTGTGAAGAGAACACATCCCGCTTCCCCTGGTCCACAACTCCCACCCCTCACACCATCCTCCACCCAACCCTCACCCTGGCAACTGATTAGATTTGCTCTTCCCTTGCCTGGTATATAAGTTACCACTGTTTGTTTCCAGAAAACCAATTAAGAAACCATAAATCATGGTCAACTAGAAAGGTCACTGCACAGGCTATAAATACAGGCATTTCTAAACTGAGTGGAAGTCTCTGAAGCACATTCTCTCCTGTACACCCACGTCTTCCAGCTGAGGTTTTCTCTGATAAAATGAGAGAACATGAAGATGGAGATCAAAAAGGCATTCCCTGGGTTTTTGTTCTGCAGCCTGCTCTCTTGGGTGTAGCTGGGAATTCTGAGCCTCCACCAGCCCAGCCCACACTTCAGGTTTGGTTTTGTTGTTTTCGTTTTGGGGGGAGTGGGGAGGGGGTCATAAAAATGATCTCTTCACAATGTATAGATGGTGTATGAGTTCAAGGCAAAACCTTGTAAAACACTGAAAAACACAATGGAGAAATAACCCATAATTTTACCCTAAAAAAATTGGTTAGCACTTTAGGATATATTATTCCAGGCTATATGTACACATATTTGTTTCACTTTACAGAAACATGTTGAAAGAGTGTCATTTAGTAATACTGTTTTATAGCCTGCTTGCTCAGCAATATCTGACATTATTTTTTCATGGTATTCTACATGTGCTGTAGTGTATTTAACTTCCCCCCATTGGTAAGGATTTAGATTGCTTACTGATTTCCCTTCATATATAATGCTGCAGTGAACATCAAGTTGACGCCTTCACGTAACCATAATTATCTCCTTCGGGGAAATGCTTGAATGGCATCGCTGAGCCCTTGATCTTTAAGACTGGTGTATGTTGCCAAATCACTTTCTAGGGAGGTTCTGCTGGTGTGTGCTGTGACCATATCCCCACACCCTTGCCAAAAACTGGCTAGTAATTGATACTTTTTAATCTAGACCAAGTTGTTGGATTTAAAAAGATGTTACGTTGTTTTAATCCAAATGGTTACTTGGTACCTTCTAACACATCACAAAAGGCTCCCAGAGCCACACAGGCCCTAACCTGGAGTGGACACTCCTTCCCACCAGCCTTGGCAAGGCTCTTCGGAGCTCCCTCACCCTGTGGATGGCAGCCGTGGTCTCAGGTCTCCCCAGGGTAGATTCAGAGCCAGGCATAGGTTGGCTGTCCTGTTCAACCTAAAAGAAAGGCTCTTAGGGCCAGCCACCAATCTGGGCTGCAGGCCTGAGTGCCGTGCACAAAGTGAAATGAACCCAGGTTATGGACCTAGGAGCAGAGCTGGGCTCTTCTGCTTCCACACCAAAGCCCGCCGCCCAGCAGCAAGGAGGGTTCCCCAGGGCTCAGCTTCAAGGGATAATACCAGCCACGTGTGTGTAGCACTTAGCCACCTGCTAAGCCCTTTGACATAACTGTGGCATTTAATCCTCAACCCAGTAAGGAAGACACAAGTATTATACCCATTAACAAATGAAAGTATCAAGGTTTGGAGAAACTGAATAACTTTCTCAAAGTCTCAAGGAGAACCAGGATTTAAATTCAGACCTCAGGCCTCAAATCCTGACCATTTCCAATGTGACCTATAACCTTTCTAGCCCCTGGTATGTCTCAGCCCAAGGATTTTGTCCTCGTCCTTAAGAATCTGTGTGAGTTTCAGGACCCAGGAGCCAAGGCCCTTTCCCAAGGGTCTGGCAGTGGAATGAGCTGGCTGACGAAGCAGGTGCCAGAGTTCGCCACTGGCACCTTGCCACCAGCTCTGCCTGCACCCTGGCCGCATCAGGCCTGCTGCCAGGAAAAGGGAGCGAGACCTTCCTACGCATCAGGGATGTAGAGGATGAATTAGATAAAGTCCATTAGCAAACCGTGACATCCTTTAACATACAAAGCAGTATTATTAATAATGTTTGAAATGAGATTATTTCAAAAACATTAAGTGGTCATGGAACAAGTGGTATCAAACCCAAAGCAGTCTTCCAGTTCCTAAGCAATCTCTTTAGCCCAAGGCTCCTCTTAATTTGTAGTAAATAGAGTAAGCTATTTAGCTGGGCTATTATGCCTCTGAGCAAGGAGAGCTCACCCTCAACCCATGTTTTCCTGAGACTTCCTTGATCTAAAATGTGCATCAGTGATAGCTCAAGGTGCCAGCATGCATGCGTTCATTCAGTCAGTGTTTATAGAGCGCCTACCGTGTGCTGCAGGGATACAGAAATGAACAAGGCACAGCCCCTGCCCCGAAGGTTCCCTCGCCACAGTTTTGTACAGATAAATGGTTCTGTAATCAAATAATGACATGACCCTGAGAGCATTGCTATAATCATAGAAGATACACAGCACCTGCTGCACAGGCAGGGGTGAGATCAGGAAACATGTCACAGGGGAGCCTTGCATGAGGAGTAGCCAGGGCCTGAGCATGAGGTCTAGACACACCACTCTGCAGCTGCCCCAAAGTGCCAGGCGTTCTCCTGTTGGGGAGCAGAGGTGGGACCTGGCTGGATATGTTTTAGGGAACTTCGTCCGGTGGCAGAATGGAGAAGGGCCTGGATATGAGAAGACTGGAGCTCAGTGAAGAGCCCACTGCAGCGCCCAGGTCGGAGGTGGTGGCAGTTGTCCTGATGGAGATTGGCAGTGCCCAAATCCAGATCACCATGGGAAGCCCCAGGGGCGCATTTAACCCCCAGCCTCTCATCCCTAGAGAGTCTGATTCCCTGGGTCTGGGTGAAATCTAGAGATCGTTAAAAAGCTCCCCAGATGACCCAGATGTTAACCAGGCTTGGAAACTGCTGGTCCAGGTGCCCTCCAGCTCAGAGAGTCTAGGAGACAACAAGTTAATATACGGGCTTTGTAAGCTGTGAAATGCTATGCAAATATGAGTGATGTGTTTTTCAGGATTTTCTCTATGAAAGTAATTTTGTCACCCACCACCTAATCACTTCTCACGATGTGAAAATCAGTGGCAGGTTTGACTTCAGTTTCCTTCTGCATCTATTTCCCTGGTCCTCTAGTCTCCAACCAGTCAAGCCAAGAGAACTCTTCTCCAGCCAAGGAAATCATTTTGAAACTGAACAATCCTCTCTCTTTCCCACCACCCACTCACCTGTTCATAGCTTTGGTAAATCCACACGATAGTCCTCTGGTTTGGAATAAAACTGTTACTCCCAGACTGCATCTGTTAACCATCTGGAGCCCATTTACTTCCTCCCAGGGAAGATTCCTTGCCCTGAAGCTCACAGGGAAAGCCTGCTCTGAACAAGACCTACTCTTCCATTGGCTCTGCTGCTTTCTTTTACATGCCAAAGCCTGTCAGAACCGATGTAGATCACTAACGGGCTCAGTCCAGATAAACTTCATGTGGTGTGGGGCTTTGGGGCTTGTGGATCCTAGCACTGCCTCTTACCAGTGGCATGGGTTCGGACAAGTAATTTAAATTTCTGAGCCTCAGTTTTACTGTCTCCAAAAGGGGGGGGAAATATCTGTATCCCAAGGATATTGCAAGATTGAAAGGATGTGATGGATGTCATATATCTGGGATGGCATCATGCAGGAATATAGAAAGGCAGGGTTGCAGCTTTGTGGAGGAGAGATGTCACAGAAAGGGGGCTCAAGAAGTCTGCAGACAAGGCGCCCTGACTGTGACTGCCTTCCAGGGCAAGGCCCAACCCGCCAGCCCGCCTTACTCATCAGGTGGTGTGTTTGCCTGGCGCAGAGAGTTGCCACTGTCTGCGTCCACTGTGGTGCTGTGCCCAGGGTGGAGCCTTGCTGCCCTCCAGTGTTCCCTTAAACAGCCTCTTCCATTAGTGCATGTCAGCCTCTACCCCCAGCCTGTGCTGACATGGAGCAGGCCTCCTCGTGGGCATGTCTGCTGCCGGACTCTTCTGTGAGCCCAAAGACTACTCTGGTCAGCCATTAAAAACACAACTTGTGGCTACTTAATCTCAAAATCTTCTATGTATTCCCAGGAGAGCAGAGAGGAGATTAGATTCTTCTTTGTTTTTCTTTTTGAGATGGAGTCTCGCTCCATCACCCAGGCTGGAATGCATCAGTGCTGTCTCAGCTGACTGCAAGCTCCACCTCCCAGGCTCAAATGATTCTCCTGCCTCAGCCTCCCAAATAGCTGAGATTACAGGCATGTGCCGCCACACCCAACTAATTTTTGTATTTTAAGTAGAGATGGGGTTTCACTGTGTTGGCCAGGCTGGTTTTGAACTCCTGACCTCAGGTGCTCTGCCCACCTTGGCCTCCCAAAGTGCTGAGATTACAGACGTGAGCCATCGTGCCAGGCCGGGATCAGATTCTCATTTCTCCTCCTCTTCCACCACTCTTCCTTCCCCTGCTTTTCCTCATTTCAAAACATTGAATGTTGGATCCTATCATCCAACCAGGAGGATGTAGACCCTTAGGCATCCCTTAAAAGAGAAGGATGAAGAATGTCCTGGGCATGAGCTGCAATGGTGAAAGACTTAACGTTGGTAGGGCGCTATCATGTGGAAACTGGTCTGGGAGGAAGGCAAAGTCATTAATCAAGTAATATTACTACCCCCAGGATGAGAACGCAGGGACTCGAAGGCAATTAAAGCCCTGTCCAGGGTTACAAAACCAAAACATGGCACAAAATGAATTTAGAACCCAAGATATCTGCCAGAATCCACAAATAAAGCAACCATATTTCAGGTCACAGGAAATAATGGCAGAAGAGTAAGACTAGGGCTACATTTTGGAGGGCAGAACAGGTGAGGCTGTGTTTTACGTTGCAGGCAATAGCAACCTCCAGAATGTTTTAGAAGAGGGAAGGGACATGATCAAAGAATGATTTAGGAAAGTGAATACAGCAACATACAGAAAAGATAGAGAAGAGATTGGTAGGAAAGGAACTATTTGAAATATGACCCTCCACCCAGATGTTAGCAGTAGGCACAGAAAGCAGCGTCAAAGATAATCACGCCTGCAAGCCTGGAGACTAGGGGCATGCTAGCAACTGGAGTAGGAAGTGTTAATAACAGCTGACTTTTATTTTTATTTTTATTTTTGAGTGGCTGTTATGTGCTTGCCACTGCAAAACTAAGGTTTTTTTTGTCAACTTTCTCATTAAGTCTCCTAATGGCCCTAGGATATATTTACTAGTATCCCCATATTGCAGATTTTGGAGATGGGAAACTGAGGCCCAAAATGGTGATGTGATGTGCCTAGTTTACTCAGCTCATAAGGAGGGGAGCCGGTATTTCAACCCAGGTCTGGCTGGCAGTCTCTAGAATTCACACTTTTAACCCAGCATTGAGCAGCCCCCCAACCCACCTGCAGATACAAGCTGGATCAAGGGCAAGTTGGTTTGGCAGCGAGGCGGACGGAGCCTCTGTATTGTCTGTCTCCCCTAAGAGACCAAACTCACCCTTCCACTGATCTGGATGGATGGCATCAGCACTCACTGAGATTAGAATTTTCTGTTGAAGATAACTCGCTCCACAAAAGGTGCACTGTCAGGGTAAGAGAAGGCAACTCCAGCTCAGACTCTGGGCAGGCCTGGGCATATAGTAGGCTTCAGAACATCAGACAATGAGGACACCGAAGAGACTAAGCAGATGGAAGTTGTGGGATAAAGGAGGAAGATTCCTCCAAAACCCCGAATATTCTTATGTGAGGGATGATGGATAGGCAGCCAACCAGGGAGAAAAGAATAAAACATGAAACGAACTAGAGCACCCATCGGTTGTTTTGCCTGCATTTCTCCAGCAATATTCCCTTTTAGAGCCATGTACCCAAAGTCTAACAGCCCAGCAAAGCTCCCCTAAAGCAAGCCTCGGAATCATGCTGCCTGGATGTCTTTGTCCCAGACAGAGGATGTTGGTCTTAATCTCAGATAATATATTATCTCGAGATAATATAAACATCCAAGAGAAGAAAGACCCAAGGAACCTAATGTTATGAGACTTCCGTGTTAGTAGTAGCACTGCCCTCAGATCCAGGCATGAGAAGTCCCTGGGGGCCCTCCTCAGGCCACACCCAGGCATGAGACGTCCCTGTACCGGCCCTCCTCACCATGGAGCACAAGCCTGTGCCCTCCATTCTAGACCATATCCTTGCGCTGTCCAAACAACCATAAGCTGCTCCCCGGGACCATTCAGGTCTCTTCCCCCGGTTTCTGCTTTCAAGGGTATGCATACCCTGTGCCTGCATGGCTAGGAGGCAGTTCTTTGGGTACAGTGGATGGAACCTGGACATTAGGGCCGGGGTGTCCACACTCCATGTACATGGGGCTTCTAAGGGATAAAGAACCAAGTCAGGAGTGGAAAGAGAAGGGGACCAGGCTGCAGGCTGGCAGCCAGGCCAGCTCTTCCATGCTGCCGCACTTCAGCGTGGAGCTGACCTTCCAGGTGTTTTGAAAGTGTATTTGTCAAGGTAGGAGGATGGAACATTTTTTCATTTAACAGTTGCTAGCTGGATTTTTAACTTTTAAATATTTAGACATATCATCTATGGCTTCCATTTATTCTTTTGCCCTCGCCCCTACAAATGTCAGGATAGCGAAATCTTGAGTTGAAGGAACCGTTAAAGTCATTCATTCCAACCACCCAGCCAAGCTTTCAGTCCCACCAAATGCTTAATCACCTCCAGTTATGACTGGATGCTGGTCTGACTGCCTCCTGAATTTCTAGCGCTTTCTGTCTCTGCAGTTTTCTCACTGCTAGCAGTGCTCCTTTATTCCCATGTCTTCCTGTTCCAGAAACAGCATTTAGTAGTAATAACTGGAAGGCTCGCTCTGCCAGGCAATGGAGTTACAGGAATTAATGAACTTTGACTCATAGAGACCAGGGTCCAAATCCTGACTCTGCCACTTATTAGATGTGTGACCTTAAGCAAGTTTCTTAATCTCTCTGATCTTCAGTTTCTTCATCTGTAAAATGGAAATAATAGTTCCCCACCTCTGTTGCCTCAGCTAGAATGCAATGGCGAAGTCATGGATCACTGCAGCCTCAGACTTCTGGACTCAAGGAGTCCTCCTGCACCAGCCTCCTGAGTAGCTGGAACTACAGACACGTGCCACCATAGCTAAGTTTTTTGTTTTTTGTGGTTTTTTTTTTAGATTGGGTCTCGTTATGTTGACCAGGCTGATCTCAAACTCCTGTGCTCAAGAAATCCACCCCGCTCAGCCTCCCAAACTGGTGGGGTTATAAGCATGAACCACTGCCCCTGGACTTTGGTCTCAATATCTTAAACAGAAGTCCCAGTCTCAGTGACGAGGGATGTAATTAGTGCCGACAAGTAGTGACTTGATTATTAATGTTACCTAGTTACTTTCACACTTGTTCTCATGGCAGAAAGAGGTTGGAGTTTTACCTAGGAAGACCTGAGAACTAGTCTGCACCTCCACTTACCAGCTGTGTTACCTTAGACAAGTCTGTGGGCCTCAGTTAGTTACCTATCAATAAAATGGAGCTGATGATGCCCATCACCTCACAGAGCTCCTACTAAAACACCACCACCAAAAAGTCATTCATTCATTCATTCATTCATTCTGTAAACATCCACAAAAGGGCTACCTTGTATTTGGTCCTGAGATGTATAAATGTGCCCAGCTCCTACCTTCAAGGAACCCATGCTCTAGTGGATAAGACAGCGAGATAATTACATATTTATATATAATATATAATTATATAAAATATATAATTATATATAAATAACATATAATTAAATAATGTATATATATTTTATATATATATATAAATAAATAATTTATATATATAAAATACAGTGTGACAGGTGCTAGCATCCTGAAGGAGGGGACAGCTGGCTCTGCCCCAGAAAGGGTGCATGAAGAAAGTAGCATCTGAGAGCGATTAAGGCAGAGAATATCAAGAAAAAAAAAAAAGCATGGAATCATGTAGTTTTATGGAACAAAGACACAAAATAAAACGAATCTTTCCTTGAAGTGACAGGTCTTTAGATATCTGACAATGATATCATAGCCTATTCCCCATCCTTTCTCTGACAACTTTTTTGAGTCAGGCTCAGCATCCCTAGTTTCTTCAACCATTGTTCAGCTGTGTCCCTGTGGGTGTCCCCAGGTCCTCTCCGGACACAGTCCCTTCTCTGTGTGTCCCAGTGGCAGGGGGTACTCGTATGTCTACATATGTCACACATGTCACCACAACCAATTCTTTAGCCAGAGCATAATTAAAACCTTATTTGAAAGCAGGTTATACTTTCTGAAATTCCAACAGTCTGTGAGTTTTGCTGCAAATCAGAAGGCTCATCATCTATCTACCTAGTGATGTATGGGCTTGTCTCATGGGGAAAGTGTGTGTGTGGTGAAAGTCACGGAAGTGAGAAAAGCGTACGAGCTCATGCAGGGATTCCATGGACTGCTGGCTTCATGCTATTAGGAGACAATGAAACTCCAGCCCTAGAGGGTGTCTTATTAAAGTTCAGGGGATCCTAGTGAGATAGATCTGGAACTCATATTTCAGGTGTAATGTCATAGCTCGCTTTGGTTCAAAAGCCTTAGAATTGGCTTTGATAGAACTGCATGCTTTTCCATGATTGTGAATTAAAAGGAAAAGCGACATGAACAGAAGGAAAGTTCTCTTGGAAGGAAACAGCAGCCCTGCCACTGCATCTGGAGGCTCTATTGCGGTCTTGACTAATGTTGTGGGCATTTGGCGAGGTTGCAGAGTCCCACTACATGCTGGGTGGCTATTGCTGGCCCGGGGCTCTCTGACTTATGGGTATTCTCCCTCACTGTGGAGCATGGAGTGTTATTTCCGTTATTGCTGTCCCCTGAAAGTTTCATCTGTGAATGAAAAGAGCCTAGTTCTTGAACGACAGCTGGGGAAGACATCAGCACCAGTCCCTTACAGCTTCATTCACCACGGCCACAACCAGCGTCTTCCAAGGTGGCAGGAGGATACTGTAGGCCAGGACCTTCCCAGGGCACCAGCTGCCCTTGCTCTCACACTCTTGGCCATGCTCTGCTTCTGCTCAGCCTAATGGCAGCACAGTAGCTGCCTGCTCAGCTCATCAATTCAGGGCCCTGTCTTTGCTACAAAGTTTAAGGAGCTAAAGGGGAGAAGACAACTGGTTTTTACCAGCAAAAAATTAGAACATGGGGCAGCAGTTCTCACACTTGAGTGTTCAAATAAATACTTGAAATGAGTGTGACTGTCCTGGTTTATGCCAGTTGTCCCAGCATAACTATTAATAGTACCCCTGCCTAATCAAGTGTCCCAGTTAGGTAACAAATTGAATAATCACCCTACTTAAAATGCACATTACCAGAATGTACCCACAGGTGTCTCAAGGCTTCCTGGAATCTGGATTCGAAACTGGCATCCTGGCATTTCTGTGGCCTGCAGTGGGTAGACACACTTTGAGAAATTCTGATGATAACATGAAACTAGGCAAACCAGAAATCATTATAATAACACTAATTTTTAAAAGACAGTAGTTTTTTGCTTTTGTGAGGGCTTATGTGGTACTTTTTAACATCTGGATTTTCTTTAACAAATGTGAGTACCCACTCTGTTTGGAGCACTTTGTTGGATGCTCTGGGAGATACAGAGATAAAGAAACTGCATCCCTGCATCAGAGTTGACATCCGGCAAGGCACTCAGAGATTACATGGGAGTGAACCCTGGGTCATGAGGAAATGCTGAAGGGGAGGCATTTATGCAATAGTATAACAGTGCAAGGGAGGAAGGGCATGAAGATAAGGAAATGGGAATTCAAAGAGGCTGAGTGGCTTTACCTAAAGTCCCACCGAGCCATGAATCTAACCTGGGCCTCCCAACTCCAAGGCCTGGGCTCCTTTCCCCATACTCACCACTGAACTCTAACCACCAACACCTGCCAGCAGCAACCCCAGAGAGAAAGATGCACAGGACAAATCCTTGGCAAGGAGGTCAGAAGGGGGATGGGAGACGGCTATCAGAGTGACTAGAATTACTGAAAAGCAAGGATTAATCTAAAGAGGATTCCTAAAGAGGACAAAAAGGAATTTATGAAATGTCGTTATGAAACAGCCGGGCATGGTGACTCACGCCTGTAATCCCAGCTACTCAGGAGGCTGAGGCTAAGTGGAGGTATCTTTCTGATTCTGATCCATACTATCAAATCGCCCTCAAATCACCTCTGCCAGTTTACACTCTGCTGTGGCTTGAATGTGTCCCCCAAAAGTTCATGTGTTGGAAATTTAATTGCCATTATAACAGGGTCTTTAAGAGGTGATTAGCCTATGAGGGCTCTGCCTTTGTAAAGGGATTAATATTGTTATTGTGGGCATAGGCTCCTGATAAAAGGAGCCTGCATCCTCACCTGCTCTCCCACACTGCCTTGCTCACTCCCCTTCTGCCATTGGATGACCCCACCAGATGCTGGTGCCATGCTCTTGGACTTCCCAGTCTCCAGAACCCTAAGCCAAATAAGCTTCTGTTCTACATAAATGATGTAGTCTGTTACATGCTGTTACAGCAGCAGAAAATAGGCTAAGACACAGTCCCAGCAATAGTGCTAGTGCATGGCCTTGACCACAGGCTGAATCAGGCTCAGTAGCAGCTGGTTCCCAAGAGGCTACCAAACAGGAACATTTTGGAGAATGTTTATCGTTCATGTTTCCCACCAAATTGCCATCTACTTTTGTGCTTTTCTAACCCCTGTCCCCAAGTTTGGCTTGGTTTCATGGAAGTTTTATGCCTTGGCCATTCATAACTGATTTAATAATTTTTCCTTTCTCTGCCTATAGGTCCTATGACAGGAGTCTTTCTATTATTATTATTATTATTATTATTATTATTATTTTACAGCTGTTGTCTTCTTAGCCATTCCCTTCCTCTGTTACTTCCTTTCTATTCATCATCTAATTCAGTGGCTCTTGACTTTTCTGCAGTCACAGAACTCTCTGTATCTGATGAAAGCTATATACCCCTTCTCCAGAGAAATATTCAATAGTACACACACATACACACACATATATACAAACTTAACATTTGGGATGTACATCAATGCTAATCTATCAATTTCTCAACTTTACCTAAATTGGCATCTTTCTATCTCCGAGAGTTACTGATAATTCCAACCAAATTCCTGCTTTCTCTGGGCAAGTCATTCTCATTTATAATCACAACTCACAAAAGAAAAACAAAGTCGCCCTATGGGCTCCATCTCTTCAAGGTGTCACATCCAAAGACACTCAAATCTGATGTGCAAAACATATTTTGAAAGCGATTAAAATGTTTATTAAAGATCTTTAATAAACAAAGGGAGGAATTTCATTCATATTTTTAAAACTTTAAAAAATCTCTTTTCCCCATCTCCATCTCTCCTTGTATCTGGCACAGAAGGCGGCTGCCCTCAAAGTCCCCTCCTCCCCGCAGTGCCCTCAGGATGTTTCTCACACACCTCTCATGCTGGCTCTTTGACCTGTCCTCTCCTCTCCTTGCCTAAGTACGTTCAGGTTGGTGACTCTGACCTTTCTAACTTATATAAACCCAAACAGCATGGCACCTCCCAACTTACCTTTCACCCCAAGTCTGCGCAGCCCACCAGATGAGCTGGTGGACACCGTTTAGCAGAAAGCAGAAGGGGGAAATGCTGTAGACACTGTATCTTAACCCACTATGTTTTTCTTTTTTTCTTTTTTTTTTTTTTTTGAGGAGTTTCGCTGTTGTTACCCAGGCTGGAGTGCAATGGCTCGATCTCGGCTCGCCGCAACCTCCGCCTCCTGGATTCAGGCAGTTCTCCTGCCTCAGCCTCCTGAGTAGCTGGGACTACAGGCACGTGCCACCATGCCCAACTAATTTTTTGTATTTTTAGTATAGACGGGTTTTCACCATGCTGACCAGGATGGTCTCCATCTCCTGACCTCGTGATCCACCCGCCTCGGCCGCCCGAAGTGCTGGGATTAAAGGCCTGAGCCACCGCACCTGGCCTCACTATGTTTTTCTATCACATAAAAGACTTGCGAAGTTGCCCTCTTGGACAGAAGGCTTACCTGGACCATCCGTTCTGGAGCCTTCCCCCATGTGTTAGCCACCGCATAGAGTTCCCACCCCTTTATGCTCACAGGCCTGTGTGCGACATGGGGGCTCCTGCCCACGTTCACCTCCACTTCTAGGGAAGAGTGAGAAGCTGCAGTTTAGAATCAGCACATCCTGCCTCACCCCAGCTACAGGGTGCACAGTGATAACAATGTAGCTCTCAGAGCCATCGCAGGACTGCCCCCCACCCCCGCAGAGAGGTCAGAGTATATTTCTCAGATAGGAATAAGATTTGTCAGCCGGGCACGATGGCTCATACCTCTAATCCCAGCACTTTGGAAGGCCAAGGTAGGCAGATCACTTGAGGTCAGGAGTTTGAGACCAGCCTGGCCAAGATGGTGAAACCCCATTTCTACTAAAAATGCAAAAAATCAGCTGGGCGTGGTGGTGAATACTTGTAATCCCAGCTACTTGGGAGGCTGAGGTGGGATAATTGCTTGAACCTGGGAGGCAGAGGTTGCAGTGAGCCAAGATCACGCCACTGCACTCCAGCCTGGGTGACAGAGTGAAACTCCATCTCAAAAAAAAAGGAAATAAGATTTGTCAAGACAGGAGTAATAAGTTCAAGAGATCTATTGTGCAGCCTGGGGACTGTATTTCCCAGCAATCTATTATATACTTGAAAATTACCAAGAGAGTACATTTTAAGTGTTCTCACTTTAAAAAAACAAACTATGTGAGGTAAAAAACAAACTATGTGAGGCCATGCATATCACTAGCTTGATTTAGCCATTCCACAATGCGTACATGCATTAAAACTTCATGTTGTACATCACCATTTTATAAATATATATAAAACTTTTATCTCTCAATCAAAAAAATACAATCTAAACCAGGTGTCCCCAAACTTTTTACACAGGGGGCCAGTTCACTGTCCCTCAGACTGTTGGAGGGCCGCCACATACTGTGCTCCTCTCACTGACCACCAATGAAAGAGGTGCCCCTTCCTGAAGTGCAGCGGGGGGCCGGATAAATGGCCTCAGGGGGCCACATGCAGTCCACGGGCCGTAGTTTGGGGACGCCTGCTCTAAACAGAGGCTTGTTGGGATACAGATGTTGTTTCTTAGTTTTGCTGTCTCAGAATACTGACTCTAAGACTCAACTAGGTCAACTTCTAGAAGTTGTACTTGGACCTTCACAAAGACACACAAAGAATGAGCTGAGACTTACTAAACCCGTATGTGGAATAGGAATTGTAAGTGTTGATGTGCAGTTGACTTAAGCATGTGTGTGTGTAATTATTAAGAATATAAGGCACGGCAGGGCGCCGGGGCTCATGCCTGTAATCTCAGCGCTTTGGGAGGTTGAGGCAGGTAGATTATCTGAGCTCAGGAGTTTGAGACCAGCCTGGCCAATGTGGCGAAATCCTGTCTCTACTAAAAATCCAAAAATTAGCTGTAATCCCAGCTACTTGGGTGACTGACGCATGAGAATCACTTGAGCCCGGGAGGCGGAGGTTGCAGTGAGCCGAGATCATGCCACTGCACTCCAGCCTGGGCCAGACTCTGTCTCAAAAGAATATAAGGCATGTGTTTGGATGTGAATGTCCCATTCCAGCTCTCTAAATGAGGGTGGAAGGTCCCGTCCGTGTGGCTGAGGGGATCTGGTGGGATCCTTCCTTTGCAGGCTTCGCTGTGCCTCACGCTGGGCTCGCCCCCTGTGGCTCGCCTGGCGTCTTGCTCTGGACCACCCCTCCGGTGGCTTCCATGCGGCCCTGCCCACCCGCACCCTCGCAGGCCTGCTGCTGCTTTTCATCACCGCCCCTGGGCTCTTCACAGTCCATTTGCCCATCTTAGAATATTTCCTCCGATGAGATTGAGGATTCCGGAGTAACTCTGGCATGTTTTTAAGGCCTCCTAACCCACAGGCTGCCTCGTCCCACTCTGTACAAGCGTTAGCCGGGCCCAGTTGGATGCGACTGTGGGATAAATAGGCCAGGCCCTCTGGGATGGAGGAAAAGAGAGGAGATGCTTCAGAAATGTTCCCCAAGCTTCCCTTCATGATGTGGGGGGCACAGCCTCCAAACCTTCCTGTTGCACTTGTGTATATGCTTCTGTGAAATTCATCCTGGACTTGGTCTTAAGTTTCTTCGGTATAATTTAATCAACGTGCTTCAATCCTGTACCTCTTGGAAACCCCTTTGCAAGCCTCCCGCTTCCTGCCAGTCTGAGTGTGAGGCCTCTGGGCTCTGCGGCCAGTCTTTACAGCTGGCTCCCTCTGGCCCTCTTGTCAGCTTAATGCAGTGCCCCCCTTATCTCCATCTGCCTCAGAAATCAAGCTCTGTCCCTTCAGTGGCCTGTGTTCTTATTGGATTTCTTCCAGTCTGCTGACACCTCGCTAAAGAAGTGAAACAAGCCCTATAGACGCTTCTGCCTTTCCTAACCAGTCTGTTAAGCAGTCACTGAGCCGCAGGACCGCTGCGCAGGGACTCTCTGAACACCCTCCGAGCAATCAAGGACAGATGGGGAGAAATCCAAGTCATAAAGTACAACAGACTTGTCACATGGAAGCCCTAGTCCACAAAATGAGGCTAGGCGTGGTGTCCCTGTGCCGCCTGCGAATGGCCAGCAGTTGAGGCCGCTTTCTTAGGCCAGAAAGACAACTGCATCTGGAGTTAGAAGAGCCAGGGTGGCATGGAGATGGGCCATTTGGCACGTGCCATGCACAGCAAGAACAACTCTGGTCATGGGAGAAGAGTGGCAGCAGGGGGTCCCGGAAAGTCATGTGACCTTGTCCAAATCACATGGCCTTCTTACACTTAATATTTTATGTGAAGTTAGAGGAATCAAAATCTGCCATGCCGAGGAGACAAACAAGATGAAGCCAAGGAAAACTCTGTGAGCTGATAAGGAACATTGCTATGAAAGGCAGAAATGGGAAAAGACCAAGTCCAAGGTGAACCAACCCCTGAACGAGTTTACCGGCCTCCGCATCAGCCTCTCCGAAGCAGCGCGGACAGACCTATGATCAGAACCCCAAGAGCTCCGGAGACTGGTGTCACCTGCATAAAATGGCCCACTCATCTAGAATGACACCTCACTAAGTGCCAGCTGTGTCATCTGGACGACAGGCAGAACTGAGGCCTGGAAGGATCGGAAAAGCCTGGGAACTGGAGCAGGTGGGACTTGTGGTGCCATGTGACACTCTGCAGCAGAGACAGGTGGGCGGTGTGGGGAAACGGTGGCAAGGAAGATGTCCTGTAAATGGGGCATGCCCTATATACTAGTCTCTGCCTTCGACAGATATGTATTGAGCATCTGCTGTATTTTAGGGCTAAAGATTCACTGGTGAGCAAGGCAGACATGAAAGAGTGTGCTGTGGGGCTTCAGACCACAGTCACAGCCCCTCCCCAGCGCAAGGGGCCCACAGCCAGGTTCTCAGGCTCCTCTAGTGCAGGGTTCCCACAGACCTGTGCCCACCCTTCTTCCATGATCGGCACAGTTTTTTACTGAAGGAACATGCAGAGCAGCCTGTTTCTGTGTCACCCCCATCAGGGAAGGGGTACACTCAGCCTTGCCCTTGACAGGCATCCAGGATGCAGGCAGCACCTCTGAGACAGCCCTCGGCTGCGAGGAACAGGGCGCCTCTGTTTATCTGCCCCAAATATTTATTTGTAATCCCAAGCACTGAACAAGCCTGATGGGGATGCCCATTCCGGGGCGTCTGTGCACTCCACGCACCACGGTGGACTGACAGAGAGTACAGAGTCTCCCCCAGGCCTTCCACAGGTGGCCTGGACACTGGGGGTTCTGAAACCAGAGGACAGGCCCTGTTTTCTCTCCCTGTTCCGTCCTGTGAGCTCCACTCTGCCTCTCATCTTGTGTTCCTGGGGCTGGGCTCCATATCAGGCACTTTCCTTAGTGCTCAGTAAGTAGTAGATGAAGGTTAAATGAGGAGAATAACAGAGTTTCCATAAGGATGCTGAGACACAAAGGCCCAGCCAGACAAGGTCCGGTCAAGGTCCCGATCAGGAGCCTGAGGGTTATGTTCTGTTCTGAGCAGCCCATCAAGGATGGAATGAAAGAGAGGAGGAACAGCAAACTCACTTTCACATACATTACCTCAGGCATAACTCAAATAGGAGCTGGGGTCACACGTTCTGCAGGATCTGGATAGGACTTGCTCAGACCCCCATTATAGGGCTCAGGGCTGCTGTTCTCATAGTCACCTCTGGCTCTAAACTTCTCCCTCCACTGAATTCTTCTTGCTGCGAGTGTCTTCTATATACCATGGATATGCACCCAGATGGGCACTCAGCCATCTGATTGCCACAGAGAAGAAAAATATCACTCACATTGAGGAGATACCACCACAAAAACTTGGAATTAAATAAGACACCTCCCAATTCCTGGAGGCCATTTGCAGTGACTGACTGCTGGAATTTTTAACTGGCCAGGAGACACAGCCAAACCCCCCAGCCTCAGCTGTTTTTTAGGGCTCATCTCTCTTCCTCACCCCACCCTCCCTGAACTGCCTGCCAACCCGCACCCACACAGCTCTCCTCGGGCCCACTCCCAAACCCCAGCATAGTCAGACTCACCCAGGGATGAGTGAGCATGGAGACCATCTCTCCTGGGAGCAGCTCAGAGGGCGAACTGCAGACATCCTGGGGCTCTTGAGACATCATCAACCCTCCTTAGAAGGCAGTGTGATTTTCCCAGGCAATCCTCCCCCTGTTTTCCCAGGTAATCCGCACCCTGTAGAGACAGGTGTGTTATTTATCTCCGTTTTGCAGATGAGCCTCAAGGAGGTCATTAATTATCCAAATTCACCCAGGTAATTCGTGTGGAAAATGGGATTTAAACCCAAATCTTGGAACTCCTGGCCTAGTGCTCTTTCCACTGTACACAGCAGGGCACAGTAGGATGGAAGGCTCTGTGTGGGGACAGCACTCTGTGCAAAGCAACTTCCCCCTTAAAACTGGTCATTCCGGGCCGGGCGCGGTGGCTCACGCCTGTAATTCCAGCACTTTGGGAGGCCGAGGCGGGTGGATCACGAGGTCAAGAGATCGAGACCATCCTGGTCAACATGGTGAAACCCCGTCTCTACTAAAAATACAAAAAATTAGCTGGGCATGGTGGCGCGTGCCTGTAATCCCAGCTACTCGGAAGGCTGAGGCAGGAGAATTGCCTGAACCCAGGAGGCAGAAGTTGCGGTGAGCTGAGATCGCGCCATTGCACTCCAGCCTGGGTAACAACAGCGAAACTCTGTCTCAAAAAAAAAAAAAAAAAAAAAAAAAAAAAAAAAAAAAAAAAACTGGTCATTCCAGCATCCAGAATGTGCAGATACCAGTCAGGCAGCTGGAGTGAAGCTTAACAGAGACTCGTGATTACAAGTCTGTGCCCTCAAATGGTCTCTACTGTAAAGAAGAAAGCAACATATACCCACAGGACACCCATGTATCAATACCACAGGACACATAGGCCTAAGGAAGACCGAACAAAAATGTGCAGCATTAGGTCAATCCTGGAAGGCTCCCTGGGGGAGGTGAAAACATCCTTTCTTTTCTATTTTTGTTTGAGTTGGATTTCAGATGCAGAAGACTAAGTTAATTGTATTCTTCAGCTCATAGCACAGTATCATGCATGATTGGTCTGTGCAAGGTCTGTCACATTATTACTTATTTTTATTCTCACTCGCACTTTCATTTGCCTTCTTCCTTAGGCAGCCATAATGTGTATTCCTTTTTTGGTATGTATTCTCGAAAATGTGAATTGTTGATCTGTATGCTTGTCATTTAAATCCACGTCAGCAGGATTTTCACACTTCTTATGCTTGTTGTTTCGTTTTGCTGTTTCACTTGGCACCGTGCCAAGCTTTCCCCTCGTTGCTGTGTGCTGCTGTGCCACACCTGATCCTCTGCTTTCAGCAGGTGCATTATCCTACCTGAGTGCATTATCAGCCTCTACCTGAGCTTCCGGGTCCACGCCCCAGTGATGATCACTGAGGTTGCCTCCAGTTCCCTGCCGTCATAAAACCCCCCACGGAAACAAACATCTTCACATATGAGCTCTTATGGCTGTGTTCAGAAATTTTGGGGATGTCGAATCAGCAGCAGAATTGCTGTTTCCTGGGCCATGTGTAGTCGCTGTGACTAAGTGGTGGCAGGTCACTCCCTCAGTGGCTGCCCCAGCCACACCCACACCAGTGCTCCTGCATCCCCACATCTGCCTGAATGCTCGGCATCATCCCGCTCCTGACTTTTGCCAACCCTAAGGTAAAAAGTAGTAGCTCACCGTGGCTTCAGCTTGTAGTTCTTGAATTCCTGATGAGTTCGTGCATCTCTTCATTTTCTTGTGAGCCTCTAGAATGCCCCTTTCATAAGCCACCTGTCCATTGCCTACCGTTACACTGGGATTCTTGGAGGTCTTTTCTTGAAGATTTGCAGGCGTCTTATATCTCCTAGAGAAGCCTCTTCACAAACAGTGCACTCTCTGCTGCTGTAGTTACCTGTCTAGGGTAAGGGGACCCATGTGGTCACCAGTTCTTCAAACCCTCATCCTGGGGGTCAGGACTTTGTCATGGGCATATGTACAATCAAGGTAAAGGTAACCCCTTCCCCATTTCCTTCTATCGGCCTTGCCTAAGGATTGCAATCCAGGAAAACAGGTAACAAGGAAAAAACTACCTCTTCTCTGGGGCTGCTAACCTGCTGTGTCAATTTCATGAGCTAATAAATGATTGGAGAAGGCTTAATTGCATCAGAGAAATTGAGATCAGTCAGTGCTTAGGCCCCACTCAATTAACTTGTGCCCCTGAGGGGGCCGAGCAAGGAGCAGGGGGCAGTCGATGGTTAATTACATGTGCTGGTGCCAGCCGCAGCTGGCGTTTCCTGCCAGCATTCATCCAGGCAGTGAGGGGAGGTGACCCTGCTTCAGTGAGGCTGAAGTCACTGAGAACAGGGGGCCTTTCAGATAGAGCAGAAACCCCTGGCCTCATGGGGAAGTGAGAGATCCATTTCCCGGCACATTCTATCCAGGTGGCTTTTAGTGTCCAACTCCAGCCTCTACTAGACAAATGGCCTTTAGGCCCCTCATTCTGACAGCTTTACTGGCTCCATCCCATCCAGGCTCACACCACGTGCCTTTGGCTCTTCTTAGACCTCCCCCTCCTCCTGCCCCCTGGCCTGCTTGCCTCTAGGCATAGAACCCAGAGCCACTCTTGTCAGGGGCACCAGACGAGGCGGCAGGCTCTGCAAGATCACTCCCCTCCCCTGCTGCCTCCAGACGGAAATCCTCCCAAAGAAGTTTCTTCTTGCATCATTTTCCAGAAAGCCAGGTGGTAAGACTCAAACGTGCTAAGAATACAGATTCCTGGACCCCACCCTGTAGACGCTGCTTTAGTAACTCTGGAGTCTCCATTTTTTAATACATGGCTTAGGGAATTGTTACCTTCAAGCCAGTTTGAGAAACCCCACTTCAGCGGACATCCCACTCCTGATGAAGTAAGTACAGACCTTCTGGAAGGAGAGACAACATCAGATGGAAGGCCCTGGCCTGGGACCTCTACGGTGCCACCTCACATTGCTGTGCGTGTTCTATAAGTCACTTCTTGTCTGAACTTGGTTTCATCATCTAGAAAATAAAAATACTGTAAATCATTCTACCGTAAAGACGCATGCACAAATGTTCATTGCAGCACTATTCACCTTAGCAAAGACAAGGAATCAACATACATGCCCATCAGTAACAGACTGGATAAAGGAAATGTGGTACATAGACACCATGGAATACGATGCAGCCATAAACAAGAACAAGATCATGTCTTTTGCGGGAATATGGATGGAACTGGAGGCCATTATTCTTAGCAAACTAACATAGGAACGGAAAGCCAAAGACCGCACGTTCTCACTTACAAGTGGGAGCTAAATGATGAGGAATCATAAACACAAAGAGGGAATAATACATACTGGGGCCTACTTGAGGGTGGAGGGTGAGAGGAGGAAGGGGTAGAAAAAAAACTATTGGATACTAGGCTTAATACCTGGGTGACGAATAATCTGTACAACAAACCCCACGACACAAGTTTACCTATGTGACAAACTGTACTTTTACCCCGAAACCTAAAATAAAAGTTGTTAAAAAAGAGACTGGAGTCCTCACGTTTCCACGGATCATTTTTTCTCTAAGTAACGGATATGTTAAACAAGCACGTCGCATGATTTATGCTCACAAAGCAACTTTAGTTTTTTTTCTTCGAATGTCCCATTATTTTAAAATGTGTTCAGTGGGAGAAATCTTCCCCTGCCCCTAGAAAAAAACTTGTGCCAATCCCATTGCTTTGTCTTCCAGTCTTCGGTGATGGCCTGATAGTTAGTGTAAGTTATAGACACAGTCCACTCACACATTAGAATGCATAATAGGCTGGCCGAGGTGGGCGGATCACCTGAGGTCAGGAGTTCAAGACCAGCCTGGCCAACATGGCGAAACCCTGTTTCTAGTAAAAATAGAAAAATTAGCTAGGTGTGATGGTGGGCGCCTATACTCCCAGCTACTTGGGAGGCTGAGGCAGAAGAGTTGCTTGAACCCGGTGGGCTGAGGTTGCAGTGAGCTGAGATTGTGCCAGTTTACTTCAGCCTGGGCAACAGAGCAAAACCCCGTCTCAAATATATATATACAATAATCGTAATAATCATGAATGGTGAGACACTTTGGCCTCCATTCTGACTGCATTATTTTTCTCCTTTCTTCCAGTTTCGTTCCGCTCAAGCTGGATGCACCTGAGGTGGGCCCCACACGTCCCTCTGCTTTCTACACCACCCTGTTCTCTCTTCCCACCACACCCAGGAGCTGCTGTTTTACCACTTGCCAGGATTGAAATTAGGGGTTCCTCCTGGTTAGGGCGCTTGGAGAAACTGAAAACTGGCTCTAGCTTTTGGGACTGTTGTTGTGGGCTCTCCTGGGTCCCCTGCTGGGCTGGGCCCCTCTCTCCTGCAGTTCCCCTCACCCACACAGCACTGCAGCTCTGATCCAGGAGCCTCCTGCAACCCCTTGCCCGGCCTCTGGGCACGTGGAGGCCACCTGCAGTCTCTTCAGTTGAGGTCTTCTCACCGTTGACACTTAGACAATATTGACTCAAGACAGGCAGCCCCAGAGCCCTCCTCCCCTGGGATACATAGCTCAGCAACACCTCTCACCATGGAAATCTCCTCACCAAACCCTCACCAAATTATTGTCCTATACGTATTTTGTAAAGCGGGTGAAAGCCTCCACGGATCCCGAGACAGATGTTCTTGCATTCCCATTGTACAGTCTGTACAGCCGGGGAACGAGGGCCCTGTCCCAGACTCACTTCCGCCATCCGATTTCTATCCTTTGCCATGTCAGAACGCGTGCAGGAAGCGCCCCACTGTAATACCCAGTCACATGAAACTCGATGTCACGGTTTGATGTGAGTGAGAACATCTTGGAGAAACGAAAGGCTCAAGTGCCCAGAACGTCCAAGCAGGAGCTGGGAGAGTGTAGCAAGGCCCAGATCCAGGAGGGAGGTGATGCGGGGCAGGGCTGCCCTGTCACGCAGTCACTCTGCTTCCTTCTCAGCTTTCCCCAGGGCTCTGCCCCTGAGAGCTGCTGGACTCAGCACCAATCCCTGAGGCATCATGCTAATGTCCGTCTTTTGACCTCCAGCTTCTGGCCGAGGGTGAGAACCTGGAGGCGGTTAGCCCTGTCCTCTTGGAAGGTGGCTCTGTGGCTGGGGTTAATAGCTGGATTTCCTCCCCATGAAAACATCCCGCCACTCAGGGAGGCCTCTCCTCCTCAGGACCACTCGGCAGGGTTGAGTATCACCCCCACAGGGCATTCCTCTCCCCCCTTCTCTCAGTGTAGGGTCCAAACTCTTCCAAAGAATGTTGAGTGGCTCTTTAAAGATCAGCACTGTCCTGGCCAGGTGCAGTGGCTTGTGTCTGTAATCCCAGCACTTTGGGAGGCCAAGGCAGGTAGATCACCTCAGGTCAAGAGTTTGAGACCAGCCTAACCAACATGGCAAAACCCCATCTCTAGTAAAAACACAAAATAGCCAGGCGTGGTAGCAGGCACCTGTAATCCCAGCTACCAGAGAGCCTGAGGCAGAATTGCTTGTACCCAGGAGGCCGAGGTTGCAGTAAGGTTGAAGTGAGCTGAGATCGGCCTGGGCAACAGAGCAAGACTCTGTCTCAAAAGATCAGCACTGTCCTGGGTTAGATTGATTGGTTAAAGGAATAAATAAAAGAATGTAAAGAGACCCCAAACGTCAGCCTACCCTGGATTCCTGGATGTCTTGGGAGGACCCTGTCGCCCCCTCCTCCATCAGCACAGCGGCCTGAACTTGCTCATCCGGCTGTCCAGTCGCCATCTTTGGCCTGACAGAAGTCGTAGGAAGTCAGGATATTGGAGTAGGGGAGGGGAGCGTGTGGCCCAGGAGATGGTGGGGAGGGTGCTGGGAAAGAGGTAGGCTGAGAGCAGGGTTATCCGGCAACACGGGTGCATCCACTGGGGCATAGACCCCAGTCCTCCAGTTGAGCAGGAGAAAGCCAGCCCGGCGCCCTGCCCACTCAGCTCACCTCCCAGACACGTGCCCAGCATCCTGCCGCTGCCCTGGGCACAGGGTTTCAGCAGCAGCACAGAGGGAAGGAGACAAAGCTGGGGTCTGTGCCACCTCACAGGTCTGTGCTCAGGTTCTTAGGAATCCAAGGCGCTTGGGAGGTTGACCTCGAAGAGCAAAGCCCTGGGGAGACCTTCCACCCCAGAGCTGTTGGGCTGCAGCTGCCCCGGGCTGCTTGTCTGTCTGTCTGTCCTCAGCCTTCCTGTCCAGCTCTCACAGGTCTTCCCCTCTCTTCTCTGGCAGGGACTGATGACCTTGGCCATGAGGCACCCCCAACTGCTGTCTGCTCAGGCGCAACCTGCGTGACTGAGCCTCCGCTGCGCCAGCTGTTTCACGTAAGTGTAAGGCACGGGCCACTCCCTTTTCCCCCAGGAGAGGGAGTCTGGGCCACCAGCGGGGAACGAGCTTCAGAAAGTCCTGGTCACCGAGGGAAGGCCCTCAGGATTCTTTAGTGGACAGCAGGTTGTCCCCTTTGGCTACCCGCATTCTCTGACTTGGCCACCATTGAGTCATTCTGCCCAGACCTGCTGAAACCGGGGTGGGAACACAGGGGCCTCTTTCCCCTGTCCTCAGGACACCTCTGGAGGCAGCTGGTGTGATGGAAACGCCACAGCACTGGGCCATGGGTCCTGACTCAGGCACTTGCTATCCTGTGACTTTAGGCAAATGACTTGACAGGCTGGCTGCCCCTCCAGAACTGCTGGGGCTTCTGTAAGATTCAACGTATGCCATTATCTTTTGCTGCATCACAAACTACCACAAACTCAACACCTTAGAACAACACGCAATGATTCTGCGTTTCTGTGGGTCAGGAGTCCAGATGTGGCTGGCTGGCGCACTGCCTCAGGGTCTCAGCTGGGTTGTAAATTCATCTCCAAGGTCAAGTCCAAAGGATCCACTTCCACTCTCATCTATGTGATTGTTCAGTTCCTTTTGCGAGGCCGGGTTGAGGGCCTCAGTCCCTAGCCAGGAATTGGCCAGAGGCTACCCTAGGTTTCTGGACACATAGGCCTCCGCAGCGGGGCAGCTTTCAATATCAAAACCATCAGAGAGAATGGCTGGCAAGAGAAAAGTACGAATCTTATATAACCTATTCACAGAAGTGACATCCCATTACCCATGCTGTTTCCTGTTGGTTAGAAGCAAGTCACAGGCCACACCCACTCTGAGGGGAGGGGAGTGCATAAGGGCGTGACTGCCAGGAGGCAGGGACCATCGGGGCCATCTCAGAGCCAGCTCACCATAAGGGCTCCATAAGCGTAAATGGAGCAGTTTGCAAACTGTAGGCTGCAGTTCGGGTGTAAGAAGTTACTGTCAGCATTTGCATCTTGTTGCAAAGAGGTGACGAACCCTCCAGAAATAATAGTCCCTGAATGTAGGAATTTAAATGCCAAACTGTACCTTTAGTACAGAAATTAGCCGGGCGTGCTAGCTCATGCCTGTGTTTCCCAGCTACTTGGGAGGCCGAGGTGGGAGAATCGCTTGAGCCCCGAAGGTTGAGGCTGTAGTGAGCTGAGATCACAGCACTGCACTCCAGCCTGGGTGACAGAGCAAGACCCTGTCTCAAAAAATCTTTTATTTGCCGTTAGTACACCGGTTGAGAGCTGATTAGTTTATCTCATATACCCTTCACATGTCCCTTCCTGGCTTATGATTTTAAGGCCACATCTAAACAGCCACAGCATGTCTAGGCCTTCCTTTTCCCCACAAACAACCATGTTCCTGGGGTCTTCTCTAGCTTACGAAGAGCCTCGCACCTATCCCCTCGTTCCTCCCAGTCACAGTTGAGAACTCAGAGGAAGAGATGATCCTTGGTTGTGATTTGTCACGATCCTACTGGTGAGGGAGGTGTGACAGGAATGAGAGAGCCGAGTGTTCTGTTCATCTCTGCTTTACAAGTGAGAAAGGAGGTCATTTTCCAGTATGGGCTAGCTGCTCAGTGGCATAAGTGATCCTCGAACCTGGGCCTTGAGAACCCTGGCTCTGCCCACACTGCTGTGCCCCCGACGTCCTGGCCATTGCTGTGTGCAGCCTGTGTGGTTCTGAAAGAGGGGGGCCCAGCACGGGGCAGGGAGGGGGAGAGCACGGCTCTTATCCGGCTTCTCCATAATTCCCTGTCTCCTAAAACAGGCTGGGCACATCCTGGAACACTAGTCCAAGCCTCTCTGTCGTGGGGAGCACTGCTCCCTCCCCAGCATCAGGTCACTCCTGCACCTTTCTTTTTTTTTTTTTTGAGACGGAGTTTCACTCCTGTTACCCAGGCTGGAGTGCAATGGCGCGATCTCAGCTCACCGCAACCTCCGCCTCCTGGGTTCAGGCAATTCTCCTGCCTCAGCCTCCTGAGTAGCTGGGATTACAGGCACGCGCCACCATGCCCAGCTAATTTTTTGTATTTTTCATAGAGACGGGGTTTCACAATGTTGACCAGGATGGTCTCGATCTCTTGACCTCGTGATCCACCCGCCTCGGCCTCCCAAAGTGCTGGGATTACAGGCTTGAGCCACCGCGCACTCCTGCACCTTTCTGTCCAGAAGCAGCCCTCAGCGGTGAATATGCAGGGAGGCGGTGAGGGTATGAAGCGGTGCAGTAGTGAGAGCGTCTAAGCCCTCCCCAGGCTGAGATTCATCTGCCCCCTACCTTCCAGATTCCCCGGAAAAAGCCCTGAAGCATGGCCCACCATGCACCTGGGCAAAGTGAAAGTGATCTGAACAGTGACGCTCAAGTCTGCAGACGGGATTGAGCTAAGAGGTGCAGCTTGCTGCCCCCTGGTGGTCTGTTCGAGTCATAACTGCCAGGGCTGTGACAAGCTAAACAGTGAGCTTTTAAGTACCCACCCGCCAGGCGCCAGGCATGATGTATAATGCTGCAGGGGATCGGCGACCGTGTAAGACACAACCCCTGATCTCAGAGGACTTACAGTGGAGGAGTCAAGATGTCCCCGCATGAAAAGTTGACTCTCATCCCACCAAGCAGGATTTGAAGAGCAAACCATGAAGGGCATTGCAGTAGGAGTCCAGAAATGAGAGTGCGTCAGGGCTGGGGCAGTCAGGGAGGCTTCTCAGAACCTTGAAGGCTAGGCAGGATTTAAACAGATGGAAGAAGAAAGACCACACACTTGCCTGTTGAAAGTCCCTGGGGGACCCCCACGGCCTCCAAGCGAGTTAATCCGGTCTCCTTGCCTGGCTTGTATCCTCTCCACGCCCTGGCCTGTCCCAGCCTGGCCAGAGCCCTCGCAGTTCCTGGGACTGCTCATTCTGCCCTCCCCACCTTTTCTACCAGATAAGCTCTCACTCAGCTTTTAGGATTCAGTTCAATACAACATGCAGTGGAGCACCTCCCCCAGTCACTAGCTGCCCCACTCTGTGTTCCGCAGCTCTGGTCTGTGCCTCTGTGGCTGCAAGTCTCACACCATATCCTAAGGTATGCCTGTGTCTTTTCATCACTGGCAATAAGCCGCTTAAGATCTGCGGGATTGTGGCTCACACTTGTAATCCCAGCACTTTGGGAGGCCAAGGCAGGTGATGACCCACCTCAGCGGGTGGTCAGGTGTTCAAGACCAGCCTGGGCAACACGTGAAACCCCATCTTTACTAAAAATACAAAAATTAACCCGGTGTGGTGGCACACGTCTGTAGTCCCAGCTACTCGGGAGGCTGAGGCACGAGAATCACTTGAACCCCGAAGGTGGGGGTTGCAGTGAGCTGAGACTGTGCCACTGCACTCCAGACTGGGGGACAGAGTGAGACTCCGTCTCCAAAAAGAAAGAACAGTGGGCTGCATGATGGGCAGTGGATCATGTAGGCAAAAGAAAGGGAGGTGAGGAGGGAAAGAGAAAAATAGGGTGAGCGTGCAGGAAGGTGGGGGATGGCGATGCCTTTGAAGCCGTCTCTAAAAGTTTATGGGCAGATGAATGTATCCTGCAGGCACTGTGGTGCATGAGAATCACGGAGGGGCCCAGGGGTATGAAGAAAGGCTTAACAGCTGGTGGCAGGAAGGGGACTCAGAGGCAAAACTGGGAAGGTTAGTTAGGAAAGCATTTCACCCGTGCAGCTTGAGAGGTGACAAGTCTTCACTGGTGTGGGGAACAGAAGACTGGTGTAGCCAAGGAAGAATTTGAGGAGTTTAAATTCTGGGCAGCTGGGGGAACGTCCCATGGCCCTGTCACACTCTAATGTGCAACTTACTCAACGGAGACCTTGTTAAAACGCAAACTCTGACTCCTTAGGCCTGTGGGGGGCTGCGATGCCATCTTTCTAACGATGCTTCCAGGCGACGCCACGCTGCTAGTCTGCAGAGCAGGAGTGGATTAGGAGCCGCGCTGCCGGGTGGGTGCAGCTCTCCAGGAGCAGTGGTGGGGAGGTGGTATCTGTGGGTGAAGAGATGAAGGTACCCCTTTTACCCAGTGAACACATCAGGGTGCACAGCTTTGTGAGCACAGTGCAGCTGGGTTCCAGCCCCACTTGCCCTTTCAGTAATAAACAACTTGCAAAGTCCTTCGGGGCAGCTCTGGTGGAATCACCAACAGAGGCAGAGAGGTCGGAGGCGGGAGTCCATTTGGAGAGCACAGTGGTGACTCTAACCTGTCATAATTGAGTATGAGATGGCCACCAGGACATCCACTGAAATGTCTGTCTACTAGCAGTTGGAGACCCGTCTGGAGGCCTGGGCTGGGGATCCGCAGGCTCACTGATGATACGCCACACAGTGAAGAAAGAAAATGAGGGCTGGCTGGGACTCATCTAACCTCTGGCCTTTTTCAGTGGTGACTCTCTCATTCCAACATCTCTGTCCTTTCTGTTGTCTTGCAGGTCACCATTCCCTTTACTGAACGTAAGTGATGGTAGTCATTTTTCCTTCTTCAAGATGCCAAGTCCCCAGTCCCCACCCTTCTGTCCCATTGGTCCCAATGCACCTGCAAGGCTCAGAAATCCCCATTCACTGACCTAAAAGGAGAATCTGCCTTGCCTCACACCCAGAGCTTGCCTCTGACCTGTTCATTCAGCCTCAGAAGCCGGGACTAGTCTCCCCGTCTGGCCACAGCCTTCCAGGGCCCAGGATGCCATACGCTGCTCCCTCTGGGCTCACCTTGCCCTTGCTTTCCAGGAGGGTTTGAAGGAGAAGACAGATACCTCTAAGAGAAGTGCAGGTTTGGGGCCGGGTGCAGTGGCTCATGCCTATAATCCCAGCACTTGGGGAGGCTGAGACGGGCGGATCACGAGGTCAGGCTTTTGAGACCAGCCTGGACAAATGGTGAAATCCTGTCTCTACTAAAAATACAAAAAATTAGCCAGGTGTGGTGACTTGGCGCTCGTAATCCCAGCTACTTGGGAGGCTGAGGCAGGAGAATCGTGTGAACCCGGGAGGTGAAGGTTGCAGTGAGCCGAGATCATACCACTGCACTCAACCCTGGGCGGCAGAGAAAGACTGCCTCAAAAAAAAAAAAAAAAAAAAAAAAAAAAAGTGCAGATTTGAGCCAGAGAAGAGCCACCTGGTGCTTTTGAGATTTGTCCCTGTCCCCACCAGCAAGGGCCAAGGGCTTAGGGACCAGTTGGGTGTGTGCCAGGAGGGCGGGGATCAAGAGCACGGCCTTTGGGATGAACGGGCTGGATAGATGCGCAGCCAAAGTATTCTCAGCCTCGTTCAGCACGCCTGCAGCAGGGGTAACTAGTAACTGCCTCAAGGGCTATGGCCAGGATGCGGTAAGACGCGCAGGGGGCACTTAGTGCGATGCCGCGCACAGAGGAGCCCCGCCATCAGCAGCAGCTGTTACTCTGCGTCCAGAACGGCAGGGGCGGGGGTAGGGGGGTGGGGGGGGGCGAGCTAAGAAGGGTGTGAGGGGAGAGAAAAGGCGAGAAGAGCACCAAAGGGGAAAGACAGAACTGTTGGAAACTGCACAGAAGCAAGCGGCAGTATTAGCACTCAGCTTTCTCTCTTCCCTCCCATAGCTGTTATCTGCCCCTACCAAACACCCTGCTTAGCCTGGCCCAGTCTGGAGCCACAGCCCGCGCTCAGCCTTCAGGAAGCCCCTGGGGCCCAGCCCTTCCTGCTCCGGCTGCTCTCAGGGCCCCTGCCCAGCCAAAGGGCAGTTCCAGGAAGACTCCCTCTGGCCCAGCCCAGGGCTGCAGCCACAGCTGGTCTTCAGCCCGCCGCACATCTTTGCAGAGTTTGATGGGGCGCCGGGCGGATGACAGCGGGAACGGTTGTGATCACTGGCGGAATCCTAGCTACGGTCATCCTCCTCTGCATCATTGCCGTGCTGTGCTACTGCAGGCTCCAGGTCAGTCCTCAGGACCCACAGCCCCAAGGCTGCAAGGCCACCAGCAAACCTCTTTTTCTTTATGGGAGCAGACACTGGAGGCCAACTTCAGGGCCCACAGAGCCCAAAGCCATGGAATGTGGCAGGCCAAGTGACAGAGCCTGGGAATGGGCTGGTCAGAAGGGAGTTATGCATCCCCCTAGCCTGCACCCTCCGGGTACACAGTGTGCCGGGAAGATTCAGGGTCACTGGGTTGTGTCTCCTGCCCCTCTGAGATTTCAGGGGGGTGGGAAGAGCACCGTGCTGGGGAGGCTCTGAAAGCTGCAGCCAGCAGCCCCAGCCCTGCCCCCACTTACCCACAGCCTGGAGTTACCGCACGTAGTAGTGGGAGGGGAAAGGGCAAGACCACTGGCCTCGCGAAGCTGGGAACAGAAGCTTGCGGAGCAGGCCCCCGGGGTTCAGTGCCTGGCCTAGGTTCTCCACGGAGCAGGGGGCGGGGGCACCTGTGCACACCCAAAAACACGTTGGGGCCGGGGAAGCATTCACCCTCTCAGTCATCCCTCTGCCCTTCCCCGCAGTATTACTGCTGCAAGAAGAGTGGAACCGAGGATGCAGACGAGGAGGAGGAGCAGGAGCACGACCTTCCCACGCACCCCAGAGGCCCCAGCTGCAATGCCTGCAGCTCCCAAGCCCTGGACGGCAGAGGCAGCCTGGCGCCTCTCACCGGGGAGCCCTGCAGCCAGCCCTGTGGGGTGGCAGCGAGCCACTGCACGACCTGCTCCCCATACAGCTCCGCCTTTTACATACGGACGGCTGACATGGTGCCCAATGGGGGTGGAGGCGAGAGGCTCTCCTTTGCTCCCACATACTACAAAGAGGGGGGACCCCTATCCCTCAAACTGGCAGCACCCCAGAGTTACCCGGTGACCTGGCCAGGCTCTGGGCGTGAGGCCTTCACCAATCCAAGGGCTATTAGTACAGACGTGTAAACCCTTCCGCTCTAACCCGCAGACACGCCCACACTGCTGCCCTGGCGGGAGCCATGGACACAGTAGCTGACCCTCCAACAGCCCCTCACGGGCTCTCTCTGTTTCTTTGGCTTTTCTTACTCCACAGTGAAGGGTTTACTAGGATCTAAGCTTTTGATTGCATTGAGAAGCGGGACAGGGCCTGGCTCCAACTCCGTGGCCCATAGGTGGGGCGCTGCTAGGTTGAGTCTGCAGCTTCGCCGGGTTCTCGGTTGGGACACTCCTCTGGCAGCCCCAGCAGCACCACAACCCTTGCAGTGTGCCCAGCCCCTGGCTTTGCTGGACTGCACAAAGCACCGCGGAAAGCTCAGCGAAGGCTCTGGAGGCCTCCAGCGCCCTTGGGAGATGAAGCATCTGTGCCTACGAGAAGGGGACAGAGGGCAGGGGGAGAAGGGAGAGCTGCGATTCCAGCATTGGAGAAGCCAGGGGAGGGGCGCGAACGGGGCCGCGTATCCAAGAGCTAGTTCACAACCCACTTTTGTACGTTGGTTACCATAGCCACTGCTGTCACTGTAGCTGCTCCCGTAGGGACGTTGATTCCTGAACGTGTCACATCTCGCCTGCCCCCTTCCTCGTGGAACACGTCGAGTTTACTTTAAAGCCTAAGGTGACTTACGGGGACGGCACCAGAAAGTGACTCTAACCTTGTGTTCCCCGAAATCCTTTCTCTGCCTTAGGAACCAGCGCCCCCTGCTGGAGAAGCTTTTTCATTTCGTTACCAGATGTCTAGTAGTTTAGCAGAGACCAGCTGACTGTCTCGGCCCAGCCCACCACCCCGAGCAGCTCGCGTGGATGCAGTCCTGTGAGGGTGTGTGCACTCCCGTTCCCAGGTGTACACACACACACCAGTCACCACCGGTAGGCAACAGGGGCTTTGTACCTTCAGGAGCTGCAGAGTGGAAAGGTCTCCCGTGTACCATCGAGAAAGAGAAGTCTGATCCCCAAATAGGTTGAATGAAAGGCGGTTAACGTGGCCAATCCCCATGGCAGCCAGCGGGCTGGTGAACAGGAAGAGCTCAGACTCTCCATGGGGTGAAGCTGCAGCAGCTGAAACCACGTCAGCACCCCCATAGCCCAGCATTCTACTCGGACATCCACCCGTGACGCCGTTGAGCAGGACCTTCATCCCAGAGCAACAGCACATAGCCTTGGGATTCCACGCTCGCCGCCCACACGTGGCCGCCCTACTCCCCAGTCTCTGGCGATGAGCCGTTCATTGTGGCTCACACCAGCTTCATTTCCAACTCTGACTTCCCACTTAGAACGTGGCCGTGGCCTTATGCTTGGTGAGTGAGCATGCCTGATGAGTTTTCCAGTGGCCCTGCAGAAGCTCGCCCCACTCCCACTCCTGAGTCACTGAATTCGCAGAGGGTGGGGCAGGGAAAGGGCTGGTCTCCCTGCTGCAATCTTGATTCTGCATTTGACAAAAGCAGGGTGCCTCTGAGGGAGCAAGGAGGGAGGAGGGGAACGCACGTCCTTTGCACCACGATTAAGGCACCTTTCACCTTACATCTCAATCAGTAATCGAAGCGCCCTGAGTTGAGAAGCAGACTGGGCTCTGGTTACACTTTGGTCACTCATTAGCTCTAGGACCAGTCACTAATCTCTGAGACTCCATTTTCTCTGGGGAAACGTGGTTTGCCCAGATAAACTAAGGACCATTTAGTGCTCTAGGAAGTAAGGATTTCCCAAAAAGATCTGCTGGCCCGGGCCACTCCCTCTTGCCCTAATCCTGGCAGGGTCTGGAGGTATTGACCCAGCTTTCTGACCTTGTGTGCCGGGATGCTTGCTGATGGATGAAAGACCACAATAAAACAAGATTAGCAGCAAACCAATTTTAGTTGTCAGTGAAAAGCAAGCACGTTTGTCAGACCCTCCTATGGAGTCACCTTTAATGGTAACTCTTCTCTTGGACCAGGAAGCAGCTGTAGGTGGGGTAATGGCATCTGTCTCCTGGCACAGAGGGACAGCTTAGGGGAGCAGCTTCAACACACCCATCCCACTGCCAGTCCTCACTGGGCCAAGTGCAAGCCGCTGACGAGCTGCTGGGCCTGGCAGAGCTCCCCACTTCCTAGTGCCTTGCTCCCCTGGAATTCCACAGCCAATCAACCACAGCAGCCCCGTCCTCCTCGCCAGAAATAACATCATTCATACATCCTGCCTTTGTGAAAATCAAGACCCAATTCACCATCACCCGCTTCTTGCCCCTGATCAATGGGGTCCCTGGGTGCAAGCATCCTGTGCAATCCCCTCCCTCCTATGGCTTTCCTAGCGAAGTCCTGCCGCCCCACAAATCAGAATCTGGGTTTGGGGCATTGGAGAGATGGTGCGCCCCAGCCCTTCCCCACATAGCCCACGCTGCTCAGGGCACTGGCTCCAACCAGGCTCAAGATTGCCTGCCTGCCCGCTGCAGCTGCAGGGGCCCACGCTGTGGAAAAGGAAGCTTCCCTCGCTCAACTGCACCGTCCTTTTCTGCTGTCTAGTCTGCGCTAAGGGACACTCTTCGTACTCTTTTCAAACGGCGCCCTAAATTGGAAGAGAAGGAGGGGCCAGGAACACAGCTCTCTCTGCCGTCTTTCTCCACCTCCTCTTCACCACTCTTGCTACAGACTTCTTGTCTTGCATCTTTGGTAACTTGGAGTCGCAACCAAGTGAATGTCGAATAAATGAGAAATTTGAAATAGAAATCCCACAGGGTCCTTCGTTCTTCACTGGGGAAAGGGAAGGGGGCCATCAGTGTGGATTTAAGGGTGAAGGCTCCTGTTCAGCACCCACAGCGTCTGTGTGCAGCGCTCTCCCTGCTCACACAGTGGCAAACTCCACCTTCTTGCCTGGCATCGCCCCCATTGCCTCCGTCAGGGTTCAATCAGGGGAGATGTGTTGTTTGTTGGGAAAGTGACTGAGGCAGACCTGCTAGGATAGTGAGTTTCCCAGGGGGCAACCCAGGCTTCAGCCCCTGCTCCCACCCTTCCCCTCTTCCCAACCCCGCATACCCTTTCTAGGCCGGTGGTCTTCCCGCCTGTGTGGCCCTGGGTAAACTCACCTCTCTGAAGCTGAGGAGATCATGCCACATGGCCAGCCCTTTGCTCCGGGGCCAGCAAGGGAAGAGAAGGGAATTGGGACCAGATCCCCAGCACAGCCCAGCAGAGACTTCAGAGGCAGAGACGGATGTAGGGGACTGGAGAACCAGGAGCTGGCTTTGTGTCAGGGAGAATTCAGGGATGAAGTGAGAGCGTGGTGTGTGTGTGTGTGTGTGTGTGTATGCCCGTGTGCACATGGGTGTGTATAAGCAAGCTGCTCTCTCCACCTCGGGGCCTCAGGGCGAGCCCTGACTGCAGCTTGGGGGTGCAGCAGGCAGCCTGCCCCAGCAGTCCAGCCCCCAGGCATCCAGCCCTGCAGCAGCCTTCCGTAGCACCAGTGGGAGCACAGCTTCCTTCATCCTTGGCCCAGTGAGCAGTTGGTCACAGCTCTGTCACCATGGCTGTCCTATGGGAACAGAAACCAGACCCTCGGGCACACTCATTGCCGCACCCAGCCCTGCCTCCAGCCACCTCCGTGGCCGCAGGGCAGCCAGCCCCACCCGGCCTCCAGCCTCTGGCCCGCCTGCCCGGCACATCTGCTCAGCCTCATGCTTGCTGGTGGGTCACAGCCCTGACCCAGCTCTTCTCCTGGGTGGCCCTGGACCGCCGTCAGTCTCAGCTGCAGCCCTGAGGAGGGTGGAGGAGCAGCTTGAGTCAGACTGAGGAGCGCAGGGGAGGTCCTGGCCGTGCTTGTCATTGTCCTTTGGGAAATGCCTCTTATCAGTGCCTGAGGTTCAAGGAGGGTGGGCAGTTTTCTTTCTGAGTTCTGAGCAAATCGAGCTGGAGACTGCAGGTTATGCTGTGCTATCTCAGCAGTCTCGGCCTTGGGTACTTTGGTGATCTTCCCCTGGAAAGAATCAGGGCCCCTGAACTGCGCTTGTAAACTTGAGCGTAGAAAACTTAGAAAACCGGGTGAGAAGTTTTCATCCTCTGCGCTGTTCAGCCCAAAAAACGGAGGCTGAGGCCATTGTCAAAGTGGCACATCGCCCTCATATCCGGGGGCTTGCCAACCAACAGCTCTGTCTCCCCAGATTCCAGCAGCCCCCTGATGGCATCATCCAGCCGACTTCCCCAAAACCTGTCCCTGTCACTCTGCTCGTGGGGCTTCTGCAGGGACTTCAAGGAGAAGCTTCTTTGACCGTAAAAACGTCTCACCCGGTTTTCTACGCTCAAGTTTACAAGTGCTGTTTATTGGCCACTGATTCCCTGAGGGGCGACCCAGGCTTCAGCCCCTGCTCCCACCCTTCCCCCCTTCCCAACCCCGCACACACCTTCCAGGCCGGTGGTCTTCCCACCTGTGTGGCTCTGGATGAAATCACCTCTCTGAAGCCTGAGGAGATCCTGTCACATGGCAGCCCTTTGTTACAGGGGCAGCAAGGGAAGAGAAGGGAATTGGGACCAGATCCCCAGCAGCCCAGCAGAGACTTCAGAAGCGGGCTCCCGATTATTTCCAGAAGATCGTGAAACCACCTAAGGCTGTGACCCCCGGAATCACGCAGCATACCCCAGAGCGATTTTCATGCCTCAGCCTCCCATGTAGCTGGGACTACAGGCCTAGTAAGAAACATCCTTGTCTCTTGGTTCTCCACCCAGTGAGCTGACGGTGATGAAGGAAGGGTGGCTGTTGGGAGGGGAACTGGTGAAGAGAGGGGCCAGCAGGGGAGGAGGGTGAAGGAGCAGCTTGAGTCAGACTGAGGAGCGCAGGGGAGGAGCTGGCTGTCCTTGGGGAGCTTCTCCTAGGCCTCCAGGGAACCACTTGGCCTCCCACTTCCTCTCTACCCTGTCACCAACTCCGCCCTCTCCCCACACCAACAGTAGGCAACCCAGCCACGACTGATAGATGAGGCAGCCCTGGACGCTCAGGGCACAGCACAGTTCTGGTCTCCACAGGGGTGGATGGCCAGAGGCTGGGGGACCAGATCGCGCTGGGCATGTGAGGTCGCCTTCCCCTCCAGGTGTGGATGGAAGATGACGTGGCTCCCCCGGCCCTGGCCACAGGCACCTGACCATGTCAGGGACTCAGGGGCAGGCCTTGGGTACAAGCCAGGTCGGTATCCGCTCCCACCAGGGACCATCCTCCTGGGCCGGGCTTTGCCTTCCCAGAGCGTTTCCATCCTAAAACTAGCAAAGAACCACTCACTCCCCTGACAGGGTGTTTGTTCCGGGTCTAATGAGACATTTTACAATCCAAGTCCTCTGAACTCCTGCCTCTTGAGCAGGAGCATGGGAAGCAAACAAACATCTGTCCAGCCTGGGACCCGTGTCTAGAACCATTCCCGGCCCAGCCAGCAGAGACTCCAGGACCAATCCGTCCTCTTCCAGCTGCGCATCAGGCCCTGCTCCTGGGCTGTGCCTGCCAGGCGGCTCTGCTCGCCCTGCCTCCTCTGCTACTGACTCCACAATGGCCCTCAGGCCCCGCTGGAAACCTGAAAGTGGCCCTTTCCTGTTGCTGACATTTGTGGGAGCTCTTGGACTGGCAGGGACACAGGGTGCAGTTTGGATCCCGGGACACTGAGAAGCTGAAAGCGGAGAATGATTGAGCCGGGGAGGACAGAGCACACAGACCTCTGCATCATGTAGGGGGGGAGGTGCCAGGGAGCACCAGAGGAAGGGCTTCCGCCAGCCCTTGCCACAGCCCTTCCCGAGCTGCCAGTCCTACAGTTACGGGTATCCTAGACAATACGTACCTCCCAGTGGGGAGAAGGAGAGGTGGACTCTGTGAAACAAGTCCAGAATGCTGAGAAAGCCTCAAATTGAGGCAAACAGCCATTTTCCACACCCCCAGATGGTTCAGTGGTAGGTTCTTGTAAATACGGTACTTCCCTAGCTCACTAAGGTTTCCCTACAGGAAGACCAGTGGCCTCGGGCTCGGGAGCTAGGTTCTGGGCTCAGGTCTGCACTGTGAACTGTGGCCTTAGGTAGCCACTTAGTCCCTCGGCTTCCCCATCTGCAAAATGACCCTTTGAGTCATCCCATGTTAATATATCATGCCCCCCTTTTATTCCTAGACCTTTTTGGAATAAAGAGGCCTCTAGGCAAAGAAACTCAAAGCCAAAATGTAAGAAACCTATTGGTGACCCAAGTCCAGTCAAATGAAGCTAGAACATTTCAATAAAGATGAAACAACTTGATTTTCAGAAACCCAACTCATGTGCGACTTTCAGGAGTCTCTGTGTTGCATGAAGTTATGTATACAAGGGCCAGAAACGATCATTCTCTTGGTGAACCCAGTGACTTCCTCTCCAATTGCGTCCACAGCTTTGACCCCTGAGATCCAGTACTCTAATGGTGAGCCAGCATGCTCCTATGCTGAACTGTGCAGTAAGGCCAATCCATGCCTGGATTTTGAAAAAAATCGCCGTTAGAGAGGAGAGTTAATAGTCAGAAAACTGTTTATTCAAGTAACATTTGTTGGTATTGGAAATAGATGCTCCATGCTTTGAAGAAAAATCAGCACTGAGACAAAGGATCTTTCAGCAAAGCAATTTTTACTTCCTGGACTGCAGGAAGAGCACCCTGGCTAGCCATCATGCCACGAGAATACAACGAACAAAGGAAAGGAGTCATTTTTATTTCTTACATATTTGGGGTTGGTCCTGCTGCTGTATCTGATCTCCATCGGCTGGAACCAGATCTCACGATCTAAACTAAAACCCAATTGGCTAATAACTTGAAACTTTTCTAAACAGGTGAAAGTCATGGAGAGCAAAAAAAGGAAGTCCAAATAAGGAAGGGGCACAGGCTTCGAGCTGGGGCATGCCTGAGAGCGCGTCCAGCACAGGTATCTCGGTTAATGTACAAGGACATAGAATGTACTACATACCTGTAAGCACTTCTAACAGCTGCATAGTATAGGGCTTCTAGCAGAAAGGCAAAAGGGCTTTTGAAGACAGTGTTTAAAACAAACTATTATTTCTAACCCTTATGAATTTTTCTTAAACAAGAAAGGAAACTTTGAAGAGGAACTTTTTTTACTTCCCACAGTTGGGGACCTAACCTAGGCACCAAATGTTCGTGCTACGTGTTGGAGAAATAAAAATAAAAATACCACGCCTACCCTCAAGGAGCTTATTAAACTCCAGGGTGGAAAATTAACACATATTTTCACAGGTGAGATACTAAACCTTCCAGGTATGTACTTGCTTGAAACTAAAATAAGCACAGTGGAGATTGCAGGTAGAAAGTGGAGTCAGGTGCTCAAAGACTGGCCATAATCAGAGACCGGGTGGATCCATGTGCCTGCCTAATGTGGAATCATTACTTTAGGAAGCCAATATTAGCCTCAGTATTTCTTTCCCCCCAGACTGTCCTCAGGAAAAGAGTGAAATTACAAGGCCGGGCACGGTAGCTCATGCCTGTAATCCAGCACTTTGGGAGGCCAAGGTAGGCAAAGAAGGAGGTCAGGAGTTCAAGACCAGCCTGGCCAATACAGTGAAACCCTGTCTCTACTAAAAATACAAAAATTAGCCAGGCATTGTTGTGGGCACCTGTAGTCCCAGCTACTCAGGAGGCTGAGGCAGGAGAATCACTTGAACCCAGGAGACAGAGGTTGCAGTGAGCCGAGATGGTGCCACTGCACTCCAGCCTGGGCGACAGAGCAAGACTGTCTCAAACTCACACACACAAAAGAGTGAAATTACAACAGATGGGTCTAGGTCACTAGAGGAGGGGCAGGGAAGTATCGATCAAAGCACTTTGTAGACAGTGAAGACAGACTTGCTACCAAGCAATGGGTTTGCTGCTGGACACACAGAGAAGCCGGTACTATGGCACTGCACCTTAAGAAAAGAAAGGCTTTGTTCTGAGGTCAACTGCCAAGGAGACAGCAGGCAAAATTCAAATCTGTCTCCCAGATCTGGGTTTTGGGACAAGTTTTATGGGTTAGGAAGGACAGGTTGGTTTGTGAAAGTGTTGGCAGGGCAGGATTTGATTGGAAGAATTCAAACAAGATGACTTTTGGTAAGGTATGGGGAGGGGTCTTATCACCAGAAATTCTTAGACAATTGATCCCCCACTTTTGAAAACGTTCCAGTATTCAGATTCCACCCATGTCCCAAACTTTGAGTTCCATGGCTGGGGAGAGACTTTAGTTCTGGGTGTCACTTGAGGTTGAAGTTTTCTTTTCTGGGCGTGCTCTGGCACATAAGTTGCAACTTCTTAGCTCTGTGTCTGAAAAATAACTGGACATTCTGTTATCAACAGAGTAGGGCCAGATAAGATTGGTCTGGTGGTTACAGACTGAAATTCAGCCAGAGATGGCTGCTGTTATGTATACATTTTTTCTTTTGGTGCCGCAAAGAACAATTAGTACCGGGACAAAGGATCTCTCAGCAAAGCAATTTGTTCTACTTCCTGCAGAAAGGGGACTCCCATTAGCAATCTTGCCACGAGAGTACAACGAACAAAGGAAAGCAGACATATTTATTTCTTATACATTTGGGGTTGTCCTTACTGCCGTATCTGACCTCCGTTAGCTAGAGCCAGACTTCACAACGCAAACTAAAACCCAATTGGCTAATAACTTGAAACTTTTTTTTCTAAATAGGTAAAAGCAATGGAGAGCAAAAAAAAAAAAAAAAAAAAGGAAGTCCAAATAAGGAAGGGGCGTAGGCTGCAAGCTGGGACGTGCCTGTGCACGTCCAGCACAGTTATCTTCATTAAAGTACAAGGACATAGAATGTACTATGTGCCTGTAAATATGTTTAACAGCTGCATAATCTAGGGCTTCTAGCAAAAGGGCAAGAAGGCTTTTGAAGAAAGTGTTTAAAACGACCTATTATTTCTAACATTTAAGAATTTTTCTTAAACAAGAAAGGAGACTTTGAAGAGGAATCTGCCCACTTCCCACAGGTGCACACATGCAGGCATGTGCTAGGTGAAAGGCTATAGTCTTGAGAAGGTAGCAAGAAATCATGTGGTAAATGAAAGCAGTACGGAAAAAGCAGACAGACGCCAAGACGTGCTCCTGGCCATTAGAATGACAAGAGTTCTAGGGCTAGAAGGACCGTCAGAGGTCATCACATCCACCCCCACCTCAGTGCATGATCACAGATACAATCTAACAGGAAAAAGCGTGTCCCGTTTTGAAGGATAATCGAACAGTCCTGGAGTGCAAGGACTGTTTGCGCTGCAGAACTTTGTTCTGCAGGTGTTTATTATAGAGCAAAGCCAGCCCTGGCAGATCCACGGGCGCTCGGGAACTATTATTGAGTCGACCAGCTGCAAAGGCTCCAGGGAAAGGGCTTGCATTTGTCCTCATTTCTCTCAGAAAATTCGAGCACCTGCCACCTCGCTGTAAAAGGGAAGAAAAGGACTGAGCGACAGAAAACCCTTAGGCAGAAGACTCTTAAAAAAGGGTTGTAACTCCCACGTGTTCATTTCTTAGACGCTGGAGCCACACCAGGACTAAAGGAGACACAGGAGCGGCCACAGGAGGAGAAAGAAGCAGATGGAAGAGGCAGGATGTCCTGCATCTTTGTGATTCTACAAGAAAGTGTGTTTACAGAAGCTGGGTAAATGCAGCAGGCCTGGGCCACATGGGCACGTGTGTCTCTATCCCACGTGGCTAACAGAGCCAAAGCCCTGTCACAGCATCATCTCTGCTGAGGCCATGAGGCCAGATAACAGCCAGCCCGAGGCAGTGCTGCAGATGAAGAGAAGGTGGAATCCGGTACTCCTGGATGGAGCAGCTACAGGTGGCCAGCGCAGTGAATCAAACCCAGCAGGCACTACTCAAGAAAACTACCTTCACTTCCCAGATAACCACAGCTCACCTCACAGCCAAAAAAAAAAAAAGCCAGTTCTCACTCCATTTTTCAAGATGTGAAGAATGTGAAACTAGAGAAACTTTCAAATAACAATGCATAGTTGTGGTTTTTCTCACAGGGAAACTTCTCCTCCTCCCATAAGTATCTGCTTTAAACATTAGGCGGAACACGTGATCCCCCAACCACTAAACGACTTTGCTGTTCAGGATGAAAAGGAAAGAGTGAAGATGGTAAGCAGGGAGCATTTGCTAATTTTTCCCACATACATCTGTGAACCCTCCCCCCATAAAACAGATCTGTTTGCTTTTTAGTATGGTGGGTTTTCTCCAGGTGACTGTGGAACGTGCTGCTCCTTGGTGCTGCCGGCTGGGGCTGGTGGGTGGAGAGTTAATCAAAACAACAACGCAAACCTGCAGGTTCTCATCCTTCCTCTGCAAACGGTTGTCTGCACACCAGAAAAAGCCATCTCTCTAGTCGTCGTTGTTTTGTGTGACGAAAACTTACATGCGGTGCCGCCCACCAGGAAGTAAGGTAAGGCAAAATGATGGGGACTAAATGCTGGCGGAAAAATACCTGCTCCAGCCTGAGCAACATAGTGAAACCCTGTCTCTACAAACAAACAAACAAAAAAAACATGTAATTAGCCAGGCACGGCGGTGTATGCCTGTGGTCCCAGCTATTCCAGAGACTGAGGAGGGAGAATCGCTTTTGTCAGGGAGGTCGAAGCTGCAGTCAGCTGTGATGGTGCCACTGCACTCCAGCCTACGTGACAGAGCTAGACCCTGTCAAAGAAAGAAAAAGAGAAAGAAAGAGCAACGCTGCTAAAGGTCTTCAAGACCTTTCTGCAAGGCAGCTACTGCATCCTCACTGAGACTGAAAGGGTCACCCCCTTAGACGAGAGGCATGTTTGCGTTTTCTTTCTACCTGGGTTTGGACCTGGGTTCTGTGCATGAAAACTTGTCAGGGGACAACCAGCCCAAATCACAGCCGGGAATATCATTATCTGCTGCAACGAGTCGCAGATAAGGACCCATAGGTGCTAGTGGATTAATTCTTTCTAACGCAGGGCTGGTTTGTCCTTCTGCCTTCTCTTCAAATCAGGCTGCTATTAAGTGTCAAAATGTTGATCCACTTTGAGACTTTGGCCAGCATATTGCTTATGGGTACCCCACTGTCAGCAAAAACGACATCCTGCTAAACTCCATATTCTTAGTCGTATTTCCCATAGATAGAACAGGAAGGATTTTATTCAAAGGTTACAAACCTTGGGGTGGAAGGAAATGTTCTCCCAAACCATAGGAGGGGATTTCCTCCCTGTGTCATTAAGATATTAGATGTTCAACTCGGTTGTTGGCACATGTGGGTATTCAGTAAATATTTGTGAATTGAATGCGAAGCCTCACACCCAAGATTACAAAACGCAAAAAAGTCAGACAAAAGGATTACAGAATCAGGAATATGTGGAGAAAAACCGAGGACCACCAGTGGCTTTGGTATGAGGGTGTTTATGTTCTTATTCTAGGAATAAATATTTTCGCAGAGCTTCTATTATTCAACATCATCTGTAAAATACTCCAGTAGAGAGGGCTTTCCTTTCACAGAAAACCGTGGCAGTTAGGAAGCAGCTCAGGCACTTCTCTGAGGATCCTCAGTGAATTGAACTGTTCCAAAGATGAATAAAGATTCCCTGTTTCCAGAAAAGGGAAGGAAATCTCCCAGTGCCGGAGGGACTAGGGGGAGCAGAGATAATCCATTGTCATCTTTCATATTTGAGTATGAAAAAGAATTGGTGTTACTTATTTATTTTGAGCCAGAGTTTCACTTTGTCACCCAGGCTGGAGGGCAATGGGAAAATCTCAGCTCACTGCAACCTCCACCTCCCAGGTTCAGGCGATTCTCCTGCCTCAGCCTCTTGAATAGCTGGAATTACAGGCATGCGACACCATGCCTGCTAATTTTTTATTTTTAGTAGAGATGGGGGTTTCACCATATTGGTCAGGCTGGTCTTGAACTCCTGACCTCAGATGATCCGCCCGCCTCGGCCTCCCGAAGTGCTAGGGGTACAGGTGTGAGCCACCATGCCGAGCCAGAATTGGTGTTTTAAATAAAGTTAGAACTTCACCAGATGTGGGTTTTTAGATTTCAGACACAACACTTACTAGCTGCTTCTAGCCATAGTAAAATCATAAAAACAAGGCTACCCAGAACTAAACAGAGTTTGCTTGCTTCTTGGATATGCAGACTTAATATTTTAAAGATGCCAGTTTCCTACCAGATCATTAGAAAAATTAATGTAATCCTATGAAAAATATTAATTTTTTTAGACAAGGTGATTTTAAGATTCATTTGAAAGAATAAGTAATAATGCTAGAAAAATTGAAAAATGAGCCACCACCAGATATTAAAGCCACAATAATTAAAACTGTGTAGTATTTTTGCCTAACAGCCAGGTCAATAGATCAGCTTAGAAAAATCAGAAATATGCACAAACGCATATGAGAATCCAGTATGTGATAAAGCGGCATTTCAAATCAGTGAGGAAAAGATGGATTCTTCATAAACACTGTTTGAACAGTTATAGTAATTCAAATGAAGTATGTCATTGACTTATTAAATCTGAATATTCACTTTCAAATAAATAAATGCAGTCTATAATGTAACTTGAAGTGGAAATCACCTTGTATGCCTTAGATTTGAAAATCTACCATTCAATTTAATGAACGGTTATTACTGCAAGAAAAAAGTGCTGCAATAATTTATGATTGTGAAAGTTAACTTTATGTACAAAAATTATCATGAACCTGAAAACAATAGGGAAATAAATTGACAGTCAATACAAACACTGAGATATCTTTAGGAAAATACTCTATTCTTTTTCAAACAAATGCCATGTATTAAAATGTAAATCATACAAAACAGACAAAAAAATACACATAATTATCTTCATGTGATTAGGGTACTTTTATAGTCGTTAAAAACTGTATTTAATTTTGTTTAGGCTATGATTCTTAAAAAAAATGAAGTCATATTATGAATTCTTCACATTTTGTAAAGGTAAATTATAAATGTCAACTTCGGCCAGGTGCAGAGCCTCAGGCCTGTAATCTCAGCACTTACTTTGGGAGGTCGAGGTGGGAAGATCATTTGAAGCCAGCATTTCAAGACCAGCCTGGGCAACAAAGTGAGACCCTGTCTCTACAAAGAAAAGGTCAAGCACGGTGGCTTATATCTATAATCCCAGCTATTTGGGAGGCCAAGGTAGGTGGATCACGAGGTCAGGACATGGAGACTATCCCGGCTAACATGGTGAAACCCAGTCTTTACTAAAAATACAAAAAATTAGCTAGGCACGGTGGTGGGCACCTGTAGTCCCAGCTACTTGGGAGGCTGAGGCCGAAGATCGCTTGAACCCAGGAGGCAGAGGTTGTGGTGAGCCAAGATCATGCCACTGTACTCCAGCCTGGGCAACAGAACAAATAATAATAATAATAATAGGCTCAGGGCTGTGCTCCTGTAGTCCCAGCTACTCGGGTGGCTGAGGCAGGAGAGTCACTTGAGCCCAGGAATTCAAGTCTAGCCTGAGCAACATAGAAAGAGCTCATCTTTCAAAAAAAAAAAAAAAAAATTGTAGCATACTTTATATAAGACATAAACAAGATTTTTTTTAAAGGCTGCATGAGATAAACTAACTGCTGAATATTTGCAGATAACAATACCAATATTGTAGGCTTCCAACAAGTAATTTGTTTACATAGCCTGGTGAGCCTCGTGTGGAGAGCTGTTAGCTCCAAGCCCCCAGCCCCTTGTCTGATTTCACATGCAGGTCTGGCAGGCCTGCAGCTTTAGCCCTCCTCAAGATTTTATTCTATTTCTGACCCTCAAAGATGCATCTGTTTTGTGTTTTTTTTTTTTTTTGAGACAGAGTGTCACTCTTGTTACCCAGGCTGGAGTGCAATGGCGCGATCTCGGCTCACCGCAACCTCCGCCTCCTGGGTTCAGGCCATTCTCCTGCCTCAGCCTCCTGAGTAGCTGGGACTACAGGCACGCGCCACCATGCCTAGCTAATTTTTTGTATTTTTAGTAAAGACAGGGTTTCACCATGTTGACCAGGATGGTCTCGATCTCTTGACATCGTGATTCACCCGCCTCGGCCTCCCAAAGTGCTGGGATTACAGGCTTGAGCCACCGCGCCCGGCCATTGCATCTTGTTTTAGAGAGTGGCTCTGTCTTCTAAAATTTTCCTCAAAATATTTTACCCATTATTGTTATGTGTTTGGAGTTATAGAGGCGTGCCAACTCCAGGTGAGAGCTTCAGATGGCCTCTCAGGCAATACGATAATAAGAGATGTTACTGAATTAATGGTTTATCTTGACTATTGATTTGTGTACTTAAGAATTAGTGATCCTAGAAAGTGTCAGATACAGGTCAAAAAGACAAAGTGTCTTTTTGTGTTTTTTTTTTCTCCCAAGACAGAGCCTTGCTCTGTCACCTAGGCTGGAGTGCAGTGGCACGATCTCTGCTCACTGCAACCTCCACCTCCCAGGTTAAAGCAATTCTCCTGCCTCAGCCTCCCAAGGAGCTGGGATTACAGGCACCAACCACCATGCCTGGCTAATTTTTGTATTTTTAGTAGAGGCAGTGTTTCACCATGTTGGCCAGGCTGGTCTTGAACTCCTGATCTCGTAATCCACCTGCCTTGGCCTCCCAAAGTGCTGGGATTACAAGTGTGAGCCACTGCATCTGGCCTTTTTTTTCTCTTTTTCTTCTTTTTTTTTTTTTTAAGACGGGGTCTCAGTCACCCAGGCTGAAGTGCAGTGGTGCAATCATGGCTCACTGCAGCCTCTACCTCCACAGGGTCAGGTGATCCTCCCACCTCAGCCTCCTGAGTAGCTGGGACTTACAAGCATGTGCCACCACATCCAGCTAATTTTTGCATTTTTTATAGAGACAGAGTTTTACCATGTTGGCCAGGCTGGTGTTGAACCCCTAGGCTCAAAGGATCCATAAACTTCAGCCTCCCAAAGTGCTGGGATGACTGTCGTGAGCCACCACACCCGGCTAGTGTCTCATTTTTAGTGTGTTTATGGGGGCCTTCTGTGAGCCCTCAAGTCACATACCATATGGGCAAGATTCCACAGTAAGGAGTGCCCTGAACATACACATAATAGGATCTGCCTACTCATTTCCTTTTCTTAAAGTACATAATACCTTGGCCCAATATTTTCTCAGTTTAGCTTGATGAAGCTGCTTCTGCACCAAACATTCCATGACTCTAATTGCAACTTCAGACTGGAAATCATTTTGATTGGATCCTGTTTAAAATTACAATTCTTACAGCAACTAAATAATTCATAGCCACTCACTCCCTTATTAATCAGTATCGAGGCCTGTCTTAGTGTACAGTAGAACACTAGTACGTAATATACTCTAGTGGTGAGTTTATGCGTTAAGAAAATCTCATTGCCGCTGATCTACTGTTGATGTTTATGGAATGCGTATTAGGAAATTCTGCGTACTTTGACTTCAGGTTCATCCTATCACTTGACTTTTAGCTCCTTTCACTGAAAGCTCATATATTAAGATATGCTGACTCGCTAAGTTCCTATTTTTCGAAACTGCAAAAACAGGTCTTTCAGATTTTCGAAATTCGATTCAGATGTGTTAGAAAACGATTCTATAAAATGTGTTAAGACCTTTGGTTTTAGTCCGGTATGAAGAGGGGGGCGGGAAGCTGGGAGAAGATGGGTGAGGGGCTAAGATGAGCATTCAGGTGCTTCTGCTCTGTAATTCTGGTTTGGCAACATTTTAAGGCAGAAATTCTGAACACACCCCCACCTCCCCCACTCCCAACACACAAGATGAGGGATGTCCACACTTAAAAAACACATTCACAGGCTGGGCACGGTGGCTCCAGCCTGTAATCCCAGCGCATTGGAAGGCAGAGGCAGGCGGATCACCTGAGCTCTGGGGTTTGAGACCAGCCTGGGCAACATGGTGAAACCCCATCTCTACCAAAAATACAAAAATTTAGCCTGGCATGGTGGCGTGCGCCTGTAGTCCCAGCTACTCGGGAGGCTGAGACAGGGGAACTGCTTGAGCCTGGGAGGCGGAGGTTGCCATGAGCCAAGATCGTACCATTGCACTCCAGCCTGGTGACAGAGTGAGACCTTGTCTCAGCGCCCCCCCAACCACACACACACACAAGCATACCATGGGGTAGCAGCAATTCCCAGGGATCTGCTTACAATCCCCACGTTTTTCCCATACTCAGGAAAGCCTCCTTAAATAGAAAGAGCACTAGAAGAATGCTACCCAAGAGCTACAGCAGATCCTAGGCAGAGTCTGCCCTATACCACTTCACTGATGGCTGCAAATGCCACCCGACAACCCTCACAGGCTTTTCTAGCTCCTCAGCCTACTGCCAAATGAGGGCAGTTTCCTTTCCCACCATTTATCACACATGGCCATTTCTATAAACTTGCTATTTTGGGATGTTTAATCAAGAATCAGTCAGCTGAAAAAAAATTAAGGAGATTTATTCTTTATTCTGAGTAATGACCAGGCAACTAATCTGAATAAGGCACATGCATCAGAATTCATAAAAAACAAATGTGAAAGCATTCCCCATTACACAGAAAGGGAGTGTAGAGAAGTGGGACGTTAAGATTGGCAAAGCCCACATATTTTTTGTTAAGTACAAATAAGGAAAATGCAACTGGGTTTGAAAGTCAACGTGCTGTATCTTTTATGACAGGAAAGGCAAATAGGTTTAAATTTCCTGTGCTCTCTGATGAACCAGAAACAACTGCCTGGAGCTTTGTGTTGATGTGACCTTAGGCTTGGTGGGAGTACAGGGAATAGGGCTGTGACTGCCGGTGGGGGGTGGGGGGGGGGGAGCTGGTTAACTCTGTCCCATGCAATGTGACCCAGCCTATTGCTTCCCAAGTCCAAAATGTTCTTTTTGGTTCATGTAACTCCTCTTAGCCAAAGGCAGATCTAGTTTATAAGCCTCAAAGAGGAAAAGTGGGAGACTATTTCCCAAAATAAGAACCAATTTATGGGCTTTTCAAGACATCAAAGCAAGCGGACACAGATAATGCAGATAATACTGGAAGGAAAGGCACTGAAGACTGAGTCATTTGCCTCTTTGCAGATTCGGTTGTGTTCTCAGGCCATTTGGAATGGTCCACAGAGATACAGACGTTATAGTGCAGTTTATTAGCTAGAAATGAATTTTAACAGCCCCATCTGGATCTGAATGAGGCAAATTTAGGCCCATATCATTAGGTATTTCACAAGTTAGCAGCCAAAATTTAACATAAATTTACAAAAATAAGGCTTAAGTCATCTGGAGAAACTGTTTACAGATACCTTAACTTTATTTAACTCTCTCTAGAACTAACATCTTTGCAAATAGATTATTCAACCAAGCGTTTGCCATAAAGATAAGCATCAACTTTCCCATTGGACAAGTGATACTGTTCAAGCTACTTGAATTGTGAAAAACAAAACTCCCAAGACTTCTCAACAAATAAATTTTAAAATGAAAAGTGCTCAGATAGATAAACAAGCTATTAAAGTAGAGACCAACACTGAACTACATATTCAACCTGAAACACACATTCAAACAATGCTTCTGTCAAAGAATATCTTACTGGCTTTACAAAGATGTACTGGTTTATGTTTACAATTATGTTGTATTTTCAAATGATAAAGGCTTCATGTTGCTATTTGAAAGTAATTCTCAACTAGCCAGGCAGGGTGGCGTGTGCCTGTGGTTCCTGAAGTAGGAGGATCGTCCCCTTGAGGTTCCAGGCTGCAGTGAGCCATGATTATGCCACTGCATTATAGCCTCGGTGACAGAGCAAGACCCTGTCTTTAAAACAAAATGAAAGTACTTCTCTGCAAGTAAAATTTATGAATATAATCTTTATTCCTATTAAATACATGATGGCCCTAATCAGCTAGTATTTATTATTATCTCTTTAACCTTCATTTTTGAAGAGCCAGAGACCTGCCTTTGTGTCATAAAGTTTGGATGGATATATGTGAATGCAGTGCTGGTGAAGATCATCTGATTCTTATTATAACTTTCACATGCCCTATTTGTTATATTTTAACATCACTGCTCATTGTACTTCCCGTCTTTAATAGTTAAAAGTGTAAGTCGACCAGTTAAAAGATGTTTAGGCTGGACACGGTGGCTCATGCCTATAGTCCCAACACTTTGGAAATCTGAGCTTGAGGTCAGGAGTTTGAGACCAGCCTGGTCAACATGGGGAAACCCGTCTCTGCCAAAAATACAAAAATTAGCTGGGCGTGGTGGCGGGTGCCTGTAATCCAGCTACGTGGGAAGCTGAGGCAGGAGAACTGCTTGAACCTAGGAGGTGGAAGTTGCAGCAGTGAGCCCAGATAGCACCGCTGCACTCCAGCCTGGGTGACAAGAGCAAAACTCCATCTCAAAAAAAAAAAAAAAAAAACTGTTTAAAAACTATCTCAGCAGCTAGCACTATTTAGTCGAGTCAATAGTTGAGAGAATGGTGGGTCACTAACCACCATAAACTTGGAGGCTTCCAAATGAAATGTACTGAAATTGCTTTATTGACTGCTTTTAAAAATAGAAATATTTAAAATAGAAATATGAAACAAATTAGCATTACTATTTTAGTGATTAGAACCCCTTGGAACTTTTCGGCCAAACCCTGGAAGCTAACCAAAAAACCGAAAATTTACCCTAAGGGAAGAAAAACCTCAAGGCCCAAGACAGTTTCTGATTCCACCATTTGGTTTTACAGTTCTGGGATTACTCAAGAAGTAATTTATATTAATATACAGCATAATGAAAGTTATTCTGGAACAGTAATTAAATGGCAATGTTTAGGTATCATGTATGATATTGTATGCCCACAAATAATTTTTCTTAGTCAAATAAGCAAATTATGACAATAATAAAAGATGAATTACTAAACACAAACGAAAACCTGAAACCTTAAAAAAAGTAAAAAATAGAAACAAATAGAAATTAACCTGAGAACACATTAGAGAATAAATTTGAATTATCTGTCCACTTAGAAAATATAGTATGCTTTAAAAATAGTCATTTTAGTCATGAGAAGACCCAGCGCTAATATACTGCTTCTTTTAAAAATGATTTTCGAGGCCGGACACAGTGGCTCATGCCTATAATCCCAGCACTTTGGGAGACCGAGGTGGGTGGATCAGTTGGGGCCAGAAGTTTGAGACAAGACTGGACAACATAGCGAAACTTCATCTCTACTAAAATAGAAGTATTAGCCAGGCATGGTGATGAGCGCCTGTAATCTCAGCTACTCGGGAGGCTGAGGCACAATAATCACTTGAACCCAGTAGCATGGGCTGCAGTGAGCTGAGATTGCGCCACTGCATTCCAGCCTGGGTGACGGAACAAGTCCTTCTCGCACCAAAAAAAAAAAAAAAAAAAAGGTTTGAGGTTGGGTGCTTTGAGCCACATCTATAATCCAAGCACTTTGGGAGGCCAAGGTGGGAGGATCACTTGAGGCCAGGAGTTCAAGACCAGTCTGGGCAACACAGTGAGACCCTGTCTCTATACAAAATAGAGTGGTGTGGTACTGTGCACTTGTAGTCCCAGCTACTCAGGAGGCTAAGGTGGAGGACTGCTTGAGCCCAGGAGTTTAAAGCTACAGTGAGCTATGATCATGCCACTGCACTCCAGCCTGGGGGTCAGAAATAGTGGACAGAAAACTGACAACACTCTCAACTGGTTGCACTACACATGGAAGGAAAGTGTTTCGAAAAAGGCTAAATCAGTAAAAAGAAAAAAAAAATTGTGACTTAGAAATTTATTTTTCTAAATTATTTTGAAAGGAAATGATGGAAAACCATATCCAAGTGAATGAAGAAACAAGAATATGTATCACACTGGTTCCTTTACAGATCTGAGGTAGCACAGGTCAGCAGGCCAATAGAGCAGTTCTACAAGGCAACACTGGTTTTGTGGATGTCGAGCTAGCATCTAAGATCTAGAAAGATAAAAATTTGGTATACAGATTTCCCTTCAATTTCCTCTGCTTTCATATTGGATTGACATCGATTTACATCCCCGGTGCTTTCACTTTTTGTTCAGGCCTTTCCCAAATCTCTTGGAAGAGACCTTCAAAGTCCCAAATGCAAATTCTTCCTTCAGGTATGCTCCTACACTCAATTGAGCAATTACTCAAGTATAATTTTTTTTAGGTATCAGTCAAGATCCCTCTATCTTCTTAGTGTTTCCTAAAATCTTCCCATACTTTAATCATGACTTCTTAGATATATACATATGATCTCATATAACAGAGAGGCCAAAACCCAGTTTAAACATTCCAGGATTATAACAGTCCATATAATAGAACAGACCCTTTGTTAGGTCAAGACCATTTTACTAGAGTTCCGCTTTCAGAGCTCAAATGCTAATCAACAACTGCTGTCTCCATACACACTGTTTTCAGTCTTTCTTACAATCGCAGAACATGGTCCAACAATCAGTATTGACTATCAAAACCTCTGAGAATTACTGACCATTTCTGCTTCCTCTCATTAAGTATACCATCTCTTGCATTTCTCTAATTTTTAACCTAATGGTACTTCTGTAACTAGTTGGTCAAGAAAGAGCTGCATTATATAATGTTGCATCACTGCATAGAAGTAAACTGTTTGGTAAAGTTATGCCAAGTATTCATATAAAATTTACTATTAAATTGGTTCAAAAATAAATTTTAAAAAATAAAAATGGTTATTAAAAATCTGTTCTGCTGAAAGAGCCTACAGACCCTAGGGAAGTATAAAATTCCATACAGAGGAGACAAATGACAATTAACAGAAATGAACAAAAGCTTCAGAAACACGCTAGTAAATGCTAGCTTATACATTCTGCTGTTCATGTATAGATCTTTATCATTCATAAATAATGTATCTATACAATAAACCTGTATTTCAGCTTCCCACTCATACGATTTAATACATTCTTTTTTTTTTACATATTTCCTATCTTCTAAGATGTTTTCTCACTTAATCAATGGTTTTCGAACTTCATTATCAGTGAAACTCTTTGCTGCAATGAAATCTCAGAGAACCCCAACATATAAAACAGTTAAAAGCAGAACTGTTCTGATAAAAAGGGGAAGGGTACCAGTAGACACAGTTTGAAAATCACTGCTGTAAACTGTTCAAGAAAAGCTGAAGTAAAGATATAGCCAATTGGAATTTCTTCATTTCCAATGATTATAAACCCCGATTTCCCCATTGGTTCTCATTTTTAAGAAAGTTTTTTGAGTACAGCTGCTTATACCTCAGCTCAATGGAATAAAAGCACAGTGTCTTACATGTAGTATTTAAGTACATACTTAATGGTTTGAATTCTTACTTCCTTTTTTTATACTACTCAAAACTGTAAAATTAATATAAGATGTAATTCCATAACTTTAGATTATTAAAGTGATGTTTGAAAATATTCAACATGTGATAGAAAAATTTTCTAAAAATTATCATTGCTTCATAATTGTAATTGCTTTAGTCCAAGTCTAAACACTATCCAAAAGGCTCTTCAGAGTCTCACTCAAAAAAAAAAAAAATCACTCTGTAGTTACTCTAAGAAGAGTATCTCCTGTGCAATGGTGCTATATTTTAGAATTTTTTTTTAAAATTCTCATATATATCCTATATTTCAAACTTGATTTGGTCCAAAAGGCAAAGAAAAGAAGTTCAGTTAATTTTTACCTTTGTCAAGGCTTAGATTAGAAAGATTTTATAAGGAGTAAAAAATAAAAACTTGTTTCTAAAATAAGCTCACTGGTGTTTTTCAAGCTATTTCCTCAATCTATTTTATCAACCCCCTTCCATATAAATGGAAGGCCTTTAAACAGACTTTTTTCATAAACGTATATACCTTCTGTAACCAACTCTGCTTAGCTTTAGAAAAGGCACCCCCGTTCTTCTATGCTCCTCACTGGCTGGACCGGCAGTACCAGGTGTGAAATTCGGCTCCACAGCCCACTCAATTTGTCTGAGTCCATGTGGTTGAAGGAGCTGGGAGTGTCAGAGTTGGTAAACTTGGACCAGAGTAAATCTCTCACTTTTTCTTCAGTTTCCCTTGGGCCTACACTTGCTTCCAATGTTTCCTCCTCTAGTAGAACAGTGAGGACCAGGGCCACATCTTTAAAGGCAGCATTCTCATGATCACAATACTTGTAGAAGATCAAAGTGGAGCCGGCAGGAAAGGATTCAAAGTTGTGGACCACAGCAGCCTTCTGGCCATTCTCAAACCCAGAGCTTAGCTCCAGGTCAACCAACAGCTTGACTGTATCACTGTCCTGCCAGGTTCTTCCAGCCCCATCAATCTGAATGGGAGAGACTTTCTGGGAAGAGGTGTAAGCATCAGCAACATGGTGGCTCAGGCACTTCAGGGTCTCTCTTCCCTCCCGAGCTGCTGTAAATATGACGGTGGCTGGCTCAGTAGGGTTGGAAGCATTGAGGTGCTTCTGGAGAAACTTCTGTCCTCTCTGCCACAGGAAGGAACTCTGGCCTGGAAATTTATCTTTCAATTGGCTAAACTGGGCCAAAAAGGCCTCCAAAGCTGGATTTTTGGGCACTTGCTGGGCTGGAGAGAAATAGTAGCTATACACAGAAGGTAGCACAACAGCCCCAACCAGGAGGCAAAGAAAGACAGGGCCTGTCAAAAAATGAGAAAAGAACAGAAAATTATAGAGAACACAAGTCAGAAACAAAGCCTGTGGTCAACTGAAGTGAGGCAGAGATACCGTCAGGTTTTCTTTTGCATAAATTGTTTAAACTTTCACTCTACCAGAAGTACCATTTCTCTAGTCTCTTCTCAGATTTAATTATTTGAAGATATAATATCTTTGTTAAAAGATAAAAGCTTCATTTAAGAGTTAAGTATCAGTAAAAAAATTTTAAAAATAAATAAAAGGTAAAAGCTGAGTCTATATTTGTTGTTACAACTAATGATGTAATTTGGACATAAGTGATCAAGATTTTCTTCCATCTTCTCAAGGAACCTACACCTATAGCTGACCATTTTTTTAGGAATCATAACTTTAAAATGACTAGTTAGAAAGGCAGTTTTTGTTTCTTGTTTAGGAAAAGCTTTTCCTACCGTGGGAATTTCCATTTCGTTAAGCACACCAACATATCAGCCAGCACCCTTAAGGGAAAAATCCCTAAAACTCTATTGTTCTATTTTACTATGACTTACTACCAATCATTAAATAAGTATAACAAACACAATGTTAAAACTGTTTAAATCTGCTAGTTTTCTAAGCATTTTCTGAATGTGAATCAGTGCTGCAGTAAAACCAGGTTTGCTCTTACCATAGTTCCAAATATTCTTTTTATTAGTCTTTTTCATGATGTCCCGTGCATTCTCTTTAATTTCTTCCAATTTTTGTGTTTGTTGTGGATGACTTCCAGCCTCTGGGGAGTGGGGGAGGAATCTATATTATTTTTAGGCAGTAAACTAATGACAGTATGTATACCTTTATAACTCTCACCAAACCAAAGAATGATTTGACTGAAAAGATTTATATACCGTGGCCAGGCACGGTGGCTCACACCTGTAATCCCAGCAGTCTGGGAGTCCGAGGTGTGTGGATCACTTGGGATCAGGAGTTCGAGACCAGCCTGGCCAACAAGGTGAAACCCTGTCTCTAATAAAAATACAAAAATTATCCAGGAATGGTGGCAGGCACCTGTAATCCCAGCTACTCAGGTGGCTGTGGCAGGCACCCGTAATCCCAGCTACTCAGGTGGCTGACGCAGGAGAATCGCTTGAACCCGGGAGATGGAAGTTGCAGTGGGCAGAGATCACGCCACTGCACTCCGGCCTGGGGGACAGAGCGAGACTCCATCTCAAAAAAGAAAAACCAAAAAAACAAAAACCCAAAGTTAACACTTTTCCTGTCTTTTCTTTAAGACTATTACTTTTATTCTACTTAGAAGAATAAAATGAAATGCTGTGAAATTCATTCAAAGATAATATTGCTATATTCACAATTCCTCACTGCCTCTTACATCAAAGACAAAGAAAAAGAAATGAATACTGCGGCCAAGCTTAATTAAAATGTGATTCAACAAAATGCATAAAATTAAGAAGGGATTTAAGAAATATTGACTGTACACAAGATTCAACATTACAGGGTAACTGTGCTCTAATTCCAGTGTTTGAGTTTTACATGGTTCCTTAAGACCCCGAACATAAAAATAACAGAGGCACTAAATTCTGAGATAGGAGATATTACTGCACAGTTGCAAAACAGCTTACAAAAGCAAATTTGAAACTCTTAGTCAAGGAGATATACAAAGCAAGGAATATAAGGTGAAGAAAATTCACGAAATACGTAAAAATCCAGGTGTAGGGTGGGCACACCAAGCTGAAAATATGTGGATGAAAAGAAGGGCAACACTTTACAGCACTCGAAGCTAAATCACACTAGAAATTTGTGCTTAACCCTGGCCAGTTACTTCTGTTAGCACAGATGAGTAGGATCCTCTTCAATTATAAAGAATTGTTCATATCATCCCAAAAAAGTAGGTTTTTAAAATATCATATCATGGAATTTAAGAACTGAAAGGATCTGTAATGGACACCTACTCCAGCCCCACTACTTAACCTACCATGAAAAAAGGTCCAGGAATATTAAAGGGTCTTGCCCAAGGTCACATAAAGAGATATAGTTGAGATTAAAACAAGGTTTCTCATCTCCTAGAGTATATACATATATATATAAAAAATATCATTCAACTATATTAAGTTGCTTTCCATCCATAAACTGCATTTCTTTTTTTAAAGACAGGGTCTCACTCTGTCAACAAGACTGGAGTGCAGTGGCAAAATTTTGGCTCACCACAGCTTTGACCTCCCAGGGTCAAGCAATCGTCCCACCTCAGCCTCCTGAGAACTATAAGTGTACATGGCTGCTTTTGTATTTTTTGTAAAGATGGGTTTTTGCCATGTTGCCCAGGCTGGTCTTGAACTCCTGGCTTCAAGTGATCCACCCATCTTAGCCTCTCAAAGTGCTGGGATCACAGGAGTGAGCTACTCTGTTTGGCTTAAACTGGATTTTTTTCTTTTTCTTTTTTTTTTGAGATGGAGTCTTGCTCTGTTGCCGTCTGGAGTGAAGTGGTGCGATCTTGGCTCACCACAGCCTCCACCCACCAGGTTCAAGTGATTCTCCTGCCTCAGCCTTGTGAGTAGCTGGGATTACAGGCATGTGCCACCATGCCTGGCTAATTTTTGTATTTTTAGTAGAGATGGGGTTTCACCATGTTGGCCAGGATGGTCTCAATCTCTTGACCTTGTGATCTGCCCACCTTGGCCTCCCAAAGTGCCGGGATTACAGGTGTGAGCCACCACACCCGGCCTAAACTGGATTTTTTAAACAACATTTTTTCACCAGGCCCGGTGGCTCACGCCTGTAATCCCAACACTTTGGGAGGCTGAGGCTGGCAGATCATGAGGTCAGAAGTTCAAGACCAGCCTGACCAACATGATGAAACCCCACCTCTACTAAAAAATACAAAAATATAAGCTGGGCATAGTGGCACATGCCTATAATCCCAGCTACTCAGGAAGCTCAGGCAGGAGAATCGCTTGAACTTAGGAGGCAAAGGTTGCAGTGAGCAGAGATCATGCCACTTTAATCCAGTCTGGGCGACAGAGTGAGACTCCAGCTAAAAAACAAAACAAAACATTTTTTCTGCTTACAGTGAAACTGCCTAACAGTGAATTCTTTTTTAAAGAGATGGGGTCTCACTTCACGGCCCAGGTGCTTTAGTTAGAACGCAGAGGTCAATCACAAGGGTGGTCATTGCACACTGCAGGCTCGAACTCCTGGGCTTAGGCAGTCCTCCCACCTCAGCATCCCAAGTGACTGGGACTAGAGGCTTATGCAATTGCCCCTGGTGCATACGCAACTGCGCTGGCAAATGGGCATTTCAGACTGAGCTCTTCCAAGTGCTTATAAGATACAAATCCACGCAGACAATCACAGAAGGTGAGAGCTAGAAGAATCCTTGGATATCATCTCGTCTAACTTCTTTGTTTTACAGATGGGAAACTGAAGCACCAGGAATTGAAGAGACTTTCCCAAGGTCGCCCAAGTTAGCAAGTGGTAGGGCCACAACTAGAATTCACACCTCTTGAGTTCCATTTAGGGATTTAGCGCACTGCAATGCTTCCCTTCATAAGGGAAGACATGCTTGTTCCTCTTGGCATATAGGCAGACAAAATCAGGTAGAGAGAAACTAATTGACTTAAAGTCCTATAAAACTGAAACGTGACTGAGTTAAGGATACTGTCCCATGAATGTTAATTTTCAAATATACCCATCTCTTGACTGATGTAACATTTAGTTTCCCAAAAAGTAAAAGATTTCAAAAATTCTATGTCAAAATATTCTCATAAGAAATAAAAAGCCAAAAGTGAATTTTTAAAAAGTCATGCCCCTTTTTGTCATATCACATTCACAGTTTAAAAAAAAAACAAACCTTGCTTAGAAATGCAGTTTATGTGTAGGAAGCAACTGAATATAGTGGAATAAGCTAGCCTAGATGAGAAACCTCATTGATGGCTAAAATCAACTCAGTCGTATGGCTTGCTGCAAGCGTGGGCAGGGCTCCAAGGCCTTAATCCTATGAAAGATAGACAAAAGTTCTCCGGAAAGAAGGCCTCTGACTTCTGCTGTGTTCTCAGTCAACAGAGCCATACAAAATAGGAGAAGAGTTCAGAGGGTTCTCTTACCGGGGGCCAGCAGTCGCCTCCTCAGTGTATCCTCGCCCCCTTGTCCTGCACTGGAATGTCCAGGACTCTGGGCCTCCTGGGAGTCTGCAGCACGTGGTTCCTGAGATGTTCCCATTCCATCACTCACTTCCGTAGGGGGTGCTGCAGAGCTGCTCCCTAAGCGTGTGTCTGCTTGTCCTAACTTGCCACTTGGAGAACGGCTGGGATCTGGATCCAAGGGTTCTTCACTCAGACTTTCTGAAGGGAGGTGATGCCCTTTTTCACCATCCAGAAAACTCCGGTTGTTCTCATGTTCTATTTGATCCTTTGGATGTTTCCCCACATTTGCTTCATCTGGACTTTCTGATTTATCACCTGTATCTACGCTTTCTGGACCTATTGTCTCTACCTCTTGGTGGCCTTTGCTAAGATCAGCGGCAGAGTGTAGGGTCTGAGCTTCTTCAGGAGTACTTGCTATGATTGTGGTCTCTTGTGCCTGAGGATTTATTGATGGATCATTTTCCAAATCCTTTTGAGAGTCTATTGAGATAAAAATTTATAATTCTTATTGGAAAAAATTCCCCATGAATTCATATTTTAACAGTGTCTCTGTTATAACAATATTTATATAGATTTTCATGGTTTACAAGACACTATTCCTAAACGTTATTTCTGTTGGTTCCCACTAAAGGTGATTTAAACAACAATAAAAACTTGTCAATAAATCCAAAATAACACTAATATAAAACCATCTGTATGACCAACAGATTGTTAGAACTAACTTTTGGTTATATTGAATATATCTTCTTCCCTAATCTTTTAGCTACCATTGATGAGCACTGCCTTCCCTAATGAAAGGAAGATCATGAGGTCATTCATTACGGAAGGCAGTGCTCATCAATGGTAGCTAAAACCTTATGCAAAAGGCTGATGGGAACTTTTATAGTGTATAAGCCAGACTGACAACTGCTGAACCCAGTGACCAATCTTCACATCATGAAAACGGGGAAACCCAAACATATCATTCACCTCCTAATACAATGCAGTAGGAAGTACTCTAGACCACCTAGAAGTATTCTTGCCAGATAACTGAACTGAAATCTGATCAAGCTTCTAGAGCTACCAGTTTCCAAGAAATATAGGGATAGAGGAATATATTAAATTATGCCTCAAGAATATAATCAACAAAATGGAGGATGGGAGAAATTCCAAAAGACATTTCTTTAATAACGGTAAGAAATTAAAATAAATGGCAAGGGGAAAAAAGGAGTCTCTTAACTTACTAAGCGACTTAAGAGACCATCAACCAAATACAATATGTGAACCACAATGTCTAGATCCAGTTTCAAATAAGCCAATCATTAAATAAATATTTATGACACAATCAGCAATATCTGAATGCCAGATATTTGATGACACTAAGGAATTATAATTCATCTTTTTTCGGTGTGATAAAGGTATTGTGATTACATTTTTTACAAAGAATCATTATCAGCCAGGTGCAGTGGCTCACACCTGTAATCCCAGCACTTTACAAGGCTGAGGTAGGCAGATCACAAGGTCAGGAGTTCGAGACCAGCCTGGCCAGTGTGGTGAAACCCTGTCTCTACTAATAATACCAAAATTAGCCAGGAGTGGTGGCGCATGCCTGTAGTCCCAGCTACTCAGGAGGCTGAGGCAGAAGAATCACTTAAACCCGGGAGGCGGAGGTTGCAGTGAGCTGAGATTGCACCATTGCACTCCAGCCTGGGTGACAGAAAGGAAAAAAAAAAAAAGAAAATCCCTTCTAAATATAGCACATCATGGGAAATATATAACTCTAAAGATTTGTTTACCATCATTTTTTAAAGAATCATTGTATTTTTCCATTACTACATGTCCCTACTATTGGCGTCTCTAAAACATTTATCTTTCTTATAATTAGGGTCTCACCTTATGGTAAAGTTCAGTAAATCTGAAAGAATAAGTATAATCAAAGCAAATGAATCCACTGAATTAGCTTTTTTACTTTAAAACTTCAGATTTCAGTCATCAGAGATTTTCTCTCTACACACCCTGGTTTCCTACAGCCACCCCCTCAGTGCTGGACAAATCAGTCTTACCCTCTTGAGTCTCCGTAAGTCCATCGTCGGCCATGTTTGTGTTCTCTCTCTCCAGAGTTGGGGGGATACTTTTTTTAGTGCTTGGTTTTCCTTGTGAAGATGTCTTGTTTTCTTCTTGTCCCAAGTCCCAATAGACTCATGTTTCCAGTGGACCCAGGAAATAAGGCATATATACAGTGACTAAAACAAAATGAAAAAAATTAAATGACTTTTTATCCATACGAAGGAGAAATGCAAATATCAGCTTTATTTATTAAATATGTTTAGTTTGAGTAACATTTCCTCTCTGCAACTTTTTTGGTGAAGAAAACTTCCTTTCATGAGAATCGCACTCCAAATCCTAACTATTAAAAACAGCTCCAAGCCGGGCGCGGTGGCTCAAGCCTGTCATCCCAGCACTTTGGGAGGCTGAGGCGGGTGGATCACGAGGTCGAGAGATCGAGACCATCCTGGTCAACATGGTGAAACCCCGTCTCTACTAAAGATACAAAAAAAAAAAAAAAAATTAGCTGGGCATGGTGGCACGTGCCTGTAATCCCAGCTACTCAGGAGGCTGAGGCAGGAGAATTGCCTGAGCCCAGGAGGCGGAGGTTGCGGTGAGCCGAGATCGCGCCATTGCACTCCAGCCTGGGTAACAAGAGCGAAACTCCGTCTCAAAAAAAAAAAAAAAAAAAAAAAACAGCTCCAGATTATTAATCTTTCACCAATATCATAATCTCCTAATACATTCCAGCACAGTTGAAAGAGTATAAAAAGTAAGACCAAGTGACCAGAATCTTCAAGAGAAGAGCTTGAATTAAAATAAAAAAATAAATCTAAGAGTAGAAATTTAAGTCACTGCTGAAACGATCACTGCAGATTTCCTGGAGGCCTTCAATTTCTGTTCCAGATACTTTTCTCATAGTCTGCCTATCAGAAGGTTTCACTTATATTAAAAAGCAACAGGCCGGGCGCGGTGGCTCAAGCCTGTAATCCCAGCACTTTGGGAGGCCGAGGCGGGTGGATCACGAGGTCGAGAGATCGAGACCATCCTGGTCATCGTGGTGAAACCCCGTCTCTACTAAAAATACAAAAAATTAGCTGGGCATGGTGGCGCGTGCCTGTAGTCCCAGCTACTCAGGAGGCTGAGGCAGGAGAATTGCTTGAACCCAGGAGGCGGAGGTTGCGGTGAGCCGAGATCGCGCCATTGCACTCCAGCCTGGGTAACAAGAGCGAAACTCCGTCTCAAAAAAAAAAAAAAACAAAAACAAAAAAAAAAACAAAAAACAAAAACAAAAACAAAAACAAAAACAAAAACAAAAAAAAAAAAAAAAAAAAGCAACAATACAGGAGCTTCCCCCAAACTGAGATGGCTGCTTTGAGGTGCCGCTACACATTTGGACTGACTTTGGTTTTCTTCAAGTATTCTTTTGTAAAACATGGAGAGAGATACCTCTTCATACAATGCCTTTTTATGCAATGCTCAAAGACAGATAAAATTATTTTTATACAAAAGGAATCAAAATTATTTTATCAGCAATAAAACTTAATCATATGTTAGTTAATTCTTATTTTTTGTCAAAAATAAATTGATTAGTAAAGTTACTTCACATTCATTGCCTATAAAAATGAGAGTAATGAGGAAATCGAGACCATCCTGACCAACACGGTGAAACCCCCATCTCTTCTAAAAATATTTAAAAATTAGCTGGGCATGGTGGCATGCGCCTGTAGCCCCAGCTACTCAAGAGGGTGAGGCAGAATAATTGCTTGAACCCGGGAGGCAGAGGTTGCAGTAAGCAGAGATCATCCCAGCCTGGGAGACAGAGTAAGACTCTATCTCAAAAAAACAAAACAAAAAACCCAGCCTGGACAACATGGTGACACCCTGTCTCTAAAAAACAATATACAAAAACTAGCCAGGTGTGGTGGTGCATACCTGTAGTCCCAGCTGCTGAGGTAGGAGGATCACTTGAGCCCTGGAGGCAGAGGTTGCAGTGAGCCAAGATTGCACCATTGCAATCCATCCTGGGCTACAGAGCAAAACTATGTCTCAAAAAAAAAAAAAAAAGTGTTTCACATCTTTACTGAGGTGGTGGTTCCCTGTGTTAACAAACTTAAAATTTGTATGTGACATAGATTATCCTCAATAAACTTTACTGCAAACAAACGGAGCTGAAGGCTTTCAAAAATATATTACTTGGTACCTAGGTTGCAGTCCAAAAGAATCTGCAAAGGCACCACCACAGGCATTTCTAAAATCATAAATGCTTGACATACACCATTCCTGTCACAAAGCACACATAGACCCTACAGCCCACTTTATTCAGACTTTTTGTAACGTATCATCATTGTTCAGTGTTGAAATAGCATTCCCTCACAGTGCAAGTGGGACAAACAAGAAGTTCTTAACAAATCCGCAGAAAAGGTCACATGGCAGGGTATCTGAGAGATCTGGAGGCACTGTTCCAGCGGCAGGTCAATCTTTTTTTTTTTTTTCCCCCAGGACAATGCCTCAGCCTTCCTAGCTGGGACTACAGGTGTGCACACCATGCCCAGCTAATTTCTGTTATTTTTCGCACAGACAGGGTCTCACCATGTGGCCAGGCTAGTTTCCAACTCCTGGCCTCAAACGATTGCCTACCTTAGCCTCACAAAATGCTGGGATTAGAGGCGTGAGCCACTGTGCCCAGCCAGGCAGGTCAATCTTTTGAACAGTATCTGATTCCTATCAGGGTATGTGTTCATTAGGAACCTCTGGACTGCATAATGGAAGTGAGCCAGAGCCTCATTCTGATGGAAAATGGGGTAGTTGGAGACTTGCTATAGCTGTAGGGAAAACCCCTCCATAAGCATGCTGAAAAATAGATACTTTTGATAGTATCTTCTACAACAAGGAACTGATGAGACCTGTGTGCTTCATACGGCAATGGAAGACATTTACTCTGAGTGAATTCCTTGCAAGTTTGATTGTGCCATGTTAGTGTTCAGCGCTCTATACATGGAGGTGATAATTTTCATATTTCTGCTTAAATAAAATGTAGCCTCATCACTGACAGTCATTTCCACTGCCCTGTGACCCTGAAATCTGCAGCAAAACTTGCATTATTTTGCTTTGTCTCCATCAGGGCTTGTAACAGGTTAGGGCTGTAAGGTTTTGTTCTCCATTTATGAAGAATCTACTAGATGGTCAGCTGAGGGATGCCTTGCTTAATTTCTATCTCCTGGGACTTCTCTAGGAGGGACACAGATTTGCCTCATTGCTTCTTCTGTAAATGCAGCTACCCTGTGCTCTGTCTTTTACGATGTATCCTTTTCTGCATCATCTCACTGTAAAATGGTAAATGCTTTGACTACTCGGTCGGTGCCATTGTGTGGTATACCAAATGACTTGCGCACTGAAGTTGCATAACCAGGTCTAGAAGACTCCAACATACAAAATTAAGTGCTATAAGGCTAACCACAATTCAATAACCTATTACATGTTTATAAATAAATTTGGGCCAGGGATGGTGGCTCATGCATGTAAGCCAGGATGTTCCAATTCTGCTATGAAAACAAATAACATATAAAGCATACACAACAACTATAAAAGCTACTATTTATTGAGTGCCTTCTTTGTGTCAGGCAGCATTCAAAGCTCTTTATGGATTAACTCATTTAATCTTCACAACACTTTAGGAGGCCAAGGCAGGAGGATTGTTTGAGTCCAGAAGTTCGGGATCAGCCTGGGCAACATAATGAGACGATGTCTCTACAAAAAACTTTTAAAAGTAGCCAGGCATATTATCACATGACTGTAATCCCAGCTACTCAGGAGGCTAAGGAGGAGGATCCCTTGAGCCCAGGAGCTCAAGGCTGCAGGGAGCTAAGATCACGCCAGTGCAATCCAGCCTGAGTGACCCTGTCTCAGAAGCAAAAACAAACAAAATATATATGTGTACATACGTATATATGCGTGTGTATGTATATATAATTGATACTAATGGTTTGAAAGCATTCCATTTTTTGTTACTCTGTACATTATTTACATATATAATTTATAACAAAAAATAAACACATAAATGGAAAGGATACACATCAACTTCCATTTAGTGCTTGCTTCCGCAAGGAATACAAGAGGGTGTCAACCGTACACATAAAATTTCCTTAAAAAAAAAAAAAAAAAATCACACTGCCATGTGTGTACCTATGCAACAATCTTGCATGTTCTTCACATGTACCCCAAAACCTAAAATGCAATAAAAAAATTTTTTAAAAACACAAAACATTTTTTCTCTAATCATAGAAAAACATTTGAAAATAAAAAAAAATAAAAATAACTGAGATAAATGTGATAAAACGTTCATGTATTTTAGATCTGAGCACAGGTCTTGTTATATTATTCTCTGCACTTTTCTATATGTTTGATGTAGTTACTGTCTTTTTAAATGAGTAATAAATTTAGTCTCTGTAAAAAAAATTAAGTATCAAAAGGCAAGGCCTGCAAGGAAAACTCTTTGAGCCTACATGCAATGACCTTGCATTACAGAGGTACGCTTCCACCACGGCCTCCTAGACATTCTGTCACAAGCAGCTGGGAGGAGACAGGACATGGAAAAGCTGCCTCTGAGAACAAAATCAGAGCTGGGAGAGCAAAAGGACCTTACCCACCCTCCAACTCTATCCTGCAAACTGCTAGCATTGCCATGGGAACCAGTGAAAAAGAGGGGAGGGGGTCGAGACCCCGGAAAAACCTGGGGAGGGGCGAAGGGGATAGGTATCAGGAAGCACTAAGACCATTTTTTAAATGGAGAAGAAAATTAGAAGTTTAGCAGCCAAGAAGAGCAAAAAAGAAATCAGCCATTCCAGCATGGTAGTTTAGATATAAATGCCATCATGACAAATGTATGACAGTTGGGGTAGAATTAAGTATATATCTTTACTTTTAAACATAATTTTATTTTAGTGAATGATGCCATTTTTAGGCTCTAGGGATCAAAAGAAACTGATATCTTGGCCCTGAAACAAGTTATAGTCCTGCTGCGAAAAAGAAGAACATATAAACATACACAACAGCTCTAAGAACTACTATTTATTGAGTGCCGTCTTTGTGCCAGGCATCACTCAAAGCACTTTATTAACTCATTTAATCTTCACAACAATCTTATGAGGTGTAAACTATTAATATTCCTACTATTTCAGAGATGAGGAAACTGAGATACAGAAAGCTTAAGAACCTTACCCAAGAACATGTGACTACTGAGGGCAGTCAGGTTTTGAACTCAGGTAGTTTGGCTGTGGGACCTAATCACGACCCTTTAAAAAGCTTGCATGAAGCATAACACAAAGCACCCTTACTCTGGAATACTTAAATCTAGATTTGAATTGTGACTCTAGCACATATGACCTGAGTGAATTTGTACGTATCTTTCAATTTTTCTCTATTTCTTTTCTTTTTCGGGGACCTGTCACATCAGGAATCTGTTTATCTGCTGTGGAAAGCCTCAGGTGATCTAAGGTAGATATAGGAATCATATGTACCATAATTAAGATTATAAAATGGGCCTAAGAATTGCGACAAAAATCTGCCTTGGGTTATCCATCCCTCCAGACCTTTTTTTTTGAGACAGAGTTTTGCTCGTTACCCAGGCTGGAGTGCAATGGCATGATCTTGGCTCACTGCATCCTCTGCCTCTTGGGTTCAAGCATTTCTCCTGCCTCAGCCTCCCGAGTAGCTGGGACTACGGGTGTGCGCCACCATGCCCAGCTAATTTTTGTATTTTTAGTAGAGACAGGGTTTCATCATGTTGACCAGGATGGTCTCAATCTCTTGACCTCATGATCTGCCTGCCTCGGCCTCCCACAGTGCTGGGATTACAGGCGTTAGCCACCGCGCCTTGCCGGGCCTTTTAATCTTTACAACAAAGACCATTTGACTTATACTATAGGCTCAACCTCAGTCCCAAAATCAATCTTGTCCTTCATCAGGAGAGATTTAAGAAGTTTTTTGTTTTTGTTTTTAGAGACAGGCCCTCACTGTTGCTCAGGCTGGAGGGCAGCAGTACCATCATAGCTTACTGCAGCCTCAAGCTCACAGCTCACTGAGGCTCAAGGGATCCTCCTACCTCAGCCTCCTGAGTAGCAGGGACTACAGGCACATGCCACTGCATCCAGCTAATTTTTTCTTCTTAAAAATTTTTGGTAGAGTTGGGGTCTCACTATGTTGCTCGGGCTTGTTTCGAACTCCTAGGCTCAAGCCCTCCTCCTGCCTCAGCCTCCCAAAGTGCTGGGATTACAGGTGTGAACTACCAGCCAGTAAGTTTATAATATTCAGCATCAGTTCAAACAATTGGATTTCATCCCTGTTCTAAAACTAAGACTCAGCGGGCATGGTGGCTCTGGCGTATAATCCCAGCACTTTGGGAGGCCAAGGTGAGCGGGTCATTTGAGCTCAGAAGCTCAAGATGAGTCTGGGCAACATGGCAATACTCCTTTGTGTATAATTTTTGTATACAAAAATTAGCTAGGTATGGTGGTGCAAGCCTGTAGTCACAGCCACTTAGGGGGCTGAAGTGGAAGGATCCCTTGAGCCCAGGAGGTCAAGACTGCTGTGAGCCATGATGGCACCACTGCACTCCAGTCTGGTGACAGAACAAGACCCTGTCTCAAAACAACAAAACAGTAAGTAAGACTCTACATTATTCCCCAGTTGTAACTTCTGCTTTTGCTTTCTTGCCTTGTATCTTTCCTCATCCTAAAGATTTAGTATGTGCCATGTTTGGTATATGTTATTGCATTTAAACCTCACAACAGGATGAGGCAGGTATTATTACACAACCTTTTTCACACATGATGAAACTAGATACAGAGAGGTTAAAATGCCCAGGGTCATTTAATAATGTCAGAATTAGAATACAAACCCAGCTGGCTGCAAGGCCATTATTTTGCCTCTATAAAAAGCAATTTTCAAGCTGTGTCCCTAAAATTCCATGGAGACTCAGGGTTGCCAGGGAGACAGGAGAGATGAAAGGGCTATGGTTCATCTCACTTTTACAGACAGCTATGAATGTGGACTGCCACATATTCTTTGGATGCCATGGACTCATTTCTGCCTTCCTGTTTGCCTGGACTTCCTTCACCTGTAACTCAGAGATGAATCTTACCTCACTCACTCACATCCCCCAGAAGCCACCTCTTTGGTGGCTTTCCAGTCTGCCCTTGCATGTTTCCATTAACCCTTCCACTCCCAGGTTTGCTGTAAAATAACAGGAAGTAGTTATAATGGTCATTTTAGAAATGCTACCATCCACTCCCAGGTTTGCTATAAAATAACAGGAAGTAGTTATAACGGTCATTTTAGAAATGCTACCATAACATATAAGCAGTATTACCCATTCTTCCACGCTATAAAAAGAGAGACTAGTATGGCTCTTTAAAACACTGGGTAACCCTCCAGATCATTTGTCATTAGAATTAATTTTACCAACACAGCATTTATGTTTTAATAAAATTCATTATTCACATCAACTATGGAGGATTCTAGAATAATCTGCAATATCTGAAGCCATACTAGAAAGATCTAAAGTGAAAAGCTGTATTCAAAGCCCTCCTCAATTTTTTTCTTTGCTCAGTTTTATGAGCTTTACTCCATGATGTTGATTTCTGACAGCTTACCATATTACAGGTATGTGATCATGTTTGAAGGCAAAGGAACCTTCTTAATATTAAAATTAATATTTTTGATTTCTTTTTCTCGCCCGTATATTCACATAGCTTATAATGACACCAAACAAAACTGTTTGTGAAGAGGACTGAAACAGTCCTGATTAGTTTAAATAATGAGAAAAATGGGGCTAAGTTATGACCTAAATTATCAACAGTGATCTTCAGTCTGACAGGAAACCTCTTTTTACATTACCAGCATTACCAAATAAATGGTAACATCTTGCAGTATTATGAGTACTCTGCTCCCATCCTCTTAAGCCAGATAAGTAAACACTGTGGACATATTACTACAGCATTTCTCAAAGTGTGGTCTATAGAGCGCCTGCATCAGAATCTCCCAAGATACTAGTTCTATCTTTTTTTTTTTTTTTTTTTTTTTTAAAGAGACAGGGGTCTCACTATCTTGCCCAGGCTGGTCTTGAACTCCTGGGCTCAAACAATCTTACTGCCTCAACCTCCTAAGTAGTTGTGATAAAAGGTACATGCCACTGTACCCAGCGTGAGGTGTTATTTATAATACACAGATTCCTGGGCCCTATAATCAACCTGAAAAATCAAAATTTCTAAAACAGACCAAGAAATCTGCATTTATTTTTCAAATGAATGAGAAGGTGTTACGTTGCCCAGGCTGGCCTCAAACGCATAGCCTCGCCTCCTCAAACACCAGGACAACTGGCCTGAGCCACCGCAGCTCCCAGGAAATGTACATTTTTAAACAAGCTCTCCCAAGTTCTGCTTAGGTATTCATTTGAGAAATCAATGGTATAAATCCTTCTAATCTGATCTATTTAATGGAGAGACTGGTTAAAACAGAAACAAAGACCTTTTCTCTATTTTGCTGATATTTAAATTTTCACATTTGTAGACTGTTTTAGTGTATGTCCTTGTAACATAAGCATTTTCTAATAATACTACTAATCATACTATTCTCAAAAGCACTCTCTCAAAGTAAATTTTCACTTTTTAGGAAGAATTGTAGGATAGTGAAGTTCTTCATTAAACAGTTAGCGATAAACTAACTAGTCTTCACTCAATTTAGCAGTTCACATAGTTTATTCAGCAATATAACAGGAGAGAACCTCCATTGTAAGAGACATAAGGCAGATACAGGGTGGATCTCTGGGGTACATTCTTCATACAGACTAACAAATACGTTTAGGTTTCACAACATGTGGCAAGTATGATTTGTTGCACACCAAAAACCATTCATTCCTCACTTTTTCCTTGCCAAAAGAGCCCTGGCCAGGCACGGTGACTCATGCCTGTAATCCCAGCACTATGGGAGGCTGCAGCAGGTGGATCACCTGAGGTCAGGAATTTGAGACCAGCCCGGCCAACATGGTGAAACCCCATCTCTACTAAAAACACAAAAACCAGCCAGGTGTGGTGGCGGGTGCCTGTAATCCCAGCTATTCAGGAGGCTGAGGCAGGAGAATCGCTTGAACCTGGGAGGAAGAGGTTGCAATAAGCCGAGATTGTGCTGCTGCACTCCATCCTGGGCAAAAGAGCAAGACTCTGTCTCAAAAAAATAAAAAAGAGCCCTGATTTCATTAATGGAGGCAATGTGCCCTACCCAGGCAATGCTAACCCTATTCCCCTCTGCCAAGCTTTGCCAGGCTCCCTTGTAAACTGGTACTTTCTAATGAGATGTAAGAAAAAATCTACTAGGGATTTTTGGAAAATATTTGATTCCCAAATAAAAGACAGACTTGAAATAAAGCCATTTGCTCTCCACTTCCAGCCTTTTCTAGGGATTAAAAAGCCTGGTACAACAAGAGGTCATACCATATGCATTGAGAAAAAAACCATAAAGACAAAAAGCAACATGGGTCCTAGGCTGGGTGAGGTGGCTCACACCTGTAATCCCAGCACCTTGGGAGGCCAAGGTGGGAGGATGCTTGAGCCTAGGAGTTGGAGACCAGCCTAGGCCATACAGCAAGACTGTAACTACTTTTCAAAAAGCAAAAGCAAAAAAGAAAAAGATCCCAAGCAGGAAGGACAGGAAGAAGCTGGGACCTTGCTAATATTGTTGAGGTGATAGAAAAGCACTAGATACCTTGACACCTGGCATGTTAACTGTAATTTAAAAATTATTCGGTGGCCTCTGAGATGCTTTCAACAGCTTTTTCTAAGTGGCTTAACCCCAACTCTGGGTCTATGATTTTCGTGAACTATAGAAGTTCAGAATGTGGCCAACGTTCAGCAGGATCTTCTTAGTTCTAAGAAGATGCTTCCCCTAGACTGTTGACAATATATATGAGGTCAGGCTTGATAATTTCTTTTGTCATACATCTCCCAGATAGGTATTTTTCCATTTCCAGGGGAGGATGTTATAAATTCAGTCACGACAAAGAAAAAGCAGTCTTTTGTTTATGGAAAGCCAAGTAAGTATAGACAGGTGGCATTTCTGCATGTTTCTGCAAAACCTATATAGGTATTTCCTAATAGAATGTGACTTATCTGACAGTGACCAGTAATCAATAATGTTACAGCCACACTGAGGATGGGCCAAAGAGGGCCAATGATTAATAGATGGCTATATGAGGATAAATTGTATCTATCTATCTATCTATATATATCATCACTGACTAATGCATAAGAAGTGGAGTCTATAACAGTGTAACTTATTAAAATTCACTGCACTAATCTAGGATCCAGCTAAAACAAGGATGCTTTCCTACGAAAGTTATCATTAGAAATACCATTACGGAGCACACAGTATGAGACTTGCCCTCTAGGACTACCTTGTCATATGTCACTATTTAAGCTGCAGAAAGTTTTTTAGAAGTGGTTAAGTTTCAAATCATTGTTAATAGGAAATATGGATGAGCCTCAGTCTAGACGGACAATCTGCCTGAATACTGACTAAATTCATGGTGAGCAAAATATGTGTAGGCACAGAAACAGATCCAACAATTTACGCAGTTCCCCCAAAGCAGTGACAATCTGGGTCAGATTTAGAAATGAATTATTTTTCCATCTTCTTTGGGCTAACCACACAAAAGCCTCTAGACTTGACAGTTTTGACTATGACAGAAGCTATTTGTTTTGGCCCAGCTTTTTGTTTAAGGTTTTATCTGTTCTGGTCAAGATTAACTGCAATGCTGGGTTAAAACCAGCTACTCGAGAGTCATGTATTCTTTTTCTAACCAGTGGAGGACCCAGGAGAAATGGATGGCAAGCTTTCTCAAAGGTCCATCTGGTGAGATTTTGGGGAGCCCACTCAAGTGGGAAAGACCAAGGAAGAATAAGGCTTCTATTAGCAGGATTATCAGGATAACACTCAGGGCAATAATCAGCTCTGTTAATACGGTCTAAGAATACCTGGTAACATTCATTTTCAACAAGTTCAGTTTGGTACAACCAGTGGCCTAGCTCTAAACTAGGGAACCACTGTTGTCCACAATCAGGGCAATGCGAATTATCGGAAAACATCTGGACCTAGAAAGACAACACAGACAGCAATGTAACAGCAAGAGGCAACAATGACAAAGAGAGACACCCAAACAACCAGTCCTAATACAGGTTTGGTTTACCAATTTCTTAGTTCAACCAATATTACTTGGAGAGCCAAATAAACTTGGTTTGCACCTCAGTGCAATTCTTCAAGATTTCGTTGTCTATTTTTCACTCAATTGCAACTCAGTCTCTGAACTCAGGGACCGATCCAGTTTACAATGTTATCAGTCACTTACTAGCAGTACCGATCTCAGGATAGCTCCTTCAAATCCCAGCTTCTCAAGAAGAGATAGGGCTCTAGTTTAAATTAGTTATATTTTTCTTATGCGTTATCAGCTGCTGGTGGTGTCACACAGAGGCACTTGGCTTACTCTGCTTTGTTGGGAAGGTTATTGTGTCTGCTTGGTGAAACAGAGGAGCTGACAGGTCCAATGGGTCTTTTGTTGGTGCTGGCACTCTTGCCGTTGTAATACACGTACCCAAGTCTTAAGGCCTTGACACTTTATAGCAATGTAGAGGGGTCAGAAAAACCTGGCAGAGTCGTCTTGAGCGAAGATCCAGTGAAGTCTGTCTTGGGAGAACATTAATCAGGACCCAGTTGATATGAAGTAGCTGATGCTGAGTTGGATGGAGAATCTGGAATGCGTCACATACCTGTAAATGATAAAACTTCAGACGACTCATATGGGTTTTGCAGTTGCTCACATTATTATTAGAAACATGCATTTGGAAATTATTCAGGTTAGTTATAGGCAGTTAAGAAATGTCTCATGGGTTTTCCCATGACTATTTAAACATGGGTTCAAACCAATTGATCTGTTGGTACTAGAAAGAATTCTACATCATTTATACTAGGACTAGCTTAATTTTTTTAGGACTGTATTTCTTTTTTACTCCATGTGTAGCTTGTGAATAATAAGGTCTGTACGATCACGTCTAACTTGGTAAAACTCTGAGATCTTTTGTAAATCTCTTCTGTAAAACGGGTGCCAGGTATGGCATTCCCACAATGTATGGGAACATTAACAATGACAGGCTTTCCTTAATAGGTTTCAATCCATCCACAAAAAAGCTTACACGATTTTTACATAATAGTCTTAAAAGCTAACCATAGGAAGTTGAATGAAATCCCTTTTAAGGAAAAAAAAAAAAAAATCAAAGGGGCAGGTCTCATTGCCCACCATCTAGTTTCAGTCTGAGAAGGTAAGTAAGTCATAGCGCTGAGCAATAGTCCTGAGCTGTTCTTAGAAAATGCATAGTAAATCAGTTGGAATTTGCAGATACTATCATCATCTTTGCACTCTTTCATGACACTGAATGTAGCATGTAAACAAGGTGGGACAGTAGGATGTTTGTAGAAGGTCACCTAGAGAGTGTCACAGATTGTCAGAGTACTATATACCACGACTTTCTCCCATGTTCTTTTTGTAAATTCTGAGGCTCGATCCTGTGAGAGTAATAAGAGACACTGGGGAAAGCATGGGTTAAAATATAAAGATCTGGCCGGAAAAACAGAAGGAATTATGGCCTTACTGTGGTAAGCCAGAACACTTTCCTTACAGAAATAATAGCTGTGATTCTCAGATTTTAAAATAGTAAATTTAAAATGTAAATGAAGAGCCTCTGACAGTGCTACAACATGGGGCCCGTACTTTGATGGGAGCCCCAGAGCAGGTGAAAGAGAGTCAATACAGATATACTGATGTGTTTTCTGAAGTTAGGTAGCAGTATACAGTTGAGGGCTACTAATTCAGTTCCTCAGGCAGAGGGGACAAAAGGTGGGGTTTGCACAGGGTATAACAGAGTTCCCTGAGGGTCTATTGACAAAAGCTACCAGAGTAAAAGATTCAGCTGCTGAATTAAACCTTGGGCATCTAGTCATGGTACAGAGAGATGACGAATGAAACTTACACAATGGTGGAGCCCAATAAACACAGAAGATAAAAAATAAAAAGTCTGACATTTAAATGATCAAATTTTGGATTTTTAGAGCAAAATCAAATAAATACAATACGATACTACTGTAGTATCAGCAAGATACTATTTTACATCTACCAGACTACAAAAACTAAGAAGTCTGACAAAGGGGGTTCCACATAATGTAGGAAAAAACACTCTTCCCAGAGGACTCCTTGGTAGGAGTCAGGAGAAAGCCCTAAAGCTCAAAGTGCTCAGAAAAATTCCATCCATTCCCCAACCTTCAGTTTTCCAACTTTAGTAATCAAACAAGCACTAGAATTCCAAGTAATTCTGTATCAAGAGAACTCCATTGTTGCATACGTTCCAAACAAGTCTTTCCTCCTCTCCTACAGGCAAGAGCCAATAGGAGGCCCCAGAACCCCGAATGCTCAGAATAATACCAACCATTACAGCTTCTTCACCCATTCTTTAGCCTTAGAGCTAATGGATGAGTAGGAATAAAAGGGGCCTAGGAAAATGCTAATGCCAAGATTCCTAACCCCCATACCCACCCCAACACTCACAGCTTCACTACCATTATCTGCTTAAAAGCATCAGGACCATCGCTTCTTGGCCTTTTGGCTAAGATCAAGTGTAGAAAGCATCAGGATCAATCTCATATTTGCATCTCTGTTTATGTCAATCACCACCTGAAACACAGGACTTCTCGGTTATATCTCATCCTCTTAAACTCAAATCTCCCATATGGCTCTATGAGCAGTACAATAACAAGCACTACCCTTGCTTTTTTTTTTTTTCCCATAAAACAGGTACCATTTTGCTATATTATTTATTTTGGCTATTTTTCTCTACTAAAATATAAACTTCCTGAGAGCAGGACATTTTATCCTTTTATTTACTGTTATAGTGACCAATAAATATTTCTGGATGAATAAATGACAAAAATAAAATGTAACCTGAATTCTTACACTCTAATGACAAGACTATAAATCTGTAATCAGTTTTGGAATTGGCATTACCTAGTAAAGCTGAAGATGTGCATTTCCTATAACTCAGCAATTCCACTCTTAGGCATATACCCTAGAGAAATTACACATGTACATTTAAAAACATGAATAAAAACATTCATGGTGGCACTGTGTAAGAGCAAAATAACAACCAAAATGGCCATGAACAGGAGAATGAATAAATTGAGGTATTTCTGTACAATAGGATACTGTCCTTATAAACATAGATGAAACTCAAGAATGTTGAGCTTGGGCCGGGCGCGGTGGCTCAAGCCTGTAATCCCAGCACTTTGGGAGGCCGAGGCGGGTGGATCACAAGGTCAAGAGATCGAGACCATCCTGGTCAACATGGTGAAACCCCGTCTCTACTAAAAATACAAAAATTAGCTGGGCATGGTGGCGCGTGCCTGTAATCCCAGCTACTCAGGAGGCTGAGGCAGGAGAATTGCTTGAACCCAGGGGGCGGAGGTTGCGGTGAGCCGAGATTGTGCCATTGCACTCCAGCCTGGGTAACAAGAGCGAAACTCCGTCTCAAAAAAAAAAAAAAAAAAACAAACAAACAAAGAATGTTGAGCTTAAAAAAAAATGCAAGTAGCAGAAGGAAAAACATACATACATGCACAATTCTTATATAAACTTTCCACTTACATAAAGTTTCAAAAGCATATAAAAGTAATGCATTGTTTAGGGATAAGTATATAATAAAGCTTTAAAAAAAAGTATGAGTCCAAACCTCAGGATAATTATTATCTCTGATGGGAGAGGGAACACTGGGAGATGAAGAACATTCAAAGAATTTCAAAGATAATTGTAATTTTGTTTTTCTTTAACTGGGTGTAGGTACAAGAATAACCACTGTATCATAAATCCTAATAGCTTACAGCATCTGTATTCAATATTTTATAATGTTTAAAAAGAGAAAGAGATTAATAAGCAAAAACAAACTTTCACACTGTGGACGAGAAGACCAGTAGCAGTTAATGTGCTCAGAGGCAAAGCAGGCAACTTTTACTGGGATAAAGAAGAGCCATATAGAAGGATATGGGTCGGTTTTCCTCACAGAATTTTAAGCAGCCGTTTCTTCATAGAAATAAGGTAAAAGAAGCCTACCCAATGTTGTACAAAAAAGAGGGTTTATCTTAGCATACTCTATGAAGACATGAATTTGTGTGTAGGGAAGCTGCTATTTCATATGACGCCTTTATACAAATTAGAAAAAGATACAGTTCCTCCAAGCAATCTACAGCTCAGCGAGCTTTATTTGGCAGGGTATTAAATGGTATACAGTAACCTTCTGTCTGTTAGATAATAACACTTAGTAGCTAACCCTTATGGAGTGCTATTTTCTGTTCTACACACTTTATTTATATTAACTCATTTAATCTCACAAAGCCAAAGGACCCTCCTCTTCCATTATGAATAAATACTGGCAGTGGGAGAAATCACCCCCTTCTAATTTTTCAATTCCACACCAAAAAATACAGGACAAACTTCAGAGAGTCCTGAATCCTCTGAAATTACCATATAACACTCTCTATATACACATGTGGATTTTTTTTCCAACAAGATGGTAACTCTTTTTAAACTCCTAGAGGAATCTGAAATTACTCAGGACCATAGGCACTATGGTTCCTAATCGTTTTGCTATCCAAGGTAACTTTCTTCCAACCTCACCCCTCCTCCCCCATTTTGGAAAGATGTCCAAACAATCTGCAGTCTCATAATAATTTCATTTTCTCATTTTTAGTAATCAGATATGTAGATCTGCCAAACAGAATTTCTACTAAAACAAAAAACTACTATTACTAGCCTTGGTTTAGAACTTCCAATATTTTAAATTAGGCAGAATTCATTACATGCCTATAATACAGAGTAGGAAAGATTTGGATTTGTAAAATCGGCTTCATTTCTCAACTCCATTAGCTTAAGTCCAAAGCAACTGATTGAAGGTAAATATATGACTATCATTAGGTTTTTAGAAATGCTGAAAATACCTTGAGAACTACCATTACTCTACTGATTGTTAAACATAATTGTTTAAGTTATTTGAGGAAAGCACCATGTGCTAGGCCCAATGCCAAGTACTATGGATACAGAAAGAACAATCATTCAGGACTTCCAGATGTCTAGGGAATCCAGACTGGAACCAGTGACTTAAGCAAAGGCTAAGGGCACTTGGAGGAACATAAAAAAGATCCCCTGCAGAGATCACAGGAAATTTAGGGAGGCCCACAACAGAAGCTGGGATGCCTCTATTTTCAAACCTCCTTCACTAAACAGTGGGCGAAAAAAATTTGAGGAGCTTTTCTACTGCACAAATGCCATACAAAAGAAAATACAAATCAGGGGCTTTGTGTATGTGAATTAAAATAAATTTAAGATCCTTCCTGAAAACTTCATTAAAAGAAAATTTAGAGAAGAAAATAGTACTTTCACACGGAAATAGAAATGCAGTTCCATTTCTCCACTGACATTTACATCAACTAACCATGGCAACTTTTTAATTAACTTCTCTAAAAAGTCTATCTTGTTCTTTTCAGTTTCCTGAATGTATGTATATAATAGGCTCAAACCTGCCTTCAATCGATAAAAATTCCTTCATTCTTTTCATGGTAGCATGAGAATTAAGTTTCAGACTGAGTCAGGATTGGAATGACTTTTTCAGGCAATTTATCCTTTAGACTTCAGCCTCAACCAATTCCTCGTATGATATATAAAATCAAGATAGGCACATAGAAAAAGTATAAATACTTTAAACTCTCTTGAATTCCTATTTTAAATATTTTCTTCTAGGGGGTAGTCAAAGCTAATCAATAATCATAACTTTTTTGTAAGAGATAGTCTCCAATAAGTTTCATACACAAAGTGAAAATTTAAGAGATTCCTATTTCACAACTTCTGAATTTAGATAAAAGATTAACAAGTATGAAAAAAGGAATCATTCTTCTTTTTGAATTCGTATAATCTAAAATAATTTTTTGTTGCAAATAAAATGCTCCTGGGAAAAAGTCAACTTGTTTTGTGAGAAAGCACTTTTAATTTGGCAGTTTTGAGAATACTGAGAGAAGGCATAGTCTTGAGAATACTGAGAGAAGGCATATGGATAACAATCTTCAGCACTATTTAGTACACACACTGTTCCCTCCTTAGAACAGATAAGCCAAATAAAAAATATGATCCAAGGTTAGAAAACAGCTGCAGAATGTTCTCCTCTCTCTTGCCCCAGGAACTGACAAACAAAACAGGTGTGTATGCATTGCCAGCATACTTTTTGAGGGGGATGACCATAAAGGTGAACAACTGGTTTAGAAACTTACTGGTACATAGAATAAAAATTCTATGTTGCTCTAATGCTCCAAAAGCCCATGGTCCAAATTCTGCCTACAGTTTCACTTCAAAACACCAGCAGCCAAAACTTTAAGGCTAATATACAACTTTCATCAGTCAGATCTGGTGCCAAGCTTAGGTATCTCCGTTAACTTGTGCTAGCTACTTATTGTCTGTCTAAAACTAAAATTCTAAGTCTTGCTCACTCCTCTGTACCATATCCACTGTCATAATATCCCAGCATTATTATTTTCACAATTTACTCACTCATTTCTCTGTATTTTCACTCACTGGTGACTTATTCTACGGAGTCTGAAAAAGTAATAACCTAGGAACAAAAAGCATTCTATTTCCTTAGGAAACCGTTTTTTTATACAGTAACTGAATGCCTGGCGCAGTTCAAATTCTATGTATATTTTCTGAGTACAGAGAGTATTTCTCGCCTACTTACCCGTCCTATTCCCTCCAAACTCCTTTGACTTGCGTCTGCAGTTTTAGCTGACCATGTAGAGGTATTAAGCTATGCATGAAGGATCTAAGAGTTCGCTAGGATTTCCGATAGTGGTCATGTACGGCGACTCACGCCTGTAATCCCAGCACTTTGGAAGGCCGAGGTGGGTGGATCACCTGAGGTCAGGAGTTCGAGATCAGCCTGACCGACATGGAGAAATCCCATGTCTACTAAAAATACAAAATTAGCTGGATGTGGTGGCACATGCCTGTAATCCCAGCTACTGAGCAGGCTGAAGCAGTAAAATCACTTGAAGCCAGGAGGCTGCTGTGGTGAGCCAAGACCGCGCTATTGCAATCCAGCCTGGGCAACAAGAGCTAAACTCCTTCTCAAAAAAACAAAAACAAACAAACAAAAAAATTTCTGATAGTGAGAGGCACAACTGACTGCCAGTTTTGGTTTAACTTCCCTAATCACTTTGAGTTCTACTTCAAGTCAACATATTTTTATTAAACTTTTTATTTTGAACTAATTTTAGACTTATAGAAAAGTTGCAAAAATTCTACAGAGTTCCCTTATACCTTTTATCTAGCATTTTATAGTTATCAAAAATAAGAAATTAACATTGGTACAATTCAATTAACTAAACTAGAGGCCATGTTCATAATTTCACCATTTTTTCCACTACTGTCCTCTGTAAGTTCCCAGGGCCAATCCAGGATCCCCACATCATGTAGCCTTTAGTTGTTATTTTTCCTTAGTCTCCGGTCTATGACAGTTCCTCAGTCTTTACATGTCTTTTATGACCCTTTCATGTCTTTGTGACCTTGACACTTTTGAAGAATACTGGTCAGTTATTTGGGGTTTGGTGTTTTTTGTTTTTAATTAAAAAAAATAGAGATGTGGTCTTGCTACGTTACCTAGGCTGGTCTCAAACTCCTGGGCTCGATCAACCGTCTTGCCCTGGATTCCCAAAGTGCTGGGATTACAGGCATGAGCCTCTGCACCCGACCTGGCCAGTTATTTTGTAGGATGTTCCTCAGTTTAGGTTTTCATAATATTTTATCGTGATTAGAAAGATAAAAAGATTATGCATTTTTGGCAGGAACAGCAAATACCTCAGAAATGCTGCTGTGTCCTTCTCACTGCTTATCTTTGGGTTCATGATGTCCTTGTCTTATTACTGGTGATGTTAACCTTGGTCACTTTGTAAACATAGTATCTCCACTGTCAGATTATTTGTAGTTAATAATTATCCTGGGAGAGATACTTAGAGACTATGTAAATATTCTGATTTTCCTCTAACTGGATTTCGTCTGCAACAACTACTTTGGTACTGTTTCCCTAACAGTGGTTTTGTATTTCCTTCTTCGCATCTACGTTTATTAACTGGAATTAATAATAAAAATAAACGTTTATTAATTAGTTGTCCCTCCCCCCCACTTATTTATTTATTTAGCAATATCATTATGAACTCATTTTATTGTATGGGTTAAAGTCCAATACTATCATTATTCATTTTATTGCTCAAATTGTTCCAACTTGGATACTAGGAACTCCTTCAACTTGCTTCTTGGGTCCTTTCAACAAGGTCCCTAACTTTTTTTTTTTTTTTAGCATTTCCTTACTTTCAGGCGCCACAAGATGTTTTAGGCTCATCTCGGATTTTCTCTGCACCCCCGCACTGAAATCGGCCACTTCTCTAAAAAGTGCCGGTTCCTTTAAAAGCCAAGATGTGGATGCTCAGTGCTACTGGGATAGTACTATTAAGCCAGACAGGCGGACAACAAGTGTTTGTTTCCTCACTATATTAAATTTATTAGCTGGAATCATTAACGTTACCTAGGAGCTTGCTAAAAGTACAAATTCAGGCCCCAACCTAGACCAGAATCTCTGAGACTCCTGCAGGAAATTTGTTTTCACAGATCTGCCAGATGACTCTGGTGTTCACTATAAAGTTTAAGGACCATTGGTTTAAAGTTAGTTTTCCTTCATTATAAATCTTGTATTTTTAATTTTAAAAAAGGAAAGCTTAAACCTTATAATTTGCCTTGTGTATAAGTTATATTTTTACTGCAACTAATAAAACTATAGGTGAATGGCCTCATCTGCTAAGGGACTAAACATTTCCCTAATCTTTATTTTCCTACAAAATTTGTTAAAAATCTAGTGGTCAAAATAGGTAAAAGTGGGGTGCGGGAGAGATAAGGCAGGCGCAGTGGCTCATGCCTTTAATTCCAGCCCTCTGAGAGGCTACTGTGGGAGGATCACTTCAGGCCAGGAGTTTGAGACCAGCCTGGGCAACATAGTAACACCCTATCTCTACAAAAATACAAAAAGTAGCTGGGTATGGCAGTGTGTGTCTGTAGTCTCAGTTAACCTGGGAGACTGAAGTGGGAGGATCACTTGAGCTCAGGAGTTCAAGTTTGCAGTGATAGTGCCACTATACTCTAGCATGGGTGACAGAGCAAGCCCTTGTCTCAAAAAAAAAAAAAAAAAAAAAAAAAAAAAGGCAGTTATAAAGTACCTCTAAACACTACTTTAAAAAATACTGTAGTCAGGTACAATGTCTCATGCCTATAATCCCAGCCCTTTGGGAGGTTGAGGCAGGAGAGGACTGCTTGAGCCCAAGGGTTCAGAGAAGAGCCTGGGCACTAGGCAGCATATCGAGACCTTGGCTACACAAGATAATACAAAAATTAGTCAAGTATGGGGTGTGTGCCTGTAGTCCCAGCTACTTGGAAGGCTGAGGTGGAAGGATCACTAGAGACTGGAAGGTCAAGGCTGCAGTGAGCTGTGATTGTGCCACTGCACTCCAGCCTGGGAAAGAGAGAGACGCTGTCTCAAAAAACAAACAGACAAAAACTGTAAATAATGTTACTTTTATACAAAGAACTTATAAGTAAGCCTCCAGGATCAAGTCCTGCCTATAAATAGGACCTAACATCCATAAAGCAAATCTACCAATATAGAACCCAACATAGAACTATCCTCCAAGGTCAGACTGCCTAGACCTAAATGACTGCTCCAGCTTCCGACTTGGTGTTTTTGTTTTTTTTCTCTTTCTCCCTCCCCTTCTCTGCCCTTGGTTTTCTTTGTTTTTTGTTTTGTTTTGTTTTCGAGACAGAGTTTCCCTCTGTTGTACAGACTGGAGTGCAATGGCACTATCTCGGCTCACCGCGACCTCCACCTCCCAAGTTCAAACAATTCTTGTGCCTCAAACCTGCTGAGAAGCCGGGAGTACAGGCCCCCGCCACCACACCCAGCTAACTTTTTTATATTTTAAGTAGAGATGGAGTTTCACCATGTTGGCTAGGCTGATCTCAAATTCTGACCTCAAGTGATCCACCCACCTCAGCCTCCCAAAGTGCTGGGATTACAGGAATGAGCCGTAACACCTGGCCTATTTGAACTATTAAAGGCAAAACCAGGCAGCTTCATTTATGTAATTAAAACAAAACCCCAGAAGAAACCAATGTTTTAAAATTTGACGTTTTGCAAAAATGTCATTACATTTATTTACATGATATATACTCATGGTCAAGGGCTGAAGGAAAATCTCTAAAAACCAAAACAGTATGATTTGTTGAGGTAGTGGAATTACAGATAAATTTTCTTCCCAGAAATTTCAATTACCAAAATTATGAGCACAGATCATAACTGACCATGGCACCAAAAAGAAAAAGAAAAAAAATCATGGGCCAACTCCTTTAAATATTAATTAGTAAAGAGGAAAACAGCCCATACAGTGACAACACAGGAATTCAAGCCCAGCTATGACTCCAAAGTCTACGCTCATTATTGATGTTAGGGATACCCTTTCTTATTCCCAAATGCTTGATTTCTGTGCAAAATTTATGATAATGTATGATCACCTACTGAATTCCTTCTTGTGGGACACAGTTTAATCCAGTGGTTCATATGATGCAGAAATATTAATGAAATTTTAACACAATTAAAATTCTAAATGGTAAACAAAAACAGCCAATTCTTCATTCTTTCTGTTTTTTTTTTGGAGGTTGTAGAACCTTCAGGTTAATGTGCCTTCACAGTTGGCTTAGTGAACAACCTCAAAGTAAGAAAGTAGACAAGGCTCCTTGAAGCAAACTTTCCTTCAGGAAATTCAAGTAGCACTTCAAAGAAGTGTGGATTTTCTTGGAATACAGTTTTGACTTCTGTGTTCATGGACATGAATGGAATACAGAAATGACTTCCTAGGCAAAAATAAGTTATGCACAAGATTCAACGCATTATTAAAATACCCAATCATCCTCAAATAATTAGCTAAATTCTGAAGTTAATTTCTTTGTGAATTATTGAAGTTCTCAAGCTAACATTACCTCTACATTAGAAAGAAAATAGATAAAATAGAGCTTAAATGAGTCAGCCAAGGTTACGTCATAAACCTGCAGAAAAACAGGTAATCAAGTTGTGGACTGCACGTTCAGCAGAATAAACATTACCGAAGCCAGGCACTCAGTTCTCACAGTAAATGTTGGTTTTTCAAACTGTTCTAATCCACACAAAGGCTTCCAAGAACATCTATAGTTACTTACTTAGAGTTCTTTTTTTTTATTAAATGTTTCCACTGGCCCCTTTATACTCATCTTGTGCTGAAAAAATAAAACTCAAAAAACATGGATAGCTGCCACAGCTCAAAACAAAGAAAGGATCTTTCATACAGATCCAAAATAAAATGTTTTAAAACCTAAAGACAGGTAAAACAAAACCAGTATGTTTAATCCGTGTAACTCATTTCCGGATCTATGTAACAGTATCAAGTCTGATAATTAAGCATTACTCACCAAGTAGAGAGTACTAAGAACTTTGTTAAAAGAAGGAAAAGGTGCAAACTTTTTTATCCGATATGAAATACAACTGAGAGTATGGTACATACATAATATATGAGCAAAATGGTAGGAGGTCTTAATAAAACTACAAGTTTGCCCTTTTTAGCACCACGTTTTTTTAAATTACTATCTTTTCAGGATTAGGATGATGAATGCTGAGACCCCAGGCCTGCCGGGCATGGAGTAATCCCCACCTGCACTAGTAGGGAAGTTTCCCACTTACATTTCGAACCCTAAAATAATTCTGCTTCTCACCTTAAAGTTTAAAGCTAAAAATTTACTCACATCTTAACCCGTCTAATATTTATAAGATTCTGTTTCGTTTTATCTCAAAACGAAAATATAACCCCAACCTACCTCGTTTACTGTTCGAGTGAGGCCAGGTGTGGTGGCTCAAGCCTGTAATCCCAGCACTTTGGGAGACTGAGGCGGGAGGATCACTTGAAGCCAGACATTCGAGACCAGCCTGGGCAATATAGTGAGATCCTGTCTCTATAAAAATAAAACATAAAGTAATTAGCGGGGCATGGTGTTGCGGGCCTGGAGTCCCAGCTATTCGGGAGGCTGAGGCGGGAGGATCGCTTGAGCCCAGGAGTACGGGGCTGCAGTGAGCTGTGATCGCGACACCGTATTCTAGCCTGGGTGACAGGGCAAGTATCGGTCTCAAAAACAATAAAAATAAAAATATCGTTTGGGCAGTAAGGAGGTGGGGGTGGGGAGGGGCCGTTTCTGAAAGCCCTTTTGAAAAATTCGGTATTATCAGTTCCAATACTAAAACACGGAAAAGTTGTATAGTCATTTTGTTTACTTACAAATTCTGGCGGAGTTTTAAATCGCAGAACGGTTAGTATCAGGGGAGCTCTTCGAGTGCTCTTTCCACTCCACACCGCCCGGCTGCACCCAGCGGCCGCGGCGGCCCGAATGTCGTCCAGCGTCCCCGCCCGTACGACAGACACTTTCCGCGGGAAGGAGCCCGTGGAATGCTGGGAGTAGTAGTCTCTGTGCCCTGCCTTCTGCCGCCTTCTCCTCCATCCTTCGCCCTCTACTGCCAGGTCGTCTTACCCAGCTATAGGCACGGTAAATGTGTGCAACCAACCTGCAGAGGTCCCAGAGTTCTCAAGCTATCTGACAGGATTGCAGGAATCTCTGCAAGACGTCTTTCCACCCTGACCCCTATGACCTAACTCAGGACCAACACAGTGAGAACCAGTGCCGAATGATAAGGGCAAGCACCGTGTCCTGGAACTCAAGTTGCCTAATCTAAATCTGTTTGTTTGCTCGTGTGTCAAATGGGGACGTTGTTTACTTCATAAGATTGTTATGAATAAATTAGATGACGTATGTAGCGTGTCTGCTAAATGATAGTAGTAACAAAAAATAGCTATTGCTTTGATCTGTTAATTTTATAAATGTGAAAATTAAGAGATGGTGAGCAACTTACCCAAGAACATACGATTGGTTGGGGGCAAAATCGAGTATGTCTAAAACTCTTGTCCTGACCCACGCCAATTCAACACAACACAGAAGAAATCGCATGTAAAACTCCCTTCCCCTTTCCTCATTTATTTTTCTGTAACAGTCCTGACCAATACACTATTTTACTTATTTTGATTTTTGCTTGACTCCTCCCATAGAATATAATCTCTAAAAAGGAAGAAAACGTTTTTTGTCTTTTAGTCTATTTTGTTCACTGATGTATCCCCAGCACAGAGGACATACTGAATTAATAATCCCTCATGTAATATGACTTTTGATGCCTTCATTTCTCAATCATCCTCTTTTGGCAGAAGTGACAGGATTTGGTAATACTCAATGCTGTTTAATAATTAACTGCAATTTCTAATTCAACAAAGTAGAATACTATATTCCATTCACTTCATTGTGTTTAATTTCAGTGTAACATTTCCAGCTAGATATTTTCATTTGTATTATTAAAATACTTTTTCCAATCACTTGTAAGAATGAGGAATAAATGGTGCCTATGTCTTTAATTAACTTCCTATTTAATATTTTAATCATCTTTTCCTTATTAAAAATAACAATGTTGCCTACTTCATTTCTACTAAGTCACAATGGATAGATGCTTTCTCTTTAACTGAATTTCTACTTACCCTAAACAAAAAGTTCCTATACAAAAATTTATTGTTTTAAAATGTTTCATTTAAAAGAATTGGTTTTGGCTGAGCTCAATGGCTTATGCCTGTAATCCCAGCACTTTCGGAGACCAAGGTGGTCTACTGTCACTGTAATGTCACCTGTTTTGAGCCACTCTTACAGACTGGATAATAGCTACAGCAGAATATCTAGTTTGACAACAGTTTAGCTTTGCCTCACAGTGATGAAAGTTTGGTATCTGCACGGTTTCTAGGTGAAGGAGGCAATCACAGTAGAGGTATGTTTCTATATGCTTACAACCTCGACAAAAGAGGGAAAATCCTATGCATATACATATATACATATATATGTGTATATATATATATATGTTAGCATTAAAGTTACCATGCCTCTAATTTTACAATAAGTGTCTCATTAATTTAGTTGAAAGGCCATTCCTAAGCCTTTACAAGCAGTTTTAATTACAAAATATGCATAGTCTGATTATTCAGTAATATGTAGAATCTTTCAACTTCTAATTCAACTTGAATCAGACTCTCGTCTCCTTTTTAATTTGTCCCTCAAACCCAAGTTTTACAACCTGTATCCAAGTTTTATAAGCTAGTATCCCAGTTTCTACAGTCACCTGTCTTTGTAAAATGTTTCAAGGAGGCTTTAATGTTCATAACATGAACTCAATATATTACTATAAAATTTACATTTAATAAGTAAATCTATTAAGGAACGTTTACTATCGTGTTACTGAGTCATGTAATAGCCGCTTTAAAGAGAAAGCACTACTTAAAACATAAATGAAAGCCACATATTATGATATCAATACTTTTCAGGATTTTACTGGAGAAGAGTAAATCTAGCAAATTTCCAAAATATAGCATCTAATCCAGGCTGACAAAAGAGAGTATCCTTTTCACGTTTCCTTAAAAGACAAGAAAAAGAAAGAGAGGAAGAAAGAAAGAAAGGGAGGGAGGGTAGGGTCTTTCTTGTTACTGTTCCTGCAGTTTTTTAAAACCTATATTGTTTATAAACCTACAGTAAACTAAGCTCCTAACAGGCCAAACCCTATTTCACTCTAAAGCTGTAACTCCTCGTGCCTGTGGCCAAATTTATGGACAATATTAGTAAAAACATAGTACAGATTACGACTTCAGTAGTTGAAATTTGTGCCAAGTTTGAGCAACAAATGAGTTACTCAGAAACATTTTAAGATTGCTTGGAAGAATAAACAAACACCTTCATATTGTTCAGGATCACTCATTGTAACTGGTATCCAAATTACAATTTGTAAAATGTAGTCAATCTAATCAATCATACAAAGTCCTACAAGAAGTTGTACATGTGAAAGTAATTTAAGCTTTTTTTTTTTTTTTTTTTTTTTTTGAGACGGAGTTTCGCTCTTGTTACCCAGGCTGGAGTGCAATGGCGTGATCTCGGCTCACCGCAACCTCCGCCTCCTGGGTTCAGGCAATTCTCCTGCCTCAGCCTCCTGAGTAGCTGGGATTACAGGCACGTGCCACCATGCCCAGCTAATTTTTTGTATTTTTAGTAGAGACAGGGTTTCACCATGTTGACCAGGATAGTCTCGATCTCTTGACCTCGTGATCCACCCGCCTCGGCCTCCCAAAGTGCTGGGATTACAGGCATGAGCTACCACGCTTATTTTTATTTTATTTTTTGAAGTAAGCTTTCTTTCAATAATTACTCAGACTTTACACGAACTTAATCGACCTTCCCTGAGTGTGTCTAAATTTGGTTAGGTATTTGAAGATTAGCCACATCTGTAAACATGGTATATGGAGGTGAAACAAACAGCTTTTATCATGCTGTCTTATTACATAAAGTCCACAAAACATGCTAAATCAAATGCAGAGCATCACGTCATATCCACAATAAAAGTAATGGATCGAGCCAGGCGCGGTGGCTCAAGCCTGTAATCCCAGCACTTTGGGAGACCGAGGCGGGTGGATCACAAGGTCAAGAGATCGAGACCATCTTGGTCAACAAGGTGAAACCCCGTCTCTACTCAAAATACAAAAAATTAGCTGGGCATGGTGGCGCGTGCCTGTAATCCCAGCTACTCAGGAGGCTGAGACAGGAGAATTGCCTGAACCCAGGAGGCAGAGGTTGCGGTGAGCCGAGATCGCGCCATTGCACTCCAGCCTGGGTAACAAGAGCGAAACTCCGTCTCAAAAAAAAAAAAAAAAAAAAAAAAAAAAGTAATGGATCACAACTTAAAATTACAGTGCTGTCTTTAATCAAAAAACTTGTTTGCTTCTCACTGTGCATAATGTAGCGCTAACATGGTCTTCCGAACAAGGGCTTCTTGGTAGAAAACTAAGAAATATTAAAAAACAGGAATAAGGTTGTTTCCTATGGGTATATTTCAGAAAAGAAAATATTTCCAACGACTATGACTGTAGATGGGATTTTGTACACTCTCAACAGGTGACAAAATTTAAAACTAGGTAACCGCCTTCCTAAGGAAGTTGAGACTCAACATTTCGCCACGAAAACATGACGTGTGCAGAAGTTCTCTCTCTGGCCATCGCTCCTGCCAGGGACACCGGGAAGGACATGGCCAACCTAACAGTCGATCAAAAAGATTCCAAGGGAACTGCGCAACAGCCTGGGGCCAAGCAGCGAAACTCGGTCTTCTCCCTCCTCGTCGCACTCGCTTTTCCGGAGCCTCCCTGCGTGCAGGCAACACTGGCCACGAGCGGCGGGGCTTGGGACGGGCAGTCTGCCCTCCTACCCTTCCGTCGCCCCCACCCCTCCCTTACTTGAGGCCGATGGCAGAGACGTCCTCCTCCCCCTTCCCCTCCTCTTTGGTGCCTCCAGCCAGGAGGCGGGAGCGACCCACAGCAGCTGACCCAGCTCTGGCACTGCCTCTCCCACAGCCCTCAAGACACACCATGGGCCCAGAGGCAGGTTTGCTACACAGCAGTGACGACGCAGGCGGCGGCCCCGGCGACACTCAACTGCCTCCCTGACCACAGCGACCACCGCCTAACACCCCCGAGAAGCCATCGCCACCACCGGCAGGAGAACCCAGGCTCCATTAAAGCCATCTTCGCGATCAACTCAAGCTACGTCAACAACTATGGCGGGGGAGGGGCGGCGGGCGGAGGCGGTGCGGGAAGGATGGGGTATGCACGTCACCCCCAGGGCCCCCATCCGAGAAGGAAGGGGCCGGCTCGCCCCTCAAAATGGCGGCAGCAGCGACGCGCCTGCGTACGCAACTCCTCTGTCGCGCCAGGGCCGGCGGGAAGTGAGGTTTTCTGAGGCGCCGCCAGAAGTGTACGGTGACTTCGAGCCCCGGGCGGCCAAAGAAAGATCCCCGGTGGGAAAACGAATCCGGCTCGAAGAGTTCCGGCATGATTCTGCGAAAGAGGAAGTGAGAGAAAGCGCGTACTACCTTCGGTCTAGGCAGCGGAGGCAGCCGCGACCCCAGGAAGCCGAGGAGATGAAGACGCGAAGGGCCAGCCGCCTTCAGCAGCAGCACCCCGAGCAGCCTCCGCTACAGCCGTCTCCCGCCACGACTAGGAGAGGGCTGCGGGACTCTCATTCCTCTGAAGGTGAGGACCGCGGGGGTAACAGTCCCAGCCGCGAGCTAGGGGACGCGCGGGGGCGGGCGCGCGCCTCGGTGGATCCCACCCCCGCCCGGGTACTAAGGACTGGGATTGGGTACTGGGTATTGGGTGCTCCCCGGCCCCGTCTGGAGGTGGGCCCCGGTGCAGGGTCCATCCTGACCCGCTAGCGGGAAGGAAGCGCCGACCCGAGGAGTGGGAAGACGGTCGTACCGAGCGACCCGCGCAGGGCTGGGGCGCCGTGCCCAACATCGGGCATCCGTCGCGGGGAGTCAGGGCGGCCTTTTTCTGCAGACCTTCACGAGGGGACAGCGAAGGACTCCGGGTCTGGTTTCATTTCGGTCCCCTCCACCCCGCGGATGTTTCTACGGAAACCACTTCCATTTCCTTCTTTGAAGCTCGCAGGCCAGAGTCCCCCGCTGAGGATCTAACCTTCTCGGCTTTTTCCCTCCCCACCCGGATGGGCAGAGGAGGAGGAGAGATTTTGTGAGCGGGCATTTCGAGGGGTGGCCGAGTTCCGTGAGTTGGTCTGAGACCTCGCCCAGTGCTCACACCGAAATGGGATAACTCGCTTATATCCTGCGCTGATGTGCCCCCGTGTCTCATAAACTGGAGCTGATTGCTCTTTCTCCGGTGCTAAAATGTGTCCCTGCTAAACATGGGCCACTTTGGTGAGCGTCACTGTAACCTAAAGTAGTGTGGTCAATGAGGCCGACGAAGCAGCCTGAACCACAAGGCTGTTGATTAGCATTTTCATCTGAATGGGCAAAAGGGATGCTGACAAAGTGAAGGTACAGTGTCAGGTTAGGCATAGGTCGATCAGTTAGTTTCCTTAACCTACTCCTCTCCCACCCTGCCCTCCCCTCCCCATTCTAGAACCTAACACTGAGTCACAGATGAAGTTTCATGTTAGTCCCACGGTAAGGTACCTGTGAGGTAAAAATCAGCGGATCTGAGTCACCATGGGATGACACAGTTTGTGGTAGACCATTGATTTGAGGAAGAGTGGGTTTGCAGCTTAGAGCACGGTGGTAGGCTGCAGGTTTTCCTGCTGACTCGTGAAGGTACTGACAGACTTGAAAGACTTGATTTTGGAAACTTTATGTTAAAGTTACGTCAGATACTTTGGGGTGTAGCGGCTCAAGACAGTGTAGTCCATATATGTGTTAGTTTTATCTCTTGTTATAAAGTTTTTGCAGACAAGGATCCTATTAATATATAGTTGATAGTAATTTAAGAACTTAGTTTAATCCAATATCTTTCAGTACTTGGAAGAATGCTTTGCACGTGGTGGACAATAAATATGTTACATTGTATTGAGTCCCACAGAGCCTAGTGCAGTTATATAGGCTAACTTTTTTTTTTTTTAAAACAGGTAAAGTATTTACCCCTATTTTATTACATCTTTAAGGATTTAATTAAAATCTTTAAACATTTTTCACTCTTCTGCTTTCTTCTACACCATTTGTGACTCTCTACCCCATCTATTTACTTTTCTAAAGTAATATATTTTTGTAAAACAACAATGCAAATATTTTTATGTTCTGATGAATTAGTTGTATTCTATCTCAAGAGGAATTCTGACTAGTTTAATTCCTAAGTTTGGTAAACCTAACTACCTGTTTCTAAAGAAGTGAATTCCTTGCATTTTTGCTTATGTTATTGTTATAAAAATCCGTAATCTGTGCCATGATCTCCCAGGTCATGTTCTGAATTTTAACTCTTTGTTACATCTGTTTTTTTTAGAGGATGAACCATCTTCCCAAAGTGATTTAAGCCAAACGATCTCAAAGAAGACTGTCAGGAGCACACAGGAGACTCCAGGTAAGAATAGTTAACTTTTTGTTTTTCTCCTTACCTGCCAGCTTTTTAAATGTTCATCGAATTAAGCAATGTAAGTATGTGTAAAGAAAAGACAAGGGCAGAGTACTGAGAGGAGCAGCCACCCATATAACCTTGTAAGATAAATATTATACCAACTTCATAGAAGAGAAAACTGAAGCTCAGAGAAGCTAAGACAGTTCTCTAAGATCACATATGTGACTGAACCCAATATTCAAACTCAGCTTTGTCTTCTCCAGAGCCCTTTCATTCTCCCCCAAGTGGCTCACTGTCATTCTCTCATGTCATAACTAGCTACTTAGTGAAGTTTGTTTGTTAAGTATCAAATGAATGAATGTGTCATCTGCCCTCTGTTTAAAATGGATTAAGTTTTTTCTTGGTAAAATCTTGACACAATGTATTCAGTCTTTTCAGTTTAATACTGTGATTTGTCAAATCTAAGATGCCATCAACTGTAAGAAACATCATCATTATTTTATGTACCACCTAGCAGGGGGAAATGCTGCCAATTTTTTGGTAATTTATGGTAATATGCCGTAATGATATGACGCATCCCAATTTCAGAGATGTTGGGATGTGAAAGGGTGTAAAAAACTTGTCTTAGAATCAGTGTAACATGGAAGTAGACTACATTTAATGGTTTACTTAAGTTTTAAAAGCTGTTTAAAATATTTTAAAAAGCTGGAGAAAGGATAGTCCAGTTAAGTTGTCAATGCTTTGGGTTTTAGTTCCATTTAATTTTCAGTTTTGCTTTTTTTGATGTTAGGAAAGTCTCGCAATAATAGATGATCATAGCTATTAACAATGATCATCCCTGGTTTTTAGTCCCCAGATCCTGACTTATTTGTCCGTTATTTCTAATAAGATTATGCCTTATAATGTGAACCATTCTGTTCTGAATTTAGAATAAATATATCTGGTTCAAGTTCAGTTTCAAATAAGCATACCTTTATGCTCAATTTTTTTCTTTCTTTTTTTTTTTTTTTTTGGAGACAGGTCTCGCTCTGTGGCCCGGACTGGAGTGCAATGGCACCATCTCCTCTCACTGCAACCTCCACCTCCCGGGTTCTAATGATTCTCCTGCTTCAGTCTCCCAAGTAGCTGGGATTACAGGCGCCTGCCACCATATCTGGCTAATTTTTGTATTTTTAGTAGAGATGGGGTTTCACCATGTCAGCCAGGCTGGTCTTGAACTCCTGACCTCAGGTGATCCACCCACCTTGACCTCCCAAAGTGCTGAGATTATAGGTGTCAGCCACTGCACCCAGCCTGTCCTATATTCCTTGAATAGTCTATGTTACTGTGTGAAGAGTATAAACTATCTTAGAAAAATGCTTCGAACAATGATGCTGTAATCAGGTTTTCTGGGCCATTTTGGAAAACCATAATCTTAAATTTATTTACAGTAGATTTTATTGTATACCTGGGATAGCAAAAGTATTTCAAATTTTAAATCTAGAGTAATTTATACAATTTATGAGGTTAAGTAAATTGGTGTAATGAAGACAACTGAGTGTCAGCCTCCAGACCATTATAAAACTATTATGTAATAGAATGTCTGGAACAGTCTTTTCGGAGTTTATATTAGGCTCATATCTAAGGACTGTTAACAAAGGACGTCATATCTGCCTGAGGTTGTGGGGAAAGCACTGGACCTTGGTGAAGTTACTCACCCACCTTGAGCCTTAGGCTTTTATCTGTGTTATTTGCCTGGCACAAGTCACAGGGCCACTGGAGAAATGAGATAGTACATTTGAAATCACTTTGTACCCGGTAAAACATACAGGTGAGGGTTTTCTTTTCTCCTGGCACTTTACCAGAAATGTGAAGTGCATACAATTTTGCTTAAATGTGTCCTTTTTCTAAGGAAGCTTATGCTATAAATGGAAATTTAAAATGTTGACGGCCGTTGTGGTGCTTCACACCTGTAATCCCAGCACTTTGGGAGACCAAGACGGGCGGATTATGAGGTCAGGAGATCGAGACCATCCTGACTAACATGGTGAAACCCCATCTGTACTAAAAAATACAAAAAAATTTAGCTGGGCATGGTGGCATGTGCCTATAGTCCCAGCTGCTCAGGAGGCTGAGGCAGGAGAATCGCTTGAACCTGGGAGGTGGAGACTGCAGAGATCGTGCCACTGCACTCCAGTCTGAACAACAGAGTGAGACTCCGTCTTAAAAAAAAAAAGTTTACCAATATAAATGACAGTTTGGATGGAATCTGTACATAGATTTTGGGACTATCAATAGCACACTGCGCATTCAGTATCACTAGATATAAGAGTATGTCTGTCTTTGAGAGGTTTGAGATACTCAGGGTTTTCTTCCTCTAAAAGGTGCTTTTGTACTCCATCTAATACTTGGCATATTCCTGTCCCGTGCCTCTTAATGAAAGGAGCGTTTAGGGAATTATTAAACGCTTATAAAGTCTAAGAGAAATTATTTAAATGGAGTCACTCTTTGATAGAGGACTGCTTTAAGTACAAGTTTAAGGTAAGGATAAGCCCTTCTTCCTCATAGAATAATAGATGTGCAGTTTAACTTTGGTATTCAAAATATTGCTGTAATTGCATATGAGGCTACCAGTGTGGTCTGAGAGAAAATTATGCAAAGATACCCTTAAGAATAAAGACCTAGGCCAGGCACGGTGGCTCACGCCTGTAATCCTAGCACTTCGGGGCCAAAGTGGGCAGATCGTGAGGTCAGGAGTTCGAGAGCAGCCTGGTCAATATGGTGAAACCCTGTCTCTACTAAAAATACAACAGGCACCTGTAATTCCAGCTACTCTGGAGCTAAGGCAGGAGAATCACTTGAACCTGGGAGGCAGAGGTTGCAGTGAGCTGAGATTACGCCACTGCACTCCAGCTTGGGCGACGGAGCAAGACTCCATGTAAAAAAAAATATATATATATATAGACTAAATCAAAGGATCACCTTATAAAGCAACATACTAAAAATATCTACATAATTTGGTCATCATGTTATTGGAAAACTTGAAAAATGTTGATTAGTTCAGAACAGGAATATACTTTGAAATCTTTTTGTTTGACGTTTCATAATTGAATTGTTTTCACATTAAAATAGCCATTAGATTATTTAATCAATTCAGGTCGTATATACCTATATAACAGTTATTCCTCTCTGGCCAGATTCATTCCTTTCCGGAAATTATGAAACTAATTTTTTTTTTTTTCTTTTTGAGACGGAGTTTCGCTCATTACCCAGGCTGGAGTGCAATGGCGCGATCTCGGCATCGCAACCTCCGCCTCCTGGGTTCAGGCAATTCTCCTGCCTCAGCCTCCCTAGTAGCTGGGATTACAGGCACGCCCCACCATGCCCAGCTAATTTTTTGTATTTTTAGTAGAGACAGGGTTTCACCATGTTGACCAGTACGGTCTCAGATCTCTTGACCTTGTGATCCGGCCACCTCGGCCTCCCAAAGTGCTGGGATTACAGGCTTGAGCCACAGCACCCGGCCTGAAACTAATTTTATAATCTAAAAATATATTAGGACAAATTGTATTTGCTTTTCCTAAAGTTAAATGAGTATTTTTGTTCTACCAGTGTGGTTTCTAACTAAATAATCATAGATAATTGTTTTTAAATGCTTACTATTTTATCATGACCATTTGCCTCTCTAGCTGCTGTATGTAGTCAGAGCATTCGTTCATTCTCCAGATATTTATTGAGCACCTGCTTTGTGCCAGTCTCTGTGCTTTGATGTTGAGGGTGCAGTGGTGAACAAAAGCAAGCAAGTGAGGGAGCCTCCTACCAAAGAAGGGTTCTTTATATTTTATTCTCTCATACCTCTCTCTGGTACCCTGTGTCTTTCAAGTACTTTACATAGGGTTATGTATATAGTAGCACATACAGGAAATGCTTCTTAAATGAAAAGATGGGATCTAAAGTAGTTAAGTGATGTCTATAGAGTAAGTTTGATTAAACATAGCTTAGTAAAAGCAAGCCAGCCAAAAATAGATTTTGAGTTTTAGGTTTTAATTAAACCTGAAAAGGCTAGAATATAGAGAAGAAAAAGAGGAAGGTAGTTGTTATTTGTGGAGTAACGGGAACTAAAATTTGCCTTTTTTTTTTTTTTTTTTTTTTTTTTTGAGACGGAGTTTCGCTCTTGTTACCCAGGCTGGAGTGCAATGGCGTGATCTCGGCTCACCGCAACCTCCGCCTCCCGGGCTCAGGCAATTCTCCTGTCTCAGCCTCCTAAGTAGCTGGGATTACAGGCACGCGCCACCATGCCCAGCTAGTTTTTTGTATTTTTAGTAGAGACGGGGTTTCACCATGTTGGCCAGGATGGTCTCGATCTCTCGACCTCGTGATCCACCCTCCTCGGCCTCCCAAAGTGCTGGGATTACAGGCTTGAGCCACCGCGCCCGGCCTAAAATTTGCCTTTATTATCACATGCGCAAAGGTTTTTGTTTTTGTTTTTGTTTTAAGGAGACAGGGTCTCACTATCACCCAGGCTGGAGTGCAATGCAGTTATACTGCAGCCACAAACTCCTGGCTCAAGCTATCCTCCTGCCTTCACTTCCCAAGTAGCTGGGACTACAGGCACACACCACTATGCCTGGTTAATTTTTTATTTTATGCAAAGACAGGGTCTCCCTATGTTGCCCAGGCTGGCAAGATTTATTTTTAAAGATATTGATACAAATTCTAAATACTTGATATGTGAAATACTAACTGAGATAGATATTTGATAGAATGTTAGAGCTGGAATATTTAGGGGGATCATCGAAGTTCCAGAATGTGGTTTTTGTAACTCAGAGCTAAGACATAATGCTTTTTTATACAGATACATGAAACAAAACATAAGGCAATCCAAATTTTGATATGTATTTTGTTTTAGAATATGTTGTGTGAAGTACTTGGAGAAAACCTATCTTTATAGGTGGTTTTCTAGCCTAAAATTAACATTTTAGTAGAATTGGCTTCTCCACTAACCATATGCTATTGAACTATAGACAGTCTGAATTGAACCCTGGCCCACATTAACGTCTTTATTTAAAATTAATTTGCATGTCCTCAACACAAGGTTAAAGAGTTAGAATAAGTTATTAATATCTCAGAATATTAACCCTAAAATTAAAATATTCCACAAGTAATCCACAATGAGGGTCAGTCACAAATGGAATAGGTAATTGAATTGGTGCTGTAATACAGATTTTGGTTCTTAATTGAGCCATTTAGAATAATTTTATTTAGTATTTCTTTCCTTTCCTGCAGATACTGTTTGATGACAAAAATTGCAGATTTCTCCATCAAGGCTATAAATTTTATATGGCAGGAAACTTTTCTCTAGTTCACTATTGTCACTAGTTCACCAAAGTTTTCACTTAGAAAACTTGTCTCTTGGCCAGACACAGTGGCTCATGTCTGCAATCCCAGCACTTTGGGAGGCCAAAGTGGGTGGATCATGAGGTCAGGAGTTCAAGACCAGCCTGGCCACCATGGTGAAACCCTGTCTCTACTAAAAATGCAAAAATTAGCTGGGTGTGGTGGCAGGCACTTATAATCCCAACTACTCAGGAGGCTGAGGCAGGAGAATCACTTGAAAACCTCAAGGCGGAGGTTGTGGTGAGCCAAGATGGTGCCACTGCACTCCAGCCTGGGCAACAGGCTTTTTTTTTATTCCATACACAAAAAAAAGAAAAAGAAAAAAGGAAAGAAAACTTGTCTCTAATTCTCTAGCATGAATAAAAGCTCTGTAAACCTTTGTTGAATAAATAAGGGATGATCGTATAATAAAGCTAATGTGTTTCACATTTTATATATTTTTAAATGTTTTCTCTTTTTATATTAGTGCTGAGTGAGGATCTTGTAATCAGCTTATGTCGACCCCCTCTAAGAAACCCAAGATCTGGTAAGAGACTGTTTTGTCTGTTGGCTTACCTTTTTTTATAAATACAATTTTATTTTAAATATGGTTGTACATGTATTCATATGGTTCAGAACTCAGAAGTCACTATAAATATACATTAAAAACTCTCCCTGCCCTCTCTGTCCTTTGGCCAGCCAGTCTCTGTTCATCAAAAGCAACCCATGTTGTCAGTTTCCGTTTTTTGGAGATTTATAGAAATTTACGGATGAAATTATCTTGCTTTTTTTGTAACACAAATTTTGGCTTACTAAACTCTCATTTCTGTCTTTTTCCCCACCTCCTCCCCACAATTTGAGACGAGGTCTCACTCTGTCATCCAGGCTGGAGTGCAGTGGTGTAACCAGGGCTGACACCAGCCTCAACCTCTTCAGCTAAAGCAGTCCTCCTGTCGCAGCTCGCCAAGTAGCTAGGACTATGCATGCACCACCATGCCTAGCTAATTTTTGTATTTTTTGTAGAGATGGGTTTTTGCCATGTTACCTGGGCTGATCTCTAACACCTGGGTAAGCAATCCACCCACCTCGGCCTCCCAAAGTGCTGGGATTGCAGGCGTGAGCCACGGCATCTGGCTTACTTCTCTGCACTTTCTAGTTTGTTTTTATGTTTATTTAACACACATAGAGAGAGCTATTTCTATATTCATATGTAAAGGGCTTCCATATTTTTTAAAGAGATTGTTTCTTATATGTTGCTATGATTCTTTCTATTAGCTACGATGATTTTAAACTATGGTCAGGTACTTAATTCTTCCAGTATACTGCTAACAAAAAAATTCAAGATGGAGCTCTGTGGCACAGGACTACAAAATGTCCCTCCCTCAGTTACCTTTTTTTCCTAAAACTTTATAAAGTATTGCCTGAAATTGATTTTATGACTAGGAAGAAAACTAGTAAGGTCACTCCAAGTGGTCTACTACTTCGTTTTCATTGTTTTTTGGCTCTTAATGATGCTTTATGATGGGAACTAAAAAGGAAATGTATTTGTCTTTACATTAGGTTTCTGTCGCTTCTCATTCTAATAATTATGTTGATTTATTTCAATCGATAGTTGACTATCCTTTTAAGCATTTCAGTGGTAAAGATCTAAGGCTTCCTTGATGAACCTGTGATAAGGAACCTTATGATGCATTTCCTTTTCAGCCCTAATCATTCTCTTGCTATCTCTCTTGCAGATTCGACATACAAAACAAATGGAAATACTAAAATGAGTGAATTAGGTTTGTTTATCTCTATTCTTTTTTTTTTTTTAAGGCAGGGTCTCACTCCCACCCAGGCTGGAGTGCAGTGGTGTGGCCTTGGCTCTCCTCCCACTGTAGTCCCAGCTTCTCCAGAGGCTCAACTGAGCCTCCCACCTCAGCCTCCAGAGTAGCTGGGACTACAGTCATGTGCCACCATACCTGGCTAATTCCTGTATTTTAAAAAAATTTTTGGCCAGTTATGCAGCTCATGCGTGTAATCCCAGTGCTTTAGGAGACCAAAGTGCTGGGATTACAGGCTAGGAGATGAGAGGATTGCTTGAGGCCAGGAGTTTGATACCAGCCTGGTCATCATGTGAGACCCCATCTCTTGTTTTAAGTTAAAATCTTAAAACAAAAAATTTTTTAAGGGAACACTACCAGATGAGTTTGACTTTTCCTTCTTCTCCCTCAAAAAAGAGAAAAAGAAAGGACAGTGTTCCTAAGAAACCTAGAACAAAGTAATACTGAATATACCAGAGTCTAGCTTTTTTTTTTTTTTTTTTAGATGAAATCTCACTTTGTTACCAGGCTGGATTGCAGTGGTGCAATCTCTGTTTACTGCAGCCTGTGCCTTCTGGGTTCAAGCGATTCTCCTGCCTCAGCCTTTTGAGTAGCTGGGACTATAGGTGTGTGCTGCCATGCCCGGCTAATTTTTGTATTTTTAGTAGAGACACGATTTCACTATGTTGGCCAAGATGGTCTCAATCTTTTGACCTTGTGATCCGCCCGCCTCAGCCTCCCAAAGTGCTGAGATTACAGGCGTGAGCCACCGCACCCAGACCAGAGTCTAGCTCAGGCGTCCCCAAACTGCGGCCCCCCTTAGGCCATTTATCCGGCCCCCTGCCGCACTTCAGGAAGGGGCATCTCTTTCATTGGTGGTCAGTGAGAGGATCACAGTATGTGGCGGCCCTCCAGCGGTCTGAGGGACAGTGAACTGGCACTCTGTGTAAAATGTTTGAGGACGCCTGGTCTAGCTCTTTAAGAGTCACATAGTGTCATGAACAGTTTTCTGTGTGTTAGTTTTTGTTTTTGTTTTTGTTTTTAAATAAAAAAATGTTGGCGGCTGGGCATAGTGGTTCGTACCTGTAATCCCAGCACTTTGGGAGGCCAAGGTGGGGCAAATCATGAGGTCAGGAGATCAAGACTATCTTGGCCAACATGGTGAAACCCTGTCTCCACTAAAATGCAAAAAATTAGCGAGGCATGGTGGTGAGTGCCTATAGTCCCTGCTACTCAGGAGGCTGAGGCAGAGGAATCATTTGAACCTGGGAGGCAGAGATTGCAGTAAGCCGAGATCGCTCCACTGCATTCTAACCTGTCGACAGAGTGAGACCCCATCTCAAAAAAAAAAGCATATGTATTTCAGATATTGATTTACGCTTGCCACTATCAAGAGGGAGTATTTTCAGTGGATCTCAAATGTTGACCAGTATTCTACTAATCTTATTAAATGGATTTGAAAGAAATATTTTCAAATTCATGATATAATGTGGTAGCAGTTGCTTTCTGTAATATTATTGTCCCTTTTAGTATACAAATTGAGGTTAAGATCAGTAAAGATAAAAGCTGAAAAGAAACAAAATTTTTCAGCTTTGTTGAAGAATTCTAAATCATGCTCCTTCTCCACAAATGATCCTTCAGTAATATTTTAACGCAAGTATGCAATACCTACATTTGGGTACATCTCACTTTTCTTTTTTTATGTTTTAGAATAGCCCATGTAAAAATACTCTGTTTCAAGTTTATTCAGTATGTTTTGCTTGTTTATTTTTTTTCAAATTCTCTGTTGCTCTGGAAAACAGTGATGAACATGGACTCGCCGGAACCTCTTTACCTTTCTTCCTCGTTGGATGCACCACTGCCCTAAAGAACTGGTTCATCTGTCCAGTTAGTGTAGTCAGTTGTGTTTTTTTTTTTTAATTTTTATTTTTTATTAAAAAAAATTTTTTTTTTTTTTGAGACAGAGTTTCCGTCTGTCACCCAGGCTGGAGTGCAGTGGCACAATCTCAGCTCACTGCAACCTCCACCTTCCTGGTTCAAGCAATTCTCTGCCTCAGCCTAGTAGCTGGGATTGCAGGTGCCTGCCACCACACCCGGCTAATTTTTTTGTATTTTCAGTAGAGTCAGGGTTTCATCATCTTGGCCAGGTTGGCTGGTCTTGACCTCTTGACCTTGTGATCCACCTGCCCCAGCCTCCCAAAGTGCTGGGATTACAGGTGTGAGTCATGGCGCCCGGCCTGTAGTCCGTTTTTAAAGAGAGTACAGGGGATTTGGCAAGTCAGAGAATGAGAATATAGTAAACTTATACACACTAGAATATTTTTCATTGTAGAATTTAATGCTTTCTTCGTATAAAGGTTACATTTTAGAGTAAAAATAGACTTGTAACTGAAGGAAAATTAAACACTTCATTTCTTTTTTGTTGTTGGGATGGAGTCTTGCTCTTTTGCGCAGGCTGGATGCAGTGGTGCGATCTCAGCTGCAACCTCTGCTTCCCAAGGTTCAAACCATTCTCCTGCTTCAGCCTCCCGAGTAGCTGGGATTACAGCCACCATGCCTGGCTGATTTTTGTGTTTTTAGTAGAGACAGGATTTCACCACGTTGGCCAGGCTGGTCTCAAACTCCTGACCTCAAGGAATCCACCTGCCTCAAGCCTCCCAAAGTGCTGGGATTATAGGCATCAGCCACCACACCTGGCCAAACTCTTCATTTCTTATTCTAGTGTATATCAGACTTATTTCTAAAGCAACCTAGAAGAAAATGATAGATTCTTAGTGATTTAACAGAAAAAGAATTTTTTAAATGTGTTGTTATGTCCATTTTCCTAAACTAGATGGTCTTATGTTTATTCTTAAGCTTTAGCTTTTGATGTTATATGTTTAATATTTGATGTATGCTTTTCTCTTCTAGAAGCCATCAGTGTCCAACAGAAGGTCATTTTCTCTGAAGAAGGTATTTTATTTGTAAATATCATACAATATGTCTTTTTCTTTATATTAGAAGCCATCTTGACAGATACTTAAGAAGTGAGAGCAGAGCTGGGCTCTCTGGCACTTGCCTGTAGTCCCAGCTACTCAGGAGGCTGAAGCAGGAGGATCACTTGAGTCCAGGAGTAGCTCTGGGCTATAGTGCACTATGCTGATCAGGTGTCTTCACTAAGTTCGGCATCAGTATGGTGACCTCCAGGGAGCAGAGGACCACAGTGTTGGCTAAGGAGGGATGAATCCGCTCAGGTCAGAAACGGAGCAGGTCAAAACTCCCGTGATAATCATTAGTAAAATTGCACCTGTGATTAGCCATTGCACTCCAGCCTGGGCAACATAGTGAGATGCCGTCTCTTTAAAAAAAAAAGTGAGAACAGAAAATAGTGTATTTTTCTTCATGAAAAAAAATTATTGCTTATCTGAACTGTTAACAGGGCAGATAAAATAGGACGGATAGAATGAGTGATGACAGCCTTACATTTTAAGCATCTTTTGTCTATTTGAGTTCATTTTATAAAGACATTATTCTCTATTATTGTATTAAAATAATTAGTTTTCCAAATTCTCATAACCAGTTTATGTTTGAAAAGTACAGGATTAAAATTTAGTTTGTGTTGAAGTCCAACATAATGTGAGGGTAGTTACCTGCGTAATAGAATGTTTGTACATAGGTGTGTGTACACTACCCCTCTACCACAAACACATACACAAACACATATCTGAATTTAACTACATACTAATTATGTGTAGTTTTTCTCCCCATAAACTAAAATTTTTCTACTGTTTAATGCTCATCTGTTGATTTTTGACTCTACATTTAAGCCTTAGAATATAGTTTTTTAGATATTACTCTGAATATTTGTTTAGGAAAGTATTGTGTGCCCCAGAGAACACAAAATGAGCTAAATTTTAGTTCATTTGGAACTTTGGGATTCAAAATAATAAGCATAATAAACAGCAGTTCTGTATCTGATAACCTAAAAGCCTTCTTTTAGTGTTAAATTACTTGTTTGGTTTTTTTGAATTCAGATCTTTTCAGCATTAAAATAAGATTTTATTAGTATATTGTTTACTTCTCTTTAGGAGAAACTGAAGAAGATGATCAAGACAGCTCTCATAGCAGTGTCACTACTGTTAAGACCAGATCCAGGGATTCTGATGAAGCTGGAGGTAACATTGCTTTATATATATATGACTTTTCTTGTAGAAGCTATCTTTGGCGTTCCATGAATTTGCTTTCTAAAAAAAGTTTCAAATTTATGAACTTTTAATGTTTCTTAAAACTACTGATTTCATGTATACGTCTGATTAATAATGTCATGCTTTCTAAACAGATCACTTTTAGGTTTTTCGATATTTGTGGAAAATAAGATATTTTTGTGCTCAAGGAGAGTGATTTGTTGTTTTTGAATTTTATAGAGAAACTAATCACATTGCCATTGCGACTGACAACACTGGCTGGAATGTGACTTTTAGGAAGTTTTAATTTAATGAACTATTTTTTATCTCTGGATTTTCAAATTCAAAACAAGTTAGTCATTAATAGGTTCTGATTGTTCATGTGAATTTAAGATTATTCAATTAAAGAGTTGACTAAAGACTAAAGAGAGAAAAATACCAGTTTGAGGCTTAAGGTAATGCTGAAAAAGACCTCTTCTCCCCAAATAAGATAATGCTAAACAAGGTTGTAAACTCTGTAAATAATGAGTAATTTTATACTTTAGTCCTGCAGAAAAGTGTTCTCTACTTTCCCCTCACCACCTCCTTAAAATTTCTGTAATTCCTATTTTTTTTTTTGAGATGGAATCACCCAGAGTACAGTAGGTGGAGTGCAGTGGCACAATCTCAGCTCACTGCAGCCTCTGCCTCCCAGGTTCAAGTGATTCTCCTGCCTCAGTGCCCCAGGTAGCTGGGAGGCACATAACACCATGCCCGGCTCATTTTTGAGTTGTTAATACAGATGGGGTTTCATCACGTTGGCCGGGCTGGGCTTGAACTCCTGCCCTCAGGTGATCACCTGCCTCAGCCTCCCAAAGTGCAGGGATTACAGGCATGAGCCACTGTGTCTGGCCTGTAATTCCTATTCTTTACTTCATCATTTCACTTTAAAAATAAGTACATAAGCTGGTTTGGTGTTTGTTTTTTATTTTTTTTTGTGACAGGATCTCACTCCGTCACCCAGGTTTTAGTGCAGTGTTGTGATCATGGGTCACTATAGCTTCAACATCCCAGGCTTAAGCAGTTCTCCTGCCTCAGCCTCCCAAATTGCTGAGATTATAGGTGTGAGCCACCATGCTTGGCATCATAAGCTGGTTGAAGGGCGTTTGGTATTCTGTGTATTTCCTACCCTTCTTCATTTTTTCCCATTTATTCTTGATACAGAAATGGAGATTTGTAACATGCTAGCAGTGGTTAGCCAGAAGAATTCTTGGGTTCCAGTCCTTCACTTTTTAGCTGTATGCTCTTAGACAGTTACTTAACTTCTGTGTTCCTCAGTGTCGCCAACTGGATTGTCGCAAGGATTAAATTAATTCATATATGCAAAGCACTTACCTGGAACATAATGAACACTCAGATTAAGTGCTGTTATTAGTGTTCATACATGTTACATGCAGCTCTAAAAATTAGAGATCAATTAAGCCATTCATGTAGCTGAGAGTTTGCTGCTGTTGTTACTAGCATAACTATTTGGAAGTACATAAACCCCAGGTCCTGTAGTCCCTTTAGAATGTTATAAATTCTACTTTTATGTGGAAAAATACGTTTTTAAGAAGAGTAGACCAAAAGTCAGGCTTGGTGATAGGCACCTATAGTCCCAGATAGTGAGGAGGCTAAGGCAGGAGGATCCCTTCAGTTCAAGACCAGCCTGGGCAATATGTGAGACTCCAGCTCTTAAAAAAAAATAAAGAGAAAGAAAAACAGTATACAAACATGTTGCCCACTTGAAATAAAAATTTAGCCGAGTGCTGTGGCTCACGCCTGTAATCCCAGTTCTTAGGGAGGCAGAGGTGGGAGGATAGCTTGAGCCCAGGAGTTCAAGACCTGCCTGGGCAATATAGTGAGACCCCGTTCTCCACAAAAGGGGAAAAAACAAAAAGACAAAATAAAAATTTAAAGCAAAATGAATATTAATGATTTCAAGATGATCCATTGTGGTAAACTTTCAAAATTTTCCTCAACTCATATCTCCTTACCTTGTTGGCATGTTCTTAAGTGGTTATGGAAAAGATATAATTACTTAGCTAATTATTTTGATATGACATGACTCTTTAGAAACTTTTTTAACTTTTTTTTTATGTGAGACAGAGTCTCACTCTGTCACCCAGACTGGAGTGCAGTGGTGTGATCTCTGCTCACTGCAACTTCCGCCTCCTGGGTTCAAGCGATTCTCCTGCCTCAGCCTCCTGAGTAGCTGGGGATTACAGGTATGCATCATCATGCCTGGCTGATTTGTGTATTTTTAGTGGAGACAGGGTTTCACCATGTTGACCAGGCTGGTATCAAGCTTCTGACCTCAGGTGATCTGCTCTCCTCTACCTCCCAAAGTGCTGGGGAGGTGTGAGCACCGTGACCTAGAAACGTTTTAATTTTTTTGACTGTAAAGGAAGAAATAAATCACTCTTTATTTTCAGATAAAACGGTGTTAAATTAAATACATTAAATACAAAATCAATATACAAAAAAGTTTATTTCTATATGCCAGCAATGAAAAACATTTAAATATGTTTATACCATTTCCTGAAATATGAAACACATAGGTATAAATCTAACAAAATATATGCAAGACCTGTAGGCTGAAAGCTACAAAACACTCACAAAAGAAAACATTATTTTCTTTTCTAAATAAATGGAGTGACAAATGTGTGTCCAGGGATTGGAAATTCAGTACTTTCCTCGATTCTCCCTAAAATGGTCTTAAAAATTCAATGCAGTCCCCATCAAATCTTGGCAGGAATTTTTGCGGATATTGACAGGGCTAAAATTTATTGGGAAAGGCAAAAGAAATAGAATAACCAAAAAATTTTTGAGAAATAAGGTTGGAGGACTCCCATTACCTGATTTTAATGCTTATCATAAAGCAATAGTAACCAAGAGAGTGTGATACTCGTGGCAAGATAGACATATAGATCTATGGAAAATAAAGAGACTCCAGGAACAGACACAGACAAAGATAGTCAACTGATTTTTGACAAAAGTGCAAAGGCAGTTCAACTGAGAAAAATACAATGTTTTCAATAAATGGTGACTAAACCCTTTGGAAGACAAAAACAAAACTCTCCTGACCCTTCCACACCTCACAGCTTAAAATATTAAAATGTAGTATAGGAATAAATGTGAAATTATAGCATTTCTAGAAAAAAAGGAAATCTTTGTGCCTTTGAGTTAGAAAAAAAAATTCTTAAATACATCATGAAAATACGATCAACAATAGAAAAAAGGCAAACTGAATTTTATCAAAATCAAAAACTGCTCTGTGAAAGACACAGCTAATAAAATGAAATGAGAAGACTCAGACTGGAAGAAAATATTTGCAAATCATTTATCTGACAAGAAAAACTTCTTTTCTTTTTTTTTTTTGATTGTACTTGAGGTTCTGGGGTACATGTGCAGATCATGCAGGATTGTTGCATAGGTACATACATGGCAATGTGGTTTGTTGCCTCCATCCCCCCATCATCTATATCTGGCATTTCTCCCCATGTTTTCCCTCCCCAACTTCCCCAACCCCCCCCGCTGTCCCTCCCCTGGCCCCCCCAACAGACCCCAGTATGTGATGCTCCCCTCCTTGTGTCCATGTGTTCTCATTGTTCAACACCCACCTGTGAATAAGAACATGCAGTGTTTGATTTTCTGTTCTTGTGTCAGTTTGCTGAAAATGATGGTTTCCAGATTCATCCATGTCCCTACAAAGGACACAAAATCATCATGTTTTATGGCTGCATAGTATTCCATGGTATATATGTGCCACATTTTCCTTGTCCAGTCTGTCATCAGTGGGCATGTGGCTTGGTTCCAGGTCTTTGCTATTGTAAACAGTGCTGCAATGAACATCCGTGTGCATGTGTCTCTGCAATAGAGTGATTTATAATCCTTTGGGTGTATACACAGTAATTGGGTTGCTGGGTCAAATGGAATTTCTGTTTCTAGGTCCTTAAGGAAATTCACCCATTGTCTTCCACAATGGTTGAACTAATTTACACTCCCACCAGCAGTGTAAAAGTGTTCCTATTTCTCCACATCCTCTCCAGGATCTGTCATCTCCAGATTTTTTAATGACCGCCATTCTAACTGACGTAAGATGGTATCTCAGTGTGGTTTTGATTTGCATTTCTCTAATGACCAGTGATGATGAGCATTTTTTCATGTGTTTGTTGGCCTCAAATGTCTTCTTTTGCAATCTACCCATCAGACAAAGGGCTAATATCCAGAATCTACAAAGAACTAAAGCAGATTTACAAGCAAAAAACAAACCAACCAACCCATCCAAAAGTGGGCAAAGGATATGAACAGACACTTTTCAACAGAAACTTTTTAAAATATACATCCAAGTTTTTAATCACCTGGAATTTATCTGAATATTTTTGCTCTTTTTATTAAATTCTCACTGTTGTCTTGTAAAATGTGCATTTTAAAAGTTGAACATTATTTATAGTGTACTGTTGTTTTTTATTTTTTAGATCAAACCACCAGATCATCTAGTAAATATACAGAATCATTTTGGCAGTCATCACAAAGTAAGTAAAGCCATGTTTACAGGTCTCCCTGTGGGCTTGGTCAAATGCTGTTCCTATTTTTGAAGATCCTCTTTTGAAATTTAATGTAAATATTGAAAAAGAGGAATAATGAATGCTAAAAAATAAAAATAAAAAAACTCATCCGATATCTACCTCTTGACCTCACTTACTGAGTTGTTGTTCTCTATACCCAAAGCTGAGTTTGAACTTAAAAAACAAACAAAAAACTACTGCTTCCTGTGATTTGTTGAATGTTTTTGCTTGTGATATAAATGGGTTGTTTTTATTTTAACTGACTAATACAGTAGTTTGAGTCTATTTATATGGACTTATCCTAATAAGGACATAAACTTTTATATTAGTACAATTTCAACTCTATTGTAAAAGTTTGGAAGGATGAGCCAGGTGTGGTGGCTAATGCCTATAATCCCAGCGCTTTGGGAGGCAGAGGTGGGTGGATCATCTGAGGTCAGGAGTTCAAAACCAGCCTGGCCAACATGGTGAAACCCCATCTCTACTAAAAATACAAAAATTAATCGGGCATGGTGGTACATGCCTGTAATTCCAGCTACTTGGAAGGCTGAGGCAGGAGAATCACTTGAACCCAGAGGCAGAGGTTGCAGTGAGCTGATATTGCACCACTGTCCTCCAGCCTGGGCAACAGAGTGAGACTCTGTCTCAAAAAAAAAAAAGTGATGGGTATATAAATAATTCATTTCAGTCTTAGAACTGAAAATTTTTGTGATCAACTGTTGAGAAAATATAACAAAAAAAGATTGGAATGTAGTAGACCAAAATGCTAGTAATGATTTGCTTAAGAATCATTGGTGACATTTTTTTTAACTTTATTGTTTCCTTTTCTTTTTTCTTGTTTTTGGGACACATTCTCGCTCTGTTGCCCAGGCAAGTGTAGTGGTGCAATTAAGGCTCACTGTAGCCTCAAACTCCTGGGTTCAAGGGATCCTCCTGACTCAGCTTTCTGAGTAGCTTAAACTACAGGCATATGCCACCACGCCCAGCTAATTTTTAAATTTTTTGTAGAGATGGGAGTTTTACTGTGTTGCTCAAGCTGGTCTCAGACTCCTGGGCGCACGCATTCCTCCCACATCAGCCTTCCAAAATGCTGGGATTGCAGGTGTGAACCATTGCACCCAGCACCTTTATTATTTTAGCACTACTATTGTTTTCTTTTGACATTTTTAAATCAAGTCTCCCAAAATCTGAGTTAATTATCATTTTATTTATTTATTTATTTTTATAGTATGAGTTATGAAATCTAGTTTAAAACTGAGCTAATTGTTAATCAACCAAAAATATCTTTGTATGTAAAATCTTCAAGAACTATTTTTTCTTCCACATTGCTTTCTTTTCTTAAGAAGAAGCCTTTGGAAATCTGTTTTATAATCATCGTATTTATAGAATTCAATTATATATTTTTTTAATTTTAATTTTTAGAAAGTTTTGGGTTTGTTACTATAAAATGAATTAGCTGCTGGAAAAAAATCAGTTGTGGAAATTACTCTTCTAGTTATTTTATGTGTTTTCCCTATTTTACTCCAAATCTTTGATCTCTGGAGACTCTTAAATGTATCTGCCTGTATAAAGGATGTTATACCCGTGCAGTGAAATACTATTTAGGCCAGACGTGGTGGCTAACATCTGTAATCCCAGCGCTTTGGGAGGCCGAGGCAGGTGGATCAGGAGTTCAAGACCAACCTAGCCAACATGGTGAAATCCTGTCTCTGCTAAAAATACAAAACTTAACCAGGCATGGTGGTAGGCCTGTAATCCCAGCTACTCGGGAGGCTGAGGCAGGAAGATCACTTGAACCCAGGAGGCAACAGCTGCAATGAGCAGAGATCTTGCCACTGCACTCCAGCCTGGGTGACAGAGCAAGACTTCATCTCAAAAAGAAAGAAATACTATTTAGAAATGAGAAATGAGTTAGTTCATAGTATACTAATGAAAAGGTGATCAAGATGTATTTCATTGACTCTAAGATGCCATTGGTTTTATGTATCAAGGAGAAAGAAAAACCATCTAATTAAACCATGCCATACCATATATTAAAAGATACAGCTGTAGATCAAAGGGCACTTTGAAAAAAGTATGTCTTTGAATTAGATGAAAAAAAATATTAAGTATGTATCCACATTTTTGAAAGTATTTTTTTTTAGTATAGACTGAAAACAAAGCTGAGAGAATAATGTATGTCTGTCTTATTTACCATAGTATTTCTGTGTTCGGTGTTTTGCACATAGTAGATACTTAACAGATAGATATTCACAAATTTTTAAATTACGCATTTCTAGAATGGCACTTTTTTTTAAACAGCTAGCATATGTTTGTATTGAGAAAAAGTTGAAAGTAAATAAATGTAAATTGATACATATATGTATCATCGAAGAGTAACTTGTTTCCTCAGGGCAGATTTGGAAATTTCCCTTGTTATAATTGTAATGTCCTTTTCTAGTCATCCCATTGTGTCCGTTTACAATTATTGTCAAATACCATCTCAAAACCTGAAGCAGCATCTTTTACTTCATAGCTACTTTGCAACGTCCATAAATCTGCATGTATAGTACATGCCATTTCTCTATGGTATGGTATGTGGTATATGATGTGGACTGCCTAGATTTGTATCTCAGCCCCACTACTTTTAGATATATAATTTGGGGGAAATTACCAGTTTTGGTTTTCCCTTATTTATAAAATAGGAGCAATAATTGTATCTACCACATAAGAATTAAGCAAAATTGGCTGGGCGCCTATAATCCCAGCACTTTGGGAGGCTGAGGCAGGCAGATCATTTCAGGTTAGGAGTTCGAGACCAGCCTGGCCAACATGATGAAACCCTGTAACTACTAAAAATACAAAAAAATTAATCGGACGTGATTGTGCATGCCTGTAATCCCAGCTACTCGGGAGGCTGAGGCAGGAGAATCACTTGAACCCAGGAAGCAGAGGTTGCAGTGAGCCGAGATCGTGCCACTGCACTCTAGCCTGGGTGACAGAGTCAGACCCCGTCTCAAAAAAAAAAAAAAAGCAAAATTATAGTCAATAGCTGATACACATAGATTATATGTAGTCATTATTTTGATGGTACGATCCTAAAGCTGAGTCCCTGTTGTTTTCCAATTCCTAAACATTTTGAAGTTTAGAAATTTGAGGGAAAGAAACACACACACACACTCTTTATATATATATATTCTATATGTATGCTCTAAACATATATACTTTATTTACTTATATGCTTGGAATTGAGATAATGTTTTTTGTTTGTTGTTTTTTAGTATCCACAGTTAATAAGCAAAATGTCTATGTAACATCTTTTTTGTGTTACTTTCAAGTATTCTATGACCTTATCCCTGTTTTCTGTTTCAGGTCGAAACTTCACAGCTCATGATAAGCAACCTTCAGTGCCGAGTAAGTAATTGGTTTTCTGCTCTTTTTTCAGTCAATTCTAACCTTGCCTTATTCTCCCCATCAAAGTTGTAATAAGATTTTAAGTCATTTTACCCCTCCTTACCCTTTTTAATCCACCTCAGATTGGTACTGCCTGTAATAATTATTCTGTGATGTGGAAATGTGTTCAGGGCTATTTTACCACAAGTAATTTATATTAGGTAATAATATATTTATTTGCTACCTGCTTTGCTATATAGGAAGTGGTTCATCCTCACTGGGACAGGATCCTTTGAAATTATCTTTTACTTACAAAACTCTTGCTTTTTTGGTTTTCTTCCCCTGCTTTATTTTGTCTTTCTGATAGATTAATTTTATAACACTGGAATATGGTATAAACTTTCAAAGTATGGGAAATTATATTTTGATATATGTATTTGCTTCAGGCTCAGGATATCAAAAAACTCCCCAGGAATGGTCTCCACCTACTGCAAGAATAAGGACTAGGATGCAAAGTAAGTAAATAAATCTCTGTTATTGAACTAATCTTAAGTGTATTTGCTATACTTTGCCTGACAAAAACGTTGAGTTCTTCAGATAAACATTTAGGTTGTGATTTCACTAATAAAGTACAGCTATGATTACTAGTTTAGTAATTTCCATTTTCCTGGACTGGCAGCACATGGGCTGGGTGTAGAATGTAAATAGTGGCGTGGAAAAACCAGCCATTGATGGGTCTTAACAAACAGGCTGTCAGTTCTAGCAGCAATACAGTCTGTATACAGTAATGAAATTCTACTCTTGACAATTCCCTGTTTTTTGCTTTTAGCAGACTTTGCATAAATAACCACTTGGAACAGCTTTGTATACTCATAATTTTATATAATAAAGGCTGAAATGCACAAGTTATATTTTCATGTTTAGAGTTTTTTTTTCTGGTTGTTTTGTTTTTGAGATGGAGTCTTCCTCTGTTGACTAGGTTGGAGTACGGTGGCATGATCTCAGCTCACTGCCGCCTCCTCCTCCCACATTCAAGCAATTCTTGTGCCTCAGCCTCCTGAGCAGCTGGGACTTGCAGGCGTGCACCACCACACCCAGATAATTTTTGTATTTTTCTTAGAGATGGGGTTTCACCATGTTGGCCAGGCTGATCTTGAACTTCTGACTTCAAGTGATCTGCCCGCTTCAGCCTCCCAAAGTATTGGGATTACAGGCATGAGCCACCACACCCAGCCCTATGTTTAGGTTTTGAATGGATTAAATGTCACAGAATTTAAGGAATACTATAAATTGACGTGATAAAACCATCTACTTTGAACTCAGTTTCTATAATTTCTGTAGAAATGTGTCCACATTTAAATCTTGACCATATTTTTTTAAAGTCCATGCATATTCTCTGCCTTCAGTGACCCTTAACCTCTCTCCCTCCTTTACTCATCTAGCCACAATAGGTCTTGAGGTCATCAGGTATTCTCTTACTTTTATTTAGATAATATAAAAATCCATCTCTTGCTCATGGGATGATTACTTCTGTAATTGGATCAGATGACATCTGTCGCTCTGCTTTTCCATCAGTAAAGGAGGAGTGGTCACAATTCATTTTTTCTCAGCAGTGAAGTTTTATTTTGAGACGGAGTTTTGCTCTTTTTGCCCAGGTTGGAGTGCAATGGTGCAATCTTGGCTCACTGCAACCTCTGCCTCCTGGGTTCAAGCAATTCTCTTGCCTCTCAAGTAGCTGGGATTATAGGCATGTGCCACCACACCTGGCTAATTTTGTGTTTTTAGTAGAGATGGGTTTTCTCCATATTGGTCAAGGTGGTCTCAAAGTCCGAACCTCAGGTGATCTGCCTGCCTCGGCCTCCCAAAGTGCTGGGATTACAGGTGTGAGCCACCTTGCCCAGCAAGAAGTGAAGTTTTTAGCCCACGTATAAGTGAGTTCTTCAGCAGCCTAGAACTGAAATAACTTTTTGCCCTTGTCTTATTGTTGGTTATTATTTCTTATTGCTTCGAGTGTGTGCCTGCTATTAGAAGACCATTTACTCTTATAATTTGCTCTTCCTGACCTTTTATAGTTAGGAAACCAAATATTAATTATTCATCCTATTAGAATTATGTTTATAACAAGAATCAAATATTAAATTAAATTTGAAGACCCAAGAGATACTGTTGGATGTAAAAATGCATGACTTTTGGTATATATAATGTTAAAAATTCAGAGACTTTTTATGTCATTTCTAAGTTCTTAACTATATATTCTGAGTAGTTAATATCAGATAAATGGCTTCCAGATATGGGAAATTAGTACATACTTATCAAAAAATGTTCACATAATGTTTTTCTTCTAATAAGATACTGCAGTACAGAAGGAAAACTAATTATATTGAACATGTAATTGAAATGCAGAAATTGATCTTTTTAGTCGTTAACTTGATAGCTAATTTTTAGTATTTTATCTGTTAGCATTTCTACTTTGTCTTAACTTACTATATTTCTTATAGCTTACAGAATTATACATTGATTGCTAGCCACCTACCACATATAGATACCACGTTGAGCTTTCAGAGTTATGTAACAGTAACATACCAGAATTGTACGTGTAATAGAATCTTTTAGACTTTCAACCACATGAGGACTTTAAGATAGAACAATGAGCAAGAAGAAAGTATTTTCAATGGAGGTGGAAGACTGCAGTGATTTTCACACAAACTTATATAATAGATTCCTCTTCATGACTATTAAAAAATGTTTTCTTAGCATTCCAAATTTTCTCTCTCGTTCTTTATATATTTCTGCCTGCTTTCGTGAGGAAAAAAAAGTCATTTTTAGATGTGAGTGTTCAAGAGCCTTGGACTATAGATTCTACGCCATGTAACATTGTCACCTGATGTTGGCACCGGTTTTCTGGATAGACAGGTCCCAGTTCAGGTTCCTGCCTGCATCCAAACCTTTTAGGAAAGATGGAACCACTGTCTTTGCTTTTTCCTGTTTGCCTGGTGATCAAACAACGATTATAGAGAAGGATATATGTACATGGAGAGGTCAGAGCATTAATATAAATGTTTTGGAACCTGTCTGAGAAATTTATGTAGAGAAAGGAAGACAGTTTCTAGTTAATGCTCTTGGGCGCCAGTCCTAGCTCTTCCACTTACTAATTGAGTAATCTTGGTAAAATCACTTAACCTTTGTGAACCTCAGTTTTCTTGCCTTTAGAGACAATAGTGCCTATAACTAGATTATTGTAATGAGCTTATATGTGTAAACACAATTTTTAAAGTCTAAAATCTCATAACTATCAGGGCTTATTTATCGTTAACAAGGTATCCTGTAGAATCGATAGCAGCTGTGGAGGATTTGTGCCCTCTACTCTTGATGGTTATAGAGTGATTGCCACTATACTCTAGGTTAGAAAAGCTTGAGTTTTTTCTTTTCTTTTCTTTTGGAGACAGAGTCTTGCTGTGTCACCCAGGCTGGAGTACAGTGGCGCGATCTCAGCTCATTACAACCTTCACCTCCCAGGTTCAAGCGACTCTTGTGCCTCAGCCTCCCAGGTAGCTGGGATTACTGGCACTTACCACCACACCTGGCTAATTAGAGACGGGGTTTCACTGTGTTGGCCAGGTAGTCTCAAACTCCTGACCTCAGGTGATTTGCCTGCCTCTGCCTCCCAAAGTGCTGGAATTACAGGTGTGAGCCTCCACACCTGGCCAGATTTTTTCTTTTAAAAAGATGTTTTTTAGAATTGTTGTTAGCATCTGTAATAATGTTAATAAGAAGGATAGCAGTTACCCTTTAGACAATGTCCTGCCTTGGCACTATATACCCTGCTGTGTATGTTTTTGTGTTATATGAATTACCTAAATATTATATATGGTACATAATTATTATTTAGCTGTTCTTCATTATTAACGTCATAGAATTGCACTTCACAGCATTTTGTGTATATTATCTCATTTGATCTTTTCAAACCATGGAGTGAAGTATTCAAAATAAACATGATCTGATGGATTTGGGTTTTGCGTGGTCAGGTTTTTTAAATTTTGTTATTTTAGTTGTAACTTTGAAAACCTAACTTAGAAGCTTCTAAATAATGAAATGTCCTAAGCTAAACTAATTGAAAAACAATGTTTCTTTTAGAGTTGCCGTCATTTTGTCTTATGATATAATTACGGAGTTTTTGTCATATGACCAAAAATAAGGCTATTTCTGAATCTTAGCCCTGCTAATATTATTCCTCCAGTTATTCCAGTGTTTCTTAAATGAAAGTTGTTGCTATAATGCTAAGAATATTCACCAGGAAGTTCATTTATATATACAAAAGTTATAAAACTCCAGGCAAGTGATAGATGGCAATACTGGTAATGTAGGACGTATGAATGAGATAACTGAGCCTCTCCACCTTCTGGAGACTGTCCCTCCATTTCCTCTCTTAGATTTTAAAACCTGCTAGTATGCTTAGAAAGATGGAAGGGAAAGGGAAGGCTTAGGATAGTTTTTAATTTCTTTTTATTATTATTATTATTTTTTTAAGAGATGGGGGTCTCACAGTGTTGCCCAGGCCTGTCTTAAATTCCTGTGGTCAAGCTGTCCTTTCACCTCAGCCTCTTGAGTTGTTGGAATTATGGGCATGAGCCACTGTGCCAGGCTTAATTTATTTTCTAAATAAATTCAGATGGAAGTAGAGATTTGATGGAGTTGTGAGAAAACTGTTTTTGAGCTCTGTTGTTTAACCACAAGCCTAAAACGGAACTACGTAATTACTTGTCTGTTAACAGAAATAATGAAAAGTTTTTAAATGTGATTTTTAAATACTACTAATATTTAAAATGGTCAGAATCCCCAGAAGAAATATTGAATCAGTTTGAGGTAGAAAATAGTGAGGATTAAGCTTCAGTTTTATATTCAAATTCCTTACCCGGAGAGCCCAGTGGTCTATAATCCACATTTTGTCTTTTTTTCCCCTGTCTTTACAGCATCTTCACCAGGCAAGAGTTCAATATACGGCAGTTTTTCAGATGGTATAATATGTTTTGTTTTATTATGATGTGCTTATTTTCTTTGTCCTTTTTATCCTGGAAGTTTCACCAATCCTATGAGATACTTATGGGTCAAATACTTGCAGACTTTCTCTCAAAACTAAGTATTGTGTGTTTTGTACTAAACCCGACCATATGCTGTGAACAGCTATGAATGAAATGGGTCTTGTGTCTCAAGGAGTCCTCAGTCTAATTGGCACTCACATATTCTGCTTTTTCTTCTGCTTCTGGTGATCTGTCTTCTTTTTTTCCTGGTGGAATGTGTATCTTCTTTCTCTACTAAAAATAATTACTCAAATTATAAAATATAAGTTGATAGTCTTCTTTTATTACTCTCACCTTTAGATGACAGCATTCAGAAATCAGAGCTTAGAAACCAGTCACCGTCAACCTCCAGCCGACGTAAGTTTGTCTATTCAGTTTTTATTAAATGTTTCTGTAAAATTGGTATTCCGTAATTGTTTAAAAATGTTTTTTGGCCGGGCACAGTGGCTCACACCTGTAATCCCAGCACTTTGGGAGGCCGAGGTGCGCAGATCACAAGGTTAAGAGATTGAGACCATCCTGGCCAACATGGTGAAACCCCGTCTCTACTAAAAATACAAAAATTAGCCGGGTGTGGTGACATGCACCTGTGGTCCCTGCTACTTGGGGGGTGAGGAAGAAGAATCGCTTGAACCCAGGAGGTGGAGGTTGCAGTGGGCCGAGATTGTGCCACTGCTGCCCTCCAGCCTGGCGACAGAGCAAGACTCCATCTCAAAAAAAAAAAAAAAGTTTTTTGACAGCAGGATGACTTGATGCTATTTGAAGAATCATATTTTAAGCACTTCAGAGAAAAAAGTTTGTATTTTACTAGCAGTGAAATTCTTTATGGACAAACTATATGAGACAACATCTGGTATTGCCCTTCACTTTACTGTTCAAAAGACCAAAAGTAATAGCTAATAATAAGCAAAGTTACCAATACTGTTAACTGAGGAAGCCATGCTGAATTAAAAGAAAGACAGTGAGAGCATGACATTATGGGATTACAGTGGCTTTTGGAGTCTGCACACCTGTATTTGAGTAGATGGGACTACTCACCTCCTGTACAGCCCTGTGGTGAATTTCTTTAATTCTCTAAGTCTTACTATTCTGAAAGAGTACTAAGAAAATAAGTTAATGGGCCAGGCGTGGTGGCTCACGCCTGTAAACCCCAGCACTTTGGGAGTCTGAGGCGAACGGATCACAAGGTCAAGAGATCAAGATCATCCTGGCCAACATGGTGAAACCCATCTACTAAAAATAGAAAAATTAGCTGGGCATGGTTGCATGCACCTGTAGTCCCAGCTACTTGGGAGGGTGAGTCAGGAAAATTGGTGGAACCTGGGAGGCAGAGGTTGCAGTGAGCCAAGATTGCGCCACTGCACCCCAGCCTGGCGCCTGGCGACAGAACAAAACTCTGTCTCAAAAAAAAAAAAGAAGAATCTCAGAGAGGTTTTTGTTGAAAATATGGATATGGTTATGCCTATCCATATGTACCTGGAAATTAAAGTTGAGAATTTTTTAAATATTCATTAATTTATTTTAAAATAAGTTAGCAAGAAGGGTGACAGATCAGATTGCTTTGCATTTTTTCTAATCTCTTTAATGCCTGGCCTTAAAAAGTAGAGCTGGATTCTTATATATGCTTCTGTATTCAATCTGTTACAATATATTGTTTTGGTTGAAGTATCTACAAAAAACCCAGCTTTATACAGATATGAAAAGTTTTAATAGAGTTTTCAGATAATTGTGGCTATTGTTTTTTGAATTCTCCAAAACTCAACAACTGGTAGTTTCTTAAATGTTACTTGAAATATGATATCTGAAACCATCTTAATGAGTTCTTTGTACTCTATTACATTAAAGTTAATTTGTCTGTCTTAGACTTTGAATGGAGTATCTTGCACTGGTCATTTGGAAGACATTGGTTCGATGAGATATGCAGATTTTCCAAACATTGACACATTCGGAATGTAATATAAAAGATCACATTTGTTAATATCACTGCCAATCTCAAGACTTTAAAAAATTATTAAAGGGTCCGGTGTGGTGGCTCATGCCTGTAATCCTAGAATTTTGAGAGGCCTAGGCCAGTGGATCATCGGAGGTCAGGAGTTCAAGACCAGCCTGGACAACATGGCAAAACCCTGTCTCTACTAAAAATACAAAAACGTTAATCAGGCATGGTGGCATGCACCTGTAATCCCAGCTACTCGGGAGGCTGAGGCAGGAGAATCACTTGAACCTGGGAGGCAGAGGTTGCAGTGAGCCAAGATCACACCACTGTGTGCCAGCCTGGGTGACAGAGCGGGACTCCATCTCAAAAAAATAAAAATAAAGAAGTGTTAAAGTACAAATTGGGAGTTGTCAAGCTCATGGTGGCAGATTTAGGATTCTGAAATCCTAATTTTCACTTGAAAGCAAATGTCTGCCAAATATACAAGTCTGACTGTAGTATGTTACTTGTTCTTGAAGCAAAAATTAGTATTCCATGAAAAAAGTGCTAATTCAGCTTGTAATTGATTTGCACAAAACTGTTTTCCTTGAGACCACCATAGTACTGTGTGATGCAGCAGAAATGCTTTGTGCAAACTTCCTGTTTCTTCACAAAGAAGATCAACAAGATATGTACTCAAAGATTGAGATTTAATAGCATAAATAATGAACTGCTTCATAAAGGATATTCTTAAGTAAAAGAATGTCCCTCTTTGTTAAACTTTGAATGCATGACAGTGAAAAATAACAGTGACTACACTCGTACAGTTTGGTTTCACTGCCCTGTAACTCATGCTAAGGAATCAGAAGTTCTTCTCAACATTGCTTTTGTATTATCAGTGCAAATGTCAACAAAAGGGAAGATCAAATAACATCTTAGTTTAGAAGAATACTTTGACTTAAGGGACCCCCCCTCACCCCTCCAAAAAATAGGGTCTTGAGGTACCCCACAGACCACACCTTAAGAACTGCTGCTCTAAAAGGTCCCTTCTAAAATTAATAGCCTAAAACAGTCAATAAATAAAAGTGTAAAAGTATTATTGTTACTATCATATTAGCTGAGTCAATGAAGTAGAAAATGAGAAAGTACTTTCTAAACTGAAAAGCACTAGATAAATATAAATTAATATTATTATTGCCAATAGTAATTAGGGATGAGTTACAAACTAAATTTTACTAGTGTTAACTTGCATGCCACAAAAAGATATGCATCAATGCAGTTAATCTAAAGGGACAGCTAGCTATTATAACACATAGAAGATGTTCATTTATAATGCATCCTTTTCTTTATCCCTTTACATACCTCAGAAATATTTCACCTTGAATAATTAGCCGTGTGAATGCCGAGTTTCTAAATTTAAAAAGCGTCTTTTAATAGTCTATTCTCCCAGCTATTAGCAGTGGAAGTAGTAATTTTGCTTTATAAATTATATTTTTTTCTGCCTTGTTTATGCCATTTCTTGTGTTTAAAAACTTTTTTCCTCAAAGACTTGTTTTTATATTGAAGAGACATATGCATATTTATACACATAATTCAGAGCCTATGTGTATAAGATTTTCTTGAAAATGTGATCAGTTATTAAGAAAATAATCAGCTTTCTTCTTTAAAGTCCTTCCTCTTGTACCTAATGTTTATAAAGATTGATACTGATTTTAAAAGTCACTTGCCGTTAAATCTAAGAAAATCGTATTTATACCTGTCATTTTTTTTTTTTCTGAGTAGAAGTGACTGGACAACCCCAAAACGCATCTTCTGGCAAGAGGAGCTGGTGGTGGCCACTTGCTCTGTTTGCTGCTCTTACCTGTGGGAGTTTTTGGTTCTTCAGTACTCCTGAGGTAGAAACCACTGCTGTTCAAGAGTTCCAGAACCAGATGAATCAACTGAAGAATAAGTACCACGGTCAAGATGAGAAGCTGTGGAAAAGGAGCCAGACGTTCCTGGAAAAACATCTTAATAGCTCCCATCCTCGGTCTCAGCCTGCTATCTTGCTGCTCACTGCTGCCCGAGATGCTGAAGAAGCACTTAGGTGTCTGAGTGAACAAATTGCTGATGCCTATTCTTCTTTCCGTAGTGTTCGTGCTATCCGGATTGATGGGACAGGCAAAGCTACTCAAGACAGTGATACCGTCAAACTAGAGGTAGACCAGGAACTGAGCAATGGATTTACGAATGGCCAGAATGCAGCTGTGGTACACCGCTTTGAGTCACTGCCCGCAGGCTCTACTTTGATCTTCTACAAATATTGTGACCATGAAAACGCAGCCTTCAAAGATGTAGCCTTAGTCCTGACTGTCTTACTGGAGGAAGAGACACTTGGAACCAGCCTAGGCCTAAAGGAAATTGAAGAAAAAGTTAGAGATTTCCTCAAAGTCAAGTTCACCAATTCTAACACACCCAACTCCTACAATCATATGGACCCAGACAAATTGAATGGCCTCTGGAGCCGTATTTCTCACTTAGTTCTGCCTGTGCAACCTGAAAATGCCCTAAAAAGGGGCATCTGCTTATAAGAAGTGAGAGAGGAGAAAAATCATGTCCCAAGTTCTGAGAATTTTTCACGCTTTCTAACCAGAGACAGAATTCAGAGCTCTTTGAAAGAACTGGTTTCTTTTTAAAGGAAGTTAAGTTCTTACATAAACATGGAACACATTTTATTCAACCTAATTATCTGTGATATGAGAGAATCATTTCAGTTTCCGTTGAGAGCTGTGTTAAAGGTATTTTAAGAGTGTATATTATATGTGGTTCCATAGAGAATCTGTTTTGATTCTGGGCTAAATTATTACAGTTACAGTGTGACCAGTGAGAGGGATTTGTCTCCTTTCTTACGAACCTTCCTGATTTTTTAACTTAGATTTCTCACAAAGTTTGTTGGCGTTATTAGTACGATTGCTTCCTAAATGTAACCATGCATTTTCCCATTATGTCCCCTTTTATGTCATTTAGGTATAAGTTCCTTACCTTCTGCTTACAGGAACAAAAGTAGTCAAAGGTCATCTAAATGTGCGTCTGGAATTTGTTTTCTTTTGTGTTTTGGAAAATGGAGAGAACAAGGCCAGGAAGGAGAAATTAATGAGAAGGTGAAGGGAGGAAATGTTACAGTAATCCACTGAGATGTAGGTTAATCAGACATAGGTGTATGAACTGTTCATCTTGGTGGATTCCATTGGGATTTTTTTTTTTTTTACATTTCCTTTTTTCTTCCTTAAAGAAAAATTCTTGGTCCTCCCAAGGATTTTTCATGTATATTGCAAGATTTAATATATTTGTTCATTTGACTCTTAAGAGTAAGTCAGGCTGGGTACAGTAATTATGCCTGTAATCCCAGCACTTTGGGAGGCTGAGGCAGGTGGATCACCTGAGGTCAGGAGTTCAAGACCAGCCTGGCCAACATTGTGAAACCCCATCTCTACTGAAAATACAAAAAAATTAGCTGGGTGTAGTGGCAGGTGCGTGTAATCCCAGCTGCTTGGGAGGCTGAAGCAGGAGAATCACTTGAACCTGGGAAGCGGAGATTGCAGTGAGCCAGGACTACGCCATTGCACTCCAAGCTGGGCAACAACGACGAAATTCCGTCTCAAAAAAAAAAAAAAAAAAAGAGTAGGTAAATTCAGAACAGTTTATTTTGGGCACATCCTGAAGCTTTTGATTTGAATTAAGAAATAGAGTTTCAGGAATTGACAAACCATTTGTTAACCAGCTATCATGGGCTGTTGAAGAAGATTCTGTTTTCTGTGCATCCACTTGTGATCTAAGTCCTTTAGTGCAACTCCATAGCAAATACGAAGATTTACTATGCAGGTGATACATTTTATGGAATGCCTCAAGCCAAGACAGTGAACTTATATGAAGAGTGAAATGTATTTCTTCACTAATATAATGTTTTAGTTATAACTTTGCATCTACAATTGAGCTTTCTCGTCTCAACTGCTATGGTTTTCTTAAAATGTTACAATTCTAGATCTATCTACCTTGTTTTTGTATTGTCCACAAACCTTTGAATGTAAATATTTAAATTAATGGCTTTGTCATTACTCTTTAATAGTTCCACAAGTTATAGTAGAGTGGTCTGATTTCTTTCCACTAGTACAACCAATATTCATAAATGTATACCCATTACTGTAATTTGTTCCTGTTAAGAAGTCAGACCATCTGATTTATTTTATAGAGGATTATCAAAACAGGAGTTTTTGAAAAGGCTTATTTTATACGTACATATTATATAGATAAATGTTTTTATTAAATGTTTCACTGACCCAAGTAATTTAAAAGTAATATGTTACCTATATCTTTCAGGAAGAATAATTACAGCAGCTGATCTGTAAATGACTTTAAAAGCTATTTTAGTAATTTAAATAAATTTACTTTCTTGGTTTGTACTGTCTATGTGTTATAAACTTAATGATTTATCATCTTTAAAAAAAGAAATATGAGCTGGGCACAGTGGCTCATGCCTGTAATCCCAGCACTTTGGGAAGCCAAGGTGGGCAGATCAGCTGAAGTCGGAAGTTCAAGACCAGCCTGACCAACATGGAGAAACCCCGTTTCTACTAAAAAGACAAAAAAAAAAAAAAAAAAGCTGCGCATGGGGGTGCATGCCTGTAATCTCAGCTACTCAGGAGGCTGAGGCAGGAGAAACCCTTGAACCCAGGAGGTGGAGGTTGTAGTGAGCCGAGTGCACCATTTGCACTCCAGCCTGGGCAACAAGAGTGAAACTCCATCCCCCTCCCCAAGAAAAATAAGAAAGAAATCCAAGTTTTTTCCTTGAACAATTTTAGCAACTTTGGCTAGAAGAGACAAAAGCCAAGAAACTGGAGCCATTCACAGTATATTATTTAGAAGTGGAACAGATGTAACTTTCCATGTTAGTTTGGCATTTAGGGTTTTTAAAAATACAGTTGGCTAGTTTTGGAGGCCAAGGCGGGCAGATCACTTGAGGTCGGGAGTTCAAGACCAGCCTGACCAACATGGTGAAACCGCATCTTTAAAAAATAAATTAATAAATAATAAAAAATACAGTTAATTTAGATATTCCTAAGTTGGCAAAAGAATCTCTACAGCAGCTTAAGCTTTTTTTTTTTTTTTTTTTTTTTTTTTTTTTTTTTTTTAAGTAGACATGGGATCTCACTATGTTGCCCAGGCTGCTTTTAAATTCCTGGCCTCAAGCAGTTCTCCTGCGTAAGCCTCCTAAGTAACTGGCTACTTAAACTTTTCTTTATCGCCTCCCTAAAGAGCTCTTTTAGATTTTTTTCAAGTTACCCCTTCCCCACGAAATTTTAACACCACATATATACTGTGTATCTGTTTATGAACTATAAATGTTTTCGTGCTTTATACAAAATGGAATTTTTTTCGTCCCTAAGGGAACCAGTTTTCACCCCATTGAGAATGCATGCTCAACAGCATCCACGTTTAGGTAATTGCTACCTAAAACACTCCATTTTGTATTCATGTCATTGTAATCCTTTTGGAAGGGAAAATTTTATTTTTAACTTTTTAAAATTTATTTGAGATAGTCTCACTCTTGCCCACGCTGGAGTGCAGTGGTATGATCTTGGCTCACTGCAATTTCTGCATCCTGGATTCAAGCGTTCTCCTGCCTCAGTCTTCCAAGTAGCTGGGATTACAGGTTCACACCACTATGCCTGGCTAATTTTTTGTATTTTTAGTAGAGACAGGGTTTCACCATGTTGGCCAGGCTGGCCTCCAACTCCTGACCTCAGGTGCTGGGATTACAGGCATGAGCCGCTGAGTCCAGCCTAGAAAGGAAAATTTAAGACCTCAGCTTCAAATTAAGAGCTGTGGATCTAGAGAAACTGAGTACATTTTAACTGGTTGACAACAATGACCAAGGAAAACCACAGTACAGTACCTTCTTAAACTTTCTAGAAACTTAATTTGCTTCCCTTTTAATGCGATTTTAATATTTAAGGATGTTTTCTAAGCCTCTACTTCTCAAAACAAAAATTGGAAGTAAACGGATTTTCATTCAATGAAGAGAACTGCCATTTAGAAGTGATGGGGTTTACATATTTTGTACCGTTAGTGCATACGTAAGCTAAAAATAGAATAACCAGTTTCCCTATGATCCCGGGTTTATGGAAAGCGGCCTTTCTGTTGGCAGTGACAACAAGTTCTCATTAAATACATAAATGTACTCTTCTGCTGTTTTGTCCTTATCAAGATCATGGAGTAAAATTTTGCAGTATAAGAGGCAAGGGTTTTTCTCTAAGGAAGAGAATTTTATTGGCACTAACCACCAAAGATGTGGTTCCTGAGCCTGGAAGACCAAACTGAGAAGGCTGCCATTGACTGGAAGAGGAGGAAATTCACCCTTGTACTCTACACCGCAGACTGAACTACTCGCGATTTCCTAAACATAACCATTCCCTTGCCTTTTGCACATTCTTAGACTCTTTTGGACTACTTCCTCATTTCCTGCCCTCTCGCTTGTTTGTCCTTTAAGTTTTTATTTTCTTAGTGAACTCTTTCCTAATTGCCTTCCCCCAAATATTATTTTAGGGCGCCTCTTGTTTTCTTCTTTTCTTCTTTTTTGGTAGCTTAAACAATAAGACCTTTCTTGTTATAAAACCCAGCAGCGTGAGGAGTTCCTGGGTTGGGTGACTTAGAGGCTAGAGAAATTCATCACAAGCATTACAAGATAACCAGCAATACCGCCGACGAAAGAAAACCTCACGAGCTGCTAGCGGAAGCCAGCTCCTGTCCTCTTGTCCAGAACTGGATAGTGTCCAGCCAAACCATTTTGAGGGCTGAATGAGTGACTTCAAAGGGCTCAAATGACTGGTGAATCTTCCAGATGAAAGGGAGAGAGCACAGCCTTTCCTGCGTAGTTTAAAGTGACAGGTGCTCCACGCACTGATTTATCTTTTTTTAACCTGTCGCAGCATTAGCATACCCCAGCTACCGCCTGCATCTTGCAAGCAGTGATGTGTCGTCCGTGTAGGCACCATGGTAATCACAGAGTGCTCAAATGTTTATTGAATAAAAAGAACAAGCTGTACGCAATTATAGCTAGGTAAGTTGCATCTTAGTGTTTTATTTGCTTCCCCCACCTCTATCCCCCATTACTCCTAAGCCCTATCTAAAAGCTTTATATGACTATTTCTCCTGGATTTAGCAATGCTACAAATAAGGAAAAACAAAGAAGACCAATCAACACGTGGACGGGAAACTGGCGCTTCTCTGGTAGAGACGGCGATCATCATGGTTCTTCAAGGGGAAGGTGAATATCAAGGGAAAAGACTGGGAAGCCATGAGGTCTTTCCACAGTGATATTCGGTATTTGCATTTTCTTAAAATAGCAAGTATCCTTCCATCTTTTTCTATTGCCTAAAAGGGTATTATAATTCAGATAAAAGATGGCTATGGCTGTGGGAAAAAGACGGATAAGAAAAATATTTGAGAAGCAGAACTGACCAGATCTGATTTGAGTGTAAAAGTGCTGAGAAGTTCTCTCCATTCTGTTTAGCTCATTTATCTTCTCCCCAAATATTAAGCACAAAGTGATAGACTGAATTCCCATCTCTTCATGTCAATATGTTGACTTTTAGTCTGAAGTAGAGCCACACATATTTGGTCAAGAATTGATCGTAAAGAATAAAAACCCTGTCCAACCAGGAAATGAGCAAAGGAGGGCTGGGGTCAAGATTGCAAGAATATACATCTCGGACTCCAAGACAAGAAAATATGGGAACTGGGAAGACTGGTTTCGTATGGAGACCAGTCTTTGTCTCTATTGCTGCTACCCAATTAGCAACATCCCCCTTGTGACTTAAATGCCAAAAAGATGACTTTAATGGCTCAATTCAGTGTATGAAGGATTCCTGAGAAGAATACATGATAAAACATAGTTTCCTAGGTCACCCTTTTAACAGGGACCAGGGGTTTGGGTTGCGGTAGGGCACTTTCCTGAGGTCAGGCCAAGAACTGGGCAGATGTGTTAAAGAACGACTGCATAACTTCTTCAACTATATAAAGTCCTTTTATATGTAATACATGCTATGTGATTAAGTCATTTCATTTTAGCTTTTTAAAAAAACCCAATGGGTTGGGTGCTGTGGCTCATGCCTATAATCCCAGCACTTTGGGAGGCCGAGACGGGTGGATCACGAGGTCAAGAGATCGAGACCATCCTGGTCAACATGGCGAAACCCCGTCTCTACTAAAAATACAAAAATTAGCTGGGCATGGTGGCACACGCCTGTAGTCCCAGCTACTCGGGAGGCTGAGGCAGGAGAACTGCTTGAACCCAGGAGGCGGAGGTTGCGGTGAGCCGAGATCGCGCCATTGCACTCCAGCCTGGGTAACAAAAGCGAAACTCCGTCTCAAAAAAAAAAAAAAAAAAAACCAACGAAGGGAAATAACAAGGTAATGGAAACATTTTAAAGTTTTAAAATCTGAGTCCTGGTCATGGGTCTATTATAAATGTGATTTCTTCCCATAGCTTCTGTTTCTCTGGGCTAAACAAAGGAGATAGTTATCATAACTTCAGGTGCTATTTAAACATACATCAGCTCTGTTAACTTGTTGTAAATCCCGCAGCAGTCCCACAACAGAACACCAAGCTTTAGTTTTCAGTTATGTTTCTTGGGCAAGTGAGGTGGTGGGTGGCCAGGTACTAGATTCAAACTTGATTTTCTCAGGATTCTTTTTCCACTTTTAGAGAATACCACGCTTAGGCTAAACTCAATTACAGAATCTACTGCATGCTATACAGCCCTCTGTAGAGTTAATTACATCTCTTACTGGGCAAATTTTTAATCTGTTCTGTTTTTTAATTGCGTAAAATCCAGATCTCTCATAGCTTTAATTGAGTTCCTCTTATTTTCCCTACAACAAATATGGAAAATATCTACAGAAAGGTCTTTATAATATATATTTGAATATGTATCAAGTTGTTCAGCACTCTATTTTTGGTCAGCTGTTATTTATTAATTGCTCTCAACACTTCCAAGTGCTTTATGTGTATTAACTGATTTCATTCTTGTTACTCTGTGAGGTGGTATGATTATCCCAACTTAATAGGAAACTGAAGCCCAGTGAGCTAAAGTAGCAATCGAAGTGGTGGAGCAGAGAGGAACCCAGGCAGTCTGGCTTCAGGACGTCTATGCCGCCCACTATGGTGTACTCGAGGATCCCATTCTGAATGTAGGAATAAACCAATTCAGTTTCTCCCACTTTATTCTCCACTTTATAGTACCCTTCTGACTGCAGATGCATGTCAGGGGAGGTTCCCCACACATTAAGCAAGACCAGTTCATGGAAATATGCAGGACACCTGGGTAGGGAAGGATGGCTAGAACCACATCACATGTGTGAGTACAGCTATTGATTGACTTACGACCTATGCAACTTACGACCATTCGACTTTACGGCCACGACTGCTCCGCATCTGGCGGTGCAAACGTTGCCCAGCTGGGCCTACGACAGTGCGGACCAGCTTCCGGCAGCACTACCATCTCTGCGTGCATCATTTCAACTGTGATCCCAGACTCGGTACAGCAATTTGTGTTTTGTGTAAAAATAAGAAACAAAATGGTGTAGAGATGATACAAATGGCATAAAATGAACAAAGAAAATTATGATATATAACAATAATGAAAGAAAACTATGATAAAATATGACTTAAAGATTTTTATAGCATCATTTCACAGTACTGTACATGTAGCCTACTCAACTTACGACCAGATCGTGTTACAACCGGTCTGTCGGAACCAGTCGTGGTCGTAAGTCGAGCACTAGCTGTAAGCAATTTTGCAGCAGACACCAGCTGGGTGTCCTCCAATTCAATTCACTTCTTACGCTACCTGGAGATAGCCTCAGATACCATAGGTTGAAGGCTCAGTCCCTCAAAATGGCTTGCACTTTAGATGCCAGTCAGAAGCCCCAGTTGGTGACCTAGGCTCCTAAACAACCAGCTATAGGTTAGGGTTCCCATAATCCCCCTCTTGGGCTCCAATTATTTGCTAGAGAGGCTCACAGAGCTAAGGGATACCTATACAGTCATGCCCTACATAATGATGTTTCAATGTCAGACCGCATCGACAACAGTGATCCCATAAGATTATAATACCGTATTTCTACTGTACCTTTTCTATGTTTAGGTATGTTTAGGTACACAAATGCAGTCGACCCTTGAACAACACGGTTTTGAACTGTATGGGCCCGCTTATGTGGATTTTTTTTTTCAATAAATGAATTAGATACGTTTTTGGAGATTTGCAACAATTTGAAAAACCAGATGAACCTCATAGACTAGAAATATATATATATATATAAAAGGTATGTCAAGAATGCATAAAATACATGTAGATACTAGTCTATCACTTACTATCATATACAAATCTATTACAAAAAGTTAAAATTTATCAAAACCTATGCACACAAACATAGACCATACGCTGTACCATATGCAGTCTAGATAAATATTTAAAAATGTAAAAATGCAGTGTTAAACCATAACTGAGAAAAAATTATGGGTGCAATGTGTGCTATTCAGATGCTGGGTATACTAAAAGTCCAGACTTCAACAGGATACAATTCTTCCATGTAACAAAAAACCACTTTTACCACTGAAGCTATGGAAAGAACAAAAATTTTTCATTAATTATTACAAAAAGTAACTATAAAATTAACTGTAGTGCCTACTGTTCCACTGAAATAATTTTGTAACCACCTCCTGTTGCTATTACAGCAGAACTCAAGTGTTTAGAGTATCCACTTAAAACACCCTATGAGCTAATCATCTCCATGGGAGCAGTCCTTTGCTCCAGTAAATTGCTTATTGAAGTAAAAAGCGATCTCTCACATTTCTCGCGTTTTTCATCATGTTTAATGCAATATTCTAAACATTGAATAACACCATGAGCCCCATACAAAGTGCCACCAGGGATGCTAGAAATGCTCCCAAGAGGCAGAGAAAAAAAACGACACTACAAGAAAAAGTTTAATTGCTTGGTACGTATTTTAGATTGAGGTCTGTAGCTGCAGCTGCCTGCCATTTCAGAATGGAGGGGCATTTAACCAACCCTAAATCTGCAGTATTGAGCATTACAGTACAGTAAATATGTTTTCTCTTCCTTAGGATTTTTTTTTTTTTTTTTTTGAGGCGGAGTTTCACTCTTGTTACCCAGGCTGGAGTGCAATGGCGCGATCTCGGCTCACCGCAACCTCCGCCTCCTGGGTTCAGGCAATTCTCCTGCCTCAGCCTCCTGAGTAGCTGGAATTACAGGCACGTGCCACCATGCCCAGCTAATTTTTTTTGTATTTTTAGTAGAGACGGGGTTTCACCATGTTGACCAGGATGGTCTCGATCTCTTGACCTCGTGATCCACCCGTCTCGGCCTCCCAAAGTGCTGGGATTACAGGCTTGAGCCACCGCGCCCGGCCAGGATTTTCTTAATATTTTATTTTCTCCCTCTTTATTATAAGAACATAGTATATGATATATGTGTTAATCAACCGTTTATGTTACTAGTAAGTCTTCCAGTTAGCAGTAGGCGATTAGCAGTTACGTTTTGGGGAAGCCAAAAGTTGTACGTGGATTTTTGACTGTGTGGGTGTCACACTCCTAATCCCGCAGTTGTTCCAGTGCCAACTGCACTTGCCCGTATGTTACAGTTGCTGACAGTGTTCAGTACAGGAATGTGCCATGCAGGTTTGCAGCCCAGACAATAGGCTATACCATACAGCCTAGGTGTGTAGTAGGCTATACCATCTAGCTTTGTGGAAGGACACTCTTAAGATATTTGCACAATAATGAAATTGCCTAACAAAGCAATTCTCTTAGGTATGTATGTATTTTCATAGAGATGGAGTCTTGCTATGTGCCTAGGCTGCTCATTCTCTTTATGACATTCAGGTACACCTATCAAACGTAAATTAGGTCTTTTCACATAGTCCCATATTTCTTGGAGACTTTGCTCATTCCTTTATACTCTTTCTTCTCTAATCTTGTCTTCTCGTTTCATTTCATTAAGTTGGTCTTCTGATATCCTTTCTTCTGCTTGATCAATTCGACTGTTAAAACCTGTGCATACTTCGCGGCATTCTTGTATTGTATTCTTCAGTTCCATTAATTCATTTCTATTCCTCTCCAGATTGTCTATTCTCGTTAGGATTTCATCAACCATTTTTTCAAGGTTCTTAGTTTCTTTCCCTTGGGCTAGAACAGGCGTCCCCAAACTTTTTACACAGGGGGCCAGTTCACTGTCCCTCAGACCGTTGGAGGGCTGCCACATACTGTGCTCCTCTCACTGACCACCAATGAAAGAGGTGTCCCTTCCTGAAGTGCAGCGGGGGGGGGGGGGCGGATAAATGGCCTCAGGGGGCCGCAGTTTGGGGGACGCCTGGGCTAGAACATGTTCTTTTAATTCACAGAAGTTTCTTATTATCCACCTTCTGAAGCCTAAATCTGTTAATGAAACGCACTCGTTCTCCACCAGGCCTTGTTCCCTTGTTGATGAGGAACTGTGATCCCCTGTAGAGGGAGAGGCATTCTGATTTTGGGTATTCTCAGCCTTTTTATGGGGGTTTCTTCCCATCATTGTAAATTTATCCACCTGTCGTCTTTGTAATTACCGACTTTCAAATTAGGTCTCTGAGTGGACGTCCAACTTGCTGATTCCCAGTGCCGGAATCCGAGCAACCCACTGTGGCCGTGGTGCTTTTCTGCCCAGGAATCTCGGGTCTGGCTTCCTTCTTGAGTCCCTTTTTCAATCAGCTGAATAGGTGACTCTGCCTTCTCGGAGCTCCAACAGTCGACCAAAAGGGGACCCAGTCCTGTTTACTCTGCACCAAGAACCACCGCGCAGGGGCGCCGGCAAAAGGTAAAACTGCCACGCTGGCCACAAGAGTCACGCTGGCGACCCGTGGGGCTCCTCCGCTGGGAATCCCCTGGTCCTTGAGCAACAAAAACTCGTCTGAAAGTGTGGCGTCCTCTCGTTCTCTGCGCTTTCACTGGGAGCTACAATCCTGAGCTGCTAGTAATCAGCCATCTTGGATGTCTCTCCCTCCGTTTAATTTTCATAGTACTTGAAGTAGGTATTGTCACTATCTTTCTGTTACCAATGAGGAAACACAGATCCACAGCTATACTGTTAGTTACTGGTGGAGCTAGGACTTGAATTCAGTCTAATTCCAGAATCTGCATTCTTAACCATCATTCTACATTGTATTCCATCATAATAGGCACTTCTTTTTTTTGAGATAGGATCTCAGTCACTCTGTCACTGAGGCTGGGGTGCAGTGGCATGATCTTGGCTCATGGCAATCCTCCCGCCTCAATCTTCTGAGTAGCTTGGACTACAGGTACATGCCACCACACCTGGCTAATTTTTGTAGAGGTGGGTTTTGCCATGTTACCCAGGCTGGTCTAGAACTCCTGGACTCCAGTGATCCATCAGCCTCAGCCTCACCAAGGTGTTGGAATTACAGGCATGCGCCACCACACACGGGCAGTATCCACTTCTTAAGGAGCAAAAATGGCATTAAATCATGTCTTATAAACATATAATGTTGGGGGTGGGGGTGGAATATAGCCACATTTGTTATGGAAAGACTTTGTGTTAAAAGTGAACATTTCGAAGGTTTTTAACTGGTGAAAGAAGCTACTAGCCTGGAATAATGCCATCAGAGATGGAGTGGAAATCACCCCTTTTGAAGGTGCCATTCTTATGAGCCAAAAGTTTGTCGTTTAAAAGTTCATTCTGAGGGAATAACATGTAATACAATTTGAAATAAAGGTATAGTAACCTTAAAAAGAGGATTATACCTGAATATTTTGAATGGGGTCAATTTGTTAAATGAATGACTTTGATCACGTTTTCATGCACAAGCAAAATGTATTCACTAAATTTCTACGCAGTGATCTGCTTTTACTTTGTAATTTGTAGTCCTCAAAAGACTTAAAAAATAATAAAGTCCATACTTACACTTAGAAAAAAACCAGATAATGCATGTATGTTAAGGAAACATACTGCCTGACCCATAGAATCACTGGATTAGTGAAATGTACACCTCTCTATGATTAAAAAACTGACGATAATGTTTGAAACTATTAGGAAGAATGCTCTCTAATAACAAAGGCCTGTTATGGTTCTGATGTCCTAATTGGAGAGTAAGTTGAACCAGATGATGTTTAAAGTCTCTGTCAGTGCTGATTCTATAAAATTGGCAAAGTTTATCATAGCTGAATATAATGTAAACTCCAGAATATTTTTCTTGATATCTCCTCTGAAAGAGAATCACTGGTAGTCCATGATCTGTCCAATGTTCAACATACATCTCAAACTGTGTTGGAGTAGTGTAATACTTGCTGCTTGAAATATAAGATCTGAGTGGGCAAATGCCAATGAAAGCTTTTCCTTTGGAAATAGTTCCAAAGATTTAAGTTTTCTGTTAACTGGAAGGTTCAAAAGACCAAAGTTTTGCTCCTCTGAAATATTTTCATTAGCCTTGAAAACGAAGGTTAGCAGACAGAGGGAATGAAGTGCTTTTGTGTTCAGAAAATGCAGCCAACTTCCTATCTCTGACTTTTCCTCTAAGTTTTGTTATTGAATCAGCAGTTCTGTTTTTTTAAGTCATCTGGTTATTCCCAAGGTGGCCCTTTGACCTTTGCAATTTGCCCAAAGGAGATAGACATGTATTAGCTAGTTGGACTATAGGTTAAGCTCAGATTTAGCTCTAAGCAACTAATCCTTTGCCCTTACATCATCTGTTATCTCATTCCTGCAGAAAAGGGACACAAACATCCAAATATCCAGCAGTCTCAACATCTGTCTTAAATGTTTTGCAAAGTTTACAGGTAGTAATGTATATATATGCATGCTAAAATTAATGTGAAATCAACTCTAAGTAAACAAGAGGAATTAACGGATAAGGGTAATATGACTCTCATAGCTATAGCCATCTCCCATAATTAGAAAGTTGAGTGCTTTAAAACATTTGTTTCAAGTTTTAAACGTAAGAATTTAAACCAAAAAAGAAGTTTTAGTTTCATGGTTTCTTCAAAGCATCAGCTCTCCTCAAAACAATAGAAACAGCCAATGAAATTAAAATACATAAAGAGTACCCAGTAAATAGAAATTAGAATAAAGTAAAAAACTAAGTTGAACAGGAAAAGTTTGTAAGTGAGGTGCTGGGATAATCAACAAGCCTGGTAAGGTCCATTTCTCAGACAGTATGAGGTCATGCTGCAGATAGCAAAATACTTCTGGCGCCTTTCATCTGAGGTTCCCCAAGTGCTTGGCTGACATTATCTTACAGCAAATATGATTACCTCCATTTCATAGGTGCAGAAACTAAGATACCAGGAGATTAGATAACTTGCTTAAGCATGCGCAATGACTCAGTGATAGAATCAGAACTGTATTTCAGGATCTAATCTTTTCTGTTTGATTAACTAGGTCAGCTTTCTAGATGCCAAACGATACATGTGAATTTTTATTAAAATTAATACGTTATAAGTTTTATTAATATACTTAGAAAATTGATTATCTTCTGTAAACAATTCAGGGAAATATTTTTTATTGTAAGTCAGCATTGCTTTTTGGGGGCGAAATTTCAGAGGTGATTTAAAAATAAATTCTCCCAGATTCAAAGAGGTATTCATGTGAGGTGTAGATTATTTAGGAAAACCCATTTTAAAGGCCGAGCATGATGGTGCACACCTGTAATCCCAGCACTTTAGGAGGCTGAGGCAGGCAGATTGATCTCAAGAATTTGAGACCAGCCTGGGCAACGTAGTGAGACCTTGTTTCTACAAAAGGTTTAAAAGTTAGCCGGGTGTGAAAATAAAATTTTAAAAAAAAAAAGAAAGAAAAAGAAAAACAGAGGGAAAAAAAAGCACAAAAAGAAAAGTTAGCCAGGTGTGGTGGTGTGCACCTGTAGTCTCAGCTCCTCAAGAAGCTGAGGCAGGGGGATTGCTTGAGCCCAGTTCAAGGCTGCAGTAAGCTATGATTATGCCACTGCACTCCAGCCTAGGTGACAGAGTGAGACTCTGCCTAAAAAAGAAAAGAAAAGAAAATTACTTTGGCAGAAGTACAAGAATTGGTACATGGTGTTGTGGTCCTTGTAGACTTTGAATGACAGATAAAGTAGTTCTATAAATAGGATAAAAATTAGTACAAGGGTAATAGTGAGTAGTATTTTGGAGTCATATACAGGCAGGGGCCAGAGGCTTGGGCCAGCTGTCAGCTTCTCATGTTACCTGCTTCTTATTCCAAGACTGAGCAGCAGAGTGGTTCTTGGTAAGTTTTTGTTTCAGATCACCATCAGATTGAGATGTCCATTCAGGATACTTAGCCTTTAAAAAAATTTTTTTTATAACACCTGGACCAGTTCCTTATAGTAAATGAGCACATGACCTTTGGTTAGGTTTGATTCATAAAGTGCATGAGTCTTCAGTAATTATTTCAAATGGAGATAACCTATGTTTCCCAAAAGGGGTAGGTCTAAGATTAAACAGCACGAAGGGCAAAACTTTTTCACCACTACAGACAGAAAGATTTAACTAATTTTGCCAGCCGAGTTTTAATTGTTCCATTAGTTTGTTCCACTAATCAAGAGGACTGTCAGTGGTGGGAATAGCGGAAATGAAGAATAAGACCAAATTTTGCATAGTGATTTTATATTCTGCCCAGTAAAATGACTGCCTTCGTCACTATGTAGTTCTGAGGGTATGTCCCATGTGGGAATTATTTTTTCTAATAAGCTGTAACTTATTGCTTAGGCTGTTAGTCTGCACTAGGGAAAGTCTTCCACTTAGTGAGAAAGCATACAAATCATAACCAAAACAAATGTATATCATTGAGATGGTGGTAGCTAGATAAAATCCATCTGTCATATCTCAAAAGATCCTGAAGCTAAAGGAAAATGTCCTATGGAATTATAAATACATTTTCTAAGGTTGTGTTTGGGACAGACTTGGGATCTTTGCTAAACTTGAGAAGCAACCTTTGGGGAGAGTTTTCAATAGTACTGTTTTTCCCAAAGAATCATTTTATCCCCAATGGTTTAAGTGATTAGTATAATCTAAAATTTGATTGTGGAGTCCATCTCACAAAACTGGTCTCTTACGGAACCCATAGCATAGGTCAGTGTATTAGTCAGGGTACTCCAGAGGATGTATGAAAGGGAGTTTATTAGGGAGAATTGGCTCACACAATCACAAGGTGAAGTCCAACTGTAGGCCATCTGCAAGCTGGGGAAGAAAGAAGTCAGCAGTGGCTCAGTCAGAGTCCAAAAGCCTCAAAAGCAAAGAAGCTGACAGTGCATCCTTCAGTCTGTGGCTGAAGGTCCAAGAGCCGCCAGCAAACCATTGGTCTAAGTCCAGAAATCCAAAGGCCAAAGAACCTGGAGTCTGATGTCTGAGGGCCGGGGAACAGAAGGAAGCAGCCAGCATGGGAGAAAGATGAAAGCCTGAAGGCTCAGCAAGCCAGCGTATCCCACCTTCTTCCACCCGCTTTGTTCTAGCCATTCTGGCAGCTGATTGGACGATGCCCATCCACATTGAGGGTGGGTCTTCCCCTCCCAGTCCACCTAATCAAATGTCAGTCTCCTCTGGCAACACCCACGTAGACACACTCAGAAACAATACTTTACCAGTTATCTAAGCATCTTTCGATCCAATCAAGTTGACACCTAATGTTAATATTAACCATCACAGCTGGTTTTAGAGTCATGAAAACATTCTTGAGTTTGTCTATTTTTTTTTTTTCAATTTGGGAGCTTTCATGCATTGTGGATACAAGTCTTGATTGTATTACATTGGTCATTCGAAGATCTAAAGGGGTATTAAGTTTTGGGTGGTTGGTTCATAGAAGCTGCAGCTTTTGCAGCTGTGTCAAGTCATTTCCTTTACCTTCTTTGGTATCAGTTTTCTGTGTCTGGAATTTTAATTATTGCTAAAGATTTAGGTTTTTAGATAGCATCAAGTAATTTCAGGACAGTCACTGTTTTCTTATCTTTTGGCCGGTAGAGTTCAGAAAATCTTTTTGTTTCCAGAGCGTAACAAAATCACATGTGACCCCAGAAGCACAGTGTCTGTCAGTGTAAGTGTTTGCAGCCTCATTAATTGCCAGCATGCTTGGGAGATTGCAAAGAGTTCTGCCTTCTGTGCAGAAATAGTTTTTGGTAGGAAACCACTTTCAGTGGTTTCAGATAGTGAGACAACAGCATAGCCAGCTTGACATTTCTCTGCGGTATTTCAAGGTAGAATCCATCAGTAAACCAGACAAATTCAGCCTTTGGAATGGGGATTTCCTATGGGTTTTTTCTGAAGGTTAGTGAGGTAGCAGTTAGTGTTATGGAGTCATGTGGTGTCTCATCAGAAGGAAGAGGAAATAAGGTGGCAGGATTCAAAGAGTCACAGCAATCAATAGTTACATTAGAGGGGCGATAATAGAATCTGTAAGAAGTGAGTCTACGAGCAGACAGTTGTTGGGTATTGATCGAAAAACATAACAGAGAACCTATGTTAATTATTTGATTGTACTAAATGAATTTGCAGTGGCTATGACAGCTCACAAACAGGATAGGAGTCATGTTGCCACAGGACCTAACTGTTGGCTATAATATCTGAGGTGACTGATGGTCTCAATGCCTTCAGGTAAAAACCCCTAAGTCATTTTTATTTTGTTGGTGAACAAAAACAGAAAGGGGGAAGCTCTAGTTAGAATGCCCTAGACTCTCCTCAATATTTCAAAAGAGGCGGAGGCTTCTCAGGCCACTGCAGGAGTTCAAAGTGGTCAGCTTTTAGGACGCAGTACAGAGGCTGAGCCATGGCAGAGAAATTTGGGATCCATTATCTAGTGTCCTGTTAATCTCAAGAACTCAGAGAGTTGTCTTTCGATCTTGGGAACAGAAAAGGCCAAGATTGATTTTATTCTTTGGGGATCAAGTGAAAGACCCTGTCCTGAAATTAGAGGTCCTAAATATTTCACCTGTGAGAGAGAAAGTTGTAGCTTCTCTTTTGAAGCTTTATGGCTTTTAGTGGCTAATTTCTTTAACAGACAGTGGCTGTCCTCTATGGAGGCCTTTAAGGTAAAAGAACAAAGTAGTAAGTCATCCACATATGGTATGAGAACAGAATGTGAAGGAAATGCCAAATATGCTATGTCTGTTTTTAAGACTTGGGAGAAGTATTTGGGACTATCAGCATACCCCAGAGGCATTACTGACCAGGTATATTGTCTTTTCTGTGTTAAGGCAAAAAGATACCAGCTACCCGGATCAACCAGAATAATTAAAAAAAAAAAAAAAAAAAAAAAGCACTGCAGAGGGCAGAGGTCAATCACGGTGAAAACCTGACTACCTGGTGGTATGGCTGATAGTAATATATGCGGGTTAGGTACGACAAGATGTTGGGGTATTAAAATGTTATTGATGGCTCTTAAGCCCAGGACAAATCTCCGTCTCTGGTTATTAGGTTTTTGAACCCATAGGATGGGGGTATTACATAGGCTAGTGCATGGAATGATTAGTCCCTGTTGGAGGTAGTCCTCAATAATTGGTTGATTCCCTGAATGGCTTCCTGGCATAAGAGAATCAAATTGTTTAATGTTTGGAAGTCTCTTTGTTTCATCTATTTGTATGTTAATTGGTTGTGCTGAATGAAAACAGCCAATCTCTGTGGTGCATTCGGACCATAAGTTTTCCGAGTAGAGACGTTAGTAGTTTTTGAAATGTTTCACTAGGTGATATTTTCTCTTTATTTTCAAGAACTGGAAATAGAGATGGACAGTTCGTTGAGTTCCTCGAGGTTTCCCTCTATAGTATTTTTCCCAGTAGTAATTGCATTTCTCCCTTTTGGAAGAAAGAAATGCGAGTTTTGTGGGCTTCCAGAAAATCTCAGCCAGCTAAATCAATAAGAGCTGAAGGGACTAGCAAACTGATAAGCGCTTTGGAGTTCCCCAAGTCAAAAGGCTGTGTGGAGACGGCCTCTTTCACTGCAGCTGGGGACTCATCTTGTCTATGCAAAGATCTGCTGGACCACTGGAACGTAGTCTTTTGGATACCGATCCCTGGTCAGTGATCCCACACAGTCCCAGTACCCTCCTTGGGTCTTCTCCAGGTCCATCTGAGTTGGAAAGCCCCATCAACCTTGGAGTCTTCATGAGACTAATGGCAAGCCTGGGCCCAGGGTGTCTTCTAGTGCTGGGACAACTGCAGTGATCACAGCCTAAGGGAACGCATCAGTCAGTCTTCTTAGAATCCCTGGAAGGCCCTCTGAAAAAGGGCAGGCACAGATAAACCCAGACTGAGAACTAAAATCAATACCTAACCCCTCAATGTGCAGACATCATTGCATTTACACAGGCATCAAGAGCATTCAGGGAAATATGACCTCACCAAATGGACAAAATAAGGTGCCAGAGACTGACCCTAAAGTGACGGAGATGTGTAATCTCTCAGACAAAAATTCAAAATAGCTGTTTTAAGGAAGTTCAATGAACTTCAAGAAAACACCAAGAATTAATTTAGAAATTTATCAGAGAAATTTAACAGAGATTGAAACAATAAATATGAAAATTAAACAGAAATCCTGGAGCCACAAATTACAATAAATGAAATGAAAAACGCAGTAGAGACCATCAACAGCAGAATTGATCTAACAGAAGAATCAGTGAGCTTGAAGACAGACTTTTTGAAAATATAGTCAGAGGAGAAAATAGAAAAGAAAAGAAAAGGAATGAACAAAGCATATGGGAGCTATCAGACAACATTAGTATTTTCTAGAATGTTGTGATTGGCAGTTTTGCAGTTTGGCCCAGTTCGAGGGTTCAAGGCAAGTTCTTGACTTTTTTGTGTGGAAGTTTGTAGGACATGCAGGCTGTCCTTCTTAAAATGACTTTGCACAGCCACATGGTGTGATGGAATAGTTACACATTCTGGATTCTGAAGATGGAGGTTCAAATTCTAGCTATCCCACTTCTCCAACTTTGTGACCATAAGCAAATCATTTCACCTTTCCAATCAATTTCCTTATCTGTGAAAGAGGAATGATGGTAATATATCACAGATTTTGATAAGAATTAAACAAGACAAAGTATTGGAAAGTACTGAGATTATTAGAGGTTATACAACTGTTTGTCATATATGTGTTATATAAATACATCTGTGTTATAACAATTTTTATATATAAATAATGAAAATTAGAATATACACACATTTAATACATGATCAGTGTATGTTAGAATGTATTAGATATGTTTGCTTTGCACAAGTTTTTCAATTCCTGCTTAATAATATATGTAATCACATATATTTCCAAAACCAGCTACCTCTTCATCATTATTCGTATTTCTGCCTGCCAGTTTTTCAGCTGCTTTTTCCCCTTTGTAATATTTTGTGGGCTTTCTGTTAACGCAGTAGGATTTGTAACCAAATGCTCACAGATTCGCATTCCTTTTTCAACAGGTGGGAGCACTCAGTCCTGGGATTCCAGGAGTGTTTTTAGTAGCCAATGAGTCTCATTAAAACCTGAGGGTCTTCTTCCAAGCTGGGCACTCAGCTGCCTTTTTCTATTTTTGGAAGGACTACAGAAAATCGCCTGTCAAAAGTTTAAAACTTTCCACCGCCTATAAATAGTGTGATTTATCCCTTGTAAAATATAACCTGGTTTGATTACATATAACCTCATTCTGACACAGCCTTCAGTTTTTTAAAAAACTGCAGCTGTCTTGCTATATGATGTCCCATTGCATCATATTTCATTTGTATTATTGGGCTATAAATCAGTATCAAAACAGAGAGATGCTCTTAAGAGAGACACTTCACTTTTTAAGAGTGTTCTAAGAAAAAAGGCATTGCCTTTGTATAGTTAAAAGTGATTACCATGCCTGTTAGCTACACTATTTAAAGAAAACCCCCATAGGGAGTATATTAAAGAAGATACTCAACATTAATCTTTTCAGGTTTGTAAAGATTAAATGTAGGAAGATATAATTTTTAAAGCTTAAAAACATTCCCAAATCACACATTTCAGAAGTACTCTTTTCCTGAACAGGTGTAAAACTTAATTTGGAGAAAGAGAAAAGGCTTAGTGCTTAGATTTAAATATATTGGTTGTCTGATTCACAAATCTTGTTGAGGAAATCTAACAAAGTGGAAGCAAATCATAGCAATTAAATGGAACAAAATTGGCCTTATCTCCCCACTGCCAGAATTTATGATTTTTATATATTGTTATTTGTACGTATACATAAAATATATTTGTACATATACATAAAAATAAATATTTGTACATATACATAAAATTATTTGGGCTTTTATTTCTGTAAATGTCAGACTACAAACATCATTTAAGCAACTTCATTTTTTTTCACTCAACAATGCTGATTTTAAAAAATAATTTTGAGGCCGGGCGCGGTGGCTCAAGCCTGTAATCCCAGCACTTTGGGAGGCCGAGGCGGGTGGACCACAAGGTCAAGAGATCGAGACCATCCTGGTCAACATGGTGAAACCCCGTCTCTACTAAAAATACAAAAAAAGTAGCTGGGCATGGTGGCATATGCCTGTAATCCCAGGTACTCAGGAGGCTGAGGCAGGAGAATTGCCTGAACCCAGGAGGCGGAGGTTGCGGTGAGCCGAGATCGCGCCATTGCACTCCAGCCTGGGTAACAAGAGCGAAACTCCGTTTCAAAAAACAAAAACAAAACAAAAAAAAAAACAACAAAAAAATAATAATTTTGAGATGTACCCATTGTTTCTGTCTCACAATTGCTTACAGTAAATGAGTCTATAATTCTAAGGTTTTTGTTTGTTTGTTTGTTTAAAGCCAGCTTCAGGTTTGCTAAATCCCAGTTTGCTTTTGACCTTACCAGAAATAAAGGAGAAAGAAACTGACTCCATTGCCTGGTGCTATTCCAAGAGTACTTCACTACTAATCTTAAAGGAGAGATTTGCCAACAAAAGTGAAACGTGAATCTGAAGCAATATTCCAGATATGTAATTTAATCCCCAAAACTACTTTATAGTAGTTTTGTTGTAGGGGTAGTTCCAAATAACCAGATACATAAGAAGTGGATTTGTTCTGCCTTGGATTTCCAGCTAGTGCCTCCTAGTTTACCTCATTGATGGATGAATTAATTCATCCATCCATTCAATGAGTTTTCATTAACTGTCAGCTAAATGCACAGGATTAAACTGCATTAAACAAGTTATTTTATTTTTGATTGTGAAGCACATCTTTATTCTTTTCATGCCATCTTTACATATTACAGGATGTACTTCCTAAATCCTAGTTACCTTTCTCAACCACTATGAACCAGTAACCCAAACAGGGTAGTGGAGAAAATACAGGTGCCACCATTAATTTAGCTGTTTGTCCTATAGTTCCACCAAACCTTCAAGATGTATCCTATATTTCAAAAAAGATTTATACCTTAAAATTAGAATCCCTCCTAATACTAAGTCCACAGAAGTTAAATTCATTATTCTAGAGTCATAGTGTAAGTCATTGTGAGTACAAGGTTTGCAATCAGATGTAGGTTAGATCAACAACACCTTGCTATGGAAATATGAAAGTTTTAAGCCCTTATAAACCCTGAGGTGTCTCATCACACAAATTTTATTCGCAGCAACTGGTTTGTGCAAAATTAATGTTAATTGTATCTGTAGATTATTTGGAGTGTGGATTTTAAGATCTTTTTTAAAGGCATGAAATAAATCCCCAGACCATCCAAAATGAATTTGTGCTTATTTGAGCTTGCTCATTGCTAAATTCATTTAGGCGCAATGTAGATTGAAGATCTCTCTGACCTTTTTCCTGAAGTGATGCCTTGGACTATCATAGATAGCAAGACACTTTTACCTGGCAGTAAAGCAGAACCCATGTGTTTTAATATTTATAACAAGAGATTGCAAGTAAAGTCAATGAGGGAAAGGGTCCTATTTTAATTTTACTAGACTGTTTAATTAGAGTTTCTTCTCTTCCAAGCTATGGCTTTTCGCAATGGTCAAGTTAACTTCCCATTTAGGAGAGTGAGATACTGAGCCACTGATGAGCTCAAATCCCATCCTTTTTCTATGTGGCAGACAAACACTGTTGCCTTACTGGTGTTTTGTCTGTGACTATGAATGGCCGAATACTCAAAGAACTTTAAGGTACATGCTACATGATTTTTTTTGGTGTTTTGATTTTCAGGTATCTGATCAGCAGCAGGTTCCATCATGTGCCCTCACAGAGTCTCAAAATCTCAGGGCAATTCCTTTGAGCTGAGTTACAGTCTCAGTACTGAGCAGCATCCATCATGAGACAAACACAGTGTTGAGATAGACTCATACCTGGAGGTCTGCCCAGTGAAAAACAGACTCTGCTCAGGTTTTCCAGAGCATTCTCACCAAAGGCAAAGTCTTGCTGTGTTTCTCTTCTAAGGCTATTAGGATGATTAAACAAATGGGCCAAAGCCTACTGAAAACATGACAATAAGATATCATATACCTCATGCTTAGCTGATACCTAGCCTGCACTGGTTTTGTTTAACTATTAACATAATTCCACACTGATTGGTAAATAGCTGCTGATTTCCAAAATCTAACAACCAAGGAGTTCACACCCAGTCCAACAAGGAGGGCCTCTGATTCTGCTCCATTTTGATTGGCTCCCAATTTTAGTGATTATGTTTTAGTGTCCCTTCCTGTCCAAAACAAATGTGAAAATAAAAGGGAATGAGACCAGTCATGGGGCTCATGCCTGTAATTCCAGGACTTTGGGAGGCTGAGGCAGGTGGATCACCTGAGGTCAGAAGTTCGAGACGAGCCTGGCCAACATAGTGAAACCTCATTTCTACTAAAAAAAAAAAAAAAAAAAAAAAAATTTGCTGGGCATGGTGGTGGACGCCTGTAATCCCAGCTACTTGAGAGGCTGAGGCAGGAGAATCATTTGAATCTGGGAGGTGGAGGCTGCAGTGAGCTGAGAGTGTGCCACTGCACTCCAGTCTGGGCGACAGAGCGAGACTCAGGTCTTAAAAAAAAAAAGTGAATGAAGTAACATATGTATATACAAATAGACTATGGTTTACAAATATAACTTCTAGCTACTAATGCTGCTTAACAAATCACCCTGAAATCTAGTGGCTTAAAATAATATGTATTTTGCTCCCAGGTCTACAGTTTGGGCAGGATTTGGTGGAGCAGTTTGTTGCTGCTCCAGTTGGTGTTTAGCCTGGGTGGTGTAATGGTTAATTTTACGTGTCAATTTAGCTAGGTCGTGGGACCCAGATATTTAGTCAAACACCAGTCTGGATGTTGCTTCGAAGGTATTTTTTAAATGAGATTAACATTTAAATAAGTAGACTTTGAGTAAAGCAGATTACCCTCCATAATGTGGGTAGGGCTCATCCAATCAGTTTCTTAAGTAAAAGCACACTGAGGGAACAGAAGAGAGGATTCTGCCAGCAAATTGTCTTTGGACTTGAGCTGCAACATCAACTTCCACGGGTCTCTGACCTGCTGGTCCACCCTGCAGATGTCAGACTCGCCAGCCTTTGTAATCATGTGGTAACTTCTCTGGGAAAGCCTGACTAAGACAGCTGGGAACTGGAATGATCTCAAGTCTTTACTCTTACATGTCTGGTGGTTAACAGTGGAAAGACTTAAACAATTGGGATTAGGAATACCTGGGGCTTCTTGGGCATCTCTATGTCATAGTCTTCCAGGATGGCAGCTTCGGGTGAACTCCATTCATGTCAGATCAGGATTCCAAATGCATTGTCCCCAGAGAGAGAAAACAGAACAGAATCTGAATTTTTTAAATGACTTGACTTCTGAGGTCGCATTGTATCACTTATGATGTCTTCTATTGGTTGAGGCCATTGCAAATGTCCACCCAGATTCAAGAAGAGGGGACACAGACCCCATCTCTCAATGCAGAAATGTCTACGTCACATTATAAGAAGAACATGTGGGATGAAATATATTGGTGCAGCCATCTTTGGAAAATACCATCTGCCTCACTAATATTTTCAAATTCTAAAACATATTTTCTTTTTTTTTTTTTTTAAAAAAATGTATTTATTATGCTTTAAGTTCTGTGCAGAATGTGCAAGTTTGTTACATAAGTATACATGTGCCATGGTGGTTTGCTGCCTCCATCACCCTGTCATCTATATTAGGTACCGCTCCTAATGCTATCCCCCCTCTAGCTCCCCATCCCCTGATAGGCCCTGGTGTCTGATGTTTCCCTCTCTGTGTCCATGTGTTCTCATTGCTTAACTCTTACTTATGAGTGAGAACATGCAGTGTTTGATTTTCTGTTCTTATGTCAGTTTGCTGAGAATGATGGTTTCCATCTTCATCCATGTCCCTACAAAGGGCATGAACTCATTGTTATTTATGGCTGCGTAGTATTCCATGGTGTATATGTGCCACATTGTCTTTATCCAGTCTGTCATTGATGGGCATTTGGATTGGTTCCAAGTCTTTGCTATTATGAACAATGCCACAATAAACATACGTGTGTCTGTGTCTTTATAATAGAATGATTTATAATCTTTTGGGTATATACCCAGTAATGGGATTGCTGGGTCAAACGGTATTACTATTTCTAGGTCCTTGAGGAATCGCCACACTGTCTTCTACAATCGGTGAACTAATTTACACTCCCACCAACAGTGTAAAAGTGCTATTTCTCCACATTCTCTCCAACATCTGTTGTCTCCTGATTGTTTAATGATCTCCATTCTAACTAGCACGAGGGTACCTCAGTGTGGTTTTGATTTGCATTTCTCTAATGACCAGCGATGAGCTTTTTTTTCCATGTTTGTTGACTGCATAAAAGTCTTCTTTTGAGAAGTGTCTGTTCATATCCTTCACCCACTTTTTGATGGATTATTTTATTCTTGTAAATTTGTTTAAGTTCTTTGTAGATTCTGGATATTAGCCTTTTGTCAGATGGGTAGATTGCAAATTTTTTTTCCCCATTCTGTTGGTTGCCGGTTCACTCTACTGATAGCTTCTTTTGCTGTGCAGAAGCTCTTTAGTTTAATTAGATCCCATTTGTCTATTTTGGCTTTTATTGCCATTGCTTTTGGTGTTTTAGATATGAATTCCTTGCCCATGCCTATGTCCTGAAAGGTATTGCCTAGGTTTTCATCTAGGGCTTTTATACTGTTGGGTCTTATGTTTAAATATTTAATCCATCTGGAGTTAATTTTTGTATAAGGTATAAGGAAGCAATCCAGTTTCTACTTTCTGCAAATGGCTAGCAAGTTTTCCCAACACCATTTATTAAATAGGGAATCCGTTCCCCATTGCTTGTTTTTGTCAGGTTTGTCAAAGATCAGATGGTCATAGATGTGTGGTGTTGTTTCTGAGGCCTCTGTTTTGTTCCACTGGTCTGTATCTCTATTTTGGTACCAGTACCATACTGTTTTGATTACTGTAGCCTTGCAGTACTCTAAAACGTATTTTCTATTTATTTAGAGTTACTAACACTTGATGCTCTACTTTTAGAGTGGATCCACTTGTTAACCATTCTTTTTTCTCTTTAAGTATTTTATTATTAGAGAGATGTATACTTGAAAAACTTAATTTCCAGTTTTTAATTCCCCTAAATTGTATTACTTATTTATTTATATTTGAGACAATGTCTCACTTTATTGCCCAGGCTGGAGTGCAGTGGCAAGATCTCAGCTCACTGCAACCTCTGCCTCGCGGGTTCATGCGATTCTCATGCCTCAGCCAGGCACCACTACGCCCAGCTAATTTTTTATTTTTAGTAGAGATGGAATTTCATCATGTTACCCAGTCTGGTCTCAAATTCCTGACTTCAGGTGGTCCACCCGCCTTGGCCTCTCAAAGTGCTGGGATTACAGGCATGAGCCATCGCACCGAGCCGTAATTCCCCTAAATTTTAGTATCTTGATTTTTTTCTTAAAGTCACACAAAGTACTAAGAAGTTTTCATATGCCCCTTAAGGCTAGAAAATTGTTTTATAAAAGAACATGTGGCCAGGGGTGGTTGCTTACATCTGTGATCCCAGCACTTTGGGAGGCCGAGACAGGTGGATCACCTGAGGTCAGGAGTTCAAGACCAGCTTGACCAACATGGAGAAACCCTGTCTCTACTAAAAAAAATACAAAATTAGCAGGGCATGGTGGCACATGCCTGTAATCCCAGCTACTTGGGAGGCTGAGGTAAGAAAATCACTTGAACCTGGAAGGTGGAGGTTGTGGTGAGCCAAGATCCCACCAGTGCACTTCAGCCTAGGCAACAAGAGCGAAACTCTGTCTCAAAAAAAAAAAAAAAAAAAAAAAAAAAGAACATGTAATGATAATGCAATTAATAAAGTTGCCATCAAAGACAATTTAATTGCCACTGCATCCCAGGCTGGGCGACAGAACGAGACCCTGTCTCAAAACAAACAAAAAGAATCCTTCCTTTTGATAAAGGTTATGTTTTTGGTAAAGGTTATTATTCATGGATGCTGACTAAACAAGACTCGGGTGTAATAAGAAAAGCAGCTTTTCTGAATTTAGTCTTTTTTATTCCTGAGCACTTAAAAATCTTTAACTACATTTGTGTGTGTTCCTGAATAATCTATACCAGTATTGTGCATGTTTTTAAGCTTTATGGAAGTGGCATCATAACAGTATATAGCTATCTGCAAACTGCTTTTTATTTTTATTATTATTTTTTTGAGATGAAGTCTTGCTCTGTCTCCAGGCTGGAGTGCAGTGGTGTGATCTCAGCTCCCCTCAAGCTCCACCTCCCAGGTTTAAGCGATTCTCCTGCCTCAGGCTCCTGCGTAGCTGGAACTGCAGGCAGATGCCACCATGCCCAGCCAATATTTCCTTGGCTGTGTGCTCACATACACATACTCACATATGTACACACAAATATTTATATACACGAAGATAAATGGTTATGGCTATTTTCTTATCAAATACATTTATTTTTGATAAATTTTGTTTTTTTTTATAATTCTGCCCAGCAGAATAACAAATCCCCTAGAAAAGTGCAAGACTAAGCCAAAAGACTGACTCTAGAAAAAAATAAAAGTAACCAGAAAACCTATCCCTAAACTTGGTATCTGCAGAGTTTGTTAAAATGAAAGGGAGATTTGTAATGGTTGAATTAATTATTGAAAAGCTGGTGGACAAGATTATAGATCAGATTTGGCATCTAGTCTTGACATTTCCTTAGGAATGCCTTTAGTTAATCCTGACACATAATTTTATTCAATTAACTACAAATAGTAAATGACATCATGATAGCACCAAAGCTGTATCTGTCCATTTCTTAATTTGTTCTCTTAGAGATCAATATCAAATTTTGCATTCCCAACAAAGAAAACATAACTATTCACCTAGAATTTAAATTAAACAAATAAATTTAATTCAACAAATACTGAATATCTAATTATATGCAAAGCACTAATTCAGCATATTAAAAATAGTAAAAATAAGCAACACTTTTGAGCACCTATTATGTGCCAAGTATATGCCCTTTACATGTGTTCTTTTTCAACACAGCTTTATTGACATATACTTCACATATCATACAATTCACCCATTTAAAGCATACAATCCAATGGTTCTCAATATGTTTATAGAGTTGTGCAACCATCACACTCTCAATTTTAGAACATTTTCATCACATAAAACGGAACCTCTGGCAGGGTGTGGTGGCTCACGCCTGTCATCCCAGCACTTTGGGAGGCTTAGGTTGGTAGATCACCTGAGGTAAGGAGTTCAAGACCAGCCTGGCCAACATGGTGAAACCTCGTCTCTACAAATATACAAAAATTAGCAGGGCATGATGGCGGGTGCCTGTAATCCCGGCTACTTGGGAGGCTGCAGTGGAAGAATCGCTTGAACCCGGTACCTGGGAGATGGAGGTTGCAGTGAGCCGACATCATGCCATTACACTCCAGCCTGGGCGGCAGTGTGAGACTCCATCTTAAAAAGAAAGAAAGAAAGAAAGAAAGAAATTTCATAACCACTTGTAGTCATTTCCCATTTCTCCTCCCTTCTCCTATTTCTATTTCACTTTCTGGCCTCAGGCAATCACTTATCTACCTACTGTCTCTACACATTTGCATATTCTGAACACATTCTCTATTCCTCTACATATGTTCTTTCTTTTAATACTTACACAACTCCATGAGGTACGTACCATTGCAATCTCCACTGTACAGATGTGGAAACTGAATCACAAGGAGGTTAAGTACCCTGACCAAAGAAATATGGCCAGTAAGTAGCTCAGCCAGACTTTATTTATTTATTTATTTATTTATTTATTGAAATAAGACTCTGTCTCACTTGGTCACCCAGGCTGGAGTGCAGTGGCGCAATCTTGGCTTGCTGTGTCCTCTGCCTCCCGGGTTCAAGCGATTCTCCTGCCTTACCCTCCTAAATAGCTGGGACTACAGGTGTTTACCACCATGCCCAGCTAATCTTTTGTATTTCTGGTAGAGATGGGGTTTCATCATGTTGGCCAGGCTGGTCTCAAACTCCTGACCTCAAGTGATCCACCCACCCTGGCCTCCAAAAGTGCTGGGATTACAGGTGTGAGCCACCACACCCAGCCTCAGCCAGACTTTAAACCCAGAATTCAAATTCTAGGTGAATAGTTATGTTTTCTTTCCTGGAAATGCAAAATTTGATACTGATCTTTGGACAACGATTAAGAAATGGGCAGATACAGCTTTGGGGATGTAACGATGTCATTCACTATTTGTAGACTTCATGCCTTTAATCCTCAGTGGAGACAAAGGTTCTTACAATTTAACATGATCACGATGTATAAGATAACGCGCAGAACTACCGAGAGTAGATACCACTGTAAGCTGGAGTGCATCCCACAGTTCCAGGGTGGAAGAGCACTTGGACAGCATAAGCAATCAAGGATTTTTTTTTTTTTTTTTTTTTTTTTTCTGTAGTAGTTAGCTTCTCAGTTGGTACTTAGAGAATGTGGCAGAAATTGGGAGCTGGGGTAATATGTGTTCTGGGTTAGGGAACAAAGGCCTAGAGGTAGGAATCAACAGGTTGTTTCTCAGATCCACTGTGGCTTGAATGTAACATTTTCAATCAGTGTATCACTTCCCATTTAGTGATATTAGCTACAGTTTATTTCTGTGTTTTAATGCCAAGCTCTTGACAGATGTTATTTCTAATCTTTAAGACAACCCTACATGGTAGATATCATTAGCCTTGACTTACAGACAAGAAGATTGTGGTTCTTGAGGGGTCACAGGGCAAGTAAGTGACAGAGCCAAAATTTGAAAAAGAGTCTTTCTGATGTCACCTTTCTGCCCTTTCTACTTTATTGTGCGGCCTTACTTCAGGGAGACGGAGTTAGGTTGGTGCCATACTGAGAAAAGCCTTGATGGCTGAGGTGAAAAGTTGTTACTTACATTGGCAGATAGAGGCATGGTAGAGACAAAATTCAAGCTGAACTCTGGGAATACTACTATAATCATCTGGGCAGTAGAAATGAGAGTCTAGGGCTGGGCACGGTGGCTCACGCCTGTAATCCCAGCACTTTGGGAGGCCGAGGCGGGCAGATCATGAGGTCAAGAGATCAAGACCATCCTGGCCAACATGGTGAAACCCCGTCTCCACTAAAAATACAAAAATTAGCCAGGCTTGGTGGTAGGCACCTGTAGTCCCAGCTACTCAGGAGGCTGAGACAGGAGAATCGCTTGAACCAAGGAGGTAGACGTTGCATTGAGCCGAGATCACGCCACTGCATTCCAGCCTAGGCGACAGAGCAAGATTTCATCTCAAAAAGAAAAAGAAAAAAGAAATGAGAGTCTAAACTAGAAGAGTAGTGGTACAGCTGGACAAAAGGGAAGTCCATATAAGAAATATGCATCAGTGGTATTTAGAGACTTAACGACTGGGTGGAAGCAAGGCGGAGAAAAGCGTATATGATATTTCTGAAACTTTGAACCTCTTAGTTCTCAGAAGAGTGTTCTGTGATGGTCACTAACAGAAATACAGGGGAAAGAAGAGGAACTGGCTTCGCGGGTCTGAGGAGAGGAAAAATGATAAGCTTAATTTGGGAGCTGAATGTGCTGGTGACTTCTCTCTCTATGTGGAGATAGGTAACGATAATTGGAGATTTAGTCTAGGGCCAAGATCCAGTTATCCGAAGAGTGGCGAGAATCAAAGCCATAGTAATCAACAAAGAATATAAAGAAAAAAAGCAATCTTAGTGTCTACTAAAAAGTAGGAGAAACAAGGGAGCCATACAGAACACCTATTACCGGCCTAACGCTATGGAGATGTCTGAGAAGGGTGACAAATCTTTTCACATTAAGCCTCCAATCTTGTTCCAGAGATTAACTACTCTCATGAAACTATAAGCAGCTAGTATAAAATGATAGGCTCAAGGGCCAATCTGTAGGGTAAACACAAGAGTAATGGGATGTTAGAAAGACATTGGTGTGTCTGGGGGATTTAGGAGGTGAGGAGAAGAAAGATCAACACAAGGTATAAGAAGTAGAAATTGTGCATAGGCTGATACCAGAGTCATACTGCTCCTAGCACAGTGACAGAACTTTGGTGTTTTCTCTGTTGCCAAGGGGATAGCATGGGGCTGAAAAAGTACAGGCTTTGGGGTAAAGGAGATCCCAAATCTTATATCTCCCTTTTATTGATGGTATAAAATTGGGCAAATTACTTAGCCTCTTCAGTACCTGTTTCTTCGTTTTAAAAAAGTGAGTGTATTTAATAAGGTGGTTGTTTGCCTTCAGTAAAATACCGCATGAAAAACATCTAACACAGGGCTTTAAACAGCAAGACTGGGCAAAACGTAAATAACATTTTCCTAATGCTGTCTTTCTTGCTACCACTTGCACCATACGATTACCCACATTTCCTGTTCCCTCCAGTGCAGCTTCCTGGAGATAGATTTTACAAGTCTGCAGGACTTCTGTACCTGCTATTCAGGCACAGCTATAGGCTCTATAAAGAGGGACCATTTTCTGCCTCCTGCTGTCATCGATATTCGACAAACATTTATTGAACACCTACAATGTCCTAATTACTGTGCTAAGGCCAGATAAAAGAGACCTTAAAGTCCTCAAGGCACTTAAAGATGAGAAACAGTCTCTGGGTAAATAACTATCGGAGTTCAAAAGGTGGACAGAGTGATGGGCGGCGAGTTTGTGTGCAGTGAGCACCTAGTGGAAGGTGGCATTACTTGCAGGAGAGAGGTCCTTTAAACCAAGTCTTGACAGATGACAGCATTCATCTCACGGAGACTGGGAAACAAGATAAAGATATGAGAAGATACGCTGGCCATAGAGGGCCGCTCAAAGCACTGTTATATCAAAGCCGGTACGTAACGGGAGTAAACTCCGTTTTACTTGCCCACGCAAGTGAAGTCTTAAGTCATTAGAGTGCATGCTAAACAGAACTGCAACCCTCGCGAATAAAATGGCCACAGTGACAGCAGCGGGTAACGGCAGAGCTGCAACTAGTCTGACTGCGGTGACGATTTACTTGGACGACAATTGGTGAAACATTGTAAACTCTCAGAAGCTGCCGTTTCTAGACTTTGCGTTCGTTCTTGTCAAATCCCCAAGCCTGTTTTCTCGGCCCGGGGGGAAATGCGCAGCCAGCAGGCCCAATGAGCGTCAAAGGGAAGGGGCAGGGGTGGTCTCTTCTGCGGAGACACTTTGGCTCCTCCCGAGTCCTAGGAGCTTAAACTTCGCCACACCAAACATGGCTTCCTCTCGAGCCGCTCCGTCTTTTATCGCTCTCCCAGTTTTCGGCCACACTCAACATGGCTCTAACCAAAGGCTGCATTCCTGTCGCAACGTCTCGGGACAGTTCTCGCGAGGTTTGCCTGGGCCCTACTGCTCCCGCCCTGCCTCGCGTCGCCGCCACAGCCACTGCCGCTGGCGCCGCTCCTTCTCCGTGTCAGTTGTTGGGCTGTAATGGCGACTGGGCCGCCCCTGCCGAAGTGACTCCCGGGCGGGGGAGCGGGGCCAAACCTGTGCCAGAGGCAACTGCAGAGAGCCGCAGCTCGGGGGGTGGCTTGCCCTAGGGGAGGGGAGGCAACCTTTCCTCCTTGTCTTCCTTCCCAGCGGACCGGCGGATCCCCGGAGCCGGTGCGAGGCGGGCACCCGGTGCGTCCCCGGAGCTGGGAGGCCAGGCCGGGCAGCCCTGGGGCCGGTCGGGGCGGCGTCACTGCACCCTCCGCCAGGCCCCGCGGGATGCACCGTGGGAGCCGAGGGCGGAGGCGACACTCTCAGGTGAGCCTCAGGAGGACCTGGTTGGGACCGTGGAGTCTTGCTCAGCCTCAACTGTCTCTGTCCGCGGTCCCGGGTCCCCGGTGGCGGCGAGAGAGGCGGGGCCGGGCGCGGGGAGTCTTGGCCCTGCCTGGCGTCCCCCTTGGGGAACCTCCCTTGGTTCTGAGGCTTTTCCGGGAGCTAGGTTTCGCGTCCCACCAGTGCCTGCTGAAGACGGAATTTCCTTCGTTACCTGCCAGTGTCCTCCCCCTTCGTCCGTCCCTCCTCTAGCCTGCAAAGAGGTAAGATACCTCTCGCCTTTGGTCTCCGGAGAAGTGTCCCTTCTTCATTTGGAGATCAGGCATATTTAGGGAGATTCCGGGGACTGGCTTCAGTGGCAGAGATGATCAATTTCTGTTCCTTTTCGGTGGGGATCACATTCTCAAGTATAGGGAAAACTTTGATCTACTCTAGTCTAGCGGCTACTGGATGTAGTCTACCGGTTTATTCACAGATAATTTAGGAAGAGATTTAACAAGTTTTATGTTTTGGAAGTTGTCAGTATTTTCCTCCGCCTTCTTTTAAATGCAGCTCAACATGCTAAGTAATATTTAGCTAATGTCACAACATATGAATTGGAATTTGCCTGGATTTATAATTTTCAGATAGGAAGTTGCACGTAGGTATAGATTTTAATGTTTTAATGCAATAGCAAATCCTTCATATGGGAAAAAACAGGTTGTCAGAAGTGATTAATATCCATGTACTCCACCTGATTGTTTTGTTTTGATGGTGATCCTTGTTTTGAATTTGGGGAAGTCGTTATTGTTGCCATGTTAACGATACCTCCTGCCCTGTATTTGAAGAGTTTTAAAGGAAAGACTATCTTTGGCAGAGCTCGTAAAAACCTGAAAAGTTCTGTAGAAACACTGATAGAATACTAAAAGTTGCCCTTCATTCTAAAAATTTCTTAGTTTAAAATACCGTTTTTAAACAAGGAAATGCGCTGCTAATGACATGGAATTGTGACTTTTAGGGATTAGCTGTTTGACCCATGCTGAAAGTTGCTTCAAAACCATGGGCGTGAAATAATTAGTTTTGGTGTGCTAAACTGACAAATTCCATTTAATGTAATAAAATAAATCTGAATCATTTGAACTGTGATTGCATCAAATTTAAGATACTGTAATCTGAAAATAAACTTCAAGCTAGAATACATTGTATGTGTGGATAAATGGAAGTGTATCTTTATCTCTTCTGTTCATCCTTAGTAGCAGAACTGTATGTATGTAGAGATGGCAAGTTATATATGTAAAAAGTTTCATGCATATGTGAAAGAATTGCTTTGATTTTCTGAGATAAATTGGTGTGTGTGTCATGTAAGAGCGTTAATACTTGAATAACCAACCTGTGGGGCAATCAGTTTATGAATTATAAAGTTTTTGAATTTTTTCCTTCTTTTGTCAGTCTTTTGCCTATTTTATAACACTTCTGCCATAGCATGAGCAGAAGAAAGGAGATGAAGTCCCTCTATAATCAGTTTTATGTGTTAAATTGCTATAAGTTATAGTGGGAGCAAAAAAGTTGTCTAAAATAACTGACATCATTTTTTGGTGTGCTTCCACATACATTATTTTATTTAGTCTTTACTGTGAGCTTGTGAAATAGGTATGGCAGATATCATTTTGCAGTTGTGGAAACTGACGCACCGAATCATTTACGTGAATACCTCTCATTTCTGCAGATAATCTGGAATTTTATTTTTAATATTAATATAGGTAATCTGACATTTGGTATTATTTAAAAATATTTAAAAAATTATTCTGTGTTTGTTCCTTTTTACATGCTCCTTATGCTGATGATCATCAGTTCTTTAAAAACATTAGTATTTTTATAATATCTTGTTAATTATTGACAAATCATGAATTATGGATCACTTTACTTCGTTATGTATATACTTTTTGCTTGAACTAGGTTTTTAAAGTGTAGTTCATTTATTGTCTTTCACTTTGTTTGGATACTCAGTTTTGTCCTCTTTATTCTTCCAGTCATTTATACTCTTTGTTATGTAAAACAAATATCAAGTCACATGATCAGTAGCATAACTGAAAAGTAGTAGGATCTTAATTTTATTGTTGAGACAACTGATGATTTAAAAAGTTAACTCTCTGTGTATGATTGTGATTGTTATTTTTGCAATGTGAGGGAAACTGAAATAATTTTTCTTACTGACTTTTCCCATGTCAAAAAATTTTAGTGTCATAGTTAAAAATAAATAGATTGCATAGTATTTTTTTCTGTATTTTTTTTTTTTTGGTTCATTGTTACCGTAAATGTGATTTTATATTTACTTGTGGTGATTTTGAGTTATTCTTTCCCTTTCTCATCTGGTCTGTAAGTTCCATGATGGCAGAGATCCTTTATTCATTATTATGTACCCAGTGCCTAGCATATGATAATATAGTCAATAAATACTAGTTGAGGAAATTGACTAAAGAGTGGTCCCAGGATAATATTTTAAAAACAAAACAAAACAAAAAACTAGTTCTTAGTTCCTAGGCACACCTCAACTCTTGGGAATATGTTCCAGAGATATGCTCAGATTTGCTAGGTAGCAGGGGAATGACAGCCTGGGATTAAAAAGTCACTGAAAATAAGCCACAGTGGAAATTTTATTGACTATTTTTTCCGCAGGTGCTCTGGCAATTGTTATGGTAATTTAAAGAAAATAGAAACTTTAAGACCCTAACCTGTTATACTAGTATTACAGTATTGTAATAACTTTGTAATTACAGGCTTGTAATAACTTTTTTTTTTAAGTTGGAGTTTCGCACTTGTTGCCCAAGATAGAGTGCAGTGACTCGATCTCAGCTCACTGCAGCCTCCGCCTCTGAGGTTCAAGAGATTCTCCTGCCACGGCTTCCCAAGTAGCTGCGATTACAGGCTTGTGCCACCATGCCTGGCTAGTTTTTTATATTTTTAGTAGAAACGGGGTTTCACCCTGTTAGCCAGGCTGGTCTCGAACTCCTGACCTCAGGTGATCTGCTTGCTTTAGCTTCCCAGTGTGCTGGGATTACAGGCATGAGCCACTAAATCCAGCCAGGCTTGTAATAACTTTAAGTCACTTCTTAATCACAGCGTTGGGAGTTTAAATTCTTCAACGCCATCTAGTCCAGTTCCCATATTTTATACGTACGGAAACAGAGGTTATGTAGGGGTGGTAGCTCACACATAGTTGATTTCATAACTGGAAGAAGAATCCACTACACCGCTGTTGAGTCTATAATATTTCAGATAATTATAAAATCAGAGCATAATTGTGATCAACGGGCAGTCTAATCAGTATTAACTAAAAACTCAAAATGACCCTTTTTTTCATGAATCAAAAGTGTTAACTTAAAAATGAATCTGATCGCCGGGCACGGTGGCTCAAGCCTGTAATCCCAGCACTTTGGGAGGCTGAGACGGGTGGATCACGAGGTCAAGAGATCGAGACCATCCTGGTCAACATGGTGAAACCCCATCTTTACTAAAAATACAAAAAATTAGCTGGGCATGGTGGCACGTGCCTGTAATCCCAGCTACTCAGAAGGCTGAGGCAGGAGAATTGCTTGAACCCAGGAGGTGGAGGTTGCGGTGAGCCGAGATCGCGCCATTGCACTCCAGCCTGGGGAACAAGAGCGAAATTCCGTCTCAAAAAAAAAAAAAAAAAAAAAAATGAATCTGATCTCTCTTCTCTGTAATTGGGACTGTGAATTGATACCATTGGAGCAACCTTTTGGGAGGAAATTTGGCATTTTGTAACAAAATTAAAAATACTCTTTCATAAAATAATTTCCTGTTTAGGAGTTTATCTTACATAAATTTTAACACAGCACAGGAATTCTATAAGAAAGTTTATGTTAGCATTACTATGCAGTTGTTAGCAGGTTTCAGGATATCTATATTTACTTCTTGAGCAGCAGGTGAGCATATCTTTTAGCTCCTGGGACCGTGCAGTGGATTTTCTGGGTTCAAAACCTAACTGCACCACTTTCTAGCTGTGACTCTTGGCAAATTACTTAAAGTCAACTATAAATTGGATATACTAGTAGTTCTCATCTTACAGGGATACCATGAGAATTAAATGAGTTAACACTTATACCTTAAGCATAATAAGCACCACGTAAGTGTTTGCTGTTACTGTCATGTATTGACGTGGAAGAATGTTCATGATATAAAATTGAGTAAAAAAATAAGTTGCACTACAGAATGTGATTTATTTTAAAAAAACAGGGCTGGGCGCGGTGGCTCTTGCCTGTAATCCCAGCACTTTGGGAGGCCGAGGTGGATGGATCACAAGGTCAGAAGTTCAAGACCAGCTTAGCCAACATAGTGAAACCCCATCTCTACTAAAAAATACAAAAATTACCTGGACATGGTAGTATGTGCCTGTAGTCCCAGTTACTCGGGAGTCTGAGGCATGAGAATTGCTTGAACCCAAGAGGTGGAGGTTGTGGTGAGCCTGGATGGTGCCACTATACTCCAGCCTTGGCAACAGAATGAGACTGTCTCAAAAACAACAACAAAATACACATGAACAAATAAATGTAGTTTTGTTTTCATTTTGCATGTGACTAGAAAAAGGTCTGTTTAAACAGACATAAAACCGTTACATTTGTTATCCCTGGGGGGAGTGGATGACTTTCCGTTTTAACTTTAGGTGTTTTGTCTGGTTTTACTGTAAGACTCACTTATAATTATTGAAACTTTTTTCTAAAAAAAATTACACTTGATCTTAGCCAAAAGGCCGAGAAGCGATTCTAAAAAAATTGAAGTAAATTTTTTCTTGTATTTTATAGTGATATCAATGTATTTTTTTAATGTAATTTTTAGAGATCTATCCATTTCATCAACAGAATATCTCATAATTAGATCCTATGCCAAAACTTTTGTTGATGGAAGGCCCGGGACTCAGTGGCTAACATCTGTAATCCCAACTCTTAGAGAGGACAAGGCGGGTGGGTCACTTGAGGTCAGGAGTTTGAGACTACCTGAGAGAGAGAGAGAGAGAGAGAGAGAGAGACAGAGATGGGGCTTGAGCACACACGACACAACATGGGGAAAACTTGTCTTTACTCAAAATATGAAAACTCTCCAGGCATGGTGGCAGGCCTGTAATCCCAGCTACTGGGGAGGCTGAGGCAGGAGAATTGCTTGAACCAGGGAGGTGGAGGTTGCAGTGAACCAAGATTGTGCTACTGCACTCCAGCCTGGGTGACAGAGCAAGACTCTTACCTCAACAAAATGCAAAACAAAAAACAAACTCAGCTTTTGCTGGCCAGGGGCAGTACTCGTGCCTGTAATCCTAGCACTTTGGGAAGCTGAGGCAGGCAGATCACCTGAGATTAGGAGTTAGAGACTAGCCTGGCCAATTTAGGGAAACCCTGTCTCTATTAAAAATAAAAAAAACCTAACTGGGCCTGGTGGCAGGCACCTGTAATTCCAGCTACTAGAGAGGCTAAGGCAGAAAAGTCACTTGAACCTGAGAGGTGGAGGTGGTAGTGAGCCAAGATCTCACCAATGCACTCCAGCCTGGGCGACAGAGTGAGACTCCATCTCAAAAACAAAAAACAAAAACACACACATAATTTTTGTTGGTAGAAGGCTGAAATTTAGGAAAATCTGTAATAAAGATACTTGTTTTTCTGCTAGCTTTGTAACCTTAAGTCTTATTTCTTAATTTATGAAGTAAACTCATAGGTTAGATCGGTGTTTCTTAAATGTAGGATTCCTAAACAGTGCACTGAGGTAAGTCCTCACTTAATATTGTCCATAAGTTCTTGGAAACTGCAACTTCTGGTCACAGGAAACATTAAACTTCTAAGACCCCAAACACCTCTAATGTTAAACATTGAAATAAATGTGACCTACGTGTAGATTTAAGAAATACTAGGAAAAGTCAAGTAAGATAAATATTTACCGTGGTGCGTGCCTGTAATCCCAGCTACTCAGGAGGCTGAGGCAGGAGAATTGCCTGAACCCAGGAGGCGGAGGTTGCGGTGAGCCGAGATCGCGCCATTGCACTCCAGCCTGGGTAACAAGAGCGAAACTCCGTCTCAAAAAAAAAAAAATATTTACCCATTTATTTCAGTTGAGGATGGCAAGTGACTGCAAGCATTGCAGGTAGCATTTATACACTAGTGTGTGCTCTCTCTCTCTCTCTCTCTTTCTCTCTCTCTCTCTCAGACTGGGACCATTTAGACATGCCAACTCATGTCAGTTCACCTAATGCGTGCACCTCTGTGATGTAGGAGGAAACTGGAGTATACAGAGAGAAACCACAGAGTCAGAGTCATGGGGAGAACATGCAAACTCCAAATAACATGGTAGCCCTGGCAGGAAGTCAGTCTTTTTATTCTCATCAAAACTGTAAAGAAATGACATTGAATAAAACTGTGTTATAGAGGACCTGCTGTACTGTGGAACACCATTGTAACTCACATGGACACTATGGGATATTTGAGAAATTTCCAGGGAAATAGCAATATTGGATAGCTGTGGGATATTTAACATCTGTAGGACACTGCTCAAACTACCATTTTGAGATAGTGCACAAAAGATTGTGTGACATTCTTTCTGATGAGAGTGTGTCTTCAAAAGCTAGGTTTTGGGAGGTTGCTGTGATAAAAAGCAAGTACTGTGCAAAAATCAATTTGGAGTAGTAAATGAAGGTGATGATGTCCAAAATTATTTCAAGATTTGAGAAACCGTGTAATGCCTAGTAGGTGCATACATCCTGTTAAGTAATTGTGTGTGGTAATTTAGTAATAAAAATACTTACTTCAATTTATACATATTTATTTTTCAAACTGCTAGTAAGTTGTTAGGCTATAAATACTTATTAGGTTGTGGACTTTACTTACTAAATGGAACTGTTAGGTATATTTTTGGCCTAGGGGTTCCATAAGAAAAAAACTGTTGGGTGGGCGTGGTGGCTCATGGCTGTAATCGCGGCACTTTGGGAGGCTGAGGCAGGTGGATCATGAGGTCAAGAGATCAAGACCATCCTGGCTGACATGGTGAAACCCCATCTCTACTACAAATACAAAAATTAGCTGGGCACGGTGGCATGCACCTGTAGTCCCAGCTATTTGAGAGGCTGAGGCAGGAGAATTGCTTGAATCTGGCAGTTGGAGGTTTCAGTGGCTGAGATTGTACTGCTGCACTCCAACTGGGCAATAGAGCGATACTCTTTCAAAAAAAAAAAAAGAAAGAAAGAAATATATTTTCCATGTTCTGTGCTCCCAGAGGTTGATTTTTTACGTTTATCTTTTTTATTTTTTTAAATAAAAAGAATAGACGTGTGTCACATGTGTATGTATATATATAATGAAACAAAGGTTTCACTTTTAAAGTTTTACTTTAAGAAGCCCTCATGGCCAGGCGCGGTGGCTCATGCCTGTAATCCAGCACTCTGGGAGGCTGAGGGAGGCAGGATCCCTTGAGGTCAGGAGTTTGAGATCAGCCTAGCCAACATGATGAAACACCATCTCTACTAAAAATGCCAAGAAGTTAGCCGGGCATGGTGGTATATGCCTGTAATCCCAGCTACTCGGGAGGCAGAGGCAGGAGAATCACTTGAACTTGGGAGGTAGATGTTGCAGTGAGCCAACATTGCACAACTGTACTCCAGTCTGGGTAACAGAGACTCCGTCTCAAAAAAAAAAAAAAAAAAAAAAAAAAAGCCCTCACTACTTTCAATACACCTGATATTTGCAAATGAGTTCTATTTAGTTCCATTAAAAAAAAAATGCTAGTTCCATTCCACCATATTGATTTGTTTTGCTTTGTTTTTAACCTACTAATGGGTTATGACTACATACTTGAAAGCATGAGGCTGGTTGACTCCTAATGTCCAGCTTTAATATAGGTTGTTTCTCTAGTTATAAATGAAGTTAGACTACACTTTAGCTTTTATTTTAGATTTGAGTTGGGATACATGTGCACGTTCATTACATGGATATATTGCATCATGCTGAGGTTTGGACTTCTATTGAATGTATCACTGAAATAGTGAATGTAGTACCCAGTTGGTAGTTTTTCAACCTTTACCCCTTACCCCTCACTTTCCACTTTTTTTTCACCCAGGCTGGAGTGCAGTGGCACAACCTAGGCTCACTGCAACTTCCACCTCCCATGGTTAAGTGATTTTCCTGCCTCATTCTCCTGCCCCAGCCTCCCAAGTAGCTGAGACTACAGGTAGGAGCCACCGTGCCTGGCTAATTTTTTGTCTTTTTAGTAGAGACGGAGTTTCACCATATTGACCAGGCTGGTCTCGAACTGGTGGGCTCAAGTGGTCTGCCACCTTGGCCTCCTAAGGTGTTGGGATTACAGGCGTGAGCCATCACACCCAGCCCTTTCCCACTTTTGGAGTTCACAGTCTCTTGTTTTCAGCTTTATTATTTATTTATTTATTTTAATTGTACTTTAGGTTCTAAGGTACATATGCAGATCATGCAGGATTGTTGCATAGGTACACACATGGCAAGGTAGTTTCCTGCCTCCATACCCCCATCAACTATAGCTGGCATTTCTCCCCATGTTAACCCTCTCTACCCCCAACTGTCTGTCCCCTAGCCCCCCACAACAGACCCCAGTGTGTGATACTTCCCTGTCTGTTTTTACCCATTGTTTAGACCCCACTTAGAACTGTGATACTTGATTTTCTGTTTCTGTATTAATTTGCTTAGGGTAATGGCCTCCAGTTGCATCCATGTTGCTCAAAAGGACATGGTCTTATTCTTATTTATGGCTGCATAGTATTCCATGGTGTATATGTACCACATTTTCTTGATCTAATCTACTGTTGATAGGTATTTAGGTGATTCCATGACTTTTCTATTATGAGTAGTGCTGTGATAAACATACTAGTGTAGATGCCTTTTTAATAGAATGACTTATTTTCCTTTGGATAGATATCCAGTAGTGGGAATGCTGGATCTAATGATAATTCTGAGTTCTTTGAGAGATCTCCATATTGTTTTCCACAGCAGATGAACTAATTTACATTCCCACCAGCAATGTACAATATTCCCTTTGTCTGCATCCTTGTCACTAGTTGTTTTTTTAACTTTTTAATAATAGCCGTTCTGACTGGTGTGAGGTGATGTGGTTTTAATTTGTATTTTCCTGGTGATTAGTGATGCTGAGCATTTTTTTCATATGTTTCTTGGCCACTTATATGTCTTCTTTTGAGAAGTATCCATTTATGTCCTTTGCTCACTTTTTAGTGGGGTTATTTGTTGTTGTTGTTGTTGTTGTTTTTCTTGCTCATTTAAGATTCCTTGTAGATTCTGGATCTTATTCCTTTGTCAGATGTATAGTTTGCAATTTTTTTCCTGATTCTTTAGATTACCTCTTTACTTTGTTGATTGTTTTTTTGCTATGCAGAAGCTCTTTAGTTTAATTAAGACTTGTTTATTAATTTTTGTTTTGTTGCATTTGCCTTTGAGGATTTAGTCATAAATTCTTTGCCTATGCCAAAGTGCCCAAGAGTTTTTCCTAGGTTTTCTTATAGGATCTTTATAGTTTGAGGCTTTACATTTAGGTCTTTAATACCTCTTGAGTTAATTTTTGTATGTGGTAAAACATAGAGGTCCAGTTTCGTTCTTCTGCATATGCTAGCCAGTTTTTTTTTTTTTTTTTTTAAGTAGGTGTGCAGCTTTATTTCTGGGTTCTCTATTCTGTTACCTTGATACATGTATCTGTTTTTCTATTGGTAACAGGCTGTTTTGGTTAGTATAGCCTTGTAATATAGTTTGAAGTTGGGTAATGTGATGCCTCTGGTTGTGTTAGAATTGTTTTTTCCAATTTGTGAAAAATGATGATAATTTAATGGCAATTGAATTTTTGGATTGTTTTGGGCAGTATGGTCATTTAAATATTGATTATTTCAATCCATGAGTATGGAATGTTTTTCCGTTTGTGTCATCTGTGATTTCTTTCATCAGTGTTTTGTAGTTCCCCTTGTAGAGATCTTTCACCCCCGGTTAAATTTATTCCTGGATATTTTATTTTATAATAAAAGGCTGGTGTGCAGTAGTGCAGTCATAGCTCACTGCAGTCTTGACCTTTAAGGCTCAGTTGATCCCCCAGCCTCAACCACCTGAGTACTGAGACTACAGGTGCATGCCACCACACCTGGCTAATTAAAAAAAATTTTTTTTTAGAGACACGGTCACCCAGGCTGACCTTGAACTCCTGGACTCAAGCAGTCCTCTTACCCTGGTCTCCCAAAATGCTGGGATTACAGGCCTGAGCCACTGCACCTGGGCTTAACATTTTTAAATGAAAAATAACTAACTATTCTCAACAATAAAAAGCAGTGAGTGCCATTGTTAGACATTTTTCAACCCCTTTCAATATCTGGTTTAATAGAAGACATCTGGATTCTCATATCTGCTTCTGCATTCAGTCTACTGTGCTATCATATGTCATATGGCCTTTGGAAATCCCCATTATACACTCAGAATGAGAATAAAAAAGACAAAGTCTTAATATTATTATGGAAATAGTTTTGATTTCAAGGATGCTTCCTGAAAGAGTCTGAAAGACCCTCAAAGATCTCTGAACCACACTTTGAGTACTGGTAGTATAGATTATAAATTCAGACTAGAAAAGAACCTTACAGGTCATACGGTCACCTCTTCTTGAGGTCACCTCTTCTTGTAGTTGTTTCTGGTTTATGCAGCTGGATGACTGAGATAAGGAATAACTCATTCGTTTTTTGTGGGATAATCATGAGCTGGCTTTTGGAGATGGTAAGTCTGATGTGCCTTTCAAATTTCTAAATAAGCAGTTTGATATGTGAGTTAGGATTATCAGAGGTAAAATCTGGAGTTTTGGTAGTTATTGGCAGATAGGTGGTTTTGAAAGCCGTTTGCAAGAGTGAGGTCACCCAGTGAGAGAGTATAGTGTTAGAAGCAAAAAAGCTGAAGGTCAAATCCTCCTGAACTTCAAGGTTGAAAAGCTATATGGAGAAAGACTAGCTAGTGAAGGAGACAGAAAGAGAACTAGAGAAGTGGGAAAATCGGAGCGTAGCATATAGAAGTCAAAGGAAAAGAGTGTTTTTAGAGAGTGGTCAATTGTAATGAAGCTGCCCAAGAGGTCAGGTAGGTTGAGGATTGAAAATACCTATTAGATTTGGAGATGAAGAGGTTTTTGGTCATTTTAATGAGACTCGTTATGGAGAAATGGGGATGGGCAACCACACTGGAGTTGCTTGAAGAGTGGTTGAAAAGTCTAAATGGACACCGAATGTATTCAACTTTTTTGAGAAGTTTGTGAAGGAAAAAGCAATGGAGAAAGGTAGTGAGTTAAGGGAATTTTTTTGTTTGTTTGTTTGTTTTAGGTAAGAAAACTTGACTATATATAAATGCTGATAGGAAGAGTCTCAGAGAGGAGAGGAGATTGGAGACACATGTGAGAGAAAATAATTTGATGGTGTGGTTTCTTGAGAGAACCTGGGCGTGTAGATCCAGAAACAGGTGGAATATTCTTATGGCTCCTTTTCTGCAAAAGTTACATGTTCATTCCCCATTTTCTCTCTCTATATGATTTCTAAGTCTGCATGTTAAGAGAGGAAGTTAAATATAAATGTAATTATTTTTAATTTCTTGGCTACTGTTTTGTGTGAGCCTTTGTACTTCTCCCATGAGGTTGATATTTTGGTGATATTTGAAATGGGGGGTCTTTATTGGCTTTAGATTATGTTTGCTGTCAAGCAGTCATGCTGTCAAGCAGTCAAACTTTTAAAGTCACATCCTTTTTTGATTTATAGATGTCTGTGTTTTTTATTTATCTCATTTTAACAGAATTCTTTTTATACCATCTAGTAGCTTTACTGAAATTGTGTTTCTCTTTTGTATTGTCAAGTTAAATTCATCCTTGGCTAACTTTTAGAAGTTATTATTACTTTGATCTTTTGTTTATATTATATTAAATTAATTAATTTTGAGGCAGAGTCTCGCTCTGTTGCCCAGGATAGAGTGCAAGTAGTGAGATTTCTGCTCACTGCAACCTCCACCTCATGGGTTCAAGCAATTCTTCTGCCTCAGCCTCCTGAGTAGCTAGGATTACCATGCCTGGCTAATTTTGTATTTTTAGTAGAGATGGGGTTTCTCCGTGTTGGTCAGGCTGGTTTTCGAACTCCCCACCTCAGGTGATCCACCTGCCTCAGCCTCCCCAAGTGTTGGGATTACAGGCGTGAGCCACTGTGCCCGGCCTATATTTTATATGATACAATTAGTATGTCAAAGACAGTTTCTTTCATTCCTCATGCTATTTGACTTTAATATGAACAAAGCCCTATTGTTTGTGTAGACTTTGATTTTTTTTTTGTTTGCGTGAAGCAACTTGTTTCTCTATAAGATGCTAGTTAATCTCATTGTAAAGCGAACACTAGAATAATGAGTCACTACAATGAATAATAAAAGTATTCTTACTTCAATTTTTTTTGTTTTTGTTTTTTTACATAGGGTCTCACTCTGTTGCCCATGCAGTGGCACAATCACTACTTACTCCACCTCTCGAGGCTCAGGTGATCCTTCTGTCTCAGCCTCCTGAGTAGCTGGAACTGTAGGCATGAACCACCATGCCTGGCTGATTTTTGTATTTTTAGTAGAGTCAGCATTTTGCCATTTTGCCCAGGCTGGTCTCAAACTCTTGGGCTCAAGTGATCTGCCTGCCTCGCCCTCCCAAAGTGCTGGGATTATAGGCATGAGCCACAGTATTCGACCTTTACATTTTAAGAATTTTAAGAAGCTTGCAATATAGTAAGGAGACATACTAAAGTGATATAAGTGCTATATTACTGGTTTCTGAGAACTGTGGCAAGGGCATAAGAGAGAAAAGAAAGGAAACAATGGCCAACGTTTGATCCTTTGACAACATAAATACGATCACTGTCAGATCTTGAATGATCTTGTCCCCTTCCTTCTCCAGCTTTGTCTCTCTCAAGTTTTCTTCTCCAACACACAGGATTTTTGGTTTCTTAAAATATATCATGCTTCTTTCTTGTCTCAGGGACGTTTCTACATATTGTTCCTACTCCTGGGAAAGCTTTTTCTTGCTTACCTTGCCTAATTCCTTTATTATCCTTTTAGGTCTTAGCTCAAATGACCCTTTTCTCTCCACTTCCCAGATTAGATGAGTTCTTTCTGTTATATGCTGCCATAGCACTTCCATTTTTCCTCATTTTCATCCTATTTGTAATATTTGTTAACGGTTAACCTTTAGACTCTGTGAGGGTGGGAGCCATGTGGTTTTTTTCATTGCTGTACCCAGACTGCCTAGGAGTATTTATTAAATGAATGGGTGGCATGAGTCAGATTGAAGAAGAGATTTTCATGGCTATGGAAGGATATCAGTCTGATCCAGCAATGGAGGGGATAAAGGAGTTTGCTGAAACAACTCACCTGCCCTGTTTAGGAGGGATGTGAGAATAAAAAACTTCATCCGTAGACATTTGTGAGGAAGTTCCATCCTTTGGGGATGAGTTTGATAATAGTTGTGGCACATAGGTTAAAGGAGCATTCTCTAAAAAAGTTAAAGGGCGGCTAGGCATAGTGGCCCATGCCTGTGATCCCAGTACTTTGGAAGACTGAGGTGAGAGGATCTCTTGAACCCAGGAGTTTGAGACCAGCCTGGACAACATATCAAGACCCCAAAAAATAAAAAAGTAAGTCTGGCATGGTAGTGGCATGTGCCTGTAGTCCTAGCTACTTGGGAGGCTAAGATAAGAGAATTGCTTAAGCCTAAGAGATTGAGGCTGCAGTGAGCTGTGATTGTGCCATTTCTCTCCAGCTTGGACAACAGAGTGGGACCTTGCTTAAAAAAAAAAAAAGGAAAGAAAAGAAAAAGAAGTTAAAGTGCAGCAATGTAATTTATGGAGGAGAAGTTCTTAAGATGGCAGTCTAGGTGGGAAAGCAAGATGCCTTATGATGATGAGATTATGGGAGAGGATAGGGGATTGTTGTTATAGATGGTGGCTGAGTTGGAATATTATGAGAGGCATTATGTGAAGTGACTATTAGAGGGCTTCAGAGATTTTCAGCAGAGCTGGATTTAATTTCCAGTTGTGTCACTTACTAGCTGAATGACCTTGGTCTAGTTCCATAGTCTGTCTGATGCTGTTTCTTTATTGGTAAAATGGATATAAGGAAACTTGGCTCATAGGTTGTGATAGAGATTAAATAATATATGGGAAAAGATAAAGTCCTTGGCCCACATAGAAGGATACATAAAATGATATAGCTGTGATTATTACCTTGTTAATTGTCCTCACGGTAACCTCCTCATAGTGTTAGAGGTCTATAATTTTGGCTCCTGGTTTAAAGGCAGTATGGCTGCTAAGTGTTCTGGAGCTTTGGAAGACCAATATTCTCAGGTGGTGGGGGGATAGGATCAGTTCTCTCCCTTGATGTTCATGTTTATGGAATCAACAGTGGTTTTGGAAGCTTCAGGCTTCAAAGAGTAGGACTGAAGAGAATCACTAGAGCTGTAGTTCTCAAAGCCGGCTATGTTTTGGGATCCCTGTAGACCTTTAAAAATACAAATTTTGGGGACTGTTCTCAGACCTGCTGATTCAAAATCTCTTGAAGATGGGCATGTTTGTTTTTAAAATGTTACCCAGATAATTGTCTTTCTAATGCTATGTGAGAAAGCATGCTCAGGAGACAAGAACTCTGCACCTGCTTGGAGGAAGACATTGTGTGGCTGCTCTGAAACACACTTCAATGGGAATGATTGGGAATGTATGTGTAGGTTATTTGGGAGAAAGTTATATTTATGAAAAGGCTTAAGAACGGCAGGGCGCAGTGGCTAACACCTGTAATCCCAGCACTTTGGGAGGCTGGGCAGGTGGACCACCTGAGGTCAGGAGTTTGAGACCAGCCTGGCCAACATGGGGAAAACCCCGTCTCTACTAAAAATACAAAAATTAGCTGGACACAGTGGTGCACACCTATAGTCCCAGCTACTTGGGAGGCTGAGGCTGGAGAATCGCTCGAACCCTGGAGGAAAAGTTTGCAATGAGCCAGGATTGTGCTACTGCACTACAGCTTGGACAACAGAGCAAGACTTCATCTCAAAAAAAAAAAAAAAAAAAAGGCCTAAGAACTAGCTCAGAAGTGGTGGAATGAGGGAAGTGTAATGATTTTAAAGTATTATATTTAAAAGATTTAAATAAAAAGGATGTTTCCTATTTACCCCCATTTGCCATGGATTGAAATGAACAGATAATATAATAACTGTAATTGAAGGTACATTTTGACATTGACTAGCATCTTAAGACTAATATTTTGGGCTGGGTACAGTAATTGCAGCACTTTGAGAGGTCAAGATGGATAGATCACTTGAGTTTAGGAGTTCAAAACCAGCCTGGGCACCATGGCCAAACCCTGTCTCTACAGCATACACAACACGCAGGCACGCATACACACACACACACACACACACACACACACACACACACACACACAAGCTGGGTATGGTGCGGTATGCCTGTGGTCCCAGCTACTAGGGAGGCTGAGGTGTGAGTATCACATTGAGCCTGGGAGGTCAAAGCTGCAGTGAGCTGTGATGGCACCAGTGCATTCCATCCCAGGCGACAGAGTGAGACACTGTCTTAAAAAAAAAAAAAAAAAAAAAAAAACTAATATTTTGTGCATTATCTTCAACACCAGTTCACAGCATGGGCCCTAATTTATTTTTAAAGAAGCCAAGCATATTATGTTTCAATAAATATGTATTCATATATTCAGAATTTAGTGTGGTAAAGTTCTTCTTGAGTTTTAATAGAAATTGTATTCATAGAGAGAATACTTTTTTTTAGATGTAGAAAAGTGATTCAGTAATAGAAAATAATTTAAACCAAGACTGTGTTTTAACAGAGTTAATCATAAGCACGTATGGTTTAGATTTGAATAGTATTTGTAAAAATAGAGAAATTAAAGTGAAAAGGGAAGGAGAGGAAGTCAGATAAAAGATTATAATAGAAAACAGAAAATAAGTGAAAGGAAAAAATATATATATATTTAGAGGTGAGGTCTTGCTATGTTGCCCAGGCTGGAGTGTAGCAGCTATTCACAGGCATAATCCCACTACTGTCAGCACGGGAGTTTTGACCTGCTCCGTTTCCGACCTGGGCCGGTTCACTCCTCCTTAGGCAGTCTGGTGGTTCCTTGCTCCTGGGAGGTCACCATATTGATGTCGAACTTAGTGCGGACACCCGATTGGCATAGCGCACTGTAGCCCAGAATTCCCGGACTAAGTGATCCTCTAGCCTCAGCCTCCTGAGTAGCTGGGACTACAGGCACGTGCCACCACGCCCGGCGAAAGGAAAATATTATAGAAGGAAATAGGTGAATGAGGAAAAGGGGGAAAATAAGCTACTAATCCACATTTGTTTTTTAGGAAATGAGTATAAGTGTTTTCCTAATTTTAAGCAAATTTTCTTAAGGGAGACTGTATTAGTAAATGAGAGACTCAGAGCTGAGAATAGATCAGAACAGGGATCTTTGAGGAAAAAAAAATTTTTTTTTTAAAAGGAATGGAAGAGAAAAAGTATTAGGAATCCTCCTACCCCTTTACCTCACAATTTTATCTATAGGATTTTAGGAGAAGAAATGTTGTGATTTGTGATATGAGTTTTAAGAAAAGGAATACATTAAGCTTCCTGATTGAATTCATCAAATATGATCTAGAACAATGTGTCTGGATTTCTAACTCCAGTTATTTCAACTTCCATGTTAGGAGTTCTGGCTTCTTGGTGTGCATCAAAGACTCTTGTACCTTGCAGTCTTTGTTACTGTTTTTCAGTGTAGCTCAGGTAGGGTTGTCAGTTAAGGATGGCTATTCAGTGACAATCGCCATTCTTCCAGAATCAGGGACTTCGATTGCCAATAGATACAACATATGTTTGCTAAGTTGTACCCTAATAATTAGCAGTGGCACCCCTCTAGTAATTCTTGCAAATAATCTGTACGTCATTCTCTTTTAAGAAACACTAACATTTTTGTGAGGTTGAAGCCATAGATCTAGTAGTTAATCCTTGCTTTGAGTGGGTAGCTGAGAGAACTGTCTTCCTTTCTGAGTAGTTTCTGCTGTTCATTGAATCTAGATGGCAGCATTTCATTGTTCCAGTTTAGCTGTTCATTACTCTGTTCATGTCAGTGAGTGTATAAATGGGTGCTCAGTACCATTCATATGTATTTCTTACACTTTTTTTTAGTGTAATCATAATTAGGCTTTTACTTGGTAATAGAGCAATAGCATTATCTTTTATTCTAGTCTTCTGATTTATTGCACATTAAGGAAGACATGCTTTTATTAAATTGCTTCCATTATTTCCATGACATCAGATACCTGTAGCTCTTTTCTTTGCCCTAGTATCAGCAAGGTCAAATTTTGTAGGTGTGTTTCTTGTAGTTTATTTTACCACATATTCTTACAGGCTACTTGCAAAATAGTATGTGAATTTCATTTCCTTATTTTTCATTTCTTTTCATTTTCTATTTTTCCAGTTTTTTTTCCCGCTTATTTACTGCCATAATGATAAATATGTTAATTGTTCCTCTTTCTTTTTTATAAGTGGTTTTGCAGCCTGGCCCTTTAACTACCTCTTTTGCTTCTGTGATCATGTTTCTTATCACTTCTATTGACCCATTACACCTTCTTCTTTACCATTCATCCTTCCACTGGCATCCCTGCCTTTGATTTCCCTTTATTTTTTTTCTGTTTAAATTGAGCTCACAACAGCTTCTAATGCTGCCATTTGTTCATCTATTCTTTGAAGGTTCTGTTCATCTCTAGATGAGTAAGAGGATACAGTCCTTAAGGACCACACTGCCTTGTGAGGAGACTGATACATATATGCTATTTGTAACTCTATTATAGCACTCATTATATTGCATACTATTTATGTGTATGTTTCCTCTACTTGATTGTGAGCCTTAAGTGCTTAATGAATGTTCATTGAATGGAATGAATCATGTATGATGTATGTATGTATGTATGTATATATAATGTTAAGAACTATGAAAAATGAACAGAGGCCAGGCATGGTAGCTCATGCCTGTAATCCCAGTGCATTGGGAGGCCAAGTCCAGAGGATCGCTTGAGGCCAGGATTTTGAGAACAGCCTGGGCAACAAGAGAGATCTGTCTAAAAATATATATATATAGTAAGATAAATTAGTTGAACATGGTGACGCATGCCTATAGTCCTAGCAACACAGGGGGCTGAGGCAGGTAGATTGCTTGAGCCCAAAAATTTCAGACTATAGTGAACATGATTGCACCACTGTACTCCAACCTGAGTGACAGAGCAAGACCCTGTCTCTTGAAAAAAGAAAAGAAAAAAATGAAGAGAATACTAGAGGAAATAGATGAAGTACTAATTGAAGTACTAATTCTACTCTGTTAAGAGTCAATTTGGGAAAGATTTATAGGAGATGACATTAGAGTTTGGCTTTGAAGGGCATTCTTGCCAGAGAAAATTTAGGAAAAGACAATGTGGAGAAAATGAAATTTTCTAGGTATTTAGAGAATGTACTCTAGATATACCTATTTGACAGGAAAGTAGTTATACAGTTTTGCTTAAAAAAAAAGTAAAAAGGGGCCAGGCGCAGTGGCTCACGCCTGTAATCCAGAGGCCGAAGTGGGTTGATCACGAGGTCAAGAGATTGAGACCATCCTGGTCAACATGGTGAAACCCTGTCTCTATTAAAAAAATACAAAAAATTAGCTGGGCATGGTGGCACGTGCCTGTAATCCCAGCTACTCAGGAGACTGAGGCAGGAGAATTGCCTGAACCCAGAAGGCGGAGGTTGCGGTGAGCCGAGATCGCACCATTGCACTCCAGCCTGGGCAATGATCGAAACTCTGTCTCAAAAAAAAAAAAAAGTAAAAAGGTGAGACTGTAAATTTGTGTTGTAAGGGTCTCCAAGTATCCATCATGCTAAGGAGTTTGGAGCTCTGTCCCATAAATGATAGTTATTGAAGAGTTATAAAAGCAGAATTGCTAGGTTGTGTTTTAAAAAGATAACTTTGATTGCAGTATGGAGAATGGATTTAGGAGCAGGATAATTTAGGAAGCTTTTACCATAATTTAAGCTAAAGATGATGCTTTGAACAGAGACAAGGGGAAGAAAGAAATAGAGAGGCATCTTAAATTTTTTCCTTTTTTTTACAAACAGCTTTATGTATGCGGCATATTTTACATATCTTAATAGAGAAACAACTTAAGGTATAAATGATATGGCAACTAAGTAGATACTGATTCAGTCTCTTGACATTTTATTGTTTGGTTCTTGGTTTCTATTTCTTTTTGGTTTAATCTTGGTATGTGTATGTTTCCAGGAATTTATCTGTTTCCTCTGGGTTTTTAAATGTATTGGTGTATAATTGTTCATAATAATTGTCTCAAATGATCTTTTGCATTTTCTGTGGTGTTGTGAAGTCTCCTTCTGGTTTTATTTGTCTTTTTTTTCTTAGTCTAGCTAATTAATGGTTTGTCAATTTTATCGTTTATAAAAACTGACCTTTTGTTTCATTGATCTTTTCTATTATTATCTTTGTCTCAATTTCATTGATTTCTGATCTGATTTTATTATTTCTTTCCTTCTACTAATTTTGGGCTTGGTTTGTTCTTGCTTTTCTATTTTCTTGAGGTGCATTAGTAGGTTGCTTATTTGAAATCTTTCTGCTTTTTTGATGTAGGCATTTATTGCTATAAAGTTGCCTCTTAATACTGCTCTTGCTATGTTCCATTGGTTTTGTTGTGTTTCTATTTTTGTTTGTTTCAAAGAATTATTTAATTTTCTTCTTAATTTGTTCCTTCACCTATTAGTTGTTCAGAACCATGGTTAGCTGTGGGTTTGTGTTATATGGACTTTATTATATTGATGTACTTCTATACTTAATTTGTTGAGAGTGTTTGTCATCCCTTCCGATAAAAGCTCTCAATAAATTTAGATATTGTTTAATATCCATGTATTTGTAAAGTTTCGCATGTCCTTTTTGTTAGTAATTGTTTGTTTCATTCCATTGTGGTCAGAAAAGATACTTGATACGATTTTGATTAAAAAATTTTTTTAAGACTTGTTTTGTTTCCTAACATATGGTCATTTCTAGAGAACATTTCATGTAATGATGAAAAGAATGTGTATTCTGCATCTGTTGGGTGAAATATTCTGTAAATGTGTGTTAGGTCCATTTGGTCTGTGGTACAGGAATTTTTTTTTTTTTTTTTTTGAGACACTTGGCTCACTTCAATCTCTACCTCCCTGGTTGAAGTGATTCTCCTGCCCTAGCCTCCCTAGAGCTGGGATTACAGGTGCCTGCCACCACTTCTGGCTAATTTTTAAAATTATTTTTAGTAGAGACAGGGTTTTGCCATGTTGGGCAGGCTGGTCTCAAACTCCTGACGTCAGGTGATCCACCTGCCTTGGCCTCCCAAAGTTCTGGGATTACAGGCGTGACCTGCCATGCCTGGCCTGTGGTACACTTTAGAGCTGATGTTTATGCATTGATTTCTTGTCTGGATGATCTGTCTAGTGCTGAGGGTAGACTATTGAAGTCCTCAACTATTGTTTGGGGATCTCTCTCACCCTTTAGATCTAATATTGTTTGCTTTATATATCTGGGTACTCTGGTGTTGGATGCATATAGATTTATGATTATTACGTCATTTTGCTGACATTTTGCTAATTGGAGAACATAATGTTTTAAAAATATGACAGGTTTAATATATTCATAAGGTAAATAACTCATCAACTTGATAAGGAAAACATTAAGATCCTGGTAGATAAGTGGGCACAGGATAGAAAAGATAATTTACAAATGAAGCACCAAGGTTAAGATATAGAGCAGAATGTTTAATCCTGCTAGCATCTACCAAATTCAAATTAAAGCATCCATTTTTTTTCTGTTATTAGCAAAAGTTAAAAGGATAGATAAGACATTTATGAAATGGGTAGTTCTTAGAAGACAGTTTAACATTGTATTTCAAGAACAGCTTGTTCTTCACATTCTTTCATCCAGCTTTAACACACTTTGCAGATCCTGTTCTAGGTAAGTAATTCAAATAAGCAGAAATTCATAAATACAAATATTTATTCATTTCAGTGTTATTTGTAATAGAGAAAATGAGACATAGTATTGTCTTAGTTATCTGTTATTGTGTAACTTATAACCTCCTATCCCGATTTAAGCAGATTAAAACACCAAATATTTGTGGTCTCACACTTTTTGTATGTAAGGAATTTGGGAGCAGCTTACCTGGGTGATTTTGGCTCAGTGTCTCTCATGAGGTTGGAGTCAGGATGTCAGGCAGAGCTGTAATCTTATGAAGATTTGACTTGTGCTAGAGGATCTACTTAAAAGAGATAGTTCACCCACATAGCTGTGGGCAGGCAGCTTCATTTCTTTGCCACATGGGCCTCTATAGGATTGCTTGACTGTTTTTAGGACACGACACCTGGGTCCTTGAGATATAAAGAGAGAGGAGATTGTGTTTTATAGCCTAGTCTCAGAAGTCACATATTGTCACTTTCACCACATGTGACATTAGTTTAAAATAAGCCTGTAAGTCTAACCTTACTCAATGGGAGAAGAATTAATTTCTACATTTTGGAGAAAGGAGTATCAAAGAAATTTTGGAAACATTTTTTAAAACCACCACAAATGTCCAGCAGTTAAGCAGGGCACAAAAATGGAAGTTACAGTGATGATAGTAATAAAATTATTTATTAATAGTTGTATTAGATTTTGGGAGTAAGAATGAGTTTTTCTTCTTATATTTATCAAACTTTATGTGTTGTTACATGATTTTTATGGGACTAGTTTCCCTCTATTCATAGGAAAATATAGTATGGCTTATCACTAAGCTGTATAAGCATAAGCAGATCATGATCTTTTCCTTTGAGTTGTGATATAATTTTTTTCCTTTCTTTTTTTATTATAAAATATACATAACATAAAATTTACCATTACAACCATTTTTTATGTGTACAGTTCAATGGTGTTAAATACTTTCATACTGTTGTATAGCCATCACCACCATCCATTTCCAGACTTCTTTATTTTGCAAAACTGGAACCCATTAAACAGTAAGTCCCCATTCATCTCTTTCCCCAGCCCCTGGCAACCACCATTTTACTTTCTGTCTCTATGATTTTGACTATTCTGACTGTCTTATATAAGTGGAATTATACAGTATTTGTCCTTTTGTGATTGGCTTATTTCACTTAGTATAATTTCCTCAAGATTCTTTCATGTTGTAGCATATATAAGATTTCCTTCCTTTTAAGGCTGAATAATAATCTATTATATATATTAATGTTATTTTGTTTATTCATTCATCTGTTGATAAGCACTTGGACTACTTCCACTTTAGCTACTATGAATAATGCTGCTTTGAACATGGTTGTACAAATAGTTCTTTGAGCCTCCACCAGTTTTTTTGTTATGTACTATGTTAGTCTGTTCTCATGCTGCTATAAATTACCCAAGACTGGGTAATTTATAAAGAGAAGATGTTTAATTGATTCACAGCTTTGCATGGCTGGGGAGGCCTCAGGAAACTTACTGTCATGGCAGAAGGCATCTCTTCATAGCGTGGCAGGAGAGAAAATGAGTGCAAGCAGGGGAAATGCCAGATGTTTATAAAACCATCAGATCTCATGAGACTCACTTATTATCATGAGAACAGCATAGGGGAAACTGCTCCCATTATTCAATTACTTACACGTAGTCCTGCCCGTGACACTTGGGGATTATGGGGATTACAATTCAGGGTGAGATTTGGGTGGGACACAGAACCGAACCATATCATATATCTGGAAGTGGAATTGCTAGATCTTACGGTAATTCAAATTTTACTTTTTTGAGGAACTGCCACACTGTTTTCCGTAGTGACTGTACCATTATACATTCCTACCGACGGCACATGTGGGTTTTAGTTTTGCAAATCTTTGCCAGCACTTACTACTTTGTGTGTTTTTGATAGTAGCCTATCCTATTTACATCCTGATGGGTGTGAAATATTCATGATATAATTTTAATGATTTATTTTTCTAAGGAAAAATAATATTATAAGATTGATGTTCAGTGAATACTGATGTGATTGCAGGTAAATTGGCAGGATGAGGAGCAGCAAATCAAAAGAGGTGCCTTTACCAAATCCAAGGAACTCTCAAAACAAGAATGCTGTTCAAGGTATGATTTTGTGTTTTTTTAAAACTGAACTTAATATTCATTTATGTCATGTGTATTACATTTTGGTCTAATAAATAAAAATTATACCTATACTTTGATTTATAAAAAGTGGATAATTTAAAAATTATCTTACATTTTAAATATACAAGGTACCTCCTGTTAAAAGGCATCCTATGGTAAACTGTTTTGTAAACCAGGAATCCTTTTTTAAAATGAACCAGTACATGTAAAATTTTTCAGAAATTGTGGCTTGATGTCAATAAATGGTATAGCGCCATTATAGTTGTAGACTTACAGGGGTACAGATAATAATAGTAACATTCTCATTGAATTCTTTTTAAAATAATGCATTATAGGTAATTTTAAGGTTTTTTTTTTAGGGAAATTGACAAACTAGAATATATTAATAGGTTTGTGAGAGATCTAGAAATTAAGTCATATGAACAGCATTTGGAGGAAGTGGAAATATTTATCCTGGAGAAGGATGACTTATGGAAAATACAGAACCTTAAACTATTTCAAGGGTTGTTATCTGAAAGACTGAATGGATTTTACTTATATTTTTACAGGTAGATCAAAATCTGGAGTAGCTTTCTGATCATTTTTACATTGTATTGTAAAATACAGTATAATATAAAATTTTGTATTTATTTAGCTCATTGGGATAAACTGAGGATCCTGCTTATTTTTGGAGCTGTGTGATACAGGTGTGAGTGAAAATGTCTTAAGGGCTAATGGTAGCAGTGTCTGTTTAAACCATATGTTGGGAAAATTGGCTTAATAATCTTACAGATAAAAACTCATTTTGACTCAATATAATAAAGCATTTGCTGAGGAATTGTTCTGCCTAATAAGTTAGTTTTCAGACTTTTGAGTGCATTTGGGAGCTTATTAAAATTCAGATTCGGGGGACTAATTCAGAGTTTCTGGTTGAGTGATATAGTAAATATTATTTTTTTCCCAGCAGATATAACCACATCGTGGGATGCACTTTCTCAAACCAAGGCTGCTGTAAGTAGTTTTAGCTTCCATTTATTTATATCTGTATTAAAATCTATTTCCTGTTATGATTGAATAAAGTTTTTTTCTTACTGTTTTTTAAAATTTACTTTTTTATTTCTATTTTTCATTATAGAGATGGGGTCTCACTATGTTGCTCAGGCTGATCTTGAACTCCTGGGTTCAAGAGGTCCTCTCTCTTTATGTATATGCACTATATATTATAAAAGAACATAAATGACAGCTATTAAATTGTAAAGTAATAAACAAGATACTACTTTAGGAATTAGGAGCACAAGCATCATGGCATATAAAATATTGAAATTGGGTACTGTGGCTCACACCTGTAATACTAGCACTTTGGGAGGTCAAGGCGGGTAGATAGCTTGACTGTAGGAATTTGAGATTAATCTGGGCAACATGGCAAAGCCCTGTCTCTACAAAAAAAGGCAAAAATTAGCCAGGCCAGGTGGTGTGCACCTGTAGTTCCTGCTACTTAGGAGGCTGAGGTAAGAGGATTGCTTGAGCCCAGGGAGGTTGAGGCTTTGAGGTTGCAGTGACCATTGATCATGCCATTGGACTTTAGCCTGAATGACAGAGTGAGACTTGCCTCAGTAATAATAATAATTTGTACTGTTTACCCACCTTTAATAAATTTGTTCATTTGGTATGTGGAAAAGATAATTTAGGCTCAATGTGGTGTTACATCCTGTAATACCAGCACTTTGGGTGGCCAAGATGGGAGGATCATTCTGAGCCCAGGAGTTCAAGACCAGCCTGTACAACATGGCAAAACCCCTCTACAAAAAGTATTTATAAACTCTACAAAAGTATACAAATTAGCTGGGTGTGGTGGCATGCATCTGTGGTCCCAGCTACTCAGGAGGCTGAGGTGTGATGATCACCTGAGCCCGGGAGGTTGAGGCTGCAGTGAGATGTGATCACACCACTGCATTCTAGCCTGGGTGACAGAGTGAGAGCCTGTCTCAGGAAAAAAAAAAAAAAAAAAAGAGAGAAAGAATGAAAATTTAAAGCAGAGGATGAAGGTGGGGCTTTGTCTATGTAGAAGGCTCATTGTCAGGGAGGAAATGAAGAAAATTTACTTCTTGAATGGACTGTAAGTTATTCTTCCTTTCCTGTTTGGATGCCCTTTATTTCTTTATCTTGTCTAATTGCTCTAGCTAGGACTTCCAGTACTATGTTGAATAACAGTGTTGAAAAAGCTACTTTTTTTTTGTGGCAGTAAGAGCTTGTTTTTTTCTCCTACTACCAGAGAAGAATGACTGTGGGCAAGCTGTTCCCGTTTGTGTTCTGGCCCATCTTGTCTAGAGTTTAGGAATCCAAATTTGGCAGGTGATGCATACTCCATTCAAAAGGAAACCCTTTTCTTTTTCATTTGCTTTCTGGGCAAATTACTCTCCTAATATGCCCTTTTTTGTTTTCTATACCACCTGACTTTGAATCACCTATTTTTTTTTACTAAGTATTTTAGTGGTATTTTCTGTCCTCTGATCTTTAGAATTGGTTTGAAAATAAATCTGGAAAAAGTGTTATAACCTAGATTTGGCCCCAGTGCAGAGTCACATATGAATACAGCAATATATATTCTCTCTTCTACCTGAGCATTATATATTTTATAATGTAGAAATAGTTTTTGTTCCCCAATTAAAGTTAGTACTAAATTAATGTAGAGTTAAACTGTTAATAATTGTTTTTCAAGACGATTTGTTGTTTTTAAAGAACTTTTAAGGATGATAAAGGAATATAGCTAGGGGAGACAATCTGATGTAGAACTATTAATATATCAAAAATTATTCCAAATTTTAAAATACATCGTGATGCAAAAATCTGAAGGAAGGCTGGGCGCAGTGGCTCATGCTTATAATCCCAGCACTTTGGGAGGCTGAGGCAGGTGGATCAATTGAGTTCAGGAGTTTGAGATCAATCTGGGCATTTGAGAGCTTATTAAAATTCAGATTCTGAATTTTAAACTCTGTCTCTACAAAAAAATAAAAATTAGCTGGGCCTGGTGGTGCATTAGTCCCAGCTACTTGGGAGGCTGAGGTGGGAGGATTGCTTGAGCCAGGTAGGCAGAGGTTATAGTGAGCCGAGATCGTGTTACTGCACTCCAGCCTGGGTCGCACAGTGAGACCCTGTCTCAAAAAAAAAAAAAAACAAAAAAACCAAAACCAAAACAAAACAAAAAAAACCTGAAGAAAGATAAATCAAAACTTTATGCAGAGTGTCTATGTGATGGAATTTTGATGATTTTAACTTTATTTTGTATGTTTTTTCTGTTTTCCTGGTTTTCTCTAGTAAGCATGTAATACTTTACTCTTTAGGAGAAAATGCTTTTCAGTCATTGAGAACATTGGTAGTTATAACCGAAAGTTGACCTGTGTTGCAGTGTGTGTGAAACCCGAGTTTTATCTTGTGAATTTTGTCTTTATTGTGAAACTTATTTTATAGACATAAAACTGTAAAACATTGTGGCTGTTGAGTACCTATAGTCCCAAATTTTGGTCCAGGTAAATAATTCTTTCTTATTTTTGCATGTAAAATGCACAGGATATATTACATAATGGTATGTCACATATGAAGTAAGATAATTGGCCGGGTGTAGTGGTTCACACCTGTAATCCCAGCACTTTGGGAGGCTGAGGTGGGTAGATCACCTGAGGTTAGGAGTTCCAGACCAGCCTGGCCAACATGGCAAAACCCCGTCTCTACTAAAAATACAAAAGCTGGGCGTGGTGGTGCATGCCTGTAATCCCAGCTAGTAGGGAGGCTGAGGGAGAATCTCTTGAACCCGTGAGGTGGAGGTTGCAGTGACTTGAGATCGCACTGCTGCACTCCAGCCTGCACGATGAAGCGAGACCATCTAAAAAAAAGAAAAAAAAAAAAAGTCAGATAATTTACCACATTTAAAATACTCAACAATTAGAAAAATAGGTCAGCATGTCAAATGGAAACTCTTTGATACTCTTCAGAATCTTACTGATTTTCTTGCCTAAATTTGGGCAGCATTGTGCCAGATGTGGCTAAAATAAAAAATGATGAAAAACAAATATTGTAAGAAAGCATTCCTGAAGTTTTTTCTACTTTGGAAAAAGGTATTGGGCAATATACTTTTAAATAACCATGTAAATGGATGGTAGCTGGATTATTTACAGAATTAACTTATGTCTTGTAATGGTGTTTAAACTTTAGCTGAGACACATTGAAAACAAATTAGAAGTAGCCCCTACAAGTACAGCTGTATGTGATTCTGTCATGGATACCAAGAAGTCTTCTACAAGTGCCACCCGAAAAATAAGTAGAAAAGGTATGTATGAAGTTACTTCTAAGTATATAGATATATTAAATGTAAATTTTCAAAAAACAGAAACAGCTAGGACTATAGGTGTGTGCCACTACACCTGGCTAATCTTTTTTTATTTTTTGTAGAGACGACGTCTCTCTATGCTGCCCAGGCTTGTCTTGAACTCCTGGCCTTAAGTAATCCTCCCATCTTGGCCTCCTAAAGTGCTGTGATTACAGGCGTAGCTACCACACTCTGCCTTAAATATAAGTTGTTGATTTAGTAGTTTTGTTTCAGTTTAATTTCTTATAGTCTTGTGTTGCTTGCTTTTTTTGTCAGAGACATTGACATTTAATTTTTCCCCCGTTGATGTTCAGTAGTTATGAAGCAGCCTTATATTCAGTTACTGTAGATAGTGTTTTCACCATCTTTTGATCAGGGACTTTAGCACTATTGCATCATCCTTGACAGTGAATTTTCATTTGTTTTAGCAATGAGAATTGAATTTTGAGGTTATATATGTTTGATTTTTTTTTTTTGGTACTTCACAGATATATAGCGCTTCGGAAATGAAATTTAGTTGACTTAATAAGATGTATTTTTTAAATTGGGATTTAAAATCATAAATAGAGTATCTTTCATATGGTGACTGTCATAAACTGATACAATGCAAATATTTCTTTTGCTTTTGATCCTGTGGTTTCTTTCTTTTTTTTTTTTCCTTTTTTGCGGTAGAGTCTCACTCTGTCACCCAGGATGGAGTAGAGTGGCATGATCTTGGCTCACTGCAACCTCTGCCTCCTGGGTTCAAGTGATTCTCCTGCCTCAGCCTCCTGAGTAGCTGGGATTACAGGTGCACACCACCACACCGAGCTAATTTTTGTATTTTCAGTAGAGACGGGGTTTCACCATGTTGATTAGGCTGGTCTCTATCTCTTGACCTTGTGGATCTGCCCACTTCAGCCTCCCAAAGTGTTGGGACTACAGGTGTAAGCCACTGTGCCTGGCCATTCTGTGGTTTCTTAATTGGTGGGTGAAAACCTCCGGGTCAGTACTGTCTACCTAAACTGTAAGAGAGTGATGTATATTTATCTTTTTTTTAACCTGGGAGTTTGTTAGGTTATATTTCACACTTCTCTTTTAAGTGAATGAGAGCCATTGACAAAAATAAGTTTTATATTGTTTGCTCAGAATACAATCTTTCTCTGTCAATGGAGCTACTTTAATAATTTAACCTGAATGTTTTTCATCTACTTATATAATATCCAACTAGAGATACAAGAGCTATAATGTCCAACTATTAGAAATAATAGATGGCTAAATTATTTTTTTTAAAGATGGTAGCTAAATTCAGAGGCAGTTGTATTTTATATCATATGTTCTCATAGATTTCCTTTTTCTTCAGATGGTAGATACCTGGATGATTCTTGGGTTAATGCTCCAACCTCCAAATCCTCTAAATCACGAAAAGAGAAATCTCGTAGTCCTCTCAGAGCTACCACCCTGGAGAGTAATGTGAAGAAAAATAATCGTGTGGAATTTCGTGAACCTTTGGTTTCTTATAGGTTAGTATTGAAATAGAAACAAGTATCAAATAGGTTTAACCTGTAATATTTACAGTAAGAGAATACTTCATTTTCTGAGTTTTTTTAGCACTCTGCTTGTGAAATAGTATAATACTCTAATTACCTTTTTCATTCTCCACAAAAGGTGGCTACAAAAGATAGTGCAAACGTGAAATACTGACTGCAGTAGCCTCTTTTATAGATAAATATTTGAGGGGGAAGAAATAGTAATAGTTGCCCCAGTCCACCTTTATTGTAATAAATATGTTTCCTAGAAACAAATTATTCCATCTCTGGAAGTATGGCTTTTTTGCTTCTTCTTAATATCTCAGATCATTTATTTTATTTAATGAACTTTATATTGTTTACTTTTTTCTTTTTTGGGGGTTAGCATTAATTAGTCATATAAAATTTCTGTCTCTTTGAGAATGTGAATTGATTTATTATTTTGTTGCCAGTGGCTTTCAGTAACTTAGATGTTAAAGATTGATGTATGAATTTTGATAGTATAGATAATATAAAATGCTTTGCATTTTTATTAACATAGTTTAAGATATTCAGCTCATAAACTTACAGAACTTTCTACTTGAGGGACACTTTACTAATGATTTTAGTGCATTCATCTTCTTAGTATGGCAAATATTAATAAGTAATAAACACCAGGACTGTTTTTTTGTTTCATTTGTAAGCATTTTTTGTGTTTTAAACACAAATCAAGACGTTTCATGAAGAATTTGGTAGTTCTAGGTATATGTTTGTACTCTTAAATTTTATGTAACTTGGGAGATGGAGGTGGATTATAAGTTCCGTTTTTAATATGTTGCATTTGATATAATTTTGAATTATCTAGGTGAAAATAATTAGGCATTTAAAATTTTGGGTAAGAATGTATGTGGGATGGCCAGGGCTGAGAATATAAATCTGGGAGGTATCAGTAGTATTGAAGCACTACAAGTGCTGGTAAAAATATAGAAAGAAAGTCAGGGGTATAACCTGGGTAAAGTTCAGAGTTTTAAAAAATGGAGAAGGGAAAAGTTTGAAGAAGAATGATCAAAGTTCAGAATCTCTAAACACACAGATATCAAGCAACTTGCCTAAAGACATAGTTTTACCAGAATTGAGACTGAGTTGCTGACTTCATATTTATGTTCAGTGTTCTTCCTGCAAATAATACTACTTTATATTTAAAAGTGTGTAAATTATGGATTTTTGTTTTTGAGGCAAGGTCTTGCTTTGTTGCCCAGGCTAGAGTGCAGTGGCACAGTCATGGCTCACTGCAACCTCCACCTTCTGGACTCAGGCAACCCTGCCACCTCAGCTTCCTGAGTAGCTGAGACTTACAGGCACAAGCTACCATGCCCCACTAAATTGTGTGTGTGTGTGTGTGTGTGTGTGTGTGTGTGTGTGTGTGCGCGCGCGAATGAGCCACCTGCCTCAGCCTCCCACAGTGCTTGGATTACAAGACATGAGCCACTGAGGCCGGCCTGTAAATTATGTTATCTTTTAAGAAAGAAAAAAATACCCATTTTTATCTTTTTATCTGTCTTATCTCTGTGGAGAGATGTCTGGAGTGGTCAAATATTATTTGATGTTCTTTTTATATGAGATATTGGGGTAAATATTTACATTTTATTTTGTACTTTATAGCACTTGGTCTCAAATGTTTGGGTTTCAAAAGTCCTCACTCTTTTTTTGGGGGGGGGGGTGGCAATTTCTCCTACAAATAGGTGCCAACTTCTCTGGAAATTGAGACTCTGTGCTCAGCTTTACTTTGGGCAAAACAAAATTATTTTGGGACCCTGAGATAGAGAAGTGAGACTTTAATCTAAACCTTCCAGGAAAAGACATCAGATTTCCTTTTTATCCCTCCATTCCTCCCACACTCAGTGAGAATTTTTCTTGCCTGACAGTTAAGGATTCTTTTGAAAAAGTTGTCATTTTGGCATTATCCTGACAACCAATGATACCTCATGCAGATCTAGGTGGATCTAATATTTGTGTTTTGGTAGAGATGGGGTTTCACCATGTTGGCCAGGATGGTCTGGAAAAAATAAAAAAAGAAAAAAATACCCAGAAGATAGCTGTGAATGGAATGCCCTCCACCTGGTGGATTCCATTCATCACTTAAAACTCTTATTACTTACTGTGGGGAAAATAGTTAGATCTGTTTCTACCCAACTCTCAATTTTCCAGCCTGGTCCATCATCCTCCTCTGCTCCCATAGTACTGTGTAACTTCCTCAATTAGAGCATTTTTAGGTTACATTGTGTTTTGGTTCCATATCTGCCCATTAGACTATCTAAAGATATAAATTTTATTCTCAAGCCATTAGCTTAGTGCCTAGCATGTACTAAATATTAAATATAATTCCTAACATATTACCAGGGAAAAATTCAAATTTACAGAAAAGTCGAAAGAACTGTAAACATCCTTATATGTATTCAGTACATATTTAATGGTGAGTGAATGAAAGACTGTGTGAAATTACTTTACTTTTTGTTGGGGAGGTGTTAATTTTCTGCTCTTTTGAGATTCGGACATGATATGTAACCTACCATTTTATGTTTTATTTTATTCTCTGTGTATGCTGATTTTGGAATTAAATTATTTTAACTGAATTGTTGCAGTCTTGTTAAGATAGTGAAAATAATCTTATTTAGCTTTGGTCTTTGATGGCAGGACTCATTTCACAGCCCTTTCTTTCTCTCTCTCCTTCCCTCCCTCTCTCTCCCTCGCTCTCCTTTCTTCTCTTTCTCTCTCTCCTCTCTTTCTTCTCTTCCACTCTTCTTCCCTTCTTCCCTTCCTCTTTCTCTCTCTTTCTCTTTTCTACTCTCTTTCTCTCTTCTTCTCTCTCTCTCTTTCTCTCTCTTCCCCCTTCCCTTCCCCCCTCCCCTCCATTTCCCCCTTCTCACCTTTCCCTGCTCTCCCGTTCCTGCCTCCCTTCCTCCTTCCTTTTCTTCCCTTTCTCCCTCCCTCATTCCCTTTCTTCCTCCCTTGTTCCCTTGCTTCCTCCCTCCCTGTGTTGCCCAGGCTGCTGTCCAGTGGCTCAGTCACACACAGCTCACTATAGCCTGGATCTCCTGGGCTCAAGGCATCCTCCCACCTCAGCCTCCCGAGTAGCTGGGATTACAGACAAGCACCCCCCTATTCCAAGCTAATTTTTGTATTTTTTGTAGAGACAGGTTTTCGCCATGTTGCCCAGGCTGGTCTCAAACTCCTGGGCTCAAGCAATCTACCCACTTTGTCCTCTCAAAGTACTGGAATTACAGGTGTGAGCCATCACATTTGGCCATCCCCATCTTTTTCAGTAATCAACCACTTAGAGCAGGGTCTAAAGTTTTTTGGGTTGTGGACCCTAATGGGAATCTGATAGAAGCTATAGACTGTGGTTTTCTTAGAAAAAAATGCACGTGCTCATATGCTCCCAGTAGAAACAGTTACTATGTTATGTTGTCATGGCTTTAAGATTTTTTGTAGTATTGAGGGTTTTATGCCTTTACCTGAAATGCCCTAGATCAGAGCAGTGCTATACAATAGAACCATTAATGTGAGCCACACATGTAATCTCAACATGTTTAGTATTACACACAAAAAAGATATTTTACATTCCTAAATTTTTAGAACCCAGTATGTAACTTACATTACAGCAGATGTCAGTTTCAATTAGCCACACACATATCGTGTGCTCAATAGCCACATGTGGCTGGTGGCTCCTGTTTCAGACATTGAGGTCCAGCCTGTTGTTATATCTGGTTTTACAGTTTTCTTGACTTTTTTTTTTCATGATTTGTGTGCTCTTCTCACTGCTAAAACATTTGTCTTCATTAGCCTTCCTTTTCATAAACTGCTTTCCTAAAATAAGGCTTGTCCAGGCACAGTGGCTCACACCTGTAATCCCAGCACCTGAGGTCAGGAGTTCAAGACCAGCCTGGCCAACCAACATAATGAAACTCTGTCTTTACTAAAAACAGAAAAATTAGCCAGGCATGGTGGCGTGCCCCTGTATTCCCAGCTACTCAGGAGGCTAAGGTGGGAGAATCGCTTGAACCTGGGAGGCAGAGGTTGTGGTGAACCAAGAATGTGCCACTGCACTCCAGCTTGGGTGATAGAGTGAGATTCCTTGTCATAAATAAATAAATAAAATTAAAATAAGGCTTTTTGGAATGCATGTAAAATAAAAATAGTCTCTGGAAGAGGCTTTTTGCTAGTGTTTTCTGTGAGCAATGAATATTGACTTGTGAGAGGTACTTAGGCTTTGCCCAGTCTTCTTTACTTACTCCTGATTTTCTAGATATGCTTTATAAAGTTTGGAGCTGCCAAAAAGTACTCTGTGGTTAAGAGATTTAGCATTACTAATGACATTTAATTGGAGGAAAATATTTATTATACTTCCACTTTATTTCTACCCCCAGTCTATTTATTAATTTGGTTCATTCTTTAGAGTTGACATATATGAAATGGCAGTATTTGAGAACTTTTTTTCTTGATAAGATTTTATACAGTAGCAAATAACAGATTTTATTGACAATTGTCAAGTGGATAGCCAAATTCAGATTATAATCCTTTTTTTCTGGAGTTCTTAGGAAATCTCTCTACATATCTTTTGCATATTTCTTATGTTATAGTATGCAGGTTGTTACTTAGTTTATTTGCCATTTTACTTGATAGAGGGGACATTGACTATTGAGTCTTAATATTACTAATGGTTTTTTTGCGATCTTTAACTGGAATTTCTAGGTTTTAAATTTTTTGGTCTAATGCTAGCTGAGAGTTCTCATTCAGTTTGTATGACTGGTTTCAATTTGACTAGTTTTTGTACTTTTATGAAAAGCTTTTGAAAAAATTTAGCTTTAAAATTGACAAGTATAAACTATATATGTGTGGTGTACAACATGATGTTTTGATATATGTATAAATTGCGGAATGGCTAAATCAAGTTATTTAACTTGTATTACCTCATGTACTTATTTTTTTGTGGTGAGAACACTTAAACTCTACTTTTAGCAGTTTTCAAATATACAATTTATTATTAGTTGTAGTCATAGAACTTATTTTTTATTGTAGGGAAATCCATGGCGCACCTTCCAATTTGGGTTCCAGCCATCTGGAGTCAAAGCATGTATATTGTGTAGATGTTAATGAAGAAAAGACTGAGAGTGGGAACTGGATGAAAGGCAATGGAGAAGAACGGAATATACGTAGCTGTGATTTTGAGAGCTCCCAATCATCTGCCATCAATGATACATTTGTTAGGTTTTTAAATGATCGACCAGCAATTGATGCATTGCAAAATTCTGAATGTTTGATTAGGATGGGAGCTTCTACAAGAACTGAGGAAGAAATGCCTAGCAGAACAAAAGGAAGTGAGAACAGTTTGAAGCTTTCTGTGAATAACATGGCCCATGACACTGATCCAAAAGTGTTACGACTAACTGACTCTTCTCCATCCTCTACTAGTACTTCTAATTCCCAAAGATTAGATATTTTAAAGCGGCGACAACATGATATCAAACTGGAAAAACTTAAGGAACGAATTAGAAAACAATGGGAACACTCAGAAGAAACAAATGGCCGAGGCCAAAGGCTGGGTCATATTGATCATCCAGTAATGGTTGTTAATGTTGATAACTCAGTAACAGCAAAAGTCAGAAAAGTGGCAACAGCACCACCTGCTCCAGCATATAAAGGTTTGTAATCAGTTTCTATGTCTTCTTTTCCCAGCTTCCTTGTTCTTCTTTCTCCTAGCATGTATTTGAATAGAGAGGATCATCTTTGGAACAGGATGTTATTCTCAAATCAACTGCGTAAGAAATTATTTCAACATACATGTTAAAAATGCAGATGCCTAGAGCCAAAAAATTCCAACTCTGGACCCATCCCCTAGTCCTAAGTCAGATTTTCTGGGGCTGGGTCCAGAATTGGAGTTTTTAATGGGTCCTTCAGGGGATTCTTGTAGTTTAAGAACCACTAATGGACATTTACTAAGTTATACAAATAATAATTCATCCTGTTTTCAGGGAACTGAAAGAATACTGCCCTGCCCTTATCATGTGCTGCCATTGTATTTGGATTGTTATTATTTCAAAAGTAATATTTGAAAGATAATTCCATTTCCAATGAATATTTGAGTATAAGTATGTTGGCACTGACAATGATCCTGTTGATACTTTAACCTTCAAATTTTAACATGAACGATTTACTGCCCCTGTATTTAAGAAAACAATATTTAAATCACATTTATGCCAACATTGGTAGATTTTCATTAGAAAGTGCTCTTTAGAGCTTTTTTTTTTTTTAAAGCCAACTGAAGTTTTTACATATGGTGGTGTTAAGGAGTTTCTGTTTTTCTATTTTTATTTTGATGTTCTGGAAATTATTTTCACAGGGTCATCTATGTAAAGTTTTTAATGAAAGGTTGATTTCTTGATTAGTTTATGTTAGATTTTTCTTATTTAAACTTCTGCCAGAGTAGCCCTTTTTGTGTGCAGGGAGGGGGGTACTTTTTCCAATTTTAGTTTTTGTATATATGCTTAAGCAGATCAAAATATTATAATTTGTTTCTTGTATTAATTTTTTTTTTTAAAATTTTAAGATGTAGTCTCGCTCTGTCACCCAGGTTGGAGTGGAATGGCATGATCTTGGCTCACTACAACCTAACCTCCTGGATTCAAGCAATTATCTTGCCTCAGCCTCCTGAGTAGCTGGGATTACAGGCACCCACCTCCGTGCCCAGCTATTAGTTGTATTTTTAGTTGAGACAGGGTTTTATCATGTTCGCCAGCCTGATCTCGAACTCCTGACCTCAGGTGATCTGTCTACCTTGGCCTACCAAAGTGCTGGGATTATAGGCGTGAATCTCCACACCCGGCCTGTTTCTTCTATTAAAGTAACTAACAATCTAAGGCACTTTTTTTTTTTTTTTTTTTTTTTTTTACTGTAATCAGTTTTCTTTTGTATTTCTCTATCGACTTGAACTTTTCTTTGAGAAGTTTTGCAGTTTTTTGTGGTCCTAAGGCAACTTTAGTCATGTTTTTCTAGAACACATCCACTGCATACAGTTTTAGCAATTACTTGTTTTGTTTTGTATTGTTTACTGTGTTTTGCTGGTGATCCTCATTGTGAATTAAATAAAAATGGATGATTTAATTTCATTCCAGCTAATTTGTGAGAAAACTGACGAAATCACTTTAAAATACTGAAGAATTGCTCTTGTCCAATATTACGATTAATAATTTTTTATTATAAAATATAGTAGTGATTACCCAACTCTTTGCTATACTTAATGTCAGAACCATTAAGTACAGATTACACATTTAAATTTTGTTTTTAATACAAGCCAAAGTTCTGAAATACCAATGATTATTCCACTAAGAAAAAGTTAAAATGGTCAATTTGAATTCATATTTTGTAATAATTTACAAAAACCTGAAAGTTAAAAATACTTCTATAGAATGAAAGTGAGTATCTTAACTAAAACTTTCTTTGAGTTGATGACTGGATTTCCCATAGTCCTTTTACGATTTTTTTAATGTGCTAGTTTTTGTATTAAAATATTTTATAAATATAACTTTTGGAGGCGTTACTTTAAAAAAGGTAGCAAACATTTGAGAACCCATTATAGAATATGGCTTGCAATGTCCTAAGCAATCGATTTTTTTTTTCCAACGATAAAAAAACTGTTTTTCCACCAGGCACGGTGGCTCATAATGTAATCCCAGCACTTTGGTAGGCCGAGGCAGGCAGATCATGAGGTCAGGAGTTCAAGACCAGCCTGGCCAACTTGGCGAAACCCTGTCTCTACAAAAAAGTTAGCTGGGCATGGTGGCATGTGCCCATAATCTCAGCCACTCTGGAGGCTGAGGCACAAGAATCACTTGAACCCGGGAGGTGGAGGTTTCAGTGAGATGAGATGGCGCCACTGCACTCTAGCCTGGGTGACAGAGGGAGACTCCGGCCCCCGCCAAAAAAAAAAAAAAGGAAAAAAGAGAAACTTTTTCTGCCAACTTTTTGGTAGTGTAAATTAAAAGCAAATTAAAATACTGTATTCTAAAGTGACATTTTAACTTCATTTGTTTAAAGACATAAATTCATTTTGTTCACAGTCCAAAAGATGAAAAGAGTGTACCTTGAAAAGTTCTGCCACTCTTGTGCTTTCTGGAGGTTACTTGTGTTAACAATTTGTGTATCTTTTCAGGGATAATTTCTGCAAACACAAGCAAATAGGAGTATGTGTGTATTGTGTGTATGCATATTTATTTTCTTCTCCTTTTTATATGGTTATTAGCATAGTAAACTCATTTTGCACCTTGATTTTCTTATTTTATTTTATTTTATTTTATTTTATTTATTTATTTTTTTTTTTGAGACGGAGTTTCGCTCTTGTTACCCAGGCTGGAGTGCAATGGCACGATCTTGGCTCACCGCAACCTCCGCCTCCTGGTCTCAGGCAATTCTCCTGCCTCAGCCTCCTAAGTATCCGGGATTACAGGCACGCGCCACCATGCCCAGCTAGTTTTATTGTATTTTTAGTAGAGACGGGGTTTCACCATGTTGACCAGGATGGTCTCGATCTTTCGACCTCGTGATCCACCCGCCTCGGCCTCCCAAAGTGCTGGGATTACAGGCTTGAGCCACCGCGCCCGGCCTCTTATTTTATTTTTTAAAGAAACACAAGTGTTCTGTGATTCTGCTTTAAAAATTTGAAATGGTGAACACGAATGATACTTAAATGTGATTCTTTCTTGTACTATATTTAGTTGTTTGCCTATCTTTTTCTTCCTGGTGTAAATGCCCATGATGATAAAGAGCCTATCATGGTTACCCTTATTTTATCTCAGAGCCTAGTACAGTGTCATGGACGTAAATAAGTGCACAGTAAATTTTTTATTCTATTAAGTAAATTTAACCATTAAGAAAAAGAGTGGACAAAGAAATGGAAATAAAGTCTTGTGGACAGAAAGAGAAACTGATGTAGCTAGTGAAATCTTAAAGTTAACATATAAGATGCAAACACAAAGAAAGACTCTCATAGAGACAAATGTTTCCTAAAGAGGAGAGTTTCCTTTAGGAAAGTTAGAGGATTAAATGTTAAAGAGTTAAAAGAGGGTGAAAAGTTAGAGGGTTAAATGTTGAGCAGTGGTATTAGGTGATGGTGAAAGTTGAGAAGGACAGAAATAGATTTGCATGGAACTGTCACACTTTTTTTTAAGTTTTTGCTGTCTATTAATGCTCATGAAAAATCTGCAGTCATCACAGATAAAGTCATTGCAGAATCTTTACTCTGTCTGACTTTCTTCATTCTGTTCTTGTGTTCCCTTTGCTGTTTCCTTAAGGTCTTTTTTTCTCTCATGCAGGCCATTTCTTAAAAGTCTGTGTTTGGTCTCATTTTTCATTGCATGATCCAAGGAATCTTAAATCATGCTGAAGCCATTTGTCTTGTCACCAGTAAAATGGGTTCTAAATCCAAATACAAAGATGGCATTGGTGTAGTTTTGTACATTTGGGCTAGTTTTTCCCAAATTTCCATCTTTGGTACTGTTCCCTCTCCAGGGTAAAGCACATCTATGACTGTTTGTGCTCCCTGAAGTAGATGATTGGTCATGAACTTCTAGCACAAATAGTTATTGTATCGTTCATGATGGCGGTCAGTCCTCAGGCAGCCAGGCAGAATTGCCACATCTTTTTAATAACAAGCTATATTTTGCAATAAACTGAACACTATGTTTATAACTTTTTTCCTTATGTAGATATGGACCTAGTGGTGTGTTCCTTGCTACAGATGTTGTGTGAAACTAAACTTATGCTATTATACCTAATAGCTGAATAGATTATTTACTATTAGACATGTAATTAATTTACCAGTACATTTTCTCTTATACCTGTAAAGTACTACTGCTAGTTTTTTACTCCAGCCTATTCTTTTCATTGACTTAATTGTACAATTATTTATTGGTTGCTAATTATTTGATAAGTTGAGCCCATCTTAAGATATAAATCTTCATACTACTTTGGTTATCATCTTTATTCATTTTTTTTTTATTTTTTTTTTGAGATGGAGTTTCGCTCTTGTTACCCAGGCTGAAGTGCAATGGCGCGATCTCGGCTCACTGCAACCTCTGCCTCCTAGGTTCAGGCAATTCTCCTGCCTCAGCCTCCTGAGTAGCTGGGATTACAGGCATGCGCCACGATGCCCAGCTAATTTTTTGTCTTTTTAGTAGAGACGGGGTTTCACCATGTTGACGAGGATGGTCTCGATCTCTTGACCTTGTGATCCATCCGCCTCGGCCTCCCAAAGTGTTGGGATTACAGGCTTGAGCCACTGCACCCGGCTCATCTTTATTCATTTTATTGTTTTTGACAAAACAAAGTTCAGTGTATTTCTTAAATAATAGTGATAATTTGTTTTATTTTATTTTTTGAGACAGGGTCTCACGTTGTCTCCTAGGCTGGAGTGCAGTGGTATAATCTCAGCTCACTGAAACCTCTGCCTCCTGTGTTCAAGTGATTCCCGTGCCTCAGCCTCCAGAGTAGCTGGGATTACAGGCATACATCACCATGCCTAATTTTTGTATTTTTGGTAGAGATAGGGTTTCATCATGTTGGCCAGGCTGGTCTCAAACTCCTGGGCTCAAATAAATGATCCACCTACCTTAGCCTCCCAAAGTGCTGGGATTGCAGGTGTAAGCCATCGTGCCCGGTTAGAGTAGGGACAAATTTGAAGTGGAAAACCAAATGGTAATTCCTGGGGAATCCCACGTGTGTCAGGTTTCTTGAGAAATAGAAAAAATATGTTTGAAAGACCTGTTTTCCACACTTTGGACACAATTTGCCCATATAAACGTCAGCTTGCCCATTTGTTCAATCATAGGCAAAACCCCATAAATGGTAGCAATTATAATGCCTGTCTTCAGTGACAAGAAGAGTAAATAGTATTATCTCTCCCTTAGTCTGGAGAAGGGTAGTTTGTCCCTTTGGAATTCATGATTATGATAGGTATTGTTTTATCATTTAATTTAGTGCTTTTCCACTTTTAGTCTTTTTGAATGAAGGTATATTGCTTTATTTCACTGATGTTTACTTTTCCCAAACAGTATGTATTAACATACTATGTGATAGCTAGTTATGCATTATTTTTTCTTTTTTTTTTTTTGTTCTTTCATTTTACTCATTACTAAGTATCACAGAATATGCATTCTTCTTTTAAAAACTTATAAAAGCTGCTCAACATTATTAGTTATTAGAGGAATATGAATCAAAACCACAATGATATACTACTTTATGCCCACTGGGGTGGTTATACAATAAGTATTGGCAAGGATGTGGAGAAATTAGGACCCTGATACATTGCTGGTGAGAATGTAAAATGGTACAGCTGCTTTAGAAAACAGTTTGGTAGACTAGGTGCAGTGGCTCATGCCTGTAATTCTAGCATTTTGGGAGACCAAGGCGGGTGGATCACTTAAGGTCAGGAGTTTGAGACCAGCCTGGCCAACATGGTGAAACTCCGTCTCTAATAAAAATACAAAAATTACCTGAGAATGGTTGGTGTATGCCTGTAGACCCAGCTACTCAGGAAGCTGAGGCAGGAAAATTGCTTGAATCCAGGAGGTGGAGGTTACAGTGAGCCAAGATTGTGTTAGCCATTGTACTCCAGCCTGGGTGACACATTGAGACTCTGTCTCAAAAAATAAAATAAAATGAAATAAGGTAGATAAGGTAAAATAAGTAAAATACAATTTGATAGTTCCTCAATAAGTTAAACATAGAGTTACTGTATGATCCAGAAATTCTACTTCTAGATATGATACCCAAGGGAATTTAAAATGTCTACATAAAAACTTACACAAAAATGTTTATGGCAGCACTTTTTAAAAAAAATTGCATTTTAGGTTTTGGGATACATGTGAAGAACATGCAAGATTGTTGCATAGGTACACACGTGGCAGTGTGATTTGCTGCCTTCCTCCCCATCACCTATATCTGGCATTTATCCCCATGCTGTCTCTGCCCAACTCCTTACCCCCCCATCCCTCCCCTATTTCCCCCCAACAGACCCCAGTGTGTGGTGCTCCCCTCCCTGTGTCCATGTGTTCTCATTGTTCAACACCCGCCTATGACTGAGAACATGCGGCGTTTGATTTTCTGCTCTTGTGTCAGTTTGCTGAGAATGATGGTTTCCAGGTTCATCCATGTCCCTACAAAGGACATGAACTCATCGTTTTTCATGGCTGCATAAAATGTGTATATGTGCCACATTTTCCCTGTCCAGTCTGTCATCGATGGGCATTTGGGTTGGTTCCAGGTCTTTGCTTTTGTAAACAGTGCTATAGCAGCACTTTTAATAATAGCCAAAAAGTAGAAAAAACCCAAATGTCTATTGGCTGATGAATGGATAAAGTATTGGTATATTCATATAATGGAATATCACTTGTCAATAAAAAGGAATAAAGCCCTGATACATGTTACATGATGGGTTAACCTTGAAAACATTATGCAAAGTCAGATAACAATAAGTCATAAAAGACCACATTATATGATTTGGTTTATATGAAAGGTCCAGAATAGGAAAATCCATAAAGATAGAAAGTAGATTAGTAGTTTCCAGGGGAGGAGAGGATCATATGACGAGTGACTGCTAATAGGTATAGGGTTTCTTTCAGGGTGTAGATAATGACAATAGTTGTACAGTTTTGTGAATATACTGTAAACCACTGAATTGTACACTTAAAAGAGTTAATTTTATGTTTGTCAATTATATATGACTTGAAAAAGTATAACAAACAAAACTTATAAAGCAACTTTGATAAGTATGTCCTGTATTACTGATATGTATTAGGTTTCAACCCTTCAGAGACCAGGATTCGAACACCTGATGGGAAAGTGTGGCAGGAGGCTGAGTTTCAAAACATGAGTAGAGAACTGTATCGAGATTTAGCACTTCACTTTGCAGGTGAGAATAGAGCTTTCTTATGTTTTGAGTATTTTGTCATACATGCCATGCAATTTGTAATATTTACACATAAAATTGTCACCAAACTAACAATATTTTCTTTCTCTAACTGCCTGGTATACTGAAGCTGTGGTGGTTTGAGGCATAAGGCTCTCTTAGCCTCTAGGCTCAGCTCTAGGGTTAAAATTAGCCTACATGATTAATGAGACAGAAACTAGGCTATTTTTAAACTAAGGGACTTTCAGAGTTGGGACTGCTTGATTTGAAGGAAACAGCAAAATTTAGTTGAAGTTTACTTCTGCTTAGGTGTCTGAGATCTTTGAACTAGTAAGCAATTTGGCAGGCAGCAGATAAGATACTTATATGAGAGCAAGATACAAAAAAAAAAAGTATTATAGGAAGGAATTAAATTAGGAATTAGAAATCAGAGGAACCCATGGAAGACTGGAAGAGGCTAATAGGAAGGTCATACTAATAATAGTACTACCTACCGAATAGTATGAGCTTGGGCAAGATGCTGAGTGGTCTTTTGTTTTTTTGTTTTGTTTTGTTTTGTTTTTGAGATGGAGTCTCACTCTTTTGCCAGACTGGAGTACAGTGGCATGATATGGTCTCACTGCAATCTCTGCCTCCCAAGGTCAAGCAGTTGCCCTACCTCAGCCTCCCAAATACCTGGGACTACAGGCATGCACCACCACACCCAGCTCTTTTTTAATATTTTTTAGTAGAGATGGAGTTTCACCATGTTGTCCTAGGTGGTCAAGATATCCTGACCTTGTTATTTGCCTGCCTCAGCCTCCCAAAGTGCTGGGATTACAGGTGTGAGCCACTGAGCCCAACCAGTCTTTTGTAGTTCTTACAGCTGAAGAAATAGAGATTCAAAGAGTAATTTTCTTAGGGTTGGATAGAGTAGTTGAGAATTGAAGCCAAGATTCAAAACTAACTCTGTCCGATTCTAAAATGTGAGGTTTTTGTAGTAAGCCCTCATAAATCTTCTGGTAATACATATCTGTGGCATTAAGTGTCCAGTCTAGTTTTCTTGCTATTATTATATAACACTCTGTTCAGAAATTTTTTCTCATGTGGAAAGGAAGAATAGTAATTGTTTTTTTTTTTTTTTTTTTTTTTTTTTGAGACGGAGTTTCGCTCTTGTTACCCAGGCTGGAGTGCAATGGTGCGATCTCGGCTCACCGCAACCTCCGCCTCCTGGGTTCAGGCAATTCTCCTGCCTCAGCTTCCTTAGTAGCTGGGATTACAGGCACGCACCACCATGCCCAGCTAATTTTTTGTATTTTTAGTAGAGACGGGGTTTCACCATGTTGACCAGGATGGTCTCGATATCTTGACCTCATGATCCACCCGCCTCGGCCTCCCAAAGTGCTGGGATTACAGGCTTGAGCCACCGCGCCCGGCCTAAGAATAGTAATTGTTAAGGGCAGAGATTGTGGAGTCAGCTTCCAAGGGTTCCAGTTCTGGCTCTGCCACTTATTAACTGAGTATATTAGCTATGTTTCATAACTTCTCTTTCTTGGTTTTCTCATCTGTGAAATAGGAATAATAACAATATACCTGATAGGATAGTATCATTATAGACTAGTAGAATATGTCAAAAGACTTTTATATTCTGTCTTCTCTTTTGTTATGGTAGATGAACTATGATGTTCCTAGCTAAGACTAACCCATCTACTTGTCTTTTAGATTCCATTTGATCTTGTGTATTTAAAGATATGACTTCAGCCTTATTTCCTTTTTTAATTTTTTTTGCATCATCAAGTTTTCCCTCTACCAGATCATGCTCATCAACATAGCATGTGATAACATGCTGTTATAGCAGCCATTGTAAAAGAACCCCTCATTTGGCCTTAACTTTTTTCTAGCTGCTGTCCTGTTTCTTTCTTGTTTCAGCAAAACCACAAAAAGTTGCTTTATGCTCATTGTCTCCAATTTGTCTTCTCTCTTTCTCCTAAATTCTTTCTATAGGTGTTTGTCCCTATTTGTCAAGATCATTGGCTGGGCGCCATGGCTCACGCCTGTAATCCCAGCACTTTGGGAGGCTGAGGCAGGTAGATCACAAGGTCAGGAGATTTAGACCATCCTGGCCAACACAATGAAATCCTGTCTCTACTAAAAATACAAAAATTAGCTGTGTGGAGTAGTGTGTACTTGTAATACTTGGGAGACTGAGGGAGCTACTTAGGAGGCTGAGGCAGGAGAATTGCTTGAATCAGGGAGTCCGAGGTTGCAGTGAAGCAAGATTGCGCCACTGCACTCCAGCCTCCTGGCGACAGAGTGAGATTCTGTCTCAAAAAAGAAAAAAAGAAAAAAAAAAAAAAGAAAGAAAAAGAAAAGATCGTCAGTAACATCAATGACTTCCACATTGCTAAATGCAATATTTAATACTAATTCGTTATCTTGATCTCTCAGCAGCATGATCAATCACTTCTTTGAAACTGTTCACTTGACATCTAGAATACTATAAGTATCTGATTTTCCTCATAAGTCTATTCTTTTTCAGTTGTTTTTTTCCTAATCATCAGGATGCCCCAGCCTCAGTCCTCAGTGTTTGGGCAGGCTGGCTGGCTGGCTTGCTTTCTTTCTCCTCTCTCTCTGAAAAAAAATCTTTTTTTTCTTACTTTACCCCTTCCTTTTCTTCCCTTTCTTTCATTTTCTCTCTCTCCAGTCCCCCTCCTACTCACCCTTTCTTTCTTTCTTCCTTCCTTTCTTTCTTTTTCTTTTTTTTTTTCAACTTACCTATATGCATACAAGGCAGATTTATCTAGTCTTGTGGCTTTAAATGTTCTCTGTTGCTATTGATTCCCACAATAATGTCTTTAGCCCACACTTTCCTTCTGAACTCACTTATATGCAGCTGCTACTTCCATATCTCCCCTTGGTTATATAATAGATCTCTCAACCTTAATATATCCAAAATGGAACTAACTAAATAAATGCGGTCATGTTATACCCCTTAAACCTGCTGCTCTGGTAGTGTCTCCATGTTAGTTCATTCTATCCCTATAATTGTTCCAAATCTTGTGATTCTTGAATATCACACCCTCATCTCATATTTTGTATCTAATATTGTCTGAAATATACTTAAAATATAGTCACTTTCACCACCTCTCTCACCTCCGCCTAGATCAAAGCCACCATCAGTTTCTTATCTGGATTACTCTGGTAGTCTCCTCTCTGGTCTCCCTCTATCTGCTCTTCTTCTAATGAGTCTGTTGTCATCACAGCTTGCTAAAATTTAATTTAGATCATGTTGCTCCTTTGTTCATAATCTCTCAACAACCTTCCAGCTCACTCTTGAGTAAAACCTGAAATTCTTACAATGGCCTACAGAGCCCTGTATGATCTAGCCCTTAGTTATGTCTCTGACCCTAGTTCCTACTATTCTTCTTTACACTGCCCTGCTTCCTTTTTTTTTTTTTTTAGGTACTAGGTATGCTCCTGCTATAAGGCCTTTCCTTATACTTACTTCCACTGTATCCAAAATGCAGAACTCCACATATATTTTAAACCACATTTATTCTGATCCGTAATTGAGGCTAATTTTTGAAACTTAACGTGTGTAATCAGTATGTTTCTGCAAGTTGGATTTTTAAAAAAGTAGTGAGTAATAATGTATATATAAAATACTTTATATGTTTCACTAGCATTATCATAAAGAGACCCTAATTTAATAATATTATATTGAGTATCTTGTAAAGTTTTTATATAGAAATTTCTAAATGAGATAGGAATCTGTGAGAGTGCTCACCTCTGAGAGTCTATAAAGTGCAGTGATCCTGACTTGGAAGCATTTGTGAAACTAGGTGAATTTCTCAAGAGTTTCCTAGAATAATAAATAAATACCAAAGAATTGGAACCCAGCAGTGGAGTAGTGGTAATCTGTAGATTTTTCCACATCCTTTTTTCCATAAAAGGAGTTGTTACTGGTATTATACAGGCCATAGAAATAGTAGAAATAGCCTCAGTGTAGGTTTGTTTTTCCCTACCTGCAGCATATACTTTATACTGATTTTTCCTATGGTGGGGGGAGGAGAAGTGAGTGAGAATCATTGTTATATTTGCTGTAAATGTTTCTGCATTTCAGATGATATTTCTATAAAGGAGAAACCTGCTGAAAAAAGTAAAGAGAAGAAAGTAGTCAAGCCAGTACGAAAAGTTCAAAAAGTAGCACAATTATCAAGTACAGAATGTAAAACAGGTTAGTTTTCTCAATAACATGTCCATCCCTTTAAAAAAGTTTTGTTGTTGTTGTTGTAATTATACTTTAAGTTCTGGGATACATGTGCAGAACGTGCAGATTTGTTGCATAGGTATACACATGCCATGGTGCTTTGCTGCACCCACGAACCAGTCATCTACATTAGATATTTCTCCTAATGCTATCCCTCCTCTAGCCCCCATCCCCCAACGGGCCCTGGTGTGTGATGTTCCCCTCCCTGTGTCCATGTGTTCTCATGGTTCAACTCCCACTTACGAGTGAGAACATGTGATGTTTGGTTTTCTGTTCCTGTCTTAGTTTGCTGAGAACGATGGTTTCCATCTTCATCCATGTCCCTGCAAAGGACATAAACTCATCATTTTATATGGCTGCATAGTATTTCATGGTATATATGTGCTACATTTTCTTTATCCAGTCTGTCATTAATGGGCATTTGGGTTGGTTCCAAGTCTTGCTATTGTGAAGAGTACTGCAATAAATATACATGTGCATGTGTCTTTATAGTAGAATGATTTAGAATCCTTTGGGTACATACCCCGTATGGGATTGCTGGATCAAACGTCATTTCTGGTTCTAGATCCTTGAGGAATTGCCACACTGTCTTGGTTGAACTAATTTACATTCCCACCAACAGTGTAGAGAAGCATTTCTTTTTCTCCGCATCCTCTCCAGCATCTGTTGTTTCCTGACTTTTTAGTGATCGCCATTCTAACTGGCATGAGATGGTATCTCATTGTGGTTTTGATTTGCATTTCTCTAATGACCAGTGATGATGAGCTTTTTTTCATATGTTTGTTGGCTGCATAAATGTCTTCTTTTGAGAAGTGTCTGTTCATATTCTTTGCCCACTTTTTGATGGGGTTGTTTTTTTTTCTTGTAAATTTGTTTAAGTTCCTTGTAGATTCTGGATGTTAGCCCTTGTCAGATGGATAGATTTCAAACATTTTCTCCCATTCTGTAGGTTGCCCGTTCACTCTGATGGTAGTTTATTTTGCTGTGCAGAAGTTCCTTAGCTGAGTTAGACTCCATTTGTCAGCTGTGGTTTTTGTTGCCATTGCTTTTGGTGTTTTAATCATGAAGTCTTTGTTCATACTTGTGTCCTGAATGGTGTTGCTTAGGTTTTCTTCTAGAGTTTTTATGGTTTTAGGAATTACCTTTAAGTTTTTAATCCATCCTCATATAAAGTAAAGTTACATATTACTGTTAGCAAATATTCTCATTGTTTGGCACATATAAAAATTTAATACATTTATGTATCATTATGTGTGTGTGTGTGTGTGTGTGTGTGTGTGTGTGTGTGGTTAAGGTGTAATTGACATAAATTGGACATAATTAGAATGTACAGTTTGATACATTTTCATAATTTTATACATCCGTGAAACCCTTTGTTCACCATATGTTCATCAAGATATTGAACACATCTGTCATCCCCTCAATTTTTTTCTATGATTATTTTTAATATAAGTTAACCAGATTAAAGGTAATTTTTATGTGGTGAACTTTTCTATACAAGGGTATTGTTTCTGACTGTCACTAATTCCTTTGACTTATTCTCAAAAGAGAATAAATTTTGCACGTCAGAACTATGATGTTTCATACCAGTATTGGTCAGGCGGAACTCTGAATAGCTCAGAAATGGAAAAAAGAATTCTCTAGTTCCATGACATTTTGGCCCTCATCCAAAGTGCCCAGATTTATAACTAGCTTTGTTCCTTTGGTAAATGAGCTAATTTTAGTGTTCCTTGGTTTTCCCATATGTAAAATGGGAAAGCAGTATTATTTATCCCACAGGGTTGTTGTGAGAACTAGGAGTTAATACCCAAAAGCACTCATTATAAAGCCCGGCATATGATAAACATTCTACTGTTAGTATGACTCCATTAATAATAGTAATTTTTATTTCTGGCTATGTTGAAAATGACTATTTGGAATGTCATATTCATCTCAGTAATTTGGACCAAGAGAATGGAGAAAGTTGGAACCTGTCACTTTTGGTCTGGAGACATTCTAAATTAATTAATTCATTATACAAATATTAATATTTTTGAGCATTTGTTATGTGAGGCACTGTGCTGTACTAAACTTAGACAATATACTGATAAGCAAGATGCATCTAGCCCCTGCCTTCATGGAGCTTATAGTCTTGTCAGGAAATAGTAGATATGTTGTTACAATAAAGTATGGTGAGTGCTGCGGTAAGATGTCACAAAGTATTATGAGAACATCAGGGCAAAACTGATGGGGTACTGGTTTTTGATTAGGCATCTGTTTTTGTAGTCAAACAGAATCAGTAGAATGGCAGGTAACACGTTTCGTGACACTCATTGTTAACTTTAGGTGTCAGAGTGACACTGGCTATATACAGATAAATAAAATGTTACAATAAACAAGTTATCTGAGCATTAACAGTTACATTTTATTTATTTACTTATTTTTGAGACAGAGTCTTGCTCTGTCACCCAAGCTGGTGTACAGTGGCACAGTCTTGGCTCACTACAACCTCTGCCTTTTAGGTTCAAGTGATTCTTGTGTCTCAGCCTCCCGAGTAGCTGGGATTACAGGCATGTGCCACCATGCCCAGTTAATTTTTGTGTTTTTAGTAGAGACAGAGTTTTGCCATGTTGGCCAGGCTGGTCTTGAACTCCTCGCCTCAAGCAATCCTCCTGCCTTAGCCTCACAAAGTGTTGGAATTACAGGTGTGAACCACCATGTCCAGCCAATAATTACATTTTTAAAAAGTATTATGTTTCATGTGGCATTATTAACATTATGTAATACTGTTGCCAGAGGCATAGTTTGAAATGAAGCACAGGAACCACTAATATTTATGAATGCTAATATTGGATTGTATTCATCCAGTTTTGTGGTAGGCTAATTCTCATGTATGCACTGTGACAATGAGCCAGAGAGTCATTAAATGTGTTAAAGCTGTATTAATAGTTTATGTAGTGAAAATCCTGTTTTATTTTTTTAACCAATGACTCTGTGTAACTGTTCCAGAAAGTTAGCATTTAGAAATAACCACTCAGCATATTCAGATGCCAACATGTATAAATAACTACCCAGTGTATTCGTGGTTGCTTGTTTTTGATTCAGAAGATCAGGCTGAAATTAAAGAGAAGTCTGTTCTCTCATTTTACGTAAGAGCATAAAGTTTCTTATAAATAGATTGAGCAATGTACTTAAAACTCTTTAAATATTTTAGATAGACTAAGGTTAATAACAAGGTGGAAAAACATTTATAAAGTAAACAGCACACATTATAACACACCTTTTTATAATTGATGTTTTTACTAAAATGATACTTCCGTTTAAACTTGTAAATTAAAGCCCTTTTTAAGGAAACTCTAAATGGAATGTCTTTTATTATAATGACAATAAAGTAGCATCACAGACAGCTGGAAAAATAGAAGAAAACAGATAAACCCACTATCCAGACTTCAATAAAGAACTAGTATTATTTTCTATGTTTCCTTATATTCATTTTAAATTCGTAATAGTATGTGATGGTAATCACTGTATATATACATTTTTTTGGTATGTGTAAAATTTCATTTTTTTTGTTAGCATCTTTTCACAAAAACATTTCTGTTGTTTCTTAGGAAAATTGTCGTTTGTAATTGTCATACAATATTCTAGTAGAAATAGTAACTGTTCACATTCTTCAGTATTTAGTTACTTCCGATACTATAAAAATGATACAGTCAACATTTTCATTTATTTTTTTCTTTCTTTTAGGTTATTTATATTGTATAAATTTCTGTTTATTGGATTATTGATCAAGGGGAATGAATACTGTTGGGGTCCCCGGACACGTAATCCCATGTTCGCCTTTTTATTTTTTTTAAAGAAACTATGCCCAATTATATTTCAGCAAGTAATATATAAGCAGAATGATTTTATTATAATTTTGCTAGCATTGGCTATTAATGTAAAAATGTTTAAAATAATTTAATTAGGCTTGAAGTGCTACTACATAATTTTCATTGTCATTCTATTTGTTCCTTCATTTTCTTTCTTTTTTTGTGTTCTGTTCCTTTATTTTCTTTTCTCATTTCGTTTCCTTCCTTCCTTCTTCCTTCCTTTCTTTCCTTTCCTTCCTCCCTTTCCTTCTTTCCCTTCTTTCCTTTCTTTTCTGTTTCACTCAGTGGCCCAGGAATGCAGTGGCATGATCATAGCTGACTGCATCCTTGAACTCCTAGGTTCAAGTTATCCTCCCACTTCAGCCTCCTGAGTAGCTGGAACTACAAACAGGCATCACTGTACCCAGCTAATTTTTTTTTAATCTTAATTATTTGTACAGATAGGGTCTTGTTATGTTTCCCAAGCTGGATTCGAACCTCTGGCTCCAAGCAGTCCTCCTGCCTCAGCTTCTCAAGGTTCTGGGATTACAGGTGTGAGCCACCATGCCTGGCCTCTATTTCTTATACTACTTTGCATTTAAACACTTTTATTCCGTGTTTATTTTTTAGTTTCTATTTTGAAAACAGTCTTTTATTTCATTTTTTTTTAAGTCACTGTCTATTTTGAGATGATTGCTTAATTTTTAGTTTCTTAGAGTCCGAAGCTAGTAGATGAAAATCTTTTTTTTTTTTCTCCTGGTAAACAGCTGTATTTATTGAAACATACTTTTTTTTTTTTTTTTTTTTTTTTTTTTTTTGAGACGGAGTTTCGCTCTTGTTACCCAGGCTGGAGTGCAATGGTGCGATCTCGGCTCACCACAACCTCCACCTCCTGGGTTCAGGCAATTCTCCTGCCTCAGCCTCCTGAGTAGCTGGGATTACAGGCACGCACCACCATGCCCAGCTAATTTTTTGTATTTTTCGTAGAGACGGGGTTTCACCATGTTGAACAGGATGGTCTCTATCTCTCTTGACCTCGTGATCCACCCGCCTCGGCCTCCCAAAGTGCTGGGATTACAGGCTTGAGCCACCACGTGCAGTGAAACACTTATTTTTTATGAATTTTTATGATGAGGGCCATTTAAAATGATTGTACTTTTTAAATGTTACTGTTTTGTACATAGAAAAGTAGTATGTACTTTTGGTACATATCTGTAAAATATAATGTGAAGGTTTTTGTAATACCGTCCCCCTTCAAAAGTAATCCCTGTTAACTCTGTAATATATTTCCTCAGAATTTTTTACATGTTCTTTGACTTTTTTTTCCAGCAAACCAAACACTTGTATGTTAATACATATTTTTGTTCTGTCAAATTTGCTGCCTTAGTTCTTTTTTTTTTTTTTTTTTGAGATGGAGTTTTGCTCTGTTGCTCAGGCTGGAATGTGGTGGGATGCGATCTTGGCTCATTGCAACCTCTGCTTCCTAGGTTCAACCGATTCTCCTGTCTCAGCCTTCCTAGTACCTGGGATTACAGGTCCGCACCACCACTCCTGGCTAATTTTTTGTAGTTTTAGTACAGATGGGGTTTGGCTACATTGACCAGGCTGGTCTTCTGCCTTAGTTGTGGAGGTTTAAGAATCATTATTTGGTACTTAACTTTCAAAGCATTTTACACTTATTTCAGATGTGTGGGTAAATCAAGATATAAACAAATGGTTAACTGACTTGGGGAGCTTAACGTTTAAAAATATCATCATATTGTAAATCTTTTGACCTTGGCAGATGAGCATAAGATTAATAATAAAACCTGTATGGTTGAGTCAATATACTTCTTAGAATTAAAATTTAAGTTTTAAATTCAGTGCAATGCATTTTTTTAGGTAATAGTCATCTTATAAGTACATCTTCGTGGCGAGATGGACAAAAATTAGTAAAGAAGATTCTGGGACCTGCACCCAGAATGGAGCAAAAAGAGCGAAGAACAGCATCAAGTGACAGAGGTGGAAGAGAAAGAACTGCTAAATCTGGTAAGTAGCTATAATTAAAATTACTGAGAAAACAATTAGTTGATATTAACTGCTTAGAGAATGAAAAAGTACTCTTTAAGAATGTATTAGGATTTTGCTTTATAATTTTGAATGTAGCTCAAAAAAGAAAAAATGTTGTATTGGGCTTGTTTGTGGATAATATCTGCAGGTAGGTGTTAATGTTCATGTTTATGAAGAATTTGGATTATGCTGTATTAATTACATTTAGCTGTCATTGTGAATATGAAAGCATTATTTTAATGAAATCATATTAGACTTTTAGGGATATTGGAGAGAATCAAGTCCAATCTGGTTCATCCCAACATATTCAAGCAAACATGGACAAACATTCACAAGGTTGGATTTTTTTATTTGACAGATTAGGAAACAGGCTCCAAAAGAGAAGTGATTTTTCCCAAGGGTATGTAGTCAGTGGGGGCTAGATTTGGTGGTGGAACTGTTTAGTTTGACCCTCACGTCCACTGTTTTTCTCCTATCAAAGTTTCTTGAGTAAGTGCTATTTCAAATAACTGGTTACTTTTTCATGAACACTAAATTTGGGAAATGAAATATAAATACTCATATGCCAGTTTTATTTTTCAGCAGCCAAATTTGTTTCAGTTTAATTTGAACTTCTGGAATGGATTCAGTAAGATGCAGTTGCGGGGCCGGGCGCGGTGGCTCAAGCCTGTAATCCCAGCACTTTGGGAGGCCAAGGCGGGTGGATCACGAGGTCAAGAGATCGAGACCATTCTGGTCAACATGGTGAAACCCCGTCTCTACTAAAAATACAAAAAATTGGCTGGGCATGGTGGCGCGTGCCTGTAATCCCAGCTACTCAGGAGGCTGAGGCAGGAGAATTGCCTGAACCCAGGAGGTTGCGGTGAGCCGAGATCGCGCCATTGCACTCCAGCCTGGGTAACAAGAGTGAAACTCCGTCTCAAAAAAAAAAAAAAAAAAAAAAAAAAAAGATGCAGTTGCAACTATAATTTGACATATAGAAGTCAGTATACATATAATACTTTGTATTTCGGCCTCTTCACTTTTATCTAGCTTGTAAATACACTCATGTGTTTTCTCAGTCACAAGCCACATTACCAAATATTTAGATGATAAAATGATTTTTTTCTGTATATTTATGTTTTTTCATCCTTGACTGAAGAGTTGTAGAGGCTTATTCAACAAATATTTGCTGAGTGCCCACTCTAGAGTAGGCACTACTCTAATCTCTAGGGTTTCAGAATAAGCAAAATAGATCAAAATATCTGTAGAAGAAGCATTCTAGTAAAAGGAATCATTATGTTCTTTATATGTTTCTTGCTAAATTTTGCCTTTTTTTCTCTGGAAATAGGGTCAAATACTCAAAATTTTTAAAATATTTCAGCTTGTTTTATGGATGTTTAAAAATGTAAATGAGATCAGATGAGAGACCAATTTTAGTCTTTCCCTCATATCAACAGGAAATGTAAATTAAAGTTTCAGAAATCCTTTGATAAACTTATCTGAACATAGCGCCATTTCACGTAATTGTGAAATGGGTCAGTGTTGTAGAATTTTCAGAAAAAGTAACACTTTGAGTGCTATTATTATTTGGCATATGCAATCTGGTTTTTGCAGAGCTTCAAAAAATATATTTTTTAAGATTTTATTAAGGTATTTCCATTTCCTTGCTTCTCATTGGGATGCCTTCCTCTAAAAAGATTGTTGACTTTTTTTTAACAGCCTTTTGATGGGTTGTGGAAAGAGAGAAATAGTAACATTAAATATGTGTATGGGAGATAAATCAAAATGCTAAATATTCATATCAATCGTAAGAGCTATCCTTTTTTTCCCAGAAATACTTAAAACTGTATTAAAAAAAAAAAAACCCAAGGAAATACAGTTTTTCAGAAGATTGAGATCCTTCTTTTACTGCTAAAAAGAGAGATTTTTCTTTCCTTTTATAATACTCTTCAGAAGACTATAGAATATTTGATTTTGAGTTTAAGATAAAGTAAAATGCTCTAATTTTCTTGTTAATGCAGTTAAATCTTAGGAATGAATATAGAATTTCGATATATCACTAACAGTTCATACTTTGCAGGGGGTCACATTGGAAGAGCAGAATCTGATCCCAGATTGGACGTTTTACATAGACATCTTCAACGAAACTCAGAACGTTCGAGAAGTAAATCTCGGTCTGAAAATAATATAAAGAAACTAGCTTCATCTCTTCCAGATAATAAACAGGAGGAAAATACTGCCTTAAATAAGGACTTTTTACCTGTTGAAATTCGTGGCATTCTTGATGACCTACAGCTGGATTCTGCAGCTCACACTGCAAAGCAAGATACTGGAGAGGTACAGAATCAGAAGTCATCGGCACCAGTACACGCTCCTAGGAGTCATAGCCCAGTAAAAAGAAAACCTGACAAAATAACAGCTAATGAAGAGCCCCCTGTTATTTCCAAAAGGCGCCACTATGACACAGATGAGGTACGACAGTACATTGTTAGGCAGCAGGAGGAAAGGAAGAGAAAGCAAAATGAAGAGAAGAAGGCTCAAAAGGAGGCTACGGAACAGAAAAACAAACGATTGCAAGAGCTCTACCGGAAACAGAAAGAAGCCTTTACTAAAGTAAAAAATGTACCTCCTTCTGAGCCATCAACAACTAGGCGACTACAGGAAACTTACTCCAAATTGCTACTAGAAAAGACCTTGCTTGAAGAGCCATCTCATCAACTTGTTACACAGGAAACACAGGTAATAGTAGTGACATATTCAAAGGAGAGTCATTCATGATTAGGAAACACTTATTTGCTATACTATTTAAAAATTACTCATCATTCCTAGTATACTCAGATAATATTTATAGTAATCGTGGCCTTCATGAAATGTATTAAATAGGAAGAGTAATGAATGTGATAAATATGATGGAAAATAAAAGCTGAATTAAGAATTTGCTACTGTGATTGTTACTGATTTCTTTTCCTCTCATCATTGCTATTAGTTACATCCCTGCATGGTTTTTATTGTAGTACTGAGCAAATACAGTTGACCATTGAACAATGTGGGGGTTGGGGTGCCAATCCCTGTGCAGTTAAAAATCCACATGTAACTTTTGATTCTTTAAAAACTAAACTACTAATAGCCAACTATTGACTGGAAGCCTTACTGATAACATAATATTGATTAACACATATTTTATATGTTATATATATTATACACTGTATTCTTGCAGTGAAATAAGCTAAATCAAATGTTATTAAAAAATCATAAGGAAGAGAAACTATGTTGACTCTTCTTTAAGTGGAAGTGGATCATCAGTGTCTTCATCCTTGTCATCTTCATGTTGAAGAGGAGGAGTTGGTCTTGCTGTCTCAGGGGTGGCAGAGGTGAAAGAGGTAGAGGTAGAAGGGGAGGCAGGAGGTGTGCACCACCATGCCTGGGAAATTGTTTATTTTTTGTAGAGACAGAGTGTCACTATGTTGCCCACACTGGTCTTGAACACCTGGACTCAAGTGATCCTCCCACCTCAGCCTCCCAAAGTGCCTGGCTCCTTGTTGAATTTTAGATGGTGTTTTGCTATTTGTTTTTTTAAGACAAAATAAATTTGAATTGGTTTCATTTGAGAAAAAAACCCCTACATTTGTGATCTTTGCAAAGCTGTGGTGACTTAATGTTTATCTTAGGTACTACCTGAATATATCTTTGTGATAGAACTCATGTAAATTTGATGTCCTTTTCTCCTAGGCCAGACCAGGGTATCAGCCATCTGGAGAATCTGACAAAGAAAACAAAGTACAGGAACGTCCCCCAAGTGCATCTTCCAGTAGTGACATGTCTCTCTCAGAACCTCCACAGCCTCTTGCGAGGTAAAAGGGGAAGAATGAAAGATGATTAAGATTCTTTCTTTTTATGAAATTTAGTGGAATGGTCTATGTTCAGTGAATTTTGTTGACTGACCTTTGTGAACAAGAGGGCTGAGAGGTTTATTTAGAAATTGGTTCATATCTTCTGATGGATATTTAAGCATAGTGCTTAATATCCCATACATAATTACTGTATGCCCTAGGCTAATTGTTCAAATTTTACCTGCCCTTTGATGTAAATGTGAGTTTCTTTTACAGTTGGAGGCACTCTTGCCTTCTGTGAACTAAACAATGAAAGTGTGTTGGATGAATGAATGACAGTGAAATTTTAAGGTGTTTGTGGCTAGTAATTTTCAAAAGGGATTTCTGTATCCACTGCTATTTAAAATTTCTTCTTATGTCTAAGAACAATTTATCCATCCTACTTTCAAGAGCTATCTTTGGATATGCTTGTGAACATATTAATAAGGACTAGGAAGGGATCTGATTTGATTTCAGATAGTCAACAGACTACTTTACCTTAAATTTTCTTAAGAAATATTTTTTTGTTGTAATATATTGTTTGCAATAAAGTAAACAAAAAACTGTAAGCTTGGAAGTAAAGATGATGTTTAGATTACATAATTATAAATTATACTTTCTATATTAACCATTTTGGAAAGGGAAAGATTTGTAAACTCTTTGAGAATGCATAAATAGAAATCAAAATCACTATTCAATTTTGGGTTAATATACATGGTTCTTTTTTTGGGGTGGGTGGAAAGGTGGGGGAGACAGGGTTTCCCTCTGTTGGCCAGACTAGAGTGCAGTGGCACAATCTTGGTTCACTGCAACCTCCGCCTCCCAGGCTCAAGCAATTCTCCTGCCCCAACCTCCCCAGCAGCTGGGATTACAGGCATGCGCCACTACTGCCCGGCCAATTTTTGTTTTTTTAAGCAGAGACTGGATTTCACCATATTGGCCAAGCTGGTCTTGTACTCCTGACCTCAAGTGATCCACCGCCTTAGCCTCCCAGAATGCTGGGATTACAGGCGTGAGCCACCGTGCCGAGCCCATGTGATCCTTTTTTCTTTCTTTAAAAAAACAATTTTTCTTTTTTCCTAGGTGCTCAGAATCAGCAGATCCTTTTTTTTTTTTTTTTTTTTAAACCCCATGTCCCTAGAATAATACTATCAATAAAAATAGCTAGCCTTTATTAGTGTTTCTCAGGTTCCAGGCAATGATCTAAGTACTCTGCATATATTTTCTTATTTAATCCTTGCAATTCCTCAAATTAGGCACTGCTGTTATTCCTGTTTTACAGAAGAGGTAATTGAGGCCTAGAGAGTTTTCTCAAAGGTTAAAGCATTAGTGATAGAGATAGGTTTTAATTTAATCGGTCTGACTCGAGAAGCCTGTGCTTTAACTACTCTACATACTACTTCCCAAAAGTGAAATGTTTCATATGATTTGCTTAAGGTTATAAATACATTTAAAACTTTGTATAAATAAACTTAAAATTTTTGTTTTGAGTTTGAATGCTTTTAGTTATTTATTTACTTATTTTTCTAAGTGTCATCTCTGGAGAGGATTGAATGCTTTTAAATAGGTGATACTCTGTAGTTCATCTCATTCGCATTATTGTTGTCAGACATACCCCCCTATATTAATGTCTCAATTTTTACCTTTCTCTGAATTTTCTTCTAATTCTAAACAAGTTATTCAATATTAAAAACAAACCAAACACAAACAAATCTAGTATTAGACCACATACTACCTTGGACCAGTTCCTCACTTTTCTTTTAATATCAAACTTCTTTGACTTGTGATGTCTGACTTACTGTCCACTTTCTTGCTACCCAATTCCTGAGCTTCCCCATTCCTATTAATAGTTGTAGCATAACTATGTTTAAAGCATGTTACTTTTTGCTTAAAACTTTGGCATTTCTTTTCATTGCACTTCATATCCTATTATTCTGTGTTAGCAACCTGGAAAACTCCAGATTACATATCTGACCTTGAAAACTGAAGATCCAGCTCAACAATCACTTTCCTTGGCTAGCAGAGTTAATTGCTTCCTAATCTTTGTACTCTACTAAACTTTTAAAATCTTTGTTTTAGCATTTGTGGTGTCTTATTTTAGCTATTTATTAATCTTTCATCCCTGCTAGATCTTGAGATCCTAAAGTGTAAGGATTATGCCTTTTTAATTTTTTTTGATTTGGAGACAGGGTCTTGCTTTTTCACACAGGCTGGAGTGCAGTGGCATGATCATAGCTCACTGCAGCCTCAACCTCTTGAGCTCAAGTGATCCTCCCACAGCCTCCCAAGTAGCTGGGACTCTAGGCATGCACTATCATGCCTGGTTAATTTTTATTTTATTTTTTATTTTTTTGGAGATGAGGGCTTGCTTTGTTGCCCAGGCTGGTCTTGAACTTCTGGCCTCAAGTGATTCTTTGCCTCAGCCTTCGAAGTAGCTTAGGATTAAATACTTGAATTTAAAGCTCTTGGATTTTTTATTCATCAGTATCTTTTATACTATAACTTCTTTTGTATTCCCTTTACTACCAGCTTAGTTTAGGCCCCAGTAACCTCACACTTTGCGTTTGTAACAGCCTATATTCTAAGGCATAGAATCTGTGCTCTAGTCTTTCTTCCTTCATTCTATTGGCATGCTTTTCAACTTCTTATTATGCTGGCTTCCGTTGTTCAGATGACTTCTTTTAACCCAATTGCAGAACTTTACATTTACCCATATTAGTCTGGTTTAAGACTGCAGCCTATAAAAATAATATTGCATCATAATTTGGCCATTTGTTGGGTCAGCTCTGCCTCCCAGCTTTCTGTCATCTGCAAGTTTGATAAGCATATCTTTATGTCATCATCCAAAAATAATGGGCAAGATCAAGGACAAAGCCTCATGTTATTCTTACCCACCCCTTCCCTTTTTTTTTTTTTTTTTTGAGAGACAGTCTTGCTGTGTTGCCCAGATGGAGTGTAGTGGTGCTATCTTGGCTCACTGCAAGCTCCACCTCTCAGATTTGAGCGATACTTGTCCCTTAGCTTCCCAAGTAGCTAGAACTACAGGCGCGTGCCACCATGCCCAGCTAGTTTTTTTGTATTTAGTAGAGATGGAGTTTTTGCCATGTTGCCCAGGCTGATCTTAACTCTTGGTCTCAAGTCATCCGCCTGCTTCAGCCTCCCAAAGTGCTGGGATTACAGGCGTCAGCCACTGTTCTTGGCCTGTTCCTCTAAGGGTCTTCTTAATGGCTGACATTGTCCTATAATCTCTCTGTAGTATCCCTTAATATAGAAGAAGTCTATGGTCTGGAAATATAGGTAAATGTACATAATGTTGTCTAAGACATCTTTATTCTGTTTCTAGACTTAATGGATACCCTACCCTGTATATTTATGTTCATAGTTGTATATTTGTATTGTATATTGTTGTATATTTATATTGTATAGTTGGTATTCATACTTTTGCATTTAATTGTTTCATTAATTTTTTACAAATATCTCCTTATTTAGCATATATATTGTTAAATATAAGTGTTCAGCATAAAGTAAATATTTGTTGATTAGAATGCATTGATTTAGCAGTGTTAAGCATTTCTCTTTTATGTAATGTTATTTTAAAAATTATTTATAACTTTATAAATGGTAAGGGATTTTGTTTATAGAATTTTAAAGATCTTATTACCTTAAATTATAGAATTTTAAAGATCTTATTGCCTTCTTTTTAATAGTTTTTTTTTTTTTTAATACGGCATCTTTCTTTTTTTTTTGTTTCTATTTTCTGAAAAATATAGCATCTTAGTTGAAAAAAGCAGTTTGCAAAACAGTGTAGATGGTAAAATCAAAATTTTTTTTTATACAAACAATACCATGAAAACAATGTACACATAAAAAAATGTTTGGAAGGATATAATTCTAAATGAAATATTACCAGTGGCTCTTTTTTTATTGTTTTGCTGAGTGAGCTTTATCTTTTTCATACTTTTTATCTGTTATTTTTTTGTTGCAGTGCATATTCATTACTCATAATCAGACAAAAACAAAACTTTTTGGAAATGCTGGTTTGGTTAACTAACATATTGTGACTTTAATTTTCAGAAAAGACTTGATGGAACCTACATGGATGCAGCCTGACAGATTGAGCCCTCAAGTTCACCATTCTCAACCACAGCCTTTTGCTGGAACAGCTGGAAGTTTACTCTCCCATCTCTTGAGTCTAGAGCATGTGGGAATTTTGCCTAAGGATTTGGAATCTATTTTACCAACCAGGAAGAATCATAATGTGGCTTCAAGGCCATTAACTTTTACACCTCAACCATATGTGACCTCACCAGCTACTCATACAGATGCCTTGTTAAAACCTAGTGCCAGCCAATATAAGAGTAAACTGGATCGTATTGAAGCCTTGAAAGCAACGGCTGCTTCTTTGTCCAGCAGAATTGAAAGTGAAGCCAAGAAATTAGCTGGGGCCAACATTAACTATGGGTCAACATGGAACACTGAATATGATGTGCAGCAAGCACCTCAAGAAGATAGACCCTGGACAAAGGCTATAAGTCCACCTGTGAAAGATGATACTGAAGATGTTTTCTCTGCCCGAATTCAGAAGATGCTGGGTACCTGTGTATCTCATGCAACTTTTGATGATGATCTTCCTGGTGTAGGCAATCTTAGTGAATTTAAAAAGCTTCCTGAGATGATAAGACCTCAGAGTGCCATATCAAGCTTCAGAATGAGATCCCCTGGTCCCAAATCAGAAGGGCTGCTGGCACAGTTGTGTAAAAGGCAGACTGACTCTTCTAGCTCTGAAATGCAAGCCTGTTCTCAAGACAAAGCCAAAATGTCTCTTTGTTCCAGCATAGATTCAGTCAGTGAAGGGCCTCTTATTAGTGAGGGGAGTCTCTCTGAAGAAGAGGGAGACAGGGATGGACAACCCCTTTTAAAAGTAGCAGAAATTTTAAAAGAAAAGGAATTTTGCGCTGGAGAAAGAAATAGTTGTGAACCCATCAAAGAGTTTCAGAAAGAAGCCGAAAAATTCTTGCCACTTTTTGGGCACGTAGGTGGTACACAAAGCAAAGGGCCATGGGAAGAATTGGCAAAGGGAAGTCCACATAGCGTCATTAATATTTTTACAAAATCCTATCAGTTATATGGAAAAGGTGAGAAAAATAAGTATAGCTTGTACTATTCGTAGATTAAGATAAATTATTTTATAATTTCTGTGCAAGATAGATACTTTAGTACACATTTTTCATTAAGTGGATAATGGAGACTTATTATTGTCCGTGTTAGTCATCTTCTAAATTTCCTGCAAGCCTCAAATAGAATATTAGTAATTTAATCTTTAAATTTTCATTTTAAAATTGTTATTGTCATAAAATAATAGTTGACTGGTAGTTGTAGAAATTTTATCTAGTTCAAAGAAATTCATAATGTTCAGAATTGGATATATATCAGGTATATGCTACATTTTCTGTGACCATAGTTATGTACTTAAATAGAAACTATAGGCCGGGCTAGGTGGCTCACACTTGTAATTCCAGGACTTTCGGAGTCCTAGGCGGGCAGATCACTTGAGATCAGGAGTTTGAGACCAGCCTGGCCAACATGGTAAAACCCCACCTCTACTAAAAATACAAAAAAAATTTAGCTTGATGTGGTTGCATGCACCTGTATTCCCAGCTACTCAGGAGGCTGAGGCACGAGAATCACTTGCACCTAGGAGGCAGAGGTTGCAATGAGCTGAGATCGTGCCACTGCACTCCAGCATGGGTGACAGAGCAAGACTCAGTCTCAAAAAAACAAAAAGAAACTAAGTATGTTTCTTAACACAGTAGTGATTTGTGAATTCTTGGAAATATGGCAGTCAGGAATTAAGAGGGATAACTAGTAGCATTTCTAATATGAAAACAACTCTATTAATATTCAAAACTAATTTTAATAGCAATCAGAGTTTGAACAATACTGTATATTTGATTTCTAAAACAATAACTTCTAAGTTCCCTTCTTATCCCTGAAATCCTGCAACACAGCTTTCTTTTTCTATGATAGACTGACTCAATTCCTTCAAGTCCTTTTCTCTATTCTCCCTGCTGTATATGGAATCTACCCATTTTATGCTAACATTACCTTAGAATTTCCAGATTAGAGATTTTCCCTCTATAATAGTGAATGGATTTCATCTGTTCCTTTTATGCTCAACTGGGTATCACATTGCTTTTTCCTAGAATTCATCTTTAGGTATTTCTTAATGGTCTTGTATAGACCTTCATATGCTATTGCTTTCTTGTGTTTAGCCAAATTTCTATTCGTGGTAATTTTAAATTTCTTTTGATTTGAAAGTTATTTTTACTTCTTTTGATGAAATAAAGTGCTTCAGTCAACATATTAATTCTATTAAATTTTCGTTAAGATTTTTTAGTTAAACAAATATTTAGAGATGAAATGAGAATGAAGTGTTATCTGGAATTTGCTTTAAAATAGACTGGGGGTTGGTAGATGAAGGTAGTAGGAGGTTTAATTGAAACTAGATTGGTGATGTATTTGTCATTGTCAAAGCTGTATGATTAATACTTTGGTTTCATTATGCTGGTCTCTTTTTCATGTATCTTTTAAATTTTTCATAATAAAAAGCTTTAAAAAAGTGCTGTGAGATATAAAGGTAAATAGAAAAGAAGCACTATTAAAGGGAACTAAAATATCCCTAAGCCCATATTGCTAATCTCCATGTATGGGATGCTTTTCTTACAGTTTTTTGATTTTTGCTTTTAACCATGCTTCAATTGTTACTTTTGTCAGGGTTTGAAGACAAGTTGGACCGAGGAACATCAACATCACGGCCTTTGAATGCCACCACAACTCCTCTAAGCAGTGTTTCATATGAAGATGATTTTGTCTCTTCTCCGGGGAGTGGGACTTTGACAGAAAAAAAATCAACTCTTGAACCTCAGTAAGAATATATTGGCAATATGGAATAAACTCTGAGGAGTGAGAAAAATTTACAAATGAGAACTCTGGTCTGATATTAGCCAAGTTTTGCTTGTTTAAAGATACATGTAGAGGCTGCACATCATAGTGGCTATTAAGAGCATGGGCTCTGGATCCAGACTGCCTTTGTTTAAATCCAGGCTCTCCTGATTATTACTTGTTTATGTTTGTACACATTACTTAGCCCTCCTATGCCTCAGCTTCCTTCTCTGTAAAATGGGACATTAATAGTACCTGCCTGCTTTGTAGAGTTGTTATGAGTATTAGATGAAATAGAGGGAGGCTGAGGCATGAAAATCACTTGAACCTGGGAGGCGGCAGTTGCAGTGAGCCAAGACTGCACCACTGCACTCCAGCCTGGGTGACAAGGCTAGACACTATCTCAAAAAAAGAAAAAAAATCATGTACTTTGAACAGGGCCTGGCACATATTAAGCAAAATATAGGTTATTAAGTCAATCTTTGAATTCCTAGTAGAGTACTGGAGTACTGGGAAACTACTCCATGGTATAATAACATAAAAAGCTTAAGAAACGGTTTTCTGTGATAGAATTGAGGAAGATCAGATAATAAGACTCCATGGTTCCAAGTAATAAGTAATAGTTTTATAATCAAGAAAATATCTACAATTTTGCAAAGCTTTGAAAAACAATAATTATAATGATTATAATATCTAATAATTACTGAGCACTTAGTGTGTATGACACTGAAAAGACTGAGGGACTTTACCTATATTAACTCATTTTTATAATAGCCTGATGTGGAAAGCATTTTGTTATCATTTCTATTTTAGAGAGCAAACTGAAGCAGAGGTTAAATTACTTGTACATAGTTACATAGTAAGTGTATGTAAATTCTTTCCAGACTTTGCTGGAGAGAATTTCTCCCTATATTTTGTTACCATTTAAATTTATCTGTAATTATTCATATTCAATATCATCTTTTTCAAACATCACAAATTGTAATTGATGTAAAATTATTAGGTAATCTTATAAAAATCAGTTAAATTTAATTAGATTAATAGGAATAGGTATGAAAATTATATGAGAAAAAGCATAGTTTTAAGTTTTGAGCTCTAAGGAAAACATTAAATTTTTAAATAAAACCTTTCAAGGATTTAATTATGGTGACATTTAATACATCACCAATCAATATGATTTGATGCATTTTCTTTCCAGGAAAGGTAGAACATAATTAAGTTATTGTTGTCTGTAAGATTATAAGAGGGGAGATAGTTATAATATATAAATTATAAATTTGAATAGAAATTGAGGCCATGTTTTCCAGTATTCAACATTATATATTTTTCTCTAAATATTAGTTTTTATTGGTTTCACTTACCTGAGATTTGTCTTAGTGATAAACTGAACCATAGGGAGCAATCCAGGCTTACAGTGGTTAAAAAAGAAGTAAAGTGGAAGCCATCTTTGTAGTTATGTTCTCCTAGTGATTAAACAGATTTTTAAATATCTTTAATTTATCTGTGTTGTAAGACTTTTCTTTTTAGAACTACTATTATTTATTCTTTGACAGTAGCACTTTAGGCCCTCAAGAGGACCATTCTAACAGAAAGTCTGCCCATGATCCTTCCTCTGTGGATGTTACCTCCCAGCATTCATCAGGAGCCCAGTCTACTGCATCATCTCGTTCATCTACTTCTTCTAAAGGAAAGAAAGGAAAAAAGGAAAAGACACAATGTAAGTGGAATCCCACATAGTAACTTTTTCTTTTATCAATGATTTTATAGTAGTAATCTAAAGTTATACTTTGTTCCCATAAGAAGTTAGAGGAATTTCTTATGGTAATGCAATTAGCTTTCATATTTATCATTATTATAATACCTTTTGATATATAACATTATGAGTCTTTTCCTTAATACAAAAGGAATACATTTGCAATGATAAAGAATTAAAAATTAGAGGTAAACATTTTTCAAAGAAAGACAAATTTCCTTTGATTGATCCTTCAGATATTAACTGCTATTAACATTTTTGACATATACATAAAATTACACACACACACACACACACTTTATTTTACAAACACATGTAAATAATAATTGCTTTGCAATTAGTTTTTTTTAAAAAAACTTAATAGTGTTTATCATAGTATCAGAGATACTGACATATATATATATACATATGCAGAGATACTCTGATACATTAAGTAACAGAATGCTATTCTGATTTTACTTGTTTTTATGTTTGTTTTTTGAGATAGGGTCTCACTCTGTCACCCAGGCTGGAGTACAGTGGCGTGATCACAGCTTATGGGTCACCACAGCCTCAACATCCTGGGCTCCACTGGTCCTTCCACCTCAGCCTCCCAAGTAGTTAGGACTACAGGCACACACCACCCCATCTGGCTAATTTTTCTGTTTTTTATAGAGATGGGCTTTTGCCATGATATCCAGGCTGATCTTAAACTGCTGGGCTCAAGCATTCCACCTGTTTTAGCCATCCAGAATGCTGGGATTATAGGTGTAAACCCCCGCACCTGGCTTGTTATTTGAATATATTATAATTTATTTAATTACTTCCCCATTGCTGGATATTTAGGTTATTTTCTTTTTTCTTTATTCCATTGTAAGTACTATTGCATTGAATATCCTTGTAAATACATTTTTATGCATTAGTCTGGTTTTTTCCTCTAGGGGAAAATTCTAGAGGTGAGATAATGGGACAAATAATATGCCATGTTTAAAATTTGGGTACATTTTGCCAAATAAATTTTAAGAAAGTTAGTGCCAGTTTATACTTCCAATGAGAGTGATAGGAGAAATTATTTTTTAATCATTAAACTAATAAATTTTTTGCAATTTGGAAGTGTTCTGAAAGTCTTTGTAGGATGTTTAGACATCATTTTACCAGCTCTTCCTAAACTCTGCATTTTCTTGTGAAAAACAAGTTCAGTGATATAGACTGTTTCATAAGTGTTTTGAGAATAAAAGAGCTCCATGGTTCCATAAATTTGGAAAATTCTTTTACAATGAAACAAGATTCTTTCCTGTTGAATTCTTTTACCGTGAAACAAGATTCTTCCTATTGAAGACTCAACACTTCAATATGCTAGTGCATTACTTATTTTAGGATAAGGATGAGGCCGTAGTATGAAGCATTGTCCAAGTGTTACTTTGACTAGAGAATCATCAATCACCATTTTATGGCATTAGAATTCAGCTGAACACAGTTTAGGAAATCCTGATGTTGCTCAGTTCTTTTATTTTGCAATTGTTAGGGTTTGCTAAGTTAGTGTCTTACCCAGGGTCACTAACTAGTTATTGGCAAAGCGTAGATTCTGACTTCTGACTCCCAAATCCAGTCTGTCTTCTGCTGTGGAATACTGTACAGTTTTAAAATTTCATAATATAGGCTGGGCATGGTGTCTCACTCTTATAATCCCAGCATTTTGTGAGGCTTAGGTGGGTGGATCATTTGATCCAGGACTTCAGACTCCTGAGGTTCAAGACTAGCCTGAGCAACATGGCAAAACCCTGTCTTTACAAAAAATAGAAAAATTATCCAGGCATGGTGGCGCAGACCTGTAGCCCCAGCTACTAGAGAGGCTGAAGTGGAAGACTCACTTGAGCCCCCGAAGTTGAGGCTGCAGTGAGCCATGATCACGCCACTGCATTCCCAGCCTGGGTAACAGAGCAAGACCTGCCTTAAAAAAAGAAAAAACCATAATGTATTGAGTATATATGTATTAACAATATGATTTAATGTAGGTTTAAAAAATTATCATCGAAAACAGGTTAGATGAAGTATAGGTAGCATTTTGTGGCTTTCAGTTTCCCTAGTCCTCACCTACAATACCAGAAAAACCTTGATGGGTTTCACTTTCACAGCATCCTTAGTTTTTTGTTCATCCCCAAGTTCTTTTTTTTTTTTTGAGACGGAGTTTCGCTCTTGTTACCCAGGCTGGAGTGCAATGGCGCGATCTCGGCTCACCGCAACCTCCGCCTCCTGGGTTCAGGCAATTCTCCTGCCTCAGCCTCCTAAGTAGCTGGGATTATAGGCACGCGCCACCACGCCCAGCTAATTTTTTGTATTTTTAGTAGAGACGGGGTTTCACCATGTTGACCAGGTTGGTCTCGATCTCTTGACCTTGTGATCCACCCGCCTCGGCCTCCCAAAGTGCTGGGATTACAGGCTTGAGCCACCGCGCCCGGCTCAATCCCCAAGTTCTAAAATCAGTGATTTTTATTGTATATGCTCCATCTGGTGGTGAAAAAGAGTGTCTGCATGCTTTGTACAAAAATGTACCCAGTGTAGTTGAAAGTAGTTGGTAGATAAAATGGTAATCCTAAGAAAACATTTTTGCTTTAAGACATGGAATATGGCTTTACTTGGCAATCTTTTAATGTGGGGGCATTTTCTTTCTATATGGGTCCCTTGATTGGAATATAGGTCTTTCTTGCACAGAAGATTGTGTTGTCTATAATTTCTAGTTGTTTAAAGTCAAGAAAAAATTTTAAATTGTGTATTTGTTATAAACAATATTGAATGAATAAAGTGTTCTTAGGAAAGCAGTGCAGCTTTATTGTAGAAAAATTAGTGATAATCAGTATTAACAGCTTGCTTCTAGCCTCAGTATCCTAAATAGACTTTGTAGAGTCCTTTCTAATTGATTAATGATATTCTGTTTTAAGCCTACACTTCAGTTGCATTAAGCACATATACTCTGTTGTACAACCATCCCCACCACTCAGCTCCAGAACTTTGTCATCTTCCCATACTGAAGCTCTATATTCATTCAACATTCCTCCCTTCAAGTCCCTGGCAACCACCATTCTGACTTTCTTTGTCTATAGATTTCACCAGGGAATTTAACCATTTTCAAGTGTACAGATCATTAGCATTAAGTACATTCACATTGTTTTGTCATCATGACCACTATCTATTTCCAGAACATTTTCATCATCTCAAATTGCAGCACTATACCCATTCAATAATAACTCTCATTCTCTTCTTCTCCCAGTGCCCACTGACGACTGTTCTACTTTCTATGAATTTGCCTGTTCTAGCTATGTCATATAAGTGGAATCGTGTTTGTCCTTTTGTGGCTGGCTGTTTCACTTAACATAATGTCTTCAAGGTTCATCTATGCTGTAGCATGTGTCCGAATGTTCTTCCTTTTAAGTCTGAATAATTTTCTCTTGGATGTATGAATATACCACCTTTTGTTTATCTGTTCATCAGCTGTTGAACACTTGGGTTGCTTTCATCTTCTGGTTATTTTGAATAATACTGCTATGAGTATGAGTGTAAAGGGTAATTTTTTTCACTTTTGTATTTTATTTTGATCTTTAATCACATCTATATCTTTAAAATTTAACTTAAAATTTTTTTGTATATACATATTTTTAAATATAGTGATTTTTCTATAATTTTTTCCAAAAAATTTTAATGTATATATACACATTTATGTGTATGTATTTATATGTATATATAAACATATGTATATATAATATATAAAATGTATTTTTTATATTTAAAATTTATATGCAGCTTTGTAATCTGCTTTTTAAAAAAGGTAATAATAAATATTTTCCTGTGCTGCTGTTTAAACATACAATCAAGATGAATAGTGTACAAGACTACAGTCAAGAGGTCTGGGTATATGTCCTATTTCTGTTGTTACCAGAGCAGAATGCCTTTGTTAAGTGAGTTATTAAGCCCCATAGATCTCTAGTTACCTCATCAGTAAATTGGGGATATAGTACTTATTTTACAAGACGTTTAAGAGCAATAAGGTACTATATATGAAGTGCATTTTAATTACAATGTTCTATATAAATGTTCAGGTTACTGTCATCTGTGTAATTTAGACAGCTATTCTCTTGTTAGAAATGTAGATTAAATTTCTTTAAGTTACAAAGTTACACATTGATAACATGAATAATTTTTGTTTTGGTCATCTCCTTAAGATATATTCCCGTGAGTAAAATTATTCAGTCAGAGAATATGAATATTTTAATAAATCAGGCTACATAGTTTTTACCATAGTTTTTCAGATGAATTATGTAGTTCAGTTAGCAGTTCGTACCATTTTTCTTTCAGCTCTAGATTTTAATCCTTAAAAAACTTATTTTTGGTAACTTTTTCATAGGGATAGATTAGTACTTTATTGTTATTTAATATACTTGTCTTTTATTACCAGTTGAGCTAAGCATGATTTGTTAATAGCAAATGGAATTAATGGAAGAAACTTCACTTTCCTTAAATGGAGACAGAAGGGTGAACTGCTTTATTTTAGATATGGAAAACAGATTTTGAATACAGTATAGGTCAAATTTCAAATATCTGGTTTATACTTATTATTATTTTACTGAAATCTATATATCAGTTATTCTCTCAATAACTTCTAGTATTGGGAATCAGCTTTATAAGAAATTTATTTTACAGGGTTGGATTCATTCACTGGAAATGTCCAGAACTCACCTCTCGATGAGGAAAAAGTGCAGTCCAGCTCAGAACGTGGCTCCCATCAAGGAAAGAAATCTGGAACCGGTAGCAAACTTTCTGTTAAAGATTCTGAGCCGACTCTTGATACAGATAGCACTTTGGAGGATCTTTCTGGACATTCTGTGAGGTAAAGAAATGTCTACTTTCTACTGTAATTCAGATATAAAGTTATAGTATCATTTTTAAAAATCCATGTGAAGAATTTTAGCTCACCAGTCTCCTTAACTGTGTATATTTGAACTACTACACAATTCTATACTTTACAAGTAGACTTTGTAGCTTTGTTCTTTATTTTAGAATACGGTCATGTATCTTCTAGACTGATAAAACCTCTTTCTCAGGAATTTTCTTCCTCTGACACAACCCAATTTTCTGTGCTGAATGCTGCAGTTGTTTTCTTGGCTCAGTCTTTTGACTAAGCAGCTACCCTGCATAGGGTGCTTTGCAAGGTCATGGTTGCCCCATAGATGAATTCTAAGTGCCTAACTCTACTTGAAGTGTTTTCACTGGGCTACCACAAACTGTCTCATTTCTTTTGTATATAAATTTTGATTGTCATCTATTCATTCTTTCAACACAACTACTTAGCATCCTTTTTGTCTTATTGCTTATTTCTTCCTCTGAACTTCTCTGCTCAACTTACTAGACCACTCAAACAGATTTTGAAATCTCACTCTAATATTGATTATGGGACTTGCATACTGTGTTTTTCTCTTTACTTTCTAGTATCATAATACTATGCACTTAGTCTGTTGCTTACAAATAACCTTCAGTTATTGCTGGCTATATGGTTCCTACTCATTTGTCCATGTAACTTTTCATCTGTGCACTGGTTTTGTCTTGGAAATTGAGGCTCTGAGAAGACAGGGATTTATTTTTTTCCTTTTAAAGTAACTTTGTGCTTTTCTTTTCTTTTCTTTTCTTTTCTTTTGAAACGGAGTCTCACTCTGTTGCCCAGGCTGGAGTGCAGTGGCCCTATCTTGGCCCTACCTCTGCCTCCCAGGTTCAAGTGATTCTCCTGCCTCAGTCTCTTGAGTAGCTGGGATTACAGGCGCCTTTGTGTTTTTAGTAGAGATGGGGTTTCATCATGTTGGTCAGGCTAGTCTCAAACTCCTGACCTCACGATCCACCTGCCTTGGCCTCCCAAAGTGCTGGGATTAGAGGTGTGAGCCACTGCGCCCAGCAACTCTGTGCTTTTTCTAGTACTGTGACAAATAAAGATAACCATTTTTAGTGCTTTCATGTTACAAATAATATTGCATCATTAATACCATCATTTCTGTATTTAAAACTGAATTTTATTTTCTTTGTCAGTGATGTTGGAATTTAGAAAACTTTATCTTAAGAGTTACTCTGATGATTTAACTTCACAAAATTTACAAAGTTAAGCATTTCTTAAATAGGATTCATAGCCAAATAAGTTTCATAAATGCTTTATACTGCAATCTAGATTCTCCTTTCCCCACCCATTGAGATTCACAGTGGATAAAATAATTTGAGGCTTTGATAAGGAGGAGTCCAGAATTTTTCAGAAATTGTTTAATCTCTCTCTCTTTTTAAATTTATTTGGCTGTGGTCACTCTTTGTCCCCAAGCTTGCTTTTTCTCTCTCTGTCTCTCTCTCTCTTTCTTTCTCTCTCTTTCTCTTTCTTTCTTGGAACACTTACTGACATTATTAGAAATATACTTTTAGAAATGCTAGTCTAACTAAATTTACTCTGCAAAGCAAATATAAATTCATCTTACAAAACTGTAAGGTGAGGTGCAGAGTACTTGTTTTGTTTGATGTTGTGTTTTAATTATTTAATGGAAATCTCTTAAAATGATCATTCTTTTTGTGTTTTATACCTGAAATAGATGATAGAAATAGTATGTATCTAAAGTATCAATAGAAAACTAAAGGTCAGATAAACACGTGAGTGCCTCTCAGGACTACTTTTATTCAAATATTTTTATAGAGGGTTTAAGATAAACTTTTACCTTTGAAAGCTATTTCATTATTTTATTAGAAGTTGAAAGCAAACTTGTTTCAGTATATTGGAAATCTAACTGTGCTGAAATGCTTTTTATAGTGCATCGTTGAATAATTTATTCAGTAAATAAATATTCAGTGCAAGGCAGCATGCTTGATGTTATGAGAAATAATACCTTTAATGAGCTTACTTTTTCAAAGAAAGGTTAGAAACGTGCCTTGTATTGAATTAAATGCCTTAAGAGTTGTTACAAACTGTTATGAGATGTTATTGATTAGAAAGTTCAGGGAAGAGATGTAGTATTAAAAAGTAGATATAAAGAAATGAAATATATTAAGTATGTAGAAATGGATAGTGTGAAAATTTTTTCTGTGACTCTTAGATTAACAAGAGGGTATAACAAAAGAATCGTTTTTGTCTTTTCTTACCTTTTAATATAAAATATTGTCTTTCCGAGATGTATTTTAAGACTCATGTATGGCTGCAATTTTAATGCTGTATAGTATCTATTTTAGAAGACTTTGCTTCATGCTATAATGAGTGAATCATAATAGTATGTACACTGTAGAGGGAAGAGTTGAGTGCTAGTTTAATCAAGCTGCTCCCTTTCTATTGTACTTAGGGCAGGGTTTGTGCCTTGCTTGTTCACCACTGTAAATCTAGCAATTAGAAGAATATTTGTAGTCATTTATTCAGCATAGTGACTATATTAATGAATAAATGCCTAAATCACAATTTTTAAAATCTAATGTTGATAAAGTTCTTTTATATGTTGTTCTTTTGAATTATTTAGCTGGTTTACAAAGTACTTTTCCTTCCTCTAATGTTTTTGTGGATCAAAACTTCCAGTGTCTCATCAGATAAGGGAAGATCTCAGAAAACTCCGACTTCTCCCGTGTCACCAAGTTCCCAAAAATCATTGCAGTTTGACCTTCCAGGAACTTCTTCAGAAAGATCTAAGTCCTCAGTAATGCCTCCAACTATGACAGGATTTAAGCCTAATGCAGCTTTCGCTGATTTGAATCTGGCTGCCAGCAGAACGACGACAGAAAACCTGGCTCCATTACCAGGTAAGTAGATCCATGCAGGTGTAATTTTTAGAATAAGATATGAAATTTTTTCTCTGAAAACTCCTTTTCTTTCAGTTGAGTCAGAGAGAAATATTATTTCAAGTGAATATGATTACTTTTCAAGTATTAAAAACCGTAAGAAATTAAATATTAAAAAGCGTGAGATTTAGCAGCATCACCTATGAAATAAAAAAAAAACAACAACAAAAAAAAAAGCATGAGAGACTCAGCAATGTTGATTTTTTTCCCCATCTTGCTAGCATCAGTCAAAACATGTCTGACAAGTATGTCCCATATATGCACACCTGTTTATATGTATATGTATGTGTATATATACACACATGTGCATTTGCACACATAGAAGTAAACTACATTGTGCCTGCCTACCTTGTTTTATTGTGCTTGGCTTTATTGTGTTTTGCAGATAATGCAGGGTTTTTTTTGGTTTGTTTTACAAATTAAAGGTTCATGGCATTGAACAAGTTCATCAGTGCCATTTTTCCAACAGCATGTGCTCACTTCATATCCCTGTGTTTAGATTTTGACAAATCTTTCAATATTTCAAGGTTTTCATTATTACTGTATCTGTTACGGTGATCTTTTATTAGTGATCTTTGATGTTCATGTTGTATCAGTAATTGTTTTGGGTGCCACCAACCATGTCCGTTTAAGAGGGCGAACTTAATGGATCAGTGTGTGTGTTCTGACTGCTCCACCAATTCACTGTTCCCCTCTGCCACTCTCCCTCTGGGCTTCCTATTCCCTGAGACATGATGATATTGAAATTAGACCAGCTGCAATTATCTCTAAGTGTTCACCTGAAAGAAAGAGTCACTGCTGGGCGCGGTGGCTCATGCCTGTAATCACAGCACTTTGGGAGGCTGAGGTGGGTGGATCACAAGGTCAGGAGATCAAGACCAGACTGGCCAATATGGTGAAACCTTTTCTCTTCTAAAAATACAAAAACATTAGCTGGGCAGGGTGATGGGCACCTGTAATCTCAGCTACTTGGGAAGCTGAGGCAAAGAATTGCTTGAACCTGGGAGGCAGAGGTTGTAGTGAGCCGAGATCATGCCACTGCCCTCCAGCCTGGGTGTCAGAGCGAGACTCCATCCCAATAAAAAAAAAAGAAGAAGAAAGGAAGAGTCACATCTCTCACTTTAAATCAGAAGCTACAAATGAACAAATGATTAAGCTTAGTGAGGAAGGGATGTCAAAAGCCAAGATACACCAAAAGCTAGGCCTCTTGTGCCAGTTAGCCAAGTTGTGAATGCAAAGGAAAAGTTTTTGAAGGAAATGAAAGGTTTATCACATGAATGATAGATAAGAAAACAAAATAGCTTTATTGCTGATATGGAGAAAATTTTAGGAACCTGGATAGAAGATCAAGCCAGTGGTAACCTAAAGCCAAAGCTTAATCCAGAGTAAGACCCTAATTCTCTTCAATTCTGTATAGCCTGAGAGAGGTGAGGAAGCCGCAGAAGAGAGCAGAGGTTACAGAAAGAAGCCATCTCCCATAAAATAAAAGTGCAAGGTGAAGCAACAAGTGCTGATGTAGAAGTTGCAGCAAGTGATCCAGAAGATAATTGATGAAAGCGGCTACACTGAACAGAGTTTCAATGCAGATGAAACAGCCGTATGTTGGAAGAAAATGTCATCTGGGACTTTCATAGTAGCTAGAGAGAAGTCATGGTGTGGCTTCAAAGCATGACCTGACTCTAATTAGGGGTTAATACAGCTGATGAGTTAAAGTTTGAAGAAAAGATTTAGAATATTATATAAATTTAATCTATAAAGCAGTAGCAGGATTTGAGAGCATTGTCTCCAGTTTTGAAAGAGGTTCTGCAGAAAGTGCGTAAGATGCTACCAAACAGCATCACATGCTCCAGAGAACTCTTTTATGAAAGCAAGAGTCAATACATGCAGTGAAGTTCATTGTTGTCTTAAGTTGCCACAGTTGGTTGGGTGCAGTGGCTTACACCTGTAATCCCAGCACTTTGAGAAGCTGAGGCAGGCAGAGTACAAGATCAGGAATTTGAGACCAGCTGACCAACATGGTGAAACCCCATCTCTAATAAAAATGCAAAAAAATTAGCTGGGCATGGTGGCGCATGCCTGTAATCACAGCTACTTAGGAGGCTAAGGCAGGAGAATTACTTGAACCCAAGAGGCGGAGGTTGCAGTGAGCTGAGATCATGCCACTGCTACACTCTAGCCTGGTGACAGAGCTAGATTTCGTCTCATAAATAAATAAATAAATAAATAAATAAATAAATAAATAAAACCGTTGCCACAATCACCCCAACCTTTAGCAACTACCCTGATCAGTCAGTAGCTATCCACATTGAGGTAAGACCTTCCACCAGCAAAAAGATTAGTACTTGTTGAAGGTTCAGAAGATCGTTAACATTTTTTAGCAATACAGTATTTTTAAATTAAAGTGTGTGTGTGTGTGTGTGTGTGTGTGTGTGTGTGTGTGTTTGTGACAAAGCAGTTCTCTTGCCTCAGTCTTCCAAGTAGCTGGGACTACAGGCGGGTGCCACCACGCCCAGCTAATTTTAGTATTTTTAGTAGAGACAGGGTTTCACCATGTTGGCCAGAATGGACTCAATCTCTTGACCTCATGATCTGCTTGCCTCAGCCTCCCAGAGTGCTGGGATTACAGGCATGAGCCACTGCACCCAGCCCAGTATGTACATGTTTTTAGACATAATGCTATTGCACACTTACTAGACCTCAGTATAGTGCAAATATAACTTTTATATGTACTGTGAAACCAAAAAATTTGTGACCTACTTTATATATTTATTCCTTTGGACTGGAACTGAACCTGCAGTATCTCTGAGGTATTCCTGTACTAAGTCCCAGTTTTTCCTGCAAAGGAAAACAAACTTGATTTTGGCTCTTAGAATGATAGATTTTAGAAATCTGAGGTGTAATTTCATGTTAATTTTTTCATTTGACCATTGTCATGCCCTCCAGGTTCTAAGCGCTTTTCTCCTGCTGGCCTCCATCATCGCATGGCAGCAGAACTCAGTTATCTGAATGCCATTGAGGAATCCGTGCGCCAACTGTCAGATGTAGAAAGAGTTAGAGGCATTTCACTTGCTCAGCAGGAGAGTGTGTCTCTAGCTCAGATCATAAAGGTATTTAATTTAGAGTTTTCTTTTTTAGCTTTCTGTGGCTTTTCTTCTTTCTTCGCTATTTAAAATAGTTTTAATGATGACTTAAACTACTGTGCCAAATAGAAAAAAACAGTCTGCCATATAGCACCTATAAATAAATAGTTCTGGGAAAACTATCAGGATACTAAAAAGATACAGTGTTTGGCAGCATAACAATAATAAAATCATGCTGTCTCAAATACTTTGCTTTCCATGTTTTCTGCTTTGTTTAATTGATAGTATAAAAATCATCTAGTCAAATATTCCTTATATTTTCTCTTTTCATTGATAAATACTGAGGTCTTTTTTTTTTTTTTTTTTCAAAGCTTTTTTTATACCAGAAAGAAAAGTTTTTGAGATCCAGGTGTTTGATAAAGCCAGGATAATGTGGATTTTTCCTTAGCAAACAAAAATCCAGAGACGGTCTAAGCACTATTCCTTTGTGTAGATGTTTTAAAAAACAAAACCCTGTGGTATTACTTATGTAGTATAAAATACACAGATTTGAAGTGTATAGTTTTGATGAGTTTCATCCAGTGTATTTACCTGTGTAAGAACCACCCTAAGAACTGTTACGTTATTACCCCAGAAAGTTGACTCATGCCCGTTTTCAATTAATCCTCCTTCCCAAAGGCAATTATTGTTCTGATTTCTGGCACCATAGTTTATTTTGGCCTGTTCTAGAACTTCGTATAAAATGAAGGGTCCTTTGAACTCTGTGTTTAACTTATTTTATTCAATATCAATTTAAGATTTATCCATGTTGTTTTAACAGTTTTTTGTTTTGTTTTTTGCTGAGTAATATTCCATTAATATTCACAGTTTGTGTATCAGTTTTCTTATTGATGTACATTTGGATTATTTCCAGCTTTTGGCTATTGTAAATATTCCTGCTATGAACGTTTTAAAACAACCCTGTATGTACTACATGTATTTTCATTTGTCTTGTATAAGCACTTAGTAGTGGTGGAATTGCTTGGAGCAAGTATATGAAACTTTATAAGAAACTGCCATACAGTTTTCCAAAGTGGTTGTAACATTTTACACTTCTGAAATACATAGAATTCCAGTTGTCCATATCTCTGCTATCATTTGGTATTATTAATCTTTTATTTCAGTCATTCTATTGAGTGTGAAATAGTATCTCATTGTAGTTGTAATTTGCATTTCTCTCATGACTGATGATACTGATTGTCTTTTTGTGTATTTATTGAGCATTCTTTTATCTTCTTTTGTGAATATCTGTTCAACTCTTTTACTCTCTTCATGATGGGGTTTTTTTTAAATTATTGATTTATACGAGTTCTGGAAACAAGCTGTTTTCAGATGTATTGGAAATATTGTACTCCAGGTTTTGGCTTATCTTTTCACTTTTTAAACTGTGTTTTGAGGAATAGAAGTTTCAAATTTTGACCAAATCCAGTTTTTTGTTTCTCTCCTTTGTGGTAATACCTTTCATTTTCTAAGAAATCTTTGGGCTGTACGTGGTGGCTCACACCTGTTATCCCAGGACTTTTTGGGAGGCCAAGGCGGGCAGCTCACTTAAGCTCAGGAGTTCAAGGTCAGCCTGGGCAACATGGCAAAATCCCATCTCTACTATAAATACACAAAACTAGCTGTCCACGGTGGTGTATGCCTTTAGTCCTAGCTACTTGGAGGGGCTAAGGGCAGGAGAATCACTTGAGTCTGGGAGGTGGAGGTTGCAGTAAGCCAAGAGTGTGCCGTTGAACTCCAGAGTGAAACCCTGTCTCGAAAGAAAGAAAGAAAGAAATCTTTGCCTACCCTAAGATACTAAGATATCCTGACATTCTCATGTTTTTCCCCAAAAGCTTTATAATTTTAGCTTTCATATTTAAGTGTGTAATCCTTCTCAAGTTAATTTTGGGATTTGATGTGAGGAAGAGAGTCAAAGTTTATTTTTCCCTAATATATGGATATTCAGCTGTTCCAGGACCAGTTTATTAAAAAGACTTAAATTACCTTAGTGTGTTTATCAATGATTAAGTAATCAATTATGTGTAGACCTATTTCTGGTCTCATTTTCCATTCATCTTTTCATTTATCCTTAATGTCAGTACCCTATTGTTTTTATTACTGTGGCTTTTTAGTGAGTCTTGAAATCAAGATACAATTCCTCACACTTGTTTCGTTTTTTTCGAAGATGGTTTTGGCTACTCTAGGTTGTTTGCTTTTCCATGTAATTTTTAGAATCAGTTTGTCAATTTCTGCCCCCCCCACCCTGCCCCCCCCAAAAAAAAGCCTGGTAGGATTTTAATTAGAATGGTATTAAATCTATAGATCAGTCAGTCTGGGGAGAATTCATATCTTAACAGTGCTGCCTTTTCTAATTTGTGAACATGATATAGTTTTCTATTTAGATCTTTGAATGTTTCTCTCATCAGTATTACAGTTTTCATTGTAGAGATCTTATACATTTTGAATTTTATTCCTAAATGTTTTATGGGTTTTGATGCTAAATTTTTTTTTTTTCAATTTTATTTTCCGTTTTTTCTTCCCAAAAGACCTGTCAGACAGTTCTTTGTGTGGGACTGTTCCCATACTTTGCAGAGAGCCCATCATTCCTGTCCCCCTCCCACTAAATAACAGCAGTGTTGTCCAGTCATTGTGGCAGCAATAACTCCCTGGACATATCCAGATGTCGTCTGATAGAGGGTGGGGGAGGGACTAATGCTAACTTTGTTGAGAATCATTGTATTGAGGAAATGACCCCATTGTAGTGGAGGGCCATCCTGACCTTGAAGTCTGAGTCAGCCCTGAGGTTTTCTGCCATTTTAGAAATACATTACAATTCAGGGTTTCTAGATTTGGTCAGAACATTACCACAGCCTTACATACAGACTTATCACCATTTTTTGTCTACTTTTGTTTTAATTTAAAATAAATAGAGATGAGGATCTCACTGTGTTGACCAGACCAGGCTGGTCTTGAACTCCTGGCCTCAAGCAGTCCTCTCATGGCCTCCCAAAGTGCTGGGATTACAGACATGAGCCACTGCACCCAGCCCTTACCACCTTTTGAAAAATTCTATTATTTAGCACTATTTCAAAGGAGATGAAAATACATATGTTTGTAGATAACATTGCATGGAATAGTAGTAAGAAAGGGTCCTGGTGGCCCGGCGCGGTGGCTCACGCCTGTAATCCCAACAGTTTGGGAGGCCAAGGCGGGTGGATCAGGAGGTCAAGAGATCGAGACCATCCTGGCCAACATGGTGAAACTTTTGTCTCTACTAAAAAAAAATACAGAAATTAGCTGGGCTTGGTGGTATGCGCCTGTAGTCCCAGCTACTCTGGAGGCTGAGGCAGGAGAATTGCTTGAACCCAGAAGGCGGAGATAGCAGAGAGCTGAGATTGCACCATTGTACTCCATCCTGGCAACAGAGCAAGAATCTGTCTCAAAAAGAAAAGAAAAGAAAAGAAAGGGTCCTAGTAACAAGAAAACCTTATATGGGGGCATCGTTTTTTAATGAAACTGCTACTTCAAAGTAAAAAAAAAAAAAACATAAAATTTTGAAATGTGAGGCATTACTTTTTTCTTTTACACATAGGACGTATTTTTTATCTCTTCCAAAAAGTTGGGCGCTATAGCCTTTTATTTCTAACCAGCTTTTTGGTATTAATTCCTAGTCCTGAATGCCCTGGAAATTTTTTATATTACTACATTATTTGGCACATGGGAGGTAGTCATTAAATATTTTGATAAGTAAAAAGTGGCTATTGACTATTCTTTTTACTGTCTTTCCCTTTGGTTCTAATTAGCTGCTTCAAATGATTTGTATTAGGAAGATAGTATTGTGTGTATTATAGTCACTGTGTTAAAATAGTTTAGCATTGTAGAATCAACATTTGACCATTTCTTTAAGGCACAACAGCAACGCCATGAAAGAGACTTGGCCCTCTTGAAACTGAAGGCTGAACAAGAGGCTCTGGAGAGTCAGAGACAATTAGAAGAAACTAGAAACAAAGCAGCTCAGGTAACTTATTTTGTAGCAGGTTCTTGTTTTTTAAACCTAAATTTGTATCTTAGAAATTACTTTAGCATTCTTTTAATTATATAGGAGAAAATATATATATATAAATAATAATAAAGTTTTAGTACTTTTTATGGGATAATTACATGTCATTCGATTTTTCTTACAACCTTGTGAAATAAATTGTCAAGACTTATTTCTAGTTTAGGGAAGTGGCAACTGAGGTATATTTGTATTTACTTACTCACGAATACAGTAAATTGTGAACAGTGGAGTTAAGACTTAAACCATGGGCCCAGTGTGGTGCCTCACACCTGTAATTCCAGCACTTTGGAAGGCCGAGGCAGGTAGATCACTTGAGGTTGGGAGTTTAAGACCAGCCTGATGAACATGTAGAAACCCCGTCTCAACTAAAAATACAAAAAATTAGCCGGGCATGGTGGTGCATGCCTATAAACCCAGCTACTCAGGAGGCTGAGGAAGGAGAATTGCCTGAACCTGGGAGACAGAGGTTGCAGTGAGCTAAGATCGCGCCATTGCACTCCAGCCTGGGCAACAAGAGCAAAACTCCATCTAAAAAAAAAAAAAAAGGACTTAAACCATGAAATCAAGATTGTAGTAAAGTGGGGTTTTTTGTTTGTTTGTTTTTTACTACAAATAAGGCATTTAATCCATGAAATAAATTTATAAATTAAAATTAATGTGGGTCAAGGGGAGACTAAAACATAACTTCTTTTTTAACCCCCTTTTATGTAAAGGTCCATGCAGAATCATTACAGCAGGTAGTTAAATCACAACGGGAAGTAACTGAAGTCCTTCAGGAAGCAACATGTAAAATAGCAGCTCAGCAGTCAGAGACCGCTCGCCTCACCACAGATGCAGCACGCCAAATCTGTGAGGTAGGTGCCCCTGAGAACCATTATCTTTTTAGTTCTTCTTAGTCAATCTGTGTAACTTTGGTCTTACCAGTAATGTGTTTCTAAAATCTTAGTAAATGCATACTTTGAATTAGTGACTTTTAGTGGGGGTCGTACCTTATTGAAATAAGAGGCACCATTGATTGGAGTGTGTTGTACATGTGAATGTTATAGAGAGAAAAAAGACAAAGAGCTCTAAATTTCTGCCCTCTGATAAGCTTTTTAGACAAGTATCAACTTTATTGATGTATAATTTATACACCATAAAATGTACCCATTTTAAGTATGCAGTTGGTGTTTTCTTTCTTTCTGTCTCACACATGCATGCACACACACACATATATCTCCCTATAACCATCACTCCTCTCTCTCTCTCTCTCTCTCTCTCTCTTTCTCTCGTATCTCCCTATAACCACCAACACAGACACGCACACATGTGCGTGCACACACACACACACATATCTCCCTATAATCATCACCACAATGCAGAACATATTTCTGTTGCTTCAAAACATTTCCTCATGTTTCTTTGCAGCCAGTCCCTAATCTCAGTCCTGGGGAACCACAAATCTGCTTTGTGTGAAGATGTTTCATTCTTACCCAGAATAATATTAGTTACTGTCTTTCCTTTCCTGTAACAGGGGTATAGCCAGAAGTAGTTTTATTGCTGTCTCTGCATAAGATATCACAATTCACAATTGATACAGTTTCACTTTATTTTAGCGGTTGTAATTTTTTAAACCAAAAGTTAGTACTGTTTGTGAAATGACTTAGTTCTTGGAAATCCATGAACCTACTGCGTGTTGGGTACTGTGGAGTTGTACATATAAGTATAAAATTGAATCTTCTTCCTCAAGAAAATTTTAATGTAGACAACATTAACAAAGATATCAAAATACTCTAAGACATTAGAAAAGGAATAGCTCAAAGTAGTGCTTAAATGAATATTGAATGAATAGTACATGCAGCATTTGCAGTGGTGTTAGAGAGTAGGGAAAATGTACTTTGCTCTTCAGCAAAGAGTTAGAAAGGAAGTAGTAATTAAATTGATTCTTGAAGGAAGATTTAATTTTTGGGTTATTACTGCTTATGATATGCTTGAAGGTTTTCTGTCTAATTCATAGATTGTTATAGCTAGGTAAAACCTTAGAAATTATGTAGTCCAATTCTGTTTTTATAAGATGAAGCTGTTGAGACTAAATGATTTGTCCACAGTAATTCATCTATTAGTGGCAGAATTTGCCTGCTCTAAAGTCAGTGATCTTTCTTTCCAGGACACTATGCTTCTCAGTTCTGTGACTTTATCGTTTTATGTATTTGCCTTTCTTGTGTGTGTTCATATTTAGATGGCAGAGTTGACTAGAACTCATATCTCAGATGCTGTCACGGCTTCAGGAACTCCTTTTGCAATACTGTATGACCAACAACGGCAACACCTTCCAGACTTTATGAAACAACTGAGGACCAGAACTGAAACAGATAGGTTAATATTCATTCATTCAGCAAATATATAATGAGTATCTGTTAGGTTAATATTCATTCAGTAAATATGTAAGGAGTATTTGTTGTCATGGCAGTACTCTTGTTTGGGAATACAGTTATGGGAATAGTCTAGTAGTTAAGATAAACATTACTCAGATATTCAGTTAAGTAAATAAATACTTATTCACTGATTTAAGTGTTATGAAAGGAGCTGGGCGAGGTGGCTCACGCCTATAATCCCAGCACTTTGGGAGGCTGAGGCAGGTGGATCACGAGGTCAGGAGATCAAGACCATCCTGGCCAACATGGTGAAACCCCGTCTCTACTAAAAATACAAAAATTAGCTGGATGTGGTAGCGCGTACCTGTAATCCCAGCTACTCGGGAGGCCGAGGCAGGAGAATTATTTGAACCAGGGAGTTGGAGGTTGTGAGATCATGCCACTGCCCTCTAGCCTGGTGACAGAGTGAGACTTGGTCTCAAAAAAAAAAAAAAAAAAAGGAATACATGTCTCAGAGACATGTAACATAGGAATTTTAATAGCCGGGGGGTGCCAGCAGGTCAGAGAAGGCTTTCCTAAGGAAATAAAGCTTGTGGTGAGATCTAATGGATGAGGAGTTAGTAATGTAAAGGACCATTGTCATTTGTCATCTGTCAAAGGAGGCAGAGAGCAGAGAAAATGGTATGAGATGATGCATGGATCAGATCATGGTATAGGACCTTGCACACTGAGGATTTTGAAGTTTATTCTCAGAGCAATGGAGCCATTAAAGAGATTATTTTTGGCAGGATTGGGTAACATTACCATATTTCTGTGTGTTTTTCTTAATCATATTTGACTGTCTCTAATTCATAGATTTTAAGTCTCTGTTTACATTCATTGATACTAGGAGTGATTTTATGTTTACTTCCTTAATGAAACAAGATATTCTGTAATATAGTGTAAGTTATTTTATAATAACTATTCATTCAACATTTTATCTCATACTACTGTTAGGCAATACTTAAAATCTTTCTGTTATTAGAGACTTTGAATGTTTCATCAGTTTTTAATTTTATTTATAGGAAACGTCCATCTGTTTCACTCTCTCAGAGTAAAGAAGGGACCCTTGACTCAAAGCATCAGAAGTATTCCACTTCATATGATAGTTATTCTGAGTCTTCAGGCTACAGGAATCATGACAGAAGGTGAAGACAATTTGATTTCTTTGTCAGTACAGTTTAGTAAACTCCGATAAATGGCTTAAACATTGTTTTTCTTTGACTTCTTAATCTTGTTTATTTAGTTTATTTATTTATTTATTTTTGAGATGGAATCCCACACTGTTGCCCAGACTGTTGTGTGATCTTGGCTTGCTGCAACCTCCACCTGCCAGGTTCAGGCAATTCTCCTGCCTCAGCCTCCTGAGTAGCTGGGATTACAGGCATGTGCCACCATGCCCAGCTAATTTTTTGTATTTTGAGTAGAGACGGGGTTTCACCATGTTGACCAGGATGGTCTTGATCTCTCGACCTCGTGATCCACCCGCCTCGGCCTCCCAAAGTGCTGGGATTACAGGCTTGAGCCACCGCGCCCGGCCTTTTTCAGTGTTTTTACAGGTAACATACCAACATTGTCAAGTATAGTAAAACCCCCGTTTAAAAAATTAAATCATGAAACTAAAAGATATGAAAATGTGGGAAAAGTACCAAAGGTTATTGGGTACCTATTATGTCTCTGAAACTATGTGACTTTCATTTAACCTTTACTGACAGTTTTACTGACACTTCATGTAGACCATCATCTGGATTACTATGGTGAACTCCTAATACTTGTCCTCATCCTCTAATCTTTCTACAGTCTATTCATTAGCCACATGGTGACCAGAGTGATTTTTCTAAAATTTCTAGCCCTTTCGGCACCTGTTTGAAATCTTCAGTATTCCCTCAGAATATTCAGACTAAAGTCCAAATTACTTAGCCTAGCATAAAAAGTTCCTTTATAATTGAGCCTTTGGTTCATCTCTAACCCAATCTCTTGACATTTCCCCTCTTACTATACTCCATTCATTCTAACTAGTTCCAATTCTGTGTTAAGGACCATGTTCTCTGTCTTCTGTGCCATTGCCTTTGATCTACCTTTTTTCTAGGCCATCCCCCACCTCATTTCATTTAGTTTACTGTTACTTACCTTTGAAGAATTAGTGTTGCCCCTCATCTGCTTTAGCTCTCACTTGAGTGTTCTCCGACAGCACTGTGAGTATAGCTATGACAGTCTTGACTGCCCTTTGTATACATCTCTTTGTTGGTCATTTACAGCAGGCGTCCCCAAACTTTTTACACAGGGGACCAGTTCACTGTCCCTCAGACTGTTGGAGGGCTGCCACATACTGTGCTCCTCTCACTGACCACCAGTGAAAAAGGTGTCCCTTCCTGAAGTGCAGCGGGGGTGGGGGGGGGCGGATAAATGGCCTCAGGGGGCCACAGTTTGGGGATGCCTGATTTACAGTCTAGACTAAAAGCTCTTTGAGGGCTTCCTTTTCATCACCCCAAAAATAAACTCAGTAACCATTAGCAGTTACTCCCTATACCCTCCTCTGGCAACCACTGATATACTTTTTTCTTTTTTTTTTTTTGAGACGAAATCTTGCTCTGTCGCCAAGCTGGAGTGCAGTGGCGCAATCTTGGCTCACTGCAGAACTCTGGCTCACTGCAAAACTCCGACTCCCTGGTTCAAGCAATTTTCCTGCCTCAGCCTCCCAAGTAGCTGGGATTACAGGCACATGCCACCATGCCCAGCTAGTTTCACCCGTCTCTACTAAAAATATGTTGGCCAGAATGACTTCGATCTTCTGACTTCATGATCCTCCCGCCTCAGCCTCCCAAAGTGCTGGGATTACAGGCATGAGCCACCACGCCTGGCCTGATCTATTTTCTATCTCCATTCTCTGTGGATTTGCCTGTTCTGGATTTTTTATATAAATGGCATCATTACAATATGTAGCCCTTTGTGACTGACTTCTTTCACTTAGCATGATGTTTTCAGGTCTCATGCATGTGTAGCATGTATTACTACTTTGTTTATATGGCCAAATAATATTCCATTGCATGGATATCCCACATATTATTTATCCTTCATCAGTTGGTGGACATTTGGGTGGTTTCCACTTTTTGACCATTGTAAGTAATGCTGCTGTGAACATTCACATATAAGCTTTTGTGTGGATATGTTTTCATTTCTCTTGAGTATATACTTAGGAATGGAATTGCTGGGTTATGTATGGTAGCTCTATGTTTAACTTTTTGAAGAAATGCAAAACTATTTTCCAAAGCAACTGCAGCATGTTATACCATTTTTCCACCATGAGTGTAAATTTTTTCTGCAATCCCCACCAATATTTGTTGTATTTTTTATTATAGCCATCCTAGTGGGAACCGTGCATACGTGTATCACCAGAACTTAGTAAAGTACCTAGAACACAATAGACAATAATAAGTTTACTGAGTAAATGATTAGCACATAACTACTAATTGGTAGAACTGGGATCAACTCCATGTCCTTCTGACTCATGTCCCCTTCTTGTGTGCTGCATTACATCTTTTACCTTATTGCTTTATTAGAAAATTTATCTTTCAAAAACTTCTTAAACCAAACAATTGCTTTACATTCTAATAAGTACTGTCATAGAAATACACACATACACACACACACACACACACAAAACAGTATGAACACAGGGACAGAAGTGACCAAACCTTCCTTGAGAGTTGGGGTGGGGTCGGTGCAGTCTTCTCAAAAATAACACTTTAACTAAGTCTTGAATTCCATAGGTCGTTAAGCAGACAGGGCAGCAAGGGCATTTTGGAGGAGGAAATAAGCATGTGCAGAGGATCCTAAGTATATTAGGAACCTATCACCTGGCTTGTGTAGTAAATGAATAAACCAAGAAATGTAAGAAGGAGAAAGGAAAACATTTGGGGGAATATATGGTTTGTTGGCTGAGGAGTAGCCAAAAACATAAGTTCCCATGGCATTTCAACACTTGAAGCTTAAAATCAGGGGAAGGACAAAGCAAAGATAGTGATACAAATTTGAGGCTCACTCTAAATGACAGTAGTTGAAGTTATAGTTAAGATTGCCCAAGGAGAATATGTAGTATAAAAGAGAAAGAGGGCTGGCGCGATGGGTCACATCTATAAGCCCAGCACTTTGGGAGGCTGAGGCAGGTGGATCATCTGAGGTTAGGAGTTTGAAACCAGCCTGGCCAACATGGTGAAACCCTGTCTCTACTAAAAATACAAAAAAAAATTTAGCTGGGTGTGGTGGCACATGCCTGTAATCCCAGCTACTTAGGAGGCGGAGTCAGCAGAAATGTGTGAACCTGGGAAGTGAAGGTTTCAGTGAGCCAAGATCATGGCACTGCAAGCCATCCTGGGCAACAGAGTGAGACTCCTCAAAACAGACAACCAAAAAATAATAGAGAGAGTGTGTGCGCGAGTGAAGGACCAAAACAAAACCATCAATTTAAGGAAAGACAGAAAAATTTAAAGCAAATGAAAGAAACAAGGAAAGCTTGTTAGGGAGGTGGGAAGAGAAGCAGGTGAGAGTAAAATCATAGGATACAAGAAAGGAGAGCTCTTTTATTTAACATTTAAGATTTCAAGCTTACAGAAAAGTTGCAAGAATAAATATCTTTCATCCAGATTATCCTAACCTTTTACATTTTATTTAGCAAGTAGAACTTTTAAAGAAGGGGAGATAGGGTCAATACCATCTAATGTTGCAGAGTGAAAAATTATCTATTGGATTTGGCAATTCAGAGTATAGATAGAGCTTATTCAGAACAGTTTTAGTAGAGCAGTTGGGATGGAAGCAGATTGTGATAAATCATGATGTTAATCAAAAGTAAGGAAGTGGAAACAGTGAGTAGTAGTTCCATTTCCCAGAAGTTTGATTTTGAAATGAAAGGAAAAAAGGGACTGATAATCTAATAACACTGCCTATTATGATTATTTAAAAGTAAAACTTTCCTCCCTTCTACTCATCTTTCTCATCTTTTCTAAAATATTCTCAGATTTAGGTTACTTAGCTTTTTCTGTTTTATATTACATCTTCATTTTTATCTTGATTATAAAGCACAGTCATTTGGCCAAATAAGTTTACTTTGAAACTATAATCCTTATTCTGTTAATTTGGTTTTTGTTTCAACATATCCATAAATAGAAGTAGTAGTGGTAGCAGCCGCCAAGAAAGTCCTTCAGTTCCATCTTGTAAGGAAAATGAGAAGAAACTTAATGGTGAAAAGATGGAGAGTTCCATTGATGACAAGGTTCAGACTGCTGCAGATGATTCTCTACGAAGTGATAGCGTTCCATCTCTTCCTGATGAAAAAGGTAACTTTCTTTGAAAATAAATATATAATCATTTGTTCAGAAACTGGAGGAAAGATGATCCCTGTTATAAAGTGGCAAATAAGCTGGATGGGGTGGCTCATGCCTGTAATTCCAGCACTTGGGAGGCTGAAGTGGGAGGATTGCTTGAGCCCAGCAGTTTGAAACCGGCCAGGAAAACATGAGGAGACCCCTGTCTCTGCAAAAAAAAAATTAAAAATGTACCAGACTTGGTGACAAAGCCTATGGTCCTAGTACGTTGGAGGCTGAGTTGGGAGGATCACTTCAGCCTAGGAGATCAAGGCTACAGTGAGCTATAACTGAGCCTTAGCATTCCCAGCTTGGGTGACAGAGCAAGACCCTGTCTCAAAAAAAAAAAGAAAAAAAAAATTAAATAAGTAAATAAAGTGGCAAACAACTTGACTGAAGTGGTGTTTAGTGTTTTGGAATACAGACATTAAAAGTGATGTACTTGGATATTTAGCTGAGGAGATTCCTAACTTTATCCCATTAATATTTACTAAACTTTATCTCATTAATAATACAGTGTTTCTAATTAAAGCACTGATGACAAATTTAATTATAGATAATATTTGTAAGCCGTAGAAGGTGACCATGTGTGACTTGTTTGTGCCATATCTTAAGTATTTGTCATGGTGCTTGGCTTCCAATAACAGTGAATAAATAATTGTCAGGTGACTATTTTGAAACATTATAAACGGTGACTTACTTTATTTAACTTCTTTAAACAATATTAAGTTACTTGCCCAGTGCTTCACTTGACTAGAAAAAAAAACAAAAAAATATATTACTTGGATTACTGCTACTTCTGGCCATGATGGACCAACAGGGACCAGATTTACTTACCCTCTTTTTCTTTTTTTTTTTTTTTTTTTTTTTTTGAGATGGAGTCTTGCTCTGTCATCCAGGCTGGAGTGCAGTGGTGCGATCTCAGCTCACTGCAACCTGCAACCTCTGCCTCCCGGTTCAAGTTATTCTCCTGCCTCAGCCTCCTGAGTAGCTGGGATTACAGGTGTATGCCACCACGCCCGGCTAATTTTTTATTTTTAGTAGAGACGGGGCTTCACCATGTTGATCAGGCTGGTCTCAAACTCCTGACCTCATGATCTGCCCGCTTCGGCCTCCCAAAGTTCTGGGATTACAGATGTGAGCTACAGCACCCAGCCTACTTACCCTCTTAAAGCAAGTAAAATGTCAGGCAAAACAGGAAATAACTGTTTTCAAGGCAATGGGCCTCAGTCAGTGAATTGTATTGATTCATGAGGGACTAGAAACAAATGAGTGCTATTGTTCCACCAGTTTACTGCCTAGAGGGTTTCCAGACTGCAGAGCATGGAGCCCAGTAGTCTTCTTGAGTTGAGGAAATGGAGTTAGGAATCTGAAGAAGCCAAGACAGCTAGAATTCACAGGCAGCTACTCTCCAAAGAAACTGAACTCTTAAAAAACTCACATGTAGAAGAAAACATAAATCTAGGTGACGTTCAGTTTGTTGATGACTTCTTAGATGTGTAACACCTCAAGATATGATCCGTGAAAGAAAAAAACTGATGAATTGTGCTTTATCAGAATTTTAAAACTTCTACTCTGTGAAAGACATTGTGAAGGGAATGAAAAGACAAGCCACAGATTGGGAGAAAATATTTGCAAGTCATATATTTGATAAAGGATTTATATCTAGAATATATAAAGAACTCTTAAAACGCAGTAATAAAAGGCCGGGTGCGGCGGCTCATGCAAAAAAAAAAAAAAAAACACCCTTTAATAATAGGGAAAAACAACTCAATTTTTAAAATGTACTGAAGATCTAAACAGATACTTCATTGAAGCAAATATGCAGATGGCACATAGAAACAGGAAAAGGTCTTCAGCCTCATATGTCATTGGAGAAATGAAAATTAAAACCACAAGATACAGTAACACTTATTAGAATGGCCATTAGAAAAACTGACAATAACAAATTGGTAGCAAGGATGCAGAGCAGCGGGAGATTGCATACGTTACTGGTAAGAATGCAAAATTATATGGTCACTGTGGAAGAGAGTTTCATAGCATCTCATAAGACTTAACTGTACAACCCAGCAATCACATGCCTGGGTATTTACCAAGTGATTTGAAAACTTATGTCTACGTGAAAACCTGTACACTAATATTCATAGCAGCATATTCATAATTGTTAAGAACTAGAAGCAGCCAAGATGTCCTTTATTTGGGGAATGGGTAAACGAACTGGTACATCCGTATAGGGAAATACTATTCAGCTATTAAAGGGAATAATCTTTTGGTTCACGCAACTACATGGACGAATTTTAAATGAATTATACTAAGTGAAAAAGCAGACCCCAAAAGTCTATGTATTATAATATGATTCAGTTTATATGGCATTCTACATAAGACACAACTAAAGTGATGGAAAACCAATGGTTTCTAGGCATTAAGGGGAAGAGGAAGTAGCTGACTGCAAAGAAGATGCACGGAGGGATGTTTACTGTTACATGGAGTATTTGTTCTGTATGCATGTATGTTCTGTATGATGATACATATTTGTCAAAACCTTGGAACTGTGTATCACAATGAGTGAATTTTAATATCTGTGAACTAATCATGCATGCACATACATTAGTCAGGATGTTGGGAGATCTCAAAATGGAATGCAGCCTGTGATAAATGAATCTAACTATTACAAATATATAGCATAACAATATTGAAGGGGTTGGGGGAAAAGAGCTGACCTAAGTAACTTTGGAAAATGATGTCTTGCTTGGAGACTATTACTATAAGCCTAATACAAAAGGAACAGTACATAAACCTATACTCTAGTTGGATAATAGTTTTTCATAGGGGTACAGGTTAACCATTCTTTACATATATATTGGGGTTGAACAAATAAATGAGTGAGTGTTGGATGGCGGGAGCCAGGGTTTCTCAGTGTTTGAAGGGAAGATACACAAGAAAGGACTAGAATGAACTTTGTTACTGGATCAGAGACCTAAGTATGAATTCATGTTTAACTGGCTGACTGTATGGATATGAAAGCAATTGTAATTGTTTGTGAGTATGTGCACACACATGTATACATGGATTAGTGTACATCCATATGTTGCCTACTTCTGTTCATTGAGCAAGTGCAGAAGTAGTGATACACCTGTAGTAGCAAGGACAACTAGTGCCTACAATTTCATTCATTCTTTCTTTTTTTTTCTTTTAAAGAAATGGGGGTCTTGTACTGTCACCCAGGCTGGTCTCGAGCTCCTGGCCTCAAGGGATCCTTCCACCTTGGCATCCCAAAATGCCGGGATTACAGGTGTGAGCCACTGTGCCTGGCCGTTAGACTGTGGTTTCTAAATATCATTATTGAATAAAATAAATAAGAGCTCTTTGGAGAAATGGCTGATTCTAGGGCTGTAGGAAAAATACAAGATGAGCCTGGAGTATCTTGTTACCAGAAAGTGAAGAATTATTCAATAAGAAAAAGGATGCAGGGCCATGTCAAAGGCACACAGGAACCAACCTGCAAGAGCTGTCATATTCTAATTAAGCTTGGAATTAATGAGTTTTTTAAAAAGATGTTTTTACTTGCATGTCTTTGATAGTAATATTAAACTTTTTTTCACTTTTACTGTTTATATTTCCTTTGTAAAGCATTTGATCTGACCTTTTCTCATTTTTCTATAGGTGCATTAGTGGTTTTCTAATTGATTTGTAAGAGCTCTCTAAATTTTTTGCAACATTAATCTTTATAGTTCTTATCCTAGTATTTCTAGGTATTTTTGGAGTTTTTTTTTCTTGTTCGTAAGGCAAATAAATTTTGTTTATTATTTCATGTCTACTAGTGATCAGTTTTATGAATTTATATTGGCTCGGCCAATAAAGAGGCAAAGGGGTACTAATTGAATTCCTACTGAGAACAGTTATGATAACATCTACTTTCTCCATATTCTTTTAGACTCAACTTCTATTGCAACAGAATATTCTCTGAAATTTGATGAATCCATGACAGAAGATGAAATAGAAGAACAATCATTTCGATCATTACTGCCTTCAGAGAGTCATCGCAGATTTAACATGGAAAAGAGAAGAGGTCATCATGATGACTCTGATGAAGAAGCTTCTCCAGAAAAGACGACATTGTCTCCTGCCAAGGTGTGTTTCACTTTATCTGTGGAGGTAGATGGTTGTAGATATGTTCTCTCAAAGATATGAGAAAACATTTTGTACTTGACTCATTTGTCAGCTACTAGAATGATTTTTGTTAGATATCAATTTTATGTTATAGTTTTCTTATAAAATCTGGCCTCACTTTCCTCACAAAGTATAATACAAACTTATTTTTTGGAATGAATGTAAGGCCTTTGAGGATCTGAGGCATTATTATCTCGCTAGCTTTTTTACTTGCTTCATACTTCCAATACTTTATTCCATTTAGAAATTTACATTAATTTTTCTCACTAAATTATATGCCTCTTGGTTAACAGGAACAAATTCTTACCCCACTTTGTATCCCTGGTATAGTAATTGGCTTGCAGTAGTTTATTAAAATTTTATTGGCCAGGCCGGGCGTGGTGGCTCAAGCCTGTAATCCCAGCACTTTGGGAGGCCGAGGTGGGTGGATCACCAGGTCAAGAGATCGAGACCATCCTGGTCAACATGGTGAAACCCCATCTCTACTAAAAATACAAAAAAGTAGCTGGGCATGGTGGCGCGTGCCTGTAATCCCAGCTACTCAGGAGGCTGAGGCAGGAGAATTGCCTGAACCCAGGAGGCAGAAGTTGCGGTGAGCCAAGATCGCGCCATTGCACTCCAGCCTGGGTAACAAGAGCGAAACTCCGTCTCAAAAAAAAAAAAAAAAAAAAATTTATTGGCCAAAAAAATTAGCAAATGAACATTAATCTGCCTTATGTGCCTTTTTAAAGAATATCCTCTTACATTATTGGCAACCTTGTTAAATACATAGTTTGTTTTTTGTAAATGCATACCACTTTTAATGAAGTTAAGTACCAAAAGGTTTAGATGATGATAAACAAGAAAGTAACCATCTACTTTAGGAACTGAACATGCCATTCTCAGGAGGACAAGATAGCTTTTCTAAATTTACTATGGAGATGGTTCGACAGTATATGAAAGAAGAAGAAATGAGGGCGGCTCACCAGTCTTCACTCCTGCGTCTCCGTGAAAAGGCCTTGAAGGAGAAGACTAAAGCTGAGTTGGCCTGGTTAGAGCATCAAAAAAAGTAAGTTCTTTCAGTGAGCACAGTTCTCACTCATTTCTTCTTTCGTAAAATGGAATGCTTTATATTTTAAGATGGTTTTGTTTCCTCTTTTAATTTGATTTGAGCAACCCAGTTTCTCAAGCTAGAAATATGGCAGTCATATTTGATTTGTATTTCAAAACCTCCTGTTACCCATACAACATTTTCTTTGCAGTTCTCTTTTATCACTTAACTGACTGTAATGTTATGTTGTCATATGATACAATATTATAAATTTCTTGAAGTCCTTCTGTCTTTAGAGGACACAATCTAGGGCTTGCATATACCTCAGTAAAATACTTATTAGGATATAAATGGTTGTGGCTGCATGTAGCAATTACTTTTCACATTTGAAAATGTTAAATTGGTTTGTAGACTTTTTAGTAGTCAAGAATTCTTGACATTATTCAGGTAATGGAAATTTAATCAAATCCTTGTCTCAATTAAAAATATTATTTGCAGGCATCTGCGAGACAAAGGAGAGGATGATAAAATGCCCCCACTCCGGAAGAAACAGCGTGGTTTGCTTTTAAGGCTGCAGCAAGAAAAGGTATGTTAGGGAAGACACTCCTTTAGGACAGCTTATCATAAGCCAAGTTAGTTTGTGGAATCTATGATTTTGCCTAATTTCTTTTCCTTATTATTGCCTTAAATGAGATGTAGTTGATACTTACCACTGTTTATGTTCATACTACTATAATTATAGGGGTTGCTTGGTAATCTGTATTTCTCCTAAATTAGGATTGTGTGTCACTGCTAAATTAATAAAATACACAGTCAGACTTTCTACCTTCATGTAGTAAGTAGAAGAAAATACTCTTTTGAAATACATATTTTTAAAATTAAGATATATATAAAAAAGAATCTATTTTGATTAATTTTTAAATTATTGTTTCCCTAGGCTTTCATGACATATTAATTACATATTGGTAAATATTTGGGCTTAGTGGGCCTAGAGAGACTTTGGTTTTGAGTTCTGGAGAGGCAGCATGGTGGTGTAGTGGTAAAGAATTCAGGCTCTGGAGTCAAATTTCCTAGGCTAAAATCCCAACTTTACCAGTTGCTGGTTTCATAACCCTGGACAAGTTACTTAACTTCTCTGTGTTTCCTCATCCATAAACTGAAGAAAATAATAATAACATACTTGATAAGATTGTTGTGAGGAATAAGTAAGTTAATACATAAAATAAACTTAGAGCAGACCGTTGCACATGGTAAGTGCTCAATAAATGTTAGTTGCTATTATTTGAATTCCAGCATTGTCACTTGTAAGTGTGTAATCATGGTCAAAGTTAAAGTAACTCTTTGAGACTTGATTTCCTTATCTGTAGGAGTGGGATTATACTTCATATGGTAGTTGTGTGGATTAAATGGGGTAACATGTAAAGTGTGTTTCACAGTGCTTGGTAAGTATTCAGTAGATTCTAGCTGTTTTTTCCATACTAACCTACTGCCAGGTGCTAGTTACTGTGCTAGATGATTTAGGAACCTAATTATCTGATATATTTATTGGCTTATTACTTAGTTATAAGTTTATCCAAGGAAGCATTACAGATGATAGGAATTTGAATAAATTCTCAATTCTATTTTTTAAAAAATAAGTTGTGTCTTTTTAATAAAAAAAAAATTGGTTTTAAAATAATACTTTTTCTTAGTTAAAAGAAGTAAATAACTTTCTATAATGTTACAGTAGCTTTCTGTTATAAAATAGACTAAAAACAAGATTTATAAATGTATTCCTCATCGTGTGGGGGTTTCTTTTCACTTTCTTGATAATACCCTTTGAAGTATAAAATTTTTCATTTCGATACATCTAGTATTTTATTGCATGCCTGCTGATAACACATTTTTTGTTTTTATTAGTTTGAAAATGTTTCACCTTTATTTTTGAAGGATATTTTTAATAGGCATAAAATTATTTTCTTTCAGCACTTTTAAAGATATTTTTCCATTATTTACTGCTTTCCATTGTTTATGTGGAGAGGTCAGTTATCTTAATCTTGTTATTTTGAAGTTTTCTTTTAAGATTATTTTTAAATTAGCCAAATTTTTTTGGTAGTTTTACTATGATGCATGTAGGTGTGGTTTCCTTTGTATTCATCCTATTTAGGATTTTCTGAGCTGCTTTTATCTATCAGTTGTTTTATTTCATCAGTTTTTCAAAAACTGTCTCTTCATGTATTGCTTCTGCCCATTCTTTTTTTTTTTGGAGACAGGGTCTCTCACTCTGTTGCCCAGGCTGGAGTGCAGTGGCTTGATCTCGGCTCACTGTAACCTCCGAATCCAGGGCTTTAGCAGTCATCTCACATAAGCCTCCCCTGTATCTGGGACCACAGGTGTATGCCACCAGTGCCAGCTATTTTTTTGTAGAGATGGGGGTTTCACCATATTGCCCAGGCTGGTCTTGAGCTCCTGGACTCAAGTGATCCCCCCACCTTGGCCTCCCAAAATGCTGAGATTACAGGTGTGAGACACTGTACCTGGCCACTCCTACCTCATTTTTTTTCTCCTTTCCTTCAGAGACTTCAATTAGATGTAGTTTAGACCAGGCGTCCCCAAAGTTTTTACACAGGGGACCATTCACTGTCCCTCAGACCGTTGGAGGGCCGCCACATACTGTGCTCCTCTCACTGACCACTAATGAAGGAGGTGCCCCTTCCTGAAGTGCAGCGGGGGGCCGGACAAATGGCTTCAGGAGGCCTCATGCGGCCCATGGGCCGTAGTTTGGGGATACCTGGTTTAGACCTTTTGACCACTTACTGTGTTTCTCACCTCTGTCTTGTATTTCATTCCTTAAGACAAACAAATTAGAAACTAAAAGCATTGTGCTTCAGTTTGGGAAGTTTCTGTTGACCTGTCTTTGAGTTCATTAGTATGTCTTCTACTTTGCTCAGTGTGCTGCTAAGTCTGTCCAGTGAGTTCTTAATTTGATTTTTTTTAGTTCTATAATATTACAATACCTTTTAATCTTCTTTTCTTCTTTTCTTTTCTTCTTTCTTTTCAGGTGGAATTTACCTCTTGCCCAGGCAGGAGTGCAATGGCGGCAATCTTGGCTCACTGCAATTCCTCCTGGGTACGAGTGATTCTTCTGCCTCAGCCTCCCCAGTAGCAAGTATTACAGGCACCTGCCACCATGCCTGGCTAATTGTTTTGTATTTTTAGTAGAGATAGTGTTTCACCATGTTGGCCAGGCTGGTCTTGAACTCCTGACCTCAGGTGATTCTCCTGCCTCTGCCTCCCAAAGTGCTGGGATTACAGGCTTCAGCCACCTTGCCCAGCCTACTTTTTAATCTTTTTTTCTACGTATTATCCATAGTTATTTTAATTTTCTTGACTGCTATTTCTTCCCTGTCTGTTTATATGTGACCATCTGTGCCTCTATTATTACTATTGTCTGTTTTCTTTTAACTATCATATAGCCCCTTTTCTCTGCATGCCTAGCAGTTTTTTTTAATTGAATGCTAAACACTGTATATAAATCATTGCAAAGACTCCAGCTGATGGTCTCTTCCCGCAGAGAGGATTTATCCTTTCTTTTGCTATGCTATTAAGAGTTACCAACTGTTCATCTTAATTCATTCAAAAACTGTGCTGTGTTAGGGTTGTGTTGTAGAGTTGGTAAGCCTCAGTCTACTTCTGGTTTGCATTGTCCTTGGGTTGGGGCCCTCCTGGGGTTCACTGGAAACCCAGATAAAATTTTTTATTTAGCACAAGAAACTGGGGATTCCTGCTCTGCTTTTGAGACTTTTCTGGGTTAACTCCTTAGACCTCTATCTGCTACTTCAGGACTTGACAACTGTTTTGAGAAGAATGAGAGTTTGAGGTCTCCTGAGTCTCCAGTTTTATTACTGCCACTCTGTGTAGCTGGTTAGTGTTGACTGGCGTAACCACTTTGAGTTGAGAGCACTTGCCAATATCTGGTTTAGTTGAGGACATACGTAATATATGACTCAGCAGTTCTGTCTTGGTATGTATCCTAAAAAAGCTTTCACATATGTGCAGAGTAAAATGGAAATAATTTAACCTCTTCAATAAAAGAATAGATGAGATAAAACATATTCTTGCAAGAAAGTATAATAGTGTAGGAAACTGAATATGTTACTTATCAGCACTATCTATAGAGATTTCTGAAATGATGGTAATTTTCTGTATCTGTGTTGTCCAGTACTGTAGCTACTAGCCACATGTAGCTAGAAGCTGTCATATGGGACAGTGTAACATTAGATCTTCACTTATCAAAAACCGTAATGTTCTTTTTTATAATAAAGCAAGATGCAAATAATATATGCAGTATTATACCAGCCATATAAAATTTTTTAAAGTAACCTGTTAGTAGTATATGTTTTGTGGAATCACTCATGCATCAAAAGTTAAAAATGCACAAATAGGAATGATACCACTTCTGGGGGAGAGAGGAAGGAGGAAGAGATTGGCATGGAGCTTGGTTTCATCTATATTTATCTATTTATAGGCAATAACAGATTTGAAACAAATGTGCAAATGCTAACTGTGTTTAATACCAGTGTAGAGTTATGAGTGACTACTTTCTCTGTAATAACTTAAGAATTTTTGAAGTAAATGTGCAAAATATACTTTTTGATCCAATTGGTTACCCCTGAAAAGTTGCCTGATAAAGTTAAATGAACCAAAGTGTAAGAATATATGTGCTAAGATATTCATTGCCACTGTATTAGTAAGAATTCTTTTGACTGATAGTAAAATGGCTGGCTCTAAGCGATTTGGTACAACTGTATCCAAAAAAGAGAGACCGTATTTTTCTATGTCTTATTCTTTTTTCCCTCCCTGAAGTGACATTCATAAAACATAAAAATAACCGTTTTAATAAAGTGAATAATTCACCTATACCATTCACCATTTTAATGTGAACAGTTCATTTGTACAACTTTGTGAGTTATTCTTACAAGAGGAGCAAACCTTGTTTTCCAAGAATTTCTTAGAAGTCATCTCTTTTTTCTTCTGGGCTTGAATTGGGTGAATTTATACATTATTTGGTTCAGAAACTCAGGCTTAAGTTAGTAGAAGTTTGAAAATATCTTTTGTAAAACTCTGGCCACTAAGACCCTTTCACAGGTCTGGAAGGTCAAAACTATTTTCTTTTTTTTTTTATTTTCATAATGATACCGGAATTGGATATGAATTTGCCCTTTTCACTGTGTTGACATTTTACACTAAATGGTAGAAAACAATGCTGAGTGAAACTGCTGGTGCTTTAGCACAAGTCAGTGGCACCAAACTGTTTTGGTAATTGTCTTATTCTTCATGCCACTTACAGTTTAAAAAAAAAATTACAAGTTTCATTTAAGAATGTCCTAAGTGGTAAGAATTATTAATTTTATTGTCTTGAACCCTTGAGTACATGTCATTTTTTGTATTCTGCATGACAGAAATGGGAAGTCCATCATGAAGCACCTTTGCTGGATACCAGAATATAGTGATTAATTCAAGAAGTATTTGTGTGCTTGTTTGAATTGCAAGCCTTTCCCCCGACTTCCCCCCAGCATGGAATAGCATTTTTACTTGAAAGAATGATTCAGGGCAAACTGTGCTAGTTCAGATTTGGGTATTTGACAGATATTTTTCTTAAAAATGAAAAAAGTATGCCTGTCACTTCAAACAAACAAACAAAAATAAATGACAATATATGTGCTAATGATAAAATTCAAGCCTTCACACAAAAGTCAGAATTTTGAAAAATTTCTCTTGGCCACCCAAAATAACTTTTCTTTTGAGATTAATGGTAATGTTAATGAGTATAATTTTTTGATATTTCATAATGAAATATGTCAACATTTAGAAAATCCGCATAACTTAGTGAACCAACATTTTCCCAATGACCAATGCACAATGTTAAAAAAAAAAAAAATCAAGCTAGGTAATAAAGAGATTTGCAGCACTCTAAAATGTCATTCTTTTCACTAAATTATTTTTTGTTTTGGAAAATATAGTTATTTACTTTAAAATGTACACAACCATTATATACTCATGGGAGAATGAGAGTGGAAAAGAGCAAATAATGTATTTGCTAAAAATGTGTTTAGTATTATAAACAATGTTTTGATGCTGAGAGTCCACTGACAGGGTCTCAAGACTTCCAAGAACTCCATAGAGCATGCTTTGAAAACTGCTACTCCAGAAAAATTTACAAATATGCTCAAGGAGACAAAAATATAAGGCTCTTCACTTACAGCATTGTTTGTAGAATAGTTAAAAAATAAATGACAACCTTAAAATCCCACCATATGTGGTGGACACAGTGGCTCATGCTTATAATCCCAGTGAGTGCTTTGGGAGGCCAAAGCAGACAAATCACTTGAGGCCAGGAGTTTGAGACCAGCCTGGGCAATATAGCAAGAGCCTGTGATTACAAAAAAAATTAAATTAAATTCAAAATTAGCTATGAATGGTGGCACATGCCTGTAGTCCTAGCTGCTTGGGAGGCTAAGGTGGGAAGATCGCTTGAGCCCACAAGTTTGAGGCTACACTGAGTTGTGACTGAGCCATTGTACTCCAATTTGGGTAACAGAGCAAGACCGTGTCTCTAAAAAATTAAAAAAATAAAAATCCTACCATATGGGTAATAGATAAATAGATGGTTCTCCAGTTTAATTTTATGCAGCATTAAAAGGCATAAATTTGCATGGTGAAATATCAAAAGTGATATCTATTAAAGCAAGATTTAAAATATGTACGTATGATATTTATAAAATATTTTTAAACATACAAACCAAATAGTGTATCTTTTTTTTGCAGATAAGCACAAATATTTTTAGGAGAATTTAAAAAGAATGTACTGGAAGGATAGATGCCAAACCCATGATAGTTGTTACCTCTGAGGAGTTGGGACAAGATTGTAGACTAGTTTTATCTGTAATGTTTTATTTCTTTATAGGATTAAAGACTAGGAGAAAATATAACTGAATATTAATTTTTAACTTGGTGTTTTGGAAATGTAGGTGTTTTTTAAGCACTTTCTTGCGTTTTAAGGTAGTTTCAAAAAATCTCAATGATTAAAATAATTATAACTAACAAATTCTATGTCTGTTATGCCTTATTGACAAGAAAACATAGATAGATAGATAGATAGATTGAGACAGGGTCTCACTCTATTGCTCAGGCTGGAGTGCAATAGCATGATTTCAGCTCACTGCAACCTTGACCTCCTGGGCTCAGATTGACCCTCCCACCTCAGCCTGCCAGCAGCTGGGACCACAGGTGAGCACCACCACGCCCACCTAATTTTTGAGTCTTTTGTAGAAGTGGGGTTTCTCCATGTTGCCCAGACTAGTCTTGAACTCCTGGGCTCCAGTGAGCTGCCTGCTTTGGCCTCCCAAAATGCTGGGATTACAGGTGTGAGCTACCATGCCCGGCCAAGAAAACAGATTTAAACAAATTTATTTTTAAAAAAGGATTCTCTGTTAAATTTTGATAGTTATTAGCAGTGAAGTATATTATCTTCTGCCCACATAGCAACTGAAAATGTAATAATCTGTCTGGAGAGAGATTGGTGCAATGTAGCTTTAATGTTTTGGTAGCACTGTAGGCAAGAGCGGTTCTTTTTTGAAAGCAATTTAAACAACTGTTTTTAAGAACCATAAAATGACTTATTGTCTTTGACTTGGTTATTTTACTTTTAGAAATCTCTCCTAAAGAACTAGTCCATGGTATGAAAGAGCTATGGGCATTAAAGCATTCTTTGGGATAGTAAAAAATTATAGGGCCCTAAAAGTTTAGCAGTAGAATAATAGTTACATTAATTAGATTCCTTGATAAGCAACTATTAAACTAGTAAGTATAAACATTGAGTAGCATGGAAAAATGTGAAATATATGTTATTTTTTTAAATGGGATATGAAATTATCAATCTAATTAAATGATTTTAGAATGGTGGGATTGTATGTGATTTATTTCCTCCCTTGCTACTTTTAAAACTTTCCAGTATTACTATTTCTATTATAAGTTACTATATGTATTATATGTATTTATTTTTAATATATGTGATGATTTTTTTAAATATTACTTTGGCCTTGTCTGCTCCCCATCATAATGCCTCTCCTACCTCTTTAAACCTTAGGCAGAAATAAAACGTCTTCAAGAAGCCAATAAGGCAGCTCGGAAGGAAAGACAGCTGATTCTTAAACAGCAGGAAGAGATAGAAAGGATCCGACAGACCACCATAAAACTACAGGAGAAGTTGAAGTCTGCAGGGGAGAATAAATTGGTAAATTACATAAAGTTATTATTTGTTTCCTGTCTTATGTTGACTGCCAATATCCAACTCTGTCTCATGGTCTAAGATGGTATTCATTCAAGCAGTATGATACAATAATGGACTAAGATAAAGTTCTTTGGATGTGCCAGTCTTAGTCCATTTTCTGTTGCTATAACTGAATACCTAAGACTGGGTAATTTATAAAGGAGCAACATTTTTTTCTTATAGTTCTAGAAGGTGAGAGCTCAAGGTCAAGGTGCCACATCTGGTGATGGCCTTCTTGCTGGTAAGGACTCTCCGCAGAGTCCCAAGGGGTGATGTCGGGCATCACATGACAAGTGGACTGAGCGTGCTAGCTCAGTGCTCTCTTTTTCTCTTATTAAGCCACTAAAGTCCAACCCTGACGATGTCATCTATTTCTAATTACCTTTCCAAAAGCTCTCAAATACCATATTCTGATTTCCCACTCTCTTAATGTTACAATGAGACTTAAGATTCAACATGAGTTACAGAGGGGACAAACATTCAGACCGTAGCAATGCCCTAATGTATATTGAGAGTTTTATTTTATTTTTTCCTATGGAATATACAAGTTTTTAAAGGGGCATGTCGTTCTTACATAATATTGGTTTAATTTAGAGTATTTTTCACTTACAAACTAAATTGGAACAGAGGGCTTTGCTATTACTCATTAATCCAAATATTTTCTTCAGAATTAATGGGAGTTTTAGTATTTACATGATACTCATTTTAGCTATCTAACTTTAATAAAATGATACAAGATTCAGAGGAGATACCAGACAAAAACAAAATTTGAACCTATTCCTTTTTTTATTGAGACAGGGTCTCACTCTGTCACCTGGACTGGAATGAAGTGGCACAAACATAGCTGATGGCAGCCTTGACCTTCCCCGGGGGTCAGGTAATCCTCTCACCTCAGCTTCCTGAGTAGCTGGGACTACAGGCATGCACCTCCACTCCCAGCCGATTTTTTGTATTTTTTTGTAGAGATGGGGTTTTGCCATGTTTCTCACGGTGGTCTCCAACTTCTGGACTCAAGTGATCCATCTGCCTTAGCCTCCCAGAGTGTTGGGATTATAGGCGTGAGCCACCATGTCCAGTGGACCTGTTCTAAGGTACTATAAAATGTCAGTATAGGGCTGGGTGCCATGACTCGTGCCTGTAATTCCAACACTTTGAGAGGCCTAAGTGGACAGATTGCTTCAGCTCAGGAGTCTGAGACCAGTCTGGGCAACAGGGCAAAACCTGCAGCTCTACAAAAAATACAAAAATTAGCTGGGCATGGTGGCATATGCCTATAGTCCCAGCTACTTGCCAGGTTGAGGTGGAGGATTACTTCAGCCTAGCAGGCCAAGGGTGCATTAAGCTCATTAAGCTGTGAGTACACCATTGCACTCCAGCCTAGGTGATAAAGCAAGACCCTGTCTCAAAAAAAAAAAAAAAGTCTAGAAAACTAGACTGTATAGCAGTAGCTGTATAATATTTTAAATCTCTAATATACTGTGCTTTGATTTTTAAAGAACCTTTTGAAAAAAATCTCAAACTTACAGAAAAATGCCCAACAGTATAAAAAATTTCTATAATCCTGAGTTATCTGAGAGTAAGTTGTCAACAAATTAACATTGATACATTACTACCATTTAATCTTCACATTACTGTAAGTAGATGCCCCTCTCATTCCACTTGGGTTCTGACTCCCCAAGTAGGGCTGTTCCCATCTTCTCACACCTTCTCTTCCTTGCCCTCTTTGGACTCTGCCTCTTGTGCTAGGAAGTTCTCTGTGGTAAGGCCAGCCTCACTGTGTTTGGGCTTGCATTTGTGTGTTGGGTCGCTTCCGTGTGACATTCTTGTTGACCTTCTTGGGCTTTGATTCTCCTTACCAGCCATCCTCCTGCATTAGATGCCCTCTTCATCCTACTCAGGTTCTGAGACCCCACTCTTGGCCTCCTGTCTCCCTCCCTCCATCCCTGTATAGACGGCTGCCTTGCTCTACCCCATCCAGTGACTTTAAGACTGAACTGTTCAGGAAGAAGAAAGGGAAGCTCAGGGACTCTACTTTGTTTTTACAAAATAAAAACAGTTATGACTGTCCCTACCCATCTTTCTGAAAAGTTAGATAAAAGTTAAATGACTATTTGTGGGGAAATTATAATAAACAATTAAGGTTTTACTTTTTACTTATCAGAAAAAATGTATTGATTAGTATTTTCCAAATGTTTTCTTTACAAACTTTGTAAATTTTTGAAAACATTGTTTCACATAAGAAATATTCAAAGGAAAAAACCCATGCCCTAGTATGATTAGAGTAAATGTTATGTCTTACAGTCATTCTTTTTGTCTGTACATACATGTTTTATAGATTTACAGTGTTTAATTTTGTATTCCTTTTGAAGGTTCAACTTTAAAATCTCAGAGAGGACATGTAGATAGATTACTAATGGCAGAAACTTTTTTGTATTTCTTACATTTCTTCTTTTTTAAAATTATTATATGTTATGATAGTCCCTTTTTCTCTCAGTATATAAATGGTATTAAAATATACATAATATGAAATGTACTAGTTTAACCATTTTTAAGTGTATGATATATTTTGACCTTTAATATCTTATTTTCAGTTATTATAAATATTGTATTGTGACATTGTGACATTGTATTAATTTTGAATTGTATTTATGATGGCTTCAGGGTCCTCTTAAAGTCCAATACAATTTTGCCTCTGTTTGCAGGACTCTCATAGTGATGATGATACAAAGGATAATAAGGCATCCAGTCCTGGTCCAACTGACTTGGAGACCCGCAGTCCTTCTCCCATTTCAATCTCCAGCAGTGAAACTAGCAGCATTATGCAGAAACTGAAGAAAATGAGAAGCCGCATGGATGAAAAGTAATTCATTTTTATAAATATCTCTTGCTTAGTTACTTTGAAAGTAGTACAGCAAATAACACTTTTAATATACTTCATTAGATTAAGTTAAGACAAAATATTTTATGGATTTAGTAGCATTTTAGCAGAATTGTTAGATCACCCTAGAAGCCAATTAAATGTAGATCTTATTTATAAAACAATTTTAGTATAAACAGGTTTCTTATTTAAAAAAAACAAGGCTGAGAGTGGTGGCTCACACCTATAATCCCAGCACTTCGAGAAGCTGAGGCAAGAGGATCACCAGAGTCCAGGAGTTCAAGACCAGTCTGGGCAACATAGTGAGAAACCATCTCTACAAAAAAATTAAAAAATTAGCTGGGCATGGTAACATGTGCCTATATTCCCAGCTATGTGGGAGGCTGAGGTGGGAGGATCCTTTGAGCCTAAGAGGTCAAGGCTGCAGTGAGCTATGATGGTACCACTGCACTCCAGCTAGGGTGACAGAGTTAGACTTGTCACACACACACACAAAAATAATAATAATATCGGCATGTGTACCCATAATAAAGTTTTCTACTTTCTTTTATTAAAAGAAAGTCGTGTCTACTAATTTAGGGAAGCAACTAATGTTATATCCTGACATTTCATCCTGTGGCTCTCTGGCACCTCTAAGACTTATTCAAATAGGTGAAATTTTAATCTGGTGAGTAGGTATGAATGCCTTAGATGAAACCAGAAAGGCTGAAGTTTTCCAGGAATGTTAATTTGTTAGTCTAACATTTTTCTAAAATAGTTATAAGAATTATTTTGTAAAGACTCTCAAAACTGCTCCAACTTAGATATAGCTCAGTTGTACATCAGTGTTGACCATATAAAATGACATTTATGTGAGACTTTACTCTTTGAGGTGTATATGTAATTAAATACGGTTATAAATTAGATGCTTGTGGAATCTGTCCTTGCCTTTGAAACCTCTGCCGCATATCTAGCTTCCTCAAAACCTATTAAATATGGAGAAATTAGAAATTTTTGTTGACTACCATTTAAGTGTGCAGTTTGAACTACTACAATGTAAATTTTAACTTGATTACCTTTGGCAGTATACTGCATATCATCAAATTTAATAATGCTCTATATTATATGTTATATTAATCTCTGATTTAGTTTATGTTACAACAGTCAAGCAGTTGTATGTGAAATCCTTACTTTTTGTAGGCAAAGTTATACATTGGCACTTCATTGCAAGAAAGCCATTTCATATTAAAAATACTTAAATTTAAAAATACCTAAATTATAAAAATAAGTCCTAAAAATAATTTTTTAATTAAAAATGTAAGAAGTGAAACCAAATATTGATAAATATATGAATTTTTTGGATGTTTTCCATAGACTATTTAAAGCTTCTTCAGGTAAGAATTTATTAAAATTTAGATTAAAGAGGTTTTCTTCCTTTCTGATAAAATTTTACAGTAGCCTATATGAGCATACTTTATTTTGTTTCAGCAGTCTTTGAATTCAAAATTAAAATAATCTTTCATAAACTTGTATCACTAATTTGACATTGTATATGTGCCACAAATGTCTTTGAGTAGTAAATGTTGGGGGAAGACAGTGTCAGGGTGATTTCTTTTTTTTTTTTTTTTTTTTTTTTTTGTGAGACGGAGTTTCGCTCTTGTTACCCAGGCTGGAGTGCAATGGCGCGATCTCGGCTCACCGCAACCTCCGCCCGCTGGGTTCAGGCAATTCTCCTGCCTCAGCCTCCTGAGTAGCTGGGATTAAAGGCATGCGCCACCATGCCCAGCTAATTTTTTGTATTTTTAGTAGAGATGGGGTTTCACCATGTTGACCAGGATGGTCTCGATCTCTTGACCTGGTGATCCGCCCGCCTCGGCCTCCCAAAGTGCTGGGATTACAGACTTGAGCCACCACGCCCGGCAGGGTGATTTCTTCATTGATCTCTTGCTCTTCTATTTCAATAAAATCTTCATTGCTAGTCTCTAAGAATGATATTCTAATTTAACCACCTTCGTAGAAAAAAACTGCTAATTCTAGTCTGTCCTTGAGGTCAGTTTCTGGGGTGCTTATTTCATTGAAATGTGATTAAAGCTTTAAAAATCCTAAATAACAAGTTCAAGTATGAGCTTATTGACTTTGATCCACATTTTGTTAATTATTTTCATAGACTCCAAAATATTAATCATCTAGAATTTTTGTATTATTCGTCTATCTTTTCTTGACAACTATGGGAATAGATTTTTGAAAAGTTTGTCAAGTAGAATAGGCTTTGAAGCATTCGGTGACTTTTTGATCTGTTTGAAGCAATGAAATCATGTTTGTAATAGGAACAGAGTAAAGGCAGTAGTGGCAAAGAAATGTTTGAATGATGGTGCTGAAATCTGAAGATGAGGCCAGGTGTGCTGGCTCACACCTGTAATCCTAGCACTTTGGGAGGCCAAGGTGGGCATATCACCTGAGGTCAAGAGTTCAAGACCAACCATAGCCAATATGGTGAACCCTGTCTCTACTAAAAAATACAAAATTAGCCAGATGTGGTGACACATGCCTGTAATCCCAGCTACTCTGGAGGCTGAGGCAGGAGAATATTGCCTTGAACCTGGGAGGTAGAGGTTGCAATGAGCTGAGTTCGAACCACTGTACTCCACCTTGGGCGACAAGTACAAAACTTAGTCTCAAAGAAAAGAAATCTAAGGATGAATTAAAGTATTTTTCAAAATTGGTGGTGCATAGAAAAGGGTATTATTATGCACTATTTTTTGATCTCTGAAACAAAGTAATGTGAAAACTAGTTTTTAAATACCATTTATATTACCAGAGCGCTACAGTTTGATCTCCTTCAATGATGTTGGAGTGTCAGCTCAGTAAACAGTGTGTCAGTTAATTTCATAGTTATTTGCTACAGTAGACACTTAAAAACAAAATCATTTGAACCTCTGCTACTTCGTGACCCGGAACTTGTTTGTTCTATAGATTCGCAAAGGCAGTCATTCCTATTTTACTCTTATAAATCACCAAGGAGCAGTCATCCTTCTCAATAAGTTTAGTTAGTTTTTAGGAGTAACCTTTTCATTATATATCATTGCTTATTGTTAACTTTCTGAACTCTGATTTTATGACAGATTTTTTTTTTGAAGTGATCATATCATTCTTGGCTTTCGTGAAAGATTTCCTTTTTTAATATTTCACTATGATAATAATGTGTTTGTTAAATATTAAAAACCATGTTATATTCCTAACGTATGGCTTTTCTTGATCTCTTTGTTGAGTAGATATTTTGTAAATGTCATGTAATTTCCATTTATCAGTATAGTAAAAAGCAAAAAATAATATTCAAAATGTGAAAGACAATAATAATGAAAACATGTTTGCAAACACATACAGTAGATCTAACCTGTGGACTGAATAGCTCTCAGTGTTTTTGGTTTTATTGGTAAGTGAAATCTGAGTTTTATTACTGTGAGGGATATTATTTATAATTTAAGTGGATTGCCTATAAACGTGAAACAGCTACTCATTAAAAAAACACCATGCAATTGACTCTTTCTGTTTACAGAACAAGTGAAACACTGAAAGAATGGTGTTTTCTTCATCTTTAAGTGTTTCATTGTCCTATTTTATAGGACAATGCATTTTTTCTTTCTTTTGTTAACAGTAGCTGCTTCTTCCATATGATGTATTAATTATACACTTATTCTCTCAGCAATTATTTATTAATTAATGTGTGAGTATGCTACGTTCTGAGGGATACCAAGATAAATCAGATTTAAACCCTGTCCTCAGAGAGCTTAGAGTGTAGACGGAAAAAAGAATGAGTGGCAAGTTCATATAGAGAAGTATATTTAGATCAATTGCTGAGAAAGTTCAGAAAAGATAAATTCTTCCTGACAGTATGATGTATGTCAAGGACATTTTCATAGATGAGTGTACTTTTTCTTTCTTTTTTTTGAGACAGAGTCTCGCTTCGTCTCCCAGGCTGGAGTGTGGTGGCACAATCTCAGCTCACTGCAACCTCCGCCTCCCGGGTTCAAGTGATTCTCCTGCCTTGGCCTCTCAAGTAGCTGAGATTACAGGCAGGCACCACCATGCCCCGTAATTTTTGTATTTTTAGTAGAGATGGGGTTTCACTATATTGGTCAGGATGGTCTTGAATTTCTGACCTCATGATCCACCCACCTTGGCCTCCCAAACTTTTTAAACAGTCTCATTATGTTGCCCAGGATAGGATTGGACTCAAACTCCTGGGCACAAGTAATCCTTCCCACTCAGCCTCCTGAATACTGTTAAATTAGCAAGTACTTTCTAACATAAGAAGAAGGGACAAAAAGTATATAGCTATTTTTTTGGTTTGATCATTCATTGCAGACCAACATAGCATAGAAAAATGAAGACTTTCGTCACAAAACATTTTAAATACTCCGTTTATACTTCCCAGTTGGCTTACAAAACTGTTAAAGGAGAAAAATTAATGTGTTTAGTTTTAAATGATTGATCAAAAAGTTAAGCAGATAAATATTTTATGATCTTTTTCTGTCCAAAAGTATTTATGATATTGTCTGATCAATGTCAAAATCTTCACCATTAATCTAAGTTTTAATAATGAAGGATTTTCATTAGAAGGATTTTGATATTCCATTAAAGGAGATATTTTAATTAGATTGTCATAATGTTCAATAGCATTGCCTTAAATGAATAGAATTTTCTTAGACAACATTCTAGTCTAAGTGTAGTAGCTGAATAAATCCTGAAAGTCTGATACTCTGTTTTTGTTCTTTGCAGGAACTCCTTGGTCAGGAATAATGTACTGTATTATTTTGTTTGCCTAGGTACATGTAGATTAGTAGGTGATTTTAAGTTATAGAATATTTTACTATAGAAAATCAGACCTGCTGTACATTTTCTTTTTGGTCAGAACTACCTATATCCTCATTTGTGCCTCTGTTTCTCTATTATTAAAGATGCTAAAGTACTCAAAAGAATCCATTTTAAAATGTAAAGTACTGTGTTCCATTTTTTAATTATAACAGTAATAGAATTAAAAACCCAGAAGGAATAAAATGATTTAAGGTATTAAGTTTTTTGTGAGTTTTGTTTTAGGAAGAGTAAAAAGTCATGTTTTAGTATAGGTGGGTAGTCTCAGAAGCTTGGAGATACATAGCATTGCATAAGGATTCATTAATAAGGCAGCAGTAATTTTCATCAAGATCAGTACAAAATAGAGCAATGTTTCTTAACCTTTTGGGGATCTTGAATTTGCTTGTAAATCGGATGTTTTGGAACTGTGCCTCAGAAAAATGCATATACACACATATATACACTTTTACATGCAATTCCAGGGGATCTATGGACTCCTTGGTATCTGAGTAACTAATGATAAAGGAAGCACAGTAACATCCCAGACAAATGTAGAACTGTAAATCTTTCTTCTGTGAAGTTATTAAGATTTTGTTGATTTTTGGTATCTTTTATAATGAAAAGATTTTTACACCTAGGAGTTCCATTTGAAATTTAGATCATAATTTTATTCAAAGTATAGAATGATTTTATAATCTGTTGGAATGCAGGCCACAATTATATTAGCTCTGTGGGCAACAAAAGTTCTCATGTCACATGGTCTAGCAGTCACATGATCTAGCAGTCTTTTGAGGTACAAAATAAGTGGAAATGCTCCGGTGGAGAAAGAGTGATAAAATGTTAAAATTAGAAGGGCTCTTAGGGAAGTCATCAAGTATAGTCCCTTTGTTTTTCATCAAGAAATTGAGGCCCACAGAGTTTATGTAGCTTTCCCCAGGTCACACACACAGCAGAATGGTAGAGCTGAAACTAGAATCCTGCTCTCCAGAGTTCGTCTAGCTAAAGTTAAAGTTAAGTGAGCATATCTGCTTTCAACCTCATAGATTTTTTTTAAAACCTAAATTGATGACTTAGTTATCTTCAGTAGAAACTGATCCTTCTAAATAGTATTTTGTTGAAATTAGCAGAGTCCTAGATAGCTAATTACTACAGTTGAATAGCTGTACAGAGCAAGTTCAGATGTGAAAGTGTGACTAAAAGTGGATTAAGGCCTGGGCGATGGCTCATGCCTGTAATCCCAGCACTTTGGCAATGCCTAGGTAGGTGGATCACGAGGACAGAAAATCGATACCATCCTGTCCAACATGGTGAAACCCCGGCTCTACTAAAAAATACAAAAATTAACTGGGCATGGTGGTATCTGCCTGTAATCCCAGCTACTCAGGAGGCTGAGGCAGGAGAATCCCTTCAACCAGGGAGTTGGAGGTTTCAGTGAGCTGAGATAATGCTACTGCACTCTAGCCTGGTGACAGAACAAGACTCAGTCTGAAAAAAAAAAAAAAAAAAAAAGTAAATTAAGCTGGCCAGGTGGGTGCCATGGCTCACACCTGTAATCCCAGTACTTTGGGAGGCTGAGGTGGTGGATCACCTTGAGGTTAGGAGTTGACGACCCGCCTGACCAACGTGGTCAAATCCCATCTCTACTAAAAATACAAAAAAATTAGCCATAATGATTTCCATACTAGACTGAATCTGTTGTATATCTTTTTCTTGTCCAGTGTTCTGTTACCATCAGAGGATTTGTTGGAGGAATGCCTTGACATCAATCAAAAGCATTTTGTATTAGTAGGAATTTTGTCTCCATCATTCACAATTTTTTTTTCTTTCCTATGTAGCATCTTGAAGGATGATCAATTCTATATTGAAGTAATGCTCTTTTGTCTCAGCTTTATTCAACTTTTAAAGGGCACTTTTTATAAGAATATGTTTATATTTAATTAAAGGGCACTTTTAATAGAATGTTAATATTTAATAAGGAACATGTTTCTAGAAAGAAATTCTAGTTTTAAACTTTTCTTACACTTTTTTAAACTATTTTATTTTCATTTTCTATTAGTTATTTCGTTCCTCATTCTGAAACTAGAGATTTTGAATATGCTTAATCTTTAATAGAAGAAAATTAATGTTTTCTATGTTGGGCTAGACAAATTTAAATTGTACATTTTTAAAGTTTATTTCACATGTTCCAATATTATTTTACTTTTTGTACTAGGTCATGCCTGCATTTAGCAGTTATACACTTAAGAGGGTGGGTGATATTTGAATGTTATGAATAGGTTTTTTGAGCCTTTTGCCAAGTGCTTTGTTTTGCATAATATTTTGATAATTGGCATCAAAATAAGTTTATTGTGCATTCATAATGAATGGCAAGGAAGATTGCAATGTCTTAATTTGAAATTTAGCAAAAATGTTTTTCCTTGAACTTCAGTGTAGAAAATCAAGGCAATCCAGATGTGAATGTGTGTGTTTTTGCATGTGTGTATGTGTGTGTGTAAGTAAAGGAGAAATGAAATACTAAGTTATATGTGATATGTGGGGAAACGGACATTAAAATAGTCTGTTATTTACAAATACATGTAAGCAAGATTATACATAATTTTAAGAATCCAAACGAATGGCTGGATTTATACCTAGATTTTCTCACTTCTGTGACATACTGGTATTACTCCTTGCCCTTCCAAGGCAAAAATGTTGCCTTGATCTATAAGTTATTGTTGTTGTGCATGTGAACAGGAGCATGCTCTGTCAAAGAGGACTAACCTTTCCAAAGTTATTACTGGACTTTTTACACACACACACACACACACACACACACACACACACACACATGCACATATACAAACACACCTACTTACTGTTACAAAAGAAGAAGATTTGGGTTTTTTTTTTTTTCCCTGCTTTTATAACTGTAAAATGGAATGTTCTTCTTACCTTTAACCTTAAGATTAAGCTATCCATAGCAGTTTTTTTTTTCCAAATGACAGTATTTATTGGGACTAGCTCACTTTATTATGCATCCTGATATCTTATAGAATGGGTATTGTATTTCGATATTATTAAGTGGGCCTTTGTTAGTTATAAAGCAAGATAACTCCAGTAGGTCCTGTTAGCAGTTAAGTTTTATATTGTAGAGGTGAACAGCGTATTTTTGTGTAAATCAATTTACTAAATTATATTATTTTCAAGCTAGATTGTGAAGGTAATGTTAAGTAAGGCAAATGTAGTACTTTTAAAATTTAACTTCAAACTTAAAATACATGACAAGGTACAGATTAAAAAAATCACTTGCTCAGGATTATGTATGTATGTAGAGTTGCTGATATACTAGGTTCATGACCATAATTGTTATACTATCTGTTAAAGCTTAATTGAAAACTAATTTAGTCCCATAGTGTACTTACTTTACTGACAAATAAGTAAATTTAACTGAAAATATAGATGGTGGTTAAACAACATTTGAGAAGAAAGACATGTTTATTCAGAAACCATTGGTAAGATCTATAAAAGTACACTTTTTTATATGTCACAGAGAGTGTAATGCCTGCTTTAACTGAGTCGCTTATAATGTTCTTCAGGAAGCATATTAAAAGTTCTTCACTCAGCTCTTATGCTTTCCCTTTCTCATTCTTTCTGCCTCTTGATCTCTTGGTTTAAAATCTTCCTCCTTATTTTGTAGACACTGCTCTCCTGTTCACTACTTCTTCTCTGTCTTTACGTCTCATCACTGGGCCTCTCTCAGTGTCTGTTTTCCCAACCTTCATCCCAAATTCCAGCTGTATATCTACAACCAGTTGGTCAGGTAACTTTGCACCTTTTTCAGTGCACTCTTTGATAGAGCATGCTCTGTTCTTTTTGTTTGTTTTATTTGCTTTCTCTCTCTCTCTTTTTTTAATAGCCTAGAGGCCTCTTGTCAAATGTCCCATAAATTTTACCTTTTCTTTCCACATTAATTTGATGATTGCTTATGATCGTTGCTCAAGAGGTAGAGTGACAGTTCTTGTGCTTTTTAATGTTTGTGCGATACATGAACGCATGTTTATTGGTTAACTACCACATAGATGTAACACCAGTAATGTGAGCAGCTCACATTTTATTTAGTTGTGGCATCTACATTTGAAGATGGTTTATTAGTAGCCTCTAAACTAAGTAATTTTTCCTAACTCAGTAATGTCTTCTAACCCATCATTGGCTATTTAAGTTCAGAAATCAGATTAAATTCAGAATTTGATACATTCCTTTACTCAAGTAAATAAATAGTTATGTTTACATGCATTAGACACTGGACTGTGGTGCTCAATGTTCTCTCCATGAAAAAAAGATTTACCACTTGACATTGCATCTCTTAGTTAGTAGAAGAAACAAAACTCATTAAACCTGAAGCAAAGCCAGTCAGAAATTTAAAATAAAAGTGAAAAAGGGACATGAACATGTTTTTTGTTTGCTTGCTTGTTTTGCAGCTTTGGGGTTTGTTTTTTATTGTTGTTTTTGGTATTTGTTATTTTGGGTTTTGTGTGTTTTCTAGTCTGAGCCTTCAGAATAAATTCCTTACATCTTCTGTTATGGAAAAGAATAACCTACAAAAAATTACTATATACGTATGAACATTATCAATTATGGTTGTCTAGGTATTCTGAAGGTTTTTTTTTTCTGAATCTACTATTTTTCCTTTGCTAACTTTACAAACCATTATGAGTAAAACATAAATTCCGTCATTTTCTGAATAAGTTGACTCATGAAAGCTTCTATTATCTCAAGCTTTTTTCAGAGAGAAGAGTAGTATGAATGTTCTACTTTTGCACAACTTGTTGATAAGGTGGTGAGAGATAGAGCTCTCAAAGTGATCTCTATTGGTTTGTTCTCTCAAACTGTTCTTCATGGTATGACCATAGGTTTCTGACAAAGCGAGAGCAGAAATTAATGCAACGGCGACAACATGCAGAGGAGCTCCTAGAGTGGAAGCGACGATTGGATGCAGAGGAAGCAGAAATCCGTCAAATGGAAAAACAAGCTTTGGCTGCATGGGACAAAGAAGTAATAAAACCCAAAACTCCTAAGAAAGAACTAGAGGACCAGAGAACAGAACAGAAAGGTAATAAATACTGACTGTGTTCAGACTGAAGCCTAACATAATTGAAAGATTTATTTCATGACTTTTAAAAATGAGAGGCTGGGCTCAGTGGCTCATGCCTATAATCTCAGCAGTTTGGAAAACCAAGGCTGGAGGATCGCTTGAGGCCAGGATTTCAAGACCGGCTTGGGTGATATAGGAGACTCTGATTCTGCAAAAAACTTAAAAAGTAGCTGGGCATGGTGGTGCATGCCTATATTCCTAGCTCCTGAGGAGAGAAGCTTGCTTGAGCCCAGGAGGTCAAGGTTATGGAGAGCTATGGTCACCCCCACTGTGCTCTAGCCTGGGTAACAGAGTGAGACCTCTCTCTAAAAAAAATTATAATTAAAATGAAAATATTAAGATGATGCAAATGATGAGAAAGATGATATAACCGCAAATGCTAGAAAAATTAGAAAGATAAAAAATATTATAACACCTTTATTCCAGTATAAACTTGAAAACTTACAAGAAATGGCTAAATTCTTTTAAAAACTGCAACTTACCAAAGCTTACTCAGTAAGGTAAGAGAACCCTTCTGATTATTCCACCAGTAGAGGAATTGTACCCCAGTAGCTAAGCATCTTTTTACATTGACCTCCTTTATCTTTACCAGTATATAAGACTCTAAAGCAGGGGATAAACTAGTATTATAATTCTTTAATAGACATTTCTCAACTTATTTTAAAATAAATAAACTTCACATCAAAGTAGCCATAGAAAGGAACTTTCTTTATCAAATAAAGGATATTAACAACAGCAACAAAAAAAAAACCAAACCTATGATAGATACCATCCTTAATGATAAAACATAGAAACTTCCTTTGTATTTGGAAATAAGACAAGGATGCTTGTTTTTAGCTCTATTCAGCATTGTGTGGAGGTCCTACATATATGTTTAAGGCTAGAAAAAGAATTAAAAGCTATACGGAGTGAGACGAAGCAAAATTCTCATTATTTACAATTAATAAAGCTATACACATAGATAATCCAGAATTTACGTGTTTATTATTAGACTTAATAAGTAAGCTTAGAAAGGTTTCTGGTTATAAAATTCATATATAAAACTCAACTGTGTGTCTATAGATCAGCAAAAATTGATTAGAAAAATCTAATTTTTAAAAAGAAACAAATAGAAATAAAATATAATAGAAACAACAACAAAAAAAATGAAGTACCTAGGAATAAATTTAACAAAAAGTGTACAAGATCTTTAAATAGAACAATTTAGAATTTTTTTAGGAGACATTAAAGAAGACCAAAATAGCCTTGGTCCAGTGTCTCATGCCTATAATCCCAACGCTTTGGGAGGCCGAGGCAGGCAGATCTCTTGAACTCAAGCATTCACAACAAGCCTGGGCAACATGACCAGACAATGTCTCTATAAAAAATACAAAAAAATTAGCCGGGCATGGTGGCACATGCCTGTAGTCCCAGCCACTTAGGGGACAGAGGCAGGAGGATTGCTTGTGCCTGGGAGGTCAAGGCTGCGGTGAGCCTTGTTCATGCCACTGCACTCTAGCCTGGGTGACAAAGCAAGACCCTGTCTCAAAAAGTAAATAAAAGAAAGACAAAATAAATAGAACATTCCATTTTCACAGATTCACTGTCATCAGGTACTAATTCTCCTTAAATTAATCTATAGATTCAAGACTATTTACATCAGAAACCCAGCAAGGTTTCTTTGTAGGAAACCTTTGACAAGCTCATTAAAAAATTTATATGAGGACGGGCATGGTGGCTCACACTAGTAATCCCAGCACTTTGGGAAACCAAGGCAGGTGGATCACCTGAGGTCAGGAGTTCCAGACTAGCCTGGCCAACATGGTGAAACCGTGTATCTACTAAAAATACAAAAATTAGCCAGGTGTGGTGGCACATGCCTATAATCCCAGCTACTCGGGAGGCCAAGGCAGGAGAATCGCTTGAACCCAGGAGGCGGAGGTTGCAGTGAGCCGAGATCATGCCACTGCATTCCAGCCTGCGTGACAAGAATGAAACTCCGTCTCAAAAAAAAAAAAAATTATGCAAAAGAACAAAGGACTAAAAAGTAACAACACTACTAAATAAGAACCACAAATTGCAGAAAACTTACTTTACCATATATCAAGAGGCATAGTGATTAAAATAATACATATGCACAGAAAGAGAGACAAATAGACTGTGAAACAGATAACCCGATCTGTACATCTATGGAAGCTGACTCTCCTGTTTGTGGGAGGCCAAAATGAAGTTGGATTCCTACCTGACAATATAAAAGATGTGTTCCAAGAAGGAAATAAAGGGTTAAGTGAGAAAATTAAAACTATGAAACTTTTAGAATAAAAGAGAATGTATTTATGACACCGGGGGAAATAAGGATTGAGCATGTGACACAGAGCAAAAACTATAAAGTAAAAAATTGATAAATTTGACTTCAGTAAATTAAGAATTTCTGTTTTTTGTCATAAAGTAAAAAGTACAAAGTAAGATTTTATTATCCATATGACTGAAAAAGGTATAGTATCAAGAATATATAAATAACTACTGTGAATCAATAATAAAATGAAAACCACATAAAAATTAGACAGAAGAGCAGACACACAATGAGGAACTCCAAATGGTCACTAAGCGTGGTCAAGGATTTATGAAAAGATGCTCAACTTCTTTAGTAATCAGGGCATGAAAACCACAAAGAGATACAGATTGGATATCCCTTATCCAGAATGCTTGGGACCAGAAGTGTTTCAGATTTCAGATTTTTTTATATTTTGGAGCCACTAGCTATATGTGATTATTAAGCACTTTAAATTTGGCGGTACAACTAAGGAACTGGAATTTTAAATTTAATTCATATTCAAGTAGCCACATGTAGCTGATGGCTACTGTATTGGACAGTGCATGCAGATTATATATTTTACAAAGTTTCGATGTTTCTCCATTTTGTTTTATGTCACACTATATGGAATATGTTTCAAAAGAAAACTGAAGATTGGCTGATACTGTTTATATTTCTTTATATATGTCCAAATTTTGCCAGATTTTTATTGACATGTAACTCTGTCTTCAAAAATCAGGGATACAATGAGATACCACCTCACAGCAATTAAAATAGCTGTTATCAAAAAACAGAAGATAAAAAATGTTGATGAGGATGTGGAGAAATTGAAACCCTTGTGCACTCCCGTTGGAAATGTAAAATGGTTGCAGCTTCTATGAAACAGTGTGGCAGTTCCTCAAAAAAGTTAAAAATAGAATTAACATGTGATTCAGTAGTTCCACTTCTGGGTATATATCCAAAAGAATCTAAAGCAAGATCTAAAAGATGTATTTGTACATGCATGGTTGTAACAGCATTATACACAGTAGCCAAAGGGTAAATGCCATCCAAGTATCCATCAACAGATGGATAAGCAAAATATGGGAAATATGTACAATGGAATATTATTTGGCCATAAAAAAGAAGGAAATTCTGACACATACTGCATTTATGAAACTTGAAGACTTTGTGCTTAGTAAAATAAACCAGTTTCAAAAGAAGAAATACGGTATTATTCTTACATGAGGTACCTAGAGTAGTCACATTCATAGAGACAGAAAATCGAATGGTGATTGTCAGGGGCTAGGGTGAGGGAGGATGGGAATTTGTTTAATGGGTATAGGGTTTCAGTTTTGGAAGAAAAAGTTCTGGAGATGGATAGTGGTGATGGTTGCACAACAGTGTGAATGTACTTAATGTCACTGAACTGTACATTTGGTTAAGTTGGTAAATTTTATGTGTATTTTGCCACAGTTTTTCAAAGTTAATTTTTAAGAAGTCAGGGAGTATAGGAAAAGATCTTGAAAGACACATGTCTGCCAACCGAACTTACCCACCACTGGTTTACCTTTGAGATGTGGCAACTGGGTAAGTGAAAGTGGTTGGGGATGGGTGTGTGAAGTAGTCACTTTACATCCTTCTCTAATTTTTGAACTTTTTTAAAAAAAAACTATTACAATTTTTGAAATATGGGAAAAGGAAAAAATGAAGTCCTCCAAAGAGACATCTGATGAGAGAATCCTTGGTGGTTATCTCCCAGGAGGTAATAGTAAATGTGACTTTCGTTTTTTTCTTTATAGTTAAATATATTTGAGTTTCTCTTTTGATGAGGTGACTTATAATTATAAAGTATCTCTATTGAGGGCTATAAAGCAGAAATACAAGGGTTCTATTCTCTACTACCTAAAAATTAAAACATTTTCTAAACCCTTTTCAAAGTTCCTTTTTTTTTTTTTTTTGAGACGGATTTTCGCTCTTGTTACCCAGGCTGGAGTGCAATGGCGCAATCTCGGCTCACCGCAACCTCCGCCTCCTGGGCTCAGGCAATTCTCCTGCCTCAGCCTCCTGAGTAGCTGGGATTACAGGCATGTGCCACCATGCCCAGCTAAATTTTTTTGTATTTTTAGCAGATACGGGGTTTCACCATGTTGACCAGGATGGTCTCGATCTCTTGACCTCGTGATCCACCCGCCTCAGCCTCCCAAAGTGCTGGGATTACAGGCTTGAGCCACCGCGCCTGGCTTGTTTTGTTTTGAAACAGATTCTTGCTCTTTTGCCCAGGCTGAAGTGCAGTGGCACGATCTCAGCTCACTGCAACCTCTACCTCCCGGGCTCAAGTTCTTGTGCCTCAGCCTCCCGAGTAGCTGGGACTATAGGCATGCACCACCATGGCCGGCTAAGTTTTTTTTTTTTTTTTTTTTTTTTTTTTTAAAGTAGAGACAGGGTTTCTCCATGTTACCCAGGCTAGTCTTGACTTCCTGAGCTCAGGTGATTGCCTGCCTCTGCCTCCTAAAGTGCTAGGATTACAGGTGTGAACCACTGCACTTGGCCCACATTCTTTTTTCTTTGGGGATGTGGCGGGGAGATAGAGCCTTGCTCTGTTGCTCAGGTGCAGTGGCATGATCTTGGCTCACTGCAACCGCTGCCTCCAGGGTTCAAGCAATTCTCCCGCCTCAGCCTTTCGAGTAGCTGGGATTACAGGCACGTTCCACCACACCCAACTAATTTTTATTTTTTTTTTGTAATTTCAGTAGAAAAGGGGTTTCACCATGTTGGTCAGTCTAGTCTCGATGTCCTAACCTTATGTCCACCTCAGCTTCCCAAGGCACTGGAATTACAACTGTGTGCCACCGCGCCTGGCTGGCCCACATTCTATCTTTCATAGACAAATATCCTTCTTGATGATTTTTAGAGTTTTTTTCATTCATTCATTCAACCATTTCTATTATGCCACACATACACAGTAAAAATATACTTTTAAAATTTTGGATTAAATGCCTTGGAATGTCATATCACTCTTATTTATTGAAGTAAAACATAATTTGGGGCATAGGTATTTCTTATGTTAAATAAACTTACAGATTTCAGGTCTAGAAGGAGATAATTACAGACAAAATATTTAAGTGACATTTTAAAATTTGAGTACATTAAACATTTCCAGTACTTACTCAAAGCTTGATATTATAACCTCCTTTTGTGGCATGTTACCTGTAGAGGCAAAGAAAGCAAACCATGTACATTTGTAAGATTATGCAAGAATATGTGCCAAAATTTTGTTTAGTGTCAAACAACTTTCTGTTTTTTTAGAAAGAGCAGAAGCCACAATAGACAGGAAATTCCCAAAGCAAGACAGTGCTATAAATTTTGAAAGTGCTAAATCAAATGCATAGTATCTTCATCTCCGTCAGTGCATATAGTCTAGTTCATTCCTTTTTAGTGCTGTGCCCCATTTCATTGTATAAATATACCACAGTTTATTTATTTTGCTATCAGTAGACTTTTGTGTTTTTTCCAATTATTGACTGTTACAACAATCCTGCCAATGAACATGTACATGTCTCCTGCTGCATATAGGTAAGATTTATCTAGAATGTATACCTAGGATTGGAATTGCTAGAATATGTATTTTCATCCTTTCCAAGTAATACCAAAGTAGTTGGACCAGGCCAGAGTGGTGGCTCACATCTGTAATCCTAGCACTTTGGGAGGCCAAGATGGGCAAATCACTTGAGTCCAGGAGTTCAATACCAGCCCGGGCAAAATGGTGAAACCTCGTCTTTACTAAAATTGCGAAAACTGAGGTGGGAGAATCACCTGAGCTTGGGAAGATCAAGGCTTTGGCGAGCCCTAATCACACCACTGCTTTCCACACTGGATGACAGAACAAGACCCCTGTCTAAAAAAATAATGCAAAAAGTAGGTGGACCAATTTCCACTCCTAAAAGAATGTATAAGAGTTGAAACTGCTCTGCACCCCACACACACTTAAATTGTAAGTTACTGTCATTGCTGATTACGGTGGTAGGTATCTTCTCTCAGTTGGCATCAGCCAAAATTCTTAATTAGACTAAACAGACTTTATAGTAAATGTTAAGTGATGATGATAAAGAAATTCTATCTAAATGCAGTGAGTAGGCCAGGCACGGTGGCTAATCATGCCTGTAATCCCAGCACTTTGGGAGGCCAAGGCAGGTGGATCACTTGAGGTCAGGAGTTCGATACCAGCCTGACTAACATGGTGAAACCACCTTCTCTACTAAAAATACAAAATTAGTTGGACGTGGTAGCACACACCTGTAAGCTCAGCTACTTGAGAGGCTGAGGCAGGAGAACTGCTTAAACCTGGGAGGCAGAGTTTGCAGTGAAACAAGATGGCTTCATTGCACTCCAGCCTGGGCAACAAGAGCGAAACTGTTTCAAAAAGTAATAATAGCAATAATAAATAAATGCAATGAGTAATAATATGCTAAAAACAATGTTTATCAGTGTAATTTTCCCATTGACCAAGATTGTATATTTTTTTCTTGTTTTCACCCTCTCTTAATAGAAATAGCGAGTGAAGAGGAATCTCCAGTACCTCTATACTCTCATCTAAACAGTGAAAGCTCCATTCCGGAAGAATTAGGCAGCCCTGCTGTTGAATATGTACCATCTGAGTCTATAGGACAGGAGCAACCAGGGAGTCCAGATCGCAGTATACTAACTGAAGAAATGGTTTGTTCACAGGAACTAGAATCTTCTACCTCTCCTAGTAAACATGTAAGTTAATGTATATTTATATCTTAAAGATTCTCTAGAAAAAAATTGCCTGAAAGTTACATTATTAACAGTTATATTATTGCTATTAATGACAGTATTAACTATCACCATACTTGTAACATACAGGATATAACATTTGAATAGAAATAAAGCTTTTCATTTACTTCTGTAGATTTACAAATATATGAGTGATGGCATTAATGGAGGTTATAAAATTGTATGCTATCAAGTCTGTTAATATTGAGGGAATAGGAACTTCTAAAGTATGAAAAACAATTTATAGGAGCAACACAGGTTCTTTCTGAAATTTGTTTTTTCACATAACAAAAACAGTAAGATCTTAAAATACAAGAGTACCTTTACTGTAACTGAACTAATAACTTCTGTATAACTCATAGAATAAAAATAATGGTTTAATCTCTTAAAGACAGGTCTGAAATAGTTATTGATTTTAAATTAAAATAATGGCCATTATTAGGCTAAGAAGATTTTCTACATTGTCCTTAACTGTGTACTTTATAGAAAAAGACTAGCTGGTAAAAACTCAAGATAGAAAGTTAACTGTTTTTGTTAAATATAGCAAATAATTAGCAAAACAATATTAAATATTTAGTATAGCTGTGATATACTAAAGTATACACAGACATTGTTAAAGCCTTTTTATGTTTTTTTTTTTAATCTACCCAAATTCAGAATGGAATATCCTTTGTTAGAGTCTTCTATTTTTATTGTGGATGTAAAGAATTTATTTTATTTCCCCTGTTGAAAAATCAATCAGATCCATATGTGTTACAGCACCTAGAAGATCTAGAAGAAAAACATTTTTTATTCAATGAAGATCCTATTTAATATTGTTAAAAAATATTCCAGTGTCCTTGTGCACATACTTGAAATCAGCATTTTTAGGTTATTAAAGACTTTTAATGAGTATCATGTTAGTGGTTTCTTATTTATTGTATGATAATATTAGGCTTGTATAGATAATTTATTTGTAGCATTATCTATTATCCTTTAAATTTCTACCTTCTAGGCATTTACAACCAAACTGCATTTAAACAATCTTACGAGTTTATTAGTTCTTAAAAATTGATTAGATTTTACCTAGCATCATTATTGATGAGGCTCAGAATAGCCAAGAACTGATTGACTATTAAAAATTAGAGCTTTTTTCACAAGAAAGTATATCACGGAAGTCTAAACTAGTATGTCCTAAAGTGGTTTTTATAACAAAAGCTAATATTTATTGAATGTTTACTTACCAAGTATTTACCAAGTGCCTTACATGGATTATCTCATTTAATCCTGGCAAGAATCCTATAAAGTAGATACTACTCTTCTAATTCCCAAGCAAGGAAACTTACCCAAAGTCACAGGGATAGGAAGTGATAGTAGCTAGGAATCAAATCAGGCATCTCACTTCCACCTGATGTCAGGGTAGAAATTTTGTCTTTTGTTCTCTTGTGGGCAAATGTCTTTTGCTCTATTTTCTTCTTCCCTTCCTCTCTCCCCCTCTCCTTTCCATAAAAGTAGTACATACTTTGCATTTTTTAAATTAAAAGAATGTGGGAGTAAACATCACTGACATGATAATCACTTCTAATTTATTGTAAACCTTGTTAAAAGCATGCTCTTTTATAATTTGTCTTCAAAAAAATTGAGGTCTTATCTCCTATGTAATTTGTAACTATTTAAAAAAAATCAGCTTTCCCAGGTTGAATAATTTGTAAACTTTTTTTCACTTATGTCCAACAGTTATTTTAAATTCTTTGTAAATATTACCTTTAAATGGCTAGTATCTCAAATTTTAAATAGAATTTTATAATGACATCACAAAATAGTTCTCATTTGGTTTTCTGTTTGAACAGTCACTTCCCAAAAGCTGTACATCTATGTCAAAGCAGGAGTCTAGCAAAGGAAGTCATAGGACTGGAGGACAATGTCACCTGCCTATCAAGTCCCATCAGCACTGTTACAGTTGGTCAGATGAGTCCTTATCTATGACACAGTCAGGTAAGACTAATCCTGAGGAGTTTGTATTTGTGTTGTATTTGAACAGCCTCTGCTCTAAAAGGCTTCAAGGAGTTTGTTGACCTTAAGAAGCATATGTAGACAGACAATGGTGGGTTTATGTAAGATTGTGAGGAAGATTAATATCATATCGAGTATTGCCATGTTGAATATATTGAGTTAAACATATTCAGTGTCTTGCTTTTTTTTTTTCTCTCTCTCTGAAACAGAGTCTCACTCTGTTACCCAGGCTGGAGTGCAGTGGTGCAATCTTGGCTCACTGCAACCTCCATCTCCCAGGCTCAAGCAATTCTTCTGCCTCAGCTCATGAGAAGCTGGGAATATAGGTGCCCACCACCACACCTAGCTAATTTTTGAATTTTTTTTTTTTTTTTTTTTTTAAATAGAGATGGGGTTTCACCATGTTGGCCAGGCTGGTCTCAAACTTCTGACCTCAGGTGGTCTACGCATCTCGGCCTCCCAAAATGCTGGGATTACAGGCGTAAACCGCTGTACCCTTCCCAATGTATTGCTTTTTGAACTCAGTTTTAGTTTTGAGAGTAAGTATTTAGTAAAGAAAACATGAAAAATGTTTGTTTGTTTGTTTGTTTTTGTCATTGATCCTGTGCTATACCCTTTTGTTTTCCATGTGTCAGACAATTGTAAATCATGGAATATTTCCACACCCATATTTATAGCTCTCCTTTCTTCTTTGAGTTAACTATATAATATTTCAAAGAGTAGATGTGCCATAATTTATTGAACTATTTCCTTAGTGATGGCCATTTAGATTTTCTCAAATATTTCACAATTGCAAATAATGACATAATAAATATCTTTATGTAAATATTTACACAGACGTATATATGCAATCGTATGTCACTTAATATCCAGGCTATGCTCTGAGAAATGTGTCATTAAGCAATTTCATCAGTGTGTGAAATTCATAGAATGACAAACCTAGACTGTGGATCCTTACTGTACTCTCAGGCCATATGGTATAGCCTCTTGTTCCTAGGCTGTAATACCTGTACAGTATTACTACACTGATTGTAGGCAATTTAAGTATTTCTATATCTAAACATAGAAAAGATGTAGTAAAAATATAATATGGTAATCTTGGGACCACTATCATATATATGTAGTCTGCTGCATAGTCTGTCATTGACCAAACTGTCATATGTGGTACATAACTCTATGTCTGTGTGTGATATCACATATCATTTATATGTGTGTTTATCATATATATAATGAAAACTCTTTTTGTATATTTAACTATGGAATAGATTCTTAGGAATAGAATCATTGAGTCAGAACAGTTGAAGGATGTCTCATATTTCTCTGTGGAAAGTTATTAACGTTTTTATATATTTGCTTTTATGTACTTTGGTAAAAAATTACTTCCAGGAGAATAACATGTCAGTAGACATAAACTTGAATACTTGGAAACATGGGTTCTTATCCTGGATCTGTTACTTACTGGTGACTTTCTTCAAGTTTCTTTGCCAATACTAGATTATCTTTTTCATTTGCTGGCAGTGGAATAATGTTTCAACCATCTTTGCATGAGTTATGCACAAAGGATTAATGATAACATTTGTAAGATACTGTTTTATTGGTGGAGCTTATTTAAGTAAGAATGAATAGTTTCAGAAAAGTAGCTCTGAGGTTTGTAAACTACAGATTCACCACCTATTCAAGATGACATCATTTATATTCAGTATTTGTGGAAGTGGTAGATATTAATGTAGTGGAGTTATAATACTTTTACTTAAGTGATGGAGAGTTTATCAACCAAGCTAATATAATCAGTTTGTGTCAAATAATCAGAAACTTAATTTTTAAAAATCAGGATATTCTAACAAGTTATTTTGTTTTGAGACAGCTTCTAGCCCTGTCGCCCAAGCTAGAATGCAGTGGCATGTTCTCAGCTCACTGCAGCCTCCGCCTCCTGGGCTTAAATGATTCTCCCACCTCAGCCTTCTAAGTAGCCAGGACTACAGGTGCATGCTGCCCCACGTGGCTAATTTTTGGTTTTTTGTAGAGATGGGGTTTCGCCATGCTGCCCAGGGTGGTCTCAAACTCCTGACCTCAAGCAGTCTGCTAACTTCAGCCTCCCAAAGTACTGGCGTGAGCCAGTGCACCAGGCCCACATTTGGTTCCTTTAGTACTTAAAAACATAAACATTTTCTGAGGTCTTTTATCTAAAAACTCCAGGTTTTTCATCAGTTTCTGTTAAATCATCAACCATAGATGGTAAAGATATTTTTAGTAGAAAATCATCGCTAGCATAGGGGCAAAATTGAAACTAAGCCTGTCAGAATGTAGTGATATACAAAATTTTATCAAAATAGTAATTTTGGAAGCACATAAATAAATACTGAGCTCTGCCTGTGCTAAGGGCTCAGTATGATGCTACCGCTAATGTAAAACAAGCCTAACTTTCCTAGTGTGCCTTAACTCAGTGTCATAGAAGTGACAGGAACTCAGATTTTATTATTCCTTATTCAGATACGTATACCACACTATTAAAAAGACAGTAATCTTTTTGCATTTAAATAACTTCCTTAACTAGCTCTTAATAAATTTAACCTGAAATAACTGATAAAATCCTGGCTTATGATGTAGTGTTAAATCTGAGTCTTAAGATTTGTGTATGATATTATTTCTTTTGTAAGATTATTAAATGTCTCACTCAACATTATGTATGTATGGGAATGACACCATTGTGTGGTTGAGGGAGCTGTGAGGAACAGTAATTTCTATACCATGTAATTTCCATGTATAATGAAATAAGCAGTATCTTTAAATGATACCTATTTGTTTTCATAGCATGCGTGTGACACATTGTAGTAAAATATCTTTTTCATGATGTTGCTATGAGTAGATGTCTTGTGTATGTGAACTGTTGGAGAGAAAAGATTTAACTAGCTTAATTTCAGCTATTTTAAATATTTTGAGAGCTTTCAGACAAAGATTATAGCAGAGTTTTTTTTTTAATATAATTTCTCTCTTTTTAATGTGGTATTAAACCATCAGCTAATGAATCACAAGCAATTTGATGTGGTATAATTCTAGTTTGATTTTAATGTGACTTAAAAACTATTAAATTATGTATTAACAAGTAAGGGGAAAGACAGTTAAATGTAATTATCTTGTTACCAGAAGTAATTTCTTGTAGTATATCCACATTTCATCAGTCTAAACATTTCTTAACTTCCAGCTGCATGTCTTACCAAGACAGCATATCTCCAGATTTATTTACAATTTTAAGTAGTACAATTAGAAAGTGAAAATAAATAGGAGGAATCAAGCCAAAAATAGTGTGTGTGGGAGATTATAGAAAAGCAGGGATGCATTTTATAATAAATTTTTTTCAGAAGTTCATATTTTATCATTTTAATCATTGGATTGGCTTTATTTAAATGGAAAATTACATTATAGCTTTTTATTAGTAGTTACTAAGTTAACTTTATGCTTAAGTCAAAATTATAAATGAAAGATTTTGTATCTCTTTCAGAAACTACTTCTGACCAGAGTGACATTGAAGGTAGGATCAGAGCTCTGAAGGATGAGTTGCGGAAAAGAAAATCAGTTGTGAACCAGTTGAAGAAGGAACAGAAAAAAAGGCAAAAGGAAAGACTGAAAGCCCAGGAAGCCAGTCTGATCAAGCAGTTAGAGGTTAGACATAGGAAGAAAGGGGTTTAATGTCAAGGCTAATGTGTATGTGATGCCTAAAATGTTTTTAATGTTGTTAATAAAGTAATGGATTAGGTTTCCTCATTATTAGTGTGGCACCACATTTTATCCTCTTAAAAGAATCTGAGGGTATCTAAGGACATTCTTGCTTAAAACATTAAATTTTAAGTTTAAACATTAAAATAAATATCAAGGTTACACACAATGGTGTGTTCCTGTAGTCCCTGGCCACTTAGGAGGCTGAGGGAGGAGAATTGCTTGAAGCCAGGAGTTTGAGGCTGCAGTGCACCATGATTGCACTTGTGAATAGCAACTGTACTCCAGCCTGGGCAACATAGCAAGACCCCTACCTCTAAAAAATAAATAAATCTTAAAATAAAGTATTAAAACTTTTCTTCTAAATAAGAAAGATTAGGCCTTTGAAAGAAAGATTGGTATCTATGCCCTTGTAAGCAGAGAACCATTAGATAAATAATTTTAGCTTTTGGAATTGTTACTGCTTCCCTTCCCCCTTCTCTTCCCCCTTTCCCCTTTCCTCCTCCTTCCCTCTTCCCTTCCCTGTGCCCTTCCCCTTTTCCTTCTCCGTTTCCTTCCTCCTTCCCTTTCCCCTGCCCCCTTTCCTTCCCTTCTTTCACAGAGTGGTGTTTCATGCCACACGACTTATTAAGTAGTACAATTCTGTACTATTTGGATAGCTTCTAAATGATAACTCTTAACTTGGATTTTCCCCCAAGCTGTAGCAGCCTTGCTGATTCGGTCCCAGTCTGGGAACCTGGTTTTGATGTCTTTCTTACTCTGTTTTCTCCTGTCCAGTCACTAGTTCCCGTGGATTCTTTTATACAGTTCCTTGTTTGTCCCTGTCCATTCCTGCTGCCTCTACTGTCTGCCTATTCTTTTAGATGTTCTCCAAGCTAGTTGGGGCCCTTATGACCTCTTACCTCTACTGTCTGCATAGTCTCTTCAATGTTCTGCCTCATGCTGCTTCCCTATCACACACATTCTGCCAGCCTGGCATTCCTAGAACATGACATTCATTGTAGAATCAGACTGAATCCCCTACTCACTGCAAGAATTCCTTCTCATGTCATCACCGGAGAAGGTCATTCGACTTCTACGTGAACACTTTCAGTAATTGGAAATTTCAAACTTTCAGGCTAACTGGTTTCCTTGTTAGACTCAAAGTGCTCTAAGTATTAGAAGAGCTCTTTGTTGTATTTAGTCAAAATTTCTGTTCTTTTAATTTCCACCCATTGATCCTTGTTGTGTAATAACAAACACATGCTCCTCCTACCATTATTAATTTAATCATCAGATATTCACATGCCTATTTATATACCAGGAGCTAAGCTAATTACACATATTTTTCATTTAATGCTCACAACAAGGTATGGGTATTATTATCCCTGTTTTACAGATAAGGAAACTGAGTTTCAGTGAGATTAATGATTTATGCAGGGATACACAGCTCATAAATGATGAAACCAGGATTTTAATCTAGCTCTAATTTTAAATTCTGTGCCTTTACCATTGTATTGTCTTCCACACAGAAAATAGGCCTGTTAATAGATGTGGAGAAAATAAAACTAATTTAAACAGGTACATAATACAGAGATAGAATAGGGATTGTAACTTGTACAGTGGTTCGAGTAGGAAAAGTGATTAAGATACAAAGACCATACTGAGGAGTTCATGCTGGAAAGTAGTGGAAACAAAATTTAAAAATAAAGATTATATTCAGGACCTTAGAAATCAAACTGTTGAGTTTGGATTTCATCCTATATATCAAGTAATGAGGTGTCACTGAAGTAACTGTTGGAGATAAGTACTATTGGAATGAATAGTATTGCTGGAAAATGTTCCTTATTAGCTATGTCAGTCAGAAAAGAGACCTCTAGAGAAATGCCATATGACCCATCTCATCCAGTATTCTACTTAATGGCTTAAACAAAGTCAAAAGAAAATTCTGTATTTAACTTTTCAAATTATAGTATATGAGAGAAAAATATGTAATGCATAGCAGTTCATATAAAAAAGTCTATTGGATTTTATTTGATCATAGATTTAATAAATGGACTACACTCCTATATGTAGAGCTTTCAGATCTTAGTATTCATAGTCCTCATGGATACCTACCAAGCTAGAACACCTAGCTGTGGTGTAGGTGTGGAACACCTAGCTGTCCTGTAATACCAGGAGTTACTTTAACAAAACGTGGACAGTTCAGATAAAGATAGCGTGGATGATGAGAGTTGTAAAAGTAGTCATTTCAGCCCAGATTTTAGGGATCTGTAGCAGTTGACAAGCATCCATCCATCCATCCATATTACTTCATTCTGTAAATATGTATTGATAAACTACTTTGGACCAGGCATTGTGAATAGCACATTGTATACCAGACATACAGTGTTGAACAAAACACTAGTCTCAAATAGTGAGAGCTGTAAAAGTAAGGACTTCAGCCCAGAAAACTAGGGAACATCGTTTTACAAATTATTAAATTATAAATATAATTTTCATACAAATTATAATTGTAAAATAGTAAAGTTTTATTTCAGAATGGGAAATAACCAAGAAACATTTTTTTTAATTCTCCACTATCATACTGTCAACCACACCTTTCTCTTTATAATTTGTATCCTTAAGTACTTAGCCCATCAGAGACTGCCATTGAAACTCAGAGCAGAATGGCTAACTTCTTAAAAATACCATGAAAGTAGTAATACACCCTTTAGAAAATAATAATATCATCAGTTAAAGAAGTTTTTAATGTGGCAAGGTATGAATCATTGCTTTGTAGTATTAAACTGTAGATGTGGAATGTCGTTTCTTAATTGATGCTGGGATTACAATTCTATATCTTGCTTATATAGAGAATATTTTGAGATGGATATACAGATTATAGCGCTCTGGGAAATGATGTTGCAGCGGGCAGGAAGGGAGATTTTTATGTTATATCTTCTTTACTGATTGAGTATTTTACCTTAAAATACACTATTTGATAATTTAAAATGGGTTTTTAAAATTCTGCCTAATGACTTATCTCATTTTTCTAAACTTAGTCATATGACGAATTTATTAAGAAAACTGAAGCCGAGCTTAGCCGAGATTTGGAAACATCACCAACAGCCAAGCCTCAGATTAAAACACTCTCCTCAGCTTCTGAAAAACCTAAGATCAAACCCCTCACACCACTACACAGGTAGAAATTTTTGATGACTTGTCTATATTCTGCCTTGTTTGAGAAAAGAATAAGGAAATATTCTCAATAGAAGCTACGTTTTAAGTAACTGAAATTATAGAAGTAAAAATATTTTATATTTTTAGTGTCAGTAAATTAAAATTTTCATGTATTACAATTAAAAGTTATATTTATAAGATATTGATTTTAAAATACATTTTTAATCCTGCAGTCTGATGGGTACAATGAAAATGGTACTTTCTAATATTGGTAGTAGTAGCGTAAGCTGATGTGAACCTTTGAAAAAACAATTTTGCTTTGTTTCAGAAGTCAAAAGTCTGTAACATTTGACCCAGTAATCCTACTCCCAGAAGTCTAGCTTGAGAAAATATGGATACTGAAAATCTCTATTCGCATGAATATATTTATCATAACATTCTTTATTTTCATAAAACATTGGAAACAATTTTTGTGTCCAAAAATGGATGAATAGCTCAGTTAATGATGGTTCTATGCAGGCGATAGAATATTATGCAGTCAATAAACAAATAGAGAAGATACTAAGTTAAAACATTAGAGTATACAATATTGTATATTAGAAAATCAAGTTATAATATTTAAACCAAATTTTGAACAAAAAGTAAAGGTTAGACAGATCAGTCCAATTGAGACATAGGGGTCATTTCAGAGGGAAGGTTATTCATGAATGACTAAAAGTGTAAAAAACAGATTAGCATATCATAGAAGCTGAACATAATAGGATATTGCTGGAGTTAGCAGAAGGAAAAATAAATAAAAGCCAAATTGTATACCTGAATTGAAAAAAAGAAAAAAAGAAAGAAAAAAAAAGCCAGATTGTGAAAAACCTTGTACTCGTGTATTCTTAGTAGTTTGTATTTTACCTTTTAGAAAATGTAGAGCCTTTGAAGGTTTGTTTAAGAAGATTTTGGGACTTTTTTGTTAGAGAGGTAATGCAGGCTCATTACAGTTAATTTAGCATTACCTGAGTTTGAATCCTGGCTCCAGGCCTAGCTGGTTCTGTAACTTTGGGCAAGTTTTTTAACCCCTCTGTACTTGAGTTTTTTTAATAAGGGTTTATACCCTATTAAACAGGAGTAATAATAATACCTGATTAATACACTTGTTATGAGGGTTAAAAGACTTAACAGGGCCTAGAACACAGTAAGCATTGTGTATTAGCTGCTGCTATTATTATTACTGTTATTATTTCTGGGGAAGTAGTAAAAAGAAAAAAGTTTAAGTGATACCATACCCAACTATCCCAAAATAGCAAATGTCAACAATTAGATATGTTTCCTTCCAGGATCTTTTACGCTTAGATTTTGTGTGTGTTTTTGTTACATATACACTTTCCATTATGCTATATACATTTTAATTTCTACGTAATATGCTATTAAATGGCTTTGTAATATTCTTAAACTACTGAAGGCTTTTAACCAGAGAGTGACACAATCATATTTGTGTTTACAGAGATTTTTCTGACCACAGTATAGAGGAAAAATAGAAAAGAGTAAGCTTAGAAGCAGGAAGAAAAATAGTCTAAGCCAGACCTCAAGTAAGCAGTAGTAAGAATAGAAAATAGGAGATGTATTTTAGAATAGCGAAGGATTAAAAAGTAGACTTGAGCCAGGCGTGGTGGCTTATGCCTGTAATCCCAACACTTTGGGAGACTGAGGCAGGTGGATCAGAAGATCAGGAATTCAAGACCAGCCTAACAAACATGGTGAAACTGTCTCTACTAAAAATACAAAAATTAGCCAGGCGTGGTGGTGCACACCTGTAATCCTAGCTACTCGGGAGGCAGAGGCAGGAGAATCACTTGAACCTGGAAGGTAGAGGCTGCAATGAACTGAGATCGCACCACTGCGTTCCAGCCTGGTGACAGAGCAAAACTCTGTCTCAAAAAAAATAAAAAGAATGTCTGCTTTTTGTTACCAGTTATTATAATAATATGTTTCTTTCTGCTCATTAATTTTTACATGTCAGATCTGAAACGACCAAGAATTGGAAATCACTAACAGAGTCAGAACGTTCCAGAGGATCCCTGGAGTCTATTGCTGAACATGTTGGTATGTAACTAGAAAAAATATTTAAGTTGTAGCTACATAGTTTAAGGATTTATGCAAAGGTCTACAAAATTCTACCTTTACAGCTTTTTTTATTAAAAAGGGAATTTCTTAAATAGATTATTTAATATTTTAAAGTCACTTTTAATATTTTAAAGTGATTTATTGGCTATGTGAATTCTTTTTTTTTGGTTTGTTTTTGTTTTCTTTGAGACAGAAAGAATCACTCTTGTCACCCAAGCTGGAGTGCAGTGGCATGATCATAGCTTACTGCAGCCTTGACCTCCTGGGCTCAAGCAATCCTCCCATCTCAGCCTCCCGAGGAGTCAGGACCACAGGCACATGCCACCACACCCAGTTCATCTTTTTATTTATTTATTTATTTATTTATTTAATTTATTTATTTTTAAAGGGATGGGGGTCTCACCATTGCTGTCCAGCCTGGACTGGAACTCTTGGGCTCAACAGTCCTCCCGCCTCAGCCGGGTTGAACTTTACCAGCATTTCAGCCAAAGTTCTGAGATTACAGTCATGGGCCACCGCACCCAGCTGAATCAGTCTTTATTGTCCAGAATTTATGAGAAAAACTGAAGCATGAAGATTAAATAGCTGAGTATATCTTCAGTGTCTCTTAATTCCCCCAACCAGATTTTTAATCTGGTTATATATGTTTTTAGCCTAGTTCCCAGATAAATAATTACATACATTTTTTCAGTTTAACCAAAAGAAAATTAATTATTGAAAATAAAATGTAGGCTAGGTGCAGCAGCTCATGCATGTAATCCCCACACTTTGGGAGGCTGAAGTGGGCAGATCACTTGAGCTCGTAAGTTTGAGACCAGCCTGGGCAATATGATGAAACTCCATCCATACAAAAATTAGCTGGGCATGGTAGTGTGCACCTGTAGTCCCAGTTGTTTGTGGGGCTGAGGCTAGAAGATTGCTTACACCCAGGAAGTTGAGTCTGCAGTGAGTTGTGATCAGCCATTGCATTCCAGCTTGGGTGACAAAGTGAAGCACTGTCTCAAAAAATAAAATGAAATTCAGTGAGGAAATAAAACTGAGGCACAGAGAAACATCAGTGACAAAATAGAGATCTGGCCAACCCTCCTAAGAACCTGGGACTATAGGCTTGAGCACAGTGTCTTGCGCCTATAATCCCAGGTACTTAGGAGGGTGAGTCTAAGGATCACTTGAGCCCGGGTTCAAGGCTACAGGGAGCTATGACCACTATACTCCAGCTTAGGTGACAGAACAAGATGCTTACTCTTAACAAAAAAAAAAAAAAAAAAAAAAGAAGAAAGAAAAAAAAGAGATTTGAATTCAAAACTTTAATTCTTGGTTTGTTAGCTCATTATATTGTACTTTGATCATATTTTGCAAGTTTAGCTCTTAAATTGCTGTATTTGCAGAAATAGTTGATCTATTTTCTTTTTAATTCAAGAGCTTAGATGAAGCTCCTAGGAAAATGTATTCTTTTAGAAGTATATATGGAAGTCTGTTTGTCCTTCACTGGTTTCCTGCTTGAAAAATGTTTGTAATAACCATCATACAATTTTGTTTTTGCATAATTTGGGGGTGAATGTGCAAAGCACTGACTTCATCAACTTAGATCTATTTTTCTTCACTTTATAAGTTAAGACAACACTTAAGAAATTATTCCAGACTTTAGAATGTTCAGTAATTTTAAATGTTCTATTTATTATTGATACAGGTGATCTTCTCATAAAAGAAAAACTTGTAAGATAGCCACAACAGGTCATATTTATTAACCAGAGGGTTTGTTTTTTTTTTCCATGAAAATTTGGCTTTTCTGTAAACTTTGATTCACAAAATTGAAAGATTGTGATTAAATAATTTTGATGTGGTGATTTCTTTTTCTTTAAGATGCTTCACTGTCAGAGTCTGAGAGATCAGTATCAGAAAGATCTTTATCTGCATATGCGCAGGGAGTAAATGAATGGGACAGTCGAACAGAAGATTTTCAGACTCCATCTGCAGTTCTCAGATCATCACGGAAAATCAGGGAAGAATGTGGAGATTCTCTAGAAAATGTACCTTCATTACATCTTCTCAAAGAATTAAATGCCGCTAGTAGAACTCTTGATGTGTCAGATGGCAAGGTTGAAGAATCTAGTAAAAAATCAGAAATACAGGAAATAGAGAATACAAAATTGAAGGAGAGTAAGATTGAAGATACCTGTTCTAAACAAGGTAAATCTGATGTCTTACGGAAATTAGACCTAGAACAGGGAGATGCATCTGAAATTCTTTCAAAGAAAGATTTTCCTTTAGATTCTGAAAATGTTCAGAAAGATCTAGTTGGATTAGCCATTGAAAATCTCCAAAAACGTGAGAAAATGTTGAAAGAGAGACAGTCAGATCAAGATATGAATCATAGTCCAAACATCCAGTCGGGAAAAGACATTCAAAAGAACACAAAGGAAAATAATTTGTCTTGGTCAGAACATCTTTTTGCTCCTAGAGAGATACCATACTCTGAAGATTTTGAAATGTCTTCTTTCAAGAAAGAAATTTCAGCTGAATTGTACAAAGATGATTTTGAGGTCTCATCTTTGCTGTCACTCAGGAAAGATGCTCAGTCTTGCAGAGATAAGTCACAGCCAATGAGGAGCTCTAGAAGTGGAGCCACTAGCTTTGGTAGTAATGATGAAATCAGTGAGTGCCTAAGTGAGAAAAGCCTTTCTGTCCATAGCAATGTTCACTCTGAAAGGCTGTTGGAACTCAAGTCCCCTACTGAGCTTATGAAAGATAAGGAGCGCAGTGATGTGGAGCATGAACAGCAAGTTACTGAATCCGCTTCCTTGGCTTCAGTTCCTACTGCAGATGAGTTATTGGATTTCCACATTGGTGATAGGGTGTTGATTGGAAATGTTCAGCCAGGAATTCTTCGATTCAAAGGTGAGACTAGTTTTGCTAAAGGATTTTGGGCTGGAGTGGAGTTAGATAAACCTGAAGGAAATAACAATGGAACATATGATGGCATTGCATATTTTGAATGCAAAGAAAAGCATGGTATTTTTGCTCCTCCTCAAAAAATATCTCACATTCCAGAAAACTTTGATGACTATGTAGACATTAATGAAGATGAAGACTCTTACTCAGATGAACAGTATCAATACTATAATGAAGAGCAAAATGATAAAGAGGGTCCAAAAGACAGAGAAAAGGATATAAGTGAATATTTTTATGAGAAATCCCTACCTAGTGTGAATGATATAGAAGCCTCAGTTAATAGAAATAGAAGCCTTAAAATAGAAACAGGCGATGTACAGGACATTTCTGGGGTACTTGAAGCCCATGTTCACCAGCAGTCTTCAGTGAATTCACTGATTTCTTCAAAGGAAAACAAAGACCTCATTTCTGATGCCATAGAAAAGGTTTCCATGGCTGCAGAAGATGATACTTTAGACAATACCTTTTCTGAAGAATTGCAGAAGCAACAGCAGTTTACAGAAAAAGAAGACAACCTATATGTTGAAGTTTCAGAAAAGCTTTCTACACCACTTCTGGATCTTTTAACAAGAGAAAAAAACCAACTGGAAGCCCAACTGAAGTTATCACTAAATGAGGAAAAAAAGTCAAAGCAACAACTGGAAACAGTCAGCTTACTGACAGATAGTTTACTAAAAGTCTTTGTAAAGGACACAGTCAATCAACTACAACAAATTAAAAAAAACAGAGATGAGAAAATCCAGCTTAGCAATCAGGAGCTTCTTGGTGATGACCAAAAGAAAGTACCACCCCAAGACCTATCCCAAAGTGTTGAGGAGCAGTCACCGAGTGTTTCAAGTTGCTTCTTAAGGACTGAATTGGAAGATGAAAAAGAAGAGATTTCCTCTCCAGATATGTGTCCCAGACCGGTGAGTATTTTGTCTAGAAAGAGTGTCAGTGTACCTTTTGACACCTTTAACAAGGCAACTTACGTTGCCTATATAGTACATTTTAATTCTGTGACTCCTGATAGGTTTTTTTTTTCCCCTTTGATGTGTTGTTTGTTAGAGAAAGATCACTATACTAGTTTTTAAAGGCCTTGTAGCTGTTTTTCTGGCTGAAGTGTGTAATTGTCCTCTATTATGTCATGAGTAGTCACTGTAGGGTTGTCACAAGCACTGGCAGATTTTAGGGAACTAAACCATCCATTTAAACTGCTGAGTTGACAACCCCTGTACTGTCCACAGATTACATCTCCTTCTAGATTCACCAAACAACTTCGTTCCATGGAGCTTTCCAGCGGTTCACCACCCAATTCTTTTTTGCCTGTGAAATTGTTTACGTATCTGCTCATTCATGGTTGCCCTGCAGAGGTTAGCAGTTGTGATGTTGATTCTGGTAAAATGAAATATATCCACTATGACATGCACTCAGACCATCAGCTTGTTTAGGTTGCCCATGGACAGTTGAGCGAAAGTAATGACTTTGAGTAACTTGAGTCAGATAGTGACCAGGTGAGAAATTTTATATCCCATTTCCATATCCCATAGGCAGACAGTTCTTTAGAAACAGAATAATGATAATGTGAAAAGGAGGGAGAGGCCCAATCAATAAACATTTTATAAAACTTCAATTATATATAGATTTATGTAAGTAGAATTGAGAGAACAGCATAACTTTATCTTAAATTGTTTATTAGTAGCCATCATATTGTTTTTCATTCTGCTTACTTACAGAGAAATATTAAATATATAAATAATACACTTACTCTGTATTTTAAAAAATGATCTGAGGTCCCTAAATGGTGTTCTGTTTGAATGGCTCCATTTCTGTAGGAGAGCCCAGTATTTGGTGCCAGTGGGCAGGAAGAACTTGCTAAGAGACTTGCTGAACTCGAGCTCAGCCGGGAGTTCCTGAGCGCATTAGGAGATGATCAAGACTGGTTTGATGAAGACTTTGGTTTGAGCTCATCTCACAAGATCCAAAAAAATAAGGCAGAAGAAACCATTGTACCTCTAATGGCAGAACCTAAAAGAGAACCTCAGCAGCCATGTGAGACATTATTGGCAGTCCCCCATACTGCAGAGGAAGTCGAGATTCTTGTACATAATGCAGCAGAAGAACTTTGGAAGTGGAAAGAATTAGGCCATGATCTTCATAGCATCAGTATTCCTACAAAACTTCTTGGCTATGCCAGTAAAGGCCTAGATATAGAAAGCACTAGTAAAAGGGTCTACAAACAGGTAGGTAAAAGGATAATTTTAGCTTTTAAACTTTTTTCCCATTGTCTGAAATTTGGATTCTTAGCCATTTTGTGTTTTGTTTGTTTGTTTGTTTTTCTCTATCAAGGCGGTTTTTGATTTAACAAAAGAGATTTTTGAGGAAATATTTGCTGAGGATCCCAACTTAAATCAACCTATCTGGATGAAGCCATGTAGAATCAACTCTAGTTATTTCCGAAGAGTGAAAAATCCAAATAACCTTGATGAAATCAAGGTAAACTGCAGACTATAAAGTGTCTTCTTTTTTGACTTGCCGTTCATTTACACAAATCTATAAATGTTGTAAAAGCAGGTGTTCTTCTGTATTATTAGCCTTTGTGTCTTCAGGACCATCCCATAGTGGGGTATTCAATAAAGATTTGTTGATTCACTGAATCCATGGACAATGGAGGGATTGGAATGAAAGGAAACCCTGAATTCTCAAGTTTGTGCAAAAAAAAAAAAATGACTTTTACCATTTTCTATATATACATAATTATAATATTTAAGAAAAATCAGGAAATACTGAGGGAGATAAATTTTTGCAACTTGTAGGAGTTTTAGGTAAGTTTCTGGGGCTTGTAGAGATAGGTATAATGTTCTAAAAGTATGTATGAAAACATGTCATATATATGTCTTTCAGTATGCCAGCACTGGACAGATAAGTGTTTCTTTTCTGTCTTTGACTTTGGAGGTTTCAATTTGGTAATGTGGTTTTGACCTATGTAGGATAGTAATATGATACATAAATATATTTATTTTGTTATCTAAGAAACCTTTGCCCAGAAGCTACGAGGACTGCAAACTTTAAAGTCACATTGGTAGCAGTCTGCTCTGCCTAGTCACATGTTTCTTTACAGGAAAGGTTCTATTTCCAGAGCAGTGATTCTCAACCTTTAATGAGCATGTAAATGATCTGAGGATCTTGTTAAAATGGAGAATCTAATTTAGTAGGTCTGCAGTAGGACCTGAAATTCTGCATTTCTAGCAAGCTCTTAAGTCATGCTGGTCCTGCTGGTCCCAGGACCATGCCGAATAGCAAAGCTTTAAAGTTGTATTTCTCAGACTTATTTGATCACAGAAAGTGTTTAAAAATATTTTATACTGATAGAACAGCAACAGATATTTATGAGACGGGATGTATGCTTACCTCAGGGGTTGGCAAACGATGGCCCATGAGCCAGATCCAGCCCCCTGTATGTTTTTATAAATAAAGTTTTGTTGGATCACAGCCATGCCCATTTGTTTTCATGTTATCTATGGCTGCTTTTTGCTACAACAGTGGAATTGAATAGTTGTGACAAAGACCACGTGGCCCACAAATCCTAAAATATTTACAGTCTGGTCCTTTACTGAAAAAGTTTGCCAGCCCCTGGCTTAAAGTAAGTAGCTCTTTAAAAACACACTTGTATACTCATTCCTTCTAGCCTTCCACAATTAATAAGTGTTTGAACGCATGTATGTGTGTCTGTGAACAGGTGGGGAGTGATGGAATTTGTGGGCGCATTGGTACTTTGAGAATCTTTCCAGGTGATTCTGATTCATAAATGTGTCCTTCCCCTGTTAAGAGCACTATTTTTTAGTAGAACAACCATAAAAAGTAATAAAATAAATTAGTAAAGCAATAAATTGAAGACAAGATACATAATGTATACCAACAATCAAACTGCCTGCATACAATTAATGCTACCCACTAATTTTAATTTTGACATAGCATTTTATAAAGTTTTTAAGGGTGCTAGTTCAAATATTGTTGGTAATAAAATTACTATGCTTTCCATACTGAAGTGTTGATTAATATTTTTCATTTAACATATTTGAATTTTGGTGCTTCAAAATGAACTACCCCAGATGCAGTCTTTTGCTTTTCTCACATTACATTGTCCCAAAATTCTCTATGAGATTTTTCCAATTCAGAGATTTATCTTATGCTTTCTTTAGTAGTGTTGCCAGCTTGAGGTTAGCTAATGGTGCTTCGTAAGTAAAGGGAACTCTAAAGTGGTTTTTTTTTTGCAGAATTAATCAATGGGTTTTACTTTGTTGTTGTTGTTTTTTAGACAAGATCTCACTTTGTCACCTAGACTGGAGTGCAGTGGTGCAGTCTCAGCCCACTGCAACCTGGATCTCTTGGGCTCAATCAATCCTCCTACCTCACCTTCCTGAGTAGCCAGAACTACAGGCATGTACCACCATGCCCAGCTAATGTTGTACCTTTTTTCGTAGAAATGAGGCCTTTCACCATGTTGCCCAGGCTGGTCTCGAACTCCTGGGCTCAAGTGATCCTCCTGCCTTGGCTTCCCAAAGTGCTGGGATTACAGGCATAAGTCACTGTGCCCAGCCAGGTTTCACTTTTATATGTTGTGTAAGTGAATAAAGTCTCGGCATTCGGAATGCTTTTCCCTTCAAATTGCTACATGGAACTGTAAGCGGAAGAAATTTGTATGGTATTTTATTGTAAACATATTCTTAGCATGAATCTGATTACTGCATTGTAAATACATGAATCTCAGAAATTCTTTTGTTTGTGTTTCATGTATTTTTCTTGTTTCTACAGAGCTTCATAGCAAGTGAAGTACTTAAGCTATTCAGTCTTAAAAAGGAGCCAAACCATAAAACAGATTGGCAGAAAATGATGAAATTTGGAAGAAAGAAGAGAGACCGAGTGGATCATATCCTGGTCAGTGCATACAACGAAACTGTTTTTATTTTGACCATATCTTTTAAACTCAGAATGTAGTTAGATTCTAAAGGGAAAAGGGATATAATTAATCTTAAGTCTATGGTATTAAAATCTTAAAGCCTTTACTTGCTGTGTTTCTGCCCCTCAGTTTTGTAAATTGTTTTCTTTTGTGGTCAGTAGATGAACATTTAAACTGATCGGTAGCATTTTATGTAGAACTTGAGAAATTAAAACTCGAATGGAAGCAAAGTTTAAGCTAGTGAATTGAAAAGAGACCAGTGTGGACTCTGGAGCCAGACTGCCTATGTTTAAATCTCTGTTTTGCCACTTACTTGGTGTGTAATCTTGGACAAATTTATCTAACATTTTTATGCTTCATTTTCCTATCTGCAAAGTGAAGGTAACAATAATAGTACTTATCTGTTAAAATTATTAAGAAAATTAAATAAGTATATGTGTAAAGCACTTGGAACAGTTCTCAGTAAATACTAGCTGTTACCTCAACATCATCACTGTTATCATTATCCAGAACATTCCCTGGATAGGATTTATTTGGATTTGCAATATATTTCTCTAACATTAGAAAAGTGTTTATCAAAAAAAAAAAAAAAAGAAAGAAAATTCACATTTATATAATGAAAGTATAATACATAAATTTATTACCTTTCTCATATATGTACCTCTCTAGTGTTTCATTTACTCAGTAATAACTATAGCAGGTAACATTTGCTTAGTATTTTATAGTTTATCATTCTTTCTTATGCTTCATTTTTTTTTTCTTTTTTGGGACACAGTCTTGCTCTTGTCACCCTGGCTGGAGTGCAGTGGCACCATCTCTGCTCACTGCAGCCTCTGCCTCCTAGGTTCAAGTGATTCTCATGCCTCAGCCTCCTGAGTAGATGGGATTACAGGCACTTGCCACCATGCCCAGCTAATTTTTGTATTTTTAGTAGAGACAGGGTTTTGCCATGTTGGCCAGGCTGGTCTCAAACTCTTGACCTCATGATCTACCCACCTCAGCCCAGTAAAATAAGAGACAAGATTTTAATCAACTAATTCTTCATAGATCTTCACATCTCAAGAAAGTGAATTTGTTCTTATATTTCCATCATGTTTTAAAGTTTGAATTGATAATAATTTCCAAGCTGTTACTTCCTTTACTTCTTAGGAATTAAAGAAAAAAGCATAGTAAGAGACATTCATCTAATCTATAAGTTAAATTGATGATATTCCTAATAAATCCCCTTTGTCTATACATTGAGTCAAAAATTGGCTAATTAAGGACTGATGTTAAAATAGTAAGCAAAACAGACATAGACCCCACCTTCATAGATTTCCAGTTTGATGGCAGAAACTAGTCATTAATATATCATTATACAAGTGTGTGGCTATAAGTTAAGCACAAAAATGTAGTGTGCTGTTAAAACCACAGGAAGCTGATCTAAGGAGGATGGTCAGGGCAGGCTTCTCTGAGGAAGTGACATTTGAGCTCAGATCTTAAAGATGAATAAGCATTTAACTGACCTCTATCATAGAGAGAAGAATATTCAGGGAGAGCAAACCACAAGTGCACAGACCCTGAAATGGGAAGGTACATGAGTTGTGAGAGTATGAGGGGGAGGCGGCATAGATACAGCTGGAGAGGTGACAGTCTATATGGTGCAGTGCTTTTTAAGCCATGTTAAGTTTTGGATATGATCTTAAAAGCAAGCAATGAGTTTAAGCAACATAAATTACTAGAGTAGACTTGCAGTTTTTAAAAATCATGGAAGAATGCTTAAAATGGAACAAGAGTACAAAAGAAGAAAGGCCAGCTAGAAGGGTACTACAGGTCAAGTATCCCAAGTCCACAAGTCTGAAATCCAGAATCCTCCAAAATCCAAAACACTTCTGGTCCTAGGCATTTCAGGTAAGGGATACTCAACCTGTATAGATGAAAGATGGCTGGCTTAGGTATATTAAAGCAAAACGTCTTAGATAAATTTGTCTTGAGCACATGTCACAGTAGAGGAAACTAGCATAGGGTAATATACCAATTCAAAATGCCAGAGAGAGCAAATTAATACAGAAGGCTTCCAGCTAGTCACAGACTATGCTAGTTTCCTCTACTGTGACATGTGCTCAAGACAAATTTATCTAAGACGTTTTGCTTTAATATACCTAAGCCAGCCATCTTTCATCTATACCGTTTTTTAAAAATAACACAGAAACTTCTCAAACCACCTTTTTTCTCTACTCTTACGTCACAACAGTCATCACCACACAAGAAAACTCATGTGACCATATGTGTGTGGGCTTTTCCCCTACACACCAAGCAGTGGACACTAGCTGGGTGTCCCCTAAATCAGTTCTGATACTCTTTGCCCAGAGATAGTATCATATCCCACAGATTGAGGGCTCAGTCCCCAAGACTGCTCCTGCCCCCTCCACACACACACCAGTTGCAAGTCCAGGCCTCTAGAACTTCTGACTGACCAGCTTCAAGTTGGGGCTCCCAAGACCCCCTCTTTGGGTTCAATTAATTGTCTGGAGCAGCTCACAGAACTCAGGAAACACTTACTTAGGTTTACTGATTTATTATGAAGGATATTGCAAAGGATGCAGAGATGCATGGGGTTGAGTATGGAGAAGGGGCACAGAACTTCCATGCCCTCCCTGGGCCACCATCCTCCAGGAACCTCCAGGTTCAGCTATCCAGAAGCTCCCTGAACCCTTTTCTCTTGGGTTTTTCTGGAAGCTTCATGACATCAGCATTCCTTCCCTCAAGGTATTGGGTGGGACCCTCTCATGGGAGGGCCTTAAGACCCACAGTCAGAAAGCCAGGGGAACATTAGAATGAAAGGAGGGCAGTCTTGCCACTGAGGCCTAACACCCTGACTTTTATTTTATTTATTTATTTATTTTGAGACAGAGTCTCGCTGTATCACCCAGGCTGGAGTACAATGGTGCCATCTCAGCTCACTACAATCTCTGCCTCCCAGATTCAAGCAATTCTCCTGTCTCAACCTCAGAGTAACTGGTATTATAGGCACCCGCCACCACGCCTGGCTAATTTTTGTTTTTTAGTAGAGATAGGGGTTTCCCATGTTGGCCAGGCTGGTTTCGAGCTCCTGACCTCGTGATCTGCCTGCCTCAGTCTCCCAAAGTGCTGGGATTACAGGTGTGAGCCAGCATAATCCCCACCAACCCCCTACATTTTAACAAGACTATAACAAGGGCTATGGAAATTATTACCTACTTTTTAAGTCTTTACTAAAAGAATGAGCTTATTTGGTCTATAATTTTGTTACACCTTTCACTCATTATTGGTTATTTTTCTAGGTCTTTTACATGTTTAATTGTGAAATATTTTTAGGCCAGGCACAGTGGCTCACACCTGTAATCCCAGCACTTTGGGAGGCCAAGGTGGGCGGATCACCTGAGGTCAGAAGTTCGAGACCACCCTGGCCAACATGGTGAAACCCTGTCTCTACTGAAAATTTAAAAATTAGCTGGGTATAGTGGCATGTGCCTGTAATTCCAGTTACTTGGGAGGCTGAGGCAGGAGAATCACTGGAACCTGGGAGGCAGAGGCTGCAGTGAGCTGAGATCGTGCCACTGCACTCTGGCTTGGGTGACAGAGCAAGACTCTGTCTCAAATAAATAAATAAAATTATGAAATACTTTTAAAACATAAAAAACAGAAAATAATAACGAGTGCGTTGTTTCTGCATCCTTTTCCTTCATTCTGAGCTCAGTTGCATCTACCTAAAGTGCACACTTAGTATTTCATTAACTTCAGCTCTTTAATGTAAACTGTCTTTGTTTAAAAATATCTTTATTTCAGCTCTTACTTTTGAGTTATATTTTAGCTGTATATTGAGTGCTAAGTTGATAGTTCTTTTTACGTAAGCAGTTTGAAGATATTTCATTGTAATTTTGAAGTGGCATCATTGTCTGGGGTGAATACCTGTGGTTCGTCATCTGGAGCTGAGAAGATTAACAACACAGACACACACACATGAAGTGGGTTAAGGAGCAGAAAGTTTAATAGGCAGAAGAAAGGAGCGAGGAGAGCAGCTCTCTCTCTTATGAAAGAGAGGCGTTCCAAAAAAGGAAAAGCAGCAGACTGCAGCAGATTTTATAGGCAGGCTTCAGGAGGCGGTGTCTGATTTACATAGGGCCCATTGGTCCCATCAGGTGTGACATTTACTGGTGTGTGGGGAAGGGTGGTCACTCCACCCTAATCTTATTATGCAAATGGATTTTCTACTTGGCCAGTGCCATCCTGCCTGCTTCTTACTGTACACATGGCTGGCAAAGAAGATGAAGCCACCATTTTGAACATGTCTATTCTCAAGTAGTTTTTTCTATTGGCACAATTGCTGGCATTCGCCCCTCTGCTAGCTTCCAGCTTGTCTGTGTCTGCAGCTTTGTTTTACAGGCTGCTCTTCATTAGAAAATGATTTCGGGGCTGGTTTAACTCCTGTATCATTCTGACCTCTCCTTGCTCTTGAGAAATCTGCTGACAGTCCTTTATGGGGAATTGGTTTTTCTGTTTTTAATTTAAGAGAGAGAGAGAGAGAAAGAGAGAGAGAGAGAGAGAGAGAGAGAGAGAGTGTGTGTGTGTGTGTGTGTGTGTTCTGTAATTTTTCAGGATGTGTCTAAATGTGGATTTTTTATTCTGCTTTAGACTCATGTTCATTGAATCTATGGATTCATATGTTTACTCAGTTCTAGAAAATTCTCTGCTGTTGTCTTTTAAAAGATTACTTCTTCCCAACTTTCCCAATTCTCTGTGGCACTTCTTAGACATCTTTGACCTTATTCTCTTTCCATGGCTCTTAACTCCCTAGGTAGTCATAGCACTTGCCTCTCTTTTAAATTGCTATTTGTGACTTAAGATTTTTCCTCCTTTCTCAAAATTTATTTATACATTACAAATACTTTTTGCTATATTTTATCTAATAAACCTACATATTTATATGAGGACGTTTTTGGCATTATCTTACTTTACCGTTTTTGCTGGAACTGGATCTTGACAGCTGTTTTTTTTGTTTGTTTGTTTGTTTGTTTTGTAGAGTTGTGTTTTGTTATTTTTTAATATGCTCTAAGAGATTTTCAAATTTTATTTATAAGTAATATTTGGATATTGTAGTTCAAAAGAGCAGAAGACAGTGATTATAATTTTGGTCAGCCCATAATGTAGATAAGATGAAGTCGCCTTTTCCTATAAAAGTGATGTTTTTATTGTTTTTCTAGAGGTTCAACTTTTGGGAATTTTGCTTAGGGACTCTAGTTTTAAAGGTGTCTGAAACTTATTGAGCCTCATTCAGTATTGGTCAGCCCAATACTGTAGATAAAATGTCATATATGGCCTTTGAATTGAGGTATATTTCCTCTATACCTAATCTGTTGAGAGTTTTTATCATGAAAGGGTATCAAAGGGCTTTTCTGCATTTATTTAAATGATCATCTGATTTTATCCTTCATTTTGTTAATGTGGTATGTCACATTTATTGATTTATGTATGTAATAAATCCCACTTGATCATGGTGATTCTTTTATCAAAATCTTAATTATCCCCCTTTAAAACATTTGTGACTTGATAAACTATCTTAGTAAACATTTCATAATAAACAGTTGCTTCTTCCAGTTTAAGAAAATGTATATTTACAAATACTTTTTTAGACATAAAGGCCTCTGTTAGTCAAACGAGAAATCTGTCTTTCATTTCTAGTTGTCATTCACTGCCCCTTTTTTCTTTCACAGTGGCATTGATTAATTTATATCTTAGGTTAGCTAAGAATTTGAGCTGTTTTTAGCAGTACATTCTCAAAGTGTAGATGCTGCGGAATGAGTAAGAAGTAATTAGAGGACCATTTGTATGACCTTTATAGTAGCCTTGAAGAATCTCCGTACTGTAGGTAGAATTGCACCTAAAATGACAAATCTTGTAGTAAAACCACCTAGCTAATGACTGAGTCTCCTTTACAGCCTGTGAGCCGATGAGAAGAACGTTCAGCCCTCCTGAGTTCCTCCTGTCTGTGCCTTCTTTCTTATCTTAAGCCTACACTGGCTTTCGGTTAATTGCAGTTTGTTTCTACAGCTTTGGGGCTTTACGTAACAACTGTTTTTCTACACACTTTTGAAACAGCTTTCATGTTTCACCCAAGTCTTTTCTCCTTGTAAAACATTGACTTTGTCTCCTGTTGTCTGATGCCGTTTTCAGTCCCTTCAACATCAACTTAGCTCTGTCAGGGTTCCTCTCTAAATACAGTGCTCAGAATTAGCCATGTAATGTTTCGTGAATTGTTTTTGTTTTTAGATACAAGGTCTTGTTCTGTCACCTAGGCTGGACTGCAGTGGCATGATTGTAGCTCACTGCAGCCTTGAACTCCTGGGCTCAAGGATCCTCCTGCCTCAGTCTTCCAAAGCCCCGGGGTTATAGGCATGCGTCACCATGTCCAGCCTCATGTATTATTTAATTAGTAGTCATTCAACCTATTTTTTTCTAGATAGTATATTTTGATTAGTGCAGTTTATGATCACATTTCTTTTGTTTATTTTTACCTGTATCATACTTACAGTACTCAGAGGAGTTTAGGAAAACCCCAAGACCAACCTGTGCTTTTATGGTGATTTATTTTGGACCCTATTATAGAACCTTATTATTCCTTCAGTCTTGTTAAATGTGGCCCATTGTTCCAGGCTACCACCACATGTTTTGATTCTTTCTTTGAACATAGTTATTGTATTTCCCAGCTTCATGTCATTTCTAAAATTGATGTACCTGCCTTCATCTAGGTCATTGCTAAAAACAATGAAGTAGAGCCAAAGACAGCTTTTCGGCATTCACAAAAATTATCTATTCTATGTGGCAGATATTTATATAGCACCTTCTATTTGCACTATCCTAGTCATGAGGAAATCGTAAGTAAAAAGAAACAGCCCTTGAAGAGCTCACAGCCCAGTGGGAAAACAGATGCACAGAATATAATTCAGTATGGTAATTGCCGTAATGGAATATGAAGAAGGTAGAATGGGAGCGAAGGGGAAAAACCCCCTGAGTCTTCAAGGCAGAAACTTCCTTCCAGGTTGAAAGCTGTCATTTAATCAAAAAAGTGTAAATCAACCGGGTGCAGTGGCTCACACCTGTAATCCCAGCACTTTGGGAGGTGGGGGCAGGTGGATCACTTGAGGTCAGGAGTTTGAGACCAGCCTGGCCAACATGGTGAAACCCCATCTCTATTAAAAATATAAAAATTAGCCGGGTGTGGTGGTGCACGCCTGTCATCCCAGCTTCTCAGGAGACTGAGGCAGGAGAATCGCTTGAACCCAGGAGTTGGAGGTTGCAATGGGCCAAGATGGCACCATTGCACTCCAGCCTGAGCGACAGAGTAAGACTTCACCTAAAACAAGCGTAAATCTGCCTAATTGACCTGTCTCTTTTTTCCCAACTTGTTCACAAGGATACGATGAAAGATCCTGGCATCTGCTTGCTGAAATCCGGCCATATTCTATTTGCTACATTTCTCTATTCCACCGGCCTAATACCCATTCCAAAAAAAGCCTTACTGTTAAGTCTTTTAGATGTAATTAATTTAGCTGTTTATATATTAAATTTTTTAATTTTTATATATACATACATATTTTTTCAGGAGCAAGATCAGGGAAATGTATGATAGAATATAATAGACTCTGAAGGTCAGAAGAAAAAAATAGAGGCAAACTTGCAGGCTACGAGTTCCCTCAGGTGTTATAGCTGAAGTTCCAAATTGGGAACTTTCTAAAGGCCAGAGAGAAATGGAAAAGTTGATGTTCTTACTGACTGATAGAGAAATAGTTCCTGTTCTTAAGTAGGAACAAAGCTTTTGCTAACACAGAAATCTTCCATTTGAGAGGGGGCTGCATTGAGGTTACACCGAAGAGGGAGAACAAAAATGTCATAAGCCTATATTTCTACTGCAAGTGCACAAAATATTTTATTGGTGTTTCCTAAATTTGTTACTGTGGAGGAAATTGCTCAAAGAACAAATTTAATATTACAGGCCAAGAGAGGCTGGGCACCATGGCTCACATCTGTAATCCCAGCACTTTGGGAGGCCAAGGTGGGCAGATAGCTTGAGCCCGGGAGGTGGAGGTTGCCGTGAGCTGAGATTGCGCCACTGCACTCCATCCTGGGTGACAGAGTGAGACCCTGTCTCAAAAAAAAAAAAAAAAAAAAAAAAAAAAAGCTAAGAGAACAGTTATAGAAAGGAAAGTTGTGCAACTTTGAATAACAAATTCACTGGAGGTGTGAAATTTTTTGTGCAGGCACCTAGACCATCCCTCAGCACAAGTTCAAGAAGTCTTGTTTTAGGCTGTTTATTATAGTAGCCTTCATAAGAAAGGAACACCAATTCCATGGTAGGTTGACAGGTATTTCTTAGCTACCCACACAACATGATTCTGTGGTCAAAATCTGAGTTAAACAAGTTTCTTTACTGGTGGGCTTCTGTCTCATAGGCTTAAGTCCACTGTAACTCTCCCAGAGGGAGTTCTCTGAAGCTGATTTGGCTTTTGGTGGCACATTAGGGAACAGAGGAATGAATGTTTTCATATGCTCCCAACAACCTTTCTCAAAGAGAAAGAATGTGGCAGCCACCCTGTTATATATTTGTCAACTCCAGCCAATGGTATATGTTGGACAATACGATTCTTTCCCTCTCTTGCTCTCTCAAGCTTCAGGATGCTAGAGTCTTCTTGTTTCTTCATAAGGCAAACCCAGAGAACAAGTTCCCCTCTTCACTTTCTCTGCCTTTTTAAAGATGAAGCTAGTATCAGGGTAAGCCAGAAGCGTGTTGTCACTTGGCTTTTTTGCCAAGTAAGTCTTCTGGTTAGAGACCCCTGTCGCTGTAATTAACTTTGCTGAATTTGTGACTAGATCAGGTTCACTTCCTTACCTAGCCTTCTTTCCATTTACAATGTCATTTTGTATAGCAAATCTAATGTGTTTCTTTTTTCTTTTTTTTTTTTTTGACAAGTAAATGATGAATATCTTTATTGTGCAAAGATCTCTTGCCTATCTATAACAAAAAAGTTAAACAGCTAAAAGAAATACAACAGGTAATTCACAATTGAAGAATACAACTGGTCAAAAAAATCTGACGAAGTTATTGGAGATAAAAAACAGATGAGAAGTTTTCATGTAACAGATTGACAAAGCTTAACACAATTTTCATAATACCTGATAAAAGTGTGGATATCTTTTTTATTTTTTTTAAACGGAGTTTCACTGTCACCCAGGCTGGAGTACAGTGATGCAATCTTAGCTCACTGCAACCTCCACCCCTCACCCCGCACTAGGTTTAAGCAATTCTCCTGCCTCAGCCTTCTGAGTAGCTGGGACTACAGGCGCATGCCACCATGCCCTGCTAATTTTTGTATTTTTAGTAGAGATGGGGTTTTGCTATCTTAGCCAGGCTAATCTGGAACTCCTGACCTCAGGTCATCCACCCGCCTTAGCCTCCCAGAGTGCTAGAAGTACAGGGGTCAGCCGTCATGCCCAGCCAATCTAATGTGTTTCTTTTAGAATAAAATCTTTTTTTTTTTTTAATGTATTATAAGCAAGCAATAAATCTAGAGCAGTTATTTATGTTTGATTAGTTTTTATTTACCTAGGAATCCTAAAATGAAAAAAGAGCAAGTATTATATTAATATAACAGTCATTCGAAAAATAAGCGATATTACATTTCAAAACTACCCTAAGGAATATTGTGTTATTCGTTTATTTATAATACTCAAGAATCACATTCAATATTATCTTTGGATATATGCATTTTACAATTGTAAATCCATTTACAGGCCTCCCCTACTTAACAAAGGCTTGACTTACTATTTTTCAACATTACGATGGTGTGAAAGCAACACATATTCAGTAGAAATAGTACTTGAATTTTGAATTTGGATCTTTTCCTGGCCTAGTGATGTATGGTATGGGGTAGCAGCGAGGCCCAGCTCCCAGTCAGCCAACCATCGTAAGGGTGAACGCCGACACTCACCCGTGGTGCCAGTGATTCTGCCTGACTGTAGGCCAGTGTACGTGTTCTGAGCATGTTTCAGAGGGCCTAGGCTAAGCTGTCATGTTCAATAAGTTAGGTGTGTTAACTGCACTTCTGATTTAATGATATTTCCAATTTACTGTGAATTCATTGGACGTAACTCCACTGGAAGTAGAGGAACATTTCTGTCTAAACAGTTTGTGTTCTCCCCCCGTTAAATTCCGATACATACTCCCTCATGTGGACATAGACCATAAACTGGTAGTCTTTAATATCTCTGAAATACTGGAATATTATCAAATGTAAATTTGAAGTCACTTTGATATGTTTAGCAATTGAAGTTTCTTAAACTTTTTGCAATTTTAAAAGGAGTATTGATGTCGTATCAGTTATCTTTTTTTCTCTGGTTTATTTCCTTGGGCTGTATTCCTGTGAATAGGAGTACAGAGTCAGCAATTATATTTCCTAAATTTTATGCGACAGCAATTTTCTAACCTTGTTGTCTTCTAAATCCTAGGTTCAGGAGCTGCATGAGGAGGAGGCACAGTGGGTAAACTACGACGAGGATGAGTTGTGTGTGAAGATGCAGCTAGCCGACGGGATCTTTGAGACCCTGATCAAAGATACCATTGATGTTCTCAATCAGATCAGTGAAAAGCAGGGGAGAATGCTACTTGTGTGACATCTTGCAAATAAATAGAACACTGAGTGCTAATGTGAGTCCTGGGCCTTTCTGCCTCCTGATGTACACCCCATCGCCATCATGGCAAGAGTGCTTCCGGACCTTGTACTTATTCTTAAAGACTACGGGTTTGGAGTTGATAAGACGATGTGGTATATCTGGTATTACAGCCTTTGCCATTCGAGACTAGCCACTGGATTAATTGGTTATTTTTGGTGGGCAGGGTTGCACAGTGTAATCCTACACCTGTCACTAGCACCCCCACTAGGTCTCAGATGAGGGCTGAAAACACCAGACTTACCTCCGAGTTTAGACTAGGGCATCACTTCTTTGAGTCTGAAGTCAAGTGAGAGAGGTATAGATGAGTGCATCACATCACTTGTGAAACGCAGTCCTGGCCTGTACCGTGGAAGTCATAAATGGACATTATAACCTCTAAACAGTATTAAACCCTTAACCACTTCTAAAATAGGCACGCTTATTAATGTCTGCCAACTTCACATTCTGGAGTTCATTTCATTTCTTTTCGAAGACCATTTTCTTCCATTATTGCGGTTGAGCAGCACCAGGTGGCCTGTCAGGCTCACAGAAATAAGTGGTGGCCTTGCTGTCCCAGCGCCATCTAAAGAATTATAAACCTCTGCATTATGTTTAGTGTTCTTTGTGTGGGCATGAAAAAAGAAATGCCCCTACTGAAGACGGCTCAAAGGACCAGTGCAGGGCTGGTTCTTCTCCCCGTTGGTTTACTCCTGCACTTTCCGTACTCGTTCTGAATCTCTACCAGCTGCTCCCAGAATCACAGATACTCAGGACCATCTCAGGCATCCAGGCATGGCAAAGTGGAAATCATGCATTTTGGCCTTCAAACCTTCTACACCCATCTTTCCCCAGGAAGTCAGAGACGCTGTTACTTGAATGATTTAGGAAATGAGTGTGTGCACCAAAGACAAAAAGATACTGTCTGTTATTCGTGTGCTTGTTTTGTGCTATGGAACATTTTTTTAATTTATTTTAAGATAAATTATTAAGTTGAAAATGTGTGTCCCTATTCAGAAGTGAAAGATTCTTCTTGTAATAGTTAAAATCTCCATCTTGAAGCTTCTATGGTTCATAGTCTTTGCACAGGAAACCTATGGTTTTAACAAACCTTACACCTATTGAAGAAGTCATTTTAATTCAGTGAAACGAAGATATGGGCTTTTCCAAGATCACCTGCAGTAGCAGGAGTGGGATGAAATGATTTAAAGACACTGTACAACTTAACTCTGCCTCTCTTGCAGCATTGCTTCTCACAACTATTACCTGCATCTGAAAACAAATCTATAGACTCCAGCTGCTACATTAGAGCATAAGAGATGCTCTCCTGGGACCTCAGTACCCTGCCTTCTTGACTGGATTCTGTTCATCAGTCCTGTCCCTCTTCAAGTAATCTGGAAGAATGTGGATACTCTTAGGCGTGAATGTAAATGCCTTAATATTGAAGGTCCTGGTTAGAAGCATGATATAAGACATCCACTGGATTCATACTTACAAATATCCTGGAATGTTATAGCTTCAAAATATGTTAGAAAAACCCCAAAGATGGTATAATCTTTAAGTGTGCACGTTCGTTCATTTCTGCATCTTCCCTCCAAACTTGCCTTTGCATCTTAAATATTTCACTATGCACACTCCCATTTCTCTTGGGTTTCATCTTGTCATTATAAGAAACGTACTGAAATAATCATTGGAATATTTGCATTTTGCACAATGACTGGTATGATAGCTCTTGACAAATGAGGAAAGCACTGAAATGTTGTGATTGGGTCTTGGGAAACGCTCAGAATGATGTCTTAGCAGCGTTTCTTCTGGGCTTGTGATGTTGAGCTGTAGTCTAGTAGCCATAATGAGCAAATTGACTAAGAGAACAAAGGTTTCTTGGGGTTATTAACCAGTAGTGTGGAAATATTATTTTTATGTGGCCAAGGAAAAGCAAAGGCTTTTCTTTTCAGTTTGTGTTATTTGGAAGACAGAAAAGCATCTTGTCTGCATCCTTTGGCTGTTTGTAGGATCACGTTGTCCTTATGACACTGAAACTTTACAGCTGCTGTAAATTTTTTATAAATGAATTTCAAAATGTTATAATGGGACTGTAGGTTGTTTTTCTACATCATTATTTGGACCTAAAACCAGTTTTTAATAAGAAAGTTTATCTTTACTCTTTATGACATTATGACTCCAGAAGATGAAAAAATAATCATACAAGTCATAGAATCAGCTATCTGGTAAGAAATGCTGCCAAGAATGTGGCCGTGGCTGTCCTGACAGACTGCAGCTGTCTGTGCCATCTGAAGAGTCCTGGACTCCAGATGAGAGGCAGAAGTGGATCAGGCTTACTCTTTGCTAACAATGATTACGTGTAGTTTGGTAGCAAAAAAAAAAAAAAGGAATCCATAATTAGCAGATGTCTTATTATTTTAACTATTTGGATCTAATTGAAATAGATTTATTGTTAGGATTAAGAGAGATGTGGATACCCAGCCACTCGTTCCATATTGGTATCTTTTAAATCAGCTCTGCCTCTTACTCAAGAACCTAAATATTCCCTCTTTCTAATCTTTGTTCCTTCTCCCTACACCCTCGTCCTCTTTCACTCTTTCTTCATAATTCCTCTAAGAAAAATATCCTTGCATCAGCAGTAATATCTTTTAGAATAGCACTATCAGAATTTAGTAGTAAACCAACATACAGGCTTCAGATTCACTTCTGAGTCCCAAACAATTTGTGCTATCCAGGGTAGTTAACTCTGGGTTAAATAAGTACAGGGTATAGATTCCCTCTTCAGGTCTAAACAGGAATTTTTACCGTAGGAAAAGTGGGAAGAGCTCAAACGTAGTTAATAAGGAAGGTAATTTGTTTTTCTTTTACCTAAAAGAAAAGAAAATTCCTTCTGTGACTACAGGTCTCTGAGAAATTATCTTTCAAAAGAGATTTCATTGCTCATAAGAGTGTTGTGGCCTATTGATAAAAACAATTTTGTTCACTTTCTTGTCTTGAAAAAAAGTGGCCTTAGCTTTTTGCAATACTTGAATGAAGTGTGTACTTGCAAAAGAATTTCTGTAGCACAGCATTAGAGACTCATAACTTTTCTGCAAGAAATACAAACTTACATCTTCCTTTTACTACCTTAATAATACTAGTGAAATAAAACAAATTCAAAGAGCAAATTATAGAAACTACAATGATGTTTAATGCAAATTGTAGGAATTTACATGTTTACAAATCATCTTCAACTGGTTGTGCAGCAATTCAATAAAATGTCTTTGTATTATAAAAATGTGAGGAAAAATGTCAACTGGTGTAAAGGAGGTACTGTCATTTTAATTATGTTTAATAGCTTTTCCTTCTGGACTTTGCAAAGCCTTCATGGTAAACACATTGCAAAGCATTCTCTGGGAGGTTTAGCCTCCTTGTGTGTACTGTACTGTGCAGACATGAAAAAATAAACCCGTTTACTGTGTACATGTAAATAGCCTGGTCATCAGGCCATTTTCAGCCAATAGTCACATCCAGTGCAATTTTGCACCAAACACTTAAGGGTGTGGTTTGTAAGTATGATATGTAAAATAACTGGGAGGAATTCCCATGTATACCTGTGTAAATAGATTTGTTAACTGAAATGTACTTTAAGAAAAGATAAAATCTGTAAATAAACTGATTTATAAATTAATTTTATGTTAGGTCTTCCTTTTTTTCCCTCCTGAGACAGCTTCAGAAAATTAGTCCCCGTAACTTATTTGTGATTTCTTATTTGGTTACAGTGTGCTAATGCTTGGACGGTAGAATACGGTAAGCTGTGGGTGAGAGCTGTTTACCTGCACGTACATGCCATCAGCACGTACTTTTGAGCAGCCTGGTCTTGGGTCCCTCACTCACCGATTCAGCAGACAGCCACTGAGCAGCACCTCGTGTTCTGAGCACTGCGCTGAGCACTGGGAAGATAGCAAAAAAAAAAAAAAACAGGCATGGCCCCTGACCTCAGAAAACTTAAATGTCTCATGAAAGCCACCAGAAGATAATTTGAAAACCTGTGTGATAAGTTACAACACCTGCTGCACAGGAAGCATACATAGGATTTGAGAATATCTTAATAAAAGGGCCCAACAAGGGTGAGAGTGAGTCAGGGAACAGTTCTCTGGTAGATTATAACTGTCTTATGAGCTGCATCCTTCTAACTGATGGCAAATGCCATTTCTCCCAAATCAGCTAAATTTTGATCACCCTTGCAAAATAACATGGAAAAAGTCACACTCAAATGGACCACAAAGAAGAGCCAAGTAGCTGATGCCCAGGTGTGGAGGCTGTCTGGAAATAGGAACTCAGAGGAGAATGGAGGCGAAGTGCTAGAAGAAGAAAAGCAATCCAAGGATGGAAATGTATGGCACTCAGGACCATGAATCGTGTCTGGTCCAACAAGTTAGAAGTGGTAACCACCATCATCTGACCTGAATTCCTCTAGCTGCCACTAGGTGGCCATCTCTGCTTTGTCTTTAACCCCTAACACAACCATGGACATTACGGAAATTCTCAGGAAAAGACTGGCCCCAAATTACAGTAGGTCCTAAGAAATTCTTCCTCTCATAAAACAGATATTTGAGGCTGGGGGCTCACACCTGTAATCCCAGCACTTTGGGAGGCCAAGGCAGGAAGATTGCTTGAGCCCAGAAGTTCAAGACCAGCCCGGGCAATATAATGAAACCTTGTCTCTACAAAAAACTTTTTTTTTTTTTTTTTGAGACGGAGTCTTGCTCTGTTGCCACTGGAGTGCAGTGGCACAATCTTGGCCCACTGCAGCCTCTGCCTCCCGGGTTCAAGCTATTCTCCTGCCTCAGCCTCTGAGTAGCTGAGACTACAGGTGCGTGCCACCATGCCCAACTAATTTTTGTATTTTTAGTAGAGATGGGGTTTCACCACATTGGCCAGGATGATCTCAATCTCTTGACTTCGTGATCTGCCCACCTTGGCCTCCCAAAGTGCTGGGATTACAGGCATGAGCCACAGTGCCCAACCAAAAAATCTTTAATTAGCGGGGCACAGTGGCACACATCTGTGGTCCCAGCTATTTGGGAGGCTGAGGTGAGAGAATTTCTTAAACCCAGGAGGTCGAGGCTGCAGTGAGCCATGTTCATGCCACTGTACTACTCCAGCCTGGGCAACAGAGTGAAACCTGTCTCAAAAAAAAATCCAAATCAGATATTTGAGTGCCTACCATGTGCTAGATACTATGGTTCGTGCTGAGGACACAAAAGTACAACAGTAATAACATAGAATCTTGGGAGAAAAGACAGAATACCTGTAACCATGAGTCAAAGTATATGAAAGTGGTAGTCGAGAGGATGGCAGTTGACACAGCAAACCGGGAACCATGAGCCCTACCCTGGGGAGAACTACAGTGGCGAGTCCTACTGAAGGGAAGCCAGTCATCCCCAAATAATGGTCCGCAATGGGCCGTATGTACAACTGTGGTCCGGAAGATCCTATATGATGGAGCTGAAAATCTTCTATCACCTAAGGAGGTCACAGCCATTGTAACTTTGTAGCGTGACGCATTACCGACGAGATGATGGTGATGCTGGTGTAAAGAAACCCACTGTGCTGCCAGTTGTGTGAAAGTATACAGCAATGTCCTACGTGTTCACAGTCAGCCTCCACTCACCCACAGCAGCTTCCGGTCCTGCAGGCTCCATTCACGGTAAGTGCCCTATCTACACATTCCATTTTCTATCTTTATTTTTTTTTTTGGAGACAGAAAAAAAAAGACAGACAGTCTTGCTCTGTCGCCAGGCTGGAGTGCAGTGGCGCGATCTCAGCTCACTGCAATCTCTGCCTCAAGCGATTCAAGCGATTCTCCTGCCTCAGCCTCCCAAGTAGCTGGGACTACAGGTGCGTGCCACCACGCCCAGCTAATTTTTTGTGTTTTAGTAGAGACGGTTTTGCCATGACCGCGAAATCTGCCCGCCCGGGCCTCCCAAAGTGCTGGGATTACAGGTATGAGCCACTGCGTCCGGCCTCCATTTTCTATCTTTTTTATTATGATTTTACTGTTACCTTTTCTATATTTAAGTATTTTTAGATAACCACAAATTCTTACCATGTTACAACTGCCTACAGTGTTCAGTACAGTAACGCTGTACAGTTTTGTAGCCTAGGAGCAATAGACTACACCATATAGCCTAGGTGTGTGGCTAGCTATACCATCTAGGTTTGTGTGAGTGCATTCTACGATGTTCGCACAATGAAGTCACCTATCGATGCATTTCTCGGAACTTATCCCAGTCGTTAAGAAATGCATGACTGTACTGAGGAGAAACAGCTCATGCCCTACGAAATCCCAGCAAAGCTCAGGAATTGGAGGCACTGGCTGTCACAGTAAAAGGTGCAAAACATGGAGATAGTTTAACCATCCGCTGGGTGTGCAGGCTGTGCAGCCAGGGTCAAAAGGTAGATACATGCCTCCCTGGCAAGAGACCAGACCAGTGCGTGAGGCAAGATCAGTGAGGACAGACAACACACACGCCAGGCTCAGGAAGCTCGGTGTTTACTTACAGCCAGAGGGCAGAGTGCACGAGGTTCAGCCCCTTGCAAGGCATCGACCCTACAAGGGCGGTAGATCTGCCCCGCCGTGAACACAGGCAAGGCGACTGTAAGTGCCCACTTCGTGCTGCAGTGGGAGGACCCTCCCGCTCCGCCTTGGGGTCTGAAAGGCAGAAAGCTGGTGTCTATGACGGACATTGACACATGAGTTTAAGCAGAACAAAGGAGCACACAGTTGAGTCTGCAACAGGGAAAGATATTCCCTCTCATGGAGATAAGCCCAGCACGGGCTGTAGCACTCATCTCTCAGTAAGTGTTCCAGACCCATTCTCATGTGACAGGAAGCTGCGTGTGATTGCCTTTCCCAACAGGGAAGAAAACAGAGAAGTTGATGGCAAGTCTAATTGGAACAGTTAGATGTCGCAGGTACCCACCCACCTGGTGGATCCAGGTCACTGTCTCTGCTCTCTCCGGTGCTCTCAGGAGGTGAGTACTTCTCTGGAGAAGTGGAACCAAGAGGGCCTGAACCTGAGGACGCCAGACACAACGAAGCATGGAAGTCAGGCAACAGACTGAAGATAAGGATGAAGTTCAAGTCTGTGGATGGAGTGAGGGACCCAGCCAGGCTTAGCCACAACCCTCTCCCACAGAAGGAGACTGGAGGATGCTTCTCTGGTAAAACTGTCTACAGAGAAAAGGCTTCTAGTTACTGACATTTGGAGATGCCTCCAAAGAAAAAGCTGGCTTGTCCCCTTCCTGTGAAATCCACCAGCCGAAAAGCCACACCCATGCACACTGAGTTGCTCATCACATTTTTAGCACATCACCTGTATGTGAACAAATAGCCAACCATCTCCAGACATCAGAGGGAAGCCACCAATGTGAAACAGACCAAACCAAAAAGACAAAGAGGGATTCTGGTGAAACAGCTGCATGGCACAGAAGAAGATCTGTAATTAAATCCTCAGCTGAAATAATCTTGCATCATGAAATGGGGTTAGGACACTCTAAAAGATTAATGAGTCAGAAGACATGATTAAGCTCTTGAAAATTAGAAGTACGGTCACCATAATTTAAAATTCAATAGAAAGCCTGAAAATGAAGAAATCTAGAAAGTGAAACAGCAACAAAACATAGATAAAATGAGAGAACCAATCCAGGAAATCCAATGTCAAATTAACCAGATATCTACAAAGAACAGAGAAAACAGGAAATTATACAAGAAAAAATCCCAGAACTCAAATATGTGATTTCCAGTTGGAAATGGTCTAACATTTTATATATCATTGTCAAATATCAAAACTCTATAGGTAAAGAAATTATCCAGTCACGAGCAGTGGCTCATGCCTGTAATCCCAGCCCTTTGGGAGGCCGAGGTGGGCGGATCATGAGGTCAGGAGTTCAAGACCAGCCTGACCACCATGGTGAAACCCCATCTCTACTAAAAACACAAAAATTATCCGGGCCTGGTGGTGCGTGCCTGTAATCCCAGCCACTCAAGAGGCTCAGGCAGGGCAACTGGTTGAACCCAGGAGGTGGAGGTTGCAGTGAGCCGAGATTGTGTCACTACATTCCAGCCTGGGGGACAGAGCAAGACTCCATCTCAAATTAAATAAATAAATAAATAAGTGAAATTATCCTAAAGTTTCTGAAGAGAAAAATAAAATACGACACGTAAAAGGTTAGGAACAAAATGTCATTACTGCCCTGAAGAGCAGCATTGGAGTCTTAATAGAGTGACGTTTTCAAGAACAGTAAAAATATTTGCAGCCAACCTATGAATCCAGTGCAAAGGTACAATATGGACATTTTCAGAAATGCAGGGCCCTTGTTTCCCACGTATTCTTGCTCAAAGGGCATCAACCATGAAGCACAAAGACCTGAGGTCCACAGCAGGGACTCCAACCCAGGAAAAGCATGAGGGACACTTCCAGGATGACCGTCGTCTGGCAGGCCTAGAGAGTCAGCAGTCTAGACCAGAACAGGATGGAAGGTCTCCCGCAGGAAGGGAGGAGAGGGGAGTAAATACCCTCATGTTTTTAACAACATGAAGAAAAAAGGGTGAGGAAGGACTTAGTAATAGGTTCCAAGAAAAGAGAGTAATGAAAAAATGAGGATTCATGACCAGCCTGGCCAACATGGTGGAACCCCATCTCTATAAAAAACACAAAAATTAGCTGGACATGGTGGCAAATGTCTGTAGTCCCCACTACTCGCGAGGCTGAGACAGGAGAATCACTTGAACCCGGGAGGTGGAGGTTGCAGTGAGCCGGGATGGCGCCACTCCACTCCAGCCTGGGGGACAGAGTGGGACTCCATCTCAAAAAATAATAATAATAAAAGGAAAAGCAAAGCACCATGGAAGTAAGGCACAATCATGGTGTACTTCTGGGCTCAGCAATGAACAATATTTACAGTTACCATAATGTAAACATTGACTATTGTGATGTCACTACCTTGGGGAGACAGGAAGGGAGGTATGAGCTTAAGGCTGCATCTACCACGTTACGAAGCATGATGGTTAATTTTATGTGTCAACTTGGCTAGGCAACAATACCCAGCTATTTGGTCAAACGTCAGTCTAGATGTTTCTGTGATGATGTGTTTCAGGTAAGATTAACAGTTAAATGGGTAGACTTTGAAGAAAGCAGATTCCCCTCCGTGATGTGGTGAGCCTCTGCCTGCAGACTCCAGCTGCACATCAACTCTCTCCTGGGGCTCCAGCCCACCAGTCTGCTCTGCAACTTTGCTCCTTGCCAGCCCTCACAACTGCATGAGCCAGTTCACATGTGTGCGCGCACACACAGATGCATAGGTATGTGTACATACATGCAAATCCTATTGGTTCTATTATCTGGGGAACCTGGAGGAATACAAGAAGTCAGTAGCTAAAGTCTGCAACTAATGACTCAAGAGTCAGCATATATATTTTTAATTTTATTATTATTATCATTTGAGAGGGAGGCTTGCTCTGTCACTCACGCTGGAGTGTAATGGCATGATCTCAGCTAACTGCAACCTCTACTTCCCGGGTTCAAGCAATTCTCCTGCCTCAGCTTCCTGAGTAGCTGGGATTACAGGCGCCCGCCACCACGCCTGGCTAATACTTGTATTTTTAGTAGAGATAGGATGTTGGCCAGTCTGATCTTGAACTCCCGACCTCAGATGATCCACCCGCCTCAGCTTCCCAAAGTGCCAGGATTACGGATGTGAGCCCCCACATCCGTAATATAAAAATATATATATTTTTAATACAGAGGTGAACACCAGAACAAAGATGTTAAAACGAAATGGTTAACAACGCGTGCCCTTGGCAAGCAGGATGTTGATGAGAGGAATGGGGCTGAAATTGACTCTGTGTGTGTGTGTGTGTGTGTGTGTGTGTGTGTGTTGCGTGTGCGCGTGTGTGCCCGTGTAATTAAAAAGATTATTTTGCTATGTACAAGTATCATCTGATAATAAAAATTAATATTCTCTCCCAAACAACCAAAGTTCACCAAAGAGGACACATTCCACACGTCTTCATTTTTCTCTCTCTGCAAAGTGCTGCACAGGGCACATTTAGATAAAATGATACTCCCTTTTATAACCTAAAAACTATTCCAATTCTATTATCTGCTGAAATTAAGAAGCTAAATTTGGGTTGGGGCTTTTTAACCGAAATAGTTTTTATTTCAAGTATAAATTGGACTCAAAGGAATTAAAAAGCTTTGCTGTCATGCATAATTTAAGTGGTATATTTAACACAATTCAAGCATTCTTAGTGCTTCTTGGTGCTTTTTTGTATTAAAAGAAGAAGATGTGCATTTGGTGGTAGGCAGACAGTGTAGGAAAATAATTGTCATGTTGTGTCACTAATTAGCAGCCTCTGTGTGTCACACTGTGTAGAACCACACTATGGAGGCCGAGATTTCATTCGACTTCATTCTCTTGGTTCTGTAACTCTTCTTTTGTTTTTTGTTTGTTTGTTTGTTTGTTTGAGATGGAGTTTCACCCTTGTTACCCGGGCTGGATTGCAATGGCACAATCTCTGCTCACTGCAACCCCCTCCTCCCGGGTTCAAGCAATTCTGCTGCCTCAGCCTCTGGAGTAGCTTGGATTACAGGCACCTACCACCACGCCTGGCTAATTTTTTTTTGTATTTTTAGTAGAGATGGGGGTTTCACCATGTTGGTCAGGCTGATCTTGAACTCTGGACCTCAGGTGATTTGCCCGCCTCGGCCTCCCAAAGTGCTGGGATTATAGGCATGAGCCGCCGTGCCTGGCCTGTAACCCTATTTTCCATTAGAATATATTTTGTTGTCGTGGTACTGGCGTCTTTTGCAAGTATATATCACATTTTCTTGTGCTTCTGTTTTGAACAAGAGTACCACATGGGCCGGGTGTGGTGGCTCACGCCTGTAATCCCAGCACTCTGGGAGGCCAAAGCAGATGGATCATTTGAGGTCAGGAGTTCAAGACCAGCCTGGCCAACAGGGCAAAACCCTGTCTCTACTAAAAATACAAATATTAGCTGGGTGCTGTGGCACGCCCCTGTAATCCCAGCTACTCAGGAGACTGCGGCAGGAAAATCTCTTGAACCCGGGAGGCAGAGGTTGCAGTGAGCCAAGATCGCGCCACTGTACAGAGCAAGACTCTCTCTCAAAAAAAAAAAAAAAAAAAAAAAAAAAGGGTTACCACATGAAAATATGTTTTATGCAACTTACCTTTTCACCTGAAGAACGTATGTCAGGAAACTCAGAAACACTCTTTTAAGCCTAAATGCGTTCCACGATTCTCAGTTTCCACAACACAAACAGGTATGTGTGATGACCCATTTTTAAAACAATCAAAATATTTTTAAAAATAATAATCATCTAAATAACTTCCCCAACCGGTCTGTCAGTACCACTGCTACTGTTTTGAGAAAATTAATTCAAACAATTAGATGAACCAAATGGAATTAGAACTTGAAATTCCTACTGCAAGTCTCACAGTTGAACTTACTCACTTAGAGAAAAGGGGTAGAAAAGGCATTTACTCAAGAATTCTGACTGGGAGTGGTGCCTCATGCCTGTAATCCCAGCACTTTGGGAGGACGAGGTGGAAGGACAGCTTGAGCTCAGGTGTTCAAGACCATCCTGAGCCACATAGCAAGACCTCGTCTCTACTAAAAGTTAAAAAAAAAAAAAAAAAATCAGCTGGGCTTGGTAATGTGCACCTGTAGCCCCAGCTACTGGGGTTGGTGGGTGTTAAGATCATGGATGTGCTGATCTGTGATTAGGCCACTGCACTCTAGCCTGGGTGACAGAATGAGACCCTGCCTTAAAAAAATAAAGATTCCTTAGGAGCTGCAAGATTGTGTCATCTCTGCTTTTGGCTTGAGAGATCATTATCTAGTTAATTCTACTTCCGAAACTATACATAACATGAGGTTTGAACAGACATCTGCAGGATGTTGATGATTTGAGGAGACCCCGAACAGCAGACAGGAGGATCTGCTGGTTTCCAGTGAAGAAGCTGAACCATTGAAAGGTTTTGCTCTTCAAAGAGGGGCCAGCAAAGGGAAATAAGATCATATTGGTTTCTACATCTTTGTTTAGAAAAAGGACTAAGGACGGCTCTGCCTCTGGAGCAGCCGTTCTTTGGTTTCTTATCCAAAAAAATAAAAAATAAAAATAAATAAATAAAAAGAGCTAAGGATCTCAATGTCTGAAATTGCCATTATGAAAAGCAAATTACTGAGAAGAACTGAGGCAAGCTAATATGCATTTGACAACAAGGAACAAAATTACTTGCCTCAAAGTCTCAACAACGGGAGTTTATAATTCTCATATAACAAGGACCCCAGAGGGAGACAGATGACACCAGCGCTGGCCGATGGCTCTGCAGCGTCAGGGTTGGGGTCAACTCCTCCTTGGATCTCTTGGTCCAGGCGGCTGCAGCAGCTCCGGTATCCCGTACTCACACAAGGTTCAACGTGAGAAGGGAGGGGGGGGACTTCTAGTTACCTTATCCCCTCCTTTCATCAGAGAGTAAAATTCTGAGAAATTATACGTTTAAAAGAAATCACCTAATTTTTTTTAAAATTGACAATTTAAAAAATAACGTTAGAAAATTAATGTTAGGAAAGTATTCCTGAGAGCAGAAAAGTTTACAAAGTAATTTTTAAACTTAAAACATGTTTTTAGGGGTCCCTGGCAAACTTCTGCTCATGTGTCATTGGCCAGGAATGGTGCTCACAATGATCACCACAAATCGGAAGGGAAACTCAGAGCAAGCGTCTAGACCTTTGGGCTGTAAAGGTAGAAGGTAGGTTCCTTGAGTAAGGAAGAAATGTGGGGAAATAGCTGTCAATTTCACAACCACCAGTGTCTGCCAATGATTAATAGTATCCTGAGCTGCCGACTTTCTTGGCAAAATCATGAGTTAATGAATAAATAAAGGTGTGAGTAGTCATTGCTGACCTGTTGCATCATCACACCACACCCTTCCGTGTGTGCTACTATGACCAGAAGGGCCCTGAACGCTCATATTTTCCATCCCTCCACCCTTGGGCCCAACTGCTTGTCAAACAGTCCCCACATGGAGCAATTTCTCAGCCTAAAGCACCAGAGAAGCCATCATTCTGGACCTCATTCATTGGCCAGAAGGTCTTGAAATTTCCCAGGAGGACAGTCCTTGCCTAGCATGACTTATAATCAGGGTGTGGAGACAAAATACACATGTATTAATAAGTAAAGGACGCCATTAGGTAATGCCCATCCAGGGCTGGGTTCATTCATTCATTCATTCATTCCACAAATATCTGCTATTTGCTGGCACTGTTCTATGCACTGTGGATCCCAAAAGAAAACAAGAAGTCAAAATCCCTCTTGTAAGAGCTCACATTCCAGTGCAGGGAAACAGAGAAGAAGCTAGAAAGCCAATGCATAAACGGAACAGTGGTTAAGATCTGTGAAGCACCTAGAATAGTGATGGGAAATGGGGGGTTGGGCAGGAGCTACTTTACACAAGGAGGTCAGGGGAGGCCTTTCTGAGAAGCTAACACTGGCGCTAAGACCTGAAAGAGGAGAAGCAGCCTGTTGTGAAAAGATCTGACGGAAGAGCATTCCAGGCAAAGGCAACAGCCAGTGCAAAGGCCCTGAGATGGGAATGAGGAATAGAAAGAAGACCAGTGTGGCCACAGCGCAGTGAACAAGGGAGACTGGTAGACACGGATCTGCCCATATCCAAGAGGGCCTCGTGGGCCACAGGACGGTTTGGGATTTATTCGAGGTACAATGCTTCACTTGGAGAGTTGTAAGCAGGAGAGTGACATGAGAAATTGAGTGCAGAGTGAATTTTAATGCGCCAGGTGTTGGAGCAGAACACGTGTTAGGAAGCTATTGGAGGCGATGATGGGAACGCGGCTAGAGCGTTGGCTGGGAATGGAGAGATGCGTGGACTGAAGCGGGTGGTGAGGGAGAGGGCTTTGTCCTGCTGGTGGCGGCTGGCGAGCCGTTGATGGAGATGAGGGAGGCTGGAGCCGGGCTGCCTCACAGCATGTTGACCTGCAGGTTCCTCGCGCGGTGGGAAAGACAGCTGCGGCCGATGGCACCAAGAGCGCTTTCAAGAGGAGGCGCAGGAGGGTGTTTCGCGCGAAGGGGAAGTATGAGCAAGGGGAGGAGGTGTTTCATGTGAAGGGGAAATGGGAGCAAAAGCAGAAAGGCAGGTTGTTTTGATTGGAAGAGGAGATGGGGCTGGAGAGACGGGATGGAACCACACCATCGACTGCCTTTTTTTTTTTTTTTTTTTTTTTTTTTTTCCCGAGATGAAGTCTCACTCTGTCATCTGGGCTGGAGTGTAGTGGTGCCATCTTGGCTCACTGCAACCTCCGCCTCCCAGATTCAAGTAATTCTCTTGCCTCAGCCTCCCGAGTAGCTGGGATGACAGGCGTCCGCCACTACGCCCAGCTAATTTTTTTTTTTTTTTTTTTTTTTTTTTTTGGATAGTTTTAGTACAGACGGGGGTTCACCATGTTGGCCAGGCTGGTCTCGAACTCCTGACCTCCTCCTGAATCGCCCGCCTCGGCCTCCGAAAGTGCTGTGGTTACAGGCATGAGCCACGGCACCCGGCCTGACATTTTCAGCTTCATTTAACGAATGATTTCTCCTGTCAATTCTTCAGCAACCTCGCGGTGGCAGCTGTGCTGGCTGGAAAGACCCTCTGAGTGGCTGAAGGCGGGTGGCTTGGGGGAAGGGCCGTTGGTCACTGGCAAGAGCCCCCACTAAGGGGCATTAACTACTTGGGACAATTTGCCACAACCAGGGTCTGACCCTATCCCCAACCTGATAGGATCAGAAGCCAGAACACATCCATGCTCCCACAGGTGAGGGGGCACTCTGGAGAAGTCAGAATAAGTCACGTGAATTGGAAGAATGAGCCAGAAAAGCCACCTTCTTAACAGTGAATCCCAATTGCCCCACCCTCTTTCCTCGGCCACGCCCTCCCCTGCCTCGCGCCGGAGGCTGCGGCAGTCATCAGCCGTAAGTTCGTAAGTTCGCGGAGCCCGGAAGCGGAGCCAGGCCTCGTGGGCCGCGGGAATCCTCTCTCTCCCCTCTCGCGCCCAGGCTGCTCCTGTCTCCATGCCACCACTCCCCTCCTGGACAATGCGGACCCTCACAGCCTCCACGTTCGCTTCTCCGTGGGCCCAACGAAAGCCTTCACGAGAGATGGGCCCCCGCCCAGCTGACCGCGCGGAGCCCTCACGACCCCTTCTGAGGCCAGCCCCATTCTCCAGGTGAGGAGACTTAAGAAGGTGAAGGCACTTGCTCGCTTTTTTTTTTTTTTTTAAAGACAGTTCCGCTCTTGTCGCCCAGGCTGGAGGGCAATGGCACTATCTCCGCTCACTGCAACCTCCACCTCCCTGGTACAAGCGATTCTCTGGCCTCAGCCTCCCAAGTAGCTGGGATTACAGGCATGCGCCACTACGCCCAGCTAATTTTTTTTAATTTTTGGTAGAGACGGGGGTTTCTCCATGTTGGCCAGGCTGGTCTTGAACTCCTGACCTCAGGTGATTTGCCCACCTCGGCCTCCCAAACTGCTGATATTACAGGGGTGAGCTACCCTTCCTCCCCGCCCCCCACCCCCAATTCCCGGGGCCTCCAGACGCCTTTATGCCTGTGTCTCTGTTCAACTATTATTTCTTGGAACATGTTGTTAGTAGATGCATTATACATCATTGAGGCACTGGGAGTGTAATTGATTTGCTCAATATCATCGGCTAGTAAGTGGCGGAGCTGGATCAGGAACCATAGTCACATCTATCCCCAGGCGCCCAGCTGCTTTGCATCTCAGACCTAAAGCTTGTTCTCTGCTGTAAACAGATGACTAAGGCCTGACTTCCAGGTGTTGGAGCAGAGAAGAGAGAAAGCCCACTGGGTCTGCAGGCTGCACTAGAACCAGGCCCTTCCAAGAGCCACCTGGGCCCAGGTTAGACTGCACAATCTCAGTTCTGCCATGGGAATTCAGACCCCAGTTCTTCCCAAAGAGGGTAAAGAAAAAAGTCCGGGTGAGGTTGCTCACGTCCGTCATCCCAGCACTTTGGGAGGCGGAGGTGGGCAGATCACCAGGTCAGGACATCACAACCATCCTGGCCGTGGTGAAACCCCTGCTCTACCAAAATAGAAAAAATTAGCAGAGCGTGGTGAAAAAGAAAAAGAAAATATGAGAATGTCAGTCCCAACGTCCTGCTCTTCAGAAGTCCCTGGGGCTTTCTTCCTCAGCTCCACCCACTGTAATGCCTTGCGAGAGGTAGGTTGCATAGTGAGTTGAAAGGCAGCCTTTATTTCTCGATATGACAAACCCTTGTCAAGGGATGCTTTATATTTAGCCATGAAGAAGAATCGAGAACAATGTGCATGTCTGTGAATGTGTGTTTCTGTCTGAGTGTGTGGTGCAATCATTATTACCAAAGGGGAAGGTGGCAGATGGTATGCTTCACAGGGAGAAGAATTTTGCAGAAAGGGCACAGAATCCTGAAGGGGGTGACGGGCCTGCCATGTTTGGGGCTGCACTGACTCCCAGCAGCCCATAAGAATCCCACTCTGAGCACTGCAGGGAAACCGGGTCACTCCATCCCTTCCAGCTCAGCTGTGCCCAGGGCCCAGGGCTTCCCACTGGGGGCTCTGTGGCTCTTTATGTTAGTCCCTGTTCCTGCTGGCTCTGTGCTTGGCATCCCCTGAGGCAGCTTCCCGGAGAGATGGCTGAGCCACAGAGCATTGTCCCCAGACCGCGGAGCAAATGGAGTGCCACGACGGGGACAGACATTTACTGAGCGTGTAGACGTTCCCATTTAAGCCTTGAAAACAGAACCCAAAATAGGCTAAGAGGTTACATAAGTTGCCTGATGTCACAGTGAGTAAGTGGTGGAACTGGCATTCAAATCCAAAACATAGGCTTCGAGCCACTCTATGGGTCACTGGTGACCAGCTCAGGACGCCAGCGAGAGCAGGCCTCCCGTGAGAGAGCCTCGTGGAGTTTGCTGGATATGGTGGAAATGACCAGTATCTGAGCTCCCAGGGGAGACGCGAGTGAGGGGCAGGGCTGGACAGCGGCTGTGCAGAGTCCTCTGGGAAGGCGCGTGGCTCGAACAGAAACGCTTCCCGGGTGCAGGATGGGAGGGGAGCCTGAGCCGGGCGTCTCGGGTCCACACCTAGCTCTGCTGCTCGGACCCACCCCGGCATGTGTGGGCCCGGGGGGAGGACGAAAGGAGGCCGCGGACCACATGTCTCAATATTTCCAATACTTGAGAGCTGTCAGTCAAGCCGACAGACTCATAAGGTGAAGACGTTCCGCCCTCCTACCTTGACGCACAAACCTTCCTGCTGACCTGGAAGGCCAGGTTTGAATGTAGAATTCTGGGACTCCACCGAATTCTGTGTCTGGAAGAGGAAGTGTTGGGGGGGCCCACGGCTTGCCCTTCTCTTCCCACGCCCTGCCCCGTTGTACCTTCGCAGGGGCACGACAGTGGACGCCGAGGCTGCCGGTTCAAGGTCTGTCCATATTTTTCTTAAACAGCTGCCCTGTGGCCACCATTTGGGCCCACTCAGGTGGTGCCACGCACCCCCAGGAAGGCAGGATGGGAGGGAGGCCCTGGCCACAGGCTTATGGCTGGCTGGGCTGGAATCCCACAGTGCGCAGTCCCCGAGTGTGGTCCCCAAGGGACTTGCGTCTTTCCCTTGGCTCTGAGGGTTCCTTGCCCTGCGGGGAGGGCACCACCAGACGGGGGCCAGAGCGTGGGGCCCTGGCGGAGATCCCTCCGGCCTGGTTCTCGGGCATCGCTGCCATTGTTTCCTGACTGTGGGACTCTGGGCTGGTTCGTGTGCCTGTGCCTCACGTTCGTCCCCTGGGAGTGGAGGTGATGGCGGTGAAGAATAACGTGCTTATGCAGGATGAGTCAGGTGCTTACGGAGGTGCTCGGAAATAGTAAGTGTGATATAAATGCTCACAATTAAGTGTAATTAGTGTAATTATCATTTGGTTTTAGTCATCCATCCTCAAAGTTAACAGATTGAGTGCTGGAAACAAAAACCAAAACTCATTTCTTGACTGGTGATGGGCAAGAGCCAGTCCTGGAGACCTGGAGAATGCTAAGGACCAGGCTCTGGCGGCCTGATCTGTTCTCCGGCCAGAGCTCGTAAAAGGAAGAGGAGGTGTGGGAAGGTGGGGAGCAGAAGGGAGCGGGATGGGGGAGGGCAGGGCGTTCGCTGCAAACCCACTCAGAACACATGCACCGGGGAGGCAGGAGTGAGAAAGCCAGACGGGGATTCTTGCCTTCATTCACCTTCTTGGCGCAGAAGTCAGGGTGGGAGATGAGAAGGAAGATGTTTAACAAGGAAGTAAAGAAATAAGCATTATTATTCCAGATGGAGATAGTCCCCATCTGAAGGAAATCAAACAGGGAAAATCAAGAGAGTGACTTCGGGAAGGCAGGGTGTGGCAGGGCCAGGCGACGGGAAGATGATGGCCAAGCCCTCTCTCAGGAGGGACAGTAAAACTGAGACTTGAGGAGGAAAAACAACAAAAAACAGAAAACCTGAGGCCCGAATAATGTGGCGTAATTGACTCAGGAGAAGGATGTTCAAGGAAGTGGCTGATGTGGCTGGGCGCGGTGGCGCGCGCCTATAATCTCAGCACTTTGAGAGGCCAAGGCGGGCAGATCGCTTGAGGTCAGGAGTTTGAGACCAGCCTGGCCAACAAGGCAAAACCCCATCTCTACTAAAATAGCCAGGTGTGGTGGCGTGTGCCCATAATCCCAGCTCCTCGGGGTGGGGGGTGCCGAGGCAGAACCGCTTGAGCCTGTGGGGCGGAGGTTGGAGTGAGTCGAGATCACGTGACTGCACACCACCCTGGGTGACAGAGCAAGACTGTCTCAAAAAAAAAAAAAAAAAAAAAAAAAAAATCAGCTGGTGCAAGGGCCCTGAGGTGGCGCTCAGTGGTAGGATGAGAAAAGGTGAGCAGATCTAAGGCAGTGATCGGAGGAGGAGGGAGAGGAGGCAGGCAGCAGAAGGGTGGGAGGGACCAGATCAAGCACTTCTCAGGATTTCGTGCGCCTGCCTGTCACGGGGGTCTCATTAAAGTGCAGATTCGGACTAATGGGGCCGAGGTGGGACCTGAGACGGACTGCACCTCAAGTGTCGCAGCTGTAGGCAAGACTTTGTGGTAACTATATCCAGGAGACTTTGGATAACTTAGAGAAGGACGTGACTTGGTCTGGTGGTATTTTTTAAAACTCACTTGGGCTGCAGTGTGGAGAATGGACTAGGGGCAACAGTAGGGGCTGGACACCAGCTGGGAGGTGCCTGTGGGTGATAGCGGTCCGGTCCGGGTGAAAGGCGGAGAGGCCTGTATCGGGCTGGTGGCGTGAGGGCGGAGGGAAGTGGGTAAGTGGCTAGTCAGGTGCCCGCGCAATGGCTTGGATGGAGGAAATGTGTTAGAAACGGGTCCAGTGCAACTCCTAGGTCTGGGGCCTGAGTAGCAAGCTGGCTTGAGGTCTTTACTGAATGGGTCAAGACTAGGAGAGAAACAGAGTCTGTAAAGAAACCCACAGATTCAGTCAGGACATGTCAGGATCAAGATGGCAGTCATTTATTCCAGTGGCAATATTGAGTCAGCTGTATGAATTTTGAACTCAAGAGTGAATTGGGGCTAAAAATATAAATTTAGGAGCACTGGTTCACAGATGTATTTTTTTAAAATTTATTTTACTTTTTTGAGACAGAGTCTTGTTCTGTTGTCCAGACTGGCGTGCAGTGGCTCAATCTCGGCTCACTGCCACCTCTGCCTCCCAGATTCAAGTGATTGTCCTGCCTCAGCCTCCCAGTAGCTGGGATTACAGGTGCAGGCTACCACATCTGGCTAATTTTTTGTATTTTTAGGAGAGACAGGGTTTCACTGTGTTAGCCAGCATGGTCTCGATCTCCTGACCTTATGATTCACCCACTTTGGCCTCCCAAAGTGCTGGGATTACAGGTGTGAGCCACCACGCCCGGCCAAATTTATTTATTTTTGAGACAGAGTTTCGCTGTCACCCAGGCTGGAGTGCAGTGGTATCTTCTGGGCTCAAGCCGTCATCCTCACACCTCAGCCTCCTGAGTAGCTGGACCACAGGAGTGCACCACCATACCTGGCTGATTTTTTGTATTTTTTAGTAGAGGCAGGGTTTCTCCATGTTGCCCAGGCTGATCTCAAACGTCTGAGCTTAAGCAATCCATCCACCTCAGCCTCCAAAGTACTGGGATTATAGGCATGAGCCACCATGCTGGCCCGCAGATTATTTTCAAGGAACAAAATTGAATGGGATTGCTTCCAGAGAATGGGTAGGAGGTAAGAGGGCTGATGGCTGAAGTCTGAGGGCCTCTCACATTTAGAGCCGTGGGGTCATTAAGAGTCAGTAAAGGAGACTGAGAAGGCGCTGCTTGCTGGGGAAGTAGGAAGAGAATAAGGAGATGGTATGGTAGCCCCACAGTGGGCACCAAGGTGTCCAGACCCTGATCTGAGGAATGTGTGAATATGTCACCTTACGTGACAAGAGGGACCTTGCAGATGCAATTGAGGTTAAGGAGTTTGGGATGGGGACGTTGTCCTGGATTACCTCAGTGGGCCCAATCTAACTACCCGATTCTTTACAAATAGACAAGGCAGACGTGGGGCTCAGAGAGATGTGACCTTGGAAGGGGCACAGGGGATTTGAAACATGCGGAAGACTTGACCCACCACTGCTAGCTCTGAGGATGGAGAAGCCAAAAATTCAGCTGGCCTCTGGAAACTGGGACCAGCCCTCAGCAGACAGCCCGCCCAGACATAGGACCTCAGTCTTTCAGCCACAAGGACTGAATTCTTCTAATAAGCTCAATGAGTAAGGAAATGGATTCACCCCTAGAACCCCTGACAAAGAATCCAACTCAGCCAACATGCTGACGTTAGCCCAGGGAGCCCCATGCTGGATTTCTGCACTGCAGAACTTGTAAAATAATACCTTTGCGTTGTCGTAAGCCGCAACATTTGTGTTAATGTGTTACCGCAGCAAGCCAATGAAACTGGCTTAAACTGAAAGCTGAAAGAAGATCGTGTTTCAAGAAGGACGGGGCCATCAGCTGTGTCACAAGCTGCTGAGAGGCTGAGTCAGAGGAAGACAGGCCTAACCTTCGAATGAGGAGCACAGAGACGGTCGCTGACCTTGCCCAGCAGTTTCAGTGGAATGGTGAGTTCAGAACACAGACGGGAGTGGGGCAGGCCCTGGAGGGCAGGGTGAGGAAGCCGTGAAGGCAACCAACTCTTGTCAGGCTTTGGAGAGGGCAGGAAAGGGGGCAGTATCTGGAGAAGGGTGGATGTCATATAAGGGTTCTGCTTTGTTTTGGTGACAGACCAAACAGTGGGTTGTTTGCTGAAGGAGAAAAAGTGGGATTTGTGAATGGGGTTGGGGGGGTCAGGAGCAAAGTGGGACCCAGAGTGCAGGTGGAGGGGCCGGTGTTGATGGGAGGAAGGGCAGGAAGGGAGGCAGAAGAGGAGTCAGGGCGCAAGGTGGCTTCCAGCTTGATGGTGGGTGGAAATGGGCTTCTAGGCTGATGGCTTCTACTTTGTCATCAGAGGGACGGGAGTGCGGTCTTGTGTGAAGGTACAAAGGGGAAGAAGTCATACTGGAGGCTTAAGGGGTGAGAAAAGGGGCTGGACTGGCTTACCTCGGAGCCTGGGAAGCAGCCGGGTGACAGTGAGCAGCGCTGCCCCAGGAGGAACAGGCCTCTGCTGTCGCTTCCTGCTTCCTGGCACGGGCTGGGGGTGGTCTGCTGGGTTCAGGATGGGCTGTGGCGTATGTTGTTACTTACTAGGCAGGTCACCTGAGCAGCTTTTTAGCCCTGGTCCCTTCAGCACCCTCATCTTAGTTGTGCTTGCCCCACCTACTTCCATCAAAGCAGGCAGCGAGCGCTGCATGGACAGTCGGGTGCTGTCTGAGTGGGAGTCGCTGTTTTTTCCTTACGGATGGGTCCATCCTGTAATACCTGGCCAGCAGGCTGGATATGAGCACAGAGGGACAGTGGCTGTCTAGTTCGCAGCGGCGGCCTCTGCCTTCTGAGATCGCTTCATTCCTGAGTACGAGCAGTGACTTCCACCGCCGCTTGGCTCCCAAGAGGCCTGAGAGACTCCCGGCCGGGCTTTGCTCTCCTGGAGCAATAGTGACATGAATCCATATGGAGGCTGGGTCTCGATGGGGTGCCCCTCCAGCCACAGTCTCTGCAGCTGTCATCTGGCTCGATGAAGGAAGGGAGAGGAGAGGGCCTGATGCTGTCCTGCCGCTTGCTGAATGTCACCCTCCAGGGTAGCCCCAGAAGCAGCAGTAAGTCTTCCAACATGAGTTCCCTGCAAAAGCTCTCTTGTGACATAGGGCTTTTTGTGTAGGTGATTTGGGAAGGCACAACTTTACCAAAATTAGGTAATGCACACGGTGGTTCATGCCCGTAATTCCAGTACTCTGGACGGCCAAGGTGGGGGATTACCTGAGCCCAGGAGTTCAAGACCAGCCTGAGCAACATAACAAGACCCCCTCTCTACAAAAAAATTAAAAAATTAGCCAGGCCTGGTTGCCTGTTCCTGTGGTTCCAGGTACTCAAGAGGCCGAGGTGGAAGGATCTCTTGAGTCTGGGAGGTCAAGGCTGCAGTGAGCTGTCACTGTGCCACTACACTCCAGCCTGGGCAACAGAGCAAGACCCTGTCTAGAAAAAAACATAAACAAAACAAAACAAATAGATCAATAAGCCTCATTGTGACCAAGGAGAGGCAGGAGTCAGAGAGCTCAAGGATGTTGTCCAGGATCAAACACAGGTCCGCTGAGGACCTAAGGATCCAATGAGTTCTACCCGGCTCCAAGCTCCTGTTTATTCTACCATGCAAAACCGCTTCCCTGGATCCATCCAGCCTGTCTGCTTCCCAGGAAAGGGAAGAGGAGGGAAGGAGGCAGCATTTCCTGAGTGCTTGCTTACCAAGGGTCATGCTCTTTGCAGGACACGTTGGGAGGAGCACCTCTAGATGGGCAAGAGCCTTTCAGTGTAATAACGACAGAGGCTGTTTCATGATTCACCCCTGCCAGTCAGAGGTCTGTGGGAAGCAGGTTGCTCTGGCTGAAAGCCATGCTGAGTTCCACATGTCATCCTGGGTCACCAAAGACAAAAGGATGAGGAAAATAACAACGTAAGTAGACACTACAGACTCCTCTCCAAATACCGTCTCTCCTCCTCCTCTCAGTCCCCTGATGTCATTTTCCCTTGAAATGGAGAGTAGGAGATAAAGCTCTCAGGGAGATGAAAGTGAAATGGAACTCCTTCAGGTCTCACAGAAACAGTCAAATGGTGGAGGAGAAAAGCATATGAAAGAAGCTGGATATGGTAAATAAAGAGAGCCAAGCAGATATCCCCTCGAAGGGATCTTGCCAAACCCTTCACTTCTGCTCTTTATCCGCTTGTGCTATTTCCAGATGACCTCAGCTGGTTATGTGGCAGCTCCGCGGACTGGCTGCTGCCTTGCTCAAGGCCAAGTTCCCCAAAAGAAGCTGGTGAGGAACATAATGTTGAGCCTAGAATTTTACTCTGGCACAGTGTTATGTCAGAATCTTAAAAGAAAAGGGAAGAGAAGGAATACACTGATAATATTTATTTTATATTTACAGTGGGATCCTGGTAAAAAGTGTTGGTACCCCTTTAAAAACTTGCTGGTACATTTGTACAGAGCTGTGGTCATATAAATTGGCACAATACTTTTGGAAATTACAATTGTTCCATGAAAAGGCCATACATGCAAAGTGATGCCCAAATGGCAAAGCAGCCTAGAAACCGAAGGAGGCGGCTGTCAAATCCAATTTCTTGATTTTAGGTCACTTATTAGGGCAACTTAGAGACAGAAGCATGCTCTTGGGCAGCCACAATATATGTAGGTCTCTGTACTGCAACCCCTGAAACCCAGGGCCTCTATCTTGGGGAAAAAGTATATGTGCTCTGACAGTAAATGTGGAATATACTGTATCTGGAAGTGTGTGTGCTCTGAGAAGTGTAGGTGGCCACCAGCATCACAGCCTATTTCTGCAGCAGCATCAAGGGTTGCTTTAGAGGAAAAGCAAAACTTAACAATGAATAGGTATTCCTACATAAAGAGTAATACATCAACTAGACATTTTGTTCCTGGACTTGAAGTTAGTCAGGTGGATTAGCATTGAAAATAAAGTCACTCTTGGCTAGGCACAGTGACTCATGCCTGTGAATCCCAGCACTTTGGGAGGCTGAGGTGGAAGGATCATTTGAGCAAAGGCATGTGAAACCACCCTAGGCAATATAGCAAGACTTTATTTAAAAAAAAAAAAAAAAAAGTAGCTTGGGCATGGTGATGCACATCTGCAGTCCCAGGTATTCCGGAAGCTGAGGCAGGAGGATCGTGTGAGTCCAGGAAGTTGAGGTTGCAGCAGTGAGCTAAGATCATGTCACTGCCCTCCAGCTTGGGTGACAGAACAAAACCCTGTATACAAAAACAAAAAAGTCACTCTTGTCCACAGCAATGTGTCCCATGAGCCACAAAATTGTTCATATATATTTTAACCTAATGAATTTTTTGAGGAAAGAGAGATAAACACCAAAGATATGCGTAAGTGTTTATGCCTATACATTAAAAAGAACCATAATGTTCAATGTTGTAGGAATAATAGAGTAAATCGTTAGCCACTCATATGACGGAATATTTTACAACCACTGCAGTTGGTGTGCTGGAGCCAGCCCATATTGGCTTGAGAGCCAACTATGTGCATTATTCCCGACTCTCCATTCCGTGATGTCATGTCAGTAGCATGAAATCAGCCATAGTGGGAGTATTTACACCAGAGAAACTGGCAAACACTACGAATTAGGGCTCACCCCCATCCCCAGAGAGCAAGTTGTTAAACATTTCCCAGCACCCCTTTGGTACAGTGGTATATATAAAAAATATACAAAGTTATAAGTACTATTGTCATAACAATGTTAAAAATGGGTATAAAGGGCCAGGCACGGTGGCTCAAGCCTGTAATCCCAGCACTTTGGGAGGCCGAGGCGGGTGGATCACGAGGTCAAGAGATCGAGACCATCCTGGTCAACATGATGAAACCCCGTCTCTACCAAAAATAAAAATTAGCTGGGCATGGTGGCGTGTGCCTGTAATCCCAGCTACTCAGGAGGCTGAGGCAGGAGAATTGCCCGAATCCAGGAGGCGGAGGTTGCGGTGAGCCGAGATCGCGCCATTGCACTCCAGCCTGGGTAACAAGAGCGAAACTCAGTCTCAAAAAAAAAAAAAAAAAAAAAAAAAAAAAAGGGTGTATAAAGATAAGACATAGAAGGGACTAGAGCTGAAAAAAGACTGTGGATAATTTTGTTTGTTTGTTTCAAGCTCTGTTTATTGGTATAGTCTTATTTATATAAACAAATTTTTTAAATGTTTAAAGTTGGTCTTCTGTTTTCACTGTGACCAGATAATTTCCTGTGAACTCATCCTCTCACATACACAAACTATAACATCTGGAAAACACACACACACACATACACACACACACTGCATACAGACACTGGAGAGTGAAAAAGGCAGGCAGATTCTGGGGCAGAGTCAACATTTGGAAGAGGGAAACAATATAAAATGAAGTGCCCCATTTTTATAACAGTTTGAAGGCAGGCTGCAGTTGGTACTGTGTGTAGAGCAGCTGAAACTTTGGTGGGGAATTAGCAATATTTTCTAGCCTGAAGACCTGGGGACACAGTTTAGGACACCTAAAGCAATTTGGAAAATGAGGAGGGGATCCCAGAAGTGAGAGTCAGAGAAGGGAAGTCTCAAGTTCTGCCCAAATCACTGGCTGCCCCTAGATCAGACAGATCTGGTGCAGATTCAGACCAGCCCAGCTTGAGCTAGAAGACATGAACTGATTTTGAGCTGCTGCCCAAGATCCAGCATTTGTAGCTAACATCTAGCCAAATTAAGTTGATTGTTTCCTAAAACCAAACCAAACCAAAAACACATCTCTGAAGCAATACAAGAGAAGCTAGAGTCTCCATAGCATAACACTGACAATGTCTAGGAAAAAAATCCAAGAATATGTAACGTATAAAGAACCAGGAAACTGTAGTCTATTCTCAAGGAAAAAGAATCACAAAATGACTCAGATCCTGGAATCAGGAAACATGACTTTAAAGCAGCTATACAGGTATGATTGATGATGTAAAGAGAAACATACCTGCAATAAATGGAAAAGTAGGGAGTCTCAGAAGAATAGACATCACAAAAGCAATTAAAATTCTAGAACTAAAAATTATAATATCTAAAAGAAAAAATTATGGAATGGGCTTAGCAGAAGGATGACGAATCAAGAAAAGTTAACCTGAGAATAGGTCAATAGAAATTAATCAGTTCAATAGAAATGGAGAACAGAGAGAATAACAAAATTGAAAAAAAATCTGAAAAGAGTTTCAGAGACCTGTGGAACCTGTAGAACATGTGTCTAACATACTTATGGTTGGAGTCACAGAAGAAGAACGAAAGAAAGTAACAAAAAATATTTGAAGAAATAATCGCTGGATCTGAGGCGGAATAATTATGAACAGAATCGTGTCTAAGGACATCATAGTCAAACTGTTGAAAAGCAAAATGAATGATATAGCAGTCAGAGAAAAACAACATACTACATGCAAGGAATAAATATGTGAATGACTGCTAATTTCTCATCCGTAGTCATTAAAACATCCTTAAAATGCTGAAAGGAAAAAATACATTCAATTCTATAGCTAATGAAAATATCCTTCAAGAATGAGGGCAAATAAAGACATTTTCAGATAAAACAAAATTGAGAAAACTTATTGCCATCAAAGCTCTTCACAAAATGATAAAGTTTTTCTTCATGCTAAAGGAAAGTAATAGCACATCAACACTCGGATCTTCATGAAAGAATAAAGGGTATTGAAAATAGTTACTATCTAAATAAATAGAAAAGACTCTTTTTCCTCTTAATAGCTTTAAAATATATGACTACAATTTGAATTTTAAAAACTAATGTTTTGTGAGTGGTTTTATAAGTCCACATAATTAATAGATATGACAACTACAGTAATAAAGCAGGAGTTGGCAAATGTTTTCTGTAAAGGGCAAGATGGTAACTATTTGGATTGGGGCCATAGAATCTCTGTCAAAAGTACTCTGCCACTTGTAGTCATATAAAAAACATAAATAATGGGCCTGGCTGTGTTCCAATAAAACTTTATGTACAAAAACAGGCGGCACATAGGAATTGGCCTGCTAATAAAGTTTGGCACCCACCATTCTAAAGTACAGAGGCTGCAGGGTGGCAGAGGGACTTACACAATTGTGAAGTTTCTGCATTTTATGTGCAGTACAATATTAGCTCTAAATAGGCTGTGAAGAGTTGACGTAAAGTATAATATTAACTCTAAGTGGGCTGCGGGAAGTTAGTGTCTCTCAACAACAGCATTATTCACACTTTGGCCAGATAATTCTTTGCGGTGAGGAGCTGTTCTGAGCATGAAGGATGTTTATCAGCATCTCTGGCTTCTACTCCTACCCACTAAATGTCAGTAAATGCCACTCTCCCCGGTTGTGTCAACCAAAAATGCCTCCAGACATTGCCAACTATTCTCTGCAGGGGCAAATTTCCACTGCCCCCCTCATAAGAACCAATGCCCTAAGGTAACCACTAAAAATTGCAGGGCATAACCAAAAAGCCAATAGATAAATTACAGTGGGATTCTAGAAAACATTCACATCGTCCAAAAGAAGGGAAAAACAAGCAACAGAAGAGGAAAACAGAAGATAATAAAGCAGGACATCATCCAACCATATCGATGTTGCATTGTTTGTTAATTGGCTACTCCAATGAAAAGGCAGAGCTTGTGAGAACGAATGAAAAAGCGAGGTGAATGCTGGCCCCCTGTAGCCCAGCAACTCAGCAGTGTGGACTTCCTGCCTCTGACTTCAGGCCATGTTTGATGACTCGCAGATTCCTCAAAGGCCAAAGAAGGTCTTCTCGAATCTACAGTCTTATATCTTCTGCTTTAAATAATTAGGGGTGTGTGTGTGTGTGTGTGTGTGTGTGTTGGGGGGGTAGGTGCCTATGCCCTTTGAATTGCTATCATGCGACCTGGGGACCAGGGAAGGTTGACCCGAACACGGATGTCTGCCTGACATAACCCTTTCACAGATGTCCACTTCTCAATACTTCTATGGCTATATTGGAAAACCTGGCAAAAATGGGTCTACCGTTACCTTGCTGTGTGGCCTTGAACAAGACACTCCACTATTCTGGGCCTCAGTTTCCTCCAGAAACAGAATAGGGCATTTAGACTAAGGGTGAATGGGAAAGGATGAGCGGCTGGGAAGGAATCTCTGTTACCCTCTTCTTCCAGTTAGCTTTCTCCAGTGATCAGATAGATTTCTAGCCCCTTACTCTTACTCACAAGACTCACAGAAGGATGTTGAGGGATTTTTGTGTTTTCCTTTCTTTTCTTTTTTTTTTTTTTTTTTTTTGAGATGGAGTTTCACTCTTGTTGCCCAGGCTGGAGTGCAAGAGCACAGTCTCGGCTCACCACAACCCCCGCCTCCTGGGTTCAAGCGATTCTCCTGCCTCAGTCTCCTGAGTAGCTGGGATTACAGGCATGCACTACCATGCCTGGTTAATTTTGTATTTTTAGTAGAGATAGGGTTTCTTCATGTTAGTGAAGCTGGTCTTGAAATCCCAACCTCAGATGATCCACCTGCCTCAGCCTCGCAAGTGCTGGGATTACAGGTATGAGCCACTGCGCCCGGCCCTTCCGTTCTTATTTCTAAGGCCTTGAAGGGCCAAAATTTGGGGACCCTGTACTAGGTACATTATTCTCCATTCTCCACCCTCCTCTGTCCTGCCTTTTGTCTTGGAAGCCAATTTCTATGGACTATATTATTGGGGCATGTTCACCCTCTGGCTTTGATTGGGTTTGGCCAATGGAAGGCAATGGCAAGAAACTGGAGGACTGGAGGAGAAACAAGTGGAAGTCACACTCTCCCTGCGCCTCCCTGTGTGTCCAGCAGTGGTGGGATCACGTGGTTGCCACACCGGTGGGGCAGCCCCCCTCCCTCACTTCCTGCTGTCACTGGTTTTCATCCTAAAGTTCTCTCCCTTTCTCTGCTTTGGTCCAGTTGTGCTAAAAAGGTTTTTTTGCTGTTGCCAGTCCCTAGATTAGCTCCCTTTGCCCTGCACACACCCCTGTGAATAGTCCTTCCAGTAAACCATTTTAAGTAGATCCTTGAAATGTACGTTCTCTTTCCTGCCATACCTGATACAGACTATTTCTCTTCCAACTTTCAGAATTAGGGTTCTAACTGCTCCCAGCTATGGAAAGGTTCATCTGGAAGACCTAGAGTTTTGAAGGGACAAAGCAAGGGTCTCTTTTCTGTTGCTGGGCACCTGCCTCCAGCTGCATACACCTTCTCTGATCCCTGGTATGAATGAGTGAGGGGAAAGTCATCTAATGCTACCAGGTGACATATGTTACCACTCTTCTGTTGCTCACTATAATTATGTGTATTTGTGTATAAGCTGAAGTTCCTCTCACAATCTATTTCATTTTTGAGTGGCAGACTTCCAAATTCCTTTTTTTTTTCATGCCTAACACATGAATGATTCACAAGTGGGAAAGTCAACAGAACCCCTTCCACTTCAGTCCCATCTATAAAAATGGTTTATCAACCTCATATTGAGGTTGAGAGTTGCTATAATATCAACCTCATATTGAGGGTTGGTGTGGGAACTCAATGAGTACAGTCTGCAAATGTGTAGAGCAGCAGGTGCAAAGTGCTAGCTCCTACGATGATTATTTGCTCATCTGATTCATCTCGGCCCCCTTTCCTCAAACTTCTATGTGGAAGCGGGGAACACGGAACTTGGGTAGGAATTTCTAAGTGCCCCCTCCAGCCTCCAGGGCTTTCCTCAGCACCCCTTCCTCTCTCAACACCCATTCCTGAGTAAATTTCCTTTTCTGTAACCTTTTCATTCCCGAAGTTCCAGGAAGGGCAAGTTGTGATTTCTGTTCTTGATTCTAAACCAGTGATTGTCAAATAGAGGCCTAGGGTCCCCATTGACCACCGAAAGTGAGTTTTACTCTAGGTTATATTTTTGTTCTTGCTCTTATCTGTTTAAGTTCCCTTTCAAGATTCTGTTTGAACAAAGGCTTCCAAGACTTTAAAAAGTTGAAAACCCCTCTTCGGATGAGATACAGAAACACCAGACTTTAAAACTCAGTCCTAAACCTCTTTGGCCCCACCGGCAAGAAACTTTTCCCTACTCCATTCAAATAGTTTGTATTCTTTTCCATTTCTGATGCTCTGAAACAGATATGCAAACAAGCAAATCTTTCTGTATTTATCTGGGGTGACTTTCTCGGGCACTCAGTACGTTCAGTAGACATTGTCTGGGATGAGAACTACAACACTGTTTAACAACAGAGACATCCGAAGGTACCAAACTTTATTGGAACCTGAGCTAGCCGCTGGAGTACTTCCAACCCCTGGAATCCAAGGTTGCTAGAGGACCATCCATTCTGGTCCCAGAAGCTATTAGTAGTGAGAAGAGTTGGAGAGCAGAAGCTGTACAGGGAGTGAGTCCTGGGGGAGTACCCAGCAAACGGCATTGGCTGCGTCGTGGGGGTGGAGAGTTAGTAAGGTACTGACACCCCAATTGCTTAAGACATAATTTCTTTATACAGTTTAAGACATGGGGCAGAGAGAATATGAACACATGAAGGGAGTAAAAAACTCCAACCTCTGGACTTCTTCCTGGAATGCTCCTAACCCAGATTGCTACAAGCCTTCCTCCCATACTTCATTTAGGTCTTTGGCTAAAGTTACCTCTTTAAAACTGCCTTAAGACAGCGGCAAGAGGTGACCCAATCTAGGGCTCTGAGCACCTGATCCTCTTCCATCAATGTTCTTTTCCACAGAGCAAGAAGCCCAGTGTGATGTACCCAAAGCTCTTGCCCCTCTCCCTTTTTTTTTTTTTTTTTTTTTTTTTTTTTTGAGACAGAGTTTCGCTCTTGTTACCCAGGCTGGAGTGCAATGGCGCGATCTCGGCTCACCGCAACCTCCACCTCCTGGGTTCAGGCAATTCTCCTGCCTCAGCCTCCTGAGTAGCTCAGATTACAGGCATGTGCCACCATGCCCAGCTACTTTTTTGTATTCTTAGTAGAGACGGGGTTTCACCATGTTGACCAGGATGGTCTCGATCTCTTGACCTTGAGATCCACCCGCCTCGGCCTTCCAAAGTGCTGGGATTACAGGCTTGAGCCACCGCGCCCGGCCTGTCCCTCTCCCCTTTTTAGTGCACACTGTGAGTACCTGGGACCCTAGAACCTACTGCTCCAATAGCAGCAGGTTACCAGCTACAGCCTACATCAGCCCTTTCCCAAGGTCTATCCTCCTGACGAGCAAGTGGTGGTCAAGGAGAGGCTCTTCGTAGGAGGTGTGGACAAAACTCTGATGTGCAGAGAGTTGTTATAGGTGTGGGCACAAGGCCATTTGAAGTATGGGACAGAGCTAAGGTGCCAAGAGAAGGCAGGCTGAGGGCCAAGGACCAGTGCCCCCTCCAAAGCACTGCATTCAAGGGCATATCTCAGAAGGGTCCAAGAATCCTAAATGTAAATGTGGCCTTCCAGATTATGATGAAGGTATAGATGTCAAGAAAAAAGGACAGGAATTTTATATCATGGTTTAATTTGGTTTGTAGTTTTAAACTCCGGAGACAGCATATGTGGGCCTCCATTTGTGCTACTGACTCAGTTCTTGCAAATATTCAGGGTAGACCTGTCCCTGACCATCATGTATAAGGCAGCACGTCCTCCACCACTCTATTCTTACCTTAGCCTACATTTCTTCGTAACATGGGTCACCATCTCATCTACATTTACTCATTTATCCTCTCTTGATCCCCACTGGAATGTTAAGTTCCACATCCCTAGAGTCTATATTGTGTTTACTGCCTCGTCCTTAGTACCTAAAGAAGTGCCTGGCACGACATCACTCAGTAAAACTTGAATAAATGAATTAACAAATCTAGGCTCACAGCTCTTACAGGTGAAGGAGGCTAACCCGGCAGACACAAAGGAAAACTATCGCTTGTGACAACCCTCTGAGGAGCACCTTCTCCCCTTAAAATAACCCACTCAGAACAGTGGGGCTGCAAAGGTGACCAGGGAAAATCCATTAACATCTCAGTGTCCATGAACACCAGGTCAGCGGATCGGGCTACTTGCGAGAGGGACACGTGAGCGAGCATGGAGAGCTCCGAGTGGGCTCAGGAGTGGGATGTGGGGCATCTGGGCTGCTGGGAACCGCGAATGTTGGAATCGCCCCATCTCATGAGGGTGGCCAGATGTGGGTGCTGAGGAAACCCCGACTCCACGGCAACGCCCCGCCGACCCAGCACAGCCCACAGCGGAGAGCGGGCTTCTCATCCGTGAGCAGGGCCTCTCGAATGTCGTTCCCCTTTAGACGGTCACGGGCCTCAGCAGGCGTGGGTGCATCTGATCCGGTGGCGTCTTGGTGGTTGCAGACCACGCGTTCCTCTTCTCTCCCCGCGACTTCGAATTCACAGCGTCTCATCACTTTACGGGAGCCCAGGAACATCCCGGCAACAGCAGAAATCCGGGTCACCTATTCCAACGGACAACGCTTCCGTTGGATACGGGGGCCGCGAGGGGCCAAACCTCCGCGAGGCCCCCGCAGCGACTGCTCAGCGAGCGCCCCACTCCTTTCCTTGGAGATGGAGCTCCAGGGACCAGACTTTACTCCTCGCCTCCTTGGGCCTAGGGCGGAAATCCGGTTGGCGCAGCTCTGAGGCCTCGGCGGACAGCGAAAGGACGGCTCACCGCGCAGCCCGGGCCAGCCCCGGCGACGAGCTCAGCCCCGCCCGCTCCCCGGCCCAGCCACCGCCTCGGGGGCGGGGCCTCGGGGGCGGGGCCACGTGGCTCCTCCTCGCGGCCCGAGGCGGGCGGTGCCGCGGCGCCGGGACCCTACTCATCCGACGCTGGCGCGCGGTGGTGAGCGCAGCGCCGAGGATGGAGAGGGGCGGCCGCGGCTCCGGGCCGCCGCCGACGCTGCTGCTGCTGCTGCTGCTGCTGCTGCTCGCGGTGCCAGGCGCTGTCGCGGCTCCGCGCTCGGCGCTGTACTCGGCCTCCGACCCGCTGACGCTGCTGCAGGCGGACACGGTGCGCGGCGCGGTGCTGGGCTCCCGCAGCGCCTGGGCCGTGGAGTTCTTCGCCTCCTGGTGCGGCCACTGCATCGCCTTCGCCCCGACGTGGAAGGCGCTGGCCGAAGACGTCAAAGGTGAGAAGCGGGGGCGGCCTGCTCCCCCGTGCCCCGCCTCCCCGACCCCTCCACCTGCGGGTGCACGGCCCCTCCTGCGCCCATCCCACGCCCTCCACCTTCACACCTCTTAGCTCCGTTTTGGGCTCCCGCTCCCTTGGCCTCTTCCTCTTGGCCCGCATCCCGCGCTTCTCTCCCCGCTCCGCGGCCTGGGCCCCCAGACCTGCCGTGCTCCCCGCGTTCGTCCTCCGCCAGGTGACTGTGTCCTCCGCCGCGAGGGGTCTCCTTTGTTCCATCCTCCGCAGGCTCCGCTGACACCTTACGGCTTCCTAGTCCAGCCTGGTGCCGGTCCGCCTCCTCTCGCCCAGGGACCCGTGTCGCCCTCCTGGCAGGTTCCCTAGCTGCTGTGAGGCAGTGCTGGGGAGAGAAGGGAACAGACTTTGTTTTTTGGCTCCCCTCCTCCTTTCTCCACTCCCTCGACTGGTTGATCCGGGTGGTACCTAGACTCCCTTCTCAGTTTTGTCTTTGATGTGGGTATGGCCACCTGGCATTTTCCTGTCTCGGTTCTGGCCCTCTCCTGGCCTGCCGCCTCCGCCACATCCTTCTCTCTCTTCCTCCGCCCGAACCCTTATGTTTTAACCCCATGCACCCAGAGGCCTTTGGTGCGTGTTTGGCTCTTGCTCCGTGTTCCCATTCACTGGTTGGGGCACCAAAACTGTGTTTCCCGGATTCCAAGACACCATCAACTGTGAGACTCACTGTTCATTTTATGACAGCCCAAGGGGTTTGGAAGGATAGGAAAAACCACTACATGTATAGAGATTTTAAGGTGAACTCTGTTACAGAAATGCTAAAATTTTGAAACACTTAAGGCTTAGAGTCGAAGAAATATGGTAATAATAGTAATTAATATTTACAGAGCGCCTGGCATTTCAGACACCTTACGTATCATTTCGGTACTGGGTATACACTGTCTCATAGTTTCCTTTCCACAATTTAAAGATTCCTGGGGAGTGACACATCCAGCTAACTCAGGTAGTGGGGATTCGATGGGCAGGAGTAGCGTAGTGATAGTGATGTGCTCCTGACTTGCCGCCTCTGAATGGAGCTGCTTCCTGATTCTGGTAGTAGGTCGCGGGCACAGGCTCCTGCCCTGAAATGGTCTTTGAATGCGAACTGTGGGCATCTTTGAAAACAGGACTCTTTCTAGAGAAGGGGGAACTGGAACCATAGTTCTCCTTCTCTGCTGTTGGTATTTCTTCATAAACTCAACTCGGGGGTCGAATGGTGCCTTCGTAGATGTCACTTCTTAGACTCACCCTTCCCTTTTTCCCGAGCAGCTTCCAGATTGGGTTCTGAGGTGGCTAGGTGGAAGCGCGTGTACATCTTTTAGCTGTATGGTCCTGGAAAATTAGTTTTAAAGGAAACTTAGAAGCTGTTTTTTTTTTTTTTTTAATTTTTTATTTATTTATTTATTTATTTAATTTTTTTTTTTTTTGAGACGGAGTTTCGCTCTTGTTACCCAGGCTGGAGTGCAATGGCGCGATCTCGGCTCACCGCAACCTCCGCCTCCTGGGTTCAGGCAATTCTCCTGCCTCAGCCTCCGGAGTAGCTGGGATTACAGGCACGCGCCACCATGCCCAGCTAATTAGAAGCTGTTTTGACCTCTGGTTTACACTTGCCCACGTGCCTCACTGGTCCCAGTTCCTGAATATGCCTTTCTGAACGTGCTTCCCACCGTTTCAACACGTTTGGTCGGGGAGGAGTGGTGTCCGCACATCTGCTCATGGGAGGACAGAGGGAGAACACGGATATGGAATTGAACACCTAAGACAAGGTGATCTCAGGGGACACTGTGGACTGAACATCGTCAAAATTCCCCCATCTCTTTCTACTTTGAGGCTGTAAGAAGTGTTCGTTGGTCGCAGATGGATTTATTTAAGAATTTCTTCCTTCTCGAGGGTGCTAGGAGCAAAGATTAGCTTTCAGCTAACTCACATGTTTGGCCTCTTGCAATGTGGCGTGTTAGTTTTCCTATGAGTTACGTATCTAGATACTGATCCAGTCTGCTCCTGGGTGAGGGTTACCACTTCTAAAAGGGAGCCCCCAGTGCATGGAGCCTTTCCCTAAAACAAGAAAGTGAAATCAGAATTTAACCTCTGAAAAAGGAAATGGAAGCATCAGCGTCTCTGGGGATGAGCCAGGGTAAATGGGAGGTGCAAGCTTTTGGTGGAAACCGGAGGTATGCTGTGAGCCATTAGTGTGAGTTAGCCCCTGAGCCAGATCAGGTAGGAGGAGGGCACTGGCGGAATCTGCTGTCAGCCTGCAAGGAAGAACATCCTTCACTCCAGCTCAAAGGGGTGTTCCTTGGCGAAGCCCCGCTGAGAAGCTAGGGTTGGTCTGGCATCATCTCTGTGTCCTGAGGTTTCTTTAGAGAGTTTGGTTGTGAGCTTTCACAAGGCTGCTCTCGTCCCACCCTGGGCCATGTGAGTATAGCACATGCCGTCTGCTCAGGATACCTGTATCTTAGGGCAGGAACAGAGACAGAATGGAGGTCACAGGGAGAGATAAGAATTTTGCAGCCATGCTTATCTGGCTTCAGGCATTTAATCTGACTGAAGAGGGTTCATTTCTTCAATGACTAGGACAGTAGATTCTCTAGGGCAGCTGCTGCCCGGGGGGCAGAGCATGCGTTTCTGAGAATCTGGTTCACCCCTTTCTATTCCAGAGCAGCTCTTGTTGTCTCACCGTATGTTTGGAAAATTGATTGTATTCATTTTAGACCTTCATTGCTATTCACTGACTAATCAATCTGCAAATATTTGCTGAGTGATAAAGCACTGTTGGTATTGCAGCTGGGGAAATGAGCTACTCACAGAAGGAAAATTGGCAGCTGTTAAGAAGCTGTGTTTGAAAAAGGCCAAACGTGTGGTTCAACCATTTCTTGTAGGAATCCAGGGTAAGGGAAAGTCACAGAGGGCTAATCTGCTCACCAAAGACCTTTGTGCCAGTAGTTATTTATTACACACTTGCCTTATGCCAGCACTTTGCTAAGGGCCTTCACAGGCCATTAGTATGTACAGTCCTTACCTGGGAAAATATCTGATCTATAGGTATTGTCTTCCCGTTTTGTTTTGTTTTGTTTTGTTTTGTTTAAACATGTAAGTAACTTAAGTAACTTGCCAGGTTTACACAGATGCTGGAGGAGGTCGTTGACCCCAGATCTTTTTGACTCTCTGGAGCCTGGGCAGGTAGAGAAGTGGGTGGCGGAGGAAGGAGCCTCCAGGTGGGAAAACAGCATGTGCTGAGCCGTGGAGGTGAGGTTCGTAAGGCGTGTGTTTGAATGACAGTGAGCCATGTTGGTTTTGCCCTCTTCTCTGCCAGGGCACAGGCCACATCTGCTCCTTGTACCTGTGATTCCCGGTACAGAGCCGGGTACAGAGTAGGAGGAGCCCAGTGCACACTCACGGTGGCCAGTGGCCTGAGCCTCACAGGATTCCAAATGACAGTGTGAGTTGTAGAACCTTCTGCTGGTGTCGTGGTTCCCCTTGACTCAGACTAGGGGTGTCAGCCAGGTGTGAGGGGTAGGGAAGGCATTTTGTCCATCCCATGACATCACTGCCCAGAAGCTGTCAGCAACAAGGAAGGCATGAGGTGGTGACTGCATAGTGCTGACTAGCTGGACATGGCATCAACTAACTCTCTGTGTCAGGAGAACCCTGGAGACTTCGGTGTGGCGTCCAGAGCTGAGGGTAGGTAGGTTCAAGTCACTAGAGCCCCAGGTCTGACTGGCTCTTGGTGGTTTGGGTAAATCTGTGCCTCTGCCTTAATGGAAGCCCAGACTCGCTTGACACTCGGAGGCTGTATGTTTCTTGCTAAGAGTTGTTTGCTGTCTGGTACCTGAACGGTTGTCAGAGCTGGAAGGGGTGTTAGAGATCATTCATCCTGGCCCTCGTGGATCCACGAGGAGGCTGAGATCCAGAGAGGAGACATGTGGCGCTCACAGTGCAAACTGGTGAAACTCCAAGCAAGGCTTCCTACTCGACCCAGTGCCCTCCCTGTACTTGTGTGTGGGGGAGGGGACGCTGCCCTTGACTCCAGACAGAGCCCCCAGTGGGGACTCAGCAGAATCCCCACAACACCCTCACCACGGAGCATCCCCTCACTCATCACTCCAAAATTTACGACTGCCAGCTTTTCTTGCCTCCCCACCCTTCCCCTCTCCATTAGTCCATTCATTCTGTTGTTGGTAGCAAAACTACTCTGTTCATAGCAATCATTGCACCAGGAAAATGTTTTCTCTCCAGTAGTAGAGCTAGATTGATGCTACTGAATCATTTGGGTGTCAGGCATTTAAGTCATCCGCCGCTTCGAAAAGCCTCGTCACCCAACTCTGCATTACTTTGACAGTGAAGCTTAAATGCAGCTTTAACAATGGAGCATTCAGATAAGGACCTTTCCTATTCCATCTCCTGTTACTTGTCAAAAGACAAAATTATAACACATTCAGAAGTCTTTTTTTTTTTTTTTTTTTTTTTTTTTGAGACGGAGTTTCGCTCTTGTTACCCAGGCTGGAGTGCAATGGCGCGATCTCGGCTCACCGCAACCTCCGCCTCCTGGGTTCAGGCAATTCTCCTGCCTCAGCCTCCTGAGTAGCTGGGATTACAGGCACGCGCCACCGTGCCCAGCTAATTTTTTGTATTTTTAGTAGAGAGGGGGTTTCACCATGTTGACCAGGACGGTCTCGATCTCTTGACCTTGTGATCCACCCGCCTCGGCCTCCCAAAGTGCTGGGATTACAGACTTGAGCCACTGCGCCCGGCCAGAAATCTTAACTGGCTTGTGATTCTAGAATTGGGCAGCACCACATTCTGCCTTACAGAATGAGTATTCTGATGAGCTGAGCGGAGGAGTTTGGCTTTTTAGACGGAAAAGGCTAAAGAAAGCAGAAACCGATCAAAACCCAGATTGGTTATTTCAGTCCCTTTTAAAGGTCAAAGCAGAGGAGACTTCCTTCTGTTGGCTCCAACTGGTTGGTTGAGATTTGATTGTTATCTCACTCTCTCCTGATTTCCTCGAAGATCAGATCGACAGCTTAGATTTGGCTTGGTGGCCTGGAACTTCAGCCTGAGGGACTCCATCTTGGTTTGGTCTCTTGGGCCTTGTGCAGGAGCTCAGTCCCAACCAATGGCCTCCTATAAATATTATTTAACAATTCTCCCCTTCTGGTCAGGCTCTCACCTGGGTGCGAATGTTACCAAAACAGGGTATCAGCACTATGCTCATTCATCATCATTTTGGCCTTAACACATCATTTATAGGTTAAGGGGTCCTCGTTATCATACATTTCTTGGAGTTTTGATCATTCCAGCTGGAGAGGGGCCATTTAGCATTCAGCAGATGGCCACATATGGCTATCTAAGACTTTTTGAGAGGGTCCAGTGTAACATTGAGACTATCATGACTCTCCCGAGGATAATACTGAGTTTAGAATATGACCCTTAGCCAGGGACCCATGAACCAAACCAACTGAAATCAAAGAGATCAAAGAATGAGCCAGATGGGGAATTTACCCTTTTTAACCAAGTACGGTTTGTTCATTTTTTGCAACTGAGTCTCAATACCTTACGTATCTATCCATGTGCAGCAAAAAGTGTCAGCAATTGCACAGATTCCCTGTTCCACTAGTAGGTAGCAGTTCTATATCTAGTATCCCATGACTGGGTTAAATTAAAGCAGGGAGTGAGAACACATGGGTCTAAAAGTCTGACTCTGTAAAAGGGACCACTAGTACAGTTTGAACAACAGTTGTGTCAGGGATGTTGCTGAAGTTACCCGCTGAGTAGACTAAAGGATCCCTTTGGTCATGTAAAGACCTGGGTTTAGCATGACAAATCCATCATTTTGTAAAGTTACCCACAGAAGCCACTGACTATAGAATTCTAGCTACAGCATTATCCTGCCAGACAAAAAAAGGTAGACATAATCAAACTATAAACCGGGATAAATCGAACTGTCAACCAGGATAAAAGGTAGACATAATCAAACTATAAACCAGGATAAATTCCAAGGATACATTCCAAGAGACTTCCAGTTCCAAATTGGAATTCTTATTCCAATGAGACTCTTGTTCAGATGTTTTGGGAAAGCATGAAGCCATCAGCTCCTCATCCTGATTTATAGTTTGACTGTCTCTGGTTATGGCACTGGTGAACTCTGACCACGTAAGGTTCTTGTTAAGTCTGCTTCGCTGGAACTTACCAATAAGGAGTCTCAGTGTGGTGGCATACACATCCGACATGAGACTTATTTCTTGAAATGTACGTTGCGTTGTTCAGCTTCTGCTTCTAGGGCTTTAGGCACTGAACAATTCTTGTTCTTAGTTGGAGAACGGTAGCTAGTTCTTGGAAGAAACTGGAAGAATTCAGGATCTAGTCCAGCTTGTAGGTAGATGATAAAAACTTGAGAAGGATCAACAAGGCTGCAGTCTAATAAGAGGTATCCTGTAGTTTTTCTTTAGAAACTTAATTTTTCTGTCTATAGTCAACCCGTTTCTACCAAAGATAATCAGGGTAAGCGGGAGACGGAGGTTGCAGTGAGCCGAGATTGCGCTACTGCACTCCAGCCTGGATGACAGAGCAAGACTCCATCTCACATGAAATGAAGTAAAATAAAATAAAGATAATCAGGGTAAGACTAATTTGCTTGCATAATATGGTTAGTCTCATCAAACTTGGCCTGATTATTTACATAAGTGTGGCAAGAATAGTGATTGACCCCGTAGGCTCTTTTTAAGTTTGCTTTGCAGGAACTTATCGATTAAGGAATCTCAGCTTGGACTTTGAACAACCTCTCAAGGCTAGGAAGCCAAACCCAGCCCAACTTTAGATTTCCCCTGCAGCACCTATAGATTCATTGTACGACATTCTGAAGTATGGCATCGCACTCAAAACCTTGGTAATATGACCAGTGTTTCCAGGTGTATCCTGTTATAAAGAGAGAAGATGCTTATGGAACTTGTGTAAATAACAATATTGCCATAAAAATAAGAATATTCACAAATAGTTTCTGAATTCCAGAGAGGTCATATAGGGAGAAAATGTCTCCACTTTTCTTTATAAGAGTATATGTTACCAAATTGCTATAAACTGTAGATAGCTTAAAAGAAAAAAGTTTTCTTAAATCTGGACAATAAAACATTAAAAAGTACCAGCAATGTTTCAAGTTTAAAAACTATAGAAACCCATAATTCTTCATTAGTTCATTTAGTTTCATGTAATTATTGTTCTGCTCGATCTTGGTTATCAGTTGTGCAGACCCATCAGTTTTTCATTAGAGTTCTGGAAATTCTTTCCCAGTCCAATTATATTATCTCGAAGTTATTAGAAATGGTACTTATCAGAGACTTTTCCATGGATCTCCTTGAAGGTGAAGCACTTTAGGATTATAGTTTCTTAGACAAAAGCTTTTAGAAAAGCCTCAGAATAAAGCAATTAATTATGGACAATAAGACTTAAAATGGCCATGGTTAAAGGTCTGATGAAAGTTCATAATAATGACACAGTTGTCAAGGAAATTTGGTTATTGCTGAGGGATAAAACATTTTAACCTAATAACCAAAATTATGACCGATAATACATCATATTTCTAGGAATATCATATAATTTTGGGGATACACATTAATAACAAGTATACATTTCCATTAATAAATATAAGTCAAAGTTAAACATTGTGTCTTATCTGACAATGCTTCCTGTATAATTAATATATCAAATGAGCATAACTAGTTTAATATCTCTCCTTTGCAGAATCTTTGAGATGTTCCAGGAGCCCCTGGAATGTTCCAAAACTAGTTCAAGTTCAAAAAGACTTAATTTAGAATTCGATTTTGGGAAGTTTGTTAAAAAAAAAAAAAATCAAAGGTTTAAAACATGTAATCAGGCTGGGCATGATGGCTCATGCCAATAATCCCAACACTTTGGGAGGCCAAGGCAGGAGGATACCTTGAGCCCTGGGGTTCAAGACCAGCCTGGGCAACACAGGGAGACCCCATTTCTTTAGAAGAATTTTTAAAAATTAGCCAGGTGTGGTGGTGTGCACCTGTGGTCCCAGCGACTTAAGCAGCTGAGGTGGGAGAATTCCTTGAGCCCAGGAGGTCAAGGACAAGTGAGTCACAGTTGCACCACTGCACTGCAGCCTGCCTGACATAGTGGGATCTTATCTCAAAACAAAAACAAAAAAGCAAAACAAAAGTATGACTTGATCAAAATTGGATCACAGATCACTGTTAATTCACAGTCATTCATCTAACCAGAATGATAATTAAAAGACTTCAAAAGGAAAATATAGAATGTTACATTGTTGCAGGGAAAAACCTTAGCTCTTTTATAGAGAGGCCTCCATTTAAGTAATCAAAGACCTAATAAAGACCACATGAAACACAGGGAATCATCTTGATAAAACAAAGGATCTTGCTTTCTTAGGATAATTACCTAAAAGGTACAGAAATACCTTTCACTGTTTCTTTTTAAGAACAGATCACTACTTCAAGAAAACCTTATTTTAACAGAGAGGACTAAATTCTGGTTTTACGTCAGTGCACTTTTGATATTAAGGCTAATGTTTAAAAAACACAAAAACAATCCCCGTTTGACCACACTTGAAGTTCTTTTGTCTTCACAACTTCCTTGTATGCCTCAGTTTGCCCTGTCCTCTTCCTCTTTCTCATTGTGAAATAATCAGTCACTCTGCTTTAGAACAGTGACTCTTTTTCCCTTACCCGAAATACATCCTCATATTTTATGACTTCCTTTATAAACCCTGCCATACTTGCCTTGCATACAGGGTTGCATCCCTTATTATTTCTAGTTTTAGTTGCCTTGTATTAATTAGTTTTCACTCCTTAGTAATCTTAATTTCTAGTGAAAACTAGCAAGCGTTGTGAACTGTCTTCCATCAACACTCACCATTTCATAATTTCTAGAAACATGTTTCCGCAATTTATTTTTTTAGAATTGGTGTTTTTGTTTTTTTTTAGAACTGAGTTTCCTCAATTTTTCATGCTTATTATGGACCCAAATATGTTTGTATTTTCTGTGGCACACAAAAGCAAGATGCCAAAGCATATATACTTTAAACTTATGTTCAGCAATTAATGTTTCAGTATTTTAATTGACTTAGAAATGATATTTTATGAATATAGATTACTTAATTTAACATAAAATAACTGTTAAGAGGAGGCTGGATGTGTGGACAGGGGCCAAATGGAGATCTGCCTTCTGGTTGTAGGTTTTCAGTGAGCGCCCCCAAAGAATGTTGGATAGAGAATGACATCATTAGATCCGCAGAATGAGAACATCATTTGGTGGCTAGAGAGGCCGGTGATGGGTAGAGCATTTTAGAGCCTCACCAGGAGAGAACTAAGATGTTGCTGTTCTCCAGAAGACCTGCCGTGAGAACCTGTACTAGTTCATGGGACACGGAGGGTTGGTTGGAGGTGAGGTCAGTGAAAAATCAGATTGCGGGTTCACGCCAACCTAGGACAGGCATGAGGAGGTGGAGGTTTGGGTGGGGAAAGAGACTTCAGAAGGAGAGCCGACAGTATGTGGAGGCAGGTTGGGACCAGCAATCCCGTGGTAGAGGCAGAAGGCTTACATCCTGAGCCTGGAATGCAACAGGCCCTGACCATACCTGCCTTTGTGCTGGCTGCCCTGCAGGTGAGATTTAAAGTCAAAGGATGCACCCCAACTTGCAGACACTTGATAAGCCCAAGCTGCTATTCTTGTGTGCTAAGGGAGTCAGGAAAGCTCCCCAAAAAGTGTTTGATGACAGGGTATTGAGGAGATTGGGGAAATGGCATCATAAGATGTGGCTCTGACTCTACTACTTTTGAAGTCTGTCTCTGGTAAATACCTCCATCTACTTCCTCTCCCCAACCCCCGACCCACTCCCTCCTTCGAGGAGTCCAGAAGCTACAATGCCAAGAGCAGACTAGGGAATGGGGGCGGGGGTGGGGGGGAGCGAGTATGGCCAGAGGCCTTCCTCCCAGCTCCCAGAGCCCCTAGCTCGTATCAGACCCAGGAAGGTCAGCTGAGTTGCCTTCTTTCAAGGGATGCGTCAGGGTGTGCTAGGCTCTTCCTACCTCCATCTCATGGAGGTGAGGGTAACGCTCCTTTCTCAGGCATAAAGTGTTCTTAGGAGCTCTGATATCTTCTGAAATTGTGTTCTTCCCAGACATCATAAGGAATAAGTTCTAGGGTAGAGTATTAGGCTATTTTTGCATTGCTAAAAAGAAATACCCCAGGCTGGGTAATTTATAAGGAAAAGAGGTTTAACTGGCTCATGGTTCTACAGGCTGTCCACAGTGGGGAGGTCTCATGGCAGAGGGCAAAGCAGGAAAGGAAGCAGGAAGGGGTTGGGAAGTGCCACCCTATTTTAAACAATCAGATCTTACGAGAACTCAGAGTGAGAACTCACTCATTACCAAGGAGACAGTGCTGAGCTGTTCATGAGGGATCTGACCCCATGGTCTAATACCTTTCACTACACCCCACCTAGTCTAACACCGGAGATCACATTTCAACATCAGATTTGAAGAGGACACAGATCCAAAACATTCCAGGTGGGGTCAGAGGTCCTGGTAAAACTGTGACTGTCAGGGATGTTATTCAGATATTAGTGTTCTGTGGTTAATGGGTGCTGGGTGGGCTGCCCGTGTAAATTCCACTCCCTGTCCCTGGGGCATGAGCTTCAAATGGGAGTTGTGGGGGCCACCAGGCAGGCCTGGTCCTCCTCTCACATGCCCCAGAGATACATGTGGCCCCAGCTGCGGTGGAGGTCATCCTGAGCCCTTCAGGCAAACACTCCCAGTCTGGCCCCTTCTTGCGCCCTTCTATTCTAGCTCCCACGCCTCCCAAAAATCCTCCTCTCCAGGCAGCCTGGTCTCTGCCAGTCCTCTCCTCCTCCCCTTGCTCAGGCAGCTCCTTGCCCACTGGACTGACCAGGAATCTGAGCTCAGGAGAGCTGCCTGTTAGATAAGTTTGTTTCTTCTTCCTGGATCCTGGACCGTGGCCCAGGATGGTGCCATTATTCTGTCTCCCCATGTTTCAGCAGCTGGAGGCCTTGTGGCCTGGGGCCTGTTGGAGGGACTGGGTTAATCTGCCAGATTGTGGCCTCAAGACTTCTTTCCCTACAATTCCTGGATTCCAGATGCCCCTTTCCTGGCTGGGGAACCAAGCTCCCAATACTCTGTGCCCCAACCAGTCAAGTTCTGCTGCGTACTAGTACCTCTGGCCCCAGGAACCTTCCCCAAGGGTCCCCTGGGGAATTCCAAATCCCCTAAGGCATGTTCTCCATCCTTCTGGAACGGATGCCATTTGGGGCCCCAAGGACAGAGGCAATACCAAGGCTCTTCCCCTGGGGGTGCGGAGGAGGGCAGACTCCTTCAACATCTCTCAGCCCCATCCCCGGCCCCACATAGTGATGGGGAAACAGATACCATTATGAGGCAGTTACTTATGCTAATCATCCTAAGCACAGGTTCCCTTTTGTGAGGCGCTAGCTAAATGCAGACCAAACGGAATATCGGAATATCGCAGGGTCCTTTTCGGAGGAAGGTGTGACCTTTGTCATAAGAGCTTTGGGATCAGGTGCTGAGGGGTTGTCGGGGCGGGGCATTGCATGGGGAGAGATGAGTAGGCAGAGGGGGTGCTGGCCCCTCTTACTTACTGCTGGGTTTTTTGTCCTTTCAGCCTGGAGGCCGGCCCTGAATCTCGCTGCCCTGGACTGTGCTGAGGAGACCAATAGTGCAGTCTGCAGAGACTTCAACATCCCTGGCTTCCCAACTGTGAGGGTGCGTGACTGACAGGAGGGGAAGGCGGGCTGGGCCTGATTTGTTTCCCTTTATAAGGGAAAGGGGCCACTGGGATATGCTGGGATAGGCAGATTTCGGCTGCTCTGATTTGAGCTGGGAGGTAATCATCACTTGGGCTGGTGAGAGCTCCCAGCTCCCCCAATCCTCTTTAATTGCTCTCCCTCCTGACCTTCCGGCCTTAGAGGTCTGATCTAACTCTACAAAATCAGGGTTTAGGCTCTGACCCATCTGTGGGCAGGGTCAGACTCTAGGAGCCTAGTGGTCCCCCACAAAGGGACCCCAGACACTCTGGCAAGCCTCAACCTCATCAGGCAAGTACCTTCAACCACAGGTAGCTAAGAAGGGACCTGTCAGGGTAGCCTCACCCCACTGTCAGAATGCCAGTGCCTCAGGCAGCAGGGATCCCTGGCACGGGAGTTATCACATCCAAGGCACGAGGGCTCCGTCACCCCAGCTCTGGCAGAAAGTAGCACGAGATCTCTGATGATGCCTTGCCTGCCAGCCTGCCCACCACAGGGCATCAACAGCTTAATTAATGTCTGAACAGCTTCCAAGCTTTCAAATAGGAGGCCCTGGATAGCCCAGGGCAGCAAGGCTGCTGTAGTTATGGTGAGGGCCCTCTCCTGAGCTCAGGCCTGGCTCAAATCCAATTAGTTTTCTTCCAGATGGGAGAAGCCAAATTCAAGTCTCTGTCTCTGTTTCTCCAGCTATAAATAATACACACCCTCCCACCAGAATGGCATCTAGAAAAGCAGTTTCCTCTGTAGCCATTAACAATAATTAGGGAGTGCCTTTGAAAGCTGAAATGGCCAGGCATTGTCCCTGGAACAAGATACCTCTGAGCCAGGGGTGGGGGCAGTCAAGTTTCAAGCAGAACCGTGAGCCAGAACTCAGCCTAATGACCCCGGCGGCGTCTGTCTGAGAAGTAACGCTGCAGTTCCACCAGGAACATCCAACTCTTAACTCCATGGACTCTTCTGTTCCTGGAGCCCAGTGAAAGAAGGCCTTTCCGAAACTGTTACCACGTAGGGTCTGGGCCCAGGCCCAGGTTTAGCTGAGACCAGGTTGGTCTGGGGACAGTGTGGCGAGCTAATAGATAGTGCCGTGTCATTGAAAAGTGGCAGCGGAGAGACTCTTGTCAATCATCCCTTTGAAATAAAAGGCCTTCCTGGCAGACACATGGTGCTATCCTTGGCCCTAAAGTGTGTGATTGAAAATATTCAAACAGGGCACTCTGTTCCTTCGGCTGAACCAAGGTGAGTGGCCCTGAGTGGGAAGCTGTGGGCAAATTAGTGTGGCAGCAGGAACCGTCATTCACAGGCTGACATTTTTCTCCCCGTGAGCACAGGGGTCCAGCCACTGCCCAGCCCCCAGGGGAGGGATTGACCTGGGTCCGGCAGCCAGGGCAGGACGACCTGTTGGAGTTCTGTAGGGCCTGACACCTGGGCTTTCTGACTCTGCCTGGGAGGGGCTGCGCGCAGCAGGAGTGAAGGAGGCAGGCCGGGCCCAGGAGGTCAGAGGCTCCTCAGCCTCCCCTCGCCAGCAGCGCACGTAGCCTGGATGCCTCAGGGGAGTCACCTCTCCTGAACTGTGCGGCTGGCTGTGGGAGGGGCGCTGGGAGGCTCTCGATGATGGGCTTCCCGGCCCTCCCTTGCCTTCAGACAAGGCAGCACCTGGCAGGGCCAGTCTGGTAGTCATCTGTCCATAGACCGGCGGGTGGCCTCCCCCGGCAAAGCCTTTTCTGCCTCTCGAGAGGAACCTTCGACTCATCTTTGGCCAGGGGGAGGCACACAGTGCCCTGTCCTTTGGACTCCAGTCCATAGGCCGGGTGGCTCAAGCTGTTGGCAGGTCTCTGCTCTGAGGTCCTATGCAGCGGCTCTCGGATACTTTTTTACTGTGACCAACTGTAAGCAATACACATTTTGACATTGTGATCTCAAAGTCAGCATATATCTATTATCACTAAAACAAAAGTTTCATAAAACAAGATTTTTACTAAATACAGTTACACTGTGATATGTTCTGTTCTATTTTTTTTTTTTTTTTTTAATATTGGCTGTGGGCTGGGCGCAGTAGCTCATGCCTGTAATTCTAGCACTTTGGGAGGCTGAGACGGGCGGATCATGAGGTCGGGAATTCAAGACCAGCCTGACCAATATGGTGAAACCCCATCTGTACTAAAAATATGAAAATTAGCCGGGTGTGGTGGCACATGCCTATAGTCCCAGCTACTCGGGAGGCTGAGGCAGGAGAATCACTTCAACCTGGGAGGTGGAGGCTGCAGTGAGCCGAGATCGCACCACTGCAGTCCAGCCTGGCGACAGAGCAAGACTCCATCTCAAAAAAAAAAAAGAAAAAAAAAAAAAAACTGGCTATGAGTAAATACATTGATTTGACAGCTTAATACAAGGTTGTTTCCAGTGTTTGGAAAACACTACTCAAACAGATTCCAATCTCCAGAGACTCTGGCCCATGAAGAGCCTGTGTGCTGTGGGCATCGTGGCCAGATCCCTAACTGGCAGAGCCGACCTGGGGACTGCTGGTGGGCCAGAGACGGAGCTCTGTTGCCCTACCTGCTGCTCCCTGAGGCTGGAGCCTGAGCTTGCGCTCTGCCCATGAAGAGCTGCAAGGTGAAGACCCACGCGAAGCACAGGGAGGAGAGTGTTTTTGGTGTGATGGGGACAGGCCCACACACAAGAGTCTAGCCTCCCCCGGTGGCATGTGTCACCGTCCTTTCCCTCTGCCTCCACCCCCTTGTCACCTTGAGCAAACAGTGAGCTTCTACCAGCCCAGCCTGTTTAGCAAACACCTGGGCCCTGAAGGGCAGGCGGGCTGTGGCAGGTCCCCATCAGGCTGGAGCCAGAGCCCAGCTGCAGGAAAACAGGCGTGGGAGAGGGAGGGGCTGGTTGGCCGCAGGTTCTGGCTGGAGCTTGGGGGACCTAGAGGCTGGAACTTCTGGGTCAAGGGGCTTCTCCGTGGGTCTCAGGAGTACCCTTCAGTGGGAATGGAATGGGTCGCCCCTTTATGGCCAAAGGCCTGGCTGGAACGAGCAGCAGCATGGGGGTGGGAAAGGGTGAGGCTTCCCTTTTCAAGGCTCTGAGGAGATGAGTGATGTGGCTTCCAACCCTGGCCTCACTGCTTAACAGCGTATGGCTTGGAAAGCCACTTAGCAGTGCCCCAGCTGTGGGCCCCGGTTTCCTCGTCTGTAAACGTGGGATGATAACATCTGCCTATGAGGACTGTTGCCAAATGCGAAGTGAGGTCTTCCGTGTGAAAGCGCCGCCATGCTCGTGCCATTTGGGCTTCAGTCAAAGTGGTTTGCTTCCTTTCCGTTGTCCCGTCTTCCTCATGGGCCACCCATAGGGCTACTGGTAGCTGCTGTGTGGCCGCTGCGTTTTGGACAGCCCATTTTGCAGGCATGCCCGCTGGGTGCCCAGCACTGCGCTCACCACTGCGGGCGAGGCCCGGAGCCCGGGATCCCCGGAGTGCCAGTGAGAGGCGGCCAGCCACAGGTACCCAGCGAATGCCATGGGAGTTTGCTGGACTCACGGAGCTCTTTGTCTCGAGAGGAGTTCGTGTAGGAGGGGACTTCCACTTGATGTTGAAGGACAGATGGGGCGGGCTGGGAGAGAGGAGGGGTGTGGGTGGGCCTCACAGACAGGCGGGAAGGCAAGTGGCAAGGCCCTGTGTGGGCTCATGCTGAAGGATGAGGCAGCGCTGGGGAGGAGGGAGCCCAGGAATGGCAGGTCCTTGAATGCAGGTTTGGGAGCGTGGATGCCCTGTGGGGGTACAGAGTCTGGGCCATTACCTTCTGTGGCTTTTGCTAGAAGGTGAGATGTTGGGGTGAAGACAGGACTCCAGGATGTCTCCTGCCTCTCTCTGGCAAAGGAGGTGGGCCCCTTTCTCAGCAGTCAGCTGCTGTTTGGGGTGTCTTCTTCACAGATGGTCCACGGTGTGGGAAGTGGTGAAGGTTGTGGATCCTCATGGGCTTACCATAAAATACTTGGAGGCTGGACCATTTTCCTTAGAACGTGTTGTGAAAGCTGGAATTCAATGCCGTCGGTGTCACCCTGGGAAGTGTGCTTTCTCTTGAGCTCTTTTGGCCCCAAGAAGGCTGTTGGCACTCCACAGTTTGTGAAGACCAGCCTGGTGTTACCTGGTTTTCTGCCATTAGAGAGTGGCTGGAGGCCTTCCAGAAGCTCCTGTGTAAAGTGATGAAAGAAAAGTGATGGGTGCTGACTGCTCCTGGAGAAAAGAAACACACTCCTGAAGTCTCCGTTGCCTGCCTCCAGGGAACTGTGGTGGTTTCCCTTGGGCAGGGCACACGCCCCCAGTGGTTGACTGAATAAGGATACGTGTTAATCAGAGGACAAAAATGTGCCCTGACTCGATTTCCACATGAGCTTCCAGGGTGATCGAAGGGCAGCGATTCTCTGTTGAGCTGAACAGATGTCTATGAAGAGGTGCCTCCTGGTCAAAGGTGGGTGCGTGGGTGGGTGGTGGATTCAGGTCGAAGTCCATTGCAGCTGGAGTGGAGGGAGTGGAGAGCAGGGCAAGGTGAGTTTGAGTTTGGATCCTGGCAGGCCTTGAATGCATTGAGCTTGGACATTATTCATTAACAGTGGGGAGTCATGGAAGAGACGTGAGGAGGAGCACAATGTTCAGACCAGAACTGTGCCTTAGAAAGCTAACGTTAGTAGCAGTGAGGAAGGTGGCTGGAGAATGAAAAGATTGAGCACCCTACAACTTCTAAGATCAAGCATGAAAGGTGGGGACTGATGCAGTGACCCAGAAATACCTCATCCCCTGTCAGCCCTTGTCTCGACAAGGCAGGTGGAGAAGGAGAGGACTGTTAAAGAGGTGTCACAGAGGGTCAAGTGCACAGAACTTGTCAACTAACTGGATGGCGGTCTTTTGGAGAGGAGAAGGGTGTGGGTGGCAGGGAGGAGGACTGGTCGCTGGGTGAGATAAAAACAGGCGGCAAAGCAGGTTGGGAGAGGAGTGACTCAGCCTTGGAGATGGGGGGAAGGGGACATATACTGACACTGGGGTGGAGGTCACCAGGAAGCACCGGGAGTCTAGGACAGGTGAGGGCCTGAGATGCAGAGGGTTTAGATGACAAATCATTTGGCCGGAGTCGTTGGCTTTGGCAACGAGGGAGAAACGATAGATTGGTTCATTGATCCCTTTATCCACTCATTCATTTAGAAGCCAGATTGAGCAACTTCTTTGCGACAGTGCCTTCCACAGCTTTTTAAACAGAAGAGTGTCAGGACCTGACGTGTGGCTGTAGGAGAGACTGAGGTGTGAGGGCAGCGGGCGCAGGAGAGCAGTCAAAGGTGAAGCTGGGACCGGGCAGGGGTGGCCAAGTAGGGCTGGCCAGTATCCGGCCAACCGGGGGAGGACGGCAACGTGAAGGTGACGAAGGAAAGCATCAACAAAATGTGGCACGACAAATGACAGATGCCTGCCCTGGGAGGACAAAGTCGGCAGGAGTAACATCTGTACCGCAGAGAGGCCGGGGGGTGGGGAGAGATCGCTGGAGTGGCTGAAGAGAAGGTCACCATGGGGCTGCCCTGGAGTGGCTTCAACTGAGGGTCACGGGGATGGCGAGCGGGCAGTCGAGGAGCGAGAGCAGACGCTTCGGAGAAGTTGACAGCACAGGGACACGGGAGGGAAATACAGTCGCTGGAGGAGGCAGGATGGCCTCTCTTCGTCCCGATGCTCCCCTTCCCGTCCTCTCCTTTTTTAAGGTTTAGATTTGGAGAATTCGAATCTATTTGTAGGCCTAGGGGAGGCTGTGGTAGAAAAGGGGAATGAATGATGAGAGATGGCTAGGAAGAATGAAGAGCGTGAAGCGTGGGAGCCAGAGCTTGGTGGATACGTTGCCCTGGGAGGTGGGCGGGAAGCTTCCCAGGACAAGGGAACAGCTGGGGGTGTCACCGGGCCTTCCCTTTGGCCTGCACCTTGCGGGAGAGGATTTTGGGGTGCCTGCATCCCCCTGGACCGCCCTGGCTGACCCAGGCTTCTGGTGAGACTCCAAGCTGCCTGTGACTGCTGGGATCTTGAGAGGCTGCCTTTTTTTGAATTTTTTATTTTTATTTTTTGAGACAGAGTCTTTCTCTCAGGCCCAGACTGGAGTGCAGTGGTGTGATCTCAGCTCACTGCAATCTCTGCCTCCTGGGTTTGAGCAATTCTTCTGCCTCAGCCTCCCAAGTAGCTGGAATTACAGGTGTGCACTCCCACACTTGGCTGATTTTTGTAGTTTCAGTGGAGATGGGGTTTCACCATGTTGGCCAGGCTGGTCTCAAACTCCTTACCTCAAATAATCCTCCCCCCTCGGCCTCCCAAAGTGCTGGGATTATAGGTGTGAGCCTCTGCGCCCAGCCCAGATGGAAGTAATGCCAGCCCCTTTTAATGTGAGCGCCTGCTCGGATGTGGGTGACCTCATGGTTGATAACAAAAAAATGACGATACTTACTTTTCAAAGTGAAAATAACAGCTCTCGCTGTGGGAAAGTCACCCAGTTCAAGGCTTCATGAGGTCAGGCTTCATGTGTTCTCCTATCTGTAGAAACCAGTCAGAGTCTATTCTGCCTGTACATAGACAAGAGCACCGTCACTGTGAATAACCACAGCACAACATCACCCTCGGGCTGCTTTTTTTAGAATTTGTTTTTAATTTTTAACTTTAGTAGGGATGGGCCTCACTGTGTTGCCTAGTTAGTCCCGAATTCCTGAGTTCAAGTGATCCTCCCTCCTAGGCCTCCCAAAGTGCTGGGATTACAGGTGTGAGCCCCTGCACCTGGCCTGGCTGATTATTTGTCGGCAAACCAAACCCCAAATAGATGTATCATCAGTTTTGTTTCTGAAAAACAGTGTCAGTCCATAAATGCCGTGACATACATTATCAATATGATCTCATAATCGAGGAAAGTTATGATCATTTTCGTAAGTATTAGGATAACATCATTTTATTAGGCCAATAAAAGTTAAATAATGATAAAGAACACTAAGTGTGTGGCATGTATAAGTGGATGGTTTTCATCCACAGTAAAAGTTTATATTAATGTTTTAAAAAGAGTAAAGCAGTGAGCAGGAATAAGGGCCCAGGGGAGGTCCCAGGGAGCAGAAGCTTGCAGGTGGGGAGAAACAGGTGGCTTCTCTGCAGCCTTTACTCCTCATGTGGGAGAGGGTGGCAGGTGGCTTCCAGATTTTCTGCCTACAAATGGCTGGAACAAACAGGTCCTCACCAATCCTGGTTCCTGGTGTTGAAAAGGTACGAAGGAGGGAAGGGGATGCTGGTGGTGGGTGATGATGACGCCATTAACATTTACCGGGTCCTTGTGGTAGGCACTAGGTACTGTGCTAAGCACTTCAGGTGTGTGATCATGAAATCCTCAAAGTCTTCAAGGTAGATGGTGTCATCCTCATTTCAAAGATGAGAATGCGAAGGTTCGGAGCTGTTGATGCGTTGCCCAAGGTCACCCAGCAAGAGCAAAGCAGAGCTGGTCCTTGAACCAGGTCTGCCAGAGCCCGGCACCTGTACTCAACCACCAGCTTGGGATAAGGCCAAACAGCTCTGTCCAAGAAGGGAGAAGGAAGCCAGTGTTTGGCTGTTGGAGGCCGAGGCCCAAGGTAGCGAAAAGGGGCCCCTTGGCTAGGGGCCCACAGGAAGAAGCCTCTTCCCAGCCTGCAGGCACTGCCCCAGGCGGTTCAGTGGCCGATTCTAGGATAACTCAAGCGTGTTCCCTCCTGAGCCGGAAGAGCGCAGGCAAAAGCCTTGGCAGCCGTCTCGCCACCTGGGCAGACGCCCAGCTTGCCAGGAGTCAGGCTCTGTTCTGTCTGTCCTCTTGCCCCAAGGAGGTATGACAGACTAGGCTTGGGGTGTCACGTACGTGTGAAAAGAAGACAGAGTGGTGAGTTAAGTCAGCTAGTCTGTAGCAAAGCATGTTGCTCCGGGGACTCAGGCCCCCACTTCCAGAGGACCTGTTCTGGAGACCCTCTTCCTTGTGTCTGCTGTGCTGAGCTGGGAGTTCTCGGTGGACAGAGACACCAGCCTCTAAACCCCTTTTCCCGAGTCAGGAGCAAGGGCACTTTGACGTAGAAGCAGAGTGACCTTTCCCAAGGGATGTAGGAAGTGCCTGCGCCTCGTTTTTTCAGACGGGCCTGCACAGGAGAACAGCAGGGGTACCTCATCACTCACTGCACGGTGTTTGTGAGTGATTACATGCGGGGTGCTGTGCTGAACAGAAATGGCCCGTGTGAGGGAAAGCCTATGAGCGGCTGCCCACAGGATCCCTGGATGCTTCCGAGGGGTGTGGGAGGGTGGATGTGAGGGTATCGGAGGGAGCCAGGGTCCAGCTCCTAGAGCACCCCCCACAGCTCTCCGTTTTACAGATGAAGAAGCAGGCTCAGCCGGGCTAAGTGGTTTGCCCAGGCGCCGCGGGGAGTTAAGCAGGCAGATTTTAAGAGCAGGCCTGCGTGGCTGCACTGTTACCCACTTTCTGTCACTGACACGCACCTGTGTTTTGCTTCCAGTTCTTCAAGTCCTTCTCCAAGAACAGCTCGGGAGCAGCATTTCCAGGTGGGTATCCCGGCCCCGGCTGTGCTGTTGTCCTGTGAGCGTCTTCCTCCCGCTGCCTCCCTTGGCCTGGGTTTCTATTGGGGTGGAGAAAGCCCTGGCATTTTTGGCAGGGTTGAGGGGGAGGCGGTCCCTACAGGAAGCCTCACTTGTGTTTTCCTGAAACTGTCCTCCCAGTGAGCCTTCGGGAAAGCCAGGCTGAAGACGCCCTTCAGCTTGGACCTACCCAGGGCCCTGGGGTAGGGGCAGGGACACCGTGTTCCCAGAAGACCTTTCCTCTCACAGTGGGGTTGGCATCCGGAGAGCAGACCAACGGTCCCCCGGGGAAAGTCCTGATGGGGCCCAGTTCTGAGGGACTCTTTCCTGTCCCAGGGACGGGCGTCCTTGTACTGCCTGGGGCCACAGGAGGACCATCAAGCCTCCTTCCCCTAGCGCAGGGAAGGACTGATGGATGCCTCGCCTGTCTGTCTCGGGCTGGCCGTGCCCCAGGCCCTTTGTTTCTGGGAGTGAAGCTGGCGAGTGTGCAGTGGAAGCCGCTCTCCTGACAACCCCCCACCCCGTGCCTGTTTTCATTTACAGTGGCTGGTGCTGACGTGCGGACGCTGCGGGAGAGGCTCATTGACGCCCTGGAGTCCCATCATGACACATGGCCGCCAGCCTGTCCCCCACTGCAGCCTGCCAAGTATTTAGGGCTAGGGCAGGCTTAGTGCATCGTGGGCCAGGGCCCAGGCCTGGAGTGAGAGGGAGGGAGCAGCAGGGCGGAGACTCCAGTTTATTCTCCTTGCTGCCTTTGCCTGTGGGGCTGACGCCCCAGTTGGCTGGAGCTACTGCAGAACCAGGTGGCAGCTGATAGCTGGGGTGGGCTTTGTATTACACAGGTCCTGCTGAAGAGCCCTATCTTCCTGGGGCTGACGGATGGGTGCAAGGCTTCATCCCAACAGCTGGGAAGGAAAAGATGGGTGGGGCTTCTCCAGGTTGTACCTGCTGCTGTTTCTTGCTACCTGCCCCCAGAATGTTTGGGGGACACAGCAGGACTTTACATACTGTGTCCCTGGGAAGGCCACTGGGTCAGAATGGCATGAGGAGGAAAAAGAAGACGGATTATTTCGAGGGAAATATCGGGGAGGTGGAGAGAAGGTGGTCATGCTTGGGGCATGGGGGTGGCCCTGGGTCTCTGTGCTGCGGAGCGTCAGGTGTGGTGGCAGGTGCTCTATATCCACCCCGAAGCTTGCCTCTTTTCCAGAAAAATGAGGACAGTGAGGTTTTGCATGGGGTCTTGCCCATACTCTCCCAAAGAAGGAGCAAGTAGATTAAAAACACTGGGTCCCCCACTTCTGTATGAGAGCTCAGGATAGTGCCCACCTCGGGGGACTGTTCCCAAGAAGGAACAAATCCATGTGCCGGCAGCCCAGCCGTGAGCACAGTGGAGGCCCCAGGTGCTGAGGGCCTCGCAAGGCCGCTGCTGGAGCGCAGAGGCGGTCTTACGTTTGTGTGCGGGTGCTCTCAGAGACCCGGCCCTGCCGAGAGATTGTGTTTCCAGGTGTCAGTTGGGGTTGAGGCCAACTCACAATGACTCCTTTGTCACCTTTCCCAATTTTCCATCCTCCAGAGGGGCCTCCAGGAGACCCTGGACGGAGCATAGTCTTTGTGGTTTGGGGGTCCACAACCAGACCCTGTCTCTCCGGAAAACACCCATGCCAGCCTGTGACCTGGTCCTTGCTTCTTCCATTTCTCAATGATCCTGTCTCTGTCTCCCTCCTTACACACACATGTACATTCCTCATGGCACATTTTCACCCTGGAGCATCTCAAGAGCAGCAAATCAGGCAAACCCGCCAAGCTCTTTCACAGTGATCCTTTTTTTTTTTTTTTTGGAGACAGAGTCTCACTCTGTCACCCAGATTGGCACTGCAACCCCCACCTCCTGGGTTCAAGTGATTCTCCTGCCTCAGCCTTCCGAGTAGCTGGGACTGCAGGTACCTGCCACCAAGCCTGGCTAATTTTTTGTATTTTTAATAGAGGTGTGGTTTCACCATGTTGCCCAGGGTGGTCTCACACTCCTGAACTCAGGCAATCCGCCTGCCTCAGCCTCCCAAAGTACTGGGATTACAGGCGTCAGCCACCACGCCCAGCTCAAAGTGATCCTTTTATAGAACTTTAGGAAGGAGGCAGAGGTGTGTGATAAAAGGTGAGCTGCCCCTTCGGAAGTCCGAGGGTGGGCGTGGGGAAAGGGGTACTGGCTCCCATATAGGTCCTGTTCCTCTGCCAGCCTAGGGAAGAGCCAGGGAAGAGGGCTGAGGGGCCGGCCACCTAATGCCACTCTAAAGGCTCAGCACCTCTTTTCCTCCACTTCAGCGGGGTGCACTCCGGCCCTCGCCTCCCTGGCACATCCATTTGGACTGTCACTGGCTGGGCGGCTGGGCTCCAGCAACAGCGCCATGTTGCAGCTTCTGTTTTTGTTGTGTTTGGTTTTGTTTTGTTTTTGAGATGGACTCTCCCTCTGTCGCCCAGGCTACAGCACAGTGGTGCCATCTTGGCTCACTGCAACCCCTGCCTCCCATGTTAAAGTGATTCTTGTGTCTCAGCCTCCTGAGTAGCTGGGACGACTGGTGTGTGCCACTATGCCCAGCTACTTTTTGTATTTTTAGTAGAGCTGTGGTTTCACCATGTTGGTGAACAGGCTGGTCTCGAACTCCTGACCTCAGGCAATCCACCTGCCTCAGCCTACCGAAGTGCTGGGATTACAGGCATGAGCCACCGTGCCTGCTGCAACTTCTGTTTAGAGGTGGTCACTGCCATGTCACTGGATCCGGTAGAGGAAAGTAAGGTCACCAGGTGGAGGATGAAAAGAAGAAGCAAGTCTCCCCTTTCCCCTATTTCTTCTCACCTGCTAATCTCTTAAGCATGTGTGAGGATATTCAGTTTTTAATTGGAATCAGAAATCATTTTTGTATGATTTTCTGTTGAAACTGAGTTTTAAAAACAACTTGCAGGTTGATTCTCTGATTTGAGAAGATAATAAAATTTGCCTTATTCATTTCCACCTTCATCTTCAACTGAGGAAACTGGGCCTCAGTTTCCTCATCTTAAGATAAGGAGGTTGGGTTAGAGTTATACATGGCTTCTGAGGTCTCCCGCACCCAAGACTTTCTGATTCTTTCATTCCTTGTTAATGCCTGCTCTAGAGAGGAAAGAACACATCTCCCACTTGGTCGTGACTTGTCACAGCTCCAGACTTAAAGCTGTTGGGTTCTAATCCCCCAGCAGCTTTCAGGGGACCAGTAAAAACCATGTCCAGTCAGCCTGGGTTTGCCCCAGCACATGGAGACAACTGGTCTCAAAGCATCTCTTCCCAGTCCCCTGCCCCAGTCTGCCCTTTTTACCCACTCCTGCCTCCTTTTTTTTTTTTTTTTTTTTTTGAGAAGGAGTTTCACCCTTGTAGCCTAGGCAGGAGTGCAATAGCACAATCTCATTTCACTGCAACCTCCATCCCCAGGGTTCAAGTGATTCTCCTGCCTCAGCCTCCCAAGTAGCTGGGATTACAGTTGCCCGCCACTACAACTGGTTAATTTTTGTATTTTTAGTAAGAGACAGGGTTTCCCCATGTTAGCCAGGCTGGTCTCGAACTCCTGACCTCCAGCGATGTGCCCGCCTTGGCCTCCCAAAGTACTGGGATTACAGGCGTGAGCCACTGTCCCTGTCCCACTCCTGACTCTTGAAAGAGACAGGAAGCAAACACAAAACCAAGCACCCCAGGTAGGTCAGGTGAAGAGCCAGGGTTAGATAACAAGGGCAACATCCTTTGAGACTCAAGATTTGGTTGACTTCCTGGAGGGCCCTGTGTGGAGGCAGAGGAGGGTGGGCTGGCCGCACCTGCAGCACCGAGTCGCCAGTGCCTGGCATTGCCAGCGGCTTTGTCCTATTTCTGCTGGCTGTGCAGAGTGACTGCCGGAGTTGTCTCTTGCAGGCTGAAGGAGATTGATGGATTCTTTGCGAGAAACAAGGAAGAGTACCTGGCCCTGATCTTTGAAAAGGGAGGCTCCTACCTGGGGAGAGAGGTGAGCCACGCTGAAGTTCCCGGCAACTCCTGGATAGCCTTTGAGAGACAGCCCCAGTTTGGGAGCAGGGCTTTTCCTGCCAATCCGAGGTTTTGGCAGTCCGGGTCTTTTAGCCTGGCACTGGCCTGACCCCTGCTGGGAGTCATGGGAAGTGCAGGAGCTGGACCTCTGCATTTAAAAACCTTTCTGTTTATTCTTATCTCCTTCACTGAAACCAAATATTACACCTGCTGTTACTGAGCATTGGACCAGATTTCTGGCACACGTAGCTGCCAATCCCCCAAATTAACGAAGGTGGTGAAATAGCATACCCAAGATCACACGGCTAATTTGGTAGAAGAGGGCTTTGAACCAGGTCCATCTGACTTCAAAGCCAGTGTGTTTTCCACAATTTCCCACCCCATGGGATTGGAGTAAAATACTTGGGACAGAGGGAACATTGAGGCACCCCAGCCCCACTGCAGGAAACGGGGTCCTTTTCCCAGGTGCCACTCCATCTCTTGCGTGGGGTGTCCGTGAGCCAGCTGCTCAGTGCTTCAGGCTGCAGCGCCCTGTCTAGAGAGCAGGGATGATTATGTTTCTCCATAGTATTGTTGGGAAAGTCAAATGCAGCAGTTCAGGTAAAGAGCCTGGATTGCAGCTGACACATTAGGTAGTTTATAAAGATCCATTCCCCTGGCCTAACACAGAGAGCTCACCATCCTGCCATTGGCTCATGGACTTCTACGTAGACCACGTGTGAGCTTTTCCCAGCTGCAAAGGCGGGATGTGCCAGTGCACAGGAGATGCTCCAGGGCAGTGCGTGGCGACAGGCACGAGAGTCGGCATGAAATTAAACTGCGCTGTTGGCCTGAGTGATTTTCCTGCTGAAAGTCATCAAGCGCAGCTGAGAGTCTGTGCTGAAACTGGATGCTGTCTCCAGGCCTCTCAGCCCTGAGGGGGGTTGCACAGGTGCTGGGGAGGAGGCAGACAGCTTGGCTGAAGGAGTGCCGGACCCTCTGGGGTCCCAGTTCATGCCTGGGGTCATACCTGTCACAGAGGTGATAAATGGGGATTGGAATGGGCTCTTCTTCTCCCCTCCCCCCACAGTCCCCTGAGTAACTAGGAGCAGGGGTCCCAGTAGTTGCAGCCAAGTGGGGTGCCCATGTAGGGTTGCTCAGCGTGGGACAAGTGGCTAAGGGCCCGGGTTCTGGAGCCACACTAAGCTGGGATTTGTAGCACAATTCAGCCATGTGCAAGCTGTGTGACCTGGAGGCATGGTTTCACTTCTAAGCCTCAGTTTCTCCAGCTATAAGATAGGAGCTTTATTTATTGATTTTTATGTTTTCAAGTTGGAGTTTTGCTCTTGTTGCCCAGGCTGGAGTGCAATGGCATGGTCTCGGCTCACTGCAACCTCTGCACCCTGGGTTCAAGCGATTCTCCTGCCTCAGCCTCCCAAGTAACTGGGGTTACAGGCATGCACCACCACGCTGGCTGATTTTGTATTTTCAGTAGAGATGTGGTTTCACCATTTTGGTCAGGTTGGTCTCAAACTCCTGACCTTAGGTGATCTGCTCACCTCAGCCTCCCAAAGTGCTAGGATTACAGGTGTGAGCTACTGTGCCTGACCAGGAGCTGTATTTTTAAATAAATGCTTATGTACCTACTATGTGCTAGTCACTGTTACAGCATTTTAATAAAATTAACCCCTTCGGTTCTCAGAACAGCCCCCACCCCCAGAGTTGGTGGTATTATTATTGTTGTTGTTATTATTTTGCAAGTAAAGAAATTGAATCAGGGAGGGGTTTAGTGTAGTGGGGCCAGGATTCCAATGCAGGCAGCCATAGTGTATGGTGCCGCATCTCTTAGTCTCCTGAGAATAGCTGCTGTTTCGGTGTTACGCCGAAGATAAATCAGGCAATCTGTGTGGCCACTACATAACACCTACGCAATACGTGTTAGCTCATGTTCTCTCTTATTTCTTTCTAAAAAAACGGATGTCTGGTAAGTCTGTTTCTCCGATTTGGAGTCTAGAGTGGAAGCTTTGTAAATCTAAGACTGAAGGCTAGGGGGCGCCACTTGCTCCCTAGTGAGGAGGAATGAGACGTCAGTCAGAGGCTGGTGCCTGCATTTGCAGTTGGCCTGACCGATTATGCTCAGAACTTTTCTTCCCATTCCTGATCTGGGGACATTGTCATTCTAACAAGTCCTCTTGTTGCCTTCAGAGAGCCCCGTGTTAAGAAATCATTTCAGATCTTCTTATAACTATACATGCTGATCAAAGGGCCACTCTGACTACTGCACATAGGTAGGCTCAGAGTTAGCCTGCCGTTTAGAAGTTTACTCAGTTCCAAAGGTTAATTTTGTCTGTATCCCGCTCATGAAATTTGTTACCATATGTATTTGAACACAAGAAAATCACAGTTCTTTAAATATCTTCTGTGACTTGAGCTTCCATAAGGAAGACTGCTCTTGCCCCCAACAATTGATATTTCAAACAAACAATTATTAGTAATTTCTAAAGGGATATATTCCCTTTAGAAAGTGTTAGGAGCAGGCCCTGGGGAATCCTGGGCATCAGAGCACAGTCAGATCTTGGGTTGTGATGGTCTTAAGGACAAGAATGTGCCGGCTCGGTGCAAAAAACAAACGAGTTAAAATGAAACCATATTTTGTTATGCCTTTGACAAATTGCTTTCATGAGAAAGAAAATGGCATCCAGTTGGGACTGTCACTGGAATGAAGGTGTGTGTATTGTGCACAGCTCCGGGGGCCTCCCCTCTGGGGCGGTGATGGCGCTTGTTTCCTGCGGTTGGTGCTGCTGGCAGCCAGGGTCTCTCGTGTATCACGTTGCTCCACTGTTTGTCAGGTTTAGAGTCTGGAGGGAGTACAGCTGCCATCCGGGTGCCTTCACAGGGCACCGAGCTGGGACTCTGCCCTGGCCCCTCCACCCGGTGGCCTGGCCCCCAGATATCCTGCTGTCCCTGCAGGTGGCTCTGGACCTGTCCCAGCACAAAGGTGTGGCGGTGCGCAGGGTGCTGAACACAGAGGCCGACGTGGTGAGAAAGTTTGGTGTCACCAACTTCCCCTCTTGCTACCTGCTGTTCCGGAACGGCTCTGTCTCCCGAGTGCCCGTGTGAGTATGCTGTCCCCTGGCGTCCCCTCTCCTCCCTCCCTGTGCTCATCCTTCCTGCTTGCCCAGAGGGGCTGCCCGCCTCTCACAGTGGCCGGCACGTTCTTTCTGAGGGGCCCCCTGCAGGAGAAGCTGGGGTCTGCTCTCCGCGGGGCCCGCACCTCCACAGTCAGGAGCCTGGGCCTGGAATGCCATCCCTGCGCTGCAGCTCAGGGACCTGCCTCAGCCCCCACACCCGGCGTCACCTCCACCCCCACTCCATCCCCACCACTGCCCTGCCCCTCTTCCCCACCCTCTCCTGTTTGCAGGCAGACTCATTGGCAGGCTGCAGGCCTGGCAAGGACTCAAATAGCCTGACCCTCCCTCTCTTTGATTTTCTAATTGCAGAAAAGTTCATTAGGAGCCAGACAATAGCCAGTTCCAAAATGCCGAGAGAAAACAATCAGGCCAGCCTCAGCCCCTCTGCCAGGCTCCTGCTGCTGAATGGCCCCTTAATGGCACCAGATGGTGCCTCGGTGCCCTCCCTGGGCAGATGATTGATGTCAGCCAGGCCCTGCAGGCAGGAGCGTGGGCCAGGGAGGCAAGGCTCGCCTGTGGTGCCTGGTGAGCTGCTCCTCGGGGCCCTCAGTGCCCACCCACACTGCGCTGGGCAGGGCGGCCACTCGCCTTCGCCCTGGCCGAGATCACCTGCTAGGGGACCCAAGAGGCACGATGTCACCGAGGACAGGGAGGCGCTCGTTTTCCGGGCAGGCCCAGAAAGTGCCAGTGCTGGTGGGGAGAGAGGCATTGTTTCCTCTCTCGGAGTTGGTGAAGGGGAAAATTGTTTGTGACGATGCTGCCTCCTGAGCCATCTGCTCACCAAGAAACCCCGGGCCAGGATGGTGGAGTGGAAAGAAGCCGTGCGTCCCCTGCCAGCTCCCCCGGGACAGCCCTCACGCTGCTGCTGGGCGCAACATCTCTCTCTGCAGGGGCCGCGGACGAGGGGGAGTATGTCTGTGCTCAGGAGGTATCTCGTGCCCTGGAGGACTCCTCCCTGTCAGAAAAGAGAAATCAAAAGGACTGTACAAATATTTAGAGAATTCTGGAGGCCCTTTGTTGTTGTCACTACCTGATTTTTTTTTTTTTTTTTTTAATCCATTAACAAACTCCCTGGACTTCTTGGGGGTGATGTCACTCGAGGTACCTCGGGGCGAGCTTGCAGATGGGCAGCTGCCATTTTCAACTTCAGGGTCCCGGGGAAGGGAGTCACACCCTGCCGTTCCTGTTCGTGGGTACTGGGCTGTCCCGCACCTCTCCATGCCCTGCCCAGAGCCGGAGGGCCAGTGGGGGAATTCTTGGGCCCAGTTGCCTTACCAGATGAGGTTGGTATCAAAGGGACCTTTTACGGCATGCACAGTGACTAGAAAGGTTAAAGCGAGGCCTGGGTGCCTCTTCTGGCCTCCCAGAGGACAAGATGGAATCTCGTTCAAATATTTAATAAGCCTTCTGTCTGATGAGCCACGCTGCTTCCTCTTCGGACACTGATTAGCGCTGATCTTGTTCTCTGCATTCACTGCCCCTCCTCCTTGGTTCTGTGCCCTTACAGGCTCATGGAATCCAGGTCCTTCTATACCGCTTACCTGCAGAGGCTCTCTGGGCTCCCCAGGGAGGCTTCCCAGACCACTGTTGCACCAACCACTGTGAAAAAGATAGCCCCCACCGTTTGGAAATTTGCAGATCGGTAAGGCCGCGGCTGGTTCTCCTCACGGCTTCCCCCTCCCCTGATCACAGTCCGCCACCCTTTCACACTCACGCCCTCTTGCTCATTCTTCTTCCTTGTCATATGCTTAGGGTGTACCATTCTGAGCCAAGGCTGTCCCCTACCTCAAGGGCTGGCCATGCTCAGGGGCCTTCAGTGTGTGCGAGTGGCAGTTAGCTGCAGTCCCTCCAGTGTCTGTTACGGGGCCGGGCTGACTGTGGGGAGTGCTGGCTGGCACTACCAGTTGTCCTTCACGAGGAATGAACACCTTCCATGCCCCTTCAGCTTAACTCTACTCACAAACGGGGAATCCATGTGGAAGGACACTCTCAGGCTTCCAGACCAACTTCCCACCCAAGCAGTTATCTCTGCAGTAAATATTTTTGAGTATTCACTACATGAGATGTCCAGGCAGATGCAGTCCCTGCATGTGCAGACCCTGCGGTCCCGTTTACGGCATCCCTTCTAGGAAGGCACTCGGCCTCACCTGAACGCCTGTGGTGTCAACAAGCGCATTGTCTTTTCAGCTCACCTGTATGTGTGCCCACAGTCGTAAGCATGAGAGAGCTGCTCTTCTCTCTGAGGCTCCTTGGCTCTTCTGTTGTGGTTGGGAGTGAGACAAACCTGTAGACCTCTTGCACTGGCGCCAGCTGCATACCGGGTGGAAATAGCTGACCAGGGAGCTCAGAGCTGGTCCGGATGGTGGCCCTCACAAGGGGAATGCATGAGACAGTTGGGGGAAAGGTCACCGCAAGAAGGACTTTGCATCCTAGTATGAGGGACTTCAAGGGTGGAAAGTACCAAATGGAGAGACGTTTAGTAGATCAGGGGAGAAAGAACGAATGAGAGGGAGTGTGATCATTGTGGTCATTCCATCATGATGAATGATCATCGTAATGGTCATGTGATCATTACGGTCATGCACACTGTTGACGTTCTTGTGATAGCTCGGGCTGGTGTACGTGCCTGGCTCTGTGCTGGGCGCCTTCCCTGTGTTACCTCGTTCGGTCATGGGGCCACTTCTGGAGGCAGAGCACTGGAATGGAGAGGTAAACCAAGGCCCAAGGACGCCAAAGTGGAGCACAGAGGAGACCTTGCCCTGAGGGGGAAGCACAGGCAGCCACAGTGCTCACCCCGTTAGTTGCCCATATGGGCTCTTTCCAACCTCAGGATGTAGCGGGGGCGGGAGCCGTTCGTGTGTTTTACAGGTGAGGTGACTGGGGCCCAGGGAAGTCAATGGAGTTGTCCAAGCTCACAGAACTAGCTCATGGTCAAACTGAGGCCAGAACCCAGGTCTCAAGAGACAAGGGAAGAGGCAGCCAATTCCCGGCCCCTGCCACCAGAACCCTGAGCCTGGACCCCAGCATGATGGGCTTGGGGTGGAGCAGCCAGTGTGGAGTCCCCGGCCCTTCCCTGAGGGCTACAGAGAGGTGTGAGATGGGCCCACCTGAGACCCGAGTCCGGCAGCTGTGAGCACGTCAGCCCTGAAAGAAATATGAGCCCTGCTTCCCGTCCTGCCCCCACCCCCCATTTCCCAGCCTTGGTGGGCAGCTAAACCCTGGTCTTTCAGAGAGGGCCCAGTTTTCCCAGAGACATGTCGTGTGTGTATGCACCTGCTGGTCTGATTGTGTCTGGGAGTCTTGGCTCAGAGCTGGCTTGATTACTGAGTTGTAGGAGGGGCTGGCTCTGGGCCTGGAGAGAGAAAACTCCTCTCTGCCAGGAGCTGCTGAGAGTTTTACGTTTGTGCTTTTGTTTGATCCTCTCAGCAACTTACCCTTGAGCAAAGTATTGTTCACATCTTACAGATGAGGAATTGAGGCTCAGAGATGTTAAGTAATTTACCCAAGGTCACACAGCACGTTTCTGGCAGAAGCAAGTGGTAACTTACAAGACTCTGTGACCATCAGCAGTGCCCTTCCTCTTCTCTCCCTTTAGCCCTGCTCCCCCCAGCCCCTGCCCCACGGTTAATAGCCCTTTCTCTCTCTACTCCCTCTGGGTCCTCAGCTCCAAGATCTACATGGCTGACCTGGAGTCTGCACTGCACTACATCCTGCGGATAGAAGTGGGCAGGTTCTCAGTCCTGGAGGGGCAGCGCCTGGTGGCCCTGAAAAAGTTTGTGGCAGTGCTGGCCAAGGTGAGCAGGGCCATAGGCGCCCTTGTCTGTGCAATTCCATGGATGGTCCGAGTGTGTTCCTGTAAGCTGGGCACCCCGTCAGCCCCTCCCTCCAGAAGCCCATGGTCTGGCTGGACACCTGAATCTGCAGCTCTCCCTGTCCACCATAGGTGCTGCCTTCCGGCCTCAGCCATACCCCATACCAGCCCCGCACTGCCGGGGACAGCCCTGCCCCATGCAGCGGGGTGGGTGGGAAACAGGGTGCCCCCCACCTGGGGATATTTCCAGCTGATTTGGTGACCGTGGCTCTGCCTGTCTGCGTCCTCAGTCAGAGCCCCAGTGTGGCTTCCCACCGCTTGCCATGGTCACTGGGATACAGGACCTCTGAGGGTCCTTCTGCTGCTCCTTGCTTCCCGCCCAGTCTCACTACGATCCCTGGTCCTGACCTTGCCTTCCTTACTCCTTGATCGTTTCCCCGGGAAGGTGGCTACTCTGCGAAGAGTAGCTCCTATTTATTGAGGACCTGATGTCTGTATAGGATTTCGTCGTCTTAACTACTCTGCGAGGTGGATGGTTTATTTTGTCCATCCCCATTTAAGAGGCCCAGGGAGCTCAAGTGGGATGCCTTTGTTCTGCTCAAGCCTTGAGCCTGCGCTCCTTCCTCTCTGAAGGTGAGAGGTGGCTGCCACTCCCTCTCTGCGCCCTTCCCTCTGGTTCCAGATCCTGGCCAGTGCAGCCCCGCTGGAAACCCGGGACTCTGCTGCTCAGTACTGCTGAGTCAGACGTGGCTCTGGGCGCTTCAGGGTTGGCCGCAGGCTCAGCCTCCCTTGGCCCTGGGGCCCGGATCTGAGCCTGCCCTCCCCGTGCAGTGCGCTATGTGGGCCTGCAGGAAGCTGGGGCTGCCCTCGGGGTGATTTGCGCCTCTCCTTGGGAACTTCCTGCCAGCCTGATATCCTCTTTCCCACCTCCCTGTTCTGGCCCCTTGGCTTGGTCACATGCATGCGTGGTGACATTGAGAGGGCCTGACGGGGACGTTTCAGCCGAAGGCTGGACAGTTGCTGGCCCCTCACAGAAGTCCCAAGCAGAATGAACCCTTGTTCTTCAGTCCATTGCCATACTAGAGACCTTTCCTCCAAGGCTGAGAGCTGCTTGATCCTCACAGTACAGAAGCCTGAGGTCGACAACCTAGAGATGCAGAGGGACGAAGTCCAGAACGGTCCCGTGTACAGTCCATTGTCCTGACCCATGAAGGAGATCCCCCAGCATGCTTTCCGGCATGCCTCAGACACCTCACCAACCTAGTCCAGTGCCCTCCAGAGGGGTCAGTCCAGGGAGATCGGCTTGTGTGGCACTCGCAAATCTCAGCTGTGCGCAAACCCGCCATTTTCTTTGGCCCCAGTGGGGCTGTTTACAGTCAGTATATGGGGAAAGAATGAGATTGAGAACGTCCCTGAGCTGGCAGAGGCCTAAGCCTCACCCTGTCTATGCCTGCTGAGCCTCCGCCTTCAGCAGGGACTGGGAATGGGCTTGAGAGGAAGGTGCCTGCCCTGCAGAGCTAGGGCTGTCAGAGAGGACAGGGCTGGCAGCAGCAGGGAGGACAGAGGGAAGCCAGGGGTGCCCAGCAGTAGCAGCAGAGGCACCTGGGGCACGGGCCCAGAGACACTCTGGGTTTTGCCTGCACAGCCCCTGGGGGCTGCAGAGTATTCTAGTCCTCGCCTTGCCTCGGTGGCTGCTTCCTGAACAGTACTATCAGGATCGGGTTTATGTCTAGCGGCTACTGTTTCTTCAGCCCCGCCGGTACCTGCGGCGTTCTTTGTCTATTAGCTCATACAGTAATTGTGTTTCTCAGAACAGACTCCACAGCACGGCTTCTAGTATGATCTCCGTATCACTGACGATGAAACGAAGGCCTAGAGAACTAAGCAGCTTGCCAGGGTTCTCCAGCTAGTGAGGGGCTGGGCATGGGACCACACCCACTCTCATCCAGCCCATGCCCATTATCACCAAGTGCATGGTGCTCGTGGGCCCGGGCGCCCAAGGGTGCAAGCGCACTCTCTGCTGGCTCCCCCTGGCAAGCTGCCAGCCCCGCGGGTGCCCTGTCAGTGGGGAGGCCCTCTGCAAGTCCTGCCGGTGCTCCCCCACCTGCCTCTCCCAGCCGGTGCTCCCTCTCAAGAGCAGCTGGCAGGACCGGCCACTGGGTGGCGTATAGGCACCAGGGTTTCCTTGCTCCCGGTTGTCCAGAGCGCCTTAATTCATCCTTCCTCTGGCACCATCACCTTAGAGGGCGGAAGTTTCCAAGTCGGGATGATGGCGAAGGTCAGTGAGAAGTGCTGACTCCAAGCTGTAAATCTGTGTGTGAGTCCCAGAGGCCCCCGTGGGCTCACCATGAGGGCCCATGTCAAAACGTGGTCTTTTCAGCCACTTCTCGCCCTGGGGGAAGGTGTCCAGCCGAAGGTTTGATAGGAATATTTATTGGCTTTCTCAGAGGACTGGCTCTGTTAGCAGGCTTTCCTATTTCATTACTATTCGTGTCTCCGGCATCCTTCTCCTCTCAAATGTCCGTCTTTGCTTTCTTTGCTGTGAGTTTCTCTGGGTCCAAGTCCCCTCGGCCGGCGGCTTTGTGGTTTTATCCGACCAGCTTGCTGCTGCGCCCCTCCCTCCCCCGCCCTCCGCCCCGCGTGCTGTGCATGCGCACGCGCACGCGCACCCACGCACCCACGCATACATCCTCCTCCCTGGAGTCCTGTGGTTTTCAAGTGCTGATACTAATCAGATTTGAGTTGACTTATTGTCAGAGTAGCTTTTCATGCTCCTCAGAGACCACCGGGAGTTACCATCAAGATCTGGATCTTGGCTGGGAGCCCCTGGCCTGGCTGGTCCTCACTGGCAGCCCATGGACTCCAAATGAAAGGTCTTGTGCCCGCCTAGCCCAGCTGGCCAGTCAGTCGGCAAGTCAGCTCTAAGGACCACCCAAAGACAGGAGCGTGTGGCCCAGGGCTCCCAGCAGCCCTGGCAAGAGGGACAAGTGCTCCCGCCTTCCTCCTAGTGGTGGTCGGGGGTAGGGGGCTGCACAGGAGCCTGAGGTCTGAGAGAGAGAGACCCCCAGCACCCAGCCCCACTTAGAGCTAGCGCCTTCCCTACCCCATCTTCTAGCCTTACCGGGTGCCCCAGAGCAAAGGTAGTGCAGAAGTCACATCTGTGTCTCAGGTAGAATGTTTCCCTGGTGGTTTTGGAACTTTCCATGAAACTGCCCTGGCCAGTGTCTGCGTGGCTTCCTACCAATGCAGGACAGGGAACTTGGGAATTGCTTTTCACTCGCCAGCTTCCGCTTGTTCCTCCCCACAGTACTTCCGGGGCCAGCCCTTAGTCCAGAACTTCCTGCACTCTGTGAATGAATGGCTCAAGAGGCAGAAGAGAAGGAAAATTCCGTACAGTTTCTTTAAAACTGCCCTGGACGACAGGAAAGAGGTGAGTCCGAGAAGCAAAGGAAGATCTCTCCGTCCTTCCTATTTGTGAGAGTGCAAGAGGTTAACCCTGTGCTCCCCGACCTCCTTCACCAGTTTGCACTCAGGGAGTCAGGGATCTTGGCTGGGTCCTTCCATTAATAATCAGTAAATTACTATTGATTGAGCTCTCTATGTGCTCATTTAATCCTCATAATGTTAGTGGAAGGTAGATACTCTCCCCATTTAGCAGATGAAGAAACAGTGCTTTGAAGAGGTTCGGCAACTTGTCTGGGATCATACAGCCAGTAAGTGTTTGGGCTGGGATGAAAACTTGGTGAGACACTAGAGTTTTGAACAGCTGCCCTGTGCTGCCTCTTGGCACAATGTGGTGCTGCTCAGCACGGCCTCCCTGGTCCTCTCCAGGCTCCTTCTGGGCTCCTGCTCATGCTGCTGTTTGCAAATGTGGGTCACTGCAGCCAGCGAAGGTGTGAAACCTTATAGATTTACAGGCTGTCGAACTGCAAAGGGACCTTAGAGATAACCCCCTTGTTTTATAGTGGGGGAAGTTGAGGCTAGAACAGGATGCAACTTGATCTGTGTCACAGCTTCGTGTGTGTGTGTGTGTGTGTGTGTGTGTGTGTGTGTGTCACAGCTTTTCAGATCTGCTGCTTCGGTGGGTGGAGCTGGTGGAAGGGGAATGCCGCCTTCGAGGCGATAGACCGAGGGACCTCACCTGTCTTAGGGCCGTGTCCCCCACAAGCTTCCCTTGCCGCCTCTCCTCCCATCCTTTTCCTTCTCCAGATGTGCGCTCACACTCATGTGTGTCCCTTAGGGTGACGTTCTTGCCAAGAAGGTGAACTGGATTGGCTGCCAGGGGAGTGAGCCACATTTCCGGGGCTTTCCCTGCTCCCTGTGGGTCCTCTTCCACTTCCTGACTGTGCAGGCAGCGCGGCAACCTGTAGACCACTCACAGGAAGCGGGTACGTCCGGGGCCCATTCACCCACTGTGCCTCCAACCCTGCCCTGTTTGGCCCTGCAAGCGGGGAGGGAGCACGGCCGCTCCCTTGAACTGCCCCACTGGCTGCCAGCTCCCAGAGGATGGGGAGAGTCAGCCTTGGGGCTCCGGCAGGATCAGGATCGCTGTTTCTGCAGGTAGCCCCACTGGCCAGAATGGAACCCATCCCAGGCGGGAGCAGGCTTTGGGAATTCACCCAGTCCTCTCCCCAGCCCCTGAAGCTTTGGGGCTAAGGCCTCTCCCTGGCTTTCTTAGGGTTTATAGCTTGCTTTGCTTTCAGTCTTCATGAAAAATTTGTGATTCTATTTTTGTATACTCATAATGAAGAAAAAATCATGTGTATTTCAGTTTGCATAGCTGACACATGGCGGGCACTTGGAGTGATTTTATTGCACTTCCCACTGAGAAACAATTTCCTGGGGGAAGTTAGGGAAAGACATTTCCCTGCTGCCTTGTATCGTCCACAAACTGCATGGCGGAGAGAAGGATGCGGGGTGGAGAAAGGGCGTGCTCGATGCCATGGGGAAGGGGCCCAAGGCCTCATGGGGTGGGGCTGAGGGGTGATGGGTGGGTGGGATTCTGCCAGCAGAGGAGCATCCCAGCAGAGGGGGCAGCCTGTGCAGAGACCTCGTGTGTCAGAGGAACTGCCACTCAGTGTGGGAAGCCGGTGTGGATGGAGCATCTCCACCATGCCAGCTAGTGCTGCAGGTGCCGGGGACACAGCAGCATGTGGGACAGGTCTCTGCCCTCCCAAGGCCAGTATCTGAGTGGCAGGGGACAGACACCGAGAGATGGTTTCAGCCACAGTGGCGAACGCTGTGAGGAAGACAAAGCAAAGCAGTGCTGGAGCGGGTGCTGTCTGGAGCGGGGACTCGGGGAGGCTTCCCTATGGAGGGCCCGGTGCTGGGACCCACGTGGAGAGGAGGAGGCAGTGTGGGGCATCTGGGAAGGGAGCCTCCCAGGCTGTATTAGTGTCCTCGGGCCGCAGTGACGAGTGTGTAGGCTGGGGGCTCAGACAGTCGACATCTGTCGTCTCCGTTCTGCAGGCTGCAGTGCAAGGCGGAGGTGTTGGGGCTGGTGTCTCTGAGCCTCTCTCCTTGGCTGGGAGCTGGTCGTCTTTACCCTGTGTCTCCCAGCACTTGTCCCTCTCCCTGTCCTTCCTGCAGGGACACAGTCCTGCTGATTAGGGCCCACCCACCTGACCTCATTTACCTTCATCACCTCTTCAAAGTCCCTGTCTCCAAAGATGGTCGCATTCTGAGAGGCTGGGGATTAGGATTAGGAGTTCAACACAGGAATATGGGGGGACATAATTCGGTCCATAGCACAGGCCTGGGACCAGCAGGTGCAGAGGACAAGCCTGGTGTGTGGGCAGCAGCGAGAAGAGGGCGCTGTGGCCGGAGGGAGAGAGGTGAAGCCGCAGAGAGAGGCCAGGGGCGGAGGTGGGCACTCGTGGGCTGGGAGGCCTTGGCGAGGGCACGGTTTGGATGTTGGTGTTGGCATTTTGAGAAACCACCGGAGAGTCTAACGGGAGTGACACCTGCTTTCTAGAGAGATTCTAGAAAGGCAGAGGGTGGGCTGCTGTGGGGCGGTGGGGGCAGGCCAGCCGAGGAGGAAACTGCAGAGCTCGTCCAGCAGTGCCCGGGGGACTAGGGTGTCAGTGCCCCTGGAGGAAGCAGTCAGATTTGGGGATATGTTAAAGGCGGAGCTGAGGGACTTAATGAGAGATTGGAGGAAGGCGGTGTGGGAAGCAGGACTCGGGTGGACTCCAGGGTTGTGGGGCCTGAGTCCCTGGCGGATGGTGGTCCTGTGAGCCAAGGCGTTGGGGGCGCAGGGTGGGAGGGTAGAATCAACGGTCTGCTTTGTGTCCATAGACCTCCCAGTGGAGGCGTGCACGGTTAGGTCTGGAGCTCCCGGAGAGGTGCAGGATAGAGATCAGCTTTGTCATTGTTAGCAGCATCATAGCTCAAGCTGTGGGACCGGATGAGCTCCCTGGTGGGGAAGTAGAGGAGAGTGCTGAGGACTGGGCCCTGGGGCATGCAGCATCAAATCACCAGCCAAGGAGGCTGAAAGGGACAAGGCAGGCTGTGGCGATTTCAAGGGGGCCCCAGAATGCAGTGTTTCAAGATGGAGGTGCAGTGTTCAGACCCATGCCGCTGGAGGCGGCCCAGGATGAGGACATCTGTAGCAAGGCTGTGTCTGTGGCGTAGTGGAGGTGATGGCCTGGTTGAATTTGCCGGACGAGAGACCAGGAGGCAAGATGCTGGAGATAATGAGCAGGAACTGGGGCATGACTGGGTTTGAGGGGACTTCTGTATGATCACCATTTTCCCCAGTTGGAATGATCCCTTATCAGGGGAGAAATGGAGGATGCAGTAAAGAAACATTAACAGAAGTGAGATCCTGGAGGAGGTGAGGAGTGGGGCGGCCCAGCAGCAGCGGAGACAGAGGCTGAGCACAGCCAGGGCCGGTGTGGTGAGGCTTGGTGGTGGGGAGGCTGCGCCTGTGCGGGGTGCAGAAGACCAAGCTGAGAAGGCAGAGGAGAGAGAGAGAGGGACAGGCATGGGCTGCTGTGGGTCTCACCTTGCCAGGAGTGACAGAGAGTAGGGCGCTAACATCCTGCCGCATGGAGGGGTAAAAGCAGGAGATTGGCTTCTGAAGGCCCGGGAGCTTTGCAGTAGGGAGAGGTTTGGAGTCCCGCGCCAGCAGTGCTGGAGCCCGGGGTGAAGGGCTTGCGGGGGCGCGTTTGGGGAGGAGTGGTGTCCTCACAGGGAGCCTGGTGTCAGTTAGGAACGTGAGGCTGATTGACAGGCCTTTGCTGATGCCAGTCCAGAGGGCCCAGTGGGCCGGGGTGGAGGGAATGGACGGGGAGAGCCAGGAGAGACGGAGGCAGATTGGGGCATGTGCAGGCGAGCTGCAGGCCGAGGAAGGTGAGGCAGCCTGAGTGGGCAGGGGAGGGGCCTGCAGCTAGGGCGGTGGCCCTGGGGCCCCTGCCCGGTCCCACCGTGTCACAAAGAGCCTGAGTGCCCTGCCAAAGAGGGTGGACTTTGGCACCCAGTTGAGTGGCAGGGAAAGGCATCTGGGTTTGGGAGTTTGGGGGGGATGGGGCCTCCTGTAAAGTGACCTGGCAGGTAGAGAAGTAGGCAAGGGGACATTGCGCCTCTCCTAACGTAGGCTGGAGTGCGTGTGCAGGGGTGGCCGCACAGGGCGGGGGAAGCAGGGCGGCCTGGGGAGGCACCGGCAGTGGGGCTGGCAGCCTGAAGGGCCGGGGCATGGCATCTTGTCTCCCCTGCAGCCACGGCCCAGGAGGTCCTCCAAGCCGTCCGAGGCTACGTGCGGTTCTTCTTTGGCTGCCGAGACTGCGCCGGCCACTTTGAGCAGATGGCAGCCGCCTCCATGGACCAGGTCGGGAGTCCCGACGCTGCTGTCCTCTGGCTCTGGTCTAGCCACAACAAGGTCAACGCTCGCCTCGCAGGTGAGGAGGGGTGGCCAGAGTCACCTGTGGGGGATGAGGGGTGAGGATACTTTGGAGTCTTAGGCCAAAAGTTGGTGAAGGGACACTCATTGTCCCCTCAGTCACAGCCCAGCCCCATTTTGGGGATGAGGAAACCGAGGCTTTGGCACTGTAAGACCCTGGTCTTCCCATGCCATTACTGACCCTTCCCTGCTCTGGGCCCCTCTCTGGCCTACTGGGGTCCCTCTCCTGCTCCGCCTTCTGGCTGTTGGCCGCTTACTCAAACTGCCAGGGCGGAGGGAGCTGGGGTTCTCCCTCCCTGGGAAGGGTCTGATCAGAGAAGGGGCTGGAGGAGACCAGGTCCTTCCTGAGAACACCAGGCACCGGTTCCCAGGAGGGGGCCTTGCCCTCCGCATCCCCTCATTTCGGTGCTTCCTTTTCCTCACGCGCAGGAGTCTGATGGCTCCAGCGGGCAAACGCATTAAACTCCAGGGCGCGGGGTGGGGAGGGAGCCATCTGTGGACAGGAGGCAGCCTGCGTGTGGGGAGGGGTCTCTCTCGTGGCTGTGACGGCCTCCCAGGGGTGGGAGACGGGGCGGAGCCGAGGTTAAAGGAGCTGGACGGAGCAGGTGGTGGTGCAGGCGCCTGCACTTGGTCGTGGTCTCCTGGGGCCTCCTTGTGAACTTTGAAAGGAAGACACATGCCTGACTTCTCCCTTCCCCTCCCCGGCCCTGCTCCTCCCCTGCCACCAAATGCTCCATTTGACCCTTTAGCCCCTTGACCTAGGCGGGTTCCCAGCTGCCGCTGGAAGGCCAGTAGCTGGGGCTTCTCCCTGAGGGGCCAGATGCAGAGCCCTCCCCTCCCCTCTACGGTGGGGTCCTTTCAGAACAAACCAGTAATTAGCAGGCACAAGCTGAGAGCCCCTCCGCCAGGCCTGGTCACTGTGACTCATGGCTGGACCCTGGACTCTGCTTGTTGCCCCCTCCTCAAAGTAACCGTTCTGACTTGCATGCCACTCGCTGTTGCTCCTGCCTCCTTGCAGCCAACAGCTTGTCCCTCTATTAAATCCTTTCGGAGAGGTGCTTCTACAGAAGGGATGGGCTGATGTATTCCCTGGGCAACACTGGGTGACGGGCTGGCGGCTGTGGCTCACCCTCTGGGACTCATCCAGAGGGTGCTGAGAGGGCTGGCCCCACCTGGTGTACCGACACCTGCAGCCCCAGCAGCATCCTGACCCTTCCAAGTGACACCCAGTTCCCCCCCACCAGCCTACCCTTTGGAGCCTGCCCCTGCCCCAGAGGGCTGTTGCTGGGTATAGGCGAGCACCTGGGGATTGCCATGAGCAGCCGACTCTCGCTTTAAAACACATCTTTCCATTGGGCAAGGTGGCTCACACCTGTAATCCCAGCTCTTAGGGAGGCAGAGACGGAAGGATAGCTTGAGCCCAGGAGTTCAAGACCTGCCTAGGCAATATAAAGAGAACCTGTTCTCCACGAAAAAAAAAAAAAAAAAAAAAAAAAACCCAAAAAGACACACACACAAAATTTTTACTTTGAATTGACAGAGTAACATTTATCTGCACAGTTTGTGATTTGGAAATTTTCAGAAAAACGCAAAAAAAGACAAACACAAGCAGACCAACGAGACTGCAAAACAGATCACAATGAGTATTCTCGCCCTTCCCCATGTCTGCCTCCGGGTGCAAACTTTGTAAAGTCCACGAGGCGGGACAGTGGGTCTGGCCAACACTGGAAAGTGACCGAGACGGTGGGCGCTCTTCACGCTTCCCTGGGAAACCGCAGAGGGCCAGGGCTGAGGGGTAGGGCGGGTCTGCCGCCTCCTCCGGGCTGCCACCTGCTGAGCTCCCAGTGTGGGCTAGTGTTTGCGATCTGGATTTTGTCCTTTCCCCTCCTCTGGAAGGGCAGTGGCAAGCCCTTTTTGCAGACAAGGAAGCTGGCGTTCTGAGTGGAAGAGTGTGGTCTGGGCTTTTGGGTGGGACCAGGGTCACCGCCAGCCCGTGTACGCTTCCCTCTGCAGGTGCCCCCAGCGAGGACCCACAGTTCCCCAAGGTGCAGTGGCCGCCACGTGAACTGTGTTCTGCCTGCCACAACGAACGCCTGGATGTGCCCGTGTGGGACGTGGAAGCCACCCTCACCTTCCTCAAGGCCCACTTCTCCCCAAGCAACATCGTCCTGGGCTTCCCTGCAGCGGGCTCAGCCCCCCGGTGGGACGCACAGCGTATGGCAGCTGCCCCAAAGCTGGCGATGGAAGGCCTGGAGCTGGAAAGCCGAAATTCAACCCTGGATCCTGAGAAGCCTGAGATAATGATACCCCCTGCAAATACCACCCCAGATGTGCCAGCTGAGAGACCCAAGGCAAGTCACCCCCCGAAGCTGCGCCCTGGCCTCGGAGCTACACCAGGCCAGGGGCCTCCTGAGCACATGGCAGAGCTTCAGAGGAATGAGCGGGAGCAGCCACGTGGGCAATGGCACTTGAACAAGCGAGACACGGGGGCTGCGTTACTGGCCGAGTCCCAGGCTGAGAAGAACCGCCTCTGGGGCCCTTTGGAGGTCAGGCACGTGGGCCGCAGCTCCAAGCAGCTGGTGCACATCCCTGAGGGCCAGCTGGAGGCTGGAGCCAGGCAGGGCCGAGGCCAGTGGCTGCAGGTCCTGGGAGGGGGCTTCTCGCACCTGGACATCAGTCTCTGTGTGGGACTCTACTCCCTGTCCTTCGTGGGCCTGCTGGCCATGTACACCTACTTCCGGGCCAAGATAAGGGCTCTGAAGGGCCATGCTGGCTACCCTGTAGCCTGAACCACCTGGGGAGGCAGCGGGAGAGGGAGCTGGCATCCGTAGCTCCCCCAGCCCACAACCCCGTTCCCTCCCCTCCCACCCCTTGCTCCTTGTCTGGCTTAGAAGTGGGGGATATTCAAGAAAACCAGTTGCTCCAGTGAAGCTTCTTAGGGCTGCTAGGACGGAGAGCTCCTTTGGCACAAAAGACAGGAGCAGGGTCCAGGTTCCCCTGCTGCGCAGAGAGGGCAGTCCTAGACAGCGGGTGTGGGCGGCGCAGTCCCTGGTCTCTCAGCTCCGCATTCCTGTTTTTCAGCTTATCTGAAGTCCTGCCTCATTCTCACTGGAGCCTCAATCTCTCCTGCTTGGTCTTGGCCCTAAGTTGGGGCAAATGAAGCCAGAGGAGGGTCCCCTGAGCCGGGTGGGCTGGAATGGAACCCCTCATTGCCTGCTGGGGCTCCGCCCACCCCGCTCCCTTCCGGACAATGAAGAAGCCTTGGCACCCTGGGAGGAAGGACCACCCCGGGCCAGCCTCCAGCTCCTCAGACCTCATGGGTGGGGTCTGGTTTCAGGGTGGGGTGTAGAAGCTTCTGGAAGTCGTGCTGGTCTCCCAGGTGAGGCAGGCCATGGTTGCTGGGCGGTAGGGTGTGAGTGGCTTGCTTGGCGGGGCCTGCTGAGGTGGTGGCATGGGAAGGAGGGGGGTCTCTAGTGCCTTGGCCCTGGCTTCGCTGCAGGAGGTGGCTGCTTTCGCTTCTCCCCGTTGAGCTCTGCCCCCTCTGAGTCTGGTCTCTTGTCCTTTCTTGTTTTGGTCTCCAAGATAAATGCTCATCTTTGGAGGGTACTGGGTAGAAGTTAGGGAGCAGAGTGTCTTCTCTTCTCCAGGTTTCCCCTTCCAGCGTGCAGAGGTTAGAAGGTCTGAGGGAGGGGCAGAGCCGCACATGTGCTTGATTGCACACGACTCCCTGCTTGGGAGGCGTGTGGAATAAACTGTTTTTGTTAAGGCAGGCATCGGTGTGTTCTTTAACTTACTGCTTGGAGACCTGGTGTCCAGGTCTGGACAGAATGCACAGAGACCAGCCCCACCTGCAGCCAGACTCAATTTCCCCAGCCCACGCAGCTCCTGGCCGCAGATGCCTGTAGAGCTCTCTGCACCCCAAACCCCACAGCGGCCTCCTGCACTGGGACAGGCCACTGGAGGTGCGCCTTGCCACCCCCTGCCCCCACCCTCCCTGAGAGCCCCTGCCTCTGTGCTCCCGGCTGGGCCGGCTGGCGAGGGAGCCGGTCTGCACCTGCCTGCTTGCAGCTCCTCCTCCAGGAAGGAAGGGCTTGTCTGAGCTGCGGGGCTGGCCACTCGGTGGGGAGGAGTCAGCCAGGATTAGAGAGCCTGCCCCTAATCCGGCCTGCTGGGTTTTACAAGGATCAGAGCCGCTGATAATGAACCTCATTAAGGGGGAGCAGGAGCTTCAATCCGATTTGGGGTTTTCTCTTTGACATCTTCACTCTGCTCAGATGGCCTGGGTGCTGTGTGGAGCAGGTGGGATGCCAAGGCCGCTCCCGCTATGGGACAGCTGGGGCGGGGGAGGGACGGCAGTCTCCCTCAGTGTTTCGCGACCTCTTTAGCTGCTGTGCTTTGCTGAGCTCCTGGGGGGATTCCCTCTCTGTGCCCTGCTCCAGGCACCCAGCGGCTCCATCATCCTGGTTGGGCTCTGCACCTCACCCCCTGCTCCCCTTGGGCTGGCCCTGGCTGGGGGCCTGGGGGACAGGCAGGAGTCCACGGTCAGAAGGCAACCCTGGCCTGCAGGAGGGTGACAGACTCCCAGGGCCGGCAACCACCGTGTCCACTGGACCAAGGCCACTGAATGTGCCTGCCCCTCAACCTCCAAGGGCTCCTCGCCCAGTGCCAAGTGCAGGGGACCTCTGTCACCAGATTTCTAAAGCCAAACTCAGTTACCTAGAATGAGGGCTGCGTTGGAAACGCTGTCGCGGCAGCCCGGGCTCCCCAGTGTGTGGCTCAGCCTCCAGGCCCACGGAGTGCTGTGGACGTCCCACCTCGCAGCTGCCTCTGGCAGCCGAGCCTCTTTCGCCCAGCCCCAGCCCCTCTGGTTGATAAACGGGTGGGCCTCCTCGGCAGTGCGGCTGCCTTTCACCTTGATTTCCCCAGGGCTCTCAGCAGCATCGATAAACCGGCCTCGGCCACCAGCTGGGCCCTCCCCCACCCAGTCTGCCAGGCTGGGAGCTGGGGCTCGCCGAATCTTCAGTGCCCTTCTGATGGCTTCTCTAGAGGCCCCCACGGCAAGAGAGGGTCCCCAGGGGAGCCCTGCAAAACAAAGGCTCCTTGTCTGGGGCAGGACAGAGAATCGCACCTCTGTCTGGCGTGTTACCTGCTGGGAGCTCAGGAACGATTTCCTCAAGGAGACAGCGTGGAGCTTTGAAAGACCAGTAGGTGTTAGCAAAAAGAAGGAAAATAAGGAAGGCCGGTGGGTGGGGGGGGGTTACAGGCAGAGGAGAAAGCATGTGCTAAGTCTGCAAAGAAAAAGAATGAATTAAATTCTAAGAAAAACTTTCAACAAGTGTTATTAAGGATTTCCGCAATGCTGCAGTGGCTGGAAACTGAAGATAAAACAGATGGGGCCCTGCCGGTGTGGAGCTTCCATTCTAGAGGCAAGGACAGGTGTGCTGAGGGCTCTGAAGGACAGAGGCCAAGCAGGGAGGCTGCTGGGGAGGCTTCTCCCAGACCTGAAGGATGGGAAGCCAGGGAGTGGGAGGAGCGGGGCTGAGGGTGGAGGGACCACAGCCCTGAGGGATGCTCCTTGCGGCATTCTTGGAGGTCCAGGAGGGGCCTTGGTAGGGGGTGGGGGTGGGAGGACCCCTGGCACAGCCTGTCCTCTAGGTGTGGGGGTAGAGGAGAGGGCTCCAGGGGACCCAGCCAGCCTTTACCCTGGAGGAAGGGCTCAGAGGGAGCCCTCAAATCTGGGCCCTGGGTCGGTGGGGGGGTCAAATCCAGCCCTGAAGAGAATGGACTCTGAAATCTGACATCTGGTTTGAGTCCAGCTTCCAACACTCACTGGTTGTGTGACTTTGAGCAAGTTAACTTACTTCTCATTCCCCTGTCCCTACGGCATTGGAGATAAATTACCCACCTACCAGACTCTTGTACCACGCTGGGTAAACAGTAAGTGCTTAATGGTAGCCCACTGCTCAGGTCGTGTCATCTCCTGTCTTAATATCCGAAAACTCAAGGGGCTCCATTTTGCTTAGGGGGTGCCATTCCCACAGGATATTCTGCGAAGGGTGTCTAAGTGGCAAGCCCCAAGCCACCCGGCAGGTGCCACCATCCACAGCCAAACTGAGGTGTGGAGTGGAAAATGTCTCCCCACCCCCATCTGCCACAGTAGTTATGATCTACGCCATGAGATGGGCTCCTAAAATGCCTGAACTGTGTATGCTGTCGGAGGATTGATGTTTACAATTTATTGAACTTGGCGCTCATTTAAATCTCATTTAATCCTCCAACACTAGATGAAGCAGCAGAGCCTTAGAGTAGGAAACATCCCATCCCCTTCACCCCCAGCGAAATAAATACATTTGCCTTATTCTGCCAAATGGTGAGAGGTACATCTAGGACCTGACCCCAGATTCCATCCCGCTCAACCCCGGAGCTGCAATCTCCACGCCTTCTAACACACATGGTTCTGCTTTGTGTCCCGTTCCACTGGAAGAATCAGACTTTCCCCAGACTTTATGTGGTGTGCTGGGGGCCAGCCCTTCTTCCCTCCCGCAGTGGCACTAACCACCCTTTTTGTCTTCCGGATTGTATGTCTGGTGACTGCTGCCATGACTAGAAGGCCATATGGGGTGATTTCTGGAGGGTATCTGTTGTGTGTTGGTGGCAGGGAGTGGGGAAACCCTGAAGGAATCCACCTTTTCTAGAGCTCTCCCCCAATTCCCTGCATTGAGGCCGAAGTGCCGCCTGGGGTCCTTGTTTTTCGGCCTGGTTGTTGAAGGAAGGGAGGAGACCAGGTTCCTGCTCCTGCCGCTAACCAGCTGGGCATGACCCTGGCTCAGCTCGTCTGTCTGTGAAAGGGGGGGCCGCAGATTTAGCTTGCAGGTCCCCGCTACGTTCTTCTCCCTCTTCCTGGGATTCCCATCCATGTATTGGCAGCTCCATGCAGAGCGCTGGGGAGAGGTTTTCCCTGCAGGGCCTTCCAGAGAAAGGATTCTTGGCCAAAGGAAATCACAGCCTATATGATCAGTGTCCTGGTAGAATCCCGGGCCAGCTGTGAAAGGGAAGAGCACACACCAGCCTGACAGCCTTGGGGCAGAGCGTCCCATAGGCCCCCGCAGCCCATCACTGCCTCGTTCTCCCCCAAGTGCCAGGAAAGCTCCAGGGTGGACCCAGCATCCTTCCACAGCATCCCTCCTCTTCCCTGTCAACACCCCTCTCACCCGTTCCCCCCTCCTCTGAAAGGAAAGGCTGCTCCTTGGGCAAAGCGATAGGATTCCCACCCCTAGCTTTAAGAACGAAACCAAACTCCAAGAAAAGCAATTGAATCTTCATACCCGACTCCTGGTCCCTCCTCAGGCCTGCTGTTGTGCAGGACAGAGCCCTGGCATCCGGGTGTCACACCTGGCCTCACCTGGCCCTGACCCTTGCTTTCCTTTTTTCTGCTGCCCTGGAGGATCATTCACACCCAAGAGGGCAAGCAGCTGCCCTCTGAGCCCGCCCTCTCCCACCCTGGGTCTCTGCCTCTGCCTCTGCCTGGCCCTAGAAGCACAATCTTCTCCATAGACAGAGGCCAGACCATGGGGTCCCCAGTTACGGGGGTCTCGGTGACACAGTTCACTGTTTGCTGCAGAGGAGGCCCCCTCTCACAGCCTTGGCCCCTGCCCTGCAGAAGAATTCCCCACAACTCACTCACCAATGGCCTTGGGCGCCGGTGGCCTCAGCGAGGGTCCGGCGGACTGCATGGCTGCCAGCTAATTCTCTCCGGCTACCCTCACTGGCCCCGTCACTCCAAGTTTCACTGCTGCCCAGGGGGTTTGTGCCAGGCCTGGGTCACAGTGGAAGAGAGTTTGTAAGTCACAAGGCAGAGGAGGAGACCTCTGTCAATGTGAGAGGACAAAGCGAAGGGACGGTCCCTGGGGGGCATTGACCTTAGTAGGTGGGGACTCAGGGAGCATCTCTCCACTCTAGGGCCAGGGTGAGAGCCACCTGATGGTGCTGGCAGCTCCAGCTGCTGCTTTGGTAAGACTTGGTCATCTTTTTACTGAGAGAGCAAAAGCTCTTTTCCCGGGGCTGCACATTCTTAGGAAGGAAAATGGGCCTCAGGTGCTGCCTGTTAAACGCCCTGCCTCCCCTGCTGCAGCGGTTTGACGCCTTCCACCTGTGTCTGCCTGGGAGCCTCTGCCCGCCACGGAAGAGCAGCTCGTATTTGGAAGGGGCTACAAATCTTACCTAGTTTGAATCTGCTCTGCATTGTCCCCATCGAGTTCTTCACCATCCAGCTTCCAGTGGTCACAGAGTTCTGCTCTGGGGAGAGAGGAATTGCTTAGCAGATGACGTTGAGAATAGTGATTACTTGGGAGAAAATTCAGGTAAGAAAATTCACACCATACACCAAAATACATCTCGGTAGGTTAATAAACTAATGCCAAAAAATACGAGGGCAATATAATTGAATACTTCATTGTTTTTGAAACCATGAAAACAATGAAAAATGCAACTAATGTGAGAAATCAATCTACTTAACATCACTTTTAAGAAGTAAGTCCCGGGCGCGGTGGCTCAAGCCTGTAATCCCAGCACTTTGGGAGGCTGAGGTGGGTGGATCGTGAGGTTAGGAGTTTGAGACTAGCTTGGCCAACGTGGTGAAACCCCATCTCTACTAAAAATATATAAATTAGCCGGGTGTGGTGGCACACACCTCTAATCCCAGCTACTCAGGAAGGCTGAAGCAGGAGAATCCCTTGAACCTGGGAGGTGGAGGTTGCAGTGAGCCGAGATAGTGCCATTGCACTCCAGCCTGGGCGACAGAACGAGAATCCATCTCAGAAATAAAAAAGCAAAATCAAGCTGCGTATTAAAAAGTTGGGAAAATACATGCTGTAAATATGGCAAAGGGCTATGACTCTTAAGCAACATACCTTCTTAAGAATGAGCTAGGTCTGCATTTATTGACCTGATAAAATGTCCAAGAAGGATACATTTCTATAAACAGAAGTCACTATTGTTTATAGATATGCTAATATTTGTCTAGAAAGAGGCTAGAATACACACCAAACTGTGAATAGCAGTTATATTTAGAAAGTGAGATTAGGTAAGGCCAGGCGCGGTGGCTCAAGCCTGTAATCCCAGCACTTTGGGAGGCCGAGGCGGGTGGATCACGAGGTCTAGAGATCGAGACCATCCTGGTCAACATGGTGAAACCCCGTCTCTACTAAAAATACAAAAAAAAACAGCTGGGCATGGTGGTGCGTGCCTGTAATCCCAGCTACTCAGGAGGCTGAGGCAGGAGAATTGCCTGAACCCAGGAGGCGGAGGTTGCGGTGAGCCGAGATCGCGCCATTGCACTCCAGCCTGGGTAACAAGAGCGAAACTCCGTCTAAAAAAAAAAAAAAGAAAGAAAGTGAGATTAGGATGAACTTAAGTCAGGGCTGGGACTAGGGCAAGGCAAGTGAGGTGCCAGGATGCAAAAGTGAAGACACCTGACCTCAGGGGCCCGCAAGTACAGCGCCCGGCCCCCCACCCCTCCCGACATCGAGTGCCTCGATAGCCTCGCCCTAGGCCTCGCTTTGACTTAAATATGTTTTTGAATGTTTGCAATAAAATATTTCTGTTGGAAGGCAAAAACAGCAAGGAAAATAAATAGGATTAAAGGGTACTAAAGTCTGTTAAATAAAATTTGTAGGAGGCCACTGATCTGGCCTAGGCTCCTATGCTGTAGCCAACAGACCAAACCAATATAGAGTTATTTATGCTCAATGAAACTAGTGAGAAGTATATTCATCTAAGAAGTGGCTAAGTGTCAGTTATTTACAGCAGCTGAGCTTTAGTCAATTGTAAGTAGCCAACAGATTCATATAAGGCAATCCAATTAAACTCTGTATCCCCCTTCTGATTTCTGTCCATGAATTCTGAGTCCATTGCAGCCCTGAAGTTCCTTGAACCTGTTCTGGGTTCCGAGGGCTGTCCAATTCTTGAATCATACAGCCAATTAAGATTTTCAAATTTGTTATCATTTTGGTTTTTAACAGCGTCTATTGTAAATAAAAGCACTAAATCCCTATTGAAAATAAAGGGCCTACTTAACACTGAGAGATGCAATTTTTTGACTAACCTGTTGGCAAAGAAATCATTTTAATGATGATGATGATACCTAGTGTTGCTGGAGAGAGGGGAAATGAGATGTATCAGTTATCTATTGCTGTGTAACAGCCACTCCCATACTTAATGGTTTGAAACAACAGTCACTCATTTTGCTCCTAAACTGGGAACATGATCAGAGCTCAGCACAGAACAGCTCCCGGCTGCTGGGTGCAGTGTATCTGGACGCAGCTCACTGGGCAAGTTGGTGTTGGCTCTTGCCCGGAAGCCCAGCTCGGGCTGTGGGAGGGGCCTCCAGTCCTCTCTCCATGGTCCTCTTCATGGGCTGTTCAGCCTTCCTCACAGCATGGTGGCCGGGCTCTTCAGGCTGGCACTTCATGTCCTAGCCTCAGAAGCCACCTAGCATGACTTTTGTGATTCTCTGTTGGTTGAGGCTGATGTAACAGCTCACCCAGGATGCAGATAGAAAGGCTTGTTCAAGCGGAGGAACCTTGAGCTCCACCTTTGACAGGGGCGTGACTGAGTTCTGGAACACCGTGTGACATGGGAGATACGGTTGCTGCCATGTTCAGAGAATACAGTCTCCCCTGCCCAGTCCTCCCATGTACTGCTAGTGGTAGTATAAACTGACACAAGCTTTGGGAAATAGATCATAATGTAATGTAATTGGTAACATATTTTTTAAAGCCTTAAGAAAGGATATAACCTTTGCTCCAACAATTCTATTTCTGGAATTTATTCTAAGAAAGTCATTGAGAATATTTACTAAGCGTCGCTACAGGATAAATATTTATAATATCAAAACAAGATTAACCTAAAGTTCAAAATGGGATGTTGAGTAAATTCTGGTATACAGATTTACCGTGGAATACAATGTAACATCTAAAAATGATTTGAGGGCTGGGCGTGTTGGCTCATGCCTGTAATCTCAGCACTCTTGGAGGCCGAGGTGGGAAGCCCGCTTGGGCCGGGAAGTTCAAGACTGCAGTGAGCTATGATCGCAGCACTTCACAGAGCGAGACTCTGTCTCTAAACAATAAAAAGCAAATACAAATGATTTGAAAGTATATATTTTTTAACCTGAAATTATTTACACACCACACTGTTAATTGAAAGTATTGTTACAAAACCAGTTCTGTATAGTATGATCTTATTTTTAAAAAAGAAAATACATATATATTTGTGGATATTGAATGCATGGATGCCACTGCACTCCAGCTGGGGTGACGGAAAGCTCCCTGTCCCCCCCCCTCAAAGCCCCTTTCCTCTCTTGGCCCCCATGGTTTCTTTCTGTCTCCCCAGGACTAGCGAGCGCCTCTTCCCATCTTCCTGATGGGCTCCGTTTGCTCTGAGGCCTCTCCGCTTCTCTTCCTCTTTTCGCTAAGCCTCCGCCCTGCCTCCTGTACTCCACCCCGCCTCCTCGAGCTCACAGCCTGTGGAGCTCCGCTAAATCTCCTCTTTCCTATCATCTGGCCCCTGCTCACAATCTTTCAGAATCTCTCACCCTTTCACCCGTGGGGTAAAGGCCAAATCTCAGTGTAGCACCATGCCTTCCACCAGCTGGCCCCCACAAACTCTTTCACTACAAACCACATCCTGCCTGTTTCACTACAAACCATAGCCCTGTGGCTGATGACCTGTGCCACAGCAGGAAGTCCAACTTCTTTTTTTTTATTATTTTTATTTTTTAAGACGGAGTTTCGCTCTTGTTACCCAGGCTGGAGTGCAATGGCGCGATCTCGGCTCACCACAACCTCCGCCTCCTGGGTTCAGGCAATTCTCCTGCCTCAGCCTCCTGAGTAGCTGGGATTACAGGCACGCGCCACCATGCCCAGCTAACTTTTTGTATTTTTAGTAGAGACGGGGTTTCACCTTGTTAATCTCTTGACCTCGTGATCCACCCACCTCGGCCTCCCAAAGTGCTGGGATTACAGGCTTGAGCCACCGTGCCCGGCCTGTTTTTTTTTTTTTTTTTTTTTTTTCTGAGATGGAGTCTCACTCCGTCACCCAAGCTGGAGTGCAGTGGCGCAATCTCAGCTCACTGCAACCTCTGCCCCCCAGGTTCAAGTGATTCTCCTGCCTCAGCCTCCTGAGTAGCTGGACTACTGGTGTGTGCCACCATGCCCAGCTAATATTTGTATTTTTAGTAGAGATGGGGTTTCACCATGTTAGCCAGGCTGCTTTTGAACTCCTGACCTCAGGTGATCCACCCCTCTCAGTCTCTCAAAGTGCTGGGATTACAGGCCTGAGCCACTGTGCCTGGCCCAACTTCTCTCAATCTGAGTTTTTTCCATTAGTAAGGTAGAGTGAGTAACGTCCAGGCACTCGGGGGAATAGGGGCAAATAAAATAGAGGTCTCTGATTTCATTTCTGTGGCAAGATGATAGGAGGCGTGATTTGGTTTGGCTCTGTGTCCCCACCCAAATCTCACTTTGAATTGTAATCATATGCATGGGTGAAGGGCAGGACCAGGTGAAGATAATTGAATCACAGAGGCGGTTTCCGCCACGCTGTTTTCATCACAGAGAGTTCTCATGAGAGCTGATGGTTTTACAAGGGGCTTCTCCTGCTTTGCTCGACACTTAATCTCTCTTGCCACCCCATGAAGAGGTGACTTCTGCCATGATTGTAAGTTTCCTGAGGCCTCTCCAGCCATGCAGAACTGTGAGTCAATTAAACCTCTTGCCCTTATTAATTATCCAGTCTCAGATATTTCTTCATAGCAGCATGAGAACAGACTAATACAAAGAGATTATAATCTGGTGAAGAAATGAACAACGATCTCTCATAGTGAGAAGACATTCTTACAAAGGACACAAAGATCTCACTAAACAGAGAGTCTACATTTATGGATGGACAGCTTAAGATTGTAAAGATCAAAGTTTACCAAATAATCTAACATCCAATGTAACATTAATCAAAAGTCCACAAGGATTTTTTTAAAAATAGAACTCAACCTTATTCTGAATTTTTTTTTTTAAGACAGGGTCTCACTCTGCTATCCAGGCTGGATTGCAGTGGTCTGATCATGGCTCACTGCAGCCTGGAACTCCTGGGCCCCAGCGATCCTCCTGTCTCAGCCTCCCAAGATGCTGGGACTACAGTCATGCATGACCCCACCCAGCTAAATTGTTTCTTTCTTTCTTTTTTTTTTTTTTTGTAAAGATGGAGTCTCTGTATGTTGCCCAGGCTGGTCTTGAACTCCTGACCTCAAGTGATCCTCCTATCTGGGAGAAGATTTTTGCAGTGTCCAAGGCTGCTGCTACCATCATCCTGTAGACCCCAGGACAAGACTGCCCAGTAAGCCTGGCAGGAGATTATTTCCCCTCCACCTCCCATCAGGAGGGTCCAGGTGCTAAGATGACTAACCCAGATGACACTGCAGGTGAATGACATGCCAGGGCCTGCAGCCAGATTTGTGGTCAGCTGGCCAAGGCTCTCCAATAAAAGAGGTTCCGCCCTCCGTCCCTCTGATACTAGCTTCAGTCACGGCTGCCACAGTTCAGAGGCTGAGCACCAACCCTGAAATGTGTGTGGTAAAATGAACAAATTACCCTGATGAGTTCCAATTTTCACTTCCAGAAACAATTCCCTGCTGGCCTATTCCAGGGCACAAGTGTGAAATGCGGCTTTCATGGTGGATTACTAGCCTAAAGGAAGCTGCCACCTCCCAGGCCTAAGAGACAGAGTTGGGCTGATTGTTTCTCTCTGAAAGAATTCCTTTCTGTGTCCAGCCCGTGGCTCCAGCAACACTCCTTGTCACCATTGTCTCATTCCTGTGACTGAAAAGAATAAATCAATGTTGTGTGTGTGCTGGGGGCTAGGGGAGGGAGGTATCAAGAATTTCTGGATGTGTATTTTTTTTCTTGAGATGGGGGGTCTCGCTCTGTCACCCAGGCTGGAGTGCAGGCGTGTGATCATGGCTCACTGCAGCCTCAAACTCCTGGGCTCAAGGGATCCTCCAGCCCCAGCCTCCTAGGTAGCCGAGACTACAGGTGTGCATCACCAGGTCCAGCTAATTAAAACAATTTTTTTTTTTTTTTTTGGAGAGATGAGGTCTTGCTATTTTGCCCAAGCTGATATCAAACTCCTGGACTCAAGTGATGCTCCCACCTTGGCCTCCCAAAGTGCTGGGATGACCCAGCCCATCTAGAACATGTTTTAAAAGCTCAGTACTGGAGGCCACAGTCACAGATGCTTCCAACCGTGGGACGAAGTCTCCTACGGAAGTGCTGCTCCTGAAACTGTCCCCCTTCAGAGGAGAGCTTTGGGTGGGCTTCTCCTGAGGAAGAAGAATCGGGGGAGGAATGGTAATATTCACAGCAAATAGTGATGCGGTGCTCTGCTCTCAGGGAGTGTGGAGGCCAGAGCAGAGTGGACACACGGGCGGCCAGGGGCTGTGGGGGCCCTGCAGCTGCCTCCTCCTCTTGGCGGTGGGGTCCAGGAGAGGTGGGGGCGTGGGGCTCATGCAGGAAGAGCAGGAGGCTTGCCAGGAGGTCAGCATGAGTGGCAAGGGTGAAGACAGTCGGGAAGGGACTAAGAGTGAGTAGGCGGGATGTGGGCGCGAAGGAACAGCTGGACCCTGTGGGCAGCGGGGCCACTGGGGTGTTTCAGCAGGAGAGGGCGCTGCCGTGGGTATTTTTTAGGAAGATGTACTGGTGAAGAAGCCTAGGCCTCAGGACCAGGTTTTTATATCCCGTAGTGTGAGAGCTCGCTGCCAGGGCTCTGCCCCCAACCCCAGGCAGGACTGTAGGATCTGTGGGTTTCCCAGGTCTCAGGCTCTCTCACTGCTGGGCCTTTGCATGTGCTCTTCTCCCCAAAATTCTTCCCCACCAAACTCCTGCCTGGGTTCACGTGCCACCTCGTCTGGAAGCCTTCCCTGGGCACCTCACCCTCGCTGCAGCCAGGCTCTCCTTCCGGTGGGTAGGCCACAGCGAGCACCATCGATGTCCCCTCTTTCAGTGCTAAAGTCGTGTGCTGACTGTGAACTCCAGGAAGGCAGGAGCTCATCCTGTTTGTCCTGTAACTCTCTGCTTGTCACGCTGGCTGCTCAGTTAATGGCTGACAAATGAACACACAGCCTCCAGTTCCCACCGCTAAGTAAAACACTTCCTGATTTTGCTACGACTCAACTGCTCACTGCCCCAGGCCGACTAGACTCCCTCTCACCTGGTTTCACTCAGCATCCTGGGAAGATGAGAGATACCAAAAAGTGCTTTTGAAAGGATATTTAGGTTCTCAGAAACAGTATTAGATCTGTACATGGTAAACGCTTTCTGGAGTACACCGAATATGCTGCTTCCTGGCAGTAACCTATCAGAATGGTAGAGGTGCCTGCTCTTCCCCAGGAAATCCATTTCCAGGATCTAACCTGGAGGAATATGTGGGTATGTATGGAAAAATATAAGTACAAGAATGTTCATGGCAGTATCTGAAGTAGCAAAAATTAGTCTGCCCCATCAACAGGTGACAAAATTATTTTATAGTAACATTGTGGAGCATCTAACAACCATTGAAAAATGGCAGGATAGGGGGGTCACGCCTATAATCCCAGGACTTTGGAAGGCTAAGGTGGTAGGATCACTTGAGGCCGGGAGTTCAAGACCAGCCTGGGCAAAATATCAAGACCCCCATCTCCATTAAAAAAATTTTAAGGCTGGGCACGGTGGCTCAAGCCTGTAATCCTAGCACTTTGGGAGGCCAAAGTGGGTGGATCACCTGAGGTCAGGAGTTCAAGACCAGCCTGGCCATCATGGTGAAACCCCATCTTAAATTTTTTTTTTTTAAGTTAGCTTGGCATGGTGGTGCACACCCATACTCCTAGCTACTCAGGAGGCTGAGGTGGGAAGATGCTTTGAGGCCAAGAGTTCAAGGCTGCAGTTAGCCATGACGGCACTCCAGCCTGGGAGACAGAGTGAGACCCTGGCTCAAAAACAAAACAGCAAAGCAAAGCAAAACAAATGAAATAAACCTATATGCACTGACATGACACATAATAGATTATTCAATAATAAAAGCAAACCAAAGAACAGTATGGATTACGGAGCAGTATGGATAAACCGAAAACAGTAAACGCGTTTGAATTAAAAAGATACTGCTTTACACGCGCGTTTCTACCTGTTAGGAACTTAGGAGAAGAGCTTGAAACATCCATCAAATTCCTACTGGGAGTTACCTCTGCAGAGTAGAATTTTACAGTAGTGGGGGGATATTCATTTGCTACTATAGACACTTAGGTGTCTGAATTATATGCAAAGCATGCATATTACTTCTATAATAAAAATGGGGAAAATTTCTACTTCAGCAAAACTATCTACTACTTATCAGAGCATTTCCAAGTCACTCACACATGTTTGAACATTTGAATGTCAAGTCCAAGAACACGGGCAGAGGCAACCATGCTCCCATGTCAGTCTATCCTATTCGCTCCCCGGATTTTCGGCCCCCCTAAAGGCAGGGCCGCGTGACTAGTTCTAGCCAATGAGATGGAAGCGAGGGCCACCCCCTCCACCCCTCGGAAGGGAAGTGATGCCTGTCACTTAGCGCAGGGCTAAGGTGCTCAGCTCAACTCTCCAGTGTGCCTTCGTCTGTCTTGGCCACAAAGGAAACCACACATTCCAGGTGTAAAATGTTAGAGTCTTCTGCTAAACACTGTCCTTTTGTTATGCCACTGAGATTTGCGGGTTAATCTGATGCAGCACTGTATTCTGGCCTGTTTCAATTCTCTACTGCTCTCTGGCAAACCACTCCAAAATGTCTTAGCTTCAAACAACACACATTTTCTTTGCTCATGACTCTGCAGTCTGGGCTAGTTTCAGCTGGGCAGCTCTTCCGCAGGTCTTGCCAGGGTCATTAATGTGGCTGCATTCAGCTGGCGGGCAGGCTCAAGTCTGGGCTCCGCAGAACTCATGGGACAGCTGGGCCTCTCCCTCCCCACCCCGCTCCTTGCTCCTCACGCCGCTTCTCTCCCCACCTCCTTCCATATACTGTCTCCACAAGGCACAAGGTCTCTCTGGCAGAGTAGTTGAACTTCTTCCTCAGATGGGAACTCAAAACTCCCCAGAGTGCTAAGCAAAGTGCCACACTTAGTCCCAGAACGGGGACAGTGCCATTTCTGGTACATTCTGTCGGTTACAGCAAATCGCAGGTCCAGGCCAGACTCGAGAGGAAGGGACTCCACAAGAACACTGGAATATCAGAGATGCGGCTCATCAGGGCCACTCGTGCAGCACAGTACCATGGGATCTTCTGAGCAGCATAAACACCAGGGGCCTACTCCACGTGGGAGAATGCTGTGTGGCACACATAATGGTGTGTAATCTTTAAGGGCGTGATCACATAAGTGGCAACAAAATGTTTTAGAGCAGTTTTTTAAGTGCTGAGATTACAGGCAGGAGACACCACACCCAGCCAGAAGGAAAAATAACTGCTTGTTTCCACCTGATTTCGAATCAGGGACCTTCCGCGTGTTACGTGAAAGGGAAACCCAGTCCACTGTGGAAACACCCCCTCTTTTTTGTATTTTAAGAAAATAATGGGCCGGGCACAGTGACTCCCACCTGCAATCCCAGTGCTTTGGGAGGCCGAGACAGGTGAATCCCTTGAGCCTAGGAGTTTGAGACCAGCCTGGGCAACATGGTGAAACCCTATCTCTACAAAAAATATGAAAATTAGCCCAGCATGGTGGTGTGTGCCTTTGTGCCTGTAGTCCCGGCTACTCAGGGGGCTGAGGGTGGGAGGATCGCTTGAGGCTGGGAGGTTGAGGCTGCAGTGAGCTATGAGTGAGGCCCAGCTAGGGCCACAGTGTAATAAGACCCTGTCTCAGAAAAGAAAAGAGTTAACAATTTAAAAGGTAGTTAAGAATCAGTTGCCCACTTTGAAAAAGCAAATATCCAATGTGGAAGTTTGGAGATCAACTCTTACTCTTATTATTGTGGGTTAAAGAAATAGTGGAGGCCGGGTGGTGGTTCACACCTGTAATCCCGGCACTTTGGGAGGCCAAAGCGGGCAGATCACAAGGTCAGGAGTTCAAGACCAGCGTGGCCAACATAGTGAAACCTCGTCTACTAAAAATACAAAAATTAGCTAGGGATGGTGGCACATGCCTGTAATCCCAGCTACTTGGGAGGCTGAGGCAGGAGAACCACTTGAACCTGGGAGGTAGAGGTTGCCGAGATCAGGCCATTGCACTCTAGCCTGGGCAACAAAACGAGATTAAAAAAAAAAAAAAAAAAAAAAAGGGTGGAAAATGGAAAAAACAAGTAACTCCAGATGTTAAAGTCGTTTTGAAAGTACTTATTTACAGTAATTTCAGTGCTAACTAAATTAGCACTTAAATAGCACACATACACAACCCAGGAAAATCAAACTTTCAAGTTACTTTATTCAAAAGCAGAACTTTGTGGGAAGTAGTGGGCCTGCTGTAGAACTGCCTAGCAGTGATCCTGGCTGCCTCTGAAAACAGACAGCCCCCAACACCTGCTGCGTTCACAAGGAGGCCAGATGGCTATCATCCAGGGATGCCACAGACATCATTCGGCAGGGGGTGAGCAGTTGGGCTGGTAGACCTCTGAGATGCCTTCCAATCTGATGGTATGATTCTGGGATGCTAAGAGGTGCATGTGACTTGATTCCTGAGCTGGCTGGAGGAACAGCCAGGACTTGTAAATGTGGCAAGAACGGCACATGGAGAATCACACACAAAGTGCATAGGCCAGAACCTCAACCTTTTTGCAGCCGCCAGTGGCTGCAGCCGATGGCTGGTGCCTCGGTTTCTGGATCATTTTCCCAGGCTCAAGCGTTCATCACAGGAGACCACGTGGCGAATGTAATAGAGTCTGTAGACTGCTGTGGGAGAGCAGGAAGTACATAAAAAGCCGGGAACCATTACAGATGAGAGGTAAGAGGCGCCCTGACAGCAGCATAACTGTGAGCATCTAGCCAGCTGCCCACACCGATCACAGGCCCCGTCATCTAACCAGGCCTGACAGAGCCACCACAGGCTACTCCACTGCTCCCGAGAGTGGATGCTGCCTCTGCAGCCCTGCAGACCCAGGGAAGATGAGCTCGGGTTTCTTCTATTCTTAGGACTGACCAGTGCTTTGGATCACTTAGAAATTCTTTTACTCACTTCATTCATGTAACAGATATTTACTAAAGAGCCATAATATGCCAGGCACTGTACTTGCAATCTGGAAATACAACAGTGCACATGACCATTTCTTGGCTATCAGTAGAGGAGAGTAAGGGAGTAGAGGGCCTGAGGACTTCACAGAAACGTCTTGGCACAGTGATTCACGTCTGTCCCCGACAGGGAGGGACTCCTCTGTTTTCCTACAAGGAAGCCATCTATGTGGTTAAGTAATTTGCTCAAGGTCTCCAAGCTGGTGGGGGGTGTCTACCCGGCACTGAGGCACTGATTGTCCTTGGAGAGTGAAGCCAATGAGAATCAGCGGTCCTGGAATGCCTTCTGAGAGCCACTGGGGTCCCCAGGAGTGGGTGGCTGGGACACGGTGGACGTTCGAGAGCCCCATAAAGGACGGGAGCGTGTTTTATCAGGGGTGTTCTTGTCATGAAGATGACTGGAATCCCAAAGAGGGAACTGACCCCTATGCTAACCAGGGTTGGGACAGGGGCCTTGTCAATTGTCGATGCTATTTGGTATGTCCAAACCAGAAAGCCTGGAGGCTGGGAAACTTGAGCAGCCTCCACTGGGAGGGTGCCAGGCTGTCTGCGACCCCAGCCAGCTTCCCGGACTCCCCACGTGCCTTCAGACGCTAAGTCTGCATCCTGGAAATTGGGCAAGCATCAGGGGTTGGGTAGGGCTCATTGGAACCCATCTCTGGGCAGGAGCCACCCCACCAAGGAAGACCCTGGGCTGGAGGGTATCGGCAGAACCGGCCACAACCGCAACACAGCTAACGCAGCTGGGGGACATCCGCATACTCTTTCCCTCCCTCAGGGGTCTTCCCTTTCTGAGCGCCTCCCCTTTGCTCCCCCAAAGAATACAAATTCGTTGCTCTCTGGGGGAGTGCAACCATCCCAGCAACGTTAAGCATGTGGTTTAACCCTTGGTTTAAGGATGAAGCTCACTTGTGAGAGAGGGTACCCTAAACTGGAATAACTCATGCCACCGGAGAGAGAAAATACTTTGTATACCACTACATGTTCTCAGAGCTCATTCGATTTATTTATTTATTTATTTATTTATTTTGAGACAGTCTTGCTTTGTTACCCAGACTGGAGTGCAATGGCACTATCTTGGCTCACCACAACCTCCGACTCCCAGGTTCAAGCAATTCTTATACTTCAGCTCCTAAGTAGCTGGGATTACAGGCACATGCCACCACGTCCAACTAATTTTTGTATTTTTAGTAGAGACGGGGTTTCACCATGTTGGTCAGGCTGGTCTCAAACTCCTGACCTTGTGATCCATTCACCTTGGCCTCCCAAAACGCTGGGATTACAGGCATGAGCCACTGCACCCGGCCTATTTTTTATTTCACTTTTATTTTCAGTTCAGGGCACATGTGCAGGTTTGTTACATAAGTAAACTTGTGTTACAGGGGTTCGTTGTATAGATTATTTTGTCACCAAGGTACTAAGCCTAATACCCAGTACTGATTCTTCCTGATGCTCTCCCTCCTGCCACCCTCCATTTTCTTTCATTTTTCTTTCTTTCTTTCTTTCTTTTTTTTTTTTTTTTTTTTTTTTTGAGACAGAGTCTTGCTTTGTCACCAGGATGGAGTACAGTGGCATTATGTCAGCTCACTGCAACCTCCGCCTCTTGGGTTCAAGCAATTCTCCTGCCTTAGCCTCCTGAGTAGCTGGGACCACAAGCGCCTGCCACCACCCCCTGGTAATTTTTAGTAGAGACAGGGTTTTACCCTGTTGGCCAAGATGGTCTCAATCTCTTGACCTCATGATCCTCCTGCCTTAGCCTCCCAAAGTGCTGGAATTACAGGCACGAGCCACCGTGCCTGGCCCACACCCTTCGTTTTCTGATAGGTGTGTGTTGTTCCCCTCTGTGTGTCCATGTGTTCTCATCGTTCAGCTCCCACTTCTAAGTGACAGGATGTGGTATTTGGTTTTCTATTCCTGAGTTAGTTTGTGTAGGATGATGGTCTCCGGCTCCATCCATGCTCCTGCTCAGAGCTCATTCTAAATTGCCTGTGCCTGCATTTCTCCATGTTCTAGAAACAGCACTTGCTCTCCTCAGAACACATTGTGGGTGCATCATAAAGTTTGTTAAGCAAATGAAATAATTTTATAGCCAGAAATTGAGAGAAAACAAGCAAACTCTTTCGCTGATCAACATGGAGAGGAGGGGGCGTCTCCTCGTGGACAGATGGCCAGCAGGGACCAGAGGAGGGCCCAGTCAGCTGGGACGGGCCTGTGGGGCACGGGCCTGCAGGTGCCACTGGTGCCAGGAAATAAGAGATTGGCAAGTGGGCCCTGGAAGGGCCTCAGATCTAGACCCTTCTGCCAAAGGGTGGAGACAGTGTCACACATGTATGAACACTGCCAACAGCTCGTGGTGGCCCCGACATTTGTGGCGTTTTGGTTTTGTTTTGTTGAGTGGTTTTTTTTTTTTTGAGTTAGAGTCTCTCTCTGTTGCCCAGGCTGGAGTGCAGTGGCACCAGCACGGCTCACTGCAACCTTCACCTCCCGGGTTCAAGTGGTTCTCCTGCCTCAGCCTCCGGGCACACACCACCACACCCCACTAAGTTTTGTATTTTTGGAAGACATAGGGATTCATCATGCTGGCCAGGCTGGTCTCAAACTCCTGGGCTCAACTGGTTTGCCCATCATGGCCTCCCAAACTTCTGGAATTACAGGCGTGAGGCACCGCCCCGGCCAACATTTGTTGAACCCTTAGAACGTGCGCTACCGAGGCACAGTAGCCCACGGTGATGTCATTATGATGAGGCTCACTCACAGGTGGGTTTATCTGACCATGTACATTATGTTCCATTAGTTTGCCATTACATGGCATCGTCAGCCGCCAGCCGCTGTCTCTTCTCTGTCCGCTCTTCTGAGTCCAAAACCTGCGGACTTGGACGCTGCCTGTTGTCCGTCTCCACCCTCGTGTTCCTGGCCTCTTGCTCCCCTGTCGTCTCCTCCACCTGTCCCCATCCTTCCTGCCTCCCAGCCGCTAAAGTCCAGCCCCCTGACCCCCCCCCAGTGCCCAGTGATCTCCGTCACCTGACCTCTGACCTCCCTCGTCCCCGCTCCAGACTGAAGCAGGGGAAATCGGTCTCTGTCCCTGGGGCACTGCTTGTCCTTTTCCCCGTGTGTCCCACCCCTGACTGTCCTCCAGGAGACACTTGAGGAGCTCGTCCCTCCGGGCCACTGTCGAAGAGCTTGGGGACTGTGAGTGCTGAGAGGGGGAATGATGGGGGGCAGGGGCAGCTGCACCCCACAGAGGCCACTGGCCTGGCTCCCCCAGCCGAGGGACAGAGCTCACCAGGCTCTGGGTGGAGGTGTTGGGCCCAGCTAATCACCTAAATGGACGCAGGCTGTTGAGAGACAGGCTCTATTCCCTAATAGAATTTGCCCTCAAGTGCAATTTAATTTTCTCCGAGGCGGTCTCCAGCCCCTCTCTCCCCTCCCCCTAGGCAGACCCTCATTTCCCGGGCTTCCGAGGGGGAGCGGAGCACCTTCTCTTAGAGAAAGAGGAGCGGGGCGTCCTCAGGGCTCTGGCTCAGGTTCGGCCTCCTCCCGGGGAACACCCCGGCCCACCCAGGGCACCGTTTCTCCAGCTTCCTCCCCTTAGGGAGGCTACCCCCACCCAGGGACGCCCGATTTCTCTAGAGCCACCTGGGCCCCACCAGGATCTCCGCTGCAGGGCTGGGCTGTTCCTCCTCCAAACCCTCACCGTGAAGGCAGATTCTTCCCGTGACCTCTGGTAAGTGCACGGGCTTCGAGAATTCTCTTTGTCCTGCTTAGCGCCCGGCGCTTACTGAGGGGGACTAGTCAGGAGGAGGGGTGGGCGATGCTGAGGTGGGAGGGTGTGGGCCACGTGGACACACAAGCAGGGGCCTCTGTGGAGGGGCAGAGACCGCTCAGAGCCCTGGGGTTTGGGACGCAGCCCAGCTCCTGAGCGCCCTGGGCCCCTCCTGGCTCACCAGCGCCTGTCCCGGGCTGGATTTCCCTGCAGGTGACCCCCCCACCCCAAACCTCAGACCGCGGGCCCTGAAACCCGACCGGAAAGCCATGGGGAGCCAGGCTCCCGGGCAGGTTCATTCATTCTCTGGGGCGGGAGGCGGTGCCTCCTCAGACACTCCATCTCTTTCTGTGAAACTCCCCGGGGCTGCCGGAGGCTGCTTCTCGGGGTGACAGCAGCTCAGCGAGGTCTCTGCAGGTTCATGCCTGGGCTGTGCCCTGTGAGCATGAGCTTCCCACAGGCAGAGGTGGGGCGAGGACCACCAAGAGACGCTGAGGAGCTGATGTGAACTCTGTGGGAGGGGAGCAGGGGAAAGGGGTGGGGCCCGTGGGGCCAGCCCAGGTGGCTTTCCCGGCTAGCAGGAGGCCTGCGGGACGCATGTTCCAGGACTTCAGGCAATCCCGTGACCCATCCCTCTCCAGCAGTGTCCTCTTACATGGCAAGACCTGGGGCGGGAGCACTGGAATTCCTTTCTCTCTGCCACCCAAGTCTTGAAAAAAGCAGAGTGTGGGGCGGACGATGGCAGAGAATGGGTGGGTGGCAGGTCAGGTCCACTGCCACGGGAGACGGTCACGCTTCAGGCCCAGCCACCTCTCAGCTTCCACCTGTGCAGCCGACGTCCCCTCCTCCATGTGAGGTGGGCCCGTTGCACATGTGGCTAATCTGTGGGCAGTCTGCCTTCTGTTCCTCCACCCGGCAGTGCTTACTAGATGGACCCTTACTTGGTACCGGCAACAGTGCTAGGAGCTAGGAGGAAAGGGGACTGCTCTGTGTATGTGTGTGTGTGTGTGTGTGTGTGTGTATGGGTGTGCATGTGTATGTGTGTGTGTGCGCGTGCGTGTGTGCGCATGTGTATGTGTGTGCGCGTGTGTGTGTGTGTGTGTGTGTGTGGACGACACCATACACTTGAGCGGGGACTCCAAAAGGGGTGGGAGGGAGGGCACAACAGTGGAAAAACTACCTACTGGATACCATACTCACTATTTAGGTTCATTAGAAGCCCAAACCCCAGCATTACACAATACACCCATGGAATGCACACACACAGGTACCCCCTAAATCCGTTTCCCTAAAAAGTACCATCCAAGTCAGAGCAGCACCTTAGAACAGCACTGCCCCATGGACATATAATGTCAGCCACATGTAATTTTAAATATTCTAGTAGCCACATACAAGGAAGAAGCAAGTGAAATTAATGTGAGCAATAGGTTTAACCCAATATATTTAAATTGTTATTTCTACATAGAATACAATTTAAAAATATCTTAATGAGATATTTTACGTTCTTTTCTTTGTATTAAGCCTTCAAAATCTAATAGATAATTTAATTTGCAGCACATCTGAATTCCGACAGCCACATTTCGGGGCTCAGCAGCCACACGCGGCCAGTGGCTGCCTTTTGGGCAGTGGAGTTCTAGAGTGTTTCCACACACCCTGAGGTCCACAGCCAGCTGCATCAGCATTCCTGGGAAACTCCTTAGAAATGCAGCATCCTAGACCCCAGACCCATGGAGTCAGAGCTTGCATCTGAGCCTGAGGAGCTTGGTGAAGGCCAGCGAGTAGAAGGAACATTCACGGAGCATTTGCCTTAGGAGCTTTGCCTGTGGAATCTCCTGATCCCCCAACAGCCTCTTCTCAGGATGATCATGTGAGCATCACCCCCACTGAAACCCAGGAAACAAGAGGCTGCCAGGTGTAACTTCCCACAGACATGAAGCTCAGGTGTAGAATAGCGCCAGGGTCGACGTTCTCTGTGGAACACCTCCTCAGGTGAGGGCCGAGGGAATCCTTTGCCCCCATAGTTCTCAGTATTTCCTCCTTGACCACCAAAAGTGGCCACAGATCTAGTGACCTGGTCCCTTTTCTGCAGGTCAGTGTGTTCAAGCAGAAAGGTTTGGTGACCAGTGTTGAGCTCTTCATAGTGAGCCAGGATGTGAGAAGAGAAGGCCAAGCGGGGAACCCCCGTCCTGGGCCGATAAAGAGCGTTCACATTTAGGGGGCTTTGCTTGCACCAGGCCTTGTGCTAAAGGCTTCATCCATCCTTTGCCAATGCTATTAGGTAGGTACTGCCACTATCCCATTAAACAAGTAAGTGGAGGCTCTCGGGGGTCACACCCGGCAGGCAGCATGGCTAGACCCCACACTGAAGTCTGTCTGGTTCCAGAATCGGGAGTCTGGCCCGGGCCTCACCGCCTGTCCTCACACACATCTCCTGGGCCTTTCTCCTGTTCCCTCTGCCCACATCCAGCACACTTACATGTTCAGGTTGTAAGTCAGTTCCTGAGGGCAAACTGCTGAGTTAAGCTTCTCCGGTAAAAGTCTTTCGCCAAGACGATGACAGAGTTATTTTATAGATTAGCGTTGACACCTGCAGCTATTGAAAATGGAGCCAGGCTGGACTTTCCACCCCTTCTCCTCACCATTTCTAGCGTCCTCTTCGAGAGCTCAAAAATGGACCATCTCATTAGAAGCTCTGAGACAGAACTCTAGGTCAAGCCCAGACAGCTCGACCTTTCTGCACGTCCGTTTCCTCATCTAGAGAGTGGTTGGGGCTGGGCGCAGTGGCTCACACCTGTAATCCCAGCACTTTGGGAGGCTGAGGTGGGTGGATCACGAGGTCAGGAGTTCGAGACCTGCCTGGCCAACGTAGTGAAACCCCGTCTCTACTAAAAACACAAAAATTAGCTGGGTGTGGTGGCCGGTGCCTGTAGTCCTGACTACTCGGGAGGCTGAGGCAGGAGAATTGCTTGAACCCGGGAGGCGGAGGTTGTAGTGAGATGAGATCGCGCCACTGCACTCCAACCTGGGCAACAGAGTGATACTCCACCTCAAAAAAAAAAAAAAAAAAAAAAAGTGGTTGGCGCATGACATGACCTACCTGCCTCGTGAGGCTTAGGTGAGAAGGGGTATGGAAGGCCACCTACTAAACTGCCAGGCACTCTAAAAAGGAAGAGAACATAGGTGCAAGGCAGTGTGGGCAGAATAGCTTCCGAAGAAAAGGTCCAGAATCGGCCCAGCTCCACCTCCCTTTCCCCTTTCCTTGGTACAGGCCAGGTGTCTGTTGCCATGCCGGAGTGGAGCTTTTCACACGATCGCTGCATTTTCACCCAAGAAGCAGTTCTGGCACGTGGTTCCCTGCTTGTGACGGAATTGACAGAGCAGGTTTCCTCCATCTGCAAAAAGGAGAAAACCAAGAAAAGTCCATGCCACGGGCCCCTCTCTCTCCCAACTGCATGCTCAGGACAGGAGAGCTCCTGAAGTCCAGTCTTCACCTCAAAACACCTGAGAGAGTTTCTCGTCCCTTGATTTCCCCTATAAATACAAAACAAGGAAAAGAAAAAAAAAAAAAAAAAAAAAAAGCAAAATACTGCAGAGGGTATAGTCATGATGCTTACTAGGTGCCGTGGGTGACCGTCTGTGGGTAGAGTACTATTGTTAACCCCATGTAGTCAAAAGACTGGGTTTAATTTCCAGTTGGCACTGCAACTTACTAGTTGTGTGACCTTACGGAAAGCAGAAAAGGAACTTGCCAGAGTGTATCAAAGTTGAGATTCGAATAAAAGGCCATCTGAGCCCAGAACTCAAACATTTGCTGACCCAGTTCTCCAACCCCTTTCCCAACTGAAGGAAGACAGAGGCATCTGGAGAACTTTGCTGACATCATTTTATGAGGACGTTGCCAGTCCTGGAGCAAAGTGAGCTGTGGGCAGTCTGCGCTTGGCTCTCCAGGTCCTTGCCTTCCAGGGCTTGTCATGGAGCTGGTATACAATAGATGCCTAATGAATGCACAAATTAAGGAATGATCTTGGTACTGTAGACTTTTTTTTTGAGACAGGGTCCCACTCTGTCTCCAAGCTGGAGTGCAGTGGCGCGACCTCGGCTCCTTGCTACCTCTGCCTCCTGGGTTCAAGCAATTCTCATGCATCAGCCTCCTGGGTAGCTGGGACTACAGGCAGCCATCAGCTCATTTTTATATTTTTAGTAGAGATGGGGTTTCACTATGTTGGCCAGGCTGGTCTTGAACTCCTGACCTCAGGCAATCTGCCCACCTCAGCCTCCCAAAGTGCTGGGATTACAGGCGTGAGCCACCATGCCCGGCCAGTACTGTCGACTTTTGAGAGAGAAAGATAGTTAACTCTGAAGTTGGAACAAGACTAAACACCCCAGCTCCGCCATGCACAGAGCCATGGGATGCGACGGCAACATAGACGGGCCTCACAGGACTTGACCTTGCTGGTCATGTACTCTGCATGGTCGGCTTACCTGGCCATGCCCAGGAACCCTTGAATAAGAATGATTCAGTGATGCTGATGATGCTGGCGAGGATAGAGCTGAACTACCTGTGACCAGATTCCGGCTCTTCTGCTTACCACCTGTGCAACCTTGGGCGCATTACTTGACCTCTCTGTGCCTCATTGTTCTCATCTGTAGAATGGGGATAATGGTAGTACCTGTCTTGGATTTCTGGAGTTACGTGAGGAATACATATGCAGCATTACAACAGGCCCGGCAACGTCAGTGTGAGCCGTCGCTACTTTCCTTCTGCCTCTCAGGATCCCAGTGCTCTTTTCTTGTCCTGTTTCTTCGCCACTAACTGAGACAGAATTTTAGATGCCCAAGTACAGGGACCATCTCTTTTCCATATCCCTTAAATTCCTGTGTCAAGGACACAGGGCAGGTTTAAGATGAGCAGTGACGGACTTCTGATCAGCGGGGAAAGATCCCTGCGAGGTTCTGGGAAGAGAAGGAGACAAATGACAAACTGGTGGGCCCCTGAAAGGCCCTATGACAAATGACTGGAAGGACTGGGTGGACAGATGGAGAAGAGCAAAGGCCCCTGTCCTTTTATTGGAGAACTCCTTGTGGTTCCCCGAACAAGACAGTGGCTCCCCAGGGGCCGGGCTAAGGGTTGGTCTCCCTGGTTCTCTCTGCTGGGATGAGTAATATGGACCAGGGCAGAGGGTCTATATCAATCTAGCCCAGCAGAAAAATGAATGAAAATTGAATTCCCCAAGGAGAATCGGGGAGCTGTTATCCAGACAGAGATAAATCAAAGGATGCCATGGAGCCCGGGGAGAGCAGGTTTCCAACAGCAGGAGAATAATTAAGGCAACAGTTTCAAAATGCAAATGATGAAGGGGGTTTTGAGAGGCATGAGGATGAGGAGGAGGTGATTAGAGCTGGGCTCACGGGGAGGGGAGCAGAGGCAGTAAGATGCGTCCCTCCGTGGAGAAAGAGCCTGGGGCTCAGGGTTCCTGGCATCTGAGAGCTTGCCTACTCTGTGATGCTCTTAAAATGGAAGGGTTAGAAGACACTAGACTGCCGTGCCGAGTGGAAAGAGCACCAGATCGGGAGTCAAAAGACTGGATTTAATTACCGGTTGGCATTGTAATTTATTAGCTGTGTGACCTTGGGCAAACCACTTAACCTCTCTGTTTCCTGATAATCATATCCAAGCCTTGGCATAATTATGAAGATAAAATGAGATAAACTATGTGGAGGAACTTTGTAAAATGTAAAATGCTAGACAAGTCTATGCTATAATCATTTTCCTAAACTGTCTTGCCTCTGAATTGGATCCACTGACATGTTGGGTTTGGTTTCCAGAAATGTAACGTATAAACGTCTAGATGGTACTGGATACTTTGTATTGGTTATTGTTCAACTTCTCTGCTGGAGCTTAGACCTGAAGAAAGCCACGTCACCTTCCCACTGGTCCATCCTCTAGTGCAGGCGTCCCCAAACTTTTTACACAGGGGGCCAGTTCACTGTCCCTGAGACCGTTGGAGGGCCGCCACATACTGTGCTCCTCTCACTGACCACCAATGAAAGAGGTGCCCCTTCCTGAAGTGCGGCGGGGGGCCGGATAAATGGCCTCAAGGGGCCGCGTGCTGCCCGAGGGCTGGGCGTAGTTTGGGGACGCCTGCTCTAGTGCTCACCCGCCAACCAGGGCCTGGCCCAGAGGCACATGGCTGGCTCCGAGGAACATTCCTAGGAGGTCACCTGGGTGCACTGTGGTGAGCAAAGCCCTACTGAGTCAGCTCAGGGATTTTAATCCAAACTGAGTCTCACCCCAAGGGTCTTTCTGGATCATTCCACAGTACAGATTATTTGACTTCTGTAGGATTCAGCCAGTCTCCCATTCTCTGGGGGTGGAGACCAGCTTAGCCCCTGTTAGCCTCGGGTTTGTCTTCCACCACGTAGGTGTAATAATAGCACGCATCAGATCATCATGAAGAATAGATAGAATTATGCAGGTAGAAACACTTGCCTTGGTGCCTGGTACAGTTGCAAACTTTTTTTTTTTTTTTGAGATGGAGTCTTGCTCTGTCGCCCAGGCTGGAGTGCAGTGGCACAATCTCAGCTCACTTCAACCTCCGCCTCCTGGGCTCAAGTGATTCTCTGGCATCAGCCTCCTGAGTAGCTGGGACTACAGGCACACACCAACGTGCCCAGCTAATTTTTGTATTTTTACTAGAGACGGGGTTTTACCATCTTGCCCAGGCTGGTCTTGGACTCCTAACCTCAGGTGATCCACCTGCCTCGGCCTCCCAAAGTGCTGGGATTACAGGTGTGAGCCACCGCTCCTGGTCAGTTGCAGACTTTCAGTAAATGTTAGTTGTTATCATTACTACCATATGCTGTTAGGTTATTATTACCATCAACAGTGGTAGGCACTAAAAACAAAATCTGTTGAAGGAAAGTTTTTTGCTAGGGATTCCTCATTTGCAGATGGGAAAGCTGAGGTCCCAAGGGAAGTGAAGTGCCTTGGGTGGTATAGATGTTATTGGAGCATCTTAGGAATAGGACCTAGCTCATACAAGAAGCAAATGCTTTTAGAAAAGCCTCACAATGTGGAAAGGGCATTTATTGGCTGAGCTGCACTGCGTGTGCGCGCATGCAGGTGCAAGGTATGTTGGTGCTGCTGCTTACAGAGGCAAGAACCGAGAGCCACGCTGACTTCCCAGTGCTTATCTGCCAAGGGATACAGGTGAAAGTGGTAGTCCCTGAATCAGCCCCGGTGAAAGTCATTGCTATTGCATTGTGCTTTAAAAAAAATTAGTATTTCACAAGCATCCCTATGTTACCGGGTTTCATAATTCGTTTCAACGATTCTCTAACATACTACTGTTCCCTGAATCAGCCCCTGGCAGAGAAAAGTCCCCACCACAGTAAGGCTGTCCCTCACCTAGTGACAGGCTAGTGACATGCATCGGGAAAAGGGCATGCCCCCAGCAGTTTCACATCAGGGAAGCAGGAGCTGCAGAGAGCATTTTAAAAACACAATTTCAAATGATAAAAGTAGTTACCAATATGGTTTACATTTCACTGCATATGAATGTTACCTTTTATTAATATTACTGAAAAAATAATCATTTTACAGAAAATCTGGAAAGGAGAAAAAAAGTTCCATAATGGATCTCCCTAATGTACCTTTTTCCTAATATTCTTTTGAATAGCATTTTGATACCTTTCCTTACCTTTTCCTAATATTTCTTAAAGCATTTTATTATTTTGCTTTATAAAATAATGTGCTCATTGAGAAAACAGAAAAAAGCAAAGAGAATGAAATAAAACATCCACTGACAGATAACCACTTGTACACTTGAGCATTTTTTTACTCTTGCTCCTTTAAACCATTTTTTGTTGAGCTAAAATATACATATAATTTACCATCTTTACCATTTTAAGTGTATAGTGTTTATACTTTTAAAAAAAAAAAGTTCCTAAAGTTCATACGGCTTCATATTTTTTTACATTTCCTAAATCTCAAACTCTTCTTTATATTACTCAATATTCTGTTGTATTTCTAAGACTTCGTAACAATCCATTTTACTTAATAATTTAATGTATATTTACTATCCCCTATTCTTGGATTTTTAGGTTTTCCCTTTTAAAAACATTATAAACATCCTCGTGACTACATGTTTACAAACGTTCTTATTTTCCTTGGATAAACTTCTACAGGGATTGGGTCAAATCCATCACATCTGTAGCCAAAATGCCCTCAGAAGATATTTCCCCTCTTTGCAATTCCCGCGAGGAAACTTTTCTAATTTCCCCACAGCCTAACCAACAATGGGTATTATTATTGCCCTTACATTTGACTAACATTTTTACATACTTATAATCCTACGCTATTGCATTGTGCTTAAAAAAAAAAAGTATTTCACAAGGATCCCCATGTTATTGGGTTTCATAATTGGTTTCAATGATTCCCTAACATACTACCAAACAATTTCATCTACTTCCCTAAGCCATTGTTCTTTTGTTGGCTATTTAGGTTATTTTTCTACAAAACATAATGCCATAATAAACGTCTTCATGCATGAAACTTTTATTAAAAATACGCTAGATTATTTCCACGGAATAGACATTCAAAAGTAGTACTACATGAACTAAAGGTATCAAAAAATAACGGAGGTTAAGTTTATGAGCATCCAGCAGTATTGGTGAGAGTACCAGTGCCCAAGCCCCTTCGCCAGCCCTAAACTCTAGGACGCCCCCCGCCCCTCTGAGTCGGTCATCTCACAAACAGAAAGAGGTGTGCACGGGTGGTTTTGTCTTGCGTGTCGTTCACTGTAAATGAGGCTGGCATTTTCCGGTGTTTGCTTACATTTCTACAGAACACATTTTGGTAAACAGTAAAAGTGTGACTGGGTTCTTTTGCTTTTTTCTTCTTGCGTCGTATATTGTCTCGCGCACTGGAGTCACCTCGCAGGTAAACAGGGGAAGAGATGAGGCCAACCCCGTACCAGGACACACGGGTCACCGTGACCTCACTGGAGACACGTGCTAAGCAGCGCGGACGACCAGGCCATTCTCCCCCGCCCCAGGCTCCTGCCTCACCAACCCTTAAAGGTGAGCAGGTGTCCCTCGTTTAGAGATGATGCCAGGGGAAAGAGTAGGGAAGGTTCTGGAAGGCTGGGGAGGGCGCACAGTCCCCCTTCCCGACTAAGCTGAACTCCACTAGGCTGGAAGGACGCGTCTGTTCTGCATTTCTGGAAGGAAATGCCGTGGGGTCTGGGGCAGGCCGGGTGGGCTTCCGGCGCCTGCAGCCCGGAGGCGTCGAGCGCCTGATGGGGCGTCAGAGGAGCCTCGTCCCAGCGTTGGGCCCTCTGTTGTATTTCCGCCAGAAACTCGCTTTGAGAATTTGTCTTAAGCGTTTCTCTCTCTACTTGCATCTCGTAAACACGGTAAGCATCGCAAGCCCTGCCGCAGGTCAGCCCGGGCGGCCGTGTGCAAGCTGCCGCCCTGCACGCACGAGGTCGGGGACGGTTCAAAGCGCCCGCGGTGGCAGCCAGAGAGGCAGAGCGGGATGTGGGGACGCAGGAAAGGGCCGAGCTGGGCGGCTGGTGGCGGGGCTGCCGGGGAGACCCCGCCGCCGTTTGGCTTGGGGCCCCTGCCCGGCAGAGCGCGAGGCAAGCGCGGACTCCGGCTGCAGTCCGCGGGGGCGCGCGGGGGGCCTGCGCCCCGCCACCTCCGCGCACGGCCCCTGGCCGCCTGTCCCTGCCCGGGCCGCCGCAGCCAGCCGCGTGACTCGCGCGTTCCGAGCCGAGTACGGGTTGTCCCTGGCCCAGCCTCAGCCAGACGCGGGGGAGAGAGTAGGGGCTGGGAAGTGCCGGCGGGTAAGGAATTGGCCAGGGAAGAAGAGGAGGAGGAAGATGGCTGTAGTCATCCGGTTACGGAGCGCGCTCCGTCCGGCGGAGAGAAGCCGGGGCCCGAGAGCGCGCAAGAGGAAGACAGGGAGACGCGGCCCCGGCCTCCCGGCCTCCCGACCGCCTGCCCCGCCCGGCCCCGGCCACTGCCCCGCCCCACCACGGGACCGAACGGAGGAGTAAGGAGGACACGAGCCGCGCGAGTTTGGAACCCGCGGAGACCCGCAAGCCCCGGGCGCCGCCGTCTCCGACCACCTGCTGCCGCGGCGGGCCAGCCGCAGGATTTATACCCGGGGCGCGAGCCCGCACGGCTGAGCGGAGGCGGGGGTGCAGGCCTGCGAGGCCCCGCCCCGCTCCCTGCCGTCCCGCCCCCCGGCCTCACTTGGGGCACCGGGACCCCCAGTTCCGCCGGGGTCGGCGGCCCGCCGCCGGGTAGGGGGATGTGCCGAAGGGCGGGCCTCCCTGCGGAAAGCGACGTCACGGCCGCTCCTGCAGTGTGAATGAATCAAAACGCCCGGGTGACCGCGGCCTCCTGGGCGGCCGGCACGCGAAGGGTGGAGGGGGAGGGGGAAGGAGCGGGCGGGGGAGGGACGAGAGGAAAAAAGCCAGAGCTGCAGCAACAGCGTCTCAACCTGGGATGTGCACCAACCCCGGAGAGCGAGATCAAAGGGACTGGAAACAGACTGGGGACTGACGGGGGGAGGGGGCCGGCCAGCCAGCCTGTGGAGTCCTCCCGGAGAGGCGGAGGGCCCGGATTCCACCGCGACTCCGGCGGCCTGCTTGGGGTTTTCATTATTATTTTGAAATTTCTGAATCGAGCTAGAGCGAGAGAGTGAGAGATCTCCGTAGACTGCGACTCGCTGGCTCTCGCTCCGAGATGATGCAGAGTGCGACTGCCCCCGCGGAGGGGGCTGTCAAGGGGCTCCCGGAGATGCTAGGTGTGCCGATGCAACGTAAGACACCCACCTTTCTCGCTGATTTAATTCTAACAAGACAGGTAGCAGCCTCAGCAGCTGCGGGGCGGGCCGGACGCCGCTGGTGGCCCTGGCCGGGAGGGGCCGGCAGCCGGGGCGCAGAGGCGGTCACAGGGCTGGGGCGCCGGCCAGAGTGCGTTTGAGGGGCCAGGCTCTTGGCTTTTTGGGGCCGAATGTAATTGCCTCCTGGATCATGCTTGAGGCGAGCTGGGTACCGAGTACGGAACCCTGCATCTCCAGCCTGTGGCTTTCCTTGGAACACTGGGGAGAGTGCTGTTTGGGGACACCCAGGGGTACGAGCTGTAGGCCAGGCCTGAGAGCGAGGGTGGTCCCCCCAAATCTTCTTTCCCCATCTGGATGGTTAACTCTCGCGGGACCGCTAGTGCAACTTCACCCTAGCTGGCGGAAGTTGGAGAGTGTGTCTCTCGCCCCCGAGGCTGGCGGCAGAGAAGCCCCAGCCACACTCTTAGTCCCTGCGGCCCGCGCCCCGGGCGTGCACGCCGGTGCATCCCCAGCCGCTAGTGCCGGCGGCACCCGCCGTGTGCGCCGCCGGGGACGGACTGCTCCTGATGAGGGAATCTGCTCACGAGGGAATCTGCTCGTTGCATTCCAGCTAGCCGAGGAATGCAGGGGAGGGAGAAGCACCCGCGCGAAGTTGTCAATTCCGGGTTCTGCCTTTGCGCCCTCGAGGGCAGGTGCTCAGGATGGTTCTGGTTTGGAGGGGTAGAGATGGGAGTGTGTGCGCGCTTTGCTGGTCTGCCCTCCTGCTTTCTTCCCTCGCCCGAAATTAGCTAGGCGGCGGGAGCTCGGAGTGTGTTTATCCCCAAGTCTATGTGTATGGGTATGCGCGCGCAGAGATTTTCCGGAGGGAATCCGTCTCTGTCCCTCACTCCTGAGCCGAGAGTCCGCGAGAGAGAATATGTGCGGAGGCCAGAACAGGTGCCAAATTGTCTCGCGCGCAAGGCGAGCGCCAAGCACCGGGAGAGTCCTGCCCGGTGGCTCGCACGCTCAGCAGGGCGCCCCGGGCACCCCGGAGAGACCAAAGAGTCCCTCGCTCTGCCGTCGACTTCTTTTGTGGTGCGGTAGCTAGGTCTTCGGGGTTTACTTTTAAGTAAGGGCCGGCTCACCCAGGGATGGTAACTACCTACAAACTAGGACGCACGAGCGCGCCCTCCTGCGCCTCCGCTCTCCATGGCAGGATTTCTGTCCGGCGAGACCTCGGAGGGCAGGCTGAAGAGCGCGTATCCTGGGCTTCCCTGGGAAGTTTTTGAGAAGGGACTAGAAAAGGATAGCTTGATCCAAGCCTATTTAGATCGTTTCTTGGCTGTATTCTATAGTTATTCTTTGTGTGTGTTTGTGTCAACTGCTGGCAAACAGTTCCACGTCTGTGCTGAGCCTTAGGGAGTTTACTAAGAGGTTTCTATAGAAGGCATCCCCGCACACAGGTAGGGACAGAGTGGGTTCTCAGTCCTTGCACAAACAGAAACCCTGGCAAAGGTGCACTGAGTCCTTAAGCTGCTTGTAGCTCCTCGAGAGTGAGGAGCTTGCGTGAGAGGGGGAAGTGTGTGTGTGTTACTAGTGTCTTTCGTACCCAGTAGGCTTGTGCTCTTGTGGCTGTGGTCCGTAGGTGACCTGTTGGGACCGAGATGAAGAACGATGGTCTCTGCTCTGACGGCCTTTCTTGTGATGAGTGACCTGATGAGTGACACTTGGCTTCTGTTGTTTAGAGAGAACTTTGATGTTCCCTGTCAGGGAGTCGCTTTCCCAAAATGCCCAGAACTCAGAGCTGCAGTTTGCCAAGGCTGAGTCTAGGTCACACTGTGGAAAACTTGAGGCACACAAAGGAACTTGAGGTATGCATGGCCCATTGAGGCAAAGCCTGACCTAGGGGGGTGGTCAGTCCTCTCTTTTGTCCGGGCTTTGTGGCCTTGGTCGGAGGAGGCATCGGCCAAAATTGAGGGGACTGTTCCCTGAAGATTTCCGGATCCACCTTTTATTTCCTCTTGGAATGTGAGTGGGTTGTACCTTCCCTTGCAGCAGATCTGGCCACTGGCTGTTGCTGTAGGTGCTGGGACCAGGGGGTAGGTGGAGCATGGTCCCCTCACCCACATATACACAACCATTAGCTATCTTGGGATTAGGCCCAGTGGCCTAAGAAGGGGGGGAGCAGGAGGGGTTGTGGGGCGCACCCTTGGGCCTCCCGGAACAGTAGGCTCTTAAACCCTAGGAGAGGGGAGACAAAGGCTCTCCCACAGGGGCCCTGCAGTCCCCACCTAGAAGGCTTCGGGTTTTCTCCTCAACACCGACATGTTGGCTTCTTCATCACGCGGAGTCACCACGAATGGAGCGCCTGGGGGCGCAGGTCTAGGTGTCTCCAAGCTCCGTGCCTCTCGTGCCCTCCCCTCGAGGGGCATTTTAGAAGAAGCGATTTAAATTCAGCTTATTTTGGTGGCAGCTGGACTATTCTCATGCTTATCTAGGGATGGGTGAGGTGCATCCTCTTTAGGAAAACTGATGTAATAATTTTTTTCTCTTCGCTAGTCTTGTTCCAGACTTGGCCTTTTCCTTGCCACTCTGTCCCCGCCTCCCGCTCCGCAGGCTCCCGTGCCGACTCGCCATTTGCGCTTTGCCCTCCTGGTGTTTTACCGCACCTTGGGCGCGTGATGGCTCGAAGTGCGGGCCTCGTTACTCCGACAGCCCTACAGCTGTCCCTACAGCCAACACCGACAGCACGTCCCCGCTGCCTTCCGGGCTGTAGGGACATCAAGATCCGAGTGCCTGACCCGGGGCCGCTGGGGTTGTGGTGAGAGCCGCCTTGAAACCCTTCCAAAACTCTCCCCCTGGACCTCAGCAGTCTCCTCCCCTTGTCCGGGCCCTGCTGACCGGCCGTGCCCGCTGAGGAGACGCCGAAAAACGAAAAGCGTGGGGCTTATAGGAAGGTGGGGTGTTTTATGTGCTTTGATTTTTGACCCATCGGCCACGTAGTCTCCCCAAGCACCGAGGGAAAGGACGCCCGTGGCCCGGCTCGCTGGTGGGGGAGAGGGCAGCCCCCATGGGAGGAGGAGGAGCCTCGTGGGGTATCGGCTGGGGGTGGAAAATGAAATGCAGGCCCAGGGGTCTCTGTCCCCTTCCTTGTCTTCTAAAATGCTTCCGACAAGCTCTGGCGAACCCCGAGGCTGTAGGAAGAGGGTATTTTATTTTGTGTTTGGTAGGGTCGGGTGAAGGACTTCTCTGGAACTTCCCCTCCTGGGGCTACTCCTGGGTGCTTGGGCGTAAATGTCCCAGCGCAGGTTGCCTCATGGATCCGAGCCCCTGGGGTTGTTGACTGTCCTTTTTGCAGGCAATTCCTTAAGGGAGTGGGATGGATTCACTGCCCAAGCCAGGAGCCCGCTCAGACGCTCGTGCTGTTCGCTCTTCTTTCCTTTCTGGCTTTGTCTCCTTGTTCTAGAAACACACACACACACACACACACACACACACACACACACACGAAATCGATTGAGATTCTATCATATTCCCAACATTCGGATACAACAGCCGTGGGCACCATAGACCATCACAAGAATATTCTCAGGCGCAAGACAGTTTTTACAGACGAGGCCGACTGTCCCCGCCGGCCGATTTGGGCCTGATAAGTTGGGGGTTCCGATGTCCTAACTGCTAGGATCCCGTCTCAGCCCCCGATCTGAGCTGAGTACCACGTAGAAGGGAATTTGGAGAAAGTCGGGTGTGCGCGGCAGCGCCCCGCTTGGGACAGCGGATGGCCGAGGACTCCCAAGGGGCGAGAGGGCTCCAGCCTCCTCTTTTCCATGGCCTTGAGATCGGAGAGGGTCGTGAGCACCGAGGGAAGTTTGGGAAGCCGCGATCCCAGGGCGCTCAGCATGCAGAACTAACTGTTAAAGCCGGACACGGAGCACGCAGGTGCAGCAGGTGAGGGGCAAAGGTCTATAATGAGCGGTCCCCAGTGTCCATGAAGTCGTAAAGTCGGGACTGAGAAGAAGCAGATCCTAACTTGAGTTGATTTCCGTGCTTGGCGGAGGTCCGGGCTCACGGCAAACCAGAGCTAGGCGGGGCTGCGCAGGGCTGGGCGGGAATGGCGTCCTAGGGTCTGAGAGTGCGACCCGCACGACCTCGCTGCGACCGGGGCAGGGCTCCTCGCCTCGCAGGCAGACGGAGGCCTGGGTAGCCCGGGGAACAGCCGACGGATTATTTAAATGAGCGTTTGCTGCGCACCCGCGCGCCGCGCACGATCCTCGGCACTTGCCGGGGAATCCCGGGCGTGCTCTGGGTTTTGCCGGGCTTGCCGGTGGCGACAGATATGGACAGGGCTGCCCTCCGCGGGGAGTCGGCTTTCCGCGCACCACGTCCCGCAGCCATGGGTAAAGGTCGCAGCCAAGAAGGGGCCAAAGGAGGGACCACCTCTCTATCCGACGCACCGCGCAATAGGCGTTCCTGCGCCTTGGCCCTTTCCCTCCATCCGCCCAGGGGTTTGCGCCGGTTTTAGGAGCTTATTCTCTCAGGTAGCTCCTAGGTCCGACTGAGCTGGAATTAGCCCGGTCTGCGACCCCTTCGTCGCCCTTTAGAGTGGTGGCAGGGACTTTTCCCGCAAGGATAGGCGCGACGCGCGCTCGAGTGCGGACGGGACGCCCATTAAGAGGAGGCCGGGTGGAAACCTCTTTCCCTCTCCAGGCCCATTTCGTTCCAAGCCCTTGGAAGGACAAAATTAAACCCCAATTCCGGCGGCTTGAGGCTTCTGTGACTGTTTAACCCTGGGAGAGCGATGCTCCCATTTTTGAAGGGGTTCCTCCTCCTGGGAGCGGGGAGGCTGCCGGCGGGTGTACCCGGCCCGCGCGTTCTGCGGGTGTTCGAGCCTCGGCTCCCCGCCCGGTTCCCCAGCTTAGCGGACCTTGACGAGCGCCAGAAACATGTCAGGCTCATGAGATAGAGTCTCTACCTAGGCGGCCGAAGATGTCGATTAAAATCGACCAGTGGAGGGAGTTGGTGGCACTGTGGGTCGCCGGGGAAGGCGAGGCGGTGCGGGCCACCGGGTGCACCCACCGCACGAGAGGCCGCGGCTGGACTGGGACCAGGCACATCACTGTGGCTCAGGTGGTTGGCTTTGTGCAGGATAGGCCCATTATTATTATTATTATTATTATTATTATTATTAGAGGGCGGGACCAAAGTGTCTTTTAAAGGGATCTGAAGGGTGAAACTAATGAAGAAGGAAATTAATTACTAGAAAAGCCGTGGAGGGATAAAACCGGGAGCTGCAGGAAGTCGAAGGAAGGACGACCGAAGCTAGGTGTATCTGCACCTGCCCCTTGACACGCCAAAAACAAAGGGGGTTAAGGCAAGAATGCAGACTAAATGCTGTGAGGATTAGGGCTGCGCGAGCCCTCGAGACGTCTTGGAGACCGCCTGCAGGTCTGCAAATACCAGGGTCCATTTTTACAGACTCCTAGAGGTGGGGTGGGGGTGGGAGAGCCGGGCAACCGGCAAAGCAATTTCTTTCCATTGAGTAGACAAAAACTCGGGCCACAGGGGCATCTTGTATTTTGAACAGTGACCCGATGACCCCACTGGCCAGGTGTAGACAGCCTCAAGTCCTAAATATTTGCATTGTCCTAACTTCCTAGTTGTCTCGGATTTTAATGCCCTTTCACTCTGTGTTACAGTCAATTAGTGATTACTTAGCACCGGCATTAGCAGGCTGAAGCCAGAGACCCCACTGCTGGGAGGAGAGGAAGGAGCCGGGGGAAGGAGGCTGGGGCTTGCAGTGCTGCAGGGATGGAAAATTAGTTAACAGGAATTAACCGTAATTTCTATTGCCTTTTTGTGAAGTCTGCTTTGAGCCTCTTGTTTTGGGCAGGAATGGTAGGTATTTGGTGGATTTCTCTGGCTGGGAAACTTGTGTCCTCTTCCTGTTGAAGAGTTGTGGATGGGGGAGGGTGGGCAGAACTGGATGAAGGGACCTTGCGCCTCTTCTTTCAATTGGGGAAATTTTTCTGGAATAGAGCTGAGAAGCTTTGGAACGGATAGGGACTGGGAATCAGTGTAGCTGAAGAGAGGACAAAAGGAGTATTACCCACTTTGAGAAATCCAAGGTTGGAGACAGACTGAAGCAGCAGTTTGCTGTTGCAGCACCAAATACATTACCGCATAGACGGCTGGACTTGGAGAGGGTGGGCTGGGGTGCCCTTGAGGGGGTTTACTTTGTAGCAGTGATTTGCCTTTCTCCCTTCCTGGAATGAGTGTTAACAAGCCCGTAAGAGATGTGGGTGAATAGGGTCCAATGCTTTTAGTAAAATTCCATGGCAGTCTGGGGGCTTGAATTTCTTTCTCCCTCCCTCCTCCACCCCCTCTTCCCCCTCACCCCACTTCTGTCTATCGCGTCCTTCCTTTGCAAAATAACTGCAGGTAGAAACAAGGGATTGTGCAGGAATTGGTGGCACAGGGGTTTTATTGGGGGGTCGTGGGTCCTGCGGGCTGCCCAGTGGTGCATCCGTCTCTTTCTAGGAGCCCTGGGTGGGAAGCACAGGTGCTGTGTATAGGCGAGAAGCTGCCCTAGAGCTGGGCTCTTATTGTCTGTGGTAGAAGAAATCAGCTGAAATTAGATGCCACTGTGAGGTTTTACCTTGTTTAGTCCTCAGTTTCACAGGATCCCTGATCAAAGCGGAGCACAAATCAACCGTTTTGAGGCACTGCTCTTGGCGGTAGGTGGACAGGTTGGATTTCATTGGTGAAAATGAATTGGACTCACTCTTGGAAAATGTACTTTGGGGTTAACTGTATGAGTGGCTGACTGGAAAGTCGAGCTGGGAGGCGAGTCCTGCCTCCTGCTGTAATTTTGGTGGATTTCTTTCTCAGATCTCCCACCCCTTTCCCTCTGTCAGTCTGGGTCTAGCCACAGATGTTTTACTGCAGTACCTCACCCCCAAATGTCTTTAAAGTATAATTTGCTTTGATTATAATGTTAGGGGGTTAAGGGATTGGTTCTGGGAATAGCTTAATAGAGACAAAGCTTGCAGCCAAATTAATTGAAAGTTTCTTGTTATGAGGGAAAGAGTGCCAAACATATGGAATATTGTTACAGAGAGAGACATTAGAAAAATACATTGTAGAGATGGAGCAGTGATTAGATGGGAAAATGAGTGGAAATAGATATGTGTACAACATTTCCATATACGAACATGGACTTATCTAATGCAATTTTCTGTTTTATTTGCAATTACTGAGAACATTTGATATCCTACTGAAGAATATGAATTACATGACAATATACCACCTAGAAGATAATCTTATCCCTGCAAATACATATTTACATTGTATGTTTCACGTGTTAGTGGACTCCGTCTCTTAAAATATTACCCAAATTACAGCCTTAAAATGATAACATCGAAATTATCTCCAGTTTACTCTTTAATTTGCTCTTTTATTGAAGAGGTCACTATTTTTGACTGTCTAAGCCGAAAAAGAACAAAGGAGATTTTCAAAGGCACCCCCACACCATGAAATAAAACTAACTGTGGGAAGAATTCCGGAAAGCAAGCGAGGGAAAGGATGGCTTTCGGTGTGATTGTTTGTGATGCGAGAAGGATTTTCTGACTTTTTTTCTAGTTGCTAGTCATTTGTCAAGACAAACAGATACCAAGAAATTAGAAAAACAGACTTGAGTACATTGATGCATTTTAAAACATGCCAGTGGATATGATGATAGAGACTATGATTTACCTTAAATGCAATGCCAGTTTTTAAAATTAGAATTTTTCCAATATTTTTGGAGCTGGCCCGGCTCTCTGTTTAATACTGCTGTCACCATCATAAAATACCTTGATGTTCAATGTGCCTTTTCTCTTTATGTTTTAAAGAATTAATGTTGGAATTTTGTGCTTTAGCTGTGTCGTTTATGAGAATATTATTACTAGGTTGTGAAAATCCCTTAAGAGGAATTTTTTAAAAACATTTGGCAAATTGTTATCTCTTCAACATACGCTGATTTAGAATAAGTGAAAATATCAGAACAGGAAATATAAATTGTTCAACAAAAAATGAATATTCTTTAATGACAAAGAGCCAGGGTTGGTGAAGGGTTGCACACAAGATTTGTCATGGCAAACTGAGTCGTGGGCCTCAGGCCTTGGTTCCTTTGGTCACAATTGCCAGGTGATTTAAAAGGGGAGTTAGGAGCAGAAAACAGGATTTTATCGTAAGCAGTGATGGTGGCTACTTTGAATTGGAAAGTTTAATTTTGAAATATCCAGTAATCTCTTGATTTTAATTTAGCTACACCTCCGTTATAAATCTTTGACTTGCGTGTTTCAGAACTCAGGTGTGTGTTTAGGCAGGCGTGCCATAACTTGGAATGTCCTGTGGTTTCACCTTGTCGATGTATTTTAGAATTAGTCATTCCCAGACTAAATCAATGACTCCCCTTCCCCCCACTGACAGTATGTCCCAAGCCTGCCTTTAGAAAACCATCTTCCTTCTTTCTCAGGGAACCTGAGGCAACAGACCAGCAATGTCCGCAATGTGACTGTTGTTTACTCTTCCTTACCTGTGGGAAAGGAATGGAAAATTTCAAGAAAAGCATTGGCATACTTTTTCAGCTGCATATGTGATTCCTTAAAGCCCCATTTGCTGTCTGCTTTCAGTTAGTAGTCAGTAAAGAAACTTAACAAATAAATCCAATTAAATGTTTTTGGAAATGTGTATTGGCCAAATGTTATCTGAGACAGAGCTCCAAAAACTACTTACTTCTGGAGGGAAATCAGCAAAAAGGTTTCGGGATCCCAGATGGAGGTGGCTTTGGTTGAGCACAGGTGGAAGCCATCAGACCCAGGGAAAAAGGTTTAGGCCTAATTCGGCCCCCAGTTGTGTACCCTTATTCTCAGAACCTTTTAAAGGAAGAGAAGACAATTTCTGCTTCACAGGATGTCTGGGAGGAGGGAGTGAGCGTGCCGATGTGAAAGCACCTGACCAAGTTCGGAGTGCTGGTGATCTTTGAGGGACCCAGAGACTGGGACCACAGCTCCCCTTTCACAGACAGAGCCCCCCCTGGAGCACAGGTGGCTGTCCCAAGAGGATGGTTACCAGAGCAAGAATATTGTGGGGTGTGCAAACAGGGAGCCCTGGAAGAGACTCCCGTGGACCCAGCTCCCTTTCTTGAAAGGAGCAAGAAAAGCTGTGTCCTGAGCATTAGGCTGTCAAGTCAAAGCATGAAACAAAAAGAACCCTGCATCCAAAAGGGAGTTAAAAAGCAAAAGCTTTGCAGGAGGCAAGGTGGCACATCAAAGCACAAATTTTGCAGAATGTTAATCTGGTCTCAGAGCATAGTTAAATAAACATTCCCTTTAAAAACTATTACAACAGAGATAAGGTCTCACTATTTTGCCCAGACTGGTCTTGAACTTCTGGGTTCAAGTGATCCTCCCACCTCGGCCTCCCAAAGTGCTGTGATTACAGGTGTGAGCCACCATGCCTGGCCTAAACATTACCTAAACAGTACGAAGTAATTTGGTTTCTTAAAAATAGTTAGTGCATAGCATTATGATTCCAATGGAAATATCTGAAATTCTGACTCCTTTCCCCAGAAAGATGCCTTTTTTTTTTTTTTTAGATACATTTGAGATGTCATTGTCAGATATGTTGGCTCTCATTTTAGTCTCTTTAGTGGAATTTTTTTTTCCTTTATCCTTTTGATCTTCCGTGACCAAGGGGATAGAAAACACAATTTTTCAAATAATTAAAATCGATCAAACAAACACAAACCCTCCATGAAATGTTTCATGGTGGCCCCTGGTTCCTTGAGAGCAGTTTCTTGGAAATGAAAGAAACGTGAGTGGGGAATACAAATGCACAGTATTTATTATCCTCGCCAGAGGGGCGTGGGCAGTTTGGTCTGCACAGATCACATCAGACCTTTTGATCTCTTCCCCTTCCCAGCGTTCAGAAACCACTCATGGATGAATTTGGGGATTTTAAAACGGAATCCAGTTTCTGATGGGCCACTCTGAAAAAAAGCCCAGTGTGCCCCTACCATGACGTGTCAGGTGGTTTGAGGGCTGGCCATCACGTTGTGAGTTTTAGAAGCTTCCTCGATGAAGAAGTAGGTTCTGGCTACTGGGGAAGGGTCTGTAGCCATTTCTTAACAAGTAAAAAATAGTCTCTTTTCCTTTGGGTGTTTAGATGTCTCTAAGAAAAAATGCTAGAAGCCCCAGACGTTAATTGGAACCCAATCTGCCCTCACCTGGATACATTACAGCAACAGTGAAGTAAGATCAGGCAGTCATGGCCCCAGCCTTCTCATTTTTACCATCCGCATGTTGGGGGAGATCAAGGTCTGGCAAAGTTGTCCTCACTCTGCAGAGGAAAGAGTCTGCCAGATTTCTTTATTCCAGAAAGACTGAGCCCTTGTAATACTGCTTTGTCTGCTGTTTATACTCCAGGATTATGTTGATTAGAGAAGAGTGTGTCTTCTGAATGCTTTAGAATTAAGGGAGTGGAGGAGAGTTCTGAGTGTTTGGGAGGGGGTTGACCGAGGGAAAAAAGGTATATTGGGAAATAGTGAAGCATGAAGTAATTTTGACACACTTTAAATACAGACGTGCATCTCGTTGGCAACCGGCTGTGAAGCAGTGAAGGAGCCAGCGAACAGCTGACCTTGGACGTGGGTGCTGTGGGGGCTGGGTGTTGTGCGTGCATTACCTGAGTCGACCATACATAACAGCTACCCCAAAAGGGTGCTCTGATGATTTCCATTTTATAGATATGAAAATCAAGGCTCAGAGAAGTGAAGTAATTTGCCCAAAATCACATACAGGGTGGAAAGAGGATCTGAGTTCAGGTCTGACTGGATTTGGAATTTATTGGCCATTTGGAAGATTTGGAGATCTAAACTCTGCCCAGAACTGAAAACTGTGAAAGCCTCCCAATATTTATTTATTTGTTTTTTTTTTTAATGGGTTTTGGTTTTGTTTTGTTTCTGTTTTTGAGATAGAGGCTTTCTCTTTTGCCCAGACTGGAGTGCAGTGTTGTAATCAGTGATCCTCCTGCCTTGGCCTCCCAAGTAGCTGGGACTACAGGTATACCCTCCCATGCCTGGCGATTCTTTTATTTGTTTGTTTGTTTGTTTGTTTATTATTTTGGTAGAGACAGGGTCTCACTATGTAGCCCAGGCTGATCTCCCAGTATTTTTGAGCCCTCTCTAAAAAAGTATTTGAAACGTTTCTACTTCCCTCTCTCTGCTTTTCTAGTTCACTCATTGCCCACTCTTCCCACTGCTTCAGGATTGGACAGCTCCCTCACTCAGCTAAGGCTTCCTTTCCGTAGACAGAGCTTCATTTCAGAATCAGCTTTTTGTCCCAGCGTGGCAATGCCTTATCCCATGTATGACGATGTGTATGTGCATGTGTTTCTGTGTACATGCGAGTATGTGTCTTTGAGTATATGTGAATATGCATGTGCATTTGTATCTATATGTGACTGGTACATGTGTGTGCCTTTGTATATGTAGGAATGTATGTGTCTCAAGGTGTATCTTTATTTGTGACTGTTTCTCCGTGTATGTATGTACGTGTCTGTGTTATATGCATGTCTGTGTATATATGTATAGGGTGGGTGTGTATATATTTCTGGGTGTATATTGAGTGTGTATGTGAGTGTGTGTGAGGATGTCTGTATGTGTTCATGCAGGTACATATGGGCTTAGTCTGTGCCTGGACTATGTCACGCTGCAGGACTGGGAGTGTTCTGGTGGATGGGCCTTGCAGATGGGGAGTATACTGTTCTGTGTGGTCCAGCATTTCCAAAGGCTCTCTGGCTGTTCCAGGGACATTGCTTTTTGTTTCTTTACCTTCTGCAAAGCCCAGCAGAGAGCATTGTCACGAAAACTTATGGGTAGATAAGATAAAAACTTTCATTTTAAGTGAAACAACGACTCATATTGGCAGCTGAGTTTATATGGATAGATCAAATTTTGTCTTCAGTGACTCCAAGCGTCTGCTTAAATTCCAGTTTTAAAGTGGAATTTTGTGATACTAAATACTGCATGAAATATGTGGAGCATTGGGGATTTGGAAATTGTCTTACCCCTTGGAAATTTTGGTTACAACTTTCTTTCCTTTTTTTTTTTGAGAGAAAGGGTCTTGCTCTGTCACCCAGGCTGGAGCGCAGGGGCGCAATCTGGGCTCATTGCAACCTGGCTCTTTTTTTTGGGGGGGGGAGGTAGAGATGGGGTTTCAGCATGTTGGCCAGGCTTGTCTCAAACCCCTGGCCTCAAGTGATCCAGCCACCTCAGCCTCCCAAAGTGCCAGGATTACAGACGTGAGCCACTGTACCTCTGTAAGGGGAGGGCAGGTGAGGAGCTCTCCCCTCCTCCCCCCTGCAAGAGGAGGCCAAGGCGGTCCTCCTTGGTGTCTCCTCCCTCAGGGCAAGGAGGTCCAGCTCATGCACCCAAACTTTATTTCTTGTGTGAAACCTAGGTAAACTCTGTCCTGTCAAGTTTTTCTAAACTGTAGAGATTAAATTATTAGAGGTTTAATTGAAAGGCTTATGCTATTGCTCTTTGAAAACTTTCCAGGTAGTTTATGTTTTTTACTAATCTGTGTAATGATGTGGGGGCCATGCTGCCTGGACTGTGGGGTCTGAATTCACAGGTCTCCGCATCCTCACAGCAGGGATGGGTCTGAACTTGACAGATGCCATCAGCAAGCAGGCGCCTTGTAGCTGGGGGAGGAGATCGTGGACAGAGGCTGCTGCTTCTCGCCCTGCCCTGGACATGAGGTGTCTGTCCCATATGACACATGCACACTAAATGCCTGTGTCATCTCAGTCTGTGCCTCAGACATTTCCATTTGCCCAGTTGTTAGGGAGCTCAGAGGCCAGTGGTCTCATAGTCTGTTGTCACTGTACGTGGGATCATGTTGAGACTCTCTCTCTGCCACCATTTCCTATCTAAAAAATGACAGGCTGAAGCCAAATAAGGGGGCGGCTCAGGCCCCTTGAGCTCTCCGGCTGGGTTAGTCCATCTTCAGGAAAGCAGCAGCGCAGGCAATTAGTTGAAATTCTGCCTCCTCAACTGTGGGGCCTTGGGCACATCACCCTGATCTCCCAAAGGCTCAGTTTCCTCATCTGTAAAATGGGATGATAATTCCTTCGTCACTGAGAGCAGTTCGCTGAGGTAATACACACTCAAGCCCTCACATGGCTCATAGCAGGTTTCTGATGTCTGGTTTTACTACCGTGATTGATATATTGTGGATCTTTTAAAACATTTCCAAATTATCTTTGTTTAATCCCCTTGTCCAAATCTACAGTGGAATAAAAAAGGGTTTTAATTTTTAACTTAAAGGGCACCCTTGGTAGGCCCCTTCCATTTTTGCCAAGCTGGAGGGCCCTGGTTTGATCCCAGGGCCCCTCTGTGAGGACCTCTGGGTTTGGCAGCCCAGACTGAGCCAGCGTCGATCCTCTCCTCGAAGCTCGAGGCTGAAGCTGCTTGTCTGTCTGCTTCTAGTGTTGTTCCTCATCGTGATGCCGTCTCTGCTTACAAGCCTCTAAAACTCCCCTGCCCGCTGTTCCCTGCATACATTAGCCCTAATGTATTCTCTCTTGAATACTCATCAGATTAAGGCTCCCACTAGATACCCTGCTCGAAATAAATTTTATGGGCATACATCCTCACCCCCATCCCCTGCATTTGTGGCCGGGAGGAGAAATAGAGCCAAATCTCTCCTCTGAGGCAGGCCAAACAACAATTACGTAGGAATCGGCGGCCCCTCTTGCCCAGGGGCCAAGGAAGGTGTGGGGAGCTGGGCTATGTCTCGGCCTGCATGCCCAAGGGCCAGCAAGGATGGTGCTTCATCTGGGTTCTCAAAGGGTTAATGTCCCCCCACCCAACCCCAGGGCGGGGGTCCAGCTCCTGGAAATCCTCCTCACACAAAAAAGCCCCTGATCTGACTCCCAGGGCCGAGGTGCAGCTGTGCCATGGGGCATAAGGCCCGGAACAGATGTGCCTAGCAGCCTCCTGTCATGGCTGTGTCTCACCATCGGGGCTCTGTGGGCACACGATGCTGCCCTGTGGCACACGGCAGGCCTTGTTCACACGTTTCTGCTGGCTCTACGTGCCCTTTGTCCTTAACTCACTTCCCTGAGCTGGGAGGGCTTCCTGGCTGGGTCTCCCCTCCTTTCCCCTGCAATAGGAAGCCAGGGCGGTCTTCCTGAGCGCTTCCTCCTTCAGACTCTCTGCTGCTCAGCAGACTGCAGGGGCACTGAACTCGGCTCATGCTGGAGAAACCTGTGTCCCCTTGCCCTTCGTAGCCCTCCTGACCTGAGTTGCCCCCTATTTTTTTCCTGCTTGAGACGAGGGGCATCACACAAAAGGAATTCCTGGCTATCCAACCCTCATAGACTAGCGGGCTCATGTGTCACCTCCTCACCAAGACCTTCCAGGGCCCAGCAGGGATGCCAGCCAGGCCCCAATGGCCTCTGGAGAGAGGCCGGAGGTGTGGCTGAGTGAGTACCGCCTGGGGCAGACAGGCATGGCCCCGAGCCGGTGGCACAGTTGCTGGGTGAGGAGGCCACTTGGCCTCCCCGGGAGAGTCGTAACATCTCTGCAGGGATTCTTGTGAGGGCTCAATGAGAAAATGCCCATGAACCTGGTGCCCAACCTGCCTTTCCATGTGCATGACAGTTATCTCCTACTAATAGCAGGCCTGTCTTGAGCACCTACTGTATACCGGGGCCTGCCCTAAGAATTGTACTTGTGTCAATCCATTTGCTGTTCACAACAATCCTACAGCCATTATTGTCACCGTCACCTCCTTTTAGAGGTGAGGAAACTGAGGCAGAGAGAGGCTGAGTCATTTGTCTGGGTTTAAAAAGCAGAGCCAGGATCCAAACCCAGGCAGCTGAGCTCCAGAGTCCACACTCCCACCCTGGGTCATGCCCACCCCTCACTGGGTGGAGACCCCCGGGGCTGTCATGTGCTCAGCACTTTGCTGGACCAATTGGACATTCTGGGCAAGTACTGATTGGCTGGACAATGTATTTCTCAAGGAGGAAAACTGGAGACAGGAAGAAAACGAATCCTGTATGTACTGGGACAGTTACAGGTGGGACACCTGATCACTTTCATGGGTATTTTGGTCTGAGAAAGGGGTCAGCAGGTAAGGCATGTATATCAAGTCTGACTTTCACACAAATACTGGTGGTGCTGGGGCCATGAAGGGAATAGGCTGGGGCTGGGGTTTAATTGGGCCCAAGGTTGGCACTTGTGTGTACAGGGCTAGTGGTGGCATTTAGTGATTGTCCCAATAGCCTATTTAGAGGTTTTAAGTACAAATGTCTTAAAAGTATGTTTAAAATTGTTGTTAGTACATTGAGGCTAATTCCTTTGTTAACACTTTTATATCACAACCAGCATACATGAGGTGAATCAAAAACATGTGTGAAGCTGGGCACAGTGGCTCATGCCTGTAATCCCAGCACTTTGGGAGGCTGAGGAGGGCAGATCATCTGAAGCCAGGAGTTTGAGACCAGCCTGGCCAACATGGTGAAATCCCATCTCTACTAAAAATAAAAAAGTTAGCCAGGCGTAGTGGCGTGTGGCTGTAATCCCAGCTACTCAGGAGGCTGAGGCAGGAGAATGGCTTGAACCCGGGAGGCGGAGGTTGCGGTGAGCCGAGATTGTGCCACTGCACTCCAGCCTGGGCAACAGAGCGAGACTCTGTCTCAAAAAAAAAAAAAAATGTATGATTCTTGAGAGATTTGGTTTTACTGCTGTTGACATTTGGAGTGTACAGGAGAAAGTAGTGAAAAACTGTTTCAAGGTGAGCGTCTCAGACAGGATTTGATCAATTTATTATTTAGTGATAAACATCTGTGGTGTTACCCTTGTGTGCCAGGCACTGTGCTAGGCAGTGAGTGTTTAGACAACAAGCAAAGGTGTCTTCTATAATAGGCGTGGGAAACCCTGGGGTTGCGAGCTGTGAGTGCTGTATCGGGAGGATACTCTAGACAGCCAGACAGTTACACTTTTATCTTTTCATTCTTAATACTTGCTGATTTGTTACCTTCTTTAAAAAAAAAAAAAAACCACAGGGGGAAAATGGCTCGAGGTCTTAGCACTGTTTGCTTATTCAACTGTGAAGACTCACCATTTTGTAGATTTTGAAACAGTCAGTGACTCAAAATACTATCAGATGCCCAAGCAATCCCTTGGAAAGATGGGAAGGCAGAGAAACAGACCTCAGTTAGGAAGTCACCCAGGACAGGAACCGGATGGGGCAGTGGTTAAGGTTTCATTGCAGACAACAGAATCCACTTTCACTATTTAAGTGAAAAGTGATTAATCATCAGGTGGCAGGTGGCTTTCAGCTCAGTGGAGCCAGCTGGGTGGAGCTTCCAGGATAACTGTCAGCCCTCAGAGTTTCGTTGTCTCTGCGGTGACGGATCAGGACAGTACAACACCCAACAGGGCACTTCATTGCCTCTGAATGCCCACACAGGCACGATGGGAGCCTGCCTCTCAGCTGTCCCAACATTTAGGTCAGTTCTGAATTCAAGTCTCTCCTGAGTGCGTTTGATTGGAAGACTCAATCATCTTCAGAACCTGGGCCGCTGGGCATCTGGAAAAGCAGTTTCTAGCTTTCCTATCTGCAGCGCAGGAAGGCGCATTAGGATGAGGTATTGATCCAGCCAATCTATGGTATTCGTCGCAGTTCATTAAAATACTGAGATTGTCTCTGCAAGAGCACCCTCAGGCCTGGACCTCAATCGCTGCCGAACCCCCCACCCCCCTCCCCGACACCGTCTTTATCATCTGCTTTTCAGGCCAGATGGCCTTCCAGTGCAGGTGTGACTTTGGGGACTGGTGTTTTTAGCAGAGCTTCCAATCACTCATGAAAATGCCGTGGAAACAGAGGTGGTTGTTGCTGAGGCTTCCTGGCCTGCTGGCTGTGGGACTGCAGCAGCCCGAATGGGTTAGCCGCTGCCACTAGCCTTGTGGTGCCCTTAGAAGCAGGTGACTCCTCTGGACCAGTCACCCCAAGCCTGAATACACAGCCTGGCCAGCAAAGCAAGGGTTGGCTTTCGGTCCCCCCTTGTCCCTTGACCACACGCCTTTGTGTGCCGCGTATAACCCTCGGAACTTGATGCGACAGCCCCGCGCTTTGGGCCATGTCTGTTTCCACCACCAGCAGAAAGGGACGGCGCCCGCCCGGGGCCTGGCCTGTTAGCAGGGCTATGTGGAAGGCTCACAGGGCCTCTGTCTTCTCTTCCTCACAGAGATCCCCCAGTGCGCTGGCTGCAACCAGCACATCCTGGACAAGTTCATCCTGAAGGTCCTGGACAGACACTGGCACAGCTCCTGCCTCAAGTGTGCAGACTGTCAGATGCAGCTGGCGGACAGGTGCTTCTCCAGGGCCGGGAGCGTCTACTGCAAGGAGGACTTCTTCAAGTAAGTCAGCGCGGCCCCTCTCGTGGGCCCGGCCTGTCTCTGCCTGTCTCCATGCAGCGAGGGGGAGGTTTGCGGTGCGGCAGGCCAGGGAGGGAGGAGAGTCCACTCCGGGAGGGGCAGGTAAATCCTGGAGCCGGGAGGAGGCCCATGCTGAGGTTGCCCTTCTGATCACTGGCCCATCACTGCCGGAGCTCCAGCGTCTGGGCCTCACTTGAGCTCTGTGTGGGGCAGGGGTGAGGGGCGGAGGCCTCGGGCCAGATTTCTCCACGGTGGTGACAAAGGAATTCTCCAAATCCTCAAAGGAGCTGCTCTTTCTGTGCTGGTGGGTCATGCTTCCGGCCATGGGGTCGTAACAGTCCCGTGACTTCCCCAGCAGGTGCTTTTAGGTTTGTGTCACATCTCGAGGCGTCTCTGTGGCGTGTTTCACAGCCTGCTTCAAGGGCCTTAGAGGCTGGCCAGAGCGGCTTCTGGCAGGAGGGAGGCCCGGCTCAGTCGGTGTTGTCCCTTGCTATGGAAACATGATGAAGAAGGGGCAGTTTTGTGTGACGGTGAAGAGTCCAGACTCCACCTGGATTTGAACCCGCTTATTGGTGGTGTGCTCCGGGGCAGGTTACTTAACTTCTCTGTACCTCAGTTTGTTTAGCTGTAAAATGGGGCTGATAGCAATAGTCCCTACCTCATGAAGTTTCTATTAGCTTTAGATAAGTCAGTATGCCTCACGTCCTCGGGACAGTGCCTGACACTTGAGTGTTAGCTCTTGAGACAGATATTCCATTCTGGGGTGGGGTCCATCAAAAACTTGCTGTTGACGCTGTGGGTCAGGGTTAGAAGACTTCCTGGAATGTGTTTTCCATGGCGTTTAGTCTGAGACTTCTCTCCCAGAATCTGTTACCCAAGGCACTGATGCTGATGGCTTAGCCAGTGTGGACCAGCTGGCAACAAGCAAAGCCAGGAGCAGGAGGTGGGGTCAGGGGTCAGTGACACTGAGCCCCGTGTTCAGTCGCACCAGCCTGGGTGGCCCAGTGGGGGAGCCTCACCGAGGCGTGAACACACCCAGCCCAGATCACCAAGCCCCAGAGAGGCACCTCCCGCTGAAGCTGTGTATTCGAGAGATGGGGGTTGAGGGGGGCGTAATGGGGAGAGAGATGGGTCCCGGATACAGAACACCATTTCTCCCACATCTTCCCAGAGGTTTAACTACAGAGAATAGGTGATTTCAATGAGGATTCTCATATTTCTTTAGTGCAAGGTGAGTCGAAGAACACATTAAAGATTTTGGTAGTGACTGGGTGAGGCTGCCTCCCTGGCTGTGTGCAGAGGATGCACTCGCTGGCACCACTGTACTTTGGTCAAATACAGACTTACGACTGCAGTCGGGACTGTGGAACGGTCGTAACACGATTTGGTCGTAAGTTGAGTAGGCTATATGTGCAGTCGAAATGGTGCACACGGAGATGGTTGTGCTGCCAGAAGCTGGTCCGCACTGTCGTACGCCCAGCTGGGCAACGTTTGTGCTGCCAGACGCGGAGCAGTCGTGGCTAGCGATTGTGGTCCAAAAGTCGAATGGTCGTAAGTTGCATAGGTCGTAAGTCGATCAATACCTGTATGTGCTGCTCCCTACGTGTGTGTGTGAGTGTGGGTGTGTGTTTATGTGTGTTTGTGTGTTGTGTGTGAATGTGTGTATGTGTGAGCATGTGTATGTGTGAGTCTGAGTGTGAGTGGTGTGTGTTTGAGTGTGAGCATGTGTGAGTGGTGTGTGAGCGTGAGTGGTGTGTGGTGTGAGCACGTGTATGTGTGTGTGTGAGTGTGTGTGTGTGTGAATATGTGTGTCTATTACAGGAAGGTGGAGGCAGCCGCTGACATGGGTGCACCCAGCAAGTCCTGGATGTCAGGTGGAGGGACAGGCCGCTGGCCCTCGCTGAGCTTTTGGTGCAGTGCTCTTCTTTCTCACAGTCTTCCTGTTGCTTTCCCACCTCAGACCCTCCTCTACGTCCTTTTCTCTGGCATTCCTGCAGTTCCACTCCCTCTAGCCACATCCTTTCTCAGGCAGGCAGCAAGTTTGCCTCTGTTTTCCTCCCTCTGTGAAGTCCTGGCAAAGGACACCACAGCAACTGTTAGGGGCCCCTGGGTGGGTGAATTTCACTGTGTGTGTGTGTGTGTGTGAGAGAGAGACGGGCCCCTGGGTGGGTGAATTTCACTGTGTGTGTGTGTGTGAGAGAGAGACGGGCCCCTGGGTGGGTGAATTTCACTCTGTGTGCGTGTGTGTGTGTGTGTGTGTGAGAGAGAGACGGGCCCCTGGGTGGGTGAATTTCACTCTGTGTGCGTGTGTGTGTGTGTGTGTGTGTGAGAGACAGGCCCCTGGGTGGGTGAATTTCACTCTGTGTGCGTGTGTGTGTGTGTGTGTGAGAGACAGGCCCCTGGGTGGGTGAATTTTCACTCTATATGTGTGTGTGTGTGTGTGTGAGAGAGAGAGAGAGAGAGAGAGAGAGAGAGAGAGACGGGCTCCTGGGTGGGTGAATTTCACTGTGTGTGTGTGTGTGTTACAGGCCCCTGGGTGGGGTGAATTTCACTGTGTGTGTGTGTGTGTGTGTGTGTGACAGGCACCTGGGTGGGGTGAATTTTCACTGTGCATGTGTGTGTGTGTGTGTGTGTGAGACAGGCCCCTGGGTGGGTGAATTTCACTGTGTGTGTGTGTGTGTGTGTGTGTGTGTGACAGGCGACTGGGTGGGGTGAATTTTCACTGTGTGTGTGTGTGTGAGAGAGACAGGCCCCTGGGTGGGTGAATTTCACTGTGTGTGTGTGTGTGTGTGTGTGAGAGAGAGAGAGAGAGAGACAGGCCCCTGGGTGGGTGAATTTCACTGTATGTGTGTGTGTGTGTGTGTGTGTGTGTGTGTTACGGGCCCCTGAGTGGGGTGAATTTCACTGTGTGTGCGTGTGTTACGGGCCCCTGGGTGGAGTGAATTTCAGTGTGTGTGTGTGTGTGTGTGTGTGTGTGTGTTATGGCCCCCTGGGTGGAGTGAATTTCACTCTGTGTGTGTGTGTGTGTGTGTGTGTGTGTGTGTTACGGGCCCCTGGGTGGAGTGAATTTCAGTGTGTGTGTGTGTGTGTGTGTGTGTGTGTGTGTTACGGGCCCCTGGGTGGAGTGAATTTCACTGTGTGTGTGTGTGTGTGTGTGTGTGTGTTATGGGCCCCTGGGTGGAGTGAATTTCACTCTGTGTGTGTGTGTGTGTGTGTGTGTGTGTGTGTTACGGGCCCCTGGGTGGAGTGAATTTCTGTGTGTGTGTGTGTGTGTGTGTTACGGGCCCCTGGGTGGGGTAAATTTCACTGTGTGTGTGTGTGTGTGTGTGTGTGTGTTATGGGCCCCTGGGTGGAGTGAATTTCACTGTGTGTGTGTGCGTGCGCTCACGCACAAGTGCATTGTGTACCTGGTGCACGTGTGAATATAATGTGTGTGTGAAGAGGGTGGCAGGGCCTGGTTTTGGGGCGGGTGAGCTGCCCTGTTTCTGTGATGAGGTGTGTGCAGGTGTGTGTGCCTGCACCTTTGGGTGGCCGAGAGGCCATGCCCTCGCTTGCCCATCTTGGCGCAGGGTAGGTGCTGGATGTCCCTGAGTCAGACCTCGGGACCCACAGGGTTTCTGGCTGGTCCAGCGTGGCACCTCAGGGAAGCCCGTGGGGTATGAGCAAAGCCCGTCGGGACCACTGACCCAGGCTTCGTCGCCAGAGGGCCCCCTTGCACCCCAGCGTTTCCTCGGGGGCCCTGTCTGATTTTGGGACCCCGTATGGCCGGCTCTGAGTTTGGAAAGGGAGGATGGAGAGGAAGGTGGCGACAGCGCAGGCGTGGCGTTGGGTTCGGGAGAAGTAAAGGCCAGGAAAGAGGGTCTCCCTAGATCCAAGAAGCGCCCACAGTGTGTGCTGAGGACGGAGCGCCACAGGCCCAAGAGCTAAAAGCCCAAGACCAGAAATAACAAGAGCAGTTCCTCACCTGGGCTGCTGCCCCACGCCCTGGCCCTCTTTTTGATCCTTTTGGGGCCTTACTCAGCAGAAACCTCCTGGCTGGTCCCTCTAGTCACTTCCCTGTAGTCTGCAAGCCTCCCTGCCAGGTGGGCCTGCCCCTGCCCTGTATATGCCACAGTCCTGGCCTGCTGCCTTCCTCGGACACCTGACGCCTAGCAAGCCGGGTGCCCCCCATTCCCAGGCATGCTTGGGGGGCTGCTGCCTCTGCCCGTCGGTGTAGGCTGTTTCATCCTCCCGGGACGGTGCCCACCGTCCAGGGCTCCCGTCCTTCCAGGATCCTCAGGGTCCAGCTCCGCAGCAGGGGGAGCCCCAGCCCGGCGAAGCCATCGCCTCCTGTCCCACCCCTCTCCCAGGTGACCCAGCGAGGGCTGCTTGGGTTCGCTCATTTCTCCTTTGCCTGCTTTATCTTCCTTGTTGGCTTGAGGAAAAGGCCTGCTACGCATTTTTCTGTCCCCCTGTGTAAGCCCCTGGCTCTGAGCCTTGCCCATTGGCCATTGCTGGGTTTGATGCAACAAGTAAGTTACCCAGTGAATTCCCATGAGCTTTGGTGACCAGTTTGTTCTGTACCTTGCAAGGCGTCTTTTGTGAGGGAGGCCCAGGCTGCTTGCGAATGCTCAGACCCATCGTTTAGCCACTGTGATGTCCCTTGTTCCCGGCACTGCTCTGCTTCATGAAATGCCCCACTCTGAGGGCTGCGTCCGCAGATTCAGTGCTGAGTTTGGGCCAATTGACTCTGTGATGGGGTGCTGTGAGGAGGGGAGTCTGAAGCAGAAGTGATTGTCGCTGGTGGGCCAACCAAAGATGAAGAGCAGGCGGCTCCGAGTCCCCCGTGGGTGGGTTCGCAGCCCCACCAAGCTCTTGGGGACCAGGGCTGTTTGGTACAGTCAGGCACAGCTGCAGTCTCCGTCCAAGGTACAGACAGGGAGGCAGCAAGCTGTCCAGCATCTGCGTGGCTCCACCTCCCATCCCCAGGGGTCTTGGGACTGGCTGGCCACCTGAGGCTCCGACAGCCCGTTCCTCATCCTGTGTCATTACATGTCAGCAGGCACCTCTTTCAGGGGGCACATGGAGGAATGCACATGGTAGAGGTCCGGCAAGGACAGAACGTGCTAGGGCAGGAGGGGACGAACCGTCCCTGGAACCCCAGTCCCTCCCTGGTCTCCCCCTGGCTATGGAAGTCACATCTGCAGCCACCTTGTGAGAGGGACAGCAGGTGCCACATACTGGAATTCGCCCGTCAGACCTCAGGATGCTCTCAGCTGTAGGGTTCGGAAGACACCTAGTGAGAGCTACGAGAGTCCCTTTTCCGTGGTCTTTGAAGAAAAGAAAAAAGAAAAAGCACCGCCCTTTTCTGGTACGTCCTCCTCGCCCTGTTCAGAGGCAGGGGCAGGGCTCACGGCTTCCCTGATCAGCACTGTCCTGCTACCTTCCTGGATCAATACATTAATCTCTGCCCATAACCAGGGTAGAGGGCCACTTGGCACCACTCCAGGGGCATCCTCCTGCCATACTCTACGTGAAGTTCTGCAGATCAAGATGGCGATGAGGAGAGGACCCCGTGGAGATGGGTAGTACCTTGTAAGAGCTCAGAAGTGGAGGGAGGCTGGAGGTCAGGACGTCCCCCGCCTTCTGCTGGGGCATGTGGCGATCCTGGTAACTGGCAGCAGAGGGCGATGTTGCTGTGGACACAGACGAGGCAGAAGGACTGTGTGGAAGTTGTACTGTGTTCGTGGCATTTTTCTTTTGTGGCTGTTGAGGTCGATCTTGCTCAGTAACATTGACTGATTGTTGCTGTTGGTTGCTGTGTCTGCTTCTTGTGTCCTTGGCTCTCCTTTCTCCAAACGAAATAACATTCTGAGGCCAGGAAGAAAGGCACGGAGTTGACTGAGCACAGTGGGGCTGCGATTCGTTCTGAGTTCAGTGAGGGGCTTCAGGCATCAGGAGAGCCCACCCCTGGTGCCGAGGGTGTCCCAAGGCCTGTTATAAATTGAATCCCAAGCTGTGGGGCCGTGACTCCTCGTGTCACATTTGCTAAGCAGGTCCTCTCCAGACCCTGTGTCCAGCATGTCACGGGTCCCTCCCACATCTCCTCAAAAAGACACGAGGAGGCCAGGTGTAGGGGCTCATGCCTATCATCCCAGCACTTTGGAGGCCAAGGCGGACAGATGATCATGAGGTCAGGAGTTCGGGACCAGCCTGGCCAATATGGTGAAACCCCATCTCTACTAAAAATATAAAAATCAGCCCGGCGTGGTGGTGCGTGCCTGTAGTCCCAGCTACCTGACAGGCTGAGGCAGGAGAATTGCTTGAACCCAGGAGGCGGAGGTTGTGGTGAGCCGAGATCGCACCGCTGCACTCCAGCCTGGCGACAGACTGACTCTGTCTCCGAAAAGAAAAAAAAAAGAAAGAAAGAAAGAAAAAAGGGTTGAGAGCCCGGAGAGAGTAGGGGTCTGGGAGCGGGGCTTATGGATCCCCTTGCTGTCACGGGCGGGTCCTGGAAGGAGCTCAGGGGGCTGCTTTCCTTTGGAGCACAGCACAGACCAGCCAGGTCCTCTGCCCATGGAGCTGCGTTCCAGTGCTGCTGTGGGCAGCCGGCTGGGGGCTCCTAGCCCAGTCTCCTGGGATCTCTGGGCGTCCATGTCCTCTTCACAGCGCCTGTCTAAGAGACCTGGCACCCAGGAGCGTTTCTCAAAGGGAGTGGTTTTATCAGCAGAGGGGTCTGGTGAACCCAGCAGGAGCGTGGTTGAGCCCTGCGCTGTCCTTCACTAGCTGTCCGCCAGCCCCGGTAACTAGGTCTGTCTCAGCCTCTGTCCCTCGTCTGTGGAGAGCAGCTGCCACTAACCCACCGAGCTCGGAAGGCGGCGTGTGTGACCGGCCGCGGCAGGACGCTGCTGCTTGCTGAACTGCCGGGGTTTCAGGCCCTGCCGCGTGGCCCCTTGACCCGTGGCCCGGTGGGGCCAGGCTGTCAGAGTTCCCTCAGGGCAGGGCCTGTGCCGGCCTCTCCCGGTGTCCCCTGTACCAGCCTTGAGAGCTACCCATGGAGATGGCTCTCCGCTGCCTGGAGCTCCTCAGATAGAGGTGGGGCAGCCCGGCCATGCGGAGCTCCGCGGAGATTTGAGAAACAAACCATTACGGAGTGAAAAGAAACAGCTGTGACACTGAAGGGACGGCAGTCCTCCTCCACGATTGCAAGGTCAAGGGCAAGCCTTCAAGGACAATCCAAGCTTGTAGGGGGCTTCGAGCTGTACCCCCAGCCACTGGGCTCCATACTTCCATCTGCCTGTCAGAGGGCAGGTGGGGCGACTCTCGGGTGCTCTGAGGGTGCTGCCACTCCAGAAGGTTCCCGTCTAAAACGCCATGCTTCTCGGGTCTCCCTGCCCCTGAGGCCCTCATGAGGCAGGCAGGCAGGGATGGGTGCCCCCCAGGACCCTCCGGCGGCGGGATGGAGGCTGCTGTATCGCAGAGCTATGTGGCTGCCGGGCCAGGCCAAGAGCTGCCTCTGTTCCCTGCGGTGACCCTTCCCCCCACCGCCAGCCTGCGGGCCATGGGTGGGCGGTCTGCCAAGGGCAGGTAGGCAGCGTCATTGGAACCCGGGCACTGCTCCCAATATCCCCGCAGTCCAGCGCATTTCCGTCCGGCCTGGCTGCAGGGTGGTTGTGCTGGCTGCGGACAGGGCTTCACAGGTGACCTCGGCCCAGTCCCTCTGGTGACCAGGGCCTCTGCTCCTCATCTGGCAGGGGGCAGCTGCCTACAGCACATCGGCCAATAGGGGAAAAAGCAGGCGCAATCTCTCTGCGGGTGGGCTTCATGGAGAGCAGGTGCGGGGTTTGAGTCTAGGCTTGGTGTGAACTTGGGCGATAGATCTCACCAGGCCTCACTTTCCCATGTCTAAAGGGTGAATAAAAATACCAAGTGACTGAGGACTGAGTCAGAGGCAGCAAGGAAGGGCTGAGGCCACTCTTAGGAAGGTGGTGAGGGTCATCTGGACGGTGTCCCCACATAGGGAGGAGAAAGGAAGGCAGCAGGAGGGCCTGGGGCCAGGCTGGCACGGCTGGGGTCCTGGGGTCACTTGCCAGGCCGTGTCAGTGGTAGTGGTGGCCAGGGGACTGAACAGGGGCCCACCCCTCAGTGAGGAGCCGGCTGCATTTTCCTCATGGGATGCTACCCCTCCCGGCGTGGTCCAGAGCTGTGGGCAGAAACCATAGCCCTCGGCACTCGCGTGACAGAGTGGGGCCAGCCCTGGCAGGAGGGGCCAGCTCACACGTGGGTGGCTTTCTGCTGCCTCGAGCTTTCCCGTGCCCCATTACACAGGAAGAAGCAGCTTCAGTTCTGGGGTTGGTCGTAGAGTCCTTATGGAGCCGGACTTTTGCCGAGACACTTGTTATTTCTGATAACCACACACCTGCCAGGCCATGCAGGCACGCTTATGCACACACACACGTGTGCACACATGCACGCAGTCACACACATGCACACATGCATGCACTCGCATGCATGCACATGCACACCTGTGCACATGCACACATATGCACATGCACACACACGCGCGCACACACGCATGCACACGCACACACGTATGCACACACATGCATACGCACATGCATGCACACCTGCACACTATGCTCTAGCAGAATGCTTGAGGAATACATGGGTGGGTCTCTTTGATGTGTGACTTTTCATAATTTCTGAATAGTCTGTAGTCTAATTTCCTCTCTAAGCAAATTAAACCTTTGAAGGTAACGATCAGACGGTCCGGATAGTGGCTGTGCGTGTGGACATTTGTAAGATTCAAACACACTGGTGGGCCCAGGCCCGCAGTCATTTGTGCCGGCTTGTAATCAAGGCAGAAGCAATTACTTAGCCCCGCAGCTCCCCCAGGGACCGAGGCCGTAAATCAGGAGGTGATGAGCTGGGGGAGGATCGTCTGCCCGCCCCGGAGCCCGCAGTTCAGTTGCAATCGCTGGGCCACCTTCCCCACGCGAGGCCTGGGGAGAGGGCTTCCTGGCAGCTGTGGAAGCCGCATCTCAGGGACTTTCTGGCTTAGAGGAATCTGTTTGGAATCACGTAGCTGCAAATTAGTCTGGGGATCATATGCACCTGGGCTGTGGAAATGGGGTCCCCGGTGGGATCTGGGTGATGTGGGAGTGGACGCTGTGGGCAGCCCTGTCTTGGCCCAGCCACAGCACAGCAGCCAGTGGCAGCTGCCTTCCCTCCGTTGCTGAAGCTCGGCCTCCTCCCCTTACCCTCCTCTCCTCACCCCTACCCTGGCCATGCAGGTGTTAAGCCATGGGGTTTCCCCACTCCAGAAGGCCCTCTCCGGCCATTCCTGCAGGCTCTGTGCCTTAGGCCCCGGTCTTTGGGCCTCTGCACCACTGGAAGCTTCTCTAACTGCGGTCCTTCCCCTCCCACCCTCAGCCCGTCTGTCCCTTCCTGCCACCTGTCTGGTCACATTGCCCCTGGTGCCTCCTGGCTCGGCATTCAAGGGCCGATGACCTGGCTCACCCTTATTCCCTGCTGGTCCTCTGGCCAAGGTCACACCCAGGTCTCATCAGAGCCAGTGTCTAGTTTGTCACTCCAGTCCCCGGAGACCTTTATGTCTCTGGAAGCCCCGCTCTGAGGAGAAGCCACGGGCTGCTGGGCTTTCTGTGGGCATGTGGAGACAGGTCAGCCTGGGGCCCTCTCTCCCGAATACCCACTCCGCTGCCTGCGGGGATCTGCCATGCCCCGTTTGGAGAATGAGGCCCTCAGTCTAGAGGGACTTTGGGACTCAGACAATGGATGAGCGACTGCAGGTGCCCAGGGGGGCTAAGAGCATAGGTGACAGGGTTTCTGTAGGTGTGGTCCATGCCACCACTGCACTGGGCCATCTGTGGAGTGGAAAGTGTGGGTTCTGAGCCCAGAAGTGGGAGTCAGGAGTTGCTCTTCTCTGTCAGCACCCCCGGTGCGTCTCCAACACAGCCGAGTTTGGTCACAGCTGAGCTCGCAGTGTGGCAGAGTCTGGTTGGCCTGTAGTGAGAAGGGCAGATGAGGGGCCGGGAGAAGTGACAGACAGCGGGAAGAGTGACCTTGGTCCAGGCAGCTGACTGCTCCAAGCCTGTGGCCGTCAGAGAGAAGGGAATAATCATTCCTACCTGCAAGGATAGGTGTGTGGTGTGGATGAGATGCCTTGCTCGGAGTTGCCTGGTGCATATGAAATGCTTGATGCTTCTTCTAGAAAGGATTCAGGTCCTGCAAGTCCCGCTGCTTCTTCAGAAGCAAATCTGTCCCCAGCAGGGAGGGAGAGGCCTTGAGGCCAAATGAAAGGGAGAGCTGGGCTCTGGCCCCTTCCTGCCCTGGATAGAGCTGTGTGACCTTGGGCAAGCCACTGCTCACTTCTGGGGCCCCGATTCGTACTCTGTGAAATGAGGGCCTTGGAATGGGTTCCTGGTTTTAAAGCTTTTCCAGCAGCATTCATCTGCACATGATAATACTGAATACTCCTTAAAAACATTAGATTAAACCCCCAGTAAAAAGCAGCTTGCTGGGGGGCTGCTCTGGTGGGCTAGGGAGGCCTATGTGTGATTGTGTGCATGTGACATGGGCCCGTGTCCCCAGCCCCCTGAGGCTCTAAGATTCTCTGGTGTCAGGCCTTCTCCAAATAGGACCCCCATCTGTGTCTGCAGAAGGCTGCCCATTCTGGGGCAGAACTTGATGTGCCTGCGACACGGCTGTGGCCTTAGAGTGGGCGGTGATATATGTTGGAAATATTGGTACATACAGTAACAGTAAATATCAGCAACTTTCCTGTCAAGTGTGGTGATAGATAAAAGAAATACATGTAGGGAAGTGTCAGCTGGGAAAAAAATATACGGCCAGCAGTAAATCACCACCAAGCAATTAAAGCAGAAAATCAAGTCGCGCAGTATTTTGTCCTCAGGGCGGTGCGCTGTTCAGTGGCTGCTCCACACGCGGGAGGCTGACGTGGGGCCTGGGCTGGTCCCCACCGACTGCCTTCAATAGCCAAAAGTAAGGGAGCCATCCCAGAGGAGAGGCACTGAGTTCAAATCCCAGCCCCACCGTCCGTCTGTGAGGTCTGGGCGGTCACTAACCCTCTCTGAACGTCAGTATCCTCACACCTAGATGAAGAACAGGTCTTCATGCGTTCCGCAGGAATGGGCCACTCAGTGACTCATTCATCAGACATGCACTGAGCACGTCTCCCGGGCCAGGCCCTGCTCCGGGCGCTGGATTCGGCAGTGAACAAGACGGATAAAGATCCTGCTGTTGTGGAACTTGCCCTGTAGATGGGGGAAAGATGGTCAGCAAGCGATTAATGCCCAGCGCGTCTACTGAGATGAGTGCTGTGAGGCAGGGACGAAAAAGCTGAGGGAAGGGGTCCGGGGGTGTCCTCCTGAGCAGGTGACATTTCAGGGGACCACTGCAGGAAATGCAGGTTCCTGGGGAGAGAGTGTGCCAGCAGGGAAGCAGTGCCAGGGGGCCAGGAGGAGGCGGAGTGGAGTGAGCAGTGGAGTGGGGAGGGGGGAAAGGTGATGGGGCTGGGAGCCACAGTGCCGTGGAGGCCCTTGGGGGGCCTGTGGCTTTGAAACTGAGTGAGGCAGGTTTGACCAGGGGAGGGGGAGGGAGAGGGTGTGAATTAGAGCCACTGTGGCAACCCCATACAGACGCCCTGTGGGGGCACGGGCGGAAGCCAGGAGACTGTTAGGAGGAGGCTGTAGGTGCCAGGTGACGGCAGCCTGAGCTAGGGAGGGTGGTGTGGGTGTGAGAAGTGGCCCGACATGATAGAATTTTGAATAGAAGCCGAGTGTGGCAGTTCACTTCTGTTGTCCCAGCTGCGCAGAGGCTTAAGCGGGAGGATCTCTTGAGTCCAGGAATTGGAGCTTGCAGTGAGCTGTGATTGCACCACTGCACTCTAGCCCAGGCAACAGAGCAACACCCTGTCTCCAAATAATAATAATAATAGTAACAATAACTATTGCTATTATTTTAAGTAGAGTCAACAGGTTTTGCTGACAGATCAGAGGGGGGTTTTGGCCTGAGGCGTGGAAAGAATGTCTGAGATGGGAGGAGCTGTGGGAGGAGCGGATGGACAGCGTCGGGGAGGGTGGCAGTGTGGCCATGGGGCAGGTGCCGGGGCAGTGGGCTGAGGGCTAGGGGTGAGGGTCAGACGAGATCACGGGTACAGGGCTCGCTCTGCGCAGGACCCAGGCCGGTGCTAAGAGGATGGCAGCTGCCTTTATCACCAGCGTCTCAGTGACCCACTTGTGGTACGGCATGTGGGTTTGCTCAGAGGTCGGAACTTACCAGGAATGTGCCAGAAAGCCAGGGTATAGGATTTATGGGCACCTGGTTCTAGAAGGCTCGGTGCCTGCAGGGCCTGCCTGCTGCCGCCTTTCTACAGGGTCCAGACCCTCAAGCGTGTCCTGCCCCGATGAGCAGCCCAGCCAGGCTGTCGGGAGCAGCAGGGGTGGACAGACCAACAGCAGCAGGAGCTCAGGTGGAGCTCAGGTGCAGAGGCTGGGACCCAGCACACAAGGCCTGGTCCCCTCCTGGGGCCAAGAGTGGCCCCTGAGAGTCGGCCAAGAAGTCCCAGTTCTTCCCTGCCCACACCCGAGCCAGCTGGTGGATGTGGCTGGTGGGCAGCGGGCCAGTTAGGCGTGTAGGGGTTAACATGCCAGGGGGCAAGGGCTGCCCCGGCCACCCCAGCACCGCAGGGCTGGGAGCCTCATGCTCGGGAGCTTAGAGCTGCGTGAGGGGGACAGGCCCTCTCCTCGAGCTTCAGTCTAGGTCAGGTCACCAAGGCCGAGTTTGCCCCCTTGATGCTCAACAGATGCCGGCTGTGTTGTGTCAGAAGCACCGACTGCAAAACCCCAGTTCTCTTGCTTGTTGCCCATGGGAGCTGAGAGGTGGCACCTTGCCTCTCTGAGCCCTGGTTCTCATCTGTTAAAAGGTGTCACAGTGCCCACCTTTCAGGCTGGGAGCTCGGGAGACAGTCACGGAAGCAGTTTGATGGCGACAGCAAGTGGGATAGAAATTCTCGTGCTTGAGTGAACCATGGGCCTCATTTCAACCCAGGACTTAATACGCTTCTTAGAAAAGCTTCTGGCCAGGCCCAGTGGCTCACACCTGTAATTCCAGTGCTTTGGGGGCCAAGGTGGGAGGATCGCTTGAGACCAGGAATTCGAGGCCAGCCTCAGCAACATAGCAAAACCCAATCACTGCAAAAAATGTTTTTAAAAATGAGCTGGGCATGGCGATGTGTGCCTGTGATCCTAGCTGCTCCGGAGGCCGAGGTGGGAAGACTGTGGGAGTTCCAGTGCAGTGAGCAATGACTGTGGCACCGCACTCCAGCCTGCGCGACTGAGTGAGATCCCCTCAGCCCTGAAAAAGAAAACAGCTGAAACCCGCGTCTCTGCTCTGAGATGCACAGCTACCGGCCTGGACTGAAATACACCTCAGGCTGAGAGCTGGGCTGGGATAGCAGGTCAGTTGATCTCCTGCAGGAAGGTGGAGCTTTTCCATTATCAGCCTAACCACGCTGCCAGTCCATTTTATTTATTTATTTTTTGAGGTGGAGTCACACTCTGTCCCCCAGGCAGGAATGCAGTGTTGCAATCTCTGCTCACTGTAACCTCCGCCTCCTGGGTTCAGGTGATCCTCCTGGCTCAGCTTCCCGAGTAGCTGGGATTCCAGGCATGCACCTCCATGCCCGGCTAATTGTATATTTTTAGTAGAGACAGGTTTTCTCCATGTTGGTCAGGCTGGTCTTGAACTTCCGACCTCAGGTGATCTGCTCACCTCAGCCTCCCAAAGTGCTGGGATTACAGGTGTGAGCCACCACGCCTGGCCACCTCCAGTCCATTCTGAAGGAACTGCTGACCAGGACTGATGATGCATTTTAGCTTTGAGCTTTTGGGGGTTCTTCTACCAACAAACAGTCTATTGGGAAGAAAACAGTCCCAGGAATGAAAAGATCAGAACGCTCACACTGGTTGATCTTTTTCTAACAATGAGCATGCAGGTAGCCGAAGCTGGTGTGTTTCCAGATGGTTCTTCTAACCAAACTAATTTTTCACTGTTGACAAGTGAGGCAAGGGTTGCACTGGACCAAAGGCCGAGGCGGGGCCATCTCGCATCCCATGCAAAAGTATCCTGTGAGCGTTCCTTTTCTCTGTTCTGTCCTGGGTCTGCCTCGACCGTGAGGGAGGAGAGTCTCCGGTGCTAGCTGCTGTGGCAGTGCCCTTCATCCAGGGCGGCTGAAGGAGTCTTGGACCCTTTCTTTCTCTGGGATCCCTGCCCAGCACCTTCCTACAGAGATGACTTTAAAAGGGGGGTGGGGGGGGGGGAGGAAGAGCAACACGCCATTCCAAGGAGTCTGGCACTCCTGAGCCCTCCTTCCCTGCTGGGTGTCACCTGTCCTCACTGCCGCCTTTTCCCAGTCGTGCTCGTCAGCTCTGGCTCCTGTCCAAGCACCTGAACAGAGGACTGAAACCTCCTGCAGGCTGGTTGTAGGTCTTGATTTATGAAAGAATCTTGTGCAGCACTGCTAATGTAAATTTCAGTTTTTTTCCCTCTAGGACAAACACCAGAAAATAGCCTGTGATTTCTACCCATTTCCTGAGGCCCGTGGAAACAAACCTTTATGTACTTAAAGTTACACAGAAAATAGAATAAGGTTAATACCAAACTAGGGGGAAAAAAAGTGGGGGGTCTGCCATCATGGAGAGCCAAGCTTCTCCCGACTACTCAGGCAGCTTTTAAGCAGCAGTTCGTTTGTTCATTCATTCATTCATTCATTCATTCATTGGGTTTTTGTGGCTTGCCTACTATGTGCTGGGCAGGGATAAGAGAATTTCCAGTGGTGCTGGTCAGAGGAGGAAAATGAGATGAGCCATTAGCAAGTCCTTCCTTGCATTTTCTCTGTGGTTTTGGATCAGCTCCAGCCGCTCTCCCAAGGGGACTGGTTTTCCCCAGAGGCCTGGCCAGGCAGGACTGGGCAGCAGGCTTGTCTTTCTGAGGAGTGAGTGCAGTGCCCTTGACGCCCCTGCATGGGTGCCTGGTGATCAGTGTTAAGGGGTGCTGCCTGGAAAAGTCCTTGGGAGCCCTCTTCTTGGCTGGAGTCCAGCGCTTCCCGCTTCACCCCGGCATCCTTCACATTTGGTCCAGTTGGTTAGACTGCTGGTTCTCCGTGTAGCAGCCAGGTTCACAGTTTGACCTCGTGTGGGGCCAGGGAATTCTAGTCATGACCGTGTGTCTCATTATTGCCTGTCGCAGGACAAGTCATGTGACCTGCCAGGCCTCTGCCTTCTCACCTGTGACTGTGGCTGTTCTAAGATCTGGGAATGAGGACAGTGTCTCCATCACAGACACATGCCTGTAGAATGCCCTTTATTCTAGATCCACTGGCTCTGACTGGAGATGGGGTGGAGGGTGTCCTGCAGGGCTGGGCTGGCCGGGGGAGCCCTGTGGGCCAAGGGGGTGCATATGGCTCCCTCGGTGAGGGTCCTGCTGGCTGTGCTCCAGGGGAAAAGGTAATGAGGAGGCACTTCCACTTCCCTTTGGTATAAATCCCACAATCAGGAAAATTGCTTCAATTGCTAAAAAACGCTGGTGGGGAAGTCCATTTATTTTTCATTTTTCTCATGCACTTGCCACCCTCGTGCATGAATCACTGTCGGTATGTAGATTAAATTTATACCCCCGTTATCTTTCATGTCTCTGGTGCGCTGGTGTCAACTGGGCCTCCGGTGACTGAAAGCCTCTGCCTGCTTTTTAGTGGGAGAGAGGGTGGCTCCTGTGGAGGAGGCTGCTGAAGCATCTTCCCTCTGTTCCGGGGCCTCCCCTTGCCCTCCTCTCCTTGGATCTCTGATTAAGACACATCCTCTAGATTTAGGTGGTTTATGGGGAGGGTCTGCAACAAGCATGATGAAGGCCTTGTTTCATTTTAATTAATTAATTAATTTAGAGACAGGGTCTCGCTCTGTTGCCCAGGCTGGAATGCCGTGACACGATCTCGGCTCACTGCAGCCTCAACCTCCCTGGGCTCAGGTGATCCTCTCATCTCAGCCTCCTGGGTAGCTGGGACTACAGATGCATACCACCACACCCAGCTAATGTTTTTTTGTTTGTTTTGTGTTTTGTTTTGTTTTGTAGAGGCAGGGTTTCACCGTATTGCTCAGGCTGGGCTCAAGTGATCCTCCTGCCTCAGCCTCCCAAAGTGCTGGGATTACAGGAGTGAGCCACCATACCCGGAGTCTTGTTTCATTTTAGTACCTGCTTTGCAAATTGGCCAGGATTTGATATTAAATGTATAGGCCTATTGGAAAACACTCTCTAGTAACACACATGTAGGCTCTCTTTGTTACACACACACACGCGCACACTGTAGAGCTGGGCGCCTGGCAGCCTTCCTCTTTGATCCAGGTGACATGGTTACACAGCGGTCGTGGAGGATCTGGTTCTCACCCGTGTTCTGGGACGTCCAGAACCATCCACAGCCAACTTCGTGCTTTGTTCTGTGTCCTCAGATTCAGCCCTCTCTGTGCACATCCTTTCAAAGTATGGTGCTTTACCTCCTAATTTATTTATTCAACAAATACTAACTCTACTTTCCTGGGTCCTGGATCCCTTTGAGAATCTGACGAAAGCCCAGATCCCCTCCTGAGGCACAATTTTGAACAGCTTAGCAGGTGGTTTACAGCTTCATCCCGACCCTCAGGCAGAGAACTCCAAAGAACTGAAAACTGATAAGCATTCCAGGAATTCAGAAGCCTGGGGTCCTCCTAAGCCATGTCTCGACCCCGGATACCCCAATACCCTTCTTGTATCTATCAGAAAAGCATCCCCTGAACTACACTCTAGGCACTTTCAGGGTTACCCATGCAGACTTAAGAGAACCCCACTTCTCTCTGGGATGCCATGTTCCTGGTTGGGGGGGGTATATCAGGCCGCAGCTGGCCATGCCTGTTACAGGCCCCTGTAGCCCCCTCGGCAGGTATCATTACTGCATAAGAGACCCATCATTCTGCATTAATCTGGGATTCATCATGATAGCCATGACCATAATTAATTTATTTGGTATTAATGTGGATGAAATATGTACTGTCCTTTCAGGGGAAATCAGGCTGCCTTATAAGCATTAGTTAAAAGGACCATTAAAATCAAACCTTCCCCAGATCCATTAGGCGAAGTCTTTCATCCTGAAGAAGATAAAGTTCTGCTGTGTGAAATGTCATGAATAATTAGGTTGATTGCTGTTTTAAACTCTGCCCTTGCTTCCCCAATGCCTCCCGCCTCCCTCCTGAAGCGGGGAAGGCTCACCTGTAGCCAGGCACCCTCCGTCACTGTCACTGTCCCTGTCTGTGCTAGCCCCCAAATTTCCCTCGTCTCCTATGACCGCTGGTGTGCCTGTTTCTATGACCAGCATGGGGAAAGGGAGTAGAAACAACCCCACTGGACGATACTTTCAGTATGTCAATTTCTCCTTCCTTCCTGGCCTTGGCAGTGGGTGGCTTCTTTGGGAGAAGCTGCCTTGGTGGCAGCTGGTGGCTTCCTCTTGCCTTGGTGCTGTTCTGGAAAGGTGCAGAGGTCTGCAAGGAGAGGTCTGAAACATTTTCCAAACTGCAGTCTGTAGACTCCTTGCCCTGAATGCTGTAGGGGCTGACAAGTGCAGCTTCTGGGATCTTCCCCAAACCACCATGCCCCAGGACTGTGCATAAGGGGAGGGAGGCAGACACGGAGGGCTTTTGTGTGTGCAGGATAGAGGTGAGGGGAGAGATGGAGGCAAAGGAGAGAGAACAGCTGCTAAGGGAGCCTCGCTATGCTGACAGAATGTTTTCTCTGGAGCATGCTGTTCCCTGGTCAGGCAGGGCTTCCTCCCTGGGAGTGTGTGAAGTCTTGCGGGGTGCTTTCTACACATCAGTCTGTGGCACACACAGTTCCCTGTGAGGATGTCATCTGGGATCAACCATAAGGGTGAGGAAGCCAGGAGGTGGAGGGGAAGAGAGCCTGCTTTGAGGGGCTTAGAAAGTCCACCTGCTGCCCCTGCGAATTTAGGGGTGTTAATTGGGCAGCTGGAACCTGGGGGTATCAGCTTTGGAAAAGGTACCGAAGGGAGTCTCTAGTTCTCATCAGCTCCTTCTTTGGTGGTTGAGAGACCTGGGCACAAAGCAGTGAAGCTAGAGGGAGGCAGAGTGGACCAGACAGTAAGCTCTGGGTGGCTGGGGGGTTATGCCCACTGATTCTCAGAGTGGCAAGGTAGGAGGGAGGCTGCTCCAGGAAGTGGGGGGAAGCCAGATCCCCTGCCTCATGTGCCCTAACCCTTTCTTGCTGCCCTGACAGGCGTTTCGGCACGAAATGCACGGCCTGCCAGCAGGGCATCCCCCCGACCCAGGTGGTCCGCAAGGCCCAGGACTTTGTCTACCACCTGCACTGCTTCGCTTGCATCATCTGCACCCGGCAGCTGGCCACGGGGGACGAGTTCTACCTCATGGAGGACGGGCGGTTGGTGTGCAAGGAAGACTACGAGACGGCCAAGCAGAACGGTAAGCAGGGCCCCCCACTCCAGGGCCCCATCCGTGATGGCAGCAGGAGCTCTGCACGGTGGTGGCTGAAGTCAGGCCCCATGTTTAGCAGCCATACCTGGAAAGGCCTGGCTTGGCCCAGCAGCAGCAGCTCTCACCCTGCACACCATGTTTTTGGGCAGCCCGGGAGCTTTCCAGGATAGGGCCCAGACCGACACATTCCCCACGCTCCCCTTACAAGGCCAAGCCCAACACTTAGTTCTGCAGCCCTACCTCTGGCTTCTCACTTCGAGCTGTGCCCACAGGCCTGGGGGGTCAGGCCCTGGCTCTGAATTTGGATTTGGCCAAACCTAACCTGATAATCTGACGCATGAACACACAAAATATCAAGGTCCTTTGCCTTTGACTAGAATTTTGATCAACTCAGGGTGTTACTGTGCAAAATGGCTCTTGGTAGCTCTGGGCTTGATGAGAGAAAAAAAGTCAGCAACAATTTCATGTATCTCCTTCTAGATCTTTTCTGGACCCATACACGTGTATTACAGAGATCTGATCACATGGAGAAATTAGTTTTTTGTTCAATGAACACAGTATAAAATACAAGGGGGCTGTGGTAGTAAGGAAGCAGAGGGAACTCCTAAGGGCCCTTTAGGTGAGCCAGCTGGAGCTGGGCTTGGCTTCTGTCCATGGCAGGAGGTTGTAGGGCTTCCTGTCTCTGTGAGGACCTCCCCTACCCCCGCCCTTACAGCTCTGGGCTTTCAGGGTAGAGAGGCCTTTGACCTCCTTCCTCCAGAGACCTGGGGCCTCTGCAGACCCATCCCAAGGCTCTTTGCCTGAATGTACGAATCTGCTCTGGTGTCTTAAAACTCACTCCATGCTAGTGCCTTGGAGTCAGCTGTGATGTCACTGAAGATTAGGGTGGTTTGTCAGGGATGAACCACCACAGTAGGTGGACTCTGAGATACCGAGACACCTTTGGAAGAGATACTAAGATGGCATGACTCTCCCTGGCCTGCAGCTGGTTCTTCCCATCATAGGCCTCATTTGGACTCTGCCCACTCTCAAATCAGCATCTCCTGATGTTGTGGGTGGTTCAAGAGATGATAGAGAAAAATGTAGATTGGTCAGAATCCGGCTGGGGACGTGGGAATGACATTGTGGGGCTCATAATTTTATTGAGGAATATTTGCACCATAGTAGCCCTCTGCAGGACGACGGGAAGATGCTGGACTGGCTGTCACAAGCCAGCTAGGCATCCCCCCACACAGGAAGGTCTCCTGGCAAGCTGTTGAACTGGCTGAGCCTCGGCTTCTCAGCTCTGTGGGAGAAATCATAGCGCCTGCCAAATAGGGCTGTTTCCTGAGGTTTATATAGGATGAGGCTTGTGAAATGGGATGTCAAGTAAGAGTAGGACCAACGTGGAAGAGAAGTGCAAACAGGAAAGCGAGGTGCGTTTGAGGTTTTAAAGCAGATGAAGGTTACGCAGTGTCTCTGGCCTGTTCCCCAGGTCAGCGAGGCGGGGCTCTCAGTCCTCGGCAATCAGTGATCCTTGGAGCAGCAGGGGATCTGTCCACTGCAGAATGTCTGGCTGTCTTTTCAGGTGGTTTTAATTCCTCCTTGCTACTTTCCACCCTCCAGGCTTACAGTTCCCTCCCATTAGCCAAAGGATCTAATGGCAGTTAGTTGCACCTTAGTGTGAATGATTTTGTTCACTTGTTCCGTCTCCCTGGATATTTGCATTTGCAATATAATGAGGTTGTGTTTTATGCCAGGGACAAGTTCTAGGAGACCCTGCATCATTCAAAACTAACATATTTTAAGACTAATTTTCCCATAGGAATTAATGTAGAGTGTGTGTGTGTGGGGGGTGGTATATTCTGAGAGCACATAAATCTATAACCAGTGAAGTGTATCTTTACCTTAATGCTACTTTTTATTTTCTCAGCATTATCTTGAATACCTTGCAGAACGCTCTCTCCTAAATTAACAGCCCCGGGTATCATGGTCTCGCCTGGCCTTCCTCAAAGCGTTTTATCACATTTAACTTCCGTACCAAAGTTATTGATTTTTGGGTACATTTTTCAGCACGAGCACTGCCACTGCTACTTAATGAATACTTGGATGACATTGTTATAGGATATAAAAAAGATTTTAAATTATAATAACAGTGAATGTTAAAATAACAGCATATTAGTCCCCATCATTGCAAGAAGAAAGTCCCGTGCGTGTGAGCAGCAGTGCAGAACCAACAGGCCACCACCCAGGATGATGGGTATGTCCCAGTGGCGCTGTCATTTGGCCGTGGCAAAAAAATTGGAAATTCCCCAGGCCAAGCTATTTTGAAATTGATTCTCAAGGAATGAAGACATTTTTGGTGACTGCATTATTTCACATTTTCTATATGGGGACTTGTGCGCGATTTCTCATTTGCATAATTCAAAGCTGCATCAGGCACTCCTGTCTAGACTCTACCAATATGCACAGAAGGGACTGACTCCTCAGAATGAAGAGGAAGGAGTTTTGGAGGTTTCCCTCTGTCTTTTGGACTGACTCTGAGTAGTGCAGTCTCTGTGGCAGGGGCTCCAGAATCCCTTCCCTTCAGGTCCAGGGCTTCAGGGAGGGAGTTGGGCCACAGCAGTTCCAGGATGAGTGGCCACACGAGAGAAGAAAACAGCCCGAGAAGGGAAGGCACGGGGCGCGTCCCCTCACTGTGTGCATGCATGTCCTGGGCACACAGCTGCTTCACTCCTCTCGGGCCTGCCAAGACCAGGGCAGGCCGTGTTGTACCCTGGGCTTCCAAGGGGAGGTGAGATACTGGCCCAAGTTACTCACTCAACAAGAACATTGAAGCCAGGTCTGCTGACGCCAGGGAGAGCCCTGTCGATGGCGAGGGCCAAATGCATAGAAAGTCCTCAGTCAACACCAGTACATGATATGTGCTAACATGTCGGTTATTATTGATCCTCAGAGAGGGATTTCTTGAATGGAAAGAACAGAGCAGAGACAGAGAGGAAGTCAGGAATGTCACAGAGACACTAAGGGGCGCACAGGTGAGCAAGCAGAGAGCGGCCCAGGCCAGCTGCCGACTTTATTCTTTGTGTGCTCCAGGGGCACTGTGCAGAGAAGGGGAGAGAGCTGGGTGCTGGGAGAAGAAACACACCTTCCCACTTACCTGTGCCACCGGACGCACCCGCGCCTCTGCCTGACGCTAAATGGAACCAACGAGACTTTAACAGGAACTTGAGCTTTTCGCTCCAAATCTGTAGAGGACTTTGTGTTCATCAGTCAATGTGTTGTCCCGCACGTACCTTAGATCAGTGTTTTTCAAAAAATTTTGACAATTCACAGTAAAAACACTCACTTTACATTTCATCTTGGTATACACATTCATACACTAAAAAGTAAACAAGTTCATGAAGCAATCCTGCTATTCTATTATTTTGTTCCATTCTCTTTATCTGATTTCCTCTTTCAGTTCTGATCCACTAAGTTGACTTTACAGCCCACGAGTGGGTTCTCACCCATAGTTTAGAAACCTGCTTAGACACTACTAGGTGTGTGAACTCACCCCTGGCTGTGAGCCCAGCGACACCAGGGCAAAGGCAACGCGGCTGTGGGGAAATGGGAGACTCCTGTTGAGAGAGAGGGGAGGGCTTCCGGGGTGGCTTTGAACGCGGATTTCACCCTGGCTGTTCACCTTCACAGCTCTGGCAGTATCTCACAAGGACGTGTGAGCAGAGTGTTTGTCATGACAGGGACATGTGTGGAACTGGGTACATTCATTCAATCTAATGGGACTTCTGTGCAACTAGGCTGGCATGGGAGGGGAGAGGCAGGGAGCTGAGCAGAGAAAGGACTGTGGTCTTCCCTTTTCAGTGGCTTGGGAAGGCCTGTGGTGCAGCAGTCGGTGCCGCGGGAGTGGGGAACCTCTTCACTCTCCCCTGTGCCTCCCACTGCCCTGCCTACAGCAGGCAGGCGTAGGTGCAGAAAGGAAGGAAGGAGGGTGGGGAAGGAGGCGTAGCTGCTGCAGCTAGGCCAAACCTAGTAAGCAGTGGTTTTTCCATGCAGATGACTCAGAGGCTGGAGCTAAGCGGCCGCGGACCACCATCACCGCCAAGCAGCTGGAGACATTAAAGAATGCATACAAAAACTCCCCCAAGCCTGCCCGGCACGTGAGGGAGCAGCTGTCCTCAGAGACAGGCCTGGACATGAGGGTCGTACAGGTGAGATGCCAGCACTCCAGTGCCCTTGGGGGATCCCAGGCCTGGGACAGGGGTGGAAGGTGTCCTGAGCAGGAAGCATGAGTGACATCACCTCACTGGTGGTTGGGCTCAGGGCCACAAACCCAGGGCTTTTGCCAGAACTGAAGGCAGAGTTCTGAGGCCAGGGAGAAGGGGCAGGGACACACTGTGCTACCAGACCGGTGCTCCGTTCCGGCTTCAGTCGGCTTCCAGCCGCCCACCTTGGGGGTCCTGGGGGCTTTGGATTCATGGTGGACCCCCGCTGAGCATGTCCCTTATGCTTGTGTGGCAGGTTTGGTTTCAGAACAGAAGGGCCAAAGAGAAACGCCTGAAGAAGGACGCGGGGCGGCACCGCTGGGGGCAGTTCTATAAGAGCGTCAAGAGGAGCCGGGGCGGCAGCAAGCAGGAGAAGGAGAGCTCTGCAGAGGACTGTGGGGTTAGTGACAGTGAGCTGAGCTTCCGAGGTGAGCAGGGCTGGAGGGGCCAGGCTGAGGCCTTAGGAAAGTCCCCTGGGAATCCGTCATCCCTGGCATTCAGGAGGGATCTTTCTTAAGGCCTTGGCAACTCCCTCCTGAACACAGGCTTTTCCTCAAGGATTGCAGTGAAGGGCGGGGGAATGGTAGTGGCCCTTTACCACGTGACAGGAGTAGAAAACAAGATTGCTCAGGTCTGGACTGGAAGCTGGGACTGGGCCAGGCCCTGTTCTGTGGCCCCATGACCTCCCCCTAAGCAGCCCACACAGCTGTGAACAGATGACCCGGTCCCAGCCTTGTGCCCCTAGCCCCTCTCCTGCCTCTTCTTACCCTTTGCTGGGACACTGGCCTACTCCCAAGGTCCCCTAGAGCCAGCCGTTCCTCCAGTCCGGGTGGTGGGAGGACACGCTCCACAGGCCCTTTTTCCTGGGAAATCAGAGTTGTGAGTGCATGTGAGAGGGGGAACTGGCTTCACTTCGGAAATCCCTTCCCCCACCACTCACTTCATCTGTCCCCGCACACAAGCTTTGCAGCATGCGCTATATTCAAATTCGTGCATCAGCAAAATTACAAATTACTGCATGTTGTGAATCCTCAGGTTGTTTGCAAAGAGTAAGCGTTCTCAGTTACTGAGTTCTCAGATGTGGAAGGTCTTCTGCTGGGGTCGGGGTGGGGGTGGGGCGCGGGGAGGCAATAGTACCGAACTGGCAATCAGAGACCTGCTTTCCAGTGCGGCTCTGTCAAATCAATCACTTCTCTTGAGCCCCATTCCCATGGGGAATACCACATGTTTGCCCATCTCACCGTGTAGCGGGGATCGATGAACACAACCGACTGTGGATGTGCTTGGGGAAAGCTTGGCACATCTGTATACCTGGAAGGCCTGATTGTTCCTGCAGGGAGCCTGTGGGTCCCGCAGAGGCCTGGTCATATGACAGGTATGGGCAAAAGGCTGACTCATGGCCCTTGGACAGCGGAGCCTTTAGCTTCCTGTTTCCTTTATAGAGCATGAGCTCCCCCCGACCATTCTTTTTCATGAGGGGAACAGGGGCAGGTCTCAGAAGGGATAGGGTGTTGAAGCCTAGTCTGGGGAGGCCTTATTTAGGGATTGGTGCATAGGCCCAGGTGGAAATAGAAAAAGAAATTTGTGGGAGAGAGGATAGAACGAGTTGCTTGCTAGGACCACGATGTCCTCGGAGGACTGGAATTGAGCCCAGAGGTCAGCTGAGGCCCAGAGGTCCTCCTCCTCTCGGAACACAGAGCTGTGGGGCCCGGGGGCAAGCTCATGGGTCGAATGCTCACCTTCTAGGCCGGATGTGAAAAGCCACTCAATCTCATCTGGGCTGTTGAAGTCACCACCTAGAACATACAGGATTGTTAAGCTCATTTCTGTTGGATGCAGGCGGGTCCCTGAGCTGACCTATCATTGGTCTCTCTGGGTAATTATATAATCGTTTATTTCCTAAGACTAAAACTGCTCACCTCTGTTGGAGAGATGAATTCTTTCAAATGGCAAAGACTCCATTAGATCCCTTTAATGAAATTCTTCAAGAAGGTCCATTTGCCTTAATCAAGTCAATTCTTTGTCCCTAATGAAGAGCTTATTGAATACAGACAGAAAGTCCTCTGATGCTGAACGTCTCTTCCAGACAGGGCCAGAAGGATTTTGTACAGATGTCTAAGAGTCATCCTCAGCTGCCCTGACCATACGGGCCTACTTGCTTCCCAACCAACTAACCAAGCCCTTTCTCAGCTTGAAAGCTTTCAAAGTAAATCTTACCCACGTGTAGTTTCCATTTGTGACATGGAGAACACCTGCCCCACCCAGTCTTAGGCATCCTCCTCAGGGAAATTAGCACATGAGCCACTTGGGACCGACAAGCTCAGCAAACATTTGTCCATCCCTCTGGGACCTGGGGGTTTAGTCTTTGTAGCTGTCTTACCTGGGCTGGCCTCCGGATGTCAGGCTGCCACATCGGTGTGTCTGATCCGTGCTTGGCTGCAAGGCTGCTGCCGTCCTTGGGCATCTTCCTGGTCACGTGTATTCCTAGGTTGTGAAGAGCAGGGACCATCGGAGTCCTGGTAGCTGACAATAAATCTCCGTTCTTTTGTCCACAGAGGATCAGATTCTCTCAGAACTTGGCCACACCAATAGGATGTATGGCAACGTGGGGGACGTTACAGGCGGACAGTTAATGAATGGGAGCTTCTCCATGGACGGGACAGGACAATCCTATCAGGACTTGAGGGATGGGAGCCCCTATGGAATCCCCCAGTCTCCATCCTCCATATCGTCCCTGCCATCCCACGCTCCTTTGCTCAATGGGCTGGATTACACGGTGGACAGTAATTTGGGCATCATTACGCATGCAGGGCAGGGAGTAAGCCAGACGCTGAGAACCATGGCTGGGGGACCCACCTCTGACATCTCCACAGGAAGCAGTGTAGGCTATCCTGACTTTCCAACAAGCCCAGCCTCTTGGCTCGATGAAATGGATCCTCCTCCTTTTTAAACTTCTGTCCTCCCCACCCTATCATCTGTCCTCCTGGCTTGAGAGAGTATCTTCAAGGATCAAAAGAGACTTGCCTTTTAAGGATCAAAAGTACGCCAATGTGAATTTCCATTATTTTCAATGGAAGTCCTCCGCTGATTCCTAGAAGGCTGTGAGATCACGCTAGGGCACTGTTTTCCTGGGGAAGCAGCGGGAGAGCAGCCTTATCTCAGAACACAGCACAGCGGGTAATGGCCTAGAGCTCTAGGGACGCTGGCTTGTTGGGTCTCTCCCCTCCTGTTCTGCTTATGGGCTTGGCTGCCCAGTGCTTTGGTAGCACAAGGTGACTGTGATAGGCCCCCCTGGCCTTTGGGAACTTTGCTCCAACTGGTGTGTTTCACGCAATGCCTCCCAAAACACTGCTTCACCAGAACTGAGATTCCTGAGGTAGAGGCCTCCCAGCCCTTGAGTAAAATAGAAGTGATTTCTGGACTACCCTTATTGAACCCTATATCTCAAAATAAAAAGGTCAGTTATTAAAGGTCAGTGAACACTTTCATGGCCACAGTTTGATATTAAAAACATGTCCCTCTTTTTTTTTTTTTTGCTGTGAAAATATGAATTCTCTCCTACAAAGCAGAGAATATGAGTTTGTTTTGGTTTTTAAGTCCCTTATGTATCGCTGACTCTGATGGCAAGAGGTGGTTTTCACTGCAGGTGACTGAGGCTGAGCTGAGTAGCCCTGGGGCACCACTGCAGACTGCCTGATGAGTCCCCTTGGTGCACAGTGTGCCTTCTTCACTTGCTTGTATTATTTCTTCCACAAGATAGGCTGTGGGCTACACAATGAGCAAAACTAAAACGCAGGGAGAACAGGATGACAATCAGTGAACATCTGTAGACACATTTGGATTCCACACCTGCAGTCTGTTCAGCCGTATCAGCAAATGCCAATCTTCCAGAGTCCCCCATCCTACTGGGGTGAAATATTTGGAGTCCGTTTTGAGGGAGTTGGTTTAGATGAGCTTGCAAGTCTACCCCTGTCTCCTTAATGAAAGCTTTCTCTGCTGTCCTGTCTGACTCAATTGGAGGACAGTTTTGGTCGTTTCCAGGAACCAGCGATGGTTTTTTGGCCTATGTTGGTTGGGAAGAATAATTCGGGGAGCAGCCCTAAAATTGTCCGAAGGGTTCTAAGTGGTCCTTGGGCTGCATCTCTCTTGATTGCTGGCTGGACACCTGCCATGCTTTGGGCTGCAGTTCCATGGTCAGAAAGCCAGAGCTCTCTAGCCAGCGGTGGTGCAGGGACTCCCTGTTGTATGGATTTGTAGTAGCACGTCACTAAGCCTAAGGCCAGGACAAGGCCAACCCCTGCTTTACCAGTTGCCACTTCTGTGACAGTGCACTGCTGTGGGAAACACTGTTCTGAATGGTGCTTCAGCTCCCACTGTGTGCACCCATCTGCCATCAGGAAGCTCTCCATTTGCAAACTGGAATTTAGCCAGCTGGAATTGATTCCTGTCCCTATGGAAAGCTGTGGTTTGCTTCTTCTGGCCTCCCATTCTCTTAAATGAGATCAGCAGAGTGGAAAAGGGTGAAAAGGCACTGCCTTTCTATCACATGAAGTGATGGGGCCAGAGACCCTATGGACCCTTCCTTCTGTGAATGGTTGGTCACCTTTTGAGGACTTCACAGATTCAGGCCTGTCGTAGGCAGACTAAAGGAAGAATACACAGTTCCTCTTGGGCTGCTGCATCTTTTCTAAGCCCCCTTCCAGGACGAAACTGAGTTCTTATTTAAGCTTCTTTCAAACAGTAAATTCTGGGATCAGCCTTCAGGCCACCTCTTCTCTGACCAATTTTATAGCGTACCCTTGTTTTTTGGTGAGCTGCAGTGGTCACGATTTTTGCTTGAGGAGTCTGCAAACGTAGATGCTTTTCTTGAGGTTCCGTGTTTATGGATGATGGTGTGTTAAGCCTAGCCAATTCTGTGTTATTGGAAATTCGGCAATCATGTGAACATTGGGGTGGGGAGGAAGACACAAATGCAAGACAACAAGCCATGTGAGGAAAAGAAAATGCAATTGTCTCTTGGAGGATGGCTTTTTAAATATACATGTCTTAGGAGGCTGCTCAAAATACACAGGAGAAAAGGCTCTGCTGGGCAGTGAGCCAGTTGAAAAGCTACCCTCAGATCAATGTTGCAGGTTGACTATTTGGCTGACCAACTCATGGATTTCAGGGGCCCTTGATGTTTTTGGTGAGTACAGTGTGGGGGACAGCAGACTCTTTAGAGAGGGGGCATCCTCTGTGTAGCACTGTTTAAGATCACTGTGTAAGTTTATGAGTTTTTGTTTCTGTAAGTTAATCATACTAATTCCCAGTTCAATAGTGGAAGAAGGAGAGGCCTTACTCATTTGTACTAATATAATAAACCTCTTGAGGAACTCAGTCAACAGGTAACGAGATCAAGAGTTCTTTGGCATCAGTAGGGCTTGGTAGCTCGAAGAACCCTTGAGAGCACTGGCCTGAAAACCAGGAGAGCTTTATGTTTTCCAGAGCCACCTCCCCAGAATGCAGCAAACATTGTTGCCTGTTTAGAAGCACAGTCATGGTAGGTCTAAGATTTTTGCAGGTGGAGTTAGCATTATGGGTGGGCAGGTTCCACTAACGAGCCTCTGCATGACAAGACTGTTCCTTGGCTCTTCTGGAGTTTGCAAATGGAGAAGAGCAGGGCATTCATTACCTTTAGCTTCTCTTGGAAGCACTCCTCTGTTGCATGGAAGTTCTATTATGGGGTATAACGTGCTACATGGTAGCTGTTTTCCCCTTGCTAAAATGTATGGATGAATTTTAAAAATGAAATGAGACCTTCTAGAGGCATTCACAATATTTTGCCCTGTTTTTGGCTCTAAGACAGCAGTTAACTAACCATCATTATCTGCAGAGCGTGGCTTGCCAGTTTTAGAGTAGGATGCTCTTGAATCCAGGAGCAAATTATTTAAAACCTCAAGTTCCAGTGGTAACTGGTATAAGCAAATATGGAAACTGAGGGGCATTGGAGGAATCTACATTTGTTGAAAGGTAATGAAACCAAGGAGGAAATACCAGGTTTAAGGGCTAAGCTGGCCCATTGGGTAAATCACATTGTTGGGAGTAGGGTTCTTGGCCTTTCAAGGACTTGCTGTGCAACCTCAGGCAAATTCCTTTCAGTCTTTGTGCTTTCTCTTTCTTGTCTCATCTGACAGTTATGAATATAATGTAAAATAAAGATCAACTATCATATTGCTAACATTGTTCCTGCAAATGAATACTGTGAAACATCAGGGAAAGAAGAAAAAATTAAGACTCGAGAAAAGCATTTAGCAGTGTCCTTAAAATTTTTTTCCTTGGCCAGTGTAAAACAGGAAACCTAGTAAGGTCATCTGGCCCTTAGGTCTTCATCATTAAGTTAACTTTGCAAGGAAGTGTAAGAAGTCTGTAAACAAAAGACACTCCTATCTCTGAAGCTCAAGCTGGTGATTGCGAACTGCCTCCTTATGGGAGGGATTCAAGGCGTCCAATTAGAAAAGCTGTGTGCTGTATGACCGTCCACCCTCTGGAACCTACGCTCTCACATGCCACGACTGACAACTCGGTCATAACCGTGAAAATAATGACCGTAGCCAGCAGGGTCTGGAGGGCCTGAGGAGGCTCATTTTTAAACATTGCACTTTAAAAATTGGAAACCGTGAGATGAAGAAAAATTCAATTAAGTGGAAATGAGTTTTATTTTATTGCCTGCTGCTGAAGGGCTCTGGGCATGCCGAAAGCTAAATAAAAAGCACATCACTGGCTCTCTCTTTCTTGGATTGGTCAATTGGCCCTTTTTGCAGTAGTTGCTCCAACTGCTCTAAACACAGTGACTGGAGCCAAAAAGAGAGAGCTCAGCAAAGTCATCCCATCCACACTCTGCTTGGTAGGACCACACTAAAAGCACAGTTTCATGCTGCTAGCTCTGGTGAGGAGAAAGCTGCAGGTTTGGGAGGTACACCAAGCATTCCTTTGCTTAGGGAGGCGGAGCACAGGTGAACAGAGGAAGGACACCCCCTCTCTCATCTGTTGCTCACCAAGAGGCAAGAATCACACCAACTTTCCCACTTGAGGACTGTGTTCAGCCAAACAAGCAGGTTCAGGGATGTGGGATTCCAGAAGTTGCTCTGAGCTTGCAGTCAGACCTCAAAGCCCCAGATCCCCTCAGCTCTGGATTGTTGCCCTCATCCTTCACAGTGTAAATTTTGTACAGTTGAAGAGAAATGAAATCTCATTTCCTGGAGGAAAAAAAAAAAAAAAACAAAAAAACGGAAAAAAAAAAAATAAAAGGACCCACTTATCCTTATTTATTGCCATGTGACTTTGGAAAACAGAAGCTGGTGCGTTTGTTTGTATACGCCTCCTGTGTGTTGGCATGAGATGTACACGGTAAAATTATGTAAAATAAATATGGAAATTCTTTAGATGCTGATGTGTCTTGCTTTTCATTTGGTTTGCTGGAAATTTGTTCTCTTGACATAAATAGAATAAAAACTGAGTGATATGGGGTCTTTTTTATCATCAGAAGGAAACCAAAAGTACAACTCTGAATGCCAGAACTATTATACTTACAGCCATGAAATAGCAGAACCACTCAATAAAGGATTGATGAGGAGAAGTTCCCTGGTTTTTCTAGTAGCCATTTCCTGGGCACAGTCCTCTGTCCCCAAATGAGTGACTGGAGCCAAACATTTCAGCTTAGTAAATGAGCTGAACAAATGCTGACCATATAATTTTTAGTTACTGTTTGTTTAGTGGCATTTTATCTTACTTTTTGAGACAGAGTCTTGCTCTGTTGCCCAGGCCAGAGTGCAGTGGTGTGATCTCAGCTCACTGCAACCTCTGCTTCCTGAGTTCAAGTGATTTTTGTCCCTCAGCCTCCAGAGTAGGTGGGATTACAGGCGTGCGCCACCATGTCTGGCTAACTTTTTGTATTTTTAGTAGGCAGGGGGTTTCGCCATATTGGCCACGCTGGTTTAACTCCTGACTTCAAGTGATCCACCCACCTGGACCTCCCAAAGTGCTGGAATTACAGGTGTGAGCCACCGGGCCTGGCCTGTCCAGTAGCATTTTAAAAGTCTTTCACACCTATACATTTTTCTTTCTAGAGAAAGTACATGCAAGTGTCTATATTTACAGAGGAACAGAAACACCTCATCAGAGTCATCAGGGCTCCTGGACAAACATTTTCTAGGAAAATCTCCATTTACGTTTTTTTTCTCAGCAGGGGGCTTTATCAGGGTGCAGACCCTAAGTTTAGCTAGAATGGAAACAGCAACAGAGACTTTTTCATTACATAAAAAAAAAAAAAAAAGTCATAGCATTTCTTTACAGCGGGGATTCCACTGTGGAAAAGCTGCAGGGTACTTCTTTTCCCCATTAGTCATCAGTTCTGTTTGGCTGAGAAGATCCAAAGCAGTGGCGCTGTCCAGTAGGGTAGCTACTAGCCACACATGGCTATTTAAATTGATTAATAAAACTAAAAGTTGTGGCCCGGCGTGGTGGCTCAAGCCTGTAATCCCAGCACTTTGGGAGGCTGAGGCGGGTGGATCACGAGGTCAAGAGATCGAGACCATGCTGGTCAACATGGTGAAACCCCGTCTCTACTAAAAATACAAAAAATTAGCTGGGCATGGTGGCGCGTGCCTGTAATCCCAGCTACTCAGGAGGCTGAGGCAGGAGAATTGCCTGAACCCAGGAGGCGGAGGTTGCGGTGAGCCGAGATCGCGCCATTGCACTCCAGCCTGGGTAACAAGAGCGAAACTCCGTTTCAAAAAAAAAAACAATAATAATAAAACTAAAAGTTTAGTTCCTTACACTAGACACATTTTAAGTGCTCAACAGTTTTCATGTGACTAGTGGCTACGGTATTTGGGCAAGAGTGATAGAAAACATCTCTATCATTGCAGATGGCTCTATTGGATGGTGCTGATAAGAGTCTCGTCAGGAAATCTTATTACTCATATGTTTAGCTACTAGTTATCCTGGAATACTTGGGGCCATGGAGCAAGGAAATCTTCTGAGACTCCTTAGACAGTGGCAGTGCCAACTTCTCTACCAGCTTGTCACGTATGTGATGTTTCCCTCTCCTCCTTGGTTTGTTCTCCTTTCCTGGACAGATAAAACTTATTAAAAAAAAAAAAAAAAAAAAGCACTAAACAGAACAACTTGGTTAGGTACAAAAAAGGAGGTTAGGCTCTGGACCTCTTGAGTTCTCTAATGCTGCCACCAGGTTGTTGTGACTTAACTTAAGTCCTAGACCTGCTTTGTGTGCTGAAGTCTACCCACTTAAAACAGAAAGTTAGTACCTCCAAGGCAGAATGCCCAGTGAGATTCTTGGAGGGATTAAAGGTCTTTTAGTGGAGACTCAAAGCTCTGCTATCAAGGAGAGTCATAATCCTTTGCCAAAATCATCTCCTGTGGTAAGTGCTTTATCAGGCCGAGAAAGGCAAGAGATCTTACTGGGTTATATACCAGGGAAGGGCGGAGAAGATGAGAGCTTCAAATGGGAGTAAGGATACTGGCAGGGGAATACAAAAGGTGCTGAATCTAAGGACTTTTTTCTTCACTAGCCCAGTCCCTTGGGTGGTGGTTAAGGAAGTTCACAGTGCGGGCAGGAAGGGCTCTGTTGCTCCTAAACTTGGTTACTCATTCCTGAGGCACTGGTAACGGGCATGATAATTTTGGCCAGTTTATGAAGTCAATACCATGTTTTAGGGTACCCTAATTTGTCTTCCCTTCTTAGCCCTTCATCACCAGCCTATGCTGCATCTTTGTTTTCAACATACTGTCAATTGTTTTGAGTACAGCAGGTTCATCGAACTGTTTCCACTTATGCTGTGGTGTACACAGCTCCCACCACAATGCTAACCTAGTAATAACTTTCAGGGACTATAAAACGTGTCCAGCTCACAAAGGACAGAAGATCTGGCCCTTCCTCCTACCCCCGTATTTTGGTGGTTTGCTCACTGGAGACTGGCTCTGGAGCAGTCTGATTTTATTTCTGACAGTGGCTTTCCAAAAAGACAGCTGCCTAAAGAATAAAGGAAAGGGGCGGGATGCGGTAGCTCACGCCTATAACCCTAGCACTTTGGGAGGCCAAGGTGGGAGGATCACCTGAGGTTGGGAGTTTGAGACCAGCCTGACCAACACGGAAAAACCCCATCTCTACTAAAAATACAAACCTAGCTGGGCATGGTGGCGCATGCCTGTAATCCCAGCTACTTGGGAGGCTGAGGCAGGAGAATTGCTTGAACCAGGAGGCAGAGGTTGTGGTGGGCTGAAATCACTAGCCAGAAAGAAGACTCACTCAGGAGAACACGTGGAGGCTCCACAGTCAGCATTCCATTGCTTTCCTATCCTTTCTCCTTGGGCCCAGGATTCTCTACTCAGCTAAAATCACAAAAGGAAAAAAAGAAATGAAAGGTTAGTCAGTGTGTTGTATATTTTAACTAACTAAACTAGAAGTAAAATCTTGAGAGGTGATCTCAGTGTATCTGCATGTATTTCCTTAGATTTGAAAATTTAAAAATTTTAAAGTTTAAAAATTGTCCTTGAGAGCCACCGTGGCTCAGGCCAGTTGTTGTGGCACTTTAGGAGGCAAAGCTATGCGTTGGAGGCCAGCCTGGGCAACAGAGCGAGCGCTCATCAACTGAAAAAAAAAAATAGTCCTTTACAGTTTGAAAGCGTCTTTTGCCACACTTGCTTAGAAGAATGCTATTTCAGTTTTATTCAGTTATTCAGAATTCCTGGTGCCTTTCTTCATAAAGTCTCTTTGCCTGGCTGTGCAGGGAGCACTGATCAAACTCAGTCTGGCTGATTATTTGGCTCATGACTGCCACAGGGAATTAAATAGTTCAGCCACAACTGTGGAGAAGTACTGAGTTAGGAGGCAGAAAAAAAAAAATCGATGTTTATAAAATGGGGCCACATCATTAGGAAAAGGGAAATTTTTTAATCATCCTCCTAAAAGGAGTAGTAAATATAAACCATCCAAAACTATTAAATAAAGGTCTTTTAAATGATCAGCTCCTGCCCTGGGAAGAGTATATCACATCCTTTCAAGAAAGCAGGCATGGGCTTTTGCATGTAACATTTGTCTCTTTATGATCTTTTAATTTGTTTTCTTCTGTCATTTTTGCCATTGTGATTTTAGGATTTTCCTTTAGAACTCTTTGTTTTTGGTGATTTTTCCTTTGGCCATCTCCAAAAACAAAAACAAAAAAAATGAATTTAAGTAACACAAACTGATACGTTATCCTGTAACTAAACTGGGCAAGTTATAGGGAGTCCCTGAACTGGTCAGAGCTTACATGGTTCACAGAGGCCAAAGTGCCTCTAGAGTTGTAGCAGAGGCCTTTTAAAAAAATTTAGTAATTTATCTTTCTCTTGCTTGCCAGTCCTAGACCAGGATCTCCTGTTGGTTGGCAGGGGGGGTGGGGATTTGGGAAAGGCTGGAAACTGCTTTCTGAAAGATATAGACCCCGAAAAGTGGTCTTGGCACACACTTGGAGTTGGAAATAAAAAAAGAGATCTTTAAAATGGTAAATAGATTTCAACAGATGGCTTCTGCACAGCAACGGAGAGCCCAGGCGAGGGCTTTGGGGTTAAATCTCATATTTTAGTCACCTGGGACTAGTTTATTATTTCAGAAAAACAAACATCCATAAAGTTGGCAGCCCCTTCCCCCTCCTCTGAACTGGGATCCTTGAAGGTTGCCTCCTCACTGGCCAGCTGTCTGTAGATAGTGACCCAGGGAACTGAAAGTCACTTTTTTGACACCTGTCAACTGCAAAGCTGGAGGAATATGATAACCAAGAAACTATTATTACTGGTGGGCCAGAACTTCTATACTCAGTATGTGTGTGCTGGCTTTAAAAAAAATGATTTTAACATTTAATGCTTCTCAATTAAAGTGATTTCCTGGAGTGGCTGCCAAGCTTCATTTAGAATGCGCATTAACCACTTTCTGTATCAGTAGTTAAAGGCACTGAGGGATTTAAAGAGCAATCCACAAGTCTGTTCAGTCAAGGTTTGGCGGAATAAAGCAGATTATAAACAATAATATATGTCTTTTTGTTTTTTTTTTTTTTGGAAGGGTTCCAAACTCGCAAACGGAGTTAAAGTGCTATAAACATATCCAGGACTCAGCTTTGGGCTCCACAAATGTACTCCATGAAAGCCATGGGCACTGGGAGTGCCACTTTCTATCTTGCGTGTGTGCATGAGCACGTACTTTAAAAGAGACTTTTATTATACAAAGTGTCCATCAATTGAACTTACCTTCTAAATATTAAAATGGAAACTGGGATTGCTACACAAGTGAGAGGAAAAATAAATCCTACCTGTAGTGCCAATGATGAATTTGTGGCTGCTGCCTAGCAGTTCATTGGAAGTCACCTCTTGACTCCTGAATGCCCTCATCGTCCCACATGTTCAACCCCTGCATCCAGTAGCATTAGGTTCAAACGGTCACTTTTCCACCTCTGAGAGAAAACCGCCCTGAGTGCCTAGAGCTCCAGCACGAGATCATTTCCCACCCGTGAGAGAAAGCCACCCTGAGTGCCTAGAGCTCCAGCACGAGATCATTTCCCACCCCTGAGAGAAAGCCCCCCTGAGTGCCTAGAGCTCCAGCACGAGATCATTTCCCACCCCTGAGAGAAAGCCCCCCTGAGTGCCTAGAGCTCCAGCACGAGATCATTTCCCACCCATGAAAGAAAGCCCCCCTGAGTGCCTAGAGCTCCAGCATGAGATAAGTGCCTGTTGTAGGGCAGCTCCTACTACGTTTTCTCACCTGGTATTTAACTTCGGTGTTCTATTGTTTAGGAATAAAATCAGCAAGAAAGATTCTGTCCTGCAAACAAATCAGTCTGTAATTTGTGAACACCCCGACCTGGTTTTTAGAACTAGGAATACAAAGGAAGGAATAGTGCCCCCGGAAGTGATTCCAGTACCGGGATCCCGTTAAGACAGTGAAAATGTGAAATAATTTGTTTTGTAATTGTGCTAAGAAAAAGTGACACAACAAAACACAGGAAAGAAAATTTTGAAGAATTCAAGTATAAAACAAAAATACAGGCCGAGTATCCCTGATCTGAAAATCAAAATCCTAAATGCTCCAAAACCCAAAACTTTTTCAGTGCTTACATGTCAAAGGAAATTCTCATTGAAGCATTTTGGATTTTGGCTTTTTAGATTAGGGACGTTCAACTGGTATGCATATAATGCAAATATTCCAAATTTTTTTTTAAAATCAGAAATCTGAAACATTTCTGGTCCCAAGCACTTCGGGTAAGGAATAGTATCCCTGAACTAAGAAATAAGCCTTGAATTCCCAATAACTATGCATGATTCATGTGAAGTGATCCATACAAAGATCATGACAGGAATATTTCAAGGACAAGCAAATAAAGATTCGGTTAAATAGCTTTACCTGTTCAATCTTCTAGTGTAATGCCGATTAATGCATATTTGAAAAAGTGACCATACTTGGTACATAATAAGCACTAGCTGATGAGCATCAGAAGGAAGCATACTTTTTCTTGAGTCTGATAGTCACTATACTTTAATCCAACATCTCTCTGGTGAAGCAACTGTGAATGATTACTGAAGTAATTAAAGATACTCAAGATAAAGTTCCAATAATCATCATAATTTTTCAAATCATATAATTATGAAAGATGGTAATAAGGTCTTTTTTTTTTTTTTTTTTGAGAGATGGAGTCTTGCTTTGTCACCCAGGCTGGAGTGCAGTGGCACCATCTTGGCTCACTGCAACCTCTGCCTCCTGGGTTCAAGTGGTTCTCCTGATTTAGCCTCCCAAGCAGCTGGGACTACAGGCACACACCACCACACCCAGCTAATTTTTGTGTTTTTTGGTAGAGATGGAGTTTCACTGTATGTTGGCCAGGCTGGTCTCAAACTCCTCATCTCAGGTGATCTGCCCACCCTGGCCTCCCAAAGTGCTGGGATTACAGGCATGAGCCACTGAGCCCAGCTGCTATTATGGTCTTTATGGTATAAAACGAAAGCTCAATGTGTGTATATAAAATCCACCAAGAGGCTGATAATGCACCTTTGAGTATGGCTGCTTTTGCTTATCCTGATAATATTGTTCACAGAAATTTTTGGAGTTGATAGGAAAGGCTTGGATAATCACACTGACTTTGAATAAATAAGATCATGTGGCCAGGCGTGGTGGCTCTTGCCTGTAATCCCAGCATTTTGGGAGGCCAAGGCGGGCAGATCACTGAAGCCCAAGAGTTCTAGACCAGCCTGAGCAATACAGGGAGACCATCTCTACAAAAGAAAAAAAGAAATTAGTTGAGCCTCATGGTGTGCACCTGTGGTCCCAGTTACTTGGAAGGCTGAGATGGGAGGATTGCTTGAGCTAGGCAAGTCAAAGCTGCAGTGAGCTATAATGGTGCTACTGTACTCCAGCCAGGATGACAAGAGTGAGACCCTGTCTCAAAAAGACCAACAAACAAAAAATGGTGTACTGCTGTTATTTCACTGAAGCTAAGATATAATTGATTGTAAGAAGCATAAGTTTATGTATCACTAAGAAAAAAAGACTGGTAACTGAACTACGATAGGCCACTGTTTATAAAAGCCATCCAATTTTGGATATGTTAAAATGTGAACTGCACTTCAGTCTGGGCAACAGAGTAAGCCCTTGTCTCAAAAAAAAAAAAAAAAAAAAAAAAAGTGAAAATAGGTGCATCTCAGAACTGATCAAATATAATATCGTAACTACGATGAAAACATTCGACCCAAATCACCTTAGGAACTGAGGATTTGAAATTCACTCATAAATATTTAAACTTAGTATCTTCTATTTTCATTACTAATTGTAGCTGATGGGTTACATACCTATTCTATGATAAATATTTATTTATGAAGGGGGACTTTTAAGGGCTTGAAAAAAAGCTTTCATATTCAACTGAAGCATATATTTGTCTGGACACTCAGCTCTTCTGCAACCCAAGCTCAGCTCTGCTAGAGTCACACACATTATTCATTAATCTCAGAGATGCTATAATGAACAGGGAATAATAACCCATAGCCAAGTGAGTTAAACCTGGCAGGAAGCTAAGAAATACCTACTTAATAGAAAGGTTCCCTGGATTATAGCAACCTTTTAGCTGGAAAATGCTGAAATATTAAAAAAAGATATACTAGATATAATTCCAGATATTATACACTGGTTGTTACCCTTCTACCTGACAAGCATAAGAGATAATATGTGGCCAGTTGGCTGACTTCTTACATCTTTATTAGAAACACAGTTATAATAGGTTTAAAAGAATTTAGGTAGTTTCTGGTTGGTAATTCACTACTTTCTATGAGCCTTTTCAAGATATCTCATGTAATATCTTGAGATACCATATAATTAATTCTACATATACATAATACTGAGAAAAGGTAATACCATGGGCTTATAACAGTGTTTTAAGGCACAGGGAGATGATCTATAGTTTATGATACGATAGGAAGGGTGCTGAAAATGCAGATACTGATGACCGAAGAATAGACATTTTGGAAATTGGTTTTAGAATGTACTTGAAAATGTTAACAGCTGTTTTTAGTGACAGCTTTGAATATACATTTGAAATCTTTAAAATAAAAGTTTTATTCTTTTTTTTTTTTTTTTTTTTTGAGACAGAGTTTTGCTCTTGTTGCCCAGGCTGGAGTGTAATGGCGCGATCTCGGCTCACCGCAACCTCCGCCTCCTGGGTTCAGGCAATTCTCCTGCCTCAGCCTCCTGAGTAGCTGGGATTACAGGCACGCGCCACCATGCCCAGCTAATTTTTTGTATTTTTAGTAGAGGCGGGGTTTCACCCTGTTGACCGGGATGGTCTCGATCTCTTGACCTCGTGATCCACCCGCCTCAGCCTCCCAAAGTGCTGGGATTACAGGCTTGAGCCACCGCGCCCAGCTCTAAAAGTTTTATTCTTTACTTAAAAACAAATCTATACAGTTTGAGTTGTGGCAAAACAGGTAATAAAAAACTTGTCTAAGAAATATCAAGTTCAAATTGCAAAAGAGAGTTGAAAATAGGAGTTCCTTAATAGCTTCTTGCTCAAATACCCTGTAAATTAAAAATCAATAAATTGTTTTTGATTTGCTAATGTCTTAAAAATGCACAAAGTAATATCAATTAAAAACTGCATGCAACATCCTGGTCACTTCACTATAACCAGTGTTAAGTTTCTTAAAACACATTCAATTAGTGTGGAATATGAGTTAAGCTAAACAGTAGGTTGCAATGTAGCTAGGACTGTGGTGAAATAACAGACAACGAAGAGAATGCTCTACTAGGATTACAGTATTTCAGTCATGTATTAATATGCGTATCACTTCCAGAGATTAAATTACTTCAAATATGAACCATCTTGGTAAATGATTTTGGGTTTATATCTCAGAAAATAAGAAGTTAAGAGAAAAATCACAAAATAAACAGCATTAATATGCCTTGTTTCTGTTATAGAGGGGCTTGTTCCAAAGAACAGGTTAGCTCACGCTAATGAAAATCTTCACCAATGAGGACTATACTAAGCAAGTTTATTACTCAGTATTTTAATAGTAACACCTGTTAGAAAAATTAAGTAGTTATCTTTGCATCTCAACTCACTTTTTATTTCATTTTTCTTCCTATGACAACTATCTACTTTCCCGATATAATAGGAAAAGACAGTGAATTCCTCAGATGGAGCTTTTGGGGCTTACAGGGGGAAAATATTGGGAGGCAGTTTCAAGAGTGGCATACCTGGCTGAGCACAGTGGCTCACACCTGTAATCTCAGCAGAGACTACATTAAGAGACCTGAAAACTGCTTGAGGCCAGGAGTTTGAGATCAGCCTAAACAACATAGGGAGACCCTATCGGTATAAAAGATACAAAAATTAACAAGGTATGGTGGCATGCACCATGCCAGCTATTTCAGCTACTCAGGAGGCTGAGTCGGGAGGATCCCTTGAGCCCAGGAGGTTGAGGCTGTAGTGTGCTATGATCCCACCACTGCACTTCAGCCTGAGTGAAACAGTGAGACCCTGTCTCAAAAAAAAAAAAAAAAAAAAAAAAAAAAAAAGGTGGCATACTGGTCTATCCTTTAAATTAAAATGATGGCATACCTGTCTACATTTTTAACAAAAAACAAAAGTTCTTCTGGTATCCAGAAATAACTTCACATTAACATATTAGATAGACCCAAATAGACTTAACAGTTCAGACCTAAGTGTTGTTTTTTTTTTTTTTTTTTTTTTTTTTTACAGAGACTGCTGCTACATATGACATGGTCACTACAGCCAATTAAAAGAGCCCTAAAGAAATTCCTTTCCTGTTTAGTGAAGGTGAATTTAGTATGACCTAACCCTGCTGAATCCTCTATAACCTGTTTCAATCCTAGAGTGAAAACACTAAGTATTATTCTAAAATGCCCCAGGGTTTTGAGATTTTCAATAAATCTGGTTGTTCCTGACTTCTATACCCCTTATGTGACAAAATTCTGCTTTCTTTTTCTTAACCCTCCTCTTCGTTCCTATTTTCCCAATTCTGTCTGCCAAAAGAATAGACATTTTAGCTGCCTATTTGGACCAGGTGTACAAAATGCTACAAAAGATAATTTTATCTCTATCATACTGGGATATCAAGAAACTTTCCCTAATGGTACATTTGCTTCTGTATGTTTTTTAAAAGAGCAGCCATGTTTAATACTGTGAAATATGATCTGTCTCCTCCTCTGCCCACCCTCTAAAGCAGTGATAAATTTCAGAGCATGCTCAGCAGAATTGGATTATATTATGCACGGTATACATGTTCATCACCAAAACTGTACTGCCTAGAATGTATGCAAGAAGAATGAATTGCTGAGACTTCAAAATCCCAGTTCCATAGAACTGATTTTATTAGCCAATACATACCAAAGATGGATGATAAAAGAAGTATTATTTTTGTAGTTTTCTTTCATAATGGAAGCCTTATGCTATTACAGACTGCAGTTTTCCAGTCTTTTGATTAAGCCTTGCCAGTTGTATGCCGCTGCAGCACCAAGGAAACTGTTTTACAACCTGTCACCTCCTCCGGCAGGCAGCCATCCTGGTCTCGGAGAGTGGGGTCAGCACCACACTGGAGCAGCAGCTCTACAATATCCAGAAACTCACACGCAGAGGCTGAAAGGAAAATTGACAAATATGAAAACAAATTTACCACAAGACAGAGAAACTCCTTCACATCAGCAGGAAAGGAAAGTGCTGAGCAATAAGGAATACTGAACAGTGAACAATGTTACAGTGGCTGAAGGATGATCAGACCTGGTAAATGAGAACTGTGCTATTACGCTGGCTTTTCAAGCCTTAGGAAAAATAAAATTTACCTTTTGGTTGCCTAGAAACACACACACAAACAAATATATATTCCTAATTATGAGGCTTTTGGGCTCTAGTCTTTAAGAATTGGATTAAGGAGTCTGGGCGCAGTGGCTCACACCTGTAATCCCAGCACTTTGGGAGGCCAAGGCGGGTGGATCACGAGGTCAAGAGATCGAGACCATCCTGGTCAACATGGTGAAACCCCGTCTCTACTAAAAATACAAAAAGTTGGCTGGGCATGGTGGTGTGTGCCTATAATCCCAGCTACTCAGGAGGCTGAGGCAGGAGAATTGCCTGAACCCAGGAGGCGGAGGTTGCAGTGAGCCGAGATTGTGCCATTGCACTCCAGCCTGGGTAACAAGCGAAACTCCGTCTCAAAAAAAAAAAAAGAATGGGATTAAGGAAAAGAATAAAAAATAGTGTTTAAGTATCTATTTTATTTTGATCTTCATTTCAGAATAATGATAGGTGTGCAGGATACGTCGAAAGACTAAAAATACTGTAAATGTCAAAATGTTTTGTTTTTAAAGAGGGGAGTAAGTGGGTAACTGAACTTTACAATTTATAAATTAAAAAAAAAAAAAAAAGGCATCAATGGGTGTTACTGATAAGTCCAAGGTATAGGAAGGGGAAAAAGGGGCATAGAGATACCAAGATTTATAAATATGGTAAAGTATTGCCTCAAAATGGACAAACAGACCAGAAGCTTAGAGCTAAGAGTGTGATCTATTCTTCTGCACACATATGAAAACTTAATTCATGACAAAGTTGGCAGATCAGTGGGGAAATAAAGATCCAGTGATTAGATGGTGTTGAGACAACTATACTCACTAAAGGCAAAAAGAGGCACCAGATGAGACATTAATGGCAATAAACATAAAAAGATGAGCATTCCACATAATCAGGGAAATGAAAATTAAAACCAGGAGATATCATTTCATACCCACTAGAATGGTGAAAATTAACTTTGATAATTCCAAGCACTAAGAAGGACTGGAGCAGAGAAACTCCCTTTAGATGTCAGAATATACACTGGTGTTGCTACGTTAGACAAAACTATGGCATTACAGGTTAAACCTAAACACACAGATACCCTCCAACCCAGCTTCTAGTTATCTACTTTTGCATGCATTCTCCAAGAGGTATTTGCAAGGATGTAAACAGCAGCACTGTTCATAACAGACCCCAAATGTAAACAGCCTAAATGCTCATTAACGGTAACATGTAAATAAAGTATCCTTCATTTATACAATAAAATCCTATAGAACACTGAAAACTAATGAACTATAGCTTCACAAAGCATGGGTTTACCTCCAAAACATAATGTTGAAGGGTAAAAAACAAGTGAGAATAATACATATTATATGATTTCACTTAAACAAAATTTTGAAAACAGGTAAAACTAAAGAATATTGTTCAGACATACAAATATGTACTGCAACTATGAAGTAAATCATTAATATAAAATCTAGAGCTCTCTAAAAGATTACCACTAGGGAGGACCGTATGATTCGAGAGATATGCACAGGAGGCTTCAGCGATAATGGTGATATTCTATTTCTTAAGCTAAGTAGTGGTGAATTTTTAAAAAGCTATATTTAAATTCTTCATATATATATATTTTATATACCCTTTTGTAGCATGATTATCACACAACAAAGTGTGTTGTCTTTTGTTTGTTTTAAGAGAAAGAAAGGGTATGCAGCTGAATTCCATGCCCCCCCCGCCCCCCTTTTTTTTTCAGACAGGGTCTGGCTCCGTCTCCCAACCTGGTGCAGTGGCGAGATCATGGCTCACTGCAGCCTTGACCTTCTGGACTCAAGCAATCCTCCCACCCCAGTTTCCTGAGTAGTTATAACCATGGGTGTGTGCCACTATGCATGACTCTCACTTTGGGAGTCTCACTCTGTTGCTCAGGCTGGTCTCAAACTATTAGGCTTAGGCAATCCTCCTGCCTTGGCCTCCCAAAGTGCTGGGATTACAGGCATGCACCTCTGCAGCTGGCCCTATAGCCATTTTATTGAGCACATACTGTACCAGTCCCAGCAGGAACACAGGTAAGATTCCTGTTCTTGAGAACGTACTGTAAATATGTAAATAACCAATTCTAACACAAAAGAATGAACAAGTACTGTGGCAGAAACACGTACACTGCAAAGGCAGGGTGGAAGAAGGAGACTGAGGGATCAGGAAACACTACAAATTGGTAGTAAGATGTAAGATAAGCTCTGAAGGATCGAGCACAATTCCTGAGAAGGAAAGGTACTGCAGAATGCAAAAATACCACTAGCAGAAGCATGACAGGGAACGCTGGGAGAACTGTCTGCTGGCTCAGGGAAGCAATACAAAGAGTTGAAAGTAGAGAGGCTAGACTGAAGTCAAATTACTAGGGCCTTGAATCTCTCACACTAAGAAGTTTGGGTTTTGTCAAGTGATCCACAGGCATTTATGAGGAGTGGAGTGGCACAATTTGGCAAACACTCATCTGATTTCTGTCCCTATAGTTTTCTTTTCTAGAAATAGAAATCATAGAGCATATAGTCTTTTGTATCTGATCTCTTTCACTTAGCATGTTGCCTTTGAGATCCATCCACATTGCCTCAATTATCAGTAGTTTTTTCCTTTTGATTGCTGAGTAGTATTCCATTATATGGATGTGTGCAGTCATCTGGGCTGCTCCAATTTTTGGCATTAAATAGGGGCCTTATGAACACTTGGGTAAAGGTCATTGTGTGGTCCTGTTAAATATCTAGGAGAATTGCTGAGTCATATGGCAAGTGAATGTTTAATTTTATAAGAAACTGCCAAACTTTCCTAAAGTTTGCACTCCCACCAATAAGTATGAATTCCAGTTGCTTTGCATCCTTGCCAGCACTTTCCTATTATTAAAAATATTTTTTAGCCATTCTAGTTAGGGGCCTTTCATGTGATTTCTTATCTGTACTTCCCTAATGTCTAACAATGAACATTTTTCACGTGCTTACTTGCCAACTATTTATCTTTGGTAATTTATCTGTTCAAATCTTTTGCTCATTTATTAATAAGGTTGTCATTTTTTCTTTTTTTTTTTTTTTTGAGATGGAGTCTTGCTTTGCTGCCAGGCTGCAATGCAGTGGTGCGATCTTGGCTCACTGCAACCTCCGCCTCCTGGATTCCAGTGATGCCCCTGCCTCAACCTACTGAGTAGCTAGGACCACAGGTGTGCACCACCACGCCTAGCTAATTTTTTTTTTTTTTTTTTTTTTTTGTATTTTAGTAGAGACAGGGTTTTACCATGTTGGCCAGGATGGTCTCGATCTCCTGACCTCATGATCTGCCCGTCCTGGCCTCCCAAAGTGTTGGGATTACAGGCATGAGCCACTGCACCTGGCCAGTTGTCATTTTCTTATAAGAAGTCTTTATATGTTGTGGATACAAAATTTTGTTCCCAAATATGTTTTATAAATATTTTCTCCCAGTATGTGATTTGTCATTTTTCTCAAGCGCGTCTTAAAGAGAAGATTTGAATTTTGATAAAGTGCAATTTCTTTCTTTTATAGTTTGCGCTTTTTGTGTTCCATCTAAAAAAAAAAAAAAAACCTTTGCTTACACCAAGATCACAAAGATATTCTTCTAGTTCTTTATCATTATTCCTCTTACATATAGGTCTAAGATCTTACCTTCCCAGCTAATTTTTGAGTAGGGTTCAGGCTCACCTTTTGTTTTATTTTGCATGTGGATGTCTGTTACAGCTCTACATGTTGAAAAGGCTATCCTTCTCTCCACTGAATTTCATCTTGACATTTTTGTTAAAAATCAGCTGACCATTTGTGATTGGATCTCTTTCTAGGTTATCTATCACATTCCTTTGATCTATATACCTGTTCTTATACCAATACAACATTGCCTTGATTTCTGTGGCTTCACAGTAAGTCCTGAAACCCGTGCGGGGCCTACGACTGTGCTCTCTTCCAAGGGTGTTCTGCATATTCTCGGTCCTTTGCTTTTCCATATAAATTTTAGAATCAAATTATAAGTTTTTACAAAAATCCTGCTGGAATTCCAATTGAGACCCCACTGAATCTATGGATCAGTTTGGAAGAATGGACAGCTTAACAATGTTGAGTCTTCTGATTAACAAAAAATTGCATCTGTCTCCATTTACTTCGATTTTTCTTAATTTTGATCATAATATTTAGGAATTCTATGCACACAAATCTTACACTTATTTTGTTTGATATATCCCTAAGAATTTCACATTTTTGAGGCTTCTGCAAATAATGTCTTTTAAAATTTCAGTATTCAATTGGTCCACTGCAAGCATAAAGAAAAACAAGATTTGTATACCAGCCTTGGTGTTTTTGCATTTTAATTTTCAACTGTTCATTACTAGTATATAGGAATACTCTTCATTTCTGTATAGTGATTTTTTACCCTGTGAACTTGCTGAACTCACTTATTCTAGTTTTTAAAAATCGATTATTGTGGTCTTATACACAGATGGACATATCACCTATGAAAAAAGAAAGCTTTATTTCTTCTTTTTAAATCTACATGGCTTTCATTTCTTTTCCTTGCCTTAATGCACTGGCTAGAACTTTCAATATAATGCTGGATCAAAGTGGAGAGAGTGGATATCTTTGTCTTGTTCAGTCTCAGAGGAAAGCATTCAGCCTTTCATGAAGGATGATACTAACTGTCGATTTTCTCAGGCTAAGGAAATTTCCTACTATTTCCCATTTCTACTTTACTAAGAATTTTTGTTGTTGTTGTTTTAATCATGAAGGAAAGCTGAATTTTCTAAGCTTTTTCTACAGACATTGGTACAATCACATTTTATTTTTTTGATCTGTTGATATGGTGAAATATTATGGTTCTCAATTGCCAAATCAACCTTGCATGCCTCGTATAAACACACCTGGGTATAATTTATCATCCTTTTTGTATTTACTAGGTTCAACTTGGTAACATCTTATTAAAGATTTTTGCATCTATGTTCATAAGGAATACTGGCCTGTAGTTTTCTTTTCCTCAAAGGCTCTTGTCTGGATTTGGTATCACGGTAATTCTGGCTTCACAGAATGAGTGCTCCCTCCCCTTCTATTTTCTGGAAAAGTTTCTGTGTAGAATTGCATTAAAAAAATTTTTTTTTTTTTAAGACGGGGTCTCACACTGTTCCCAGGCTGGAGTGCAATGGTGCAAATGGCGTGATCTTGGCTTACTGCAACCTCTGCCTCCCGGGTAGCTGGGATTATAGGTGCCCACCACCATGCCTAATTTTTGTATTTTTAGTAGAGATGGGGTTTCGCCATGTTGGCCAGGCTTGTCTTGAACTCCTGACCTCAGGTGATCTGCCCACCTCAGCCTCCCAAAGTGTTGGGATTACAGGCATGAGCCACCATGCCCAGCCAATTTCTTCCTTAAACCCTCAGTAGCATTCACCAGTGAAGTAATCAAGGCCTAGAAATTTTGTTGTAGGAAAGTTTTTAGCTACAAATTCAATCTCTTTAATAGATATAAGGCTATCCAGATTTTCTTTCCTTTTTTTTTTTTTTTAAGACGTGGTCAGGTTATGTTGCCCCCAGGCTAGAGTGCAGTGGCTATTCACAGGCATGATTATAGTGCTGTGTAGCCTTGAACTCTTGGCTCCAAGTGATCCTCTTCCCCCAGCCTCTCAAGTAGCTGGGATTAAAGGTGTGCACTTCTATTTCTTTTCTGTTTTTCTGAGATGGAGCCTGGCTCTGTTGTCCAGGCTGGAGTGCAGTGGCAAGATCTTGGCTCACTGCAATCTTAGCTTCCCAGGTTCAAGCAATTCTCCTGCCTCAGGCTCCCAAGTAGCTGGGATTATAGGTGCGCACCACCACATGTGGCTAATTTTTGCATATTTAGTAGAGATAGGGTTTTACCATGTTGGCCAGGCTGATACTGAACTCCTGACCTCAGGTCATCCACCTGCCTCACAGCCTCCCAAAGTGCTGATATTACAGTTGTCGGCCACCATGCCTGGCTTTCTATTTCTCTTTTGAGAAAACTTTAGTAGTTTGTATCTCTAAAAAAACTTTGTCCTGAGGCCAGATGCAGTGGCTCACACCTGTAATCCCAACACTGTGGGAGGCCAAGGTGGGCGGATCATGAGATCAAGTGGTCAAGACTATTCTGGCCAACGTGGTGAAACCCTCTCTATTAAAAATACAAAAATTACCTGGGTGTGGCGGCATGCGCCTGTAGTCCCAGCTACTTGGGAGGCTGAGGCAGGAGAATCGTTTCAACCCAGGAGGTGGAGGTTGCAGTGAGCTGAGATTGTGCCACCGCACTCCAGCCGGGTGACAGAGCAAGACTGTGTCTCAAAAAAAAAAAAAAAAAAAAAAAAAAAATTGTCCTGGCCAGGTGTGGTGGCTCATATTTATAATCCTAGCAGTAGCACTTTGGGAGGCCAAGGCAGGCAGATTGCTTGAGGTCAGGAGTTTGAGACCAGCCTGGGCAACATGGTGAAACCCTATCTCTACTAAAAATACAAAAATTAGCCAGGTGTAGTGGTGCATACCTGTAATACCAGCTACCAGAGAGGATGAGGCAGGAGAATCACCTGAGCCCTGGAGGTGAAGCCTGCAGTGAGCTGAAATCACACCACTACACTCCAGTCTGAGTGACAGAGACCCTGTCTCAAAAAAAGAATTATAATTTGTCCATTTCATCTAAGTTATCTATTTCACTGGTACAAAATTGTGCATAATGTTTCCCTATTTGCTTTTTAATATCTTCAGGGTATGTACTGATATCCTTTCATTTCTGAAATTGCTAATTTGCTTTTTATTTTTGGAGACAGCATCTCAGTTTGTCACTCAGGCTGGAGTGCAGTAGCACAATCATAACTCACTGCATCCTGGAACTCCTGGGCTCACGTGATCCTCCTGCCACAGCCTCCTGAGCAGCTGGGATTTACAGGCTCAAACCATTGTGCCTGGCATGTTTTTAAAAAATTGTTTTGTAGAGATAGGGTCTTGCTATGTTGCCAAGGCTGGTCTCAAACTCTTAGTCTCAAGTGATCCTCTCGCACTGGTCTCCCAAAGTGCTGGGATTACAGGTGTGAGCCACAGCACCCGCCTATTTCTTTTCTTTTTTTCTGCCTTGATTGGTCTGGCTAGAGGACTATCAGTTTGTTTGTTCTTTACAAACAACCAGCTTTGGATTTCACTGATCTTCTGTTTTCCAGTTTTCTATTTCGGTGATTTCTGCTCTGATCTTTATTATCATCTCACACTTACTTTTAGTTTGCCCTTCTTTTTTTGAGGTACATGCTTGGATCCTTGACATGAAATCTTTCTTCTCTTCTAATAATAGTATTTAATTTCCTTTAAAGACTGTTTTGGCTGCATCCTACAATTTTTTTTTTTTTTTTGAGGTGGAGTCTTGCTCTGTTGCCCAGGCTGGAGTGCAGTGGTGCGGTCTTGGCTCACTGCAACCTCTGCCTCCCCGGCTGAAGTGATTCTCCTGCCTCAGCCTCTCGTGCATCCTACACATTTTGACAGGAGTGTTTTCATTTTCATTCAGTTCAAAATATTTTATATAAGCATAACTTATTTTATTGTGCTTCACTTTACTGTGCACCACAGATACGGCATTTCTTTAGTAAATCAAAGATCTGTGGCAACCCTATATTAAGCAAGTCTACTGATGCCATTTTCCCAACAGCATTTGTTCATTTTGTGTCTCTGTGTCACACCGCAGGGACTCTCACAATACTTCAAACTTTTCCTTATTAGTATTTCTGTTGTGGGAATCTGTGATAAATGATCTTTGATGTTTCTATTGTAATTGTTGTGGGGTGCTACAAACTGCACCCATATAATATGAACTTCACTGACCAATGCTGTATGTGTTCTGACTGTACCATAGAGTAGTCAATCCCTCATCTATCCCTCTCTTTGGGTCTCCCTATTCCCTGAGACACAATAATATTGATATTAGGCCAATTAATAGCCCTACAATGAATTCTAAGTGTTCAAGTAAAAGGAAGAGTCACACATCTCTCATTTTCAATCAAAAGCTAGAAATGATTAAGCTTAGTGACAAAGCCAGGTCAAAAGGTGGGCCAAAAGTAGGCTTTTTGTGCCAGTCAGCCAACTTGTGAATGCCAAGTAAAAGTTCTTGAAGAAAATTAGAGGCGTTATTCCAGTGAACACACAAAGGATAAGAAAGCAAAACAACCTTACTCCTGATTTAGAAAAGGTTTGAGTGGTCTGGATAGAAGACCAAACCAGCCACAGCATCCCCTGAAGCCAAAGTCTAATCCACACCAAGGTTCTAACTCTTTCATTCTATGAAGACTGAAAGAGATGAAGAAACTGCAGAAGAAAAGTTGGCAGTTGGCAGAGGCCGATTCATGAGGCTGAAGGAAAGAAGTTATCTCCATAAAATAAAAGTGCAAGGTTGCATCCTGGCCAACATGGTGAAATCCTGTCCCTAATAAAAATACAAAAATCAGCTGGACGTGGTAGCGCATGCCTGTAGTCCCAGCTACTTGGGAGGCTAAGGCAGGAGAACCCAGGAGGCAGAGGTTGCAGTGAGCTGAGATCCTGCCACTGCACTCCAGCCTGGTGACAAAGTGAGACTCTGTCTCCAAAAAAAAAAAAAAAAAAAAAAAAAGCAAGGTAAAGCAGCAAGTGCTGATGTAGAAGTGGTGGCAAGTTATCCAGAAGCTCTAACTAAGAAAAAGATAACTGATGAGGATAGCCATACTACACGACAGATTTTCCTTTTTTCTTTTTTATTAGAGCCTAACTCTTGACCAGGCTGGAGTACAGTGGCCTGATCTTGGCTCACTGCAACTTCTGCCTCCCGGGTTCAAGCGATTCTCCTGCCTCAGCCTTCCGAGTAGCTGGGATTACAGGCCATGTGCCACCAGGGTTAATTTTTGTATTTTTGGTAGAGTTGGGGTTTTGCCATGTTGGCCAGGCTTGTCTCGAACTCCTGACCTCAAGTGATCCACCCACTTGGGCCTCCCAAAATGCTAGGATTACAGACATGGGCCACCGTGTCCAGCCAACAGATTTTCAATGTAGACGAACCAGCCTCATATTGGAAAAAGATCCCATCTAGGATTTTCATAACTAGAAAGCAGAAAACAATGCCTGGCTTCAAAGAATGGGTGAACTCTCTGGTTAGGGGCTAATGCAACTGCTAAGTTAGACACAATGCTCATTAACCATTCCAAAAATCCTAGGGCCCTTAAGAATGATGCTAAATCTACTCTGTCTATGCTCTATAAATGCAACAACAAAGCCTGGATGATGGCATATCTGTTTACAACATGGTTTACTAAATATTTAAGCTCACTGTTGAGACCTACTGCTCAGGAAAACAGAATCCCTTCAAGGTATCACTGCTCACTGACAATGCACCTGTTCACCCAAGAGCTCTGATGAAGATGTAGAGATGAATGTCGGTAGCTGAAATGGGTTTGAGTTTGTTGTTGTGATAGATAATAAGTCCAGTGCAGCACTGCTGTCAAACTCCTCCAGTAATAGGATGCTGCTACCTTATGCTTAGTGTGAGGCTAGGTGCAGGCGTCCCCAAACTTTTTACACAGGGGGCCAGTTCACTGTCCCTCAGACCACTGGAGGGCCGCCACATACTGTGCTCCTCTCACTGACCACCAATGAAAGAGGTGCCCCTTCCTGAAGTACGGCGGGGGGGGGCGTAGTTTGGGGACGCCTGGGCTAGGATGTTAGGGTTTTTTTTTTCCCCCACTATTCTTGCTCCACCCTTAGCTTTCAGCAGTCTCTGCATGTCTGTACCACAGAGGGAGTCTCTTTCTACATTCCTGTCTCTCCTCCACTAATGGACTCCTCTTGCTTATTACTCAGGGCTTGGCTCACGGTGGGAATAAGGAGGAGTTCTTTGTCCTTTTGGGCTGGACCTCAGGGAGGGCGATTTCTCATTGTTCCTACACACCCCTCCCCAAAATGTCAGGCAAACACTGTGGTGTGTGTGTATGTGGTGTTGGTAGTGGTGGGTGTCTTGAGAGGGAGAGACTTTCCTGCCCTGCCTTCACTGGCGAGGGAATCTCTGCTTTGTATCACTGTGGGGTCCTAAGCCCAGGGTTTTCCTGTCCTCCCTGAAGGCAGACTTTGCTTTTACTCTCACTTCAAAAGCAGTGGATATCTGCTTGAGCCCAGGAGCAGCAGGAGAGGAGGCCAGAAGGGCTTTCAGCTCCTCCTCTATGGCTTAAGGATTTATCTTTGAATGAAATAAGAGTGTAGGATTGTACAACATGGTGGCTACAACTAATAATTTACTGTATTCTTGAAAATTGTTGAGAGTAATTTTAAGTGTTCTCACCACAAAAAAATGCATGTATTAATCAGCTCAATTCAGCCATTCCACAATGTATATATATACATATTTCAAAACATCATGTTGTACATGATATATACAATTTTTAATGTGTCAAAAATTTAATTAAAAAAGGATACAGGGAAGTGGAAGTGTTTCATGCCTGTATGCCACCGAAGAGGGCTTTCTTTCTTCTAAATTTTTCTCATGAGCACCCAGTTAATGAAAAAAGAATGTAACCGAGGACTCCTTTCGTGTCTCAACCACCAAGTTACTCTAAAATGTCATGCTAGCTCACTTTAACAATTTGTTCATCTTAGCTGTTTGCTTCCCACCTATTTTTACGGTGGCTGCCTCTTCTTCAGGCGGTCTGCCAAAGGTAAAACAGTCTGTGTGTCCTATAGAGCCTTGCCACTCTTTGAAATCCAGTTTATTTGGCTGCCATGGAACCTCTGCTCTCCCATGTGTTCACAAAAGTTGTGATTTTGTAGATTATCTTTTGCTTTTGTCAGGGTGAGAATGAAGTTCTTTTGCAGTTGTCTACATCTTAATAGTGGAAGCAGAACTCCCCAGGAGTTTGTTTTAGATGATTTAGCAGCAATATTTCTTCTTTTGTTCTCTATTGGTACTTAAGTAAAGATAAAGTAGTTTCTCTGGTTCCAATGACCATCTTTTCTCCCTAAGTAGATGCTTCCAGCTCAGGGCTTCATGGCTATGTGCTGTGAAGTGGGCACAGAGTAAACAGCCAAAACCAGATTGTGACAGGTTACAGACTTGGGATAGATTTTGTGACCCTTTACATTACTTGATAAACTTAGGTACCAAACTCGAATTCATAACCACATAAACTCAAAAACGGTTCTAAGTGAACCAAAGTAGAGGGTAGATTTTTTTTCTGCACTAAAATCAGACCATTTGTGAACTCTATCTCTGCCTTCAGTGGTGTGGGGTTTCTTAGAAGGCTACCAAGGTATAGATATTAATATTTGATGAATGGAGAATAGAAGAAAATGTAAAGGGTGGCTAAAATTGCCTAATCCAACCCCAGGGGCACTGCTGATTGGCTGAGATCATAGTTTGGGGTAGCTTATGAGACGCAAGAGCTATTCTGCATCTTGAAGGATGCCACAGACAGGGAGGAAGAGACAGTATCATCTTTACCAAGGCTGAGGATTCAAGAGAGTGTTTAGGATTATAGTATCTTTTTGAGAATTTAAAATTGCCTCCCAAAATAATTTAATTTTTTTGGAGATGAAGTCTCACTCTTGTCACCCAAGCTGGAGTGCAATGGCACGAACTTGGCTCACTGCAACCTCCACCTCCTCTATTTGAGAGATTCTCTTGCCTCAGCCTCTTGAGTAGCTGGGATTACAGGCACCTACCACCAAGCTTGGCTATTTTTTTTTTTTTTTTTTGTATTTTTACTAGAGATGGGATTTCACCATGTTGGCCAGGCTGGTCTCAAACTCCTGCCCTAAGGTGATCCACCTGCCTTGGCCTCCCAAAGTGCTGAGAATACAGGCATAAGCCACTGTGCTCAGCCCCAAAATAATTTTAGTTAACATTTTAATTTTAAATTTCTAAAGGGTTTGATCATGAATCACTGTATACCAAATTAGATTAAAATGAAAGACAATCTCATAAAATAAAAAATTAAAGACACATTGCCTCATATCAAGTAGCTATGAAAAGAGGCTATTTATCCTACACAGAACTGGCTATAAGACATTTATATTTTGAACAATAATGATTTAACCTTTACACTGCAGTTACAGGTTTTAAAATAGGACCTTTAGCAGTATCACAGGAATAAACTTCCCATTATACAAATATGTAATACACAATAATAACCAACATAATCTGTCATATCATGCTAAGCTCAAAACTAACCCAAGAGCTACACAAGAAGATCAGGGTGAAGTAGATGTGTGCTATGGCTGAAGACACAAAAGATGGCCATCTCAGACAAAGGGACATTAATTACATTTATGCTGTATGATGATGTGAACATCCCAGAGGTGAGATACAATCTATGAGCACCAACCCAGGAATGGAGCTTAAGAATTTAAGTTCCGGCCAGGCGCGGTGGCTCAAGCCTGTAATCCCAGCACTTTGGGAGGCCGAGGCGGGTGGATCACGAGGTCAAGAGATCGAGACCATCCTGGTCAACATGGTGAAACCCCGTCTCTACTAAAAATACAAAAAACTAGCTGGGCGTGGTGGCGCATGCCTGTAATCCCAGCTACTTAGGAGGCTGAGGCAGGAGAACTGCCTGAGCCCAGGAGGCAGAGGTTGCGGTGAGCCGAGATTGCGCCTTTGCACTCCAGCCTGGGTAACAAGAGCGAAACTCCGTCTCAAAAAAAAAAAAAAAATTTAAGTTCCACATCAAGAGAACTCTAGTCAACCAGCTATGAAAATGCTAACTGAGGTTAAAGTAATTCCCTACCTTTACAGATGTGAATGAAATTTTAGCTCAGGTCTAAGGTGAGATAAAAATTTGGAATTTAAGGTTGCAAAACAGTGACTCGGAGCAAGAAATATGGCATTCACATAAAAGGAGTTTTACTAACAAATTCCTGGGATTTATGCAAAGACAGACTCACATGACAGCATAAATAACAAGGAAGTTGTAGAGAGAGAAAAAGAATGATGCCTGTAGTGCCAGCTACTCCGGAGGCTGAGGCAGGAGAACTGCTTGAACCCGGGAGGCGGAGGTTGCAGTGAGCCAAGATTGCACCACTGCACTCCAGCCTGCTGCCTGGTGACTGAGTGAGACTCTGTCTCAAAAAAAAAAAAAAAGAATGAGACCTAGTAACTTAAAAGGATAGAGGTCCTTTTAAACCACATGGGTGCATCTTATCCTGCTATGAGGAGGCCACTTAGAGTATCTCTTGGAGATTCACTGTTGAGAGGCATCCATTATGTTTATGTTAGTACAGAGCCTACTTGCACATATAGTTGTCCAACAAATAGCTGTTGAAAAAATATGCTTTGGATCCCCCAATTAGATGGTGAACTACTTGAGTATATGCCTTTTTGTATTCTCCTCTCCATCTAGCATAATGCTGGGCACTTACTATTTGCTCAAAATTCATTAGTTAATTGATTTCTCTGCCTTTGGCATCTTCAGTGAAACACAAGTCACAACGTAGAGTCGTCTTTCAGAAATGTGTATGCTGCCCACCCTTTCAAAACAGACAAAGGCAAAGAACATGAGAGAGAAATGAGGAGGAAAGGGTGCTAACTTTTTACTAAATTAATGAGAGGATATACTGGTGCCCACAATGTGCTGGGAAATACAAAAACAGGCATAAGCCCATCTTGGAAAAGCTTGAGCAAGTCTATAGGGATTAGAACAGTTGCTGAATTTATGGTACCCTGGGAACCTCTATTTGTCAAGTGCCATAGAGGCAGCCCTGACATTGGCACAGGTGAAGATGAATTTTCATTCAGAGCAGTGAGCCTCTGACTCCATTAATCCTCAGGGTTTTGATGATGAATTTCTTTCTTTTTTATTTTATTTATTTTCACTCTAATGCCTCCTCCCACTGCCCTGTAACAGAGTGGAGGTAACAGAACAGATGGTGCTTTGCGTGGAAGACCGAGGGCTCATGAGGATACAAAGCCTGCCCACTCTGAAATCACATGACTGCACGTGCAAGGAAAAGCCTTGATTTCCCCTGGGAGACACAGATGCAATGATATTAGTATTCCCAGTGGAGGAACAGGAGGGGAAGGCTTACAGTCCATTTATAAGGAAGACCACACTCATACCAATATACTCTTCAGCAAGGACCATGTTTAATCACAAAATATCCGGGGGACCAATATCTGAAGATTCAAAAAAAAAAACCAGGTAAAATATAGGCATATAAGGATTTTAGTATGCTGCCACACAAAGCCCATTTAGAATGAACTAGTAAGGACGTACAGTAGTAGAATACTGGCCTCTAGTTAACCTGCGATTGGCTCTGACCCAGTTTTAATCGGAAGAAGCCAGGATTTACAACCTGCTTAAAGATGGAGTTTGACAACTGCTATAATCAGAAGAGCTGTCAACACAAGGACAGCTGTCAAGCCCAACCGTAATTCATAAAAAATAATAGCTAAGCCCCCAAAGACATCCCCAACACTGACTGCACTCACTGGATTTAACGATACTTATAGTTTAATGAAAGTTCCAAGAGCAGGTTAAGAGTCCTGAAATAAAATAAAATCAACAAATAGTAAGTGACTGCCTACTAAATAAAAAGGGTTAAATAATATTAAGTGATGAAATGAATAACAAATATGCCCAGCAGATTCTCTGGCATGTAATAGGTGCTTAATAAATGGTAATTATTATTATTATTATTACACACAAGACTGTTTTGACTATCTTAAAAACTGGCAAGAATCTGGTGACCTAGTGAAAAATTATAAAGTAAAAATAACCCACTCCTATAAGCAATTACGAATTGCTTAAATAATTCGTAATTGCTTTTAGGAGTGGGTTATTTTTAATTTATAATTTTTAAATATTTAAAATATTTAAAATTATTTTAAACAAAAAAATAATTTTTATTAAGTTCTGAATTGTCAGAATATTTTAGTTTTATATATTTGTAATGCCAGAACTTCTAAGGATATTTAGTATTTGATAATCTTGATTTCAACATATAAGGCATTTTTTTTTTGTTGTTGTTCTTTCCATGATGATTAATATAACCTGAGAGAAATAGAAGTTCTGGATCAATTTTAGGCAAGATTTCTGAATCAGGGATAGTTTTTATTAATGTCTAAACTCTCTGTGAACAGAAATAAGAAGATAAAAGCACACAGACAGAGATACTGACATACATTTACTGCCAAGTAGAGTCTTGAAAACTAGCCTGAATCACTGACCAAGGTGGCCAATAAGAAAAGATTTTCTTTAATTTTGTTTCTACAAAAGACTGTCTTCCACAAAATAATGTCTTCCTTAAAAAGACAGGAGGACTGTAATTATTTGTAAAATTACAAAAAGAGGTTTGGATGTGGAATCGGAAGACCTGTGCAAGTGTCTCGGCTCTGCTACCTACAGCTTGGATGACCTGTCAAGGTCACATCTCTGAACTGTAGTTTTTCATCTAAAAATGGGGAAAGGTAACACTGAGCTCAAACATTTGTAGAAAAGACTAAATGGGATTTTACATAGAAACACCACCACCACTACTGTACATCTGCCTAGGTTTAGACTTTTTTGGTGTCTGTATACTTTTTAAAGAGTATAAAATGCATACAGAAGGGTACCAAAATCATATACAGCTGAGCTTGAACAACATGAGGGTTAGGTGTGCCAGCTCCACATGAATTAGAAAAGCCACATATAACTGCTGACTCTTCAAAAACTTAACTACTAATATTCTATGGCTGACTAGAAGCCTTACCAGTAACAGAAACTGTCAATTAACACATACTTTGTATACGTCTTCTTAATGTAATAAGCCATGGAAAAGAAAATGTTAAGAACATCCTAAAATACATGTATAGTACTGTACTGTATTTATTGATGCTGTACTTTTACGTTGCCTGTTTCCAAGATCAATCATCTGTCTGAAATGATGGCAACTGTGCTGGCAGACCTCAAGCTACGGTACATATCAGTATCAAGCAGCTTAACTTTTTCTTGTAAATGTCATGACTTTCCTTCTTGGGAACACTTCCAGCATCACTAGTGGTATTTTGAAATAACACAAGGGCCCCCTTGTGTTATTTCAAGGTTTATGGTAGGGTACTAAGCAAGGAAAACAAGAACTGTGAGGTCACTTTTTTACTGTGAGATGCAATTTACTGGAGAGACAAACTGCTCATGTAGAGATGACCGGCATCACCTGGCACTTCAAGCACAGACTGGCAATACTTCAGCTCACTGCAATAGCAATAGGAGGTGTATACAAAATTATTACAGAACAGTATGTACTATACTTAATTTTATGCAGTTATAATTTAATACTGCATCTTTACATTTGTTTACATTTTTCTCAACTGTGAATGGTACCATGAATGGTCTGTGTTTGTGTGCACAAGTTTTGATAAATTTTAACTTTTATAATAGATTTGTGTACATTTTATGATGGTAAATGATGAAATAGACTAGCATCTATATGTGTTTTATGCATTCATGACATATGTAACTTTTTCTTATTTTTTCTTGATATTTCTAAGCTGCAAAATTGAGTTTTTTCAAACTGTTGCAAATCTTCAAAATATTTTCCAATGGACTTATTTTTTTAAAATTCTGCATGTAGTAAGTGGACCCACACAGTTCACACCTATGTTGTTCATTGGTCGACTACATATAAATTTTCTTAAGAAAATTTATCCATGTAACTAGTATATATCAACAATAAGATCATTATGAGACTCTGAGAAGCACTCCTGCCCTGTTAACCCTTTCCAGTTGTTTGCTACCTGCCTACTTCCAAGGTAATCATTATCCCCTTTACTAACGGTAGAGATGTTTTTCCCATTTTTGATCTTTATATAAATGGAAAGCATACTGTATGTAGTCTTTTTTGTCTGGCATCTCAGCTCAATAGCATGTGTAAGATTCATTTAGGTTACTGCATGTAGATGCAGCTCATTTGCATTGCTGTATAGTATTCTACCAGATGAAAAGCACAGATTATTACCAACCAGAGCTCATAATCCCTGAATCTGAAGATCCCAATGTTTAAATCAATTCTAGGAATTATTAGTGAATGCATCTTCAAATATTGATTTTTCTCCAGTCTCTCCTTCTGGAACTCATATTAAAAATAATGAACTTGACTTTTATCCAAAACACCAGCAATAACATGCCGGCAAGGATGTGGAGAAAAGGGAACCCTTGTATACTATTGGTGGGAATGTAAATTAGTACAGTCACTTTGGAGAACAGTTTGGAGGTTCCTCAAAAAACTGAAAATACAGCTACCGTACGATTCAGCAATCACAATCCTGGGTATATACCCAAAAGAAAACAAATCAGCATATCAATGAGATACCTGCACTGCCATGTTTGTTGCAGCACTGTTCCCAACAGCCAAGACTTGGAAACAACCTAAATGTCCATCAACAGAGGAATGGGTAAACGAAATGCGGCATGTATGCACAATAGAGTACTATTCAGCCATTAAAAGAGTGAGATCCTGTCATCTGCAACAACATGGATGGACTGGAGGTCATCATGTTAAGTGAAATAAGCCAGGCACAGAAAGGCAAACTTCGTATGTTCTCACTTATTTGTGGAAGCTAAAAATTAAAACAATTAAAACTGTGTAGAGAGAGAGAGTAGAGGGATGATTACTAGAGGTTGGGAAGGGTTGTAGGGACATGGGAGGGAAGTGGGATGGTTAATGGGTACAAAATATCATTACAAACAATGAATAAGACCCAGTATTTGACAGCACAACAGGATGACTATAGTTAATAATAACTGAATTGTATACTTCAAAATAACTAAAAGAATATAATTAGACTGTTTGTAAAACAAAGGATAAATGCTAGAGGGAACGGATACCTTAGTTATCATAATGTGATTATTATACATTGCATGCCTGTATCAAAGTATCTCATGTACCCCATAAATATATATCTACTATGTACCCACAAAAATTAAAAACAAAAAAATTAGGCTGTGGACAGTGGCTCATGCCTATAATCCCAGCACTTTGGGAAGCTGACACAGGTGGATCACTTGAGGCTAGGAGTTTGACACAGCCTGGTCAACATGGTAAAACCCCATCTCTACTAAAAATACAAAAACTAGCCAGGTGTGTAAAAATCTAAAAACTAGCTGAGTGTGGTGGCACATGTCTGTAGTCCCAGCTACTCTGGAGGCTGAGAAAGGAGAATCCAGGAGGTGGAGGTTACAGTGACTCAAGATCACACCACTGCACTCCAGCCTGGGTGACAGAGTGAGATTCTGTCTTAAAAAATAAATAAATAAAATAAAATAAAATAAAATAAAATAAAATAAATAAATGCTGAACTTTCTTGTTCTACTCTTAATGCCTCTTTTATATTTATCATTTCTTTACCTTTCTGTGCTGACTTTTTGGCAACTGCTTGAGACAAATCTTTTCACCAACTTTTTTTTTAACTTGTGTCAATTCTTCACTTTAACCTATCCATTGTAAAATTTCTGTGTTTTTTCATTTACATAAGTTCTATGTGGTTCTCTTCCATATCTGCCTGTTGTTTTTTAGAATGTCTTGCTCTTGTGTTTTTGATTCCTTGGTTTTATACAGACTTACTCTGATCATTTCAATAGTTTTACTTAAGTTCCTCAAAGTCTAATACTGTGGTTTTCTGTGTCGGCTGACATTCATTCAAGTGTATTTTGTAATTCTGGATTGTGAACTGATTTTCATTAGGGCTTCATTCTGGAGGGATTTTGTACTGTATAGTTGAAGATGTGTTTCTCAAGAGAAGTTTAGCATTCACGAGCCCAGTACACTTATGTTAATTTCTTGACTTGAGGATTCCTGAAATAATGAGAATATAAATGTGAACTTTAAACTTATAGGGCTTTTGTTCCCACCCAAATGCTAGTCTGAGGCAGAGAAGCTTCTTTGTCTTTTTACCAGTAGGCCAACTTGTTCTAATCTCCACCCTTCTGCCTTCTCTTTTAAGCTGTGGATCTATCCTTTTGAAGGTCCTAGCTCATGTGCAGGATCTCAGTTTTGACTCCTGATTCCTTCTAGTTCAAGAGGCCTTATTTCCAGGTTGCACTGGCATTAAAACCCAAGCTCAGAGTTCTCCCAGATACAGTGTTTGCTCACCCACTTATCACTATAGATACTGGGTTCTTATTTATTGGGTGGGAAGTAAAGAAATCTGGGGTCATCTCTTATCTTAAAAAGAATATTTATTTTATCCAGCAAATAGTAGGCATTACACTATTTGTTGAATGAATGAAATAGAATTAAGAAGGTGTATCATATTCATAGTACTAACAGATCCTATGATACTAAAATTTAAAATAATTTTTGAACAGGGAATATATGCATATAGGTCCAATACAGAAGTTATAAGAGGGTTTACAGAAAAAGGTTTTCATCTTATTCTTGTATTCTAGTCCCCTACCTCCTCTTCCCTAAGGCAATTAACATTATTAGCTTTTTATGTATCCTCCCAGAGATACATATTTACTAGCAAGCATGAATAGATATATTCATGACAGCACACTATATACACTGCACTACACCTTAATCTTTTTGTTCAACAATAGATGTTGAGATTTTTCTGTGCCAGTACATAAAGAAAACAGAGCTTATTTGAAGCAGTCAGAAATGCCTTTTGAAAAATCCCTACCCTGTTGCTATCTAAAAATGCATTTTAAATATATCAAACTTAAACAGACACATTCCTACATCCCTAAAGGCAGGTTAACTAGGGATGACAGAGTGACTCATCTCAACTCTCAAGGGCACATTCAATCTGTTTTAGCCATTGCTACAGTTTCTGGAAGGGAGAAATAAAATGAAAACACAGCACATGCCACAAAGAAGGCACTGAAAAACATCTGAATGAGGGAATGAAAGAAGGAATAAGGGGATGGAAATAAAAGTTGATTCAGCAGAGAATGTGGGTGCATTGGGAGTGGTTGTCTTTTTAAGCAGAGCAGTGAACTCTAGACCGTAGGGCAAATATTTTAGAGAAAAAGAAAGCTGGCCTCTTGAAGCAAGCTATCAGGAAAAAGGAGTAGCCTTGAATTTTCTGCTGAAGGCCTTACAACCCCCGTGAAGAGTTTATTTTTCCTTTTTTGAATCTGCGGTTTGATTTAGGCCTGATTATCCCAGATTGCCATCACAGCCATGGGGTGGTTGAGACAAATTTTTTCTGGGTGGAAAATTAGGGTTTAGAACAGCTAGCTCTGATAATACAGGAGGAGTCATATGATAGAAATAGTTTATAAACATGTTTGAGGAGTAAGTGATGTGAATGCTGTGGAAGGAGGTATGGGAAAGCACTCATTTTTCTGTCCTTTCCTAGTAAATATAGAGACATGGATTTGATTTTCCAGTTCCCTTAGGCAAGCTTGTTAATCTCTTCAAGTTTTAGTTTCCTCGTTTATAAAGTGGCGAAAACAATAACTACTATATATACTTTGGGAGGCTGACATGGGAAAATTGCTGGAGGCCTAAAGTTTGACAACAGCCTGTACTAGATCCTGTCTCAACAAAAATAAAATAACTTAGCCAGGTGTGGTGGTGCGTTCCTATAGTCCCAATTACTTGGGAGGCTGAGGTGGGAGGACTGCTCAAGCCCAGAAGTTCAAGGCTGCAGTGAGCCATGACTTGGCCACTACACTCTAGCCTGGGTGACAAGAGTGAGACACCGACTCACAAACAAACAAACAAAAAACTCTTCTAGAGGGCTATTTATAGACAGGAGCTTACAGATTAAATACAGTTTATTATTTTACTATTTTCTATGCTCATTTTAATCGTTCTTTCAAAGGGACTTGGTACCATATGTGTGTGTATGTGCACAGATGCATTTATGTGCAATTTTAATTAACAAATATTATAAGCATGGCATACAGAGGAATATAAAGGCTAATAAAACAAGTTGTTAACTACTACAAATATGCTGCAATAAATGTTCTAAATCATATTTTATTATACACATGTTCAGGAGTTTTTCTCTGGTATATGTCTAGAACTGAAATTACTGGGTTGTAGAGTATGTATACCTTCAACTTTACTAAATCTTCTTAAACTGATATCAAAATGGCTATAACAGTTGACACTCTCCTCAGAAACGTATGAGAATTCTTGTTGTTCTACATTCTAATACTAATATTTGTAGATGTTTACATGTTGCCAATCTGATGAATATGAAGTTGTATCTAAATGTTTTAATCTGCATTCCTGAATTAATTGTTGTTGGGAGAGTTCTTGAAAGGTCTCTTGCATTTCTGCACGTCTTATGTACAAAGGTACATAAGGAACAAAGGTACATAAGATGTGCCCAAGACATAAGACAGCTTCTGTTCTAGACTAAGTTTCAAGGATGTTTGTGTAAAGAAAAGATTTGACAACAGAGATAGTGTTTCTTTCCAGAGTGGAGGGCAGGTATGATTACCATCCAGAATAATAAACATAATACCTCCTCCTGAGCAAAGGTTTGCTTGTGGCCCATTATAAAAGACTAGAGCTCTGTAAGATCAGGATTCCTAAGCCATGACACACGGTGTGTGCAGTATCTACCTAGGCCTCTCTGTATTGCTCTGGTGGGACTTTGGAGGCAAGAAGAAATGAAGAAAACATGAAGCTCAGGCTACTTGCTATGCCATGGATAATAAAGTCTTTTGTCTCTGATCCAAAAGTTTTGTCTTTTGCCAGCAACCATGAAACTGTGTCAGGGAAAACTTGTTAGCTTGTAAGTAGGGTACAATTTCAGACTACTTATAGTTCTTTTTTTTTTTTTTTTTTTTTTTTTTTTGAGATAGGGTCTTACTCTGTCAACCAGGCTGGAGTGCAGCGGCATGATCATGACACTGCAGCCTTCAATTCCTGGATTCAAGTGATTATCCTGCTTCAGCCTCCCAAGTATTTGGGACCACATTTGTCCAGGACAGCCTTAGCAAAAGGTAGCTGAAGGCAAGGTGGAAAATGTTTGTCCTGCTTCTACCAGGAAGAAAGCCCTCTGACTGGGAGCTGGGAGGAGCAGGAGCTCTGCATTCCTGGCTACAGCATTGTGGAGTGGAGTCTCCACACTGCTGAGCTGACAAGAGGGAAAGGAGGAAGTGACCTTGCCTCAAATACCACTAAGTTTTCCTTCTTACCAAATTTTTGTAGATTCTCTTGAATAGATGTCTCTTCATTTGCTTTTTGTCCTTAATACCATTTCCAGAAGCTATAAATGTCTACAGTTTTAAAACTAATTTTCACCAGTTTGACAAGGGAGCGTGTCAGTGAAGCTTCTGATGTTGTCATGTTGGAATTCAGTTCTCTGCCTTCATTATGATAGCTGTAAAATAACATCGTGATATTTGGAAGAGCAAGTCCTTCTTTCTTGTTTTTCTTCAAACTGCCTTAGATACTCCTGGCTCCTTTGTCTTCCATATGAAGTTTAGGACAAGCTTGTTAAATCCCACAAAGTATTTGCTGAAAATTCTTATGCAAATTCTGTGAATTTGTACTTTGTGTTGGCAGAAATGATCATTATGAAATTGAGTCTTCCCATTCATTAACATGGATTATTTCTCTTTTTACTTAGTTCCTTTAAAGATGTCTTTTTAAAAAATCACATTTTTTTTCTATGAAGGTTTTACATGCCTTTTGTTAGGTTAAGTCCTAGGACTTTGTTGCTGTTGCAAATAATATTTAAAACAATTTAAAATTTTTTTTTTACCTTTTTATACTAATGTTTAAGAGTGAACTTTAAGAAACTAATGCATTCACCATCCTTGCTAAATTGTATAATTAGTTTTAATAATTTGTAGAGTTTCTTGGATTTCTATGTAGCTAATTGTACTGAGAATGATGATGATTGTTTTATCCATCTCATGTACCTTTTATTTATTTTTTCATTTTGTGATATCTATAATTCTAATACAGTATTGAAGAAAAATAGTTATGGTATGCATGCTTTTCTTGTTTCTGATTTTAAAGAATGTGCCCCAAACATTCCATCTTTAATAATAGTGTTTGCTCTGGGTTTTTGATAAGAAAGTTAATCAGGCCACAGAAGTCTCCTTCTATTCCTAGTTTAAGAGCTTTTATCATAAAAAGAATTAACTAACACTCCCTGAGTATATACCAGGTATCAGACATTGTTCTAAGCACTTTACAAAGATTAACTCATAACAAATCTCTGAGGTTATTATTCCCTATTTCATCATGAGTAAACTGATGTACAGTGTGAGTTAAGTATTTTGTCCCGGATCAGTGGTAGAACTAGAACTTGAACCCAGAAGTCTGGCTTAAGAGCACAGAGTCTTAACTACTTTTCTCTACAGCTTTTTGAGGGTTGAATGTCCTCCAAGGCTGTTTTCTGCATTTGATTTTTTTAACCTGATTTGCTGATATAGAAGGCTACATTAATAGATTTTTTAAAATGTTAAGTCATCCTTGAATTCCTGGGATAAGCTCAATATGGTTAGCACGTATATCTTTCTTTCCTTTAAAAAAAAACACTGATGGATTTCATTTGCTAGTATTTTATTTAGGATTTTTGCATATGCTCAAAAGTGAGACTGATTCACAATTTTTTTTTTCTCCTGCTGGTTTTGGTACCCAGGTTATGCTAGATAAACTCATAAGTGAGTTAGGGCTGGCAGTTGGTGACAGACATTTCAACCTCAATTATTAGGCTGACATATATAGGTAGTATAATAGCCAGTCCAATAGTTTAAAACTCCTAGATAGCAAAGCGAGGTTTCTCCAGAATCATCCCTCCAGAATGATTTTGCTTGTGTTTCTGCCAAGCATCCCAGAGACACTATCAGCTTGAAATCCCTTAGCTGATTTCTAAGCTTGGGATTTTTGAACACTTAAGAAGTGGAAATTTAAAGTCCAAGCAGTGAATAAAGTGTCCAGGGTCATCTGAACCACTTGTCACTGAACAGCAGTCTAAGACGGCCAAGACTGGCAAATGGATTCCCTCCCAAACGGACATTCCCTCCCAAAAGGTCAGAAGGTGGCTGGTCCATAATCTGGTTTGAATATTGATGGCTGTCTTTCATTCAACCACGTTCACACCCAAATAGAATCTTTTTTTTTTTTTTTAAGATGGGGTCTGTGTTGCTCAGGCTGACCTCAAACTCCTGGATTTGAGTCATCCTCCTGCCTCAGTCTCCTGAGTAGCTGGGACTATAGACATGCACCACTGTGCCCAGATTATTTTAATTATGTTTACTAGTACTTTACGTTTTACAAAATACTTAAATATCTTTTATCTCATTGAATTTACTAAGCAGAGCTGCCATATTATAATTTCCATCTTTGATTTTTTTCCCTATTTTACAGATTTCTTAACCTAATCCCTTTGTAAGAGAAATTAGTTAAAAATCATATTTATTTTTCTTCAATTAGATCAACAAAATATTTCTTGTAGGAGAGATGCTAAAGTCTACAGTGGCAATAATTAACATCTTTCTTGTCACTCATGAATAGAACCAAGAATGAAATAATGCATTTTCAAAGGTGGTCTGGAGGGGTCTCCATTTCTGTTGATAGTATAGAAACAATTTTAAATGTGATCATAAGAATTTTAATATATCTTCAACTTACTAAGTTATTTACATATATATTTTAGATGGAGTCTCAGTTTGTCGCCCAGGTTGGAGTGCAGTGGAGTGATCTTGGCTCACTGCAACCTCCACCTCCCAGATTCAAGTGATTCTACTGCCTCAGCCTCATGAGTAGCTGGGGTTACAGGCGCCTGCTACCATGCCTGGCTAATTTTTATATTTTTAGTAGAGACAGGGTTTCTTTTTTTTTTTTTTTTTTTTTTTTAGACGAAGTCTCAGTTTGTTGCCCAGGCTGGAGGGCACTGGTGTGATCTTGGCTCACTGCAACCCCCACCTCCTAGATTCAAGTGATTCTACTGCCTCAGCCTCCTGAATAGCTGGAATTACAGGCGCCTGCTACCACACCTGGCTAATTTTTATACTTTTAGTAGAGACAGGTTTTGTTGGCCAGGCTGGTCTAGAACTACTGACCTCAAGTGATCCACCCATCTCGGCCTCCTAAAGTGCTGGAATTACAGGCGTGAGCCACCGTGCCCGGCCCAATACATTTTTTAAACAAAAAATTATTGTATTTCTGCTAGCTGCCAGATACTTTTCTAAGCACTATGGAAAAATAAAGTTGAAAACAAATACAGAAGATGTTCAAATATGATAATTTAGTAACTTAGAAACTTCTTACCATAATGTAGAGCTGTTTGGCCTTCATTATCCTATAAAAGAAACAAATAATACATTTTAGAAGTCTAAGTAATTGCAAAAGTATGAAAGTACATAAACTATAGCAAATTTATCTAATATACCCAGTTCCATAGGTTTATCAGACTTAGTTATTTGAGCCTTATCGTAACTTTTGACCAAGCTCACCACCCTGAAAAATAATGATAAATGTGCACTGTGGCAGCTACAATGGAGTAACAGGATAACCAGTTACTCCAGATACCTACAGATAATAAACCAAAGGGAAATCCTTAAAGTGAGGCAGTCTGGTTACCTAGTTAGTGACAGAAAAATTGACACTGTGTCTCATTTATCTTGGCCAGTATTAGAAATTTTTTTTTTTCTTAAGCTTGTCTCCAAATCTATCTAGTGAATCTGTGATTTATAGTGGATAGCTTTTTATCCCCTTTTAAAGACTCACAAATTCCAGGCTAATAACATTAGGTTTCCTAACCAGATCGAGTATGATAAAGTAATGTGATTTCAAAGCATACAAAATCCCAGAAGTTTTTAAGGAGGTCAAAAATTACCATAGAATACTTAGGATATTTCAACATTTCAGTTAATTATTTTCCTTTAAAATCAAGAAAACTATATATACTACTAATTGTAGCACAGTTGAGTACTTTTTAGCAATGCCACCTCTTAAATTAAGAGCAGCTAGTCACATTACATGCGTAACAATCAGTTAATGTACACAAGTGAAAAGTAGAATTCAGTAATTAATTTCATAAGCCCTTTGTAATATGCATGGCCAATATGTCCCTGATAATTAAGAATAAATGTGAAACTGTTACTATGAATAACTTGGAAAGGGTGATGTTATCCCAGTCAGACTATTCTTGGGCACCCATATCTGCTTTTCCCACTTCCTAACAGGTGAATGTAGGGCTGGAGCACCAAAACTTTTTGGCAGTGGGTCTCCCTATTAATCTCCTAGAAAGAAAAGCAGGAAGTTGCCATAGATAACTTATTTTATGGTTCAGATAGGTAGTAAGAAAAAGGTCATGGGAGGGGGACAACCTTGAGACAATACAGTTCATTTTCCTACTATGGAATGAAGTCCTGATTGGACTTGGAGGTAAGGTGCTTATTACATGGGTGAGAAGAGATATGAAAGAAGTAATTTTGGCAGGGAGTCAGGGTAGAGTACACCTGGCTAAGGTACAACTATGGTTAAGTTTGGGATGTCCAGGAAGCATCATAAAGATAATAAACTCTAAGAAAAGTAAAAGATGGAAAGCAGCATGCGAAAGTCAGGAAGCCCAGAAGATCATTTTTACCTACTTTTTTTGGTCTTTTTAGATATAACCTTTATCTTGTTCCCCTTTGACTTGCCCTGCCCTTGAGGTTAAGGACAGGTCGGGGAAGAGAGGTAAGGCAGCTATAGTGAATAGTATCTGAGTGATCCTTATGTAGGGCAACCTGACAATGTGAAGTTCTGCTCCAGAGAATGCTGTCTTGCTTGGCAAAGCTAAGGGCAATTTTGAAAGAGGAGTACTGACCATTGTGGCTTAAGACTCATATCTGTATTTGCCAGTTTCCAATGTTAATCAATAAAAGTGTGTGTACACACACACACACACACACACACACACACACACACACACACATATGCAAACACCTGATGGGTTTATACATTCACATTTATAGTTTAAATGTGAATATCCAGCATTAGGAAGTAATTTCTGAAAGAGCTTAATCTACTGCAATTTCAGGATTCTACTTAGGCATCCATCATGCAAGGTTGTATTTTCCACAGATATCCATCTTTAGACAGCATTGTTCTTTCACTATTTGTGCGTAACTCTCATGTTTAATTACTCTGCTCATACATACTCAAAGTTAATTTCCTTTCAATTTCCAATTTTTTGTTTTCACGAAGGAGGTGGAAGAAAGTAATTTCTTTAAATCACTTTTGCCAGTGAATACTAAATCTATATCTCTAGCTCAATTTCTAATTAATTAAATATAGTTATAATTATGTTCCAGTCACTGTTCTAGGCACTGGAAACACAGAGATAAATAAGACAGAGAATGTCTCTAATGTTATAAATCTTTTATTGTAGTGGCTAGGAAATCAACAAGCAAATTAATACATTTAATAATAGGCAGTGATAAGTATGTTGGAAAAGAATCAAAGCAGAGTAAGAGCTGAGATTGGTGTGGGGTGCTGTTTTAGATAGAAAGGACAGAGGACTCTGTAAGACGGTATGTTTTCAGAGAGCTGGGGAAGACACTAAGGTGGTCATGCAACCCCAAATGGGCAAATCACAACACTTGTCATCTTCCTTGTCTGAAAGTAAGCCTATTACTGAAGCCAAGCCAATTAGTTTTCTTTCAAAATTTTTCAGAATGGAGCTAAGGGGATAGAAGTGTGTGCACACAGAAGGTTCTTTCCTCTCTGATCAAAACTAAAGGCTGCAACCCCATAAATATGTACAAATATTATATGTCAATTTAAAAAAAAGAGAGTGTGGTCAAAGAAGCTAGACACAGAAGGACAAATATTGCATAATTCCATTTATAAGATACCTAGAGTAGCCAAATTCATAGGCACATGAAATAGAATAGCAGTTACCTCCCAGGGGCTGGGAGGAGGGGAGCATGGGGAGTTCTTGTCTAATGGGTACAGAGTTTCAGTTTGGGATGCTGGCAAAGTTCTGGAGATAAATAGGGGTAATAACTGCATAATAATGTGAACATACTTAATGCCACTGAACTGTACACGTAAAAAATGGTTAAAATGGTAAATTCCACATATATTTTACCACAATAAAAAAAGAAAATTAGAAAAGGGTATGAGCCAAAAATTGCAAGTGGCAATGTTCTGTACTTTTGGGGGAAAATCAACCTGCAGTAGAAGGAAATAAGTATTCACAAAGAAAAAAGTAATGAGAGATGGGGAGAGAATGAGGTTTTCTGGATCTTGTCATTTAAACAATATTTTTCTTGGTCAGGTAAGCCAGTAACAGCAAAATACTCCCTAGACAAATGTGATGTTTTTGTCACTTGCAAACAAGAGTCCTGACTAACACAGAATGTAAGGCATTTTATGAACCAATTCTTGCTCATCTGTCTCCCAACTCCTTCTATTCCCAATTTTGTGACTGTCAATTCCCTTATCTGGGGCCTCGAGCGGTGGCTCCCACCTGTAATCCTAGCACTTTGCGAGGCCAAGGTGGGTGGATTGCTTGAGTTCAACAGTTCAAGACCAGCCTGGGCAACATGGTGAAAGGTGAAACCCTGTCTCTACTAAAACACAAAAAAATTAGCCAGGCATGGTAGTGTGCACCTGTAGTCCCAGCTACTTGGGAGGCTGGGGCAGAATTGCTTAAACTCGAGAGGTGGAGGTTGCAGTGAGTCGAGATAGTACCACTACACTTAAGCCTGGGTGACAGAGCAACGCCATCTCAAAAACAAAACAAAACAAAACACACACACAAAACATATAGACAAAAAACTTATCTGAACTCCTGTAGCTGTAAACTCTCCTTGCTCTACTTGGAAACTGTCCCTCAACATTTTAAAGATAGAATCGCACCCTTTTCTCATGTTTGAAAATCTCTTCGATATATCTGAGCACGAGACTTCATGACTAAAACACCAAAAGCAATAGTAACAAAAGCCAACATAGACAAATGGGATCTAATTAAACTTAAGAGCTTCTACACAGCAAAAGAAACTATCAATAGAGTGAACCGGCAACCAACAGAATGTGAAACAATTTTTGCAATCTACCCATCTGACAAAGGGCTAATATCCAGAATCTATGGAGAACTTAAACAAATTTACAAAAAAGCCCAAAAAACAAAAAACAACCCCATCAAAAAGTGGACAAAGGATATGAACACTTTTCAAAAGAAGACATTTATGCAGCCAACAAACATGAAAAAGCTCATCATCACTGATCATTAGAGAAATACAAATCAAAACCACATTGAGATACCACCTCATGCCAGTTAGAATGGTGATCATTAAAAAATCAGGAGACAAAAGATGCTGGAGAGGATGTGGAGAGACAGGAACGCTTTTACACTGTTGGTGGGAGTGTAAATTAATTCAACCATTGTGGAAGACAGTGTGGCAATTCCTCAAGGATCTAGAAACAGAAATACCATTTGACCCAGCAATCCCATTACTGGGTATATACCCAAAGGATTACAAATCATTCTGTTATAAAGACACGTGCACACGTGTTTCTTGTGGTGTTGTTCACAACAGCAAAGACTTGGAACCAACCCAAATGCCCATCAATGATAGACTAGATAAAGAAAATGTGGCATATATACACCATGGAATACTATGCAGCCATAAAAAGGATGAGTTTACGTCCTTTGCAGGGACATGGATGAATGTGGAAACCATCATTCTCAGCAAACTGACAAGAACAGAAAACCAAACACTGCATGTTCTCACTCATAAGTGGGTGTTGAACAATGAGAACACAAGGACACAGAGAGGGGAACATCACACACTGGGGCCTGGAAGGTGGGGGAGGAGTAGCAGGGGGTGGGGGGATCGGAGAGAGTTAGTATTAGGAGAAATATCTAGTGTAGGTGACAGGGTGATGGATGCAGCAAATCACCACCATGGCACATGTATACCTATGTAACAAACCTGCATGATCTGCACATGTACCCCAGAACTTAAAAGTATAATAAATAAATTTTAAAAATTAAATTGACTTATTTCATAATCACTGTATTTCTTTTATTTGAGTTCAGGGAGGGGAAGCAGGGTGACGTTTGTTGTGTTGGCTGATACCTACTTATTGCTTCCTATGTGCTTTTTGATTTTGGACTATGAGTTTATTTTAAGTGGGGTTTTATCTATGAAAAAACCTGTGCTGTGCTCCCTAGATTGAGGGTCTGTCCCTCCAGAATGATTGTGCTTTTGTTTCTTCAAGCAGCCCAGATATATTATCAGCTTGGGATCACTTAGTTGATTTCTTGGTTTAGGGATTTCTGAACACTCAAGAAGTGCAAATTTAAAAAGAGCAAACCCACCTTCACTCCCACCCCTAGCCCCGGACTTGGAGCACAGTCTGACAAACTCTCTATGTCAATTCTGTTAGTGGGCAGAATTTTTCAGTCTACTCTGAGGGTGGCTGGTATTAGTTGAGATCTCTACCCCACAGGTATTGAGACTAGCAAAACCTTTCAGGGCAGTCCAGTGTTGGTTTAAACTTACTACTTTGTTTTTAAAGCTTTATTTAAAAAACCGTTTTAAAGCTTCCTTTTTTTGGGCGGGGGGATGGAGTCTCGCTCTGTCGTCAGGCTGGAGTACATGGTGCAATCTCTGCTCACTGCAACCTCCACCTCCCGGGTTGAAGCGATTTTCCTGCCTCAGCCTCCAGAGTAGCTGGGAATACAAGTACACACCACCATACCCAGCTAATTTTTGTTTTTAGTAGAGATGGGTTTTACCGTGTTGGCCAGGATGGTCTCGATCTCTTGACCTCATGATCCCCCTGCCTCGGCCTCCCAAAATGCTGGGATTACAGGCGTAAGCCACCACGCCAGCTCCTATTTTGTTTTTAGCTATGCTTATTGTGGCCCTTGGAGAGTTAGGGTGATTTTCTGTAAGCTTGTCTATGCGTTTAAAGGGATGCTTATTCTATTTTACATTGCACTTCTGAGTGTTTTTTGGTGGGAGAATTTTGAGATTATTATTAGTCTGGAATCTTGCAGGAAAATGAAATCCCCCAACCTTTAAGACTCAGTTCACCTTCTTCAGGAAATCTCCCCTGACTCTTCAAGTAGGGTTAGGTGCTCCTCTTTTCTATTACTGTGGCACAGTACATACTTTACGTTCTTATCTATCTCTTCCACTGAGACTATAGACTTCCTGTAAGTAAGTACTAGTCTTTCATCCAGTGCCTAGCTCAGTGTCTTGCATATAGTGTATACTCAATAAATGTTCATGAAATGAGAGAATGAATACATTAATTTTTCCTCACTGATTTTTTTTCCTTAAACTTAAATTTAAAAAATTTTTGTGGGTACATAGTAGGTATATATATTTGGGGTACATGAGATACTCTGATACAGGCATGCAATGTGTAATAACCACATCATGATAAATGGGGTATCCATCCCCTCAAGCATTTATCCTTTGAATTATAAACAATCCAGTTGTGCTTTTAGTTTGTACTCATTTTTAAATGTACAATTAAATCATTATTGACTATAGTCACCCTTTGTGCCATCAAATATTAGGTCTTAGTCATTCTAACTACTTTTCATACCCATTAACCATCCCAACTTCTCCCCCACTCCCTGCCAACCCCTCCCAGACTCCAGTGGCCACCATCCTCCTACTTTCTATCTTCATGAGTTCAACTATTTCAATTTTTAGCTCCTGCAAAGAAATGACAACATGCAAAGTTTGTGTTTCTGTGCCTGGCTTATTTCACTTAACATAATAACCTCCAGGTTCTATCCATGTTGTTGCAAATGACAGTATCTCAATCTTTTTAATGGCTGAATACTACTACTCCATTGTGCACAAGTACCACATTTTCTTTATCTATTTTTTTGCTGATGGACACTCAGGTTGCCTCCAAATCTTGGCTATTGTGAACAGCGCTGCAACAAACATGGGAGTACATATATCATATCCCTTCAATATACTGACTTCCTTCCTTTGGGGTATACCCAGCAGTGGGATTGCTGGATCATATGAGAGCTCTATTTTCAGTTGTTTGAGAAACCTCCAAACTGTTCTCCGTAGTGGTTGTACTAATTTACATTCCCACAACAGTGTATGGGCCTTCCCCTATCTCCACATCTTCACCAGTATTTGTTATTGCCTGTCTTTTGGATATAAGCCATTCTCACTTAGGTGAGATATTTCATTGTAGTTCTGATTTGCATTTCTCTGATGATCATTGACATTGACCACCTTTTCATATACTTGTTTGCTATCTGTATGTCTTCTTTTGATCTATTCAAATCGTTTGCCTATTTTAAAATCTGATTAAGCCAGGTGTGGTGAGTCATGCCTGGAACTCTAGCACTTTGGGAGGCTGAGGTGGGTTGATCACTTGAGGCCAGGAGTTCATGAGCAGCCTGACCAACATGGCAAAACCCCATCTCTACTAAAAAATACAAAAAACTTAGCCAGGCACAGTGGCTCACACTTGTAATCCCAGCTACTCAGGAAGATGAGGTGGGAGAATTGTTTGAATCTGGGAGGCAGAGGTTGTAGTGAGCTGAGATCACGCCACTGCACTCCAGCCTCCGTGACACAGCAAGATACTATCTCAAAAAATAAAAATTAAAAAAAAAAAAAAACAAGAAAATGAAATAAAACCAGATTACTTTTTTTTTTTTTTTTTTTTTTGCTCCTTCTGGTTATTAATCTCTTATATATTTTCTCCCATTCTGTGGGTTGTCTTCTTCACTTTGTTGATTGTTTCCTTTGCTGTGCAGCTTTTTAACTTGATGTCATCTCATTTGTTCATTTTTGCTTCGGTTGCTTGTGTTTGTGGGGTACAAGAAATTCTTATGCAGACCAAAGTCCTATAGAGTTTCTCCAATGTTTTCGTGTAGTAGTTTCATAGTTTGAGGTCTCAGATCAAAGTCTTTAATCCATTTTGATTTGATTATTGTACATGGTGAGAGACAGGGGTCTAGTTTCATTTTTCTGCATATGGGTATCCAGTTTTCCCAGCACCATTTATTGAGGAGACTGTCTTTTCCCCAATGTATGTTTTTGGTACTTTTGTTGAAAAAGGATTCACTGTAGGTGTATAGATTTGTTTCTGGGTTCTCTATTCTGTTCCATATATCTCTATCTATTTTGCAAGCAGTTTTGGTTACTATAGCTTTGTAGTATAATTTGAAGTCAGATAATGTGATTCCTCCAGTTTTGTCCTTTTTGTTTAAGATAGCTTTGGCTATTCTGGGTCTTTCGTGGTTCCATATAAATTTTAGGATTGTTTTTTCTATTTCTGTGAAGAATGTCATTGGTATTTTAATAGGAATTGCACTGAATTTGTAGATTAGGTAGTATGGTCATTTTAACAATACTGATTCTTCCAATCTATGAATATGGAGTATCTTTTCACCTTTTTTTGTGTGAATTCTCTTCAATTTCTTGTACCAGTGTTTTGTAGTTTTCACTGTAGAGATCTTTCACTTCTTTGGTTAGTTCCTGGGTATTTAGTTTTATCTGTGGCTACTGCAAATGGGATTACTTTTTTTTTTTTTTTTTTTTTTTTTTGAGACGGAGTCTCCCTCTGTCGCCAGGCTGGAGGGCAGTGCCGTAATCTCAGCTCACTGCAACCTCTGACTCTCTGTTCAAGTGATTCACTGCCTCAGCCTCCCAGCAGCTGGGATTACAGGCACATGGCACCATGCCTGGCTAATTTTTTGTATTTTTAGTATTTAGTAATTTTTAGTAATTTTTGTATTTTTCACCATGTTGGCCAGGATGGTCTTGATTTTCTGACCTCGTCGTCTGTGTGCCTCGGCCTCCCAAAGTGTTGGGATTACGGGCATGAGCCACCATGCCCAGCTGGGATTACTTTTAACATTTCTTTTTCAGATTGTTTGCTGTTAGCATATAGAAATGCTACTGATTTTTGTATGTCAATTTGTATCCTGGAACTTTACTGAATTTGTTTATTGGTTCTAACTGTTTTATGGTGGAGTCTTTAGGTTTTCCCAAATATAAGATCCTATCATCTTATGATAAACAAATTAAAGACAATTTGACTTCTTCCTTTCCAAATTGGATGCCCTTTATTTCTTTTTCTTGTTTGTTTGCTCTAGCTAGGACTTCCAATACTATGTTAAGTAACAGCGGTGAAAATGGTTATCCTTGTCATGTTCCAGAGCTTAGAGGAAAGGCTGTTCTTCCCCATTCAGTATGACACTAGCTGTGGGTCTGTCATATAAGACTTTTAATATATTCAGGAAAGATGTTCTTTTTATATCCAGTTTTTTAGGGTTTTTTATCATGAAAGAATATTGAATTTTATCAAATACTTTTCAGCATCAAGTGAAATGATCATATGGTTTTTGTCCTTCATTCTGATGATATAACATATCACACTGATTTATTGGCATATGTTGAGCCATCCTTGCATATGTTGAACCGACTCTCTGTTTAAGTGATTCACTGCCTCAGCCTCCCTGTAATAAATCTTGCATCCCTGTAATAAATCTCACTTGGTCATGATGAGTGATCTTTTTAATGTATTGCTGAATTCAGTTTGCTACTATTTTGTTGACAATTTCTACATCAATATTCATCAGAGATACTGGCCTGTAGTTTTCTTTTTTTTGATGTGTCTTTGTCTGGTTTTGGTACCATTATAATACTAGTCTTATAAAATGAGTTTGGAAGTCTTCCCTCTATTTTTTGGAATAGTTTGAGAAGGACTGGTATTAGTTCTTTTTTTCTTTCTTTTTTTTTTTTTAAAAAAAAACGTGTGGTAGAATTCAGCAGTGAAGCCATGAAGTCCCAGGCTTTTCTTTTTTTTCTGAAATGGAGTCTCACTCTATTGCCCAGGCTGGAGTGCAGCGGCATGATTTCAGCTCACTGTAACCTCCATCCCCTGGGGTTCAAGTGATTCTACTGCTTCAGTCTCAGCAGTAGCTGAGATTACAGGCTACTACCATGCCCAGCTAATTTTTGTATATTTAGTAGAGATGGGGTTTCACCATCTTGGCCAGGCTGGTCTTGAACGCCTGATTTCCCAAAGTGCTAGGATTACAGGCGTGAGCCACTGCATCTGGTCCCAGGCTTTTCTTTACTGGAAGACTTTTTATTTCAGCTTCTATCTTGTTATGTGTTATTGGTTTGTTCAGATTTTGGATTTCTTCATGGTTCAATCTTGGTAGATTGTACATGGCTTCAAATTTCCCCATTTTATCTAGATTTTCTAATTTATTGACAGTTACTCATAGTAGTCACTGAATGATTCTTTGAATTTCAGTGGTATTGGCTGTAATGTCTCCCTTTTCATCTCTGATTTTATTTTAGTCTGGCTAAAAGTCTGTCAATTTTGTCTTTTCAAAACACCAAGTTTTCATTTTGATGACTGTATTGTTTTCTTCATTTCAATTTGATTTATTTATTTCTTCTCTGGTTTTTATTATTTTATTATTTATTTTCTTCTACTAATCTTGGGGTTTGTTTACTCTTGCTTTTCTCGTTCTTTAGGATGCATCATTAGGTTATTTAAAGTTTTTCTTCTTTTTTGATGTAGGTGCTATAAACTTCTCTCTTAGTATTGCTTTCACTGTATCTTACAGGTTTTGGTGTGCTGTGTTTCTACCATTGTTTCAACACATTTTTCAATTTTCTTAATTTCTTAATTGACCCTCTGGTCAGTTAGGAGGATGCTTTTTAATTTCCATGTGTCTGTTTAGTTTCCAAAATTCTTGTTATTTATTTCCAGTTTTATTCAATTGTTGTCAGAGAAGATGCCTAATATTACTGCAATTTTTGAATGTTTTAAGACTTATTTTGTGGCCTAACATATGGTCTGTCCTTGAGAATGATTTATGTGCTGGGAAGAATGTGTACTGTGCAGCAATTTGATGAAATGTTCTGTAAATATCTATTAGATGCACTGTTGTACACTGCAGACTAAGTCTGATGCGTCTTTGTTGATTTTCTGTCCGGAAGATCTGTCCAATGCCGAAAGTTGTGTGTTGAAGTCTCCAGCTACTACTGTATTGGGGTCCATCTCTCTCTCTTTACCTCTAATAATATTTCCTTTATGTATCCGGGTGCTTCAGTATTGGATGCATATCTATTTATAATTATTATATCCTTTTGCTGAAGTGACCCCTTATCTTCTTTGTCTCTTCTCACAGCCTTTGCCTTGAAATCTATTTTGTCTGATATAACTATAGCTACTCCTGCTCTTTTTTTTTGTTTCCATTGGCATGGAATATCTTTTCCCATACCTTTATTTTCAGTCTATATCTTTATAGAGGAAGTGTGTTTCTTGTAGGCAACAGATCGTTGTGTCTTGATTTTTTAATACACTCAGCTACTTCTATTACGTCCTTTGATAGGAGAGTTTAGTCCATTAACATTCAATGTCATTACCGATTAGGAAACGACTTGCTCCTGTCGTTCTGTTATTTGTTTTCTGGTGTTCTCTTCCTTCTTTCCTGTCTTCCTTTAGTGAACGTAATTTTCTCTGGTGGTATATTTTAATTTCTTGCTTTTTATTTTTGTGTATATGTTTTTCAATTTGAGGTTACCATGAGGCTTGCAAATAATATAATTCATTATTTTAAGCTGATGACAACTTAAGACTGACTGCATAAACAAATAGGCAAAATCAAAACAAATACAAACTGTATTTTCACTTCATCCATAGGATCCTTTCTTCATTCTTGACCTCTGGGAACTTGATTACTAAATGCCTTCAGGTAGTCTTCTTTAGGTTAAACTTGTTCTATAACCTTCTCGTCCTTGAATACTGATTATCTTTTCCTAGATTTGGGAAGTTCTCTGATATTATCCCTCTGAATAAACTTTCTATCTCTGTCTCTTTATCTCCCCCTTAAGGCCCAAAACTCTTAGATTTGCCCCTTTGAGGCTGTTTTCTAGATCTTTTAAGTGTGTTTCATTCTTTTTTATTCATTTCCTCTATTTTTAAGTAGTCTGTCTTCACGATCACCAATTCTTCTGCTTGATCAATTCTGCTATTAAGAGACTGACGCATTCTTCACTGTGTCAATTCCATTTCTCAGCTCCAGAATTTCTGCTTGGTTCTTTTTAATTATTTCAATCTCTTTGTTATATTTATATGATAGAATTCTGAATCAGTTTTCTGTGTTATCTTAAGTTTCCTCAAAACAGTTACTTTGAATTCTCTGTCTAAAAGGTCACACATCTCTTTCTTCAGGATCGGTCCCTCATGCCTTATTTAGTTCATCTGGTGAGGTCGTGTTTTACTGGATGGTCTCAATGCTTGTGGATAGTCATTGGTGTATAAGCACTGAAGGGTTAGAATTTACTGCAGTCTTCGCAATTTGGGCTTGCTTGTGCCTGTTTTTCTTGGTAAAGTTTTCCAGGTATTCAAAGGGCATTGGGTCCCAAGCCCCATAACACTGTGGGTCTTGAAGACTCATAGAGGTAGTGCCATGGTGGTCTTGGATAAGATCCGGAAGATTTCTCTGGATTATCAGACAGAGACTCTTGTTCTCTTCCGTTATTTCTCACAAACAAATGGAGTCTCTTCTGTGCTGAGCCACTTGGAGCTTGGGGTGGAGTGATGCAAACACCCTGTGGCCACCACCACTGGGACTGCACTGGGTTGTATCTGGAGCCAGCGCACCACTGAGTCTTGCCCAAGGCCCACTGTAATCACTACCTGGCCACCACCTGTGTTTACTCAAGGCCCTAGGGGTCTACAGTCAGTAAGTGGAGAAGCCAGCCAGCTTTTGTCCTTCCCTTCAGGCGAACAGGTTCCCCAAGCCCTGGGTGGGCCCAGAGTTGCTGTCTGAAAGCTAGGGATTGGCAGTAAAAACCTTAGAAATCTACCTAGTGTTCTCTTTTACTGTGGCTAAGCTGGCCCTAAAACCACAAGACAAGTTGTTCCCTCCCTTTCCACAGGCAGAGGAGCCTCTTGCAGTTGCCACTACCACTACTAGCCCGTGGAGAGTTCTGCCAGGCCACTGTCAATATTCACTTAAAGCTCAAGTGCTCTTCAGTCAGCTCTGGTGAATGCTGACAACCATGGAACTCACCCTTCAGGGCAGTGGGCTCCCCTCTGGCCCACAACAAGTGCAGAAGGCTATCCAAGGTTTGCCTGGCTCAAAGCTGTCCAAGAGCCTAGGCCTGAGTCCATGACTGGTGTTCCAGCCCACTGTGGCTGAGCTAGTACCTAAGGTGCAAGGTAAAGGCCCCTTTAGTTTTCCCTCTACTTTTTCCAGAGGCCACAGCTGGGTCTCACTTGAAGCCAGTATATCTCAGAGTATCACCCACGGCCCACAGCATACTAACTGGGCATTACTGTTGGCTATTGTGGAGTGCAATGACAGACATGATACTCAACTGAGGGTCTAAACAAGGATGAACAGGGTATTTAACTTACAGTTACTAGCTGCAAACTCACTACTATATTCTGTTTGACATCTGGATTCTTTTTTCTTCCACATGTACTCCTGAAGTTAAACAGATTATTTCCCCATATGTACTCTGCAGCAATTCTGTATTATTTTTGATCATGTCTCCATTTTATGAATAATTATTTTAAGGACTTAGTTTTCTTCTATCTCCAAATTGGGTGCCTCATCAAATATAGTATATTTTTATTCTACCAAATGAGGTGTTGATGAAAATATTAAATATATAGCTCAGAAATGGTACAAGGAAACTATCATTTATTTTATCCTTTTAGCACTAAGCCACTGACAACACTAGTGTTTCTTGTGCATAAAATTATGTAGCCCCTAATTTTTTTAAACTGCTAAATACATTTTATCAAACTGAGTCAAGAGCCATATTTCTAGGTCAGGATACATACATATATACATATATACATATTCCTGTAGATATACACGTATATTTGCGTGTGTGCATCTATGTATACATACATACATACACACACACATATATATTCCCAGCTGTTCTCTATGAGTGGAAAATTCTTTGCAGTGTAACTGGATTTTTTTTTTTTTTTGGACCATAAATGATTCTGATGCTCTAATTCCATTCACACTTGATCTACCATCTCTACTAAGTGAGCGCTAAAGATACATGAGTAATAATAGAGCTTCATAGACGGACTGGATTTTCCCATATGGCTAAAAAGAACATTTTTTTTATATCCGGTAATTTACTTAAAATATACATTTTATTTAAAAAATAGTGTTTCAAGTGAATGTATGATAAGTGAGGCACTCAAGCAAATTGGCTGTGAGAAATTCGAAGTAGTAATAAAAAAATTTTGAATTAGTAATATAGTTTTAGGTAAATTTTATTATTATTTCTAAGCCTGAAATGTATTGTCTCTCTTTATGAGATCTGTGACTCTATAATAGATGATTAAACAAATCTGACAATTAAGAAGATTGCAAATACATTTTATGATTATTTTTCTAGATATATAAATTAAACTTTCAGCTTAATTTATATAGGCAGATTCCTTTCTTTCTAGAAAACAATGCAGATACAGTAACATCTTATTTAAGTTATTTAACTGGCACCTTTACGGAATGAGGGAGTTTATGTCAGCAGATTTTTCAAATAATTGGAACATTAACATTTAAGCATCCAAAAATTAAAAACACCATCCCTGTAAACTTTTGCATATAATTATTTCTAACACATCTTACTTCTCACTACTCTATATGGAGAACATGGACAATGATTTAACCTTTTCCTGATGATTCACAGTCAACATCATAAACTGATTATATCCCTCAATTTCTGGCACTAAGTAAATGTCCGGGAATATGACTGAACAAAAAGATGCCTTTACAGTGAATTAAGGAATATAAGGCTATTTGGCCTTTCACAAAATGGTCCCAGATTACTTTTGCTTTTTGTATGTTTGATTTTTGTCTTTTTCTTTTTTAAGCAGCTTTTCCTTGGTCATAGGATTATCATTTATCCTTTATTATTATCAGTGTACCTGAATTCTTTAAATTTTCTACTCCTTATCGGCTGAGGACTGGAAATCAGACAAGCAAGTTCCTCAAAGTTGTGTCTAAAACTGGGAAACAGTCTCTGAGTGATGATGGTCTGTGAATGGTCTGACAACATAATTTGTAGAAAGCTTTATTATATCTCTATGTATTTTATTCTTACATTGGTTTTAGGCCATATTCTTTTTTTTTTTTTTAACTTTTGGGGAGCACTTCTAAGCAGACTGTATTCTTGATCAGTGATTTTCAATTTTTTGTAACATGCCATGAAAGCTTGTATTCAAATAGAATCTGGAATGACAAGTAAATGAAGCAAACATAAAAGTGGCACTGCTCTGGGTGGTGACCTGGAGACCTTGCACACTTGGCCTTTTTGCCTCTCTACCAGTTGCCATCAGTGTCACCACAAATGGCCAACATGTCTTTGGATAAGGTAGAGGTAACTTGTTTTACTGGTTGCCTTTCTGTTTCCGGACATTTGTCTAATCTTCCACAAAATAATGGAATTTACTTACTAATTAATAGTTACAAGATAACTTTCTGACCAGCCCACTCCTCAGTTTTCCTAATGTTTCTGGGTAAAAAATAGAAAGTAACACTATATATTCCAAAAAGTTGAAAAAATACAGCAAAATACAAGGACTTGATTGTCTGGAGGTCTTTCTCATTGGGTGTAAGCAATAATTAAGGATCTAAACTTCACTGGAAGGCTAGGCCTGGTGGCTCATGACTATAATTCCAGTACTTTGAAAGGCTGAGTTGGGAGGATTACTTGAGTCTAGGAGTTTGAGACCAGCCTGGGCAACATAGGGAGACCTTGTCTCTATAAGAATTTTTTTTTTTTTTTTTAAGCCAGGCATGGTGGTGCACACCTGTGGTCACAACTATTTGAGAGGCTGAGGTGGGAGGATCACCTTAGCCCAGGAGATTGAGGCTGTGGTAAGCCATGATTGTACCACTGCACTCGAGTCTGGGCAACAGAGTGATACTCTATCTCAAAAACAAAAAAAACAAAAACCAAGACCACAAAAAAACTTCATTTGAAAAACCATACATCTGTGATCAAATAGAAATGGGCATTTCAAACTCTTTTTCCACATGGGCTACAACAGTAAAAGCTAACTTAAATAGATGATAGCCAAATTGATAAATTAACTACTGTAAACATTACAAGCAAACAACTAAAAGCAAAACAATCAAAGGTAGTATTACTGACTATTCATCCCTTTTAAGGCAACTGAGCAGATCTACACAAATGTTCCTTTTTTTTTTTTGAGGCGGAGTTTCCCTCTTGTTACCCAGGCTGGAGTGCAATGGCGCGATCTCGGCTCATCACAACCTCCACCTCCCAGGTTCAGGCAATTCTCCTGCCTCAGCCTCCTGAGTGCTGAGTGGCTGGGCTTACAGGCACGCGCCACCATGCCCAGCTAATTTTTTGTATTTTTAGTAGAGACGGAGTTTCACCATGTTGACCAGGATGGTCTCGATATCCTGACCTTGTGATCCACCCGCCTCGGCCTCCCAAAGTGCTGGGATTACAGGCTTGAGCCACCGCGCCTGGCTCACAAATGTTCTTAAAAGCAAGTTTGCTTTGGGAACTGCAGCTAAAACAACTGCATTTACTTTAATATCATATTAAAATTGCTGGAGAGAGAGAAGAATGTACAGTGTAAACAAGCAGTTCAAACTAAAGAATGGATAATATATGTGCTCTATCCACAAAGTGGTCTTCTTAGGTTCATCTAATCATTCAGACTCACAAAATACTGTAGGGTACAATTAGCATCAATTTATTCAGAAAGATTTCATAGAGAAACCATTCTGAGTTTGTCATCAGGGCAATGTCAGACTGGAGTCCTTGAGGTAAACTCATATGACACCTCATTCAGCCACCCAGGAGGTTTCTTCCCTCCAGGAGATATAATTCCGATACGAGGGGGAAGAGATCCATATCAGCAGATGTGGGGTCTATCTTGGCTTAGAAGCCCTGGTACTTTCCAAGTGCAACAATGTAACAGTAGCTTCTGGGGTTGAACAGGGATATGCCAATTACAAGTAACTCAGGACATTCCAAAGTACAGTGTCCCCATCAGGTGTTTATCATTCCTTTGCAGTTCCTCCCAGTCCAAATTATTTTACCAATCAAGGGGTAATTTTTGACATGTTACTTGGTAATACAACTGACACCCTTAACCTCATCCAGTTACCAAATAGCCATTTTAATCTAAAGTCAGATTTTCATTCATCAAGGGAAAATGCAGTCAATTTCCTATGATATCAAACTTACATAATCAGAATTTCCATATAGATGTTTAATTTGAAATACTTTGGGGATATCATAGGACTTTGCCAATTCTTTGTCTGTTCCACTTCGACTCTAAGAATTTCTCCCACAACACATGCTCCTTGTTCCTTTTTAATTTTCTTTTTACATAAGTATACCTAGGTGAATTGGGTTACAATATATTTTGCTACATCTGATTGTTTCAACCAGGTGATTTTGATACAATAACACTAAAACAATATAAAAATGCTACAATATATTTTGCTACATCTGATTGTTTCAACCAGGTGATTTTGATACAATAACACTAAAACAATATAACAATGCTACAGCGTATCTGGACAAAGAGATGCATGAGGATATTGAAGAAAACGACTTCCATAATTCCACTTCTGGAAATTTGTCCCCCAAGAAAAATGGTCTCAACCCTAAGCCTTCATGTCAATAAATGGCATGTCATTTGGCTCTACTATTACCCAGCTGCTCAAGCCAAGAATGTGGGGTCTATCCTTGACTTCTATTTTCTTCACTCTTTGTACTGAATCTACAAACAACTCCTAGTGGGGAGTATATTCTAAAATATAATATCTGATATCTAATGTCTAATTATCCATTTCTCTTTACCTCATTGTTACTACATTGTTAATTGTGTCTCCTAAAAATATGCTAAAGTTTTAACTCCTTGTACCTCAGAATGGGTACCTTATTTGGAAATAGATTGGAATAATGCATCCACAAGCCAAAGAATGCCAAGGAATGCCAAGAATTGCCAACAAACACCAGATGCCCGAAGAGGCAAAGAAGGATTCCCCATTACAGGTTTCAGAGGAAGAACGGTCCTATTCACAATAAATTTCTGTCATTTTAAGGCACCTAGTTTGTTACAGCTGTCCTAGGAAACTAATACCCCGTATCAGTACAAACCTCCATCATTTCCTACCTAGACAAAGACGGTCACTTCACATTTGTTCCCCTTCCCCACTACAATCTATTCTTCAGACAGCAATTAGAACCAGGGTCCCCAACACCTGGTACCAGTCTGTGGCCTGTTAGGAACTGGACTGCATAGCGGGCAAGTGAGCAAAGCTTCATCTGTATTTACAGCTGCTCCCCGTCACTCACATTACGGTCTGGGTTCCGTCTTTTGTCAGATCAGTGGCAGCATTAGATCCTCATAGGAACACAACCCCTATTGTGACTGCACATGTGAGGGATCTAGGTTGTATGGTGCTTATGAGAATCTAATGCCTGATGATATGACACTGCCTCCCATCACCCCTAGATGGGACCATCTAGTTGGCGGCAAACAAGCTCAGGGCTCCCACTGATTCTACATTATCGTGAGTTGTATCATTATTTCATGATACATTACAATGTAATAATAACAGAAATAAAGTGCACAATAAATGTAATGCATTTGAATCATCCCCAAACCATCCTCCCAACCCTGGTCCATGGAAAAACTGTCTTCTGCAAAATCTGTCCCTGGTGCCAAAAAGGTTGGGGACCGCTGAGTTAGATAAATGACATTTTCAAAAGTTAAGTCAGATTATGTCACAACCTTGCTTTTAAATCCTTCAACAGCTTCCCACTGTTCTTAGAATAAACTTCCAAACTCTTACCATGGCCTAAAATAGCAGTTCTTAAAACATTTTGGTTTCAGGATCCCTTTACAGTAACTCTTCAGAGTTATTCTTCAGAATTACTGAGGACCTCAAAGAACTTTCGTTTATGTTGTTTATCAATATTTACCATATTAGAAATTAAAGCCAGGCAATTTAAAAACCATTGTTACCATATGTTTTACATATAACAAAAACGTTACATTTTACACAACGTAAATTATATGTAACATAATTTTAAAAATAAAAGTATTTTTCCAAATTAAAAAAAACCACAATGAGTAGAGAGTCCTATTATTTTACATTTTTGCAAATCTCTTTAATATCTGGCTAAATAATTGGATATGCATATCTAGTTCTGCATTTAATGTGTTGTGACAAGTGATACAACTTCTGGAATATGCTAATGCATGCTCATGAGAATCAGTATGAAAAAGGCAATTAATGTCTTGGAATTATAAAATAATTCTGACCTCACAGACCTGCTGCACTCAAAAACTTTCGCTTAGTAAATAAAGAAATGATTCACAGATTTATATAAATATTTATGGAAAGGATGTTCATTGCTTAAATTCATTCATTCAACAAATACTTAGTATCAACTATGTGTTAAGTACTGTTCTAAGGACAGTAAACAGACAAAAAATCTCGCCCTAATTGGGAGACAGGGAATAGAAATAAGCTAAGGAAAATATAGTATGCTAGATGATGGTAAGTGCTACATAGAAAAATAAAGCAGAAAAGAAAGGTACAGAATGCTGGGAGGTAGGGTATAAAGGGTATCAACTTCAACTAAGGTAGGCAGAGCAGACCTTACGGAGATAACCAGGGGAGAAAAACCTAAAGATGGTAAGGGATAAGCTGTCTCAATAGCTGGGGGAAAAGCAATAGCGGGAACAAGATGAGCCAAGTGCAAAGACCCTGAAATGGTTATGTCCCCAGCATGTCTGAGGAACTGAGAGGAGGCCAGTGTGTTACTGAAGCAATGAAAGCAAGTTAGATTAGTAATAGGAGATGAGCCGGGAAGAGGTAATAAAGGGCCAGATGGCATAGGGCCTTATAAGCCATTCTAAGGATTTTGGCTTTTATGTTTAATTCAATGAGAGGCCACTGAAGGGTTGTGAGGAGAGGAATAGCTTGACTTCACTTATGGGTTAAGAGGATCACTCTGGCTGCTAGGTTGAAAATAGAAGGAGTGATCAACTGTGCCACATGCTGCTGACAGGGACTAACAGTCACTGGTCTTCCTGATAAGAAAAGGAAGAATGGTGGAAGTGAACAACTGATTTCAAGTGGGTTCAAGAGAATATGGGAAAGAAGGAATTGGAGTGTAAAAAACTCTTTCATTGAATTTTGTTGTAAAGAGAAGGAAAGAAATGGGGTATTATACAGATGGGTCTGGGGGTGGAGGACAGCAGTATATCTGTATCCTGATGGAAATGTACACAGAAGAGAGAGAAAACTGTTAATGCCAAAAAACTCAAAAACCAAAAACGAAAAATGGGGGGCGAGGGTGGTGCGCGGCAAATGTATGGAGTAAGATCCTTGAGCAGGATGAGATATAGTACACAAGCAGAGGGGCTGGCCTTAACCAGAAGCACAGATCATTCATGTACACAAAGGAAGGTGAATTATAAAAGGACAGATGCAGATAAGTCAGTAGACATGGCAGTGAGAATTTGTGGAAGTTCTTTTTTAATGACTCCTGTTTCGTCAGTTAAACAGGAAGGAAGGTCATCAGCACAGAATGATGATGAGGATGGAAATACCTAGATTTTGAGGAGAGAAGAGAAAGTATGAAAAAGTAATCTAACTGGTAGAGTTCATGGAATAGGGAACTCTATCAGTTAGTGTGACTGCTGAGATTAGTGGTAATAAACATGGAGAGAGCATGGTTGTGTATTTTTTTCCAACCATATTTAGCTGCATTGGGTGGAGGTATGGAAGAGTAGAATTCACTTAAATATCTGCTTTCCGAAAGCCTACTATATACGAGGGTCACAGCAACAAGCAAGTTACAGTCTTTGCCTTTATGGAGTTTACAATCTAGTTTACATATTGCAAAACAGAACCAACCTACATATTTTAACAGTGGGATGGTTACAAGTATAGTATAGGGCGGGCATATTACCTGATACTAGATAGTCATTAGAAATTATTTTAAAAAGAATATGGATATGAGAAAATATTCCTAATAAAGGTTATAAAACTATGTAAAGCATGGTCCCATTTTTGTTTTAAAATTGTCTACCTACAGAAAAAAAGATTTTAAAACATGAGAATGAAAACAGGAATTATCTTAAGGATAAGATTATGGATGATAACATTTTTTCTTTTTTTTTTGCATTATCAGTTTTCCCTCTTTTCTGTAGAGGTTCCATCAGGATATAAATATGCTGCTATCTCTCCAGACCTTAACCAACCATCTAATGCCCCATTTCTCTCCTCTTGCAACAAAATTCACAAAAGTGCTGCCTATACTCTAATTCCTCCTTTCCCATTATCTCTTGACCTCACTTGACTCAGATACTCACTTCCACTATTCTTCCTATTATTGTCAGGAAAACTAATGACTTATTTGGTTTTTGTAAAAATTTCTAAAGTATATTATTACTCTGTAATAAGAAATAGTTACAATTAAAATTGATTTGTATGCTCTCCACGGTCATGGCATCTCCCCTGCCAGGTAAGTATTATTTGTACACTCTGAACTGGAATACCATCTACACACTTATAAACTTATTCAATGATTTAATTCTTACTTAGTTGTTCCAGGGACAAACTCATCAAACCAACTAAAATCATGGTTACTTATAAGTAGCTCTTTACAATTGTAAGCATGATAGGCTCACCTACCACTTCCCAATCTATTTCTTGTTTGCTATGTTCCTCAGATCACCATGCCTAATTTGGAGCTTTTGTGTTCAGATGGTGTGGGCTGAAGTGTTCTACTGTTTAATGTAAAATGTTGAGATTTTTGATCTTTCGATTTAGGGAATGTCCACCTAGAAATCAATTAGAGCAAGGACATGAACATAAGAACCGTGACTCCAATTACAGAATCGACTGGCAAGTGGGGAATAGAAAGACAGGAGGACAACTAGGCTGTCCTCTAATTCGATTACCTAGTCTGCCTTTAAGGAGAAGTCTTTAAAAAAAATATCAAGAATTTTAAACTCTGAATTGTTTGTATACACCTAAGGACCTTGGTAAAGGACAGGTATTTGAGTGAAACAAACCACTATTACTTTAAATTATTCTCTAATCAATTGTAGTGTTTAGAGATTCTTCCCCTACTCATTTTTTGCCTGCCTAGCATATAATAGGCACTTAAAAAGTATTCAATCATGAACACAATTATTTGGAATGATTATGACTCACTAATATAAAGCCTGGTCAGTTTTAAATCATTATTAATAATTATCTTAAATCTACTATAATACACTTACTATTATGATGCCTTAATAAACCATATCACTATGTCTCTATAAAATCTTTATTGTTAGTCTTCTTTGTGTGTTAAAATGGAATTTATATTAAAGCATGAGTATATACCCAAACATTTTTTCTCAATAACCTCAGAATAGGATATAGGAACCAAAACCTTAGTCTTTGCAGACATTCTATTTTAAAATATATTAAAAAGAATAAATGGAATTGAATGTCAAGAATGAGTAAGTGAAAGCTTTTACTCATCTGGTTTACAACTTATATCAGCTAATTTTTCTAGATTTAAATTGATTAAATTTTTTTGTTGTTTCATTTCAAATGACCACACCAGAAAAGGGTTGTTTGTCATGATTATTTATGCTTTTCTCTTCTGTTTTATCTTAAAGGAAATGTTCAAATTTAATAAATATGAAGTTGTTATAAACAGCAGCAAAAACTATTCTAATAAATTAAAATAGGTTTTATGCTTAAAATCTTTTTTAGTGGATGAAACATTAGGGAAAAGTAAAAATACCCAGCTGAATTAAAAATAAAATTACATAATAGAGTTAAAATGTAAAAAAATTGAAGCATGCTTAAAATCCAAACTACAAAAGCATAAAAACACACAACCTCTATGTTACACCTCCACATCCTGTTTCCAAAGAAATACTAAAAACCTAAAAGGAATATACATGAATGATAATATACAAAGACCTAGATTCTCAAATAAGGAAAGGCAAAAAGTACCCATAATCCTCCTAAATGATTCTTTACTATCACCTTTAAAATGGCAGAAGATCACGGAAGCTCAATTTGGCCATTCGGCCTGTTTTTCTCTGTTCTGATTCTTACAGGATTCTAAATAATCACCCACTACTTTGAGATTAGACTCAAAAACAGCTACACCTCTTTATAAGTTTAAGCAGAACCTTCACATGAGCCTTCACAATTCTTACATAAAACTTTGTCTCCCACAACCTTCTTCATCTTTTAACTGTACTATGTTTGTGTTCTGCTTCCTTGAAGGTAAGGATCATGTATAATTTAACTTTATAGACTATGATTTCTTTTATCCTTTGTATATAGCACAAAACTTTGCATATAGTAAAAGTTAAGTAAGTGTAAAAAGACAATAACAACAACAGAAACAGTCCAGGTGTAGTGGTTCACGTCTATAATCCAGCACTTTGGGAGGCCGACGCAGGTGAACTGCTTGAGCCCAGGAGTTAGAGACCATTCTGGGTAATATAGCAAAAACCCCATCTCTAGCCAGGTGTGGTGAAGCGTGCCTGTAGTCCCACAGCTACTCCGGGAGCTAAGGGGGATGGCTGCTTGAGCCCAGGAGGTCGAGGCTGAAGTGAGCTGTGTTCGCATCACTGCACTCCAGCCTGGGTGACAGAAAGATACCCTGTCTCAAAAGAAAAATAAACTGCTTGCAAGAAAAGTAAATATAGTTGATTTTCTTGATTTTTGGCATTTTCAAATACCTGGAATAGGGCTCAGAGCAGGGGGAAAAAATGCTGATGAGGACCATATTAGCATGTTGTGACCAGGCCGCTCTCTGTCTAAAAGAATTCTTCTAGCTGGTTTGAGAAAGCAATGAAAGGCCAGTCTTTGCCTATGAAATAAGAGATGCCACAGAGACAAAAGAGACTGAAAAGCGAAAAGTTAAAAAACAGCAAGAAGTAAAGAGCACAAATGGGTAAGAGGCCAGCAGAGCCTAATGGTAATTAGAAGGAATAGGACAGCAACAGTAGCAGGCAGCAGAAATTAGAAGCTGTGACAGAAGTTGTAGACATTTTAGACCACAGAGAATAGCCAGCCATAAAAAGGACTGGGCTGCATGCCAACCAGTAGATTTTAGCAATCTCAAGAGAGAAAGAGAAGCTTTGGCCTTATGTCTCACATCAGCTATAAATACTCACGGTATAGTAAAATGATTTAAGGAGGAAGCAATGAAATACAGAATGTATTTTAGAAAAGGTATTTTATAGAAAAAGTTAAAAAATAAAAGGCAGAATGTAACTGTTCAACTATCTGAAATGAACACTTATCTAGAATGTTTAACCTTCCAGTGCTAGACAGTTGAGACTTCACTGCTGTAAGGAAGGGAGGAGGAGCAAACATTGACTGAATATCCATTGTGTGCTGGAAGTTTTAGAAACGTCATTTCCTTTCATTCTCACAACAACCCTATTATGTAAATACTATTATTCCCATTTTCAAGCTGAGTAAAATGAGGCCCAAAGACATTACAAAATTTGCCCAAGGTCCCAGGCCCTTCTAACAACAAAATCCATGTTTTCTCAATTATACTACTAGAAAACAGAAAGGAGAATCAACACAAATAATACAAATAAAAAGAAATGCAGTTAAAATTTTTTGTTTTTTCAGGTTAAAGAAAACAGGTGGCCTAAGTTATGGTATCACACACAGCATGCTTGTGTAATTCCTATTAACAAAACCTCAAAATTGACCTATCGTCAAGAGAGTGAGTAATCTTACTCTTCAAGACTATACACTCTTCTTTACATCTGCCTCAGTTGATTGCTATACTTTTCCAAGTTATACATATTTTGAGAAGTTGGAGCTTAGTCTCTCTATATTTTTATTAACTTACTGAGCTGTTCTAGCATTCAAAGTTAGGTAATTAGGAACAAAGCCAAACTCTTTGAAGGGTGTCTTGCTTACTGCATACTGTTTTGGTAACACTATTCAGTAAAAACTCAATATAACTTAATCCACTCTATTCTAAATCCCTTGATGGTGAATGACCAGAAGTACAGAAGAGAAATCCAGGAAATAGTTATTTTCATTCACATTCTCATTCATCTTTCACTTTTACAGTGAAAATTTTCATAGTCTGTTAGGTCCACAAAACAGTTCCTTCTTTATAGAGGGTGCTATGAAACAGGCACTTTCATTAGTTGTTGTTAGGAGCATACATTAGTATAAATCTTTTAGAAAATGTTCATTTCCTTTGACTTAGCATTTCTAGAAATACATCCTAAAAATACGTCAAATATTGGCCGGGAGTGGTGGTTCACACCTGTGATCCCAGCACTTTGGGAGGCCAAGGTGGGTGGATCACGAGGTCAAGAGATTGAGACCTTCCTGGCCAACACAGTGAAATCCAGTCTCTACTAAAAATATAAAAATTAGCTGAGTATGGTGGTGCACGCCTGTAGTCCCAGCTACGGGGGAGGCTGAGGCAAGGAGAATCACTTGAACCCAGGAGGCAGAGGTTGCAGTAAGCTGAGATCACATCACTGTACTCCAGTTTGGCAACAGAGAGAGACTCTGTCTTAAAAAAAAAAAATTCAAATATTAAAAAAAATCTTATTAAGAAGAGTTTATTCCAGTATTATCTTAAATAGCAAGGATTTAGAAACAATTGAAGTGTCCAACAACATAGGGAAAGTTGAGTGGATTATGCAGCAATTTTAAATGATGGTCATAAAATATTTATAAATTAGAACATCATTACAATCTTATCAATGCAAAATGGAATAAAAAATGTTTCTATATTAAAATCTAAACTATATAAAGCAAGCAAAGAAACAACAAAACATTGTATATTTAAAAATGTTTTAAAAACCTACCACATGTAAACAGGTCTGTGTGTGGTTGTTTTTCGTTTTTTTTTTTTTTTTTTAACTTTTCTGTATATTCTAATATTTCTGTTATGTGCAAGTACTATCTTTGTAATGAAAAATTTTAAAACTTTGACATTTTAAAGTTCTATTGTTTTGCAATGTAGCAAAATCTGGCCTGTAGTGACTTCCTGAAAGCCAGCAGCATGTGCTGGACATCTGAAATTCTGAAGCTAAAACTTTAGAAATCCAATCCAGGTTGAGAGATACGGTAAGCATATTGGATGAAAGACGTAGGTAGCAAGTGTTGACAGGCTAGATTGGTTAGATCTAACAAGATGGAATTTAACACAGATAAAAGATCTTGCACCAAGGACCAAATAGTCACAAACTACATCGTGGAGTTATCTTGGGAGAAACATAAATAGAAAATTCAGGGGCTTTAGTGGAGTGTGAGCGCAGTGAAACTTTGACATAGCTACTCAAAAGCAAATTAAGTTTTAGAAATATAATAGTTGAATACTGTTAGAATGAGGAAAGTGATAGTGCTTATGGTAGGCAGAAATCCAAAGTAAGCCACAATGACCCAGGCCCTCATATAATCCCCTTGCCTTTAGTGAGGGTGGGACCAGTGAATGTGACAGGAAACCACTCTCATGATGTAAGGCAGAGATGGAATAGAGAGAGCGGGTCTCAAAGAAGCAAATAACCATGTAGACTCTATTTTGTGAACTGCATAAGGAGAGGGATGGTGTCTAGGAACGAGGGCCTCAAGTAACTAAGAGGACTGCAAATTCCAGATGAGAATGAAGACTTATGAAGCCTTGAGCAGAGGACCCAGATAAGCCATGTCATAATGCTTGACCCATGGAGACTGTGAGAAAACAAATGTGTGTTGTTTTAAGCTGCTAATTTCTGGTAATTTATTATGCAGCAATAGAAAACTAATACAGGCCAGGCATGGTGGCTCATGCCTGTAATCCCAGCACTTTGGGAGGCCAAGGCAGGGGAATCACTTGAGCCCTGGAGTTCAAGACTAGCCTGGACAATATGGCAAAACCCCATCTACAAAAAAATACAAAAGTTAGCCAGGCATAGTGGTATGTACCTGGCTGTAGTCCCAGCAACCAAGGCAACTGAGGTGGAAGGATTGCTTGAGCCTAGGAAGTTGAGGCTGCAGTGAGCTGTGACCGCACTCCACCTGGGGTGACAGAGTAAGACCCTGTTTCAAAAACAAACCAAAAACCAAAACAAACAAACAAAAAAATCCCAAAAACAAAACATACCAAAAACCTGCGCAGACAAAAAATAAAAAAACCCAAAATTAATACAGAGCTATTCTCTTTTTGGGTCAGATGATTCCTGCAGTGTTAGTAGTAATGAGTTGTGGGTGAAAAATACCTGAAACAGGCTTTGGCTGGATGGTAAAGTAACTTTAAATCATGTTACCTTAGGATGAAAGACAAAACATATGAAAACAATTAAACCGTTTGTTTCTATAGAGCTACACATTTTAGAAGTAGGAAGAGTATGAGAAAATTACAGGGAGTCAAATACTTAATTTTCCAACAGAAAGACCTTTTCTTTCTTCTTTTTTTTTTTTGAGATAGAGTCATGCTTTGTTGCCTAGGCTGGAGTAGAGTGGCAGGATCTCGGCTCACTGCAGCCTCCCCATCCTGGGACGTTCAAGCAATTTTCCTGCCTCATCCCTCCAAAGCTGGGATTACAGGTGCCTACCATTGTGCCCAGCTAATTTAGTAGAGACACCGGTTCACCATATTGGCCTAGTTGGTAGAAAGATATTTTCCAACATAAAATGGCTACCTTAATATTCCTCCAATTCTCTATCCTTGAAAGTTTTCAAGCTTAGATGGATGACTGATTAGTAGGCATATATAAAGAGGTTCTAAGCATTTCTAGATGACCTGATTAATAATCTTCAGACTGTCTCCTACGTATCTGCATCTTAAAATACTGTATGTGTATGAAGAGGTACTTTCTATTTACAGTATAAACATTTACTACAGGCAACCAATAAATATTTATTGAATGAATAAATGCACAAAAGAAAAATATAATGAAAGAAAAAGTGAAGATATTAATAACCTAGGATCTAATTGTCTTTTAATGTTCCTTTTGGGTAAATTAGAACTTTGATGGGAATGAAAAAAGCAGTGGCTATCTCTGGGAGAAATATGTCTTTTTCTAGTGAATAAATTAATACAGAGAAGTGACAAGAGTTCTGGACTGTGAGTTTTAGTCTTGTACGACCACTTTTGGTCCAAAAAATGAACTTAAATGATTAATCCTGTGGTTCAAGCTGAGTGGGAAGGCATGTTAAGGCAGGAAGAAGTGTAGGATCAGGAGAACTGAGGAAATGGGCGATATTAAGAGTATTAGGATCTAGAGAAGTTTCAGAATTTGAGGTTGTGAGAGGAAGCAAGCTCAAAGATGTTAAGTGTGCAAGTAAGTTAAAATGGAATATAAATGAATATAGCCAGGGTTGAGGGGTTTTCACAGACCAAGACTGGTAGGTGTCAGTATGAATGTCTTTTCATTTTGTTTTGTTTTGTTTTGTTTTTGAGACGGAGTTTCGCTCTTGTTACCCAGGCTGGAGTGCAATGGCGCGATCTCGGCTCACCGCAACCTCCGCCTCCTGAGTCCAGGCAATTCTCCTGCCTCAGCCTCCTGAGTAGCTGGGATTACAGGCATGCACCACCATGCCCAGCTAATTTTTCGTATTTTTAGTAGAGACGGGGTTTCACCATGTTGACCAGGATGGTCTCGATCTCTTGACCTTGTGATCCACCTGCCTCGGCCTCCCAAAGTGCTGGGATTACAGGCTTGAGCCACTGCGCCCGGCCCAGCATGAATGTTGAAGTGTCTGAATAGGATGGCTTTAGATGGAATGGAGAAGTAAACTGTAAGCCTGCTCCTCCATTAATTAAAAATCCAGCCCAAAAAGCTATCAATTTTTAAACAGCCTAATTCATTTTTTTGATATACAAATGTTCCTTATTTCTTGTCTGCTATATTCCATAGCCTTCTAAACCTTTATTTTCTACTTATTCAACTGTGTTTACTAAGAACTTACGACAAACTTATTAGGCAACGTATCAACAAATAAAATCCAAATAAGCTTTCTTTTTCCTCTTACGATTTTTTTCTCTCAGGTTAATAGGACAAAATATCATTAGGAATCAAAAAAAAATTGAATATTACCCTTTTCACTAAGAATGTTATTCATAGCATTTATAGGTGAATAGTACGATCTTTCCTAAGATTTTTTATTACCCGTTTTAGGATGTTTCAAGAGCAATATGACTTGTTTAATATCATAACTTTGTATCCTTTACTTAATTCTTCTTATAAAGTCAGCATTTATTTATTTATTTTAAAAACAGAATGCTTCACTAATTTGCATGTCAGGTGCCATGCTAATCTTCTCTGTATCGTCCTATGTTTTCAGTATATGTGTTGCCAAAGCAAGCACTAAAGTTAGCTTTTAAAAATGGGTTTAATTTTTCTCTTAAAGATGGGCTCTGTTAGATTGATACACCCTTGTTTATTGGTGGGTCTTTCTCTTTAAAATTGTTTTCTCCTGAAATAAAGCACTTCCTATTGTTGTTAGCTTCTGTTTCTATCCTGCAGAGAGTTTTATTAATGTTTCAAATTCTCTTCAGTTTTTTCTGTAAATGTCTCTGTAAAACTGATTTTACTTCTCAAGTCTTGAAATCTTTAAGCTATTATAAAATCATGTATTTTTTTCTATTTGTATCTCCTAATTTCCTTCCCCTAACAACTGCATAATTTTGATATACTCAATCAGGCTACACAATAACAGTACAACTAAAGATGTTTCAGTCCTCTCCAGTGACTTGTTTTTTTCGAGCAGGGTCTTGCTCTGTTACCCAGGCTGGAGTATATGGTGGTGCCATCATAGCTCACTGCAATCTTGATCTCCTGGGCTCAAGCAATCTCCCTGCCTCAGCCTCCAAAGTAGCTGGGACAATAAGCACAGGCCATTATGCCTGGCTAAATTTTTTTTTACTTGTATTAATATAAGAGATGAGGTCTCACTATGTTGCTCAGGCTGGTCTCCAACTTCTCAGCTCAAGTAATCCTTCCACTTTGGCAACCCAAAGTGCTTGGATTACAGGTGTGAGCCACCATGCCTGGCTGACTCCTAATTTTGATTTCTTCCCAACATTTAACTCAATCTGTTAAGAGACCCTAGTTCAGGTATCTGAGAAATCAATCTATATTTTCTGTTGTTGCTACTGAAACACAAATCCTTGGTCAATTCAACATCGATAACAAAGCTAATACAAGGGTATCTTCACTGGTATTCCTTCCTATTCCCTTTCTCCCTAGTAATAGTACACTATTACTGATCACTCTAAAGAATTCCTGCCCTGCTCATTTAAAACACACCTACACCCACACTCACCCAAATTCCTTAATCTGAGTATTTACGGCTTCCATAGTCTGCCAAGTGGTTTCTGCTACCCATCCCTTTCCACACCTCAGCATCCTTCAAGTATCACCTCGCCTTTACAGTACAAGATAGGCCACAATTCACAACTCAAGATGTCTCTAACTACTGTGCCCCTTAATAATCTCTCTCTTTTTTTCTTATTACCTCTCCCAATAAACCTGCATATGACTTCTCATTATGGCATTTGATTACAGTCTGGCTTATAATTGTTCTTTAATAATTTAAAGAGTTTTCTACTCTCTGAATTAAGACAGTAAGCGACCTCAGGGCAGGAACCACAGGTTATACCTCTTGTGTCTCCTAGTGTCTTACTGCATCCAGGTCACGGAGTATTTAGTAAAACTTGAGTTCAATTTAATAATTTCAGGGCTGTCACTTTTCCTATGTTTATACTGCTGATTTTATTCTTGCCGTAATTTGTATGCAGAATTTCTAGCAATTACTCTCTTAACCATAATAGATAATCCTATGAAATATAATATAAATGAATTGTAGATATCTATTTCCAAAGAAAACTGATAGTATATAGGTTTAGTCTCAATCTAGACAGCTTTATGTCGTTCTGTAGCTTGTATTACTTGTCAGGTATCCCTTTAATCCATCAGTTACCTGCCAGATACTAAGTTTTTTTTCATAGGGCAATGAGATACCACTTCACAACTCTATTAAGATGGCTAGTACCAAAAACACAGAAAATAACATGTTGACTAGGATTTGGGGAAAGTGGAACCTTCAAGTATTGCTAGTGAGAATATAACATTGTTCACCTCCTGTGAAAATGGCTTGGCAATTCCTCAAAAAATTAAACAGAGAATTATCTTATGATCCAGCAATTCCACTTTCCAGAATTGAAAGCAGGGACTTGAACAGGTATTTGTCTACCCATGTTCATAGTACCATCACATACAATAACCAAAATGTGGGAACAATTAGAATATCCATCAGCAGATGAAAGGATAAACAAAATATAGTATATACATACACACAACTGAGTATTATTCAGCCTCAGAAAGAATGCAATTCTGACATATTCTAGAACATGAACCTTGATGACATTATGCTAAGTAAAATAAGGCAGACGCAAAAGGATAAATATGCTACAATTCTACTTACATGAAGTACACAGAGTCCTCAAATTGACAGAGACAGAAAGTAGAATGATGGTGGCCAGGAGGAGGAGTGGGAGTAATGGGCAGTTATTGTTTAATGAGCACAGACTTTCAGTTTGGGAGGATAAAAAAGTTCTGGAGACAGATGGTGGTGATAACTGCACAACAATATGAATGGATGAATAAATGAATGCTTTATTAATTAGTAATGTTATTATTTTTTTAAGAGATGAGGTCTTTCTATGCTGTCCAGGCTGGCCTCAAACTCCTGGGCTCAAGTGATCCTCCTGTCTCAGGCTCCTGAGAAGCTGGGACTATAGGCATGTGCCACTGTGCCCAGCTAACAATGTGAATATTCTTAATGCTACTAAACTGTTCACTTAAAAATGGTTAAAATGATAAATTTTTAATGTATATTTTATCACAAAAATAGAAAGCCCCATAGTTTTGTTGCTTGAAACTTCATTTTATTAAGAGGCTGGATTCATCAGTACTTTTCTAAAAATGTTAATATTCTATGTGATAGATAAATCCTAGTAAGTAGACTTCCTTCAATGAAGCACAGTGTTTAGCGTTTCACCGGAAATGGTGAAATGGTATATTGGGAAATTAGAGGTTTGCATCATTTTACACAAAATATTTATTCCTCAAGATTCAGCTGCATATCAATTTGTACCCTAAATACACTGGGGAATTACAAAAATTACTGATAAATCCTTTTTTTTCTTTTTAAAAAAAGCAGTATCTTTTTATAGTGGTAATAATGATCCTTTATAAGTTTGTTAAGGCAAAATGGCACAGCACTGTGTCTCAACCTTTACATGTTTATGCTCCCTTCAGGTAAACAAAAAAAAATCTCATGCCCTTCCAACATTTTATATGAAAAATTCCATGCATACACAAAAATGGAGACTATGCACTTCCATGTAACCAACTCTCTCAGATACAACAACTGTAAAGACTTTGCTATTTATTTCTTTATTCCTTTTTTCTTACTGAAGTATTTTATTAAAGCAAATTCCAGACATTATGTCATCTCCCCCAACGTATCTCGGTATGAAACTCTAAAACATGGGAATTAACTTAAATAACCACAACACCAAAATGTACTCATTATGTTTTAAGAGTGGTTTATAAAGAGTTCATTTGTAAGAATGAGGATCCAAACAAGGTCTACACATTACATTTGGTTGTTAAATCTCTTAAGTAATTTTCCATCTATAGCTGACCCCTTCACCAACCTCTGCCTCCCAGGTTCAAGTGATTTTCCTGCCTCAGCCTACTGAGTAGCTGGGATTACAGGCACCTGCTACCATGCCTGGCTACTATTTTTTTGTACTTTTAGTAGATATGGGGTTTCATCGTGTCGGCCAGGCTGGTCTTGAACTCCTAACCTAAGTTGATCCATCCACCTTAGCCTCCCAAAAGCTGGGATTACAGCTGTGAGCCACAGCACCCAGCCATATTTTTTATAGGTTTTTTTAGATTTGGGTTAAACTTTTTTTGGAAGAATACAAGTATTACTCTGCTTCCTACTGAGAGGGGGCCGTAAAAGGCAGATGGTATTTGAGAGAATGTAGACGGAAGTCTGTGAGAGACAGTGAGGGTAAACATTACAGGTAAAGAACAAACATGAGGAAAGGCATGAATGGAGGAAGTATGTGATACATTCAAGGGCAGAAACTACATTAACTAGAGTTAAGATTTTCAATACTGTTCACTGCACTTTATACACAGGGTGCATCCCGTTCAGCCCTGCTAAATCAGCATTTCTAGGCATGGAGGCCCAGATACCTTTATTTTTACAAAGTTCCCAAGAAAATTCAATACTTTTCCAGGTCTGAAACTTACTGGCCCAGAGAAGAGTGTACCTGTAGGTAGCTTGTTCTTGGTATGTCAAGCTCATTCCACTTCAGGGATTTTTTTATCTTGACTTACAGCAACTTCTCTTCACTGAACTCTCAGTCTGTCACTTTCTCAGTGAAGTCGTACCTGATCACTGTTTAAAGTAACCATCACTATTTTATATCTTAGAACTTAACTGATACTATCTTATTTACTTAATTCTTTTTGGCATGTTTTCCTCATTAGAATGTATGCTCCAAAAGAACATGGATCTTGTCTTGTTTACTGTGGTAATTCCAATGCCTAGAAGAGGGGTGGATACATAAAAGGGAGACACTAAATATTCACAGAATGAATGGATAAATTTGGCAGACTAAGGAAATTCTTTTTGCAATATTCTTATGTAATATAGATAGAAAAATAATAAAATTATTCTTTAAGCTTGTCTTCACCAAGATCAGTTAGTAAGTATTTCCTTGAGAATTTCTTTTTGCCATTTTAAATATCTTACTCTTTGACAGCCCACGTCACCTTACTAGTTAACAGAAAAAATTTGGGTAGCATTTCATAGAAGACAACTGCAACTATGAACATCTATCCAATCAGTTCAATAATAATTTCCAAATGTACTTAATGGCCTATTAAATCAGTAATTAGAAATCAAATTTTGCTAGGCTGCAAAAGATGTCAGAATTATGTATGCTCAGACTAAGATATTTTAAAATTAAAATTGTATTTAATTAGCATTCTTCAGCAAAAGATATTTTAAAACTAAAATTTTATTTAATTAGTGTTCCCATAATCTATATTAAAAATTTATTTGGACCCTGCTGACATAAAAAATGTGGTAGCTAAAAAAATTCAATGATATAAGACAGTGAACAACAACAAAGCCCAGCAAAGAAAATGATTTAAGGTTTAAGGAACAGAAAAAATATTAATAAAGCAAAAAAACCTTTTAATATAGATTGGTTTGTGGGTGTTTGAAAACATTTCTTCCCTTTCACCCACACTTTTGTGAGTTAAAGTTAATGGATTTCTATTGCATTCCTGTTGTCACTACTGCCAAATGCTTTCGTATCGATGAGGAAGATACCTGGTTATTTAAGGAGCAGGATAAATGGGCTAAGACAGCTTTCCCTATCCCCAATTCACCAGGGAACATTTGAGAATTCCACCTGACAGGAGGACAGCACTGTGCTCTTAAACAATCTGCAGTTTGATCCGATTGTTCCCCAGTGGGGGAGGTAGGCCACAGCTCACTCAAGAGTCATTGATTGGATTAACAGCCTAATTCCCAACAGATGAATAGAATACTGATGTCTTGTCAGCCCAGATCACAAAAGGAAAACACAATCTGCTTCTACAGCTCAGAGATTTAACCCTCTATTTACCCTGAAGCTACAATGTCAGTTTTGAATACTGTAATTTATTCATAACTATTTGCCTATATATATTATCAAATGTGGTTTCATCACCACCACCCACAAGCTTTCATCCCCGACTATGGCATTTTTTTAAAAATACCTGCTATGGACTAGGGGATATGGTAATTTAAAAAAATGTTTAAAGACATGGAAAGATTTCCAGGCTGGCCAATATGGTGAACCCAGTCTCTACTAAAAATACAAAAAATTAGCTGGGCGTAGTGGTGCACACCTGTAGTCTCAGCTACTTGGGAGGCTAAGGCAGGAGAATCATCTGAACCTGGGAGGTGGAGGCTGCAGTGAGCCAAGATCATGCCACAGCACTCCAGCCTGGGAGACACAGCAAGACTCCATCTCAAAAAAAAAAACAAAAAAAAACAAAAAAACAAATACATGGAAAGATTTTTACTTCAATTTTTATTGTACACATTAGTCTTGCCCAATAAATTCTTTCCTGAGTTTCCTAAAGAAATGTTAAATAAGCTGCTTTATTTAGGGCCACAATAAAGCAGGACTGCCGATGAAAGAAAGGGAACAAAACCCATGAATTCAAAGAGAAAACTATTTTGAGCGATTTTTTCTAATATAAGTATCTGATTTTAAGGAGAATGAATGACTGTATTAAGGGGAATAGATTCTCAGTAAATGTTAGCTTTAGTTTATTCCCCTGCTGCACCTCTATCTGGCAGCCCTTCTGTAATTTAATAACTTTTGTGTATGGCTGTACAACTAAACCAAATAAGGTCTTATTTCTGATATAGTCTTTAAAAAATAAGAACAAAACACATCATCCAAGTCACCTATGAATTAGAATTCTGTAATAAAGACACATGCGACATCTTCTCTGAATAGCAAAGCACACAAAGATGCAGTATTCCAGGCAGTTTAATAATACCTTATTTCGTATACCTTTCTGCATGCTCTATACTGTCAATGTAACAACAAAAAAGATCTACTCAATTGTGAGTAAAAACAATGACAGTAGTGGCTTACGCTGCTTACTGCACTAGGCAATTTTTACATGAGTTCTTTTATTAATCCCATCCAACCACCTTGTTAAACAGGTACTAAGTTATCTAATTTCACAAATGAAGAAACCAATGCTTAGGTTAAGTAACTTGTCCAAAGTCACATGATTTGTAAGTGGCAGAATCAGAACTTAGAAGGTCTCTGGCTCCCAACCGTATGCTCTTAAATATGACTGGGATTTCATGTATTTCTCTGTGTTCCTTCATATGTATATGGAGATATTTCAATACTCTAATCTTAAGATTCATTCTTCTCTTTGAGTATGTTACCATTCTTTAGGGAAAACATCTTGATGTCCATGTCCTGTACTGACTTATCTTTTTCTTTAGGACATTTCAGCAAGGATGTCATAACAGCTCACTAAAATTACCCATGTCAAAACCAGAGCTCATTACTTTTTTGCCCATGGCTTTGAAGTCATGTTCAACTTCTCTTTTATTTTTTATATTATCTTTCATCAAGTCAGGTTGATTGAATTCTCCTTCTGTACTATGTATCTCTGGTTTTCTTTTTCCATGGTAATGAACTCTACCCAGGCCCTAACTTCCTAATCTGCTAACTCTTATAAGAGCTTTCTTAATAATTTATCTAGTCTCCTGTCCCTTTTGTAAGCATTGTGTTACGCATGCCACTACTCTGTTTCAAACTTTGAAGGATATTCCAATTGTCTTCAAGTCATACAAGAATTTCTAACTATGTATTTCCCTAGTGTTGAACAGAATCCATCATATTGCTATAATTTTTTTTTTTTTTGAGATGGAGTCTTGCTCTGTTGCCCAGGTTGGAGTGTAGTGGTGGGATTTCAGTTCTCTGCCACCTCTGCCTCTCAGGTTCAAGCAATTCTCCTGTCTTAGCCTCCCGAGTAGCTGGGACTACAGGCACATGCCACCATGCCCAGCTAATTTTTTTTTGTATTTTCAGTAGAGACAGGGTTTCACCATATCGGTCAGGCTGGTCTCGAACTTCTGACCTCAGGTGATCCACCCATCTTGGCCTCCCAAAGTGCTGGGATTACAGGCGTGAGCCAGCATGCCTGGCCTATTGTTATAATTTTTAAGACAGGGTCTTGCTTTGTCGCCCAGGCTGGAGTATAGTGGAGTGATCAAGACTCACTGTAGCCTTGGCCTCCCTGGGCTCAGGAGATCCTTCCACCTCAGGCTCCCAAGTAACGGAGACTACAGGTGTGTGCCACAAAGCCTGGCTATTTTTTGTAGAGATAGGATTTTACCATGGTCTTGAACACCTGGGCTCAAGCTATCCACCTGCCTTAGCCTCACAAAGTTCTGGGATTACAGATGTGAACCACTGCAACCAGTCTACTGTTATATAAATTAACATTGTATATACAGGAAGTTTAGATTAGTTCAAATATGATAATATATTATGTAAGAAAAACAGATTGTTGGCCAGGTATGCTGGTTCACACCTGTAATCCCAGCACTTTGAGAGGCCGTTCACACCTGTAATCCCAGCACTTTGAGAGGCCGAGGAGGGTTGATTTGCTGAGTTCATAAGTTCAAGACCAATCTGGGCAATATGAAGAAACCTCGTCTCTACAAAAAAAAAAAAAAAAGAAAAATTAGCTGGGTGTGGTGGTGTGTGCCTGTAGTCTTAGTTACTTGAGAGGCTGAGGTGGGAGGATGGCTTGAGCCTAGGAGGTGGAGGTTGCAGTGAGCAAAAGTTGAGCTACTCACTGCACTCCAGCCTGGGCAATAGAGTCAGTCCTTGTCTCAAAACAAAAAAACAAAAAACCCAAAAAACAACAACAAAAAAAGATTGTTTATATTAGATATTATATTAGATTATAATCTAATTCCTTATGATTACACTTCTATCATAGCCAATAGAGTAAAAGACATTTTTGAAAACTAACAATGACTGACAGGAAGAAAAAGATTACATTAATTGGAAAGAGACAAGGAAAAAGCTCAACTAACACCAATTTAAAAAATAATTCACAAGATATTGACAGCATAAAAGATTTTTAACCATACTACTGAGCTTTCCACAGATCTTTCTTGATTCAGACATGCTGTTCTTTAAGAAAATTAAAACATATTTATATATCATTTTACAGAACACTTTACGTATGCCAACTTATTTGAAACTCACATCCTGAAATAAGTAAGGTAGGTATTAGTAGCAATATTTTGTGGATAAAAAAAACTCAAGTTCGACAAGATTAAATGACCTGCCCCAAATGACAGCAAGCCAAACAGTAGTTAGGGCTTAAACTTATGTTCCTCGATACGAATGGAATAAGTGAAGAAATGGCACGTTTTGAGATATTAATGTCCAATTTCCATTTCTAGAGCACAAGCAAAAGTTATTGTTCAATTTGGATAATAAAACATAAGCTACTAATATTCTGGCTAGCCAAGATCCCTCTGCAACCTTGCCCCAATTCATATGCTGCTAACATTCATTCAGATGAGCATGAAGAAATTCAACTAAAAGGAGAGAGGACAGCCTCAACAATCAAAAACGGTAAATTTATACTAAGATTAAATGATCTAAAACAAGTGTTTTGAAGATACGAATATCACAAACACATTCTGAATCCAGACAGGTCTCACTAGAGGTCCCCTAGAAGCTGGAAGATCTTCAGGAAGAGAATCCTCAAAGTCTTCCTCTTCTCAGTATCTGAAAGATCTTGTAATTCTTTGGTTGTTCATATTGTGTTAACTCTTGAATTTGGAGTAAAATTTTATAGCCCTCAATAACATAAATTGGGCATGCAGAAATAATTGTTCTGGATACCCTGGTGAGGGATAAAGTTACTTAACAATGCTGGAAAGTATGGCAGCCATTAAAAAAAATAGTAATTCCTTAAAAGGCATGTTGTTTTTAACTGGCGGGGGTTTCACATTCTATATCTTTGCAACTTTAGACTTCTATCACGTAATACAACAACAGCATTTTAGGGCCAGGTATGGTGGCTGAAGCCTGTAATCCCAGCACTCTGAAAGGCGGAGGCAGGTGGATTACAAGGTCAGGAGTTTGAAACCAGCCTGACCAACATGGTGAAACCCCATCTCTACTAAAAATACAAAAATGAGCCGGGCATAGTGGCATGTGCCTGTAATCCCAGCTACTCAGGAGACTGAGGTAGGCGAATCGCTTGAACCTGGAAGGCAGAGGTTGCAGTGAGCCAAGAACATGCCATTTCCAGCCTGGGTAACAGAGTGAGACTTGGTCTCAAAAACAAACAAAAAGCCTCCGAGCATTTCAGCAGATAGTTCTAAGTCATATGAACTTTGGTTATCCTTTCAAAAAACATTAGTAATATCATACAGAAACCAAAAAAACCCCAACCAACAAAATACCCCAAATAAAAAAATTTTAATAACAAAATCACATCAGTGATGTACTCTTTGTGGTAAGAGAAATATATTTTGTCCGATTCTGGAAACCAGGTTAAAGATGAGGGCTTGAACAGTTGTGTCCTCAAACTAGCAGACTGCAGGTTTTATAAATACATACAGAAATAATTAAAATATAAGGGGTTTAGAGAGATTAATCTCCTTTGAATAATCTCTGCCACAAAGCCTGTAAAGACACTGCTGGCACCAGGCCCATGTCAGACCAGCTGTCGGATATCAGAGCAGTGGAGAGATTAACTGCTACCACTTCTGCACTGACCTCCTCTATGCAGTCTTCTCTGGACTCCATATTCAGTACTCACCGCACCAGAGGTAAAGTTTAGCGTAATAATACCAGTACAATGTGGAAGATTATCGTATGACTTGATTTACCCATCCTCTGCTGAGGAAAAAAGAAAGAAGAAAGGTGGTGCTGGAAGGGAATCACAAAATACAGGGCTCCGAGGACTCTGGGGAAATGCAGAAGGGCTCCAGAAAAGTGCTGAGTACCTGATTTCATTCATTTAACCCACGGCAATTTCAAAGTCACCTTTAATTATTTTCAAACTGAGTTTTAAGTAATGGAGATAGTACCCTTAATCCCAAAGGAAGCACAAAGTGACTGATAACTCTTTTAAAATAACATTTATTTTACTTGAAAGCTAGCCACAAATTCAACATATATTTTTTAAAAGGTGACAGTGCCAACAAATAAAACAAAAATATTTATAATACCGAGTGAGATGGATTTTTTTGGCTACCTTCTATTGCTATTATACAATATTTCCAGGACTTTAGAAGGAAACCATTAAAAAAATTGCTTTGAGGATGACATGAAATCAATGTACGTAAAACCTCCCTGTAAAAATATCAAGAGTTACGCAAATATAAGATGCCCGTATTATTTTATGAAAAGGATTTGTTAGGATGGAATTTACTTGGGCTGATGGGAGAAAACAAGTATGAAACCAAAGAAAATTATGAATTACTACCAAGCACTCAGACATTTAGAAGATATACATGTATTTCTCATCATATGTATTTTTCCACCAGAAGAAAATGAGACTGGTTGCTGGACTATCTTCTTTTAGTAAGGTCCATCCTAGGTTCCTAAGTCTCTTTTACTCTTGTTTCACTGCCATGACTTTTGGATAAGTCAACAAATCTCTCTCTCCAAATTTCTTCTTGTTAAATAATGGTGATTTTTTTTTTTTTGGGGTCTCCTATTTATTGCTAAAGTGCTTAAGAACAGATGAATAAATAGCATGTAACTCTCTACACTCTAGGGTAGGCCATTACATCAATTCTAAATATTTTAAAGTAAAATACTGCAGACATAGTGAGAGATTCTGGATAACAAAATTACTTCCTACACAAAATAATCAACTTTCAAAAATTCAAGTATCAAACATACTTAATTTTTTATTGAATAACAAGGTACTTTGAGTTTTTACATGATTAAAGGCAGAAGTTTTGATAAAAGGAAATTTAAAAATAGGATATAAACAATAGCATTACTATCCCAATTGTTATAGAAAACACCTTCAGTTTCTGTTCTTTGAAAGAATGCATAGGGACCCAAGTTTTCTCTTATGTATCTTCTCTAATATGAACGTTCTATCTTCACGTTATTTTCCCCCTTCAGGCTGGGTTTTAAAAACTGCCAATTAAGGAGCCCAACGTCCAAAAATGCCCATCCACTCAAGACTGTATTGGTATCCAACGGCACATTTTTCACCCAACAGGATGCTCTCATTTTTCCACCCAACAGGATGCTAATGACTTTTAGAACTAAATGATTTTTATTTTCTTATTTTTGTTTTTGCAACAGAGTTTTGCTCTTGTTGCCTAGGCTGGAGTACAACAGTGCAATCCTAGCTCACTGCAACCTCTGCCTCCCAGGTTCAAGAAATTCTCCTGCCTCAGCCTCCCAAGTAGTTGGGATTACAGACATGTGCCACCATGCCCAGCTAATTTTTGAATTTTTAGTAGAGACAGGGTTAGGCTGGTCTTGAACTCCCAACCTCAGGTGATCTGCCTGCCTTGGCCTCCCAAAGTGCTGAGATTATGATCTGATTCAAAATCTGAACCACTAATCCAGAGGCATCTCTTTTCACATATCCCCTTGGCCAGTGGTTCTCCATCTGTGGGTCCCAGGCCAGCAGTTATCAATTTCGTCTTGGAAGACTTGTTAAAAATGGAAATTCTCAGGCTCCACCAGAGACCTAAAGAATCAGAAACTCTGGGGTGGGGTCCAGCAATTTGTTTTAACAAGCTCTATGTAATTCTAATGCAATCTAACATTCCAGAACCACTGCCCTATGCTAGTAAATTCTCTGTAAAGGAGCACTACGTTTTGGACAGATAGAAGTAGATGTCAACCTTTGTGAAGTAATTAAATGTGACAAAAAGTTTACTAAAATATTATTTTAATTAATATCTTATTTGTTAATTTTAAAATTTAAACATATTTGGCAGAATTTCTTTTCATCTTCAAGTGAAAGGCTACCCATCAAGGACAGCATTATAGTCTGGTACATGGTTTTTATAGTTCTATAACATAAACTGACATTTATTGGAGCTTCATATAAGGTTTTTCCATCAATGGATGTGTTGGAAGAACAATAACCAAGTATGCTGTACTGGGCAAATACCTACACATCAGGACACTTTTCAAAGCCATCAGGCAATGGGGGTCAGTTGAATTTTTTTTTTTTTTTTACGGCACAGGCTAATGCTTTAAGAGTGTCTTGATGGAATCAAGGAAATTGGATTGTCCCCCCATTTGCTGGGCTAAAACAAGCCTTTTTTATTTATCCCATTAGGGGAACACAAGAGAAACCTTTTAAATGTCACTAAAAATTTCCCTGCATTGCAAAACCCAGTCAAAAGGGTTTTAATTTTCTCTGAGAACTCTTAAGTAATGCAGTATGTCAAGGTTTAATAAATTGTAGGTGGGGATAGTTTTTGTTACAAGCAACTTTTTTTTTCCTCTCTTTTTTGAACAGGTGCTTAGACATGCTTAGGCTTCTTTATATTGAGAGGATGTCGGGGCACTACCTCAAAGAACGGAGAACTAGACCTCAGCCCAAATAACAAACAAATAATGGAACATGTATAATATTCGTAAAATCTGTAAACACATAGTGGAATCCGTAAAATATTTTAAATAAATTTTATAGATACTTTTTAAAAAGACAATGTTTTAAAATGTATTAAAAGTAATGATTAGTACTTCCATAAATGATGTCCCTGTGTTGAGCTTCTTGAACAATTTCTTAAGGGATCTGGCCTTGAAGAAAGCCAATCCCCAAAGGAAAGCACAGAGATTAGGCATTCAACAGCCTTCCAACAGAGATACTATCTAGCAAAAACAGATCCTGTGTATTCCCATGCCATGTAGACAAATGCCTATAATCGGGTAAAACCCCACATTTTACAACTTTCAAAATACTACAGAAACATCAATAAAACCAGGATTATTTATAGGTTATATGGATTACATATATCCTTAGAAATATAATAAAGAGGTGGTCTATGCTTACGTTTTCTGAACATACATTTATTTTGCTGTATTTGTTGAACACCCTAGGTTTTATGTTGTTGCTGTTGATTCTCTCCACCCACATTCAATAAAATATTAAAAGTACTGCCAACCACAAAATGTTATAGAAGAAATACCACAATGGGGAACTTTTAAGAAATGAGAATCTACTCTAAGATACACACAGGACTATCTACAAACGAAGGTGGTTTCTTTACTGAATCCTGAACCACAGCTTTAATAGAAATATTTTTAATCATACTCAAACGAGTGAAATGTACCTTTATCTATTCCTTGGCTCCCCACATCAAATAGAGAGAGAGAGAAAGAGAGAAAAGAAACTCTGCCAAAGGCAAAATACTTAGTATTCTCAAATGGAATAATTAATTATTAAGTTATATCAAGTATTCTTCTATTACGTGCACTTAAAAAATACTTTTAGCTCACATCAGGGCCAGATGGCATGAGATTCAGCAATGAGATAGTTCTACAGGGAACTCCTCAGGCTGCTAGTGCCACTTTACTGGCTGCTGTGTTTTGAGTCTACCTTATGACAACAGCTGCTTCAGAGGGAGACCAAATACCCACTGACAAAAGGAGGTCAAACAGGATGGGAAAAAGAAAGATGACCGTTTGCAATCAGCTATCCCTGTACCTTAAATATGCTTTAGTAAGAATTCATATTCAAAAATGCATTCACTATTAATCATTCTAGCCTTCATCTGTAGGGAGATGTAGTTTTTCTTCTCAGCTGTTGGCAATGATAACTGAGAAGCTCCAGATACAATTCTGAGTTGTAAGGCCTTAAAAGTTGAGACAGTTCAAAGTCTCCACCAAATCTATCAATATTGGTAAAAATACTACTGGTTAAAAAAGGACAAACCAATAAGCAACCAAAGGGAAAAGACACTAAACATGGCAGTAAGGGAGTACAATTAGAAAAGGCATTACATAATGACTATTTAATCACTGCAAAGGTCCTGCCACTTGCTTAACTTCATCACTGTTGGCAAAGAACCTACGCTAACCCCAAATCCCAACACTCAGGTGACTAGAAAAGTTGAGAAACTTGAACGTTCTCTTTGCTGGGAAGCAGGGATTCTTATTCCGAATTCTTGCATTGCTAGGATATCTATGAAAGGGTTGTGGCGAATGTATTCACTTATTAACATTTTTCACAAAAATTTAACATGTATGTCCTTTTTCTCCGGTGTTCATAGCTTTCCTCATATGCTTCCTAACATGGTCAAAGACGACTGTTGTAAGACAGCAGTACAGATTAAACAGGATTGGCCATAAATTGATAATTGCTGAAACTAGATGACAGATACATGGAAGTTAACGATCCTATTCTCTTTATTTTTGCACCTTGTTCAAGTTTTTGTAATTAAAAGATTTAAAATAAAAGATTTAAAGCCATTGGTGTGAAAAGAATTCATTATGTACAAGAAAAATCTTGACAGAGGACCGTGGAATGATACTTGTCTAAGTGAACTAATGTAAATTTAATTCTGTTTTTCCTTATGTTGTGAGCTAAGTCAAAACAAAATAAGAAATTTCTCAGTGTAGAAAACAAAAGTATGGAAATCTTTCACATCAAAGCGTTCAGTGAGGCAAGTTACTTTACTTTTGAATTCCTTATTTTGTTTTACAAATGTTAAAAGTTGATGCAAAAACAGGAAAAAAAGGATAGAAAAGGTAACTGGCAAAGCAAAGACTGCAAAGACTGCAAAGACAAAGAAGGTGGTGGTTTGGTGCCTGGGAGGGAGGAGTGAAATGAATGAAGTGGTGGGTCTAATCAAATCACTTTAAAAAGCAGCAGCTTCTCAGAGTTAACCTTGCCAATCAGAGTAAGCAGAAGCAGGAGCAGGAGCGGGAGCGGGAGCGGGAGCCGGAGCATGCTTGTGCACATTAAACTTCACATGTGTCCTTGAACCTGTGGTGCACTTCCTCCTCCCACAGCCGCCTGGGAAGGCTTCGTAATGCTCACCCTTAGAGAGAACCTTGAATTCCATTAGAAAGCTCCACAAGACGGAGAAACCCTCAAGTGGCAGCTTGAACCACACAGACAGCTCATACCCTTTACTGATATTAGAAGCGAGCTCATGGGATTAAGTCTGCAAGTACTGGAAAATTAAAAACTATAAACACACTGACAAATGCCATAATGCCAACAACAATACAAGATGTGTCTAAGCCTTTTTTTCTTCTTATTCTTTACCTTTAAAAAAAAGTGGGGGAAGGATGGCAAATATCTAAAACAATGCTACAATAGAGACTGGAAACTAAATCTACAATGAAACTCTGTAACTTGTCTGGCTAAAATCGGGTTAAATATAATATCTCTATCTATACAGTGATCTGCTACAAAACCATTCACTCATTGATGGCCTAGCACATTTTACAAATAAACTACACTTTCAAATAAGAGGAAGAGTAAAGACAGATACCTTGCTTTTGATGTCACATCTATTAAGTTATAGCTCTACTCTGTTCCCTACCAGTGATAAGACATCTTATATAATTTACATTTTTAGTGCTACATGTACTGATTCAGTAATGAACCACTAGGTTGGTGAAACCCATTTGGAGAAGACTGAGGCAGAAAATGACTACTGTCTTCAAATAACAGAATGGTTGTCACCTGGAAGGGAGATATGACTTTTCTTCATAGTTTTAAGTCAGAACTAAAACCAGAGTGAGTTATAGGTAGGCAGACATAGATTTAACAGGTAGAATAAATTTCTAATAATTAGCGCTTTCTAAAACAGATTATTTTGTGAAGTAAACAGAAATGTTCAGACAGGCTAGCTGGCTTAACCACCTTTTGGAAATTTTGTGGAGAGGACTCCTGCATTAGGTGAGAGTTGAACCAGATGATCTTTAAATTCCTTTGTATTTTTAAGATTTTACAATTATTATTTATTCAAGGTCATACAGTTAGGGCAAAATAGAAACTGGAATTCAGGTAACATGACTCCAAACATAGTCTTTCCAAACACAAGGTTATAAACTCCTCAAAAATCTTCAGGCAAAAATATGAAAGACTGAGGTCAACTGGGTCAGAGAAATTGAAGAACTCAAAGCCTGTCAACAGAAGGCAGTAGGTACTCAGCTCTAGTTGACAGAAGAATGTGCCCACGATTGCCCTATTTGTAGACTTTTCGAGAGAAGCCTACACCCTGTACTTTTATGTGAAATTAACTGACAGTTAATTACAAATAAATTGTGGACTAACACTACAGGTGCAAAACAAAAATAGATTTATGGGCTGCACATGACCTATACTGTTTTCTGACCATGAGACTTTCCTCAAAAATTACATTTCCGGCTGGGCACGGTGGCTCAAGCCTGTAATCCCAGCATTTTGGGAGGCCGAGGCGGGCGGATCATGAAGTCAAGAGATCGAGACCATCCTGGCCAAGATGGTGAAACCCCGTCTCTACCAAAAAAAATACAAAAAATTAGCTGGGCGTGGTGGTGTGCCCCTGTAGTCCCAGCTACTCGGGAGGCTGAGGCAGGTGCTTGAACCCGGGAGGCGGAGGTTGCAGTGAGCCGAGATTGCGCCACTGCACTCCAGCCTGGCACCTGGCGACAAAGTGAGAGTCTTGTCTCAAAAAAAAAAAAAAAAAAAAAAAAAAATTCCATTTCCAAACTACTAATTTTAAAAACTTCTCTGGATTCTTCAAATTCAACATCCTTTTTGAAATAAAAAATCTGTTACAAAAATCTAAGCTTTATGTGTTATATTAATCACATCTTAATAATCGCTATGTATATAATAGTACTTTGCCCTGGTCTTTATAGATTATATTCCTGTTACCATAACGGCAGCATTAAATTGGCTTTGTAAGAGCAACACTACGTTGCCATCTCATTGTTTATCTATGATCCCCAAGAGTCATCAAATTCTCTACTGATGATATCTGTGCAGAACCAATCTCTGTACATCTATACATGCATATGGTCCATAAACATATTTAAATATGCCCCATATCTATAGTAATTATTTTATGGAGAAAAACCAACTTTTCTTTGAAGAGTTACTTTTCTTAATTATCTTTTTCCCACCTTTCAGGCATTAATCACTCTGAGTTTATCAGTTAGATGAAAAGCAACACAGACCATTTCTAGAACTTACTGTTTACTCAGTATAACTAAGCAAACTGCTTGATCTCATTTGCAAGCATTTTGTTATTTTGTGTAATTCCTTCATCATTAATTGGTTCTTATAATGTGACATTTAGAAGAGTATTTAAAACTTGGCAACACTAGGCATAGCCAACTATATTTTATAACATGCACATATTTAAATAATACAACTCAGAAACCTTCAATGAGCCACCAACATCTCAGAAACCTTCAATGAGCCACCATTTCAATATTCAAACAAGTTAGTTCTTTTAAAGCAGATGATTAATCCATTTCCTGAATTAAATGAGGAAGAACTGCCTGACATTTTAAAAATGTACAGAATTATACAATTAATTCTGAGGGTACAATCAACTCTAGACTACAAAATGTTATGATTCAGTTGCAGGTAGCTAAGACATTTAGAAACCTTTATAGCGACGAAGGTCGATTTTTCTGGGAGTAAAAACTAATTCTTTTGTTTTCAAGCTTACAATAGCGTAAAATGTCAACAATTTCTGGTTAATAGCAATACCAAGACAGAATGTAGCCAGGGAACCATTAAGAAGGAGCAATTTACTATAGCAGGTCATAACACTTTGACAGTGTCCTATAATTCAGTTAGATGTAAAAATAAGATGACACTGGGTGTTCTCTGAACTCAAAGTAATTTGAACTTGATTCACACTGTACTGTAGCTAGCTGTTCATTCTCAGATATAAACTTGGTAAAAGAAATGACTATTCAATATAAAAATAACAGAAAAAACTGATTAAAGAAAATTGTGAATAGGAGCATGGATTAAAAGTTACATCAAAAGGAAAAGCCTGATGAATAAAATGTCATCTACATATATGAATTTCATTACATATAAGAAAATACAGAAGATATGAGGAACTTATTACTATATCCTCATAAAATGCATCAGAATAGCTGTGAATTCTAGAAGCACTGAGTCGTATAATAAAGTATGATGGCAACCTAACACAGGAAAAAAAAAGGGTTGCATCTGCAGTTAAAACAGCAGGGGACTGGGAATCCTGGTTACACCACTTCCTAGCTTTGTGTCCTCAAGCAATTCACATAACTTCTCTGAACTTTAGTTTCCTCAGCTGTAAAATGAGGATAATGCTACACAGATTCCTATAAGGATAAAAGGAGCTAATATATAAAAGCATACTTTGCAGAATAGAAAAAATGATTAAAATGTTTGATCTGTAAATACTGGTTTAATCATCTTTGTTCACAATTTTCACACTTGTTTTTCATTGACATTAGTCTTTATTAATCAAGACACTCTATGTTTTCGTAGATGTAGGATTTCTTTGCATAAGGAAATGAATAAATCTGTTTCATTAGTAAGCAAATGCTTATATAAAATGACTCCAAGTTCCAGGACTTAAATAATACTAAAGTCTTGGTACAGTAGTCCCCTCTTCTTCAAGGGGGGATACATTTCTTTTCTTTAAAATCTTTTATACTTTAGGTTTGGAGGTGCATGTAAAGGTTTGCTACATAGGGAAATTTGTGTCATAGAGGTTTGTCGTACAAATTATTTCATCAGCTATTAAGCCCAGTTCTCAACAGTTATCTTTTCTCCTCTTCCTTCTCCCACCCTTCACTGTCCACACTCAAGCATATCCCCGTCAGTGTCTGTTGTTTCCTTCCTTGTGTTCATGAATTCTCAGCATTTAGCTCCCACTTAAAAGTGGTAGTATTTGGTTTTCTGTTCCTGCATTAGTATGCTAGGGATAATAACCTCCAGCTCCATCCATGTTTCTGCAAAATACATCTTGTTCCTTTATATGGCTGCATAGTATTCTATGATGTATATGTACTACATTTTCTTTATCCAGTCTGTCAATGATGGGCATTTAGGCTGATTCCATGTCTTTGCTGTTGTGAACAGTGCTGCAGTGAACATTCACAGGCATGTGTCTTTATGGTAATATAATTTATATACCTCTGAGTATATACCCAGTAATGGGATTGCTGGGTTGAATGGTAATTCTGCTTTTAGCCCTCTGAGGAATCATCATACTGCTTTCCACAATGGTTGAACTAATTTACACTCCCATGGTGAATAGGTGTTCCCTTTTCTCCACAACCTTGCCAGCATCAGTTATTTTTTGACTTTTTAATAATAGCTATTCTGACTTGTGTGAGATGGTATCTCATGGTTTTGATTTGCGTTTCTCTAATTATTGGTGATATTAAGATTTTTTTTTCCCATGTTTGTTGGCTGTATGTCTTTTGAATAGTGTCTGTCCCTGTCTTTTGTCCACTTTTTAATGGGGGTGTTTTTCCCTTGTAAATTTAAGTTTTTTACAGATGCTGGGTATTAGACCTTTGTTAGATGCATAGTTTGCATATATTTTCTCCTATTTTGTAGTTGTCTGTTTACTCTGTTGATAGTATCTTTTGCTGTGCAGAGACTCTTACGTTAATTTGACCCCATTTGTCAATTTTTGCTTCTGTTGCGACTGCTTTGATGTCTTTCTCATGAAATCTTTGCCAGTTTCTATGTCCAGGATGGTACTGCCTAGGTTGTCTTCCAGGGTTACAATTGTTTTGGGTTTTACATTTAAGTCTTTAATGCATCTTGAGTTGATTTTTGTATATGGTGTAAGGAAGGGGTCCAACTTCAATCTTCTGCATATGGCTAGCCAGTTATCCCAGCACCATTTACTGAACAGGAAGTCTTTTCAGGGGGATGCATTTCAAGATCCCCAGGGGATGCCTGAATCGTGGATAGTAGTAAACATTATATATACTATTTTTTCTATATGTGTGTGTTTCTGTATGAGTTTAAATTATAAATAGGCACAATAAGAGATTAACAACAATCACTAATAAAAAAACAGAACTTTTTTTTTTTTTTTCGAGACAGAGTCTTGCTCTGTCACCCAGGCTGGAGTGCAGTGGTGCGATCTCAGCTCACTGCAACCTCCGCCTCCTAGGTTTGAGCAAATCTTCTGTCTCAGCCTCCTGAGTAGCTGGGACTACAGGCAAGCGCCACCACATCGGCTAATTTTTGTATTTTTAGTAGAGACAGGGTTTCACCATATTGGCCAGGCTGGTCTTGAACTCCTGACTCCGTGACCTGCCCACCTCAGCCTCCCAAAATGCTGGGATTACAGGCATGAGCCACTGCACCCGGCCAAAATAGAATAATTATAACAACATACTGTCATAAAAGTTATGTGTATGTGATATCCCTTTCTCTCAAAATATCTTATTGTGCTATATCATAGGTAACTGAAATTGCAGAGTATGAAACAATGGATAAGAAAGGCTACTGTATAGTCAGGACTAGATTTAGTAGCTACCTTCATAATCTCAATCCTTAAAAAAGGAGTTTATAATCCTTTATAGGGAACTCATTTTTTAAAACAAATCTTATTCAGAAGTCCAATCTAAAAATAAGTAAAAGTTTAACTGGGAAAGTAAACCTTTAGGCATCTCTGCAGGAATTCACAGCACAGCTTGAAACTACCACACTGGTAGCTAGGCCTCCCCCAACATCTGTGTGGGCCTGGGGCCAGACAATAAACGGAGCAGCCTCCATCCCACATCACAGAGCGCCTCAAAGATGTGAGTACAGACACTTCGGTTTACACGTCCAAATGCAATACACTTTCACTTTTCAGTCACTTGCCCCTTTTGGCCACCCTTCAGGCCTAGGGGCACACAAATCAACAGCAAGATCTGCCAATGGTTGATCCTCAGAGTGAGCTGGGTCGTTTGGACTGGTCTCAATATAAAGTCCACTGCATGATTTAAAAAGTACTAAACTGAGTAGCTACACGTTTTATATTTTGGGAAGGGGGAAATAAAAGAGAGAGACGATTGTTGTATACCTCAACTTTCTTCTTCCTTCTCTACTCATAAACTATTACCTTCTACCACAGTTTAAGGAGATTCTCTATATTTTCCTTCAACTTGCTCATTTTTACAATGTTAAAATAAAAAAAATCATTTCCAAAAACTAAAAAACAATTAGAAAAAGTAACTGCTGCATGCAACAAAATCAGTCCATTGCAGAGATTTCTGAGCAGTAAGTCATGTTAATGTGGGCACTGTCATCTCTAATGCATAACATTCATCTAAAAGTACATAAAATTTATCTTTAGAACAAAGTATTTAGCATCCACCACTCAAGAATGTGTATCTGATATATGTTACAACATATTTATTCCTGCCACACTCAATTTTCTAAAGAACAAATAGGCATATTGATCAGATATATCAAGAAAGTCATGAAGCACTCAAGTAAGTTAAGATCGAGTGTTCATAATCTGAATTCTTTTTTTTCTTTTCCATAAATTACTAAGATGCATCATTTCTTTGAGGGAATATTACTTCTACTCTAAGTCTTTATTCTTAGTTTATATCAAACATATTGATATGCCAAGTAGTGTGCTAGGAGTTAAGTAAAGGAAAAATACCAAAGTCCCTACTCTCAAGGACCCCAAAGTCTAACAGATGGAGACAACTAGGATAAAGAATGATAGATTACGCAATGGATTCAACAAAGAATATGACAGGAGTACAAAAGAGGGTGTTTAAAGGGAGGCTGAAGTTAGAGGAAAAGGAGTGTAGCTAGGTCAGGGTCTTCCTCAAAAAGGTGATAACTTTAGTGAAGAAGGTATAGAGAAAAGAATTCTGTTCATATGTGTGTGCATATGCAAATGTATATGTGTTTTAGGCTGAGGGAATATTTATCTACAAAGGAACAATCATTTTTCATATTACTGTATGTCAAACATTACACAAGAGACCACTGGGAATATTGAAGCAAGAGAAAACATGGTCCCTGAACTCAATGAACTTAGAATCCACTGGAAAGACAACAAAAAGTGGACAATAAAGTAAATATAGTATAGTAACATTAAATACAGATTTTACATTTTTATATATATACACATTTATACAAGTATTATATACATATAAAGTATATTCATATACATCATTCTCCAGCAGTTCTAGATTATAGAACGATCGCGTGTGTGTGTGTGTGTGTGAGTGTAAGTTTTTCTGAGAGCTGAGGTTGCTCCTCTAAATTTTAACTTAGTTATACATTTTTCTACTATACTTTCTCAAACTCTGGGTATACAAATGTAATCTGACTACATTTGGCTGCTAAATGACCCATTAGAAAAATTTCACCTTTGTTCTCCAATTTGCCAACAGAGAGTTCTTTTATTATTATTTTAATGTGTATGTGAACTTATGGAAAATATGTGCGTTCCAAAACAGATAAAGGGCAGAAACTGTTTAAAAAGAAAACATGCTGAAAAACAATCTGATGTTGAACTGCTTTTTTTTAGTTCTGTTTAAAAATACATTCTTTAAAATGCCTTAATTTTTTTCACTTTATTTTGACAAACTAACTGAAAATTGATAAACTGAAAACTTACCATAGATCATTCGGTATTGGAATACTTGGATTTGAATCCTGACTGTATAGTAGCTCTGTGACTTTGGGTTACTTTATAAAGAAAAAAACCATTTCATAGATGATTATAAAGAAAAAAAGAGACCAAATATCTAGACATATCTTGCACAATTCTTTGTAAAATAGCAAATGCTCAGCCAATAGAATTATATCTAAATTTGCATCCTTTCTTTAAAAACACACTGTATATGGGGATTCTAGACAGTTGTTAGTGATTCATCACAGGAATGAGTCGGTTTAACCTGACTGTTTTTACCCTAACTCCTACTTGAGAAAGGAAGCACTGAACAACTGGTAGGTAGAAACAGGGTTTAGAATTATAAACCTGTTATAAAATTAGATGTGAATATTTTATAATTTTGAAATTCTCACCTTCCTGACACCTCTTCCCTAACCTACCCACTGAGTCCTAACTTCTGGAGTTGGGGGCCTATTTTTTAAAAGATGTATAGTTGACTCTGGTGATCTAGGTTTCAGAACTTCTGAGATACACAAAGTAAGCTCATCAATTTCACTAAAGTGAGGAACACTGGATAAAAATGCTTGGTCATAAGAGATAGGGCCTTGAAAGTCAATCATAAAAATTGAGAAATGATTCACAGATAAGAAAACCACTAGAGGTTTTCGATCAAAGAATCGTTTAGCTATAAAGTGGAATTTAGACAAGGAAGTTTAAGGAAGACTAATCTGTCAAAATGTTTAGGATTAAAAAAAAGTCACATAAGAAGTTGCCACAATAATTCACACACGAAGAAACGATAGTTTGGACTAGTGAAGTATCAACAGGAGTAGAATATATAGTATGAAGTTATTCACACCTTACAAGGTCAACTGTAGATCACAAGAATTCCTTTCCCCACAGTCAGGTGGTAGTTGAACCTGAGTGGCAATAATGTTATCAAATGATAAACAGAATACCAAAGTGTTATTCTAATTAAGTAATTATGATGGTGATGATGATGGATAAACAACAATATGCCACATAAAAGAACAACAAAGATTTTGATAACTCAACAGGAAGTTCAGCTTATGAAAATAATGAGACAGGGGGAAAACTTTCCTAGTAACATACTAGCCTAATGGTTTTAATACACATGGTTCTTTTGTTGCTACTTTTTATTATATAAACATTTATATATACAGAAAAGTAGACACTTATTACACAGATTCAACAATTAGCATTCTGTCCTATCTATCTTTGCTGAAATAGAGTAAATAAGTTACCGACATCATGACATCTTGTCTCTAAATATATCAGTATGCACCTAAAAATAAAAAGAACATATTCCTGGATAACCACAATATCATTGTTACACCTAAAAGACTTAATACTAACTCCTTGATATTAATGTTTCATGATCTCTTAACTTTTACGGTTATGTATAAATCACGATAACAGAGGCTTGTTATTTTCCTCCCTCAAAACAATTCTATACATTATTTTTGAATTATTAGTGGGAAAGTTAGTCCCTAAGATTAATCAACTTTGCAAATCCTTTGGCTTTTACTGGTAATGTGAGAGAAACTCCTCCGTCATGTAAAAAATGCATCCTTAGAGAATGTTCATGTGATAGCAAGTAGAAGTCACTTGGAATTTCATACATAGTGCTTCCTTAAGATTTTCCAGTGTTCTTCGGAGATTCACTTACTTCTTTCCATGTGTCACGGGTATGGACTGAATATCAGCAAGAACCATGGCATGCTCAAGACTTTGCCCTTAACAGAACCAAGACCTCTGGCCAGTGTCAGATAATCTGTCACTATAAGCTACTTGTATCCAAGCCAGATATTTATTGCTATTGATCTGCCTGGTCCTAGCAAAAGACTTTTGTTCTCCCAGACCGGGACTTTGACCTCAATTAAGTTATGAATTTCAATCCGATAGACTGCTCCACTTACCCTACTGCTCTCCCTGACTGGATTAATTAGAATTAGCTAGGCCGAGAGTCACCCCGAGCTCCTCATGGATCATGTTATTTTAATAATAAATAAAGGAATAGCAGCAACGTACAAGAAGTATTTTGAAATATTGCTCATCTAGAAACATCATTCAGAACCTGCCAATATCAATTTCTCTGACTTTGATTACCTCATTTATTTTTTATTTCTTTTCATTCATTGAAATTTCCCCTAATTTCAGCTTTCCAAACACGTTCTTTGCATACAGAAATCAAAGTACTTGCCATTTTAGCACTTTGCTATTTCAGAGTTTCATTAGAGAGTAACTCATCAAAGGAATCATTTGCAAAATGTAACTTAAAACATTTAATATCCAAGAGCATCAAGAAAAAAACATATCATCATCTAGGGAAAAAGAGTACTAATCTTTACCTAAATGCACTTTTCCTATAGCTGGCTAATGCATAAAAAGCAGACAAACAGAATGTCACTGTAAAGGCAATATCCAAGCTTACGAAGAATAAGAATGTGTAAAATACATCTATGTTTAGCCCATAATCCATTGGGAAAGATAACATATTGGCCAGTGGGATTTCAAATCATGTTGATACCAACAATGACTAGTGGGATCAGAAATTGCTAAATATACTATATGGTCCTAATTTTATGACTTAATCTCTGAACAATAAAAAAATTTATTTGAAAATGTAAAGACTATTATTTAAGAATCTTCACATTCTGGGACACAGTTTTTGGTATTTGATAATGAAATGATAAAATTTTTAGAAAGTATAAAGAGAATCCTAAAGCCATATATATTATCAATTGATATTTCTGATGTAGTAAAAACCCTTTTACTTCTTTATTTATTGAAATTCTGATTTTTGATTGGCTCTAGGGAACATAAAGAAAAGATTTAATTAGAATGCCCAGGTATGCCAGGTGCAGTGGCTCATGCCTATAATCCCAGCACTTTGGGAGGCTGAGGCGGGTGGCTCACGAGGTCAAGAGATCGAGACCATCCTGGTCAACATGCTGAAACCCAGTCTCTACTAAAAATACAAAAATTAGCTGGGCATGGTGGTGTGTGCCTGTAGTTCCAGCTACTCGGGAGGCTGAGGCGGGAGAATTGCTTGAACCCAGGAGGCAGAGGTTGCAGTGAGCTGAGATCACGCCATTGCATTCCATCCTGGGTAACAAGAGTGAAACTCAGTGTCAAAAATAAATAAATAAATAAATAAATAAAGAATGCCCAGGTAGTAATTTCAGTATTAAAAGCAATGGACAACTAAAGCATAAACTCTGCTCTTACACTGCCAAGAATTACAAGTATATTTGGAAAGCACATCCTTAGTGCAAAAAGATATTCCACAACACAATAAATCAGTGTTTTATCAAACCGTTAAAAATGGAAGTTTTCTCATCAAATAATCTTGTACAAAGGAAACTGGCATGCATGAAAGTGATTCCTATAATGAAAATAAACATATATATACATATACATATATATATGTATATGTATATATGGAACTTAAATCCAATAGCTGTACTTAAAATATATATATACACACACACACACACACACACACACACACACACACATATACATATATATATATTTTAAGTACAGCTATTGGATTTCAATTCCATATGCCCCTCTCCCTGTTTACTCCCACATGAACACTCGTTTGGGTTCTGTAGAGTATGTAAAACTTTCACTCATTTTAGAGAAGAGTTTTACATTGTCCTATGGAAAGGTGCTAGACTCAAGTGCTAGTAAACATTTCTTCCTCAGTACTTGAAACATTATTAGTAATCTAGGAAGGAAGTAAAACTGATATGAAGAGAGACGCTTTACAATGTGTTAGAGAATAAAGGATTAAAAAAATAATTTGAAGGTTAAGAGTGTTTTCACAATTATCTACTCAGCAGAAAAAGATCAACTGACAAAATGTATTGTGTTTTTGGCAAAGAGGTTCTGTTTTCACACCTGACTTTTGTTGACTTGCCTATTCTTAAGTGAAATTAAAGCAATTCTTTAGAAAATTAACAGGTGACTTAACACATTAGCCCAGACTTTTCAAGGGACTCTTTAATTAAAATCACAAGGACACTATGTGACGGAAAACAGAAAGCATATTTACATCTTCATTTACAGATAAAATATTTGAAATACAGACAGTGACTTAACATCAATACGATGTTAAGTCACTGTCTGTATTTGACAATGGTATAAGAATTACATTAAAGTACAAAAATCAGAGATCTTAAATTCCCAAACAATATAAATAGTAAACATTTTATAGCAAAATATTAAGGAATTTAATAAGAAATGTGTAAAATCTATATGAGAAAAAAATTTGAAACTCCTGAAAGATGCATATTAGACTAGATCAAATGGAAAGACACTGCTCTCTTGTATTGGTGACTCAATATTATAAAGATGTCAGTTCTCCCTAACTTATAAATTCAATGCAATTCCAATAAAAATATCAATAAGCTATTTTATGGAGTTATACAAATTAATATGAAAGTTTACATTTCAAAAAGTGCAATAGCCAGGAAAACACTTAGAAAAACTATGAAAGAGAAATACCTATTCTATACATTAATACCTACTATACAGACTTTTAATTAAAATAATGTACATGAACAGAGAAAGGGACCAGTAGAAGAAGTTACGAAGTCCAAAATTAAACCCCAAAACATACGGAAATACAATGTAAGACAAAGGTGGCATTTCAAATCATGGGGGGAACAGATCTTTTCATTTTTTGAGACAAGGTCTCTGTCACCCAGGCTGGAGTATAGCGGCACAACCACAACCAAATGCAGTCTCGATCTCCTAGGCTCAGGTGATCCTCCTGCCTCAGCCTCATGAGTAGCTGGGATCAGAGATGCACACCACCATGTTTGGCTAATATTTTTTTGTTATCTGTAGAAACGGGGTCTCACTTTGTTGTCCAGGCTTTTCTCGAACTCCTAGGCTCAAGGGATCATCCTGCCTAGATCTCCCAAAGTGCTGTGATTATAGGTGTGAGCCCCTGTGCCCAGCTGGGATAGACTTTTAAATAAATGGTGCCAGGGCAACAGGTAAGCTGTTTGGAAAAAGACAAAATCAGATCCACATCTCCAATCACACATTTTGGAATCTAAATGTAAAATATGAAACCATACAAGTACTAGAATAAAATATAGAATCCCTCTTTAACTTTGGTGTAAGAAAATGCTTTTAATTATGTCTTAAAATCCAGAGGCAATAAAAAGACTAATAAATTTGACTATAAAAAAATAAGAAGTTCTAGCAGGGCATGGTGGCTCACACCTGTAATCCCAGCACCATGGGAGGCTGAGGTGGGCGGATGACGATGTCAGGAGTTTGAGATCAGCTTGGCGAATATGGTGAAACCCCATCTCTACTAAAAATACAAAAATTAGCCAGGTGTGGTGGCATGTGCCTGTAGTCCCAGCTATTCGGGAGGCTGAGGCAGAAGAATCTCTTGAACCCAGGAGGTGGAGGTTACAGTGAGCTGAGATTGTACCACTGCACTCCAGCCCGAGTGACAGAGTGAGACTCTGTCTCAAAAAATAAATAAATAAAATAAAAAGTTCTTGCATGATGAAAGATAAACAAAATCAACAGAGAAATGAAAAAAAATGGGAGAAAATATCTACAAGATATACCACACACAAAGGGTTAATATCCATGATATATAAAGAACTCTGAAAACACTGAGTCATGAAAGGCCAAAAACCTGATAGAAAAATGAGAAAAAATGTGAACAGATAGTTCACCAAAACCAGGATATAAAAATAGCCCTGAAATATATAAAGGGAGAGAGAGACTCCAATACAATAACAATCGGGAACTTTAATATAACATCCTCACCACTGGACAGAAATCATCTGGACAGAAAATCAACAAAGAAATACTGGATTTAAACTGCACATTAGACCAAAAGGACTTAAGAGATATTACAGAACATTTCATCCAACAATTACAGAATACACATTCTTCTCATCAGTATGCAGAAAATTCTCCAAGATAGACCCTATGTTAGGAAACAAAAAAAAGTCTCAACAAATTTTAATAAATTGAAATCATATCAATTATCTTCTCAGTCCACAATGAAATAAAACTATAAATCAATAACAACAAGAACTTCAGAAACTGTATAAATACATGGAAATTAGACAACATGCTCCTGAATCACCACTGGGGTCAAGGAAAATATAAAGGAGGAAATAAAAAAATTACTTGAACCAAATGAAATTCAAAACACGAGGTACCAAAACCTATGGGATACAGTAAAAGCAGTGTTAAGAGGGAAGTTTATAGCAATATATACCTTCATCAAAAAAGTAAAAATATTTCAGATCAACAATCTAACAATTCACCTCAAGGAACTAGAAAAATAAGAACAGCAGGGTGCAATGGCTCTCGCCTGTAATCCCAACACTTTGGGAGGCCAAGGCAGGCAGATAATCTGAGGTTAAGAATTCGAGACCCACCCGGCTGACGTGATGAAATTCCACCTCTACTAAAAAATACAAAAAATAGCTGAGTGTGGTGGTACACGCCCATAATCCCAAGTACTCAGGAGGCTGAGGCAGGAAAATAGCTTGAACCCAGGAGGCAGAGGTAGCAGTGAGCTGAGATTGCACCACCACTGCCCTCCAGCCTGGGTGACAGAGTAAGACTTTTTCAAAAAAAAAAAAAAAAAAAAAAAAAAAAAAGGAAAGAAAAGAAAAAGAGAAACAAGAACAAACCAAACCCCAAATTAGTATAAGAAATAATAAATCACAAAACTAAATGAGACTAAAAAAAAAAAAATCAAAATGAAAAATTGTTTTTTTGAAAAGATAAACAAATTAATACACCACTTGCTAGACTAACCAAGAAAAAAAAAAGAGAAGACCTAAATAAACAAAATCAGAAATGAAAAAGGAGACATTAAAACTGATATCACAGAAATAAAAAGGATCATCAGAGACAATTATGAACAATTATACATTGAGAAACTAGAAAACCTAGAGACAATGGATAACTTCCTGGACAATACAAACTGCCAAGATTGAATCTGGAAGAAAAAGAAAACATGAACAGATCAACAGTGAGTAATAAGAATGAATCAGTGATAAAAAATCTCTCAACAAAGACAAGTCTAGGACTGGATGGCTTCACTGCTGAATTCTACAAAACTTTCAAAGAAGAACTAACACCAATTCTCCTCAAATTATTCTTACATAAAAAAACTAAAGAGCAAGGAATTCTCCCTAACTTCTTCTACATTACCTGATACCAAAATCAGATAAGGATGCAATAAAAAAAGAAAACTACAGGCCTGATGAACATAAATGCAAAAATTCTCAACAAAAAGTATTTTGTTGTACAGAATACGTCATGATCAAGTGGGACTTATCCCAGGGATGCAAGGATGGTTCAACATATACAAATTAATAAACATGATATATCACATCAGTAGAATAAAGGACAAAACCATATCACTATGTCCACAGACACAGAAAAAGCATTTGATAGAATTTGACATCTCTTCATAATAAAAACTCTCAACAAACTAGGCACAGAAGGAACATACCTTAAGATATAAATGCCATATGACAAACCCGCAGCTAACATCATACCAAATAGGGAAAAAGTGGAAAGGCTTTCTCCTAAGAACTAGAACAAGCCAAGAATGCCCACTTTCACCACTCCTATTCAACACAGTACTGGAAGGGTTAGCAAGAGCAATTAGGCAAGAGAAAGAAATAAAAGGCATCCAAACTGGAAAAGCTGAAGTCAAACTATTCTTTGACAAGGATATCATCTTACATCTAGAAAAACCTAGAGGCCCCACAAAAAAATCTCTGAGATCTAATAAACAAATTTAGTCAAGTTGCTGGATACGAAATCAACTTATAAAAAATGAGTAATGTTCCTATACTCCAGTAATGAACTAGCTGAGAAAGAAATCAAGAAGGCAGTCCCATTTACAATAACTATAAAAAAATACGTGGGAATAAATTTGTCCAAGGAGGTGTAAGATCTCTATAAGGAAAACTACACAACTGATGAAAGAAATTGAAGAGGATACACACACATACAAAAACAGAAAGACATTCCATGCTCACGAATTAGAAGAATATTGTTTAAATGACCATACTGCTTAAATTAATCTACAGATTCAATGCAATCCTTCCTAACAAAATACTGATGTCATTTTTCACAGAAATAGAAAAAATAATTATGAAATATGTATGGAACCAGAAAAGAGCCCAAATAGCCAAAGCAATCCTGAGCAAAAAGAATGAAGCTGGAAGCATCATACTATTTGACTTCAAAATATATTATACTGTTACAGTAACCATAAAAGCATGGTATTGGTATAAAAATAGACACACAGACCAATGGAACAGAACAGAGAATCCAGAAGTAAATCTACGTATTCAGAGTCAACTGATTTTCAACAGAGATGCCAAGAATATACATTGAGGAAAGGACATCCTTTTCAATAAATGGTATTGGAAAAACTGGGTTTCCACATGCAGGGGAACAAATTGGATTCCCATCTCTCACCACATATAAAACTCAATTTAAGATGGATTACATACTTAAATGTAAGGCCTGAAACTATAAAACTACCAGATGAAAACATAAGGATCTTGGTCTAGACAAAGATTTTGTGGTTAAGACTTTGAAAGCACAGATTAAAAAAAAAACAAAAATAGCTAAATGAGACTTTACTAAACTACAAAGCTTCTGCACAGCAATCAAAAGCGTAGAGAGTCAACCTGTAGAATGTGAGAAAATATCTGCAAACTATCTGACAAGGGACTAATATCCAGAATATACAAGAAACTCAAACCATTCAATATTAAAAATAATAATCATCATCATCCTATTAAAAAGGGCAAAGGATGTGAATAGACATTTCTCAAAAGCAGACAAATAGCTAACAGCTACATTAAAAAAACGCTTAATATCACTAATCATCAGAGAAATGTAAATCAAAACCACAGGTATCATTTTATCCCAGTTAGAATGGTTATTATTAAAAAGATTAAAAAGTAACAGATGTGGCAAGAAAGCAGGGAAAAAGCAACTCTTATACGTGGCCAGTGAGAATGTACATTAGTACAGCCACTATGGGGCAACAGTATGAAGAGTTCATAAAAAACTAAAAACAGAACTACCATACATTTTAGCAATCCCACTACTGGGTATTTATGCCAAAAAAAAAAAAAAAAAAAAAGAAAAAAAAGAAAGTGTATCAAGGTACACCTGCACTTTGATGTTCACTGCAGTACTATTCACAATAGCAAAGATACACGGAATGAACTGCAGTGTCCATCTAAAGATGAATAAAGAAAATGTGGTATGCATACACAACAGAATACTAGTCAGCTAAGAAAAAGAATGAAATCACGTCATTTGAAGCAATGTGGCTAGAACTGGAGGCCCTTATGTCAAGTGAAATAAGCCAGACACAGAAAGACGAATTTTACATGTTCTCACTCATATGTAGGAGCTAAAGTGGATCTCATGAAGGCAGTGGGTGGATGGACTGGTACCTTTCAGAGGCTGGAAAAGGTATGCTGGTGGGAGGCAGTGATGAAGAGGCTGATCAATAAACATACAGTTAGATAGAAGGTAGAATGTTTTGTAGCAGAGTAGGGTTACTACAGTTAGCAACAATGCATTGTATATTTCAAAAGCAGTTAGAAGAGAGAACTTGAAATGTTCTCAATACATAGAAATGATAAAATAAACTCCAGGTAATGGATACCCCAAGTACCTGAACTGATCATTACACATTCTATGCATGCAATAAAATACTTACAACACAAAAGAAGTCAGTAAAGAAAAACTAGAGAAACAAAGAGCAGGTGGGACAAACAGCAAGCAAATAGCAAGCTGGTAGACTTAAACACAACTATACCAGCAATTATATTAAACATAAATAAATTAAACACTGCAATTAAAAGACAAAGATTATCACAGTAGATAAAGACCAAAACCCAACTACACGCTGGTTATAAGATACATGCCTTAAATATAAAGATAACAGTGCTATGGACTGAATTGTGCTATCTACACCCAATTCCTCAATTTGACTATATTTAGAAATAGCGTCTTTAAAGAGGTAATTAAGGTTAAATTAGGTCATGAAGTTGGGGTCTTAAACTGATAGGGCTGGTGCCCTTACAAGAAAAGAAAGAGACACTAGAGACTTCTCCATATATAAGCACAGAGGAAAGGCCCGTGAGGACACAGCTAGAAGGTGGCTATCTACAAGCCAAGGTGAGAGGCCTCAACAGAAACCAACCATGCTGGCATCTCACTCTTTGATTTAGAACCTCCAGAACTGTGAGAAAATACATGCCTGTTGTTTATGCTATTTAGTTTGTGTATTTTGTTATAGCAGACCAAATAGACTAACATATACACATAGGGTACAAGCAAAAGGATAAAAAAGGCTGAGTGCAGTGGCTCACCCTTGTCCCAGCACTTTAAGTGGGTGGATCACTTGAGGTCAGGAGTTCGAGACCAGCCTGGCCAACATGGTGAAACGATGTCCCTACTAAAAAAAAAAAACAAAAATTAGCTGGGTGTGGTGGTACACACCTGTAGTCCCAGCTACTTGGGAAGCTGAGGCTGGAGAACGGCTTGAACCCAGGAGGCAGAGGTTGTGGTGAACTGAGATTGCACCACTGCACTCCAATGAGCAGCAGACCTAGAGACTGTCTCAAAAAAAAAAGCAATACACATTCAGTAGCTGTGAGATAGCTTAGGTACATTAAGTGCATTTTCATCTTGTTATTTTCAACTTATGATGGGTTTTTCAGGATATACGTCCATCATAAGCCAAGGAGCATCTGCAGTGTACTTTTTCCCCTCTTAACTGCTTTCAATTTTTTTTTCTAATTTATCTTCCAAAGCTTGATTTTAATGTGTCTTGGTGTGGATTTTTCCAGGTATATTTGTCTATGGTTCTCTCAGCTTCTTAGGTTTATGCCTTTTAACAAATTTGGGAAGTTTTCAGTCAGTATCTTTTTGAATTTTTTTTTGTAGCTCCACACTCTTTCTCCTTTCCTTCTAGCACTCTGATGACAAAAAATTTTACATCTTTACAATTGTCCTACAGTCCTGGAGGCTCTGTTAATGTCTTTTCCATTTACTTCTGTTGTTCAAGTGATATACTTTCTATTGATTTATCTTCAAGTTCACTGACCCTTTTCTTTATCACTTCCATCTAGTATTGAGTGCATCCAGTGAATTTTTACTTCAGCTATTATATTTTCAATTCTATAATTTCCATTTAGTTCCTTTTTAGATATCCTATTCCTTTGCTGAGATTTTTTTTCCCATTTGTTTCAAGAATGTTTGTAACTACTCATTGAAACGTATTTATGATTATTGTTTTAAAATCTTTGTCAGATAATTTCAACATCTCACTGTTTGATGCATGTTGATGTCCTTTTACCATTCAAGTTGTGATTTTCCAGGTTCTTGGTATGATAAGTAATTTTCAATTTTGAGTATGTGAATCTGCATTCTATTTAAATCTTTCAGTTTAGTAAGCAGTTTCCCTATTTGGGTTTCTTGTGCAGGTCCTGATCTGCTTTCATGAGTTGTGGTTACAATGATAATTTCATTTTCAGAGTCCTTAGTACTATTTGGTTCTGCCTTGCTTGTGTGAAAATGTAGGCACTATTCCACACTGTAGTTCAGTTCTCAACCCTTTTGTCATGTTAATTTTGGTCAGTATAATGTATGAGTCACTCTGGGATCTTTCCAGGACTCCACATACAAGTTTAAAGGATCTCCTTCTCCAGCTCCCTCCTCTCTAAAAATCCTTCCCCGTGTTATCACTCCCTATTTGGGAAGGGTAGAAGTACTACCTCCTTATTGCCTTTATTTCCAGGGTTGGGGAGGTGGTAAATAACCAAGCTTACCACTTGGTCTCCACTGTCACTACACTTATGACAAAAGGGGAGTATCACCTGCTACCTCTGGGCAGGAGATGAAGTCTACGTATCCCATTTGGCCTCTTCTAGCATCACCCTGGTTAGCAAAGGAAATCATTCCCTGCTACCACTGGGCAGGAAATGAAAGCCCAAGGTTCTCACTCAGCCTCTGTTGATAATACCCTGATGGGGAAGAGAAGCACTGCTTGCTACCACCATCCAAGTGATGTTTAGGCTTCCCTTTCAGCCTCCAAGCAAGGGGGTGGGATATTCTTTCTCCATGTATTTGGCTGGGGTAGGGTGGGTATTGTTGAAAAGTTCTGTTCTGTTAGATTGTCCCTTTTCCTGTCCAAATGATATAATCTTGTATATAAAAATTATAAGGACTCCACTAAAACTACTAGAACTAGTAGAAGTATTCAGAAAGAATGCAAGATACAGATCAATAAACACAAATCTTTTTTTAAAAAATTTTTGTAGCAACAGAGTATCACTGTGCTGCCCAGGCTGGTCTCAAACTCCTGGCCTCAAGTCATCTTCCTGCTTTGGCCTTCCAAAGTGCTGGGATTACAGGTGTGACCTATCATGACTGGCCCAAAATCAACTGTATTTCTATACATTAACAATGAACGGCCGGCACAGTGGCTCTCGCCTGTAATCCCAGCACTTTGGGAGGCCAAGGTGGGCAGATCACGAGGGTCAATAGATCAAGACCATCCTGGCCAACATGGTGAAACCCCATCTTTACTAAAAATACAAAAATTAGCTGGGTGTGGTGGTACGCGCCTGTAGTCCCAGCTACTCGGGAGGCTGAGGCAGGAAAATTGCTTGAACCCAGTGGTGTAGAGCGCCACTGCACTCCAGCCTGGCGCCTGGCGACAGAATGAGACTCTTGTCTCAAAAAACAAAAAACAAAAAGCAAAAAACAATGAACAATCAGAAAAGGAAATAAAGAAAAGAATTTGATTTATAACATCAAAAAGATAAAATACTTAGCAATCAATTTAACAAAAGAAGTGCAAGACTTGTACACTGAAAACTATAAAACATCACTGAAAGAAATTAAATAAGACATAAACAAATGGGAAGACATCATATACTCATGGACTTAATGTTTTAAGATGGTACTATTCTACAAATTCAATGCAATCCTTATTAAAATCTTGGCTGCCTTTTTTGCAAAAATGAACAAACTGATCCTAAAATTCAGATGGAAATTCATGGGGCCCAGAATAGCCAAAACAACCTTGAAAAAAGGTGGAGGAATCACACTTCTCAATTTCAAAACTTCCTACAAAGCCACAGTAACCAAGACTGTGTGGTATTAATATAAGGAAAGATATATTGATCAATGGAATAAAATTAAGAATCTAGAAATAAACCCTCATATTATAAACAAATTTATTTTTGACAAGAGTACTACAACGATTTAATGGGAGAAAGAAGTCTGCAATAATGATGAAACAACTGGATATCCATATGTAAAAGAATGAAGTTAGACCCCTACTTCACATTCTACCCAATTAACTCAAAACGAATCAAAGACTTAAAGAGATAACACCGTAAAATTGAAAAAGGCTTAATCATCATCATCTTTGATTACACAATGATTTCTTAAAACTACAAACATAAAAAATAAACAAGACCATAAAAATTTAAAACTTTTATGTTTTAAAGGATATTATCAAGCAAGTAAAATGACAATTCAATGAACTAAAGTATCTGCAAATCATACATCCGAAGACAGACTTGTACTCAAAATATGTAACTCTTAAAACTCAATAATAACACAATTTTTTAAATGAGCACAAGATCTGAATATAAATTTCCACAATGAACATATACAAATGACCAATGAGTACGTGAAAAGATGCTCAACATCATTAACCATCAAGGAAATGCAAATAAAAACCACAGTGAGATGCTACTTCCCATACTTCAGGATGACTATAATCAAAAAGACAGATGATAACAAGTATTGGCAAGGGTGTGGAGAAGCTAGAACTCTCATACATTGCTGCTGAGAATGTAAAATGATGCAGCCTCTTTGAAAAACAACAGGCAGTTTCTCAAAAGGTTAAACACAGAGTTATGCTATGGCCCAGCAATTCTACTCCGAGGTATATACCTAAGAGGAATGAAAATACATGTGTATATGTCCACATTAAAGAAAGCTCACAGCCCCTTTATTCATAATAGCCAAACACTGAATGCGGGGGGTGGGGGGGACACCTAAATGTCCACCAACAGAAGAACAGATAAAATTGTGGTATATATATAACGAAATGTTATACAGCGATAAGGAAACAACCGATACACGTAACATGGATGACTCTCACAAATGTTATGTTGAACATAATAAGCTTAATCCAAAAGTATATATACTTTACTATTCCATATATTTGAATTTTAAGAAGAGTTAGAACTAATCAGGGGTGACAGAAGTTCAGAATAATACTCACCTCAGGGTGAAAGTGAAGGACAGATATTGACAGAAAGTAGCTGTAGGGGAACAAATTTTCTAGGGGTTCCAGGAATGTTCTAATTTGAAATACGTGGTAGTTACACAATGGGGTGTGTGTGTGTAAAATGCACTGAGCTTTATCCTTATTTGTGCACATTTATCTCACTAAATTTATTTTATACCTTAATAATTTTAACTAACAAAGAAAAATACTTTATGTACAATATTATACTAAATAGCTTTAAAATATATACACGTAAGTAGAAAAAAGAAAGAGGAAAATAAAATATATTTGAATTTTACAGTGAAGAGGTTAAGAGCTTGGGCTTTGGAGTCAGAATATTCAAATCTAGGCTTTGGCCTTCACTAGCTCTATGACTTCTTTAAGCTCCTGTTTCTTCACCAGTAAAAGGTAAGGCATAATATATGCACATTACGCTATTGATACAATGACTAAAAGAGACAATGTACATAAAATTCTTGGCACATAGTAAACACTAAACACTTGTTATATCCTACCCACCCCACACAGATACACACTATGTAATGGGATTACAGATGATTTTATTTATTGCTTTGTACTTTTCTCACATTTTTGAAATCTTTCATGAGACACAGATAGGCACAAGGTATTCATTGAGAGGGCACATTGCTCTACGGTAGTCTATAAACCATAAGCTTATATAATTTATACATCATAAAGCCCTTATACATTTCTGTACCACTTAAACAAAATGTTTTTCTTTTAAACTGTGTAACACCAGTACACAGTATTGACACATACACCAGAGATGCTCCTACTCCTCCTGCCAATAAATGTTCAGCATTCAAATATCTTTTAATGTGCTTTGCGGGGTAGTTTTAATCTTTCTTCAGGGCTTGAAAAATCAAAGTTACTCAAGAAGTCAGAGACAGGTGTGTGTTTATGTGTGTGTGTGTGTGTGTGTGTGTGTGTACACACACACACGCGTGTGCGTGTAAGCCATATCCTAATCCCAAATGTGGTAAGAACCTACCTTCCAGAGTGGAACTAAAAATCAATACCGAGCAGTGGAAGAGACAAAACTGCATCCATAATACTGTCAGATAATGAATAAAATCTATAAAGCATCTTTCTTAGAAATAAAATTTCAAGTTTCAATTCCATCACAATCACAGAACATAGAAGCTGCAGTGCAATAAAAAAAATGTAGGAGACAGACCAAAGGGTAAAAGATGACAAGAAAACACAGAGTAGACTTTGACATATCTCTAATTACTGCTTCGTTTCAGACTAATGGTAAAAATTAGTCTTCAGATAGTTGATAACATCAGACTGTCTGTGCTGAGTTAGTACCAAGATCTGTGGCCAAGCAAATACTTCTAATAAAATTGATTTTCCTTTTTGGCAACCAATAGGCCAGTCGATAATAATGTTGTTTAAGAAATATTGAGTCATGAGGGAGATGAACCTTTCCTTCCATTTATTATGTTTGTATTGTCTATATTTGAAAAGAGTTTTCAATAAAGAAGCCAAAGAAGATATTACAAGGGAAAGAGCTATTCTGAGAGCTAATCTCCAGAAGCCCTCTGACTTGGAAGCATGTTAGCAACTCAAACTGGAAAAGCCAAAAACATCCCATTAACTAAAGTTAGATTGTACAGATTATGACTGTCAATAGTAAAAGAAAATCAAAGCTAGTGGCTACACACAATGGGCATGTGAATACAAAGGGCGCAAGGAAAACATTATGCCAGGCATATAATTCTAACAGATCCATCCTAAAAACCTACATCCAACTTATACTTTGCATTAAAGGTAGTGTTTAGTAAAGAATGTTCTATAAAGCCACATAAGGTAGTTTTTGGCTTATATGTCTCATACTATCCAAATAAACAGAACATAAGAAATCCGTAAGGCAAAAACCTCAGGCAATGCCTAACTTGAGGAAATTACCCTACACAACACCTCCAAAAAATTGTTTGGTTAAAAAGATGTTTTGTTGTTTTTTAGAGATAGGGTCTTGGGCTCTGTCACCCAGACTAAAATGCAGTGGCCTCATCACAGTTCACTATAACCTCAAACTCCTGTGCTCAAGTGATCCTCCCACCTCAGCCTCCAGAGTAGCTAGGATTACAGGCACCCACCACTACAACTAATTTTTTAAAAAATGTTGTGGAGATGGGATCTCACTATGTTGCCCAGGCTGGTCTCAAACAGGCCTCAAATGATCCTCCTGACTCAACCTCCCAAAGTGCTAGGATTATAGGCATGAGCTAAATAAGCAAAAACAGTAGAAAAGATTTTGAATGAGTAATGAAGGAATTTGCCCAACCAGATTTTACAATATATTTTGAAGCTGTAATACTTAAAACAGTGTAGCACAAATAAATGAACAGAAAACCAGAGCAACGGAATGGAGGAACAAGCCCCCAAAATTGACTGAAATGCATAAAAGAATTGAGACTATGATAAGACAGTTCAAATTACTAGAGAAAAGATACCGATTATTTATTCAATAAACATTACTGGAATTGGATAGTCATTTGGACAAAAACAAAGTTGGCACCATCTGGACAAAAGTAAAATTCCTGTTACATACATATGATAAAGAAATTCTAGATGAGTTTATTAAAACCATGAAATGATAAAAGCATTAGAAGAAAATATGGGGGGAAATCTTAACAACTATATCACAAAGGAGAAATTTTCCTTACTATATAAAAAGTTCCTGTAAGTTAAGAAGAAAAATACCATCAACACAATGGGAAACTGAGGAAAAGATAGATTAAAAATATGATATACCATTCATCAAACAGAGAACAAAAAGTGTTATGATGCACTATTTCGTATGGCTAGAGAAACAGGAATTCTCTTATACATTGCTGGTGGAAGTATAAATTGTTACAGTCAATTTATATGGTATTAGTTAACTACATTATGGATTAAATTCTCTAAAAGGAATATTATATGGCCATTAAAAAGAGTAAGTAACACAGGACTATATGTACAAACATAGAACAGCCTCCAAGATAAATTATTAAAAAAACAAGTTATAGAACAGCGTGTACAGTTTGCTATTCATACTGCTACTTTATATTCTTGCATATACAACATTCTAAAAGGATATATATAAAACTGGCAATAGGTGCTGCCTCTGGGTGGCTGGGAAACAAAGTCGGAAAGAAGAGATTTTTTTTTTAAGTACAGCTTTTGTTGTTGTTCGTTGTCTCCTTTGTGTACGTACACTTACTTACTTACAGTGAACTACACACATTTCAAAGTAAGGTTTGGTCCTAAGTGAGGCAATCAGCCTAAGAAGAAGGCGGCATACATTTCTAGTGGGGAAAGAAGTACTTCTTCTGATGAAACAACAATGATTTATCCCAAAGGTTTAGGCAGTTGTTTAGGTCCTTTCTGGTTCGCATGTTCTATTGTTCTAACATCTTACCAGTTGCTTTATGAGCTGATCTTATTTATTCAACATTTAATTACTGAGCAATACTATGTGTCAGATATTACGCTAAGCACCAGTGATATAACCAAATTCTGGTACTTGCATATGGTGGTGTCGAGGATACAGACACGTAAACAGCCAAATGTAACACAAAGTAATTGTACCATGATAAGAAGCAGGGATGTCTAACTGGTTACAGTAAAGGAAGGCTTCCAGGAGGAAATAATATATAAGCTGAGACCCACGAAGTGAACAAAGGAGAAAGGAAAACAGTATTATTTAAAAGCCAAGAAGTGAGCAGCATGTCAGGTTCTTCAGAACAAGTGGAGTTTAGTATACCAGGAATAGTACATAAGCAGGAGTGTGCTGAGAAATTAGCGGAGACATAAGCAAGGCCGAGATCATGAAGTGCTTTACAGGGCAAATTATATTTAAATTGTATCTTAGAAAAATAAAAGTAAACAGGAAAACATTGGTAAACTTGAATTTTAGAAAACCTCTCAATTAAATGTGGGGAATATATTCCAGGATGTCAAGATTAGAAGTAGGGATATAGTTCAGAGTGCTGAAATAATCTAAGAAGCCTGAAGTAATGTTGAAAGAGAGAAGTGAGTTTATTTAAGAGACTAAGATTACTTAGGAAACAGAACCTACAGGACTTGAATAAGTATGAAGGTGAAGGAAGAATCAAGGAGAACTCCTGGGAACTGGTGGGATGTCAGTGCCAATTACGGTGAGTGGCAGGTGGGGAAGGGTGGGCTGTTGAGGGAGGCTGGTGTTTGGTGTTAGATATTGGGAGTTTGAAGTATCTGAGGGACATCAAAGAAGAGAGATGTGTGTCTGGAGCTACTGGCTGAGTTATGCATTGGTGATAAAGATTTATTCTACTTTTTCTGTGAAATAAAGAGGTATTCTGAAGACAAAGACCAGAAGACTTGGTAGTCAAATTTAATGATATTACCATGATTTATGTTAACAACAGTGTTGTGTGATTTTATTATTATTTTTAGCTTTTTCCAGAACCCAAGCATAAAAAGACAAGGATACTTATGCTACCACTTCTATTCAATATAGTACTTGAAGGTCCAGCCAGAACAATTAGCCAAGAAAATGAAATAAAAGGCACCCAAATCAGTCATCAGGATGTCTATTGTCAAAAACACAGAAAATAACAACTGTGGGCAAGGATATCGAGAAATTCAAACATTTGTGTATTAGTGGTAGGAATGTAAAATGGTACAGCTACTGTGGGAAATAATAGGGCGATTCCTCAAAAAAATTAAACATGGAATTATCGTATGATCCAGCAGTTCTATTTTGGGGGTATATACTCAAAAGAAATGAAAGCGGGGACTTGAACAGACATTTGTACATCCATGTTCACAGTATCATTATTCATAATCGCCAAAAGGTCAAAGCAAACCAAGTGCCCATGGATACTGAAACAGACAAAATATGGCAAATACATAAAAATAATAATGAGTTTTAAAAGGGAAGACAATTCTGACACATGCAACCACACTGATGAACCTTGATGATGTTACGCTAAGTGAAATAAGCTAGTCAAAAAGGGACAAATATTGTATGATTCCACTTCTTTTTTTTTTTTCTTTTTCTTTTTTTTTTTTTTGAGACGGAGTTTCGCCCTTGTTACCCAGGCTGGAGTGCAATGGCGCAATCTCGGCTCACTGCAACCTCCGCCTCCTGGGCTCAGGCAATTCTCCTGCCTCAGCCTCCTGAGTAGCTGTGATTACAGGCACGTGCCACCATGCCCAGCTAATTTTTTGCACTTTTAGTAGAGACGGGGTTTCACCATGTTGACCAGGATGGTCTCGATCTCTTGACCTCGTGATCCACCCGCCTCGGCCTCCCAAAGTGCTGGGATTACAGGCTTGAGCCACCACGCCCGGCGTATGATTCCACTTCTATAAGGTACCCAGGATAGTCAAATTCACAGAAATAGAAAGTAGAATGGTAGTTGCCAGGGGCATAGGGAAGGGAGGAATGGGAAATTAGTGTTTTAACAGTTACAGAGTTTCAGTTGGTGGAGATGAAAAAGTTCTGGAGATGGGTGGTGGCCATGGGTACACACAATATGAATGTGTGCACATAGTGCCACAAAACTATACACTTAAAATGGTTAAAATAATAAATTTTATGTCATGAATATTTTACCACAATAAAAAAGAGAAGGAAAACAAAGGGGTAAATTTTAATGACCTTGGATTTGGCAACGGTTTCTAAAGAAACCATAAACAAAAGAGAAAACAAATGATAAATTAGATTTCATCAAAATTTCCATGTGCATCCAAAGACACTATCAAGAAAATGAAGAGAAAACCCATAAAAAGGGAGAAGACACTTGTAAATCATGCACTGTATCTGATAAGGGTCTAGTATCCAGAATATATAAAGCACTCCTACAACTCAACAACAAAAAGACAAACAAATCACTTTAAAACGGGCAAAGACTGAAACAGACATTTCTCCAAAAAAGACATGAAAATAGTCAACAAGTATAGGAAAAGATACTCTGTATCATTAGTCATTAGGGAAATGCAAATCAAAATCATACCATGATGAGGTTATCACCTCATAGCCACTAAGATAGTTGTTTTTTAAAAAGGGAAAATAACAACCATTGGTGAGGATGTGGTGAAACTGGAAGCATCATACACAGCAGCTGGGCATGAAAAATAGTGTAGCTCATATGGAAAACAGTTTGTCAGTTGCTCAAAAAGTTAAATATCAAATTACCATATGACCCAGTAATTCCACTCCTATGTATACAACCAAAAGGACAACAGGTATTTAAACAAAAATTCAAGTACACAAATGTTCCAAGCAGGATTATTCACAACTGCCAAAAGACGGAAACAATCCAAACTGCCCATCAATTGATGACTGGATAAACAACATGTGGGATACCCAAAACATTCAACCATAAAAAGGAATGAGGTGCCGTTAAATGCTACAGTATGGATACACCTTCAAAACATGATGCTAAGTAAAAGAAGTCAAACACAAAAAAACCATAAATTTTATGATTCCATTTAGATAAAATATCCAGAATAGGCAAATCTACAGAAACAAAAAGCAGATTAGTGGTTGCCAAGGTCTGGGGTGAGGGGAGAAATACAAAGTGACTGCTTAATGGGAACAGGGTTTTCTTTTGTGATGATGACAGTATTACAGAACTATATAGTAGCAATGATTACACAACACTGTGAAATGCACTAAATACCACTGAATTGCACATTTCAGAACAGTTAATCTGGTAAATTTTATGTTAAGTGAATTATGCTTCAATTAAAAAAATAAAAGCTCTTCTTTATCACTCTTACCTGACAGTTAATGTCAGCTCTATGTTGTAGCAAGACTGTGACTAGATCCTTATGTCCTCGATCACAGGCCCAATGAAGCAGAGCCCTACCCTAAAAAGATAGAATAAGATAAATGAATTTGTTGTATCAGTTGTAGGGTCATGTAAAAGATACAGTGTTTTAAGAAAGACAAGGAAATATGTAAAATTATGGGTTAATTATTCTAAGAATGAGTGATATAAAAATGTACTATGGGAAAAGCAATAAACAATTAATGGGGCCAGGCACAGTGTCTCATTCCTGTAACCCCAGCACTTTGGGAGGCTGAGGTGGGTGGATCACCTGAGGTCAGGAGTTAAAGACCAGCCTGGCCAACATGGTGAAATCCTGTTTCTGCTAAAAATACAAAAATTAGTCGGGCACGGTGGTGGCTGCTTGTAATCCTCTCTACTTGGGGGGCTGAGGCAGGAGAATTGCCTGAACCTGGAAGGCAGAGGTTGCAGTGAGCTGAGATCATGCCATTGCATTCCAGCCTGGGAGACAGAGCAAAACTCCATCTCAAATCAACAACAACAATCAATCAATTAATGGGAAGCCTCAAGATCTACTTCTGGGTCTATTATGTACTAGCTCAATTGCTTTCAACTCAATCACTTACAGAGTGGAGATAATGATAGTAGTAACAACAACAATATCATTAATATCTGCTGAATGAACTATAAGAAAATGCTTTGTAAACTGTATTTTTAAAATATATGGTTTTCTTAAGTATTATGTCCATTTCTTCTTTCTTCTGGAAAATAATCATATGAATAAAAAAGCAAGCACTTAAACCTAGATAGAAATTATAATCTAAATGTACTATATCTAAATTTCCTCAAATTTATCCCTTAAAAAGATTAAACAGTTTGAAAATAAGCATTTCTCCTTATTATTGCCAAGTTTGCACTCTGAAATACCTCAAAAACACTAGCACAATCTATTAGTGTCTATTATCAAACAGTTGACTGTGAAAGCCACTTGCAAAAGGGAATGGATGATTAACTATTAGGAGATAAACTGTTCAATATGAAATATTAATTTTAACACTTGTCTACCAAGGACTCACAGTTACTACATGCATTATTTCTATTCCCTACTGCCAGAAAATCTTGTTCTAGTTAATGAAAAAAAAAAAAAAAAAAAAAAAAAAAGCCTACTTTGTTCAGAAGAATAAACAAAACCCCCAAAGCTAAGGGCTTTTCTGACTAAATGAGTGATGTATGGCTTACTACTTTCTGAAGGTGGAAATGATGTTTGTGATTTATAAAGAATGGGATGTTTTTCCACATTAAGTTGAAATTCCTGCTTCATGTCCTTTTAGAAAAGATTTTAAATAGATACAAGCTGGGGCAAGGATTGCTTTAAAGCACAAAGCACCTTTCAAGAAAGCTTTTCTAAAACTGCCTACATTGTTTTTTATCATTCAGACTCTCTTCACACACCTATTAGTTCAACTAATTAAAGTAGGATCTATTCTTCAAACAAAAAACAGAGTAGGAAAACTTCTTCCCGACAAATTGTCTTCTTTTGCTTTCATTTGCTTGATTTACTATTATTTACCTGTGAATATCTGTTTTCTAATAGACTTAAGCAAAATCCTGAGAGGGAGGGAAGCAGAGAATTTAAAAATGTGGGCAAATCATTCACAATTAGTTGTAGTATCGAGACTATTTTATTTTACTGTGTTCAGAGCCCACTAGCAGTTAGTTTTTAGTGGAGACAATTCTAAGAGTACAGGTGAAAATGTATAGTTGAGTACTAGAGCACAGTTTCCTATGTTAAAATTTTTGTAGCTCTAATGTAACCTGCTGTTACTAGGGCTCTAATTCAAAAGCCCTCCATATGAACAATTAGATATTTTAATGACTCTCAAAAAATACTAATGAATAAAATATTCTACAGGTCCACACCACTGTTTCACAACATTTATTAATACATTAAAAGAATCAGATAAAATTTCAAAGTCTATCATTTTTAGTTCTAATTTTAAGTGTGCATTTTAAGGCTACTAGGTTAAGCTACTGACGAGTTACTACACCGTCAAGATGATGTATGATATATTTACACAGGGTACTTACAAAAACTACATACTACTTAAGTAGGACAACATACTATGTTTTGTACTTTTTTTTACCCTAAAATGTATAGATAATTTCCATCTCTCGACCACGTTCCTGAATTTTCCTTAGGTTTGACCCAACAGGGTAACATCAGCTAAAGCTATAATATAAATCTGAGCTGTTTCACAATGGTAAAGCTGACAAGCAACACATTTTACTGTTAATGGGAGTTATATTTTAAATTTTCCATGTGGTGCCAAAAATTTACTTTAGGGGAAATACCTATGACTGGACCTCCGTAGTGATTTCCACTTTGGATATATTTTTCAGAAGGGTAGCACATATATAGCAACGTTTTAAGAAGGATGGTGTGCTCTCAGACATTTACACCATGCTTTTTAACACGTTTTGTGACCCACAATGCAATTAATTCTTGTAACACATTATTTTAATGGTACACTAATTAACCTTGAATTAGAATGAATTCTCTGACAATGACTTTCTGTAGAAGCACTGAAGAGATCTACATTAAGATCACCTAATGATTAATATTCCATGCACTATTAAAAAGCATAAAAACAAGGGCAGGATTAAACATACATGTAAATAAACACAGACAAATCAGGATCTGGAATTTTAACCTTCAAGATGCTCTATACTTAAGTGAACAAAAACCAGCAAAATGAGGTGTGTGTGATATCTTCTACTTCTTCAAATTATAGAGTTCCTCTAAGCATGCTCCAATTTAAGATTATTCACTAACACAACCAGTAATTTGCAGAGATGCTATCTTTATAATTATGATAATATCAGGAAATAAATATCTGTAGTTTCTTTCCTCTTTGTTAACCACAAACACACCTAAACCAACAAAATACAATTATTAAATTATTTTAGGTAAAGGATTCCACAATCTCTCTTCCAGAAGGAAAACCATGAACTAGATGTTCATTAAAGCTATATCTGCTAAAACTTTATCTAAGTTTATGAAATATTTTACCTATTTGTCTATATAATTATCTTTTTCCATGAGTGATAATGTCTCTTATAAATTTTCAAGTTAAATTTATTTTTATTGCTATCACAAAAAGTGACAATTTTTTGTTTCTAATTTTTAAAACTCTTCTGGAAAAATATCCCAGAGGTATTCAGGAGATTGGTGAGGGAGAGCCATTATTAAAAGGAATCTTTGTTAGGCCACCAGAAGCCACAAACACTGGAGAGCTCTGAATAAATTCTGGAACTCAAATACAGTAAAATACAAGGGGGAAAAGAGTTCTCATCTATTAACCAAGGATGCTAACACTGTCCTACCTCAGACAGATGAATGACTCTAAAGTGCTTTCAAAGTGCAGGGTAGCAGCTAACCTATTAAGTGGTATTACTTTCACACCTTCTGGAAAATACAGAGAGCACATCTTAATATATGAAATGCTTCTTTGATTTCCTTAGTAACTTGTCCTTAAACCATGTAGAATTTTAAAATTAGATCTTCCCCCTCAATTTCACAAAATTAAAGAAAAGAGAAGAGATTCTGGCCAGGTATCCATCATAAGACAATAGCATATTCACATGATGGAATATATTCAGCAGTATAAAAGAAGGAAGTACTGAACTATAGCAATATGAATGAGTCAAAAACATTATGCTGAATGAAACACGCCCTACACAGAGTGTATATATATGTATAATCCCATGTATATAAAGTTCTAGAACAAGCAGAACTAATCTATGGTAGAATGATATCAAAACAGTGGTTACTTTTCTGGGATTAAAAGAGTGGCTGGGAAGGAACATGAGGAAATTTTCTGGGGTGACAGCAATGTTCTATATCTTGATAAGAGCTTCAGTTATTCAAGTATACGCGTTTGTCAAAGTACATCAAAAGTGCACTCAAGACTTGTGCATTTCATTGTATATAAGTATTATTTTAAAAGAAAAACTAAACTAATACTGAATTTAGTTAATTATATGCAAGTTAAGTTATTTAGAAGGAAGTGTACTATTATCTGTGTACTCTAAAATGTATCAAAAAATAAAATATATTTGATGACTGGCTAGATAAACCAAGAATAGTAAAATACTAATGGTAGAATCCAGATGGTAGAAATACAGATGTTCATTGTAAAACTCAACTTCTCTGTATGTTTAACATTTTTCATAATAAATTATTGGGAGAAAAAAGAAACAAAAATTTGTTCATAGCATCATTTACAACAGTCAAAAGGTAAGAGCAAAACAAGCGTCCATCAATGGGCATGTGAATAAATAAAATGTGGTGTATGCACACAATGGAGTATTATTTGTCTTACCAAAGGAAACTGACACATGCCACAACATGGACAAACCTTGAAGATGTTACGCTGAGCGAAATAAGCCAGTCAAAAGGGACAGATATTGTTATGACTCCACTTAATGAAGCACCTGCAGTAGTCAAATTCAGATAGAAAATGGAATGGTAGTTGCCAGGGGGCAGGGGAAGGGAGGAATGGGTAGTGTTTCATAGGTACTGAGACTCTTTCTCTCTCTCTTTTTTTTTTTTTGAGACGAACTCTCACTCTGTCACCCAGGCTGGAATGCAGTGGTGCGATCTCAGCTTACCGCAACCTCCGCCTCCCAGGTTCAAGAGATTCTCTTGCCTCAGCCTCTGGAGTAGCTGGGAGTACAGATGTGCACCACTATGGCTGGCTAATTTTTATATTTTTAGTAGAGACGGGGTTTCACCATGTTAGCCAAGCTGGTTTCGAACTCCCGATTTCAGGTGATCGACCCACCTCAGTCTCCCAAAGTGCTGGGATTAAGGCATCAGCTACAACACCTGGCTTGGTACACAGTTTCAACTGGGGAAGATAAAAAAGTTGTATGGTGGTGGTGCTTACACACATAAATTTATTATTTTATTTATTCATTTTTTAATTATGAGATGGGATCTCATTGTGTTGCTCAGCCTAGTCTTTTTTTTTTTTTTGAGATGGAGTTTCACTCTTGTTATCCAGGCTGGAGTGCAATGGTGCGATCTCGGCTCACCGCAACCTCCGCCTTCTGGGTTCAGGCAATTCTCCTGCCTCAGCCTCCTGAGTAGCTGGGATTACAGGCACACACCACCATGCCCAGCTATTTTTTTGTATTTTTAGTAGAGACGGGGTTTCAGCATGTTGACCAGGATGGTCTCGATCTCTTGACCTCGTGATCCACCTGCCTCTGCCTCCCAAAGTGCTGGGATTACAGGCGTGAGCCACTGCGCCTGGCGCTCAGCCTAGTCTTAAACTCTCAGGCTTAAGAGTTCCTCATGCCTTGACCTCCCAAGTACTTGGGATTACAGGTGTGAGCCACCACACTTTAGCTTATGTGAACATACACATATATATATTTGAGATGGAGTCTCACTCACTCTGTCGCCCAGTCTGGAGCGCCAGTGGCATGATCTCGGCTCACTGCAACCTATGCCTCCCAGGTTCAAGTGATTCTCCTGCCTAAGTCTCTCGAGTAGCTGACACTACAGGCATGTGCCACCATGCCTGGCTAATTTTTATTTTTGTAGTAGAGACAGTGTTTCACCATGTTTGGTCAGGCTGGTCTTGAACTCCTGACCTCAGGTGATCCACCAGCCTCGGGCCTCCCAAAGTGCTTGGATTAAAGGTGTGAGTCACGATGCCTGGCCTCATGTGAGCATATTTAATGTCACAGAACTGTAGATTTAAAAATGATTACACTTTATGTATATTTTGCCACAATGAAAAAATACCAAAAATAATTTGCCAAGGCTCACAGGATTTAAACCAGGCATCCCCAAACTTTTTACACAGGGAGCCAGTTCACTGTCCCTCAGACCATTGGAGGGCCGCCACATACTGTGCTCCTCTCACTGACCACCAATGAAAGAGGTGCCCCTTCCTGAAGTGCGGCGGGGGGCCGGATAAATGGGCCGTAGCTTGGGGAAGCCTGATTTAAACTGTTTTCACTATTTTCTGATTTTGTGTTAAATCTGAATTCCTGATGTAAAGCATGACCATAGGCTGGATTTTTAAACAGCACTGCCTACATTAATGCAAATAAGCCTAATACACAATTTGTAATGCATTTTTCAGTCATTAGTGTGAATAAACAAAGTTCCTTCAAATTAACATCTTAATCAACTATAAAACCAAAATAACATACAGTCTGATAGAGAAAGTAAGAGGATGCATTTTTTCTTCCTTCCTCAAATCTCATATAACTGCATAAATTTAGCCTCAGTATACTGACCCTGCCTCTTAATCCTTTGCTTTTCTGTTACATTAGTACTGTCACAGTTTTGCCAGAGTTTGCAGCAGTTTATCAAGCCAAAAGCATGCAAACTGTATTCTGTTATGAGCCGTGGATTTAAAACAAAGTAAGAAAGGAAAGAAATGGTAGTCAAAAGAAAGGTGACCTTCTTCAAAGTATCTGAAAGAATCAATAGACTATGGAAAATGGCTAATGACAACAATTATACTGTCAAAAGGACAGAAAGGAAAGAATATAACTAAAGAAGCAGCCCAATAAAAGTGGGATTTGGGAGTCCATTAGATAAGAATCTATGGAAAACCAATAAACTATGTATGAATGCTTTTGAGAGGACTGATGATAAACAGTGGCACTGGAATAATGTCATCTATTTTGCTAAAAGACTGCATTGTTACATTTGATCTGAAACATTTAAATTACTTCAAAGATTTAAAATACTATTTAAATACTATCAATAAGCATGTATTTAGTGTTGACTATATAGTACACTGATCTGAGAAATAACGTGTGACTAGAATTATATAAACATAATTTGACCCTGATGTTTGATAGCAAATACTCTGCCCATACTTTAAATATACTGTAAAAATTACTGAAATCATCCTTTCCCCTTAAAAGATATTTTCTTGGAAAAACCATAAATATATGGTATGTGTGAAGAGCTGTGCTAATAGTGGGTCAAAAATAAAAACTGAACCATCATTTAAAAAAATAAATAGCCTTTAAGATCTTCTCTTTAACTTTTCCCTTCATATTTTGAACGTAATTTTCAAGCATTTCTCAAATGATTTAAAGTAAAATAAAAGTTGTAATTTAATTTAATTAAAAAAAAATTTTTTTGAGACAGAGTCTCGCTCTGTCGCCCAGGCAGGAGTGCAGTTGCATGATCTCAGCTCGCTGCAACCTCTGCCTCCCGGGTTCAGGCAATTCTCTGCCTCAGCCTCCCAAGTAGCTGGGATTACAGGAACCCACCACCACACCCGGCTAATTTCTGTATTTTTAGTAGAGATGAGGTTTCACCATCTAGGTCAGGCTGGTCTTGAACTCCTGACCTCATGATCCACCAGCCTCCCAAAGTGCTGGGATTACAGGTGTGAGCCACTGCACCTGGCCTCATTTAATTTATTTTTTTAAAGTACATATGATAACATGGTGCTATAAACTTGGACCTTGAAACATCTAAGCATAACTATAAAACTTTTTTCTATTATGCAAAAATATAGACAATGTCCCCTAATTAATTTATCAGTACAAAATACCAGGCAATTTTCTCAAATTAGAAATATATGCCTTACTATATTGGTATACTACTTCATTATGAAATACAAATACATAGGTTGATGATCCCCTATGCCAAATGCTAGGGACCAGAAGTGTTTCAAATTTTCGATTAAAATAAGTTGGAATATTTACATTATATATTTATTGACTGCCCATCCTTAATCCAAAAGTCTGAAATCCAAAGTGCTCCAAAGAACATTTCCTTGGAGCATCATGCTGTTGTTAAAAAGTTTCAGATTTTGAATCATTCCAGATTTTGGATTTTCAGATGAGGAATATTCAACCTGCAGTAACTGCAGCTTAAATGAATAAAAGAGGTACACTAGGAATTAGACTAATGCATAAGAAAATAACTTCACTATGAAATACATTTTATTTAAAAGGTATTTCATATATATTTGTTCATATACTACAATATTTAGATCCAAATGTATGTTTTTCAGGTAGTGTAACAATTTATAAATTATAAATTCATAGTTATCAGTTAATAATATATGTATTTATTTCAATGTGTGGGAATACAAACGTAGCTTATCATTTTATTATAATTAAATTTCTTTATGTGCTCACCGCAAATTTTAAATGCAATAAATATGATTTTTCAGTCATAAAATTAGGTTGAATCTGCTGAATCAACATTTTCAGCAAAAATGTATACTATCTCAGAGAATCCTAGGGAATCAATAGGGAAATACCTCCAGTTCAAATATCAGATAAATAGAAAAAAGAACTGAATGTCCTTTCAAAACTATAATTGTTACCCAACTTATAAGAAGAAAATGTCAAAAGGACAAAAAGGGTTGAAAATATTTAACTAGAACTTTAATTTTGAGGATACACATTTTTAGTCCATCATCAAGGCTTACCGAATTGTTTTATTTGCTAGAGTTTTAAATGTGATGAAGCAGTACTATTTATTTTGGGATGTTAACTGTGATTTTCATTTTAAGCTCCCACCTCCCTTATGTTCTTAAATTAATTCATACAAATCCCTGATTAATAATAAAAGGGTTTGCCATCAATATTCAAAGCCCAGCCTGAGTTGTCATGGCTGAGAAGGCAGAAATCTGCTTGGAGCAGTGAGAGAACCCAACTGAATTCTTAGCGTCTCAGTCTATGAATGTGTAAGCACTTCATCTGTTCATGAAACACAACGTTCTGGCAGGCTGAGAGTAAAGGTAGCTGCATGGGTAACAAACTGGAAGACCTGGAAAGCAGCACTACATCAAAGTACCGAAATGGCAGAAGCAATACGTTTCCTTTTCAAACACAAAATATGTGTTATTTAGTGTAAGCTATCTGTATTCCAGGCACTTATTTCACCCCATCACTGTTGTCCATCCAATGATCTTTGTGAACATCACATGTGGATTTGCCTTTCAGTAACATTTTATAAAAGAAATTATTGCAAATCAGAGCATAACACAAGGAAGGCCAAAGGACAACTACTTATACTTCTTTTCCTTCTTTTAATTTATCCTTATAAAATCTAGTGGTAGGAAGAACACTCCCCCAGACCAGGCATCTACGTAGCAGTTATATGCATTTGAGCAAGCAAATACTGGTCTCTGAACTTCAATTCCTGTCTGTAAAATGATGACAATATCTGCCTTAGAGAACTGTTGTAAAGATAATAAAGTAGTAAATGACAGTACTCTGTAAATTATCACATGCATTCTATAAAGTATGTGTTATTTGAAAGATAAATATTAACAGGCATCATATTGTACACACAAGATACCTCCAGTGAAAAAACTGTGACTTTGAAAAGTGGCTCATTCATTTCTTTGTTATATTATCATCAGTCTTCACTCATACTATTAAGAACAATAAAAGCAGCTAAAATATATGTACTGTCTCAACTGATCCAAAATCCTTTTGAAATATCAAATTACTACAAAGCAAGAAATCAAGTCAGAGCATTGTAAGAATATATAAATGAGATGGTGTCACTCATCTCATGAGACAGTGATATATGCAAAAAAACAAATGTTTGTTGCTGTAAGCAACTGAAATTTGGGGGCTGTTTGTGCTGCAGCAAAAGCTGACTGATACATATAAGTAGAATCCACAGCTTAGCAATGCATATTTACATAGTCATAGATTCAAAAGAGATTCAATCAGAAAACTGAAATTAAAAGTTGTGACATAATTATATCAGGAGGGTCAGTGGGGGGGAAGATGAGTAAAACAGTTATATCTAAATATAACACAGAAGGAAATCTATTAATAATGTCTAAAGTTGAAAAATCAAGAAATATAAGTATATTATTTAGAATTATGTAGGTAAGGTGCAAAAGACACATTAAAATAATTGGAAGTTTGGCTGGGTGCAATGGCTCATATCTGTAATCCGAGCACTTTGGGAGGCCAAGGCAGGCAGATTACTTAAGCCCAGGAGTTCATGACCAGTCTGAGCAACATGGCAAAACACCATCTCTACAAAAAATACAAAAATCAGCAAGGTGTGATAGTGCATACCTGTGGACTGAGCTACCTGAGGGGCTGAGGTGGGAGAATCGCTTGAGCCCAGGAGGCAGAGGCTACAGTGAGCCCTGATCATTCCACTAACACTCCAGCTTGAGTGACAGTGAGAATCAGTCCGAAAACTAGGCCTCCTGTGCAAAAAGCCAACTTGTGGATGCCAGTGAAAAATTCTTGAGCACTTTTAATTAAAAGTGCTATTCTAGTGAGCATACAAATGATAAAGTAAAACAGCCTTATTGTTTATGTGGAAAAAATGAGTGGTCTGGATAGAAGATCAACCAGCCACAACATTCCCTTAAGCCAAAGCCTGATCCAGGGAAAGGCCCTAGTTCTCTTCAAGTCTATGAAGGTTGAGAAAGGTAAGGGAGCTTCAGAAGAAAAGTCTGAAGCTAGCAGAGGCTAGTTCATGCGGTTAAAGGAAAGAGGTCATTTCCATAACATAAAAGTACAAGGTAAAGCACCAAGTGCTGATGTAGAAGCTGCAGCAAGTTATCTAGAAGACCATGCTAAAGTAACTGATAAAGGTGACTGCAGTCAACAACAACCTTCAATGTAGAGAAAACAGACTACTCTTACTATTGAAAGAAGATGCCATCCAGGACTTACACAGCTGGAGAGAAGTCAATAGCTGGCCTCAAAGCTTCTAAAGATAGGCTGAGGGCCTGGCACAGTGGCTCACACCTGCAATCCCAGCACTTAGGGAGGTCAAGGTGGGCAGATCCCGAGGTCAGGAGTTCAAGATCAGCCTGACCAACATAGCGAAATCCCATCTGTACTAAAAATACAAAAAAAATTAGCTAGATATGGTGGTGGGTGCCTATAATCCTAGTTCCTTGAGCAGATGAGGAGCTGCTTCTTATGGGTAAGCAAAGAAAGTGGTTCCTTAAGACAGATTCTACTCCAGCTAAGATGTTGTGTACATTGCTGAAATAACAAAAAATTTAAAATATAACATAAACTCAGTGATAAAGCAGTGGCACGGTTTGAAAGGATTGGCTACAATTTTGAAAGAAGTTCTACAGTGGGTAATTGTATGTACAGAGTAATCTTTTATGAAGGAAAACTTAATCATTGTAGCTATCTTCACTGCTGACTTATTTTAAGACATTGCCACAGCCACCCCAGTCTTAAGTGACCACGACTGTGATCAGTCAGCAGCCATCAACATTGAGGCAGGACCTTTCACCAGCAAAAAAAAACTACAACTTGCTGAAGGCAAGTCAGATGACTGTCAGAATTTTTTATTAACAAACTATTTTAAATTAAGGTATGTACTTTAAAAAAGATATAATGCTACTCTACACTTCATAGACTATAGTACAGTGTAACTTTTATATGCTTTGGAAAACCAAAAATTTCATGTGAGTTGCTTTATTGTGACAGTCACTTTACTGCAGTGGTCTGGAACTGAATACGCATTATTTCAGAGGTATGCTTGTATTCTGACCCTGAAAGGCCAAAAAAAGAAAAAAAATAAAAGGAAAAGGAAAAGGAAAAAAAAGAACCCTAATTAGAGTAAGAAGAACACCTGGTATTATTTTTTTTTCACAATTTGACTTCTGGTTTTTCTCTAGCCACATCTTTTAGCTCTGTTTGTTTCACTACTCAGTGAAAAACACACAGTAATACTAGTCCATTTGTGCAGTATCATAGTCTTACATTTTCAATTCCAGATGCCATTGACAATATTATCACAGGAAAGATATTGCTTAAAGGTGAGATAATATTAAGGGCTAACTTGTATAGGGAGCTCTGAATTACATATAAGTTGATTATTGTCTATTCTACAGATTATCTGTGATCACTTAATGATTTCTTCCTAACAATTACCACCTTGCATCACCAAAGTATGACAGTGAGAATCAGTCCAAAAACTAGACCTCTAAAGAATGAGAAAATGATTAGAAGTCAATTAGTAAATTTTGCTCCTTTGTTAACAACTATAATTCAGTCAAAACTCAGTATGTGAATAGTATTATTCACAATACAAATAAATTAAGAAGTAATAGGCAAGGCACAGTGGCTCATGCCTATAATCCCAACACTTTGGGAAGCCAAGGCAGGAGAATCATTTGAGGCCAGGAGGTCAAGACCAACCTGGACGGCCATAGCATACAAAAATAAAAAAGAGCCAAAACCGACCTGGACGGCCATCTCTACAAAAAAAAAATTAAAAAATAGCCAGGAGTAATAGTACATGTGTATAGTCCTGGCTACTTGGGAAGCTGAGGCAAGGGGACTACTTAAGCCCATGAGGTTGAGGATGCAGTGAGCTATGAGTGCACCATGCACTCCAGCCTGGGCTACAGAGTGAGACCCTATCTCTCTTTAAAAAAAAAGAAGAGGTAATACATTTTATAAAGTAATTTACTATAGGACTCCTTTAATAAGTAGGTCAGCATTTAAATTATTGATTTACCTAAATTCTGACAGTTTTTTAGAGAGATATTTATCGAGCAATATACCTAGCTGTTCAAGGTATAACAGAAGACATGAAACTATTTATAAATGAGATTTTCCTATTACCTACAGATTTCACTTAGTACGCTAATAACCCCTCCCTTTAGCATAAACAAATGGAAGCTATTAGACCCCTACAAATTTCAGGTACTAACTTCTAAAACGTAGATAAAAAATATGTTGGACATAATCAAAGACAGTATCTTAACTAGCTAACACCATCTGATTTAAATATTCTGATGGACTCTTAACCATACTGTACTTTGAGTTGTAGTTCACTGGCTTACCATTTAGGAAAAGGCACTGGGGCAGAACAATGCACAGGATAGTAATTAATAATGCACAGGAAAATAATTAATGGGGCATGTTTTTCATACCTCTTCATCTTTCACATTCACATCCACATTTTTCGATTTGATGGCTTTGGTTATATGGTCAATGTTGTTTTCCCTGCAGTAATCAAATATATTTTTGTCTTCTTCCCTAGAATAAAAAAAAAGAAAGGTGTTTTCTTACTGGGTAATACGTAAAAGTTACATATTTTTAACACCATCTGTTTGCTGCTGACATAGGTGTTAACGGAATCTGTTTATAAAAAAATTTTACATTAACAGTAATAATTTTTCAGTAGATGTAATATATCTAACTCCTGAAAAGGCTAAAGTTCTTAGTTTCCTACTTGCCTTACAGGATAAGAGAATTAATTGTTACTCAAGTTTTAAAAATACATATGAAAGTAATTCTCTTAAAGGAAAGAAAATTAATTGGACAAAGAGGGGGAGGGGCATTAAAATTCAGAAATCCTTTATAAGATAGTAGAATCAAAGACTAGAAGGAAAAACTGGGAAGCACACCCAGCACTCGTCTAAGTATATTGCATGTGCTAATTCACTTAATCTTTCATCCAACAATTTCACTTTACAAATGAAGAAACAGGCAAAAAGGAGAGGTTAAATGACCTGCCAAATGGTACTACATTTATCAAAGGTAGAAAAAGAGCTAGAACTCACTTAGATCAACTGATTTTGTATATAGTACATTTTTCTATTATATTATGCTGCCTTTTGACTAATCAGCTGCAGTCTATTCCAAAATCTGAAGCAGAAGTTCTTAACATGAAATCTATGAGCTCTCTAAATAATGTACAGAATTATCTTTGTAAGGCATGCCCATTTTTCTGGGTGTTGCATGCATTGGGGGAAGAACTGTTTCAATCAGAGTCTTAGAACAATCAGTGACTCCCATAAAGATCACTAATTTAGAATACTAACAACAAAACTGCCCCATATGTGGACTGAATTTTATAAAGTATAAAGGAATGCATTTTGAGTTCCAAAAATCAAACTAATGTGTTTTATAAACTGCAATGCCATAGCATTCATTCATCAGAAAGCAAAACACCTGGCCACAGGAGTTCTTCAATCTTAAAAGCCAATCTAAACATCTTGTGCCATAAAGAAAGTTATTTCCAGTCATAGCTAATTATCTTAAAACACACAACTTTGGCATCAGCCATCTAAGTGTTCCTTAAGCATTTGAAGTATTTTATTGAGCTCACCTACTACATGTAAGGCATTGGACAAGAATTTACTGATAACAGATACAAGGCTAAGCCAGAAAGTTTGCCTTTAAGACACAAACAGTATAGCTGGGACAACAAAAATTTACACATGATTAACTTAAGGTAAAAGTTGGATCCTTAGAAAGGACTATAAGAGAACAGAGCAGAAATAACTTGCTTCATGTTAGAGAAAATGAGGTAGGTTTTAAGTAAGAAATCATGTTTAATAGGACTATATGGTCACTTGAAAAGGTCCTGTTGTACAGAAGAGAAAATGCTTTTTCACTTATTCTGTAAAGAAAATAAGAAGTGAGGCCAAACCCCAGAAAAGAGAATTCTGATTTTAAAAAGTAGGGCTGCATATAATACCACTTTAGGCATATTTAACCACCATTAAAAACACCATGTCTATGAAAGAATGCCTTCAGAGACTCAATTTAAGGGTAACAGGGACCTACTTTCTTCTAATCCAGTAACAGAGAACCCACCAATTCAAGAGGTACCAACCTCAACCATTACAGAAGGGACTGAGTCTTTTTAAATCATGGGAATACTACAATGCTAGTCACCAATTGTTTTTGAATTAGAAAATAATGGGAAGTTGGTGGTAGGACACAGAAGGATCCTTGACATGCGGGTTACCCACATGCAGCAACATATAAGGGTTATTCACAGATGAAAAGACTTTTGGAGTGGCCCCTCTTCATGTATACCTATGCTATAAGCAGTTAAAAAAAAAAAAAAAAAAAAAAAAGCAAACATAGGCCGCACACAGTGGTTCACGCCTGTAATCCCAGCACTTTGGGAGGCTGAGGCAGGTGGATCATGAGGTCAGGAGATCGAGACCATCCTGGCCAACATGGTGAAATCCTGACTCTACTAAAAGTTAGCTGGGAGTGGTGACAAGCACCTGTAAGCCCAGCTACTCAGGAGGCTGAGAAAGGCAAATTGCTTGAAACCAGAAGGCAGAGGTTGCAGTGAGCCAAGATCTTGGCACTGCACTTCAGCCAGGTGACAGAGCAAGATTCCAACTCAAAAAAAAAAAAAAAAAGGTAAACACAGTATAAAAACACATAAATTTGTTTCATTTACTATATCTTAAATATGTTTCTTAGACACATCAAATGTATCGATTAGTTTGTTTTGCTATGTGAATTCTTTGGAGGGCAGGTGGCATTTGCTTAAGTATCTGTTTATCATATATAGTTTATCATCACTAAATATGCTAGGCACAGAGATATTAACAAAATACTTCAGGATAGTGTACACATATAAATATTAAAAAGAGAAGTCCAATAAAATCACCAAAAATGTGTCACAAGGCTGAATGATGAATATTAAAATTATAGATATCCAGTCCCACACCAAATTTTGAGTATCTTACCCTCCACAACCAAGCTGTCTTTACACAATGTCACCACCTAGTGGCCAAAATGAAGAAACAGCTGGAGCAACATCATTCCATATTTCCACCCCAACAAAATCATGTACAATGTGTGAATTAAATTCTCTCTCTACAGTTCTCTAAGAGCTCAATACAGTCTTCCATAGTCTATATTGCCCATTGTATCCATGCTTATCTGAAATAACGTGCAAATGAATCCAACCATTATGAAATACAGTAGAGCCTTTAATAAACAAGTGTCTTTTCACATCTTTATTTTCCTTTCTTGATTTTTTACTGTTATCTTTTTCCCTCTTTGTTGAATGTGCATCTAAAAATTATCATATTTAATTACCTATAGATGACTGTGAGTTATCTTTATGATGCTACCCTAAAGGACGTCCCATGTAATCTCTAGCACAAAACAGAAAGTCTCTTCTTTAGATTACTATAGTTTTTTTCTGAAGTTGACAGAAAATATATTTATATACCTGAAGGAATAATCACTGGTTTCTTTGAAATTCTTTTGAAACATAAGAGCACTCTTTATGGGAAAGAGGAATAGTGTTTAAATATGGTTATCTTTTTCACCCAATAACAGGAAGATCCTTGCCCATTTCTAAAAATGTTATCTGTACCAATTTCTACTCAGATGGCATCTTCTTGCCAAAAGAATATTTCAAATAGGTCTCATGGCAAGACATATAAAGTCCATTTAACTACAAAAATTATGGAAGAAAACTAGCTTGGAAATCTATTTAACAGGCACGTTCAATAAATATTCAATTCAATTCATATATTTATCAAGCAACTGGAAATCAGATATAAAACAAAGTATTCTAGTAGGCAATTGAATAAGTATTTATTGCATGAATGAAAATTCAAAGAAAGTAAGCCAGTATCTACAAAGATACAAACAAATGCCATAATTCCTCAAACTAAGGAATGTATATATGTGGGCTCTAGGATACACAAACACCTTTAAAAGGATATGGAGGTATAGATCATTTTAAGTGACTCAATTTCCAGCTCCTGAACTTGAGATAAATGCATTCTTTATTAAACTGATCTACCGGAAAGGGCTCCTGTGCCAAGTATTTCATTACCATTCTTCTCTTCCACATTCCCTCTGCTCAAACACTCTTCTCCTAGTTTGTAAAGGAGAGGCATTACAGCTCTCTCCTTACTACAGTTAGTATACTTCTAGGAGGTATAATCAAAAGACTGACGCCCAACAGCATTCTGAGGGATTTCTCTGGTGGAAGACAGTTCGTTCATGAGGTCTCATCAGGACCATGGCTAAGGCAATCCTCAAAATAATACACTTTCCCTGGCTCTATTTTTATGTTCATAAATGATCATTTAACTATCAATCTGTTTTTCTGGACTATTCAATTCTCAGAAAGGAGGGATCTAGCACTTCACTATAAAGACATAGTCCCTTTGGTAAACAAATAAGCATTTTAGTTTACATCTCAGTTTTGGGCCAATTTTATTATTCTAACTTTGTCCCTAAAGGTCTGCTCCATCTATGGATCTTTTTTCTACATCTTTGAAGTTGAAAAATGGACCCTGATCAATGGTAATTCACCAAAAATGCCACTCTGTGACAGTCCTTTGGAGGAAGTCTTTCCGGGATAAAAGACTGCATTGCACACTATCTTCCAAAATTCAGCTAGTAAATATTACTTCTTTGTAGGAATTTAAGTTCCTAATTTACTTGGTGGATGTACAGCCAGACATTATTGATCTGAAAGGCAAAGGAATGTATTCTGTTCAAATATAATGTTAGAAAATAATGCTGCCATCTCACTGATTTCAACTGTTTTTCAACATTCTGTGTATGCCAAACACAAAACTCAAAGTCTAATGTTGATTCTTTTAATTATAATTTTTCACATATATAATCTTCATTTTATAAATAATACAATTTTATATAATCTTTGATATGGTGAAACCATCAATATTTTATAAGTTGAGATTTTAAAATGTTTTAATTTATAAATATAAAATAATCATACGGGCATATATTAATTTACTTACAGATGTTTCTATCCCTGGAAAAAAAAAAATTCTTATTCAAAGGTGTTGAAGCTGGTTTAAGACTTATAAGGAGTTGGGTGTGGTGGCTCGCACCTATAATCCCAGCACTTTGGGAGTTTGAGGAGGGAGGATCACTTGAACCTAGGATTTTGAGACCAGCCTAGGCAACATAGCAAGACCCTGCCTCTACAAAACTATTTTCAAATCAGCTGGGTGTGGTGGTGTGTGCCTATAGTCCTAACTATTTGGGAAGCCAAGGTGACAGGATCAATTGAGCACAGGAGTTTCAGGTTACAAGGAGCTATGATTATACCCTTACACTCCAGTCTAGGCAACAGAGCAAGACCCTGTCTCTTACAAAAGAAAAAAGAAAAGGAAAAAAGAAAAAGACTTATCTGGAAGGAGCAAAATAGGTAAAATCAACTTCTAACTCAAGGACTAAACAGTCATGGCTGCCATACTTAGCACACTGAAAACCCCCACTTCTAATTAATATCTAATTAAAATTACAGATGTGGATTTTATGTTGTAGGATACTGTTTTTGACTCTCAATCTTACCAAAGACAACAAATGAGAATCTACACTGTGATGCTCAGGTAAAACCTTGCAAATAGTACCCTTTTCTGAAAAACCTTGGTTTAATCCCTGGAAAAGGCAAAACATTTCTTGGGCAGTAACCATGTTCAAGAAATCTAGCCTTCATATCCAAGTGCTTAATAAAGTGTTTTGTTGTGTGTTGCACTGTTCTTAAAATTGTTCTTGAAACCCTGGATGACAGAGAGACATTTGGAAACTATTAATTACCTTGTCATATTTCACTTATTCTAAATGGAAATTTTTTCATGTTAACATCTCTTATGAATCTTATTTGCAGCAACTCACAATTAAATGATGGCATTTTTTTTCTTAGTGCTATTTAAATAACGGTGTTCAGGAGTCGACACGGTAATAAGGTAGGTTCAAAATACACAATACCCAATGTAGTGAATGACCAAAGGAATTTATCTAAGTTGACCCTTAATCAACATGGAGGGTGGGCAGTACCGACCCCCTGCAGTAAAAATCTGCATGTAACTTGACTCCCCAAAAACTTAACTACTAGTAGCCTACTGTTGACCTGAAGCCCTACCGATAATGTAAATGATTAACACAAATTTTGTATATGCGTTATACAGTATATTCTTAAAGTAAGCTAGACAAAAGAAAATGTTACTAAGAAAATCATAAGAAAAAGAAAATATATATTCATTAAGTGGAAGTAGATCATAAAGGTCTTCAACCTTGCTGTCTTCACAGTGAATAGGCTGAAGAGGGGATGGTCTTGCTGTCTCAGGGTTGGCAGAGGCAGAAGAGGTGGCAGGTGAGGCAGGCACACTCAGTGTAGCTTTGTAAAAATACACCCTGATTTCTGCCTGACTTGTTTCTTCATTTCTCTAAAAGTTTTTCTCATAGTACCAATCCTCCTTCTACCATTTGCTTTAGTTTGGGTGCCCATAACATAGAAGGGTCCTAAAAGTCAAAAGCAGTCTTAAATAATCAGAACGCTTCTGCAAGACTGTCTAATGTCAATCTGTTTTCTGGCACTGTTTATTCCACATCTTGTACCTCATCATATCCATCTGGTTTGGAAGTACTGAGTTCTATCAAGTCGTCTTCTGTTAATTCCTCTGGTGTGGTGTCTATTTGCTCTTGAATTTCTTCAAGATCCATATCTTAAAACCAACTCTCTGCCCCTGCCCTGCCACACATTTTTGCCATGCTCACAATCTTTCAAGATTTCCTTGCTTGGTTCTGTCATAAATCCTGTGAACTCATATACAACATGTAGACAGTTTTCTCCAGCAGAAATTAATTTCTTCAGGCATGATGGTTTTCATGGCTCTTTCTATAATGATGGCATCTCCAATGGATCCTTCCTGACCTTCATGATGTTCTATTAGGTTCTCTTTCATAGTATTGACAGTCCTTTCCACAGAGTACCATGTGTAATGAGCCTTAAAGGTCCTTATAAACCCCTGATCTAAAGGCCAAATCAGAGATGTGTTTGGGAGCAAACATATTGCTTTGATGCCTTCGGTGTCGAATGCACGAGTTTCTGAGTGGCTGGAGAATTGTCTGATGTTGAAAGAACTTTAAAAGGCAGTCCTCTAACTAGAAGGTACTTCTTGACTTCAAGGAAAAAGCATCAATGGAACTAATCCAGAAAAAGAGTTCTCACTGTCCAGTTCTTCTTCCCGTACAACTGAAAGACCAGAAGCTGGTGTTTAACATTTCCCTTCAAGGCACAGGGGTTAGCAGCTTTATAGATAAGCGTAGTGTTGATCATAACCCTGCCTGAATTTGCAGCAAACAACAGAGTTAGCTTATCCCTTCCTGCCTTAAATCCTGGTGCCTGTTTCTCTTCCTTACTAATAAACGTCCTTTGTGGTATTTTTTCTTCTCTCAGAATAGGGCACTTCTGTCTATATTAAAAACCTGTTCATGCAAATAGATATCCTTTCTCCTCAATGATTTTTTTTCTTCAACTTTTAAATTCAGGGTACATGTACAGGATGTGCAGGTTTGCTACATTGGTAAATGTGTGCCATGGTGGTTTGCTGCAAAATCATCCCATTACCTAGGTATTAAGTCCAGCATCCATTAGCTAGCTGTTCTTCCTCATGCTCTCCCTCGCCCCGCCCCACCAAGGGACCTAGCATGTGTTGTTTCCCTCCACATGTCCACGTGTTCTCATCATTCGCTTTCACTTACAAGCAAGAACATGTGGGATTTGGTTTTCTGTTCCTGCATTAGTTTGCTGAGGATAATGACTTTCAGCTCCATCCATGTCCCTGCAAAGGACATAATCTTGTTCCTTTTTATGGCTTCATAGTATTCCATGGTGTACATGTACCACATTTTCTTTATCCCGTCTATCACTGGTGGGTATTTAGGTTGATCCCATGTCTTTGCTATTGTGAATAGTGCTGCAATGAACATATGCACACACATAGCTTTGTAACAGAATGAGTTATATACCTCTGGGTATATACCCAGTAATGGGACTGCTGAGACAAATGGTATTTCTGCCTCTAGATCTTGGAGGAATTGCCACACTGTCTTCCACAATGGTTGAACCAATTTGCACTCCCACCAACAATGTATAAAGTATTCCTTTTTTTCCATAATCTCACCAGAATCTGTTTTTGCCTTTTTAATAACAGTCATTCTATTAAAAGATATGAAATGGTATCTCATTGTGGTTTTGATTTGCATTTCTCTAATGATCCACTGATGTTGAGCTTTGTTTCATGCTTGTTGGCTGCACGTGTATCTTCTTTTGCACAGTGTTCATGTCCTTTGCCCACTTTTTAATGTTTTTTTTTCTTATAAATTTGCTTAAGTTCCTGTAGACTCTGGATATTAGACCTTTGTCAGATGGTAGATTGCAAACATTTTCTCCCATTCTGTAAGCTCTCTGTTCACTCTGATGATAGATTCTTTTGCTGTACAGAAGCTCTTTGGTTTAATTAGATACCATTTGCAAATTTTGGCTTTTTTGTAATTGCTTTGGCATTTTTGTCATGAAATCTTTGCCCATGCCTATGTCCTGAATAGTACTGCCTAAATTTTCTTCTGCCACTTCAGTAATATTTTTATGGCATCTAAGAACTCATCTGTTGCCTGTTGGTGAGAAGAAGCTGTTTCTCCTATTATCATGACCTTTCTAAAGTCAAACCTCCTTCTAAACTTATCAAACCATCCTTTGCTGGCATTGCATTTTCCAGGTATAGATCCTTTACTTTCCTTTTGCTTTAAGTTGTCAAAGAATCACCATTTACTAAAAATGCATTTTCACCCCTTAAAAGCTGCTTAACTTTAAACAAAGTTGATTAAAAATTTCTGATACTTTATTTAAATGCCAGTAAGATAAAATGTAGTTCAGTTCTGATCAATCTCTGGAAAATCAGTGGCCATATCAGAAAAAGCACAGATTCACTTTCCTAAAAGTCTCTACAGAACTGAGTTACATTCTCAACCATTAAGATAATTCTAAAATCAGTAAGACAACTGATCCAAAGGAAGTATCATCATCTGTATATTGATAAATGAAAGACCAAAAGTCTCAGAATTTACCAGTGAAGTACATTTTTTAAAACATTAAATGGAAAAAAATTTTATTTTAAAAATTTTAACTGAAAATACTTACCAAATTAAATAGTAACAACTATCAGATTCATTTCATTAATTAGAGATTATAATAATTCCTCAAACATTTCCAGAGCCAGTATAGCACAGTAATTAAGAGCAGAGTTACTATGTGACCCTGGGCAAGTAAGCTAACTTCTCTGAATTTCAGTTTCTTTTTCTGTAAAACAAGAATACTAATAGCATCTATATTTAATATGGTCATCCTAAAGATTAAGAGAATAGATATAGTATGGATACTATACTAGCATATAATAAATGGTCAATGAATATTAACTATCATCATTATTAAGAATTTAGCATACGTTGTAAGCTGGGGATCATTCTTCATACCCTACCTAAGTGTCAATTAATCTAATAAATATTAATTGGGACTTCAAGGAAAAAAAATAAGCCAATGTGGTCGGAACAGAGCAAACACGGAGTGGAAAACTGGCATGAGATGAGATGGTAAGGGGCCCTGTTCATATTATTTGTAATACATATTCTGCTTATTACTGTAATGGATACAGTATACTCATAACCTCTATATATCTTTATATATGCAAACATACATACACCAAACTTTGTAAATAAGAATTTCATAGGTACTACATAAAGGATATAGGAAAGAGAAAGAAAAATTAGATGGGCTAGACAGGAAAGAGAGTAAAGCAGGAAAATGAAAGAGGAGAAGAAAAAAGAAGAATGAAAAGAAAGAGGAAGTTTCTTTAGTTGATGAATGACCCTTGGTTCAGAAGGGGCTAGATTTGTGTATATGCTTGGTTGGCATGATGACACTGAGCACACTGGAGGTAAATGAAGCACACCAGAAAAGGGTGAATATGAGAGCCAGGAGACTTTTACAACAGTTACTGCTTATGTCAAGACCCACGTGTCCCAGGGGACCCATTTTCACATAATCTATAATTATCTCTTCGCTTTAATCGCCTTGTCATTCCTGAGGCTCTCATGGGCACTGGAAGAGGAAAAGCTCATTAACTAAACCTTTTCTCCTCTCTCCAGCCACCCATGGCTTTTAATTGCTTGGTGTGTTATTATCTAGGAGTGCAACTGGAATCATTTTCATAAGAAAGGGAGGTAGAGAGGAGGAAGGCAGCCGTGAGTCCCTGAGGTATGCACCAAAGACAAACCTTTGCTTTCTCAATTATTTATGCCAGCTGAGGTTTTACAGGCTGAATAAATCCATAACTCAAGTTCATTCTGAGCAGTCAGATTCTCCAGGGGGAGTTGCCCACTTGCCTATACACACTTGTGTAGTCCTCAAAGAATAACCAGAATGTAACAAGACATATGTCATCCAATTTATCACCCATCATCAAGGTGTTAACACAATGTTGATCACAGGCAACATGGTGAAATAGGCAAGTATTACACCACCAGCAGCCAAACAGATGGGGGGAAGCTTTTTGGTGCTAAAGGCACTAGTGTCATTAGGATAGTGGTGTCCCAGAATGACTTGGCCTGTTAAATGCATAAAAAGCTGAATATTCATTTTTTAAAACACAAATATGTGTAACACATACTCTGGAAGTTTAAGAATCTTTAAGCAGATTTGTTAAAAACCGGCTGCAATCTAACAATGTGAAGTTTTGAATAAATAAATAGAATTTTATACCATCTGATTTTAGAAGTAATTTACAACAAAACTATGTAAGTTACAGCTTTTTCTCCAATCATATCTCCTTCAGGAAAATTTTAGAGTATAATTTATGTGTGACAGGCTTTTATGCTACTTCCAAGCTAGTTCATATTTCACCAAGAATACAAAATTAAAGCATAAAAAATCACTTTCATTCTAATTTTTTATACTTATATTCTTCCATTTATAATCAGGACTAGAGAGCAGCCAATGAAAAGATATTTGGGAAATATTTTCAAAATCCATTATTGTTTAAAAATGGAAACTTTATAAGTCAATGATGAAAGCACCTCTTTGAAATTCTACAGGCTTTTGTGTCTGACCACAAGCAGCGACCTCTGGTATTTTCTGCCAAAACACTTCATTTGTCTCACAGAACAACTAATCAATTCCAGAGCCCATCAATCATTTCAGTTGTATACTAGGTCTGGTCTTGCTTAGAGAAGGTCCAGATGGCTGTGTGTGTAAGTGGAATTAATAAAATTCTAATAGATTACATGACATCAAACTATAAAATATAACAGGGAGGACCAAATCTTATTGAAGGGTGGTGTGGGTACTGTTCAATCTTCATTTACTGTATTTTTAATTCTTGCTCTAATTTCTCAGTTTATGTGCAAACTTCTAGATCAAACCTTTGAAGCATACAAGTAACCAGAAGCAATTTCTTGTCTATGTAGTGCAGAACCATTTCACTCTACAAACTCCTATGCTTATTAACCAGTGCTTTTTCTGCCCATCTGCAGTATAAATGAAAAACACAGCTGATGTCAAAACTAGAGGTAACTCCCTGTTTTAAGATTTGTTACTCTGTTTCCACAGTTCTAAAAGCACTGGCTCTCCCTTCCTTGTATTCCATTTTCTTTTGCAAAAGCAAACAACTTGTATTTAATTATATAACCAGAATGCCATGATATTTTAGCTCCTAGCATTAGCTCCTTGCTCCTCTGTAGGGACTTCCTCTGCTGAGTAAAAATATTATAAAAACTAACAGTCACACAGTAGCTTATTTTATACCAGATCCTCCTCTAGGATGCCTGTGTACCAAGTACCAAGTGAGACAAGTACTATAATTATCCCCATTTTACAGGTAAGTAACTGCCCAATATCACACAGCTGGTAAGTGATGGAACTAGCATTTGAATGTCAGCGGTTTGGATCCATAATTTTTTGTACTTAACTCTAATCAGCCTACTACACCCTCTCAGTTATATTACAAAACAATTAACTACCTTCAGAATGAGAAACTGATGTCAGAGCTCTGCGATATTAACAGAGAGATCTGAACCGCTGACCTTATATTGATACTTTCTATGACAGAGTGAAAAGCAGAAAGCAAGCTCAGAATTGGCCCCAGTGGCCCTTGGCTCAAGAACATTTACCTTAAAACTAAAGCGCATAACTTATCATCTATTATATAATACACACTCATCAGAAAAGCTGCCACAACAATAGAACCCAAACTTAACCAAATGGATTTATTAGATACTGAATTGTCTAATCTTTACAAATGTAAAAATTCTGGAGTTTATAAGTATCAAAACAAACCTTCAAAATACACTATTTTATGTCCTTTTTAAAAACGATGGTACTATAGAAAAAAATTTTTGCTTTTATCCAAGTCTGCCATTTGATGCTTCTAAAATTCTAAAACCTACTGTTACTTTCACCTCAGCTGAACATAATTCTCCCAAGAAATTGCAATTAACATCAATTAAAGCACAACTTTCTCTTAAAAAAGTAAGACACCAGACATTATATTTCACCAAAATACAAGCATGATTTGACTACATAACTTCAAGAAATAGACCATTTTCATTGTTGCAACTGCATTCTGATACTTAAGAAACCACAGGGGCTAGATCTGGCCCTTCACTGGAATAATCCAACATTTCAGTACATGTTCATTATGGCCTAATTTGTTACAATGGAATTCTATTACATATAAAAAGAACTCTCTCAATACAAGATTACAATTAGTTGCTGTAATTCCTGATCTGCTGTAGCAGTAACAAAATTACTGTGTTTGTAATACTTAAAAGGCTTTCAGTGGCTTGTTCACATTGTTTCGTACTGTTTCTCAACAGTATGTTCAGAATATGAAGATTCAGATATCGTTAAGACTAATACTTAATGAAGACTTCATGAAAAAAAGGCCAAGTCTAACCAGTTTTGCCCACAGTGAATGTTCATATTTCACTTAATATTTACTAAATATACTTTCATAAAAATGCCAATAGTAAGAAAATGTTAGTCAAAAGTGAAGACGCTGAGAAGCACAAATATTCACAATGTATTATGTCATTACAGATTCAATAAAAGTGTGTTGAGCTGAATTAAAATCTCTAAAAAAATAAACTATATTATTCTTTGTCATTGTTTATCACAGTCAAAATTCTAAATATTGATTTAAATGTAAGAGTCACTTCACTAGCAATTGGGTGGGGGATAAAGGAAAGAAGATTAACCCTTCCAACACAGTTTAACTCTTTAACTCTATGTCAGGATTTCTGCTCTCACTACAACTGGAGTACATTTGATTTGCTTCATGTTCTGTAAAGCTACTATGATCAGTCATGTCATCAGCCATTCTAAAAGAAACTGTATTCAGTATTCATTTTGAAAAATACTAGAGTCTGGGTGCCTGTAAGGAAAATAGCATACAACATAAAGATCATTATTATTTATAGATAAGTGATTGATATTGTTAGAAACTTAAGCTTAGTGATTTTTTTTTTTTTTTTTAAGGAAAGTCAAGAAACTATCTCAACTTACTTATCTAGCTAGGAAAGAAAAATAGCCTATACATTTTTTATTGCTTAAGAGAAAGGTGAAGATGGGCATATCACAGAGGAACCAAACCAGTAGCTCTCTGTTTTACCACAGGGTTTTAGGCTAATTCTATATAAGCACTAAACTATCAGCTCTTTAAAAGAAGCAGCTGTAGCTACCTCCCAAGTTCTGAGCACTTTCACTGAACATCTACTAAGTTTGGGGGTTTTCCTCAGATAGTGAGAACGCAGAGACGGGTAAAATATGATCCTCCCTCTCAAAAACTAAAAGCTAAAACATTTCTAAGTGTACAGTTCAGCAGTGTTAAGTATATTCACACTGTTGTGTAATCTCCATAACTTTATCATCTTGCAAAACTGAAACTCTGTCCCTATTAAACAACTTCCCATTTCCCCTACCCGCTAGCTCCTGGCAACCACCATTTTACTCTCTTCTCTGATTTTTGACTACTTTCTGTTTCTGTGAGTTTGACTACTCTAAATATCTCACGTAAGTATAATCACAAAGTGTGTTCTTGTGACTCCTTATTTCACTTAGCATAATGTCCTCAAGGTCCAAAATTTCCTTCCTTTTTAAGGCTGAATAATATTCCATTGTATATACTACATTTTGTTTATACATTCATCTGTCAACAGATGATTCCACCTATTGGCTACTGTACAGAGTGCTGCTATGAACATGGGTGTGCAAATATGTCTTTGAGATTCTGCTTTGTTTTGGATACATTCCCAGAAGCAGAATTGGTGGATCATATCATAATTCTATTTTAACTTTCCAAGGAAACTTCATTTTCCACAGTGGCTGTATCATTTTATATTCCAAAATGACTTTTAATTTGGAGCAAATTAAATTAACTTTTAATTAAATTATAAAAATTAACATCTGTAAAAGAAATAGTATTTTGAGGAAAATTAATACAAAAATTCTTAGCTTTAGATTGACACACAAGGTCTTGCCCCGCCAACTACTTATGTAGGGAAAAGTTGCTGAATGAGACAGTTATTATTAGACAATGATGAAAAGCAATTATTATCACTTATTCACATACTTATCTGGCACTTATTCAGACATTTAATTGATTTTAAAGATTATACACCTAAAAAATTATTTCCTGTCATTTAATGTCCTGCTGCAAACATCACCAAATCAGTTTCATGTTAAGAAAGAATGCTTCACAAATGGAAGATTTCAAAATTAAAAACATATAGTACATATATACATAAGCAAATGCAAACACACACACACACACACACACACGCATATATATTCCAATTATCGAAGATCAGAAGACAAATTACCTGATGGTTTCTTCATGATATAGAGAACTAATAACTGGCCCACCAAAACCAGTATTTGTTTCTTTTCCTTTCTTCTCTGGTACCTGTGGGAAGGGAAAAAAAAAAAAAACGTGAAAAAAAAAGACAAATGGGTTAAAACAATGTGTATTTAAATCAGTTACAAAATGTTATTTTGCCAAGAAAGACTAAGAATTTTACCCTCAACTGTTTCTTCAAACCCTAGTAAAAATTTTACTGTGGTAACAGAAAGGCAAAAGGTCTCTCAGGTCAACACAGGAGGGGAATGGGTACCTGCTGGCAATCTAAGATACTCCAGTACAACCTTCAGGAGCCACCAGAAAAAGCAATTCTGTTAGCAAAATCATATCTAGATTTATAAAATTAAAGTTCCCAAATAAGAAATAAGCTACATTATAGTAAAAGTTCAAACTGAATTATAAAGAAAATGTTTTTAGGTTTAAAAAAAGGAAGGAGAAAAGGTAGAAGATGGATAAAAAGGAGGTTTAGATCGCAAATAAAAGAAAAAAAGAAGCAAATTGCACAGAAATACTTTCCAAACTCAAGGATTCAATGGGTCCTGCCCCTGTATGTTGGTCTCAAAACACAAGAATAACATTAATTTAGTAATAAGATTCTTATAAAACATGTAATGTGGAAGCAATGAACCTGGATAATACTGTCTGTAGGGATCAAAGTGCAACCTCTGCAAAATCCCATGTATTGACAGCTTTTAGGCCAGGACACCCCGCAAAAGTCAAAACTCCCTGTTATTAATAGTTTCCTCTTATACATGCATAGATTAGTATTCAACCAAAGGACCCCTCTGCAAATCTCTGAAACTGTTAATAAAGGATCATCCTCTCTGGTATTCAGCCCTGCAAATTCTAGTTCAAATTGTTGAGACTGCATTTTGGGTTCCTCCTCCTTGCAGCTTGGAAAATGGTGCCAGGTAATAAACAGAGGCACCTGTAAGGCACAGCCTGTTTGTTTCCCTGATTTTGTAACTTTACACTGCTTATAATATAATCTCTGAAAATTACTGTTTTATCCAGTGATTTTAGCCATGCATCTGGTTTTCTTCTTGTTTTTGGCAAAAGGGTAAATCCTGTCCCTATTACTCCACAATCCCAGGAACAGAAGTCCTGTAAACATTAACTTTAAACCCAGCATAACAGTCTTTGTAGTAATGTAATATGATTTACTCAAGTATTATCTGACAGTTGTATATTAAGCTATTTTCACTTTTTCACTCATAAACAGACATAATGAATATCTTTAAGTCTAAGAAATAAAGCCAGGCACAGTGGCTCACACCTGTAATCCCAGCACTTTTAGAGGCTGAGGTGGGCAGATCACCTGAGGTCAGGAGTTCAAGACCAGCCTGGCCAACATGGTGAAACCCTAGCTCTACTAAAAATACAAAAATTATTCGTGCATGGTGGCAGGCACCTGTAATCCCAGCTACTTGGAAGGCTGAGGCAGAAGAATTGCTTGAACCCAGAGGCAGAGGTTGCAGTGAGCTGAGATTGCACCACTGTACTCCAAACTGGGTGACAGAGCAAGATTCCATCTCTTAAACAAAACAAACAATAACAACAACAACAACAACAAAAACAAGAAATAAAGTACTTTTAATTAAAATGTTTAGGGAAAAAAACCTGTCCCCATAATTTGATTATGATATATTCTAAATACATTCCTGGGACTAGTTCCTCTTTCTAAAGCAACTCCGCAAATACAAATGTCAGAATGCTGGTCAGAATATTTTGTTGGTGGGAAGGACTATATCTTAGGCAGAAATAATATTTTAAAAATAATCTGCCATTATCAGATTGAATCCAGAATAAGGATGCTAAAGATTTGTTAGTTTTCCGTTCCATCCACTTCATCTACCAGAGCGGGTAAACTCTGGCTACTTTACCCTCTTCTACTCCAGTGAAATTTCTCTCATAGAGGCTTAGTAGTTTATTCCATTTCTTTCTACTCAAAATCCATTAAGTCACTTTTATGTTGCATCAGCAATTAAATAGAGTCCAATTTGGCAGCCAACAGGATAAAATTTGCCAGTTCTTACATTGCCTGAGACTCTATTAGTTGAAACACTAAAATGCTCCTTTACTCAAAAGGGAAAGGATAAGTTGTTGGCTAAATCTTTATCACTTGATTCAGACTCCACGTTAGTCAGTGTTTTAGAGTCAATATTTAAAACCATGTGAAACTTTTTCTTCTGTTTGAAAAAGTATTCCTAAGATTATTAGGCTAACCTATTAGGTTTCTTGGTTCTGTGTGCTCTTTTTTGGATTTGTTTTACTGGTTTAATTCATTTGTAGTACAACTGTTGAACTCTGGGAAAATTAATCAACTTTCTTTTCCTGAGTTTCCTCATTTGTAAAAATGGGAGTAACAGTACCTATTTCATACGGTTGTTTTAAGGACTTTAATTTATACATAAATAGAACAGTAATCAGTGCAAAGTGACCATTACGTAAGTGTTAGCTAATACAATAATTATTATTGCCCAAAACATGGCCATTTCTCCAAAGTAAAAGTGTTTCAGCAATATAGATACAAGATGTTGTGATGTGAGAACTTAAAATATTGACCCATGAGTCTTTACCTAATAGCTCTCAACTTCTGATTCTCCTGATAAAACAACAAATCCCCCAAACAAACTATCATAAAAACTAACATACCTCATTATAAGAAAAAGAGAAAGAAAACTAGTACTTAAGGAGTATCTTCCATGTGCTTATATTATCTAATTTCCACTTCAAAATGAGTCTATAAAGTTGGTTTTATCACTATATTTTATTTAAGATATCCTCAATTATAAGAAGCACCATTATTTTCTGTAATGTGCAGAAAGAAAAAAACATAGCCAATTAAATATAATACACTATTTTCAGATTCATGTAGATTTCAAAAATATTGAAAACTGAATAAATATCCGCCTTAGACTTGGCCAGGCATGGTAGCTCATGCCTTTAATTCCAGCACTTTGAAAAGCTGAGGCAGGAGGATCACTTAAACTAAGGAGTTCAAAACCAAAAGTTCAAAACTTTTGGGGAGACCCTGTGTCTACAAAAGAAGAAAACAAAAAACAAAAAAGATTCGATGAAACATAAATACATATTCATTTTACAGATTCAAAAACTGAAAAGAGATGAAGTATGCGACTTAAGTGGCAGAATTGGGATTCACACCAAGATCCTTTGATATTCCAAGCCTGTGTTCTATTAAATTATACCACTTCTCCAAGCTATTTTGGAAACCATTATTAAACAATGACAATATTCTAAATTAAAATGTTGTCTGTTTCCTAAGTGTTTTTTTTTTTTTTTTTTTTTGAGATGGGGTCTCACTCTGTCACCCAGGCTGGAGTGTGGTGGGTAATCTCGGCTCATTCGACTTCTGCCTCCCAGGCTTAAGCAATCCCCTTCCACCTCAGCCCCACCAGTAGCTGGGATGACAGGCAAGCACCACCACAGCCGGATAATTTTGTTTGTTTGTTTGGTAGAGACGGGGTTTTACCATGTTGCCCAAGCTGGTCTTAAACTCTTGGGCTCAAGCGATCTACCTCCATCTTCCGTAAGTGCTGGGATTATAGATGTGAGCCACCATGCCTAGCCTTAAGTGTACTTTTTAAATGTTTAAAGTACTTCATTAGTTCAAAGAGAAAACTTTAAAATAAAAACTCTGAAGCCAAATTATTCTGATAAATTATGCATAATTTAGTTGACAGACTAATACAATTCTAAACCCTTAAAAAAAGAACAATTTTCTAATAATCTTTTAAAATATGCAATTGTTTTCCTGAAACATGAATAGCTATTCATTTCAACATAGAAAAGTAAGAATATTGATTTCATCTCACCTACCATTTGTCACTAGCAGCATTAAAAAGAAAACTTTACCATGAAAATATTGTTGGCTATTTAGTAACGTTTATAAAATTTTCAAGAAAGGGAAGCTCCGTAAATGCACATTTTTAACCTGTTTCTCTTAAAATTACAAACACACAAGGTCGGGCATAGTGGCTCATGTCTTAATCCCAGTACTTTGGGAGGCCAAGACGGGTGAATCACCTGAGGTCAGGAGTTGGAAACCAGTCTGGCCAACACAGTGAAACCCCGTCTCTATTGAAAAAAAAAAAAATTCAAAAATTAGCCGGGCTTGGGGGCGGACGCCTGTAGTCCCAGCTACTCGGGAGGCTGAGGTAGGAGAATCACTTGAAGCCGGGAGGTAGAGGTTGCAGTCAGCCAAGATCGGGCCATTGCACTCCAGCCTGGGAGACAAAAGCAAAACTCCGTTTCAAAAACAAAAAAATCACAAACACACAGCAGTATTTTAAAAAGTCATCTCCTAAAACCTTTAAGAAAACAGACATTTAGCCAGGTGCAATCTCACGCCTATGATCCTAGCACTTGGAAGGCTGAGGCGGGTGGATCACCTGAGGTTAGGAGTTTGAGACCAGCCTGGCCAACGTGGTGAAACCTCGTCTCTACTAAAAATACAAAAATTAGCCAAGCATGGTGGTACACACCTGTAATCCCAGCTACTAGGGAGGCTGAGGCAGGAGAATTGCTCGAACCTGGGAGGCAGAAGTTGCAGTGAGCTGAGATCACCCATGGAACTCCAGCCTGAGTGGTAGAATGAGACTCTCATCTCAAAAACAAACTAACAAAAAAAACCACAGACATTTATAAAAATGTCAATTGTCTAGAAACACTGCATAAATGCTTAAATTGGCATTGGAAAATAATTTTTAAATAAAAGCAATGAGAACAGATATTATACGTGCAAGTGTCTTATGGAATCCTCCAAATTTCAGCTTTTCCTAACATTTTTATATATATACTACGTACACTAGCTAACACATTTTTAAAAGATGAAAGGACTAAAGAACGCTTTTTTTTAACCACTTTATACCACAAAAATACAGTTTTTACATGTAATTAATATAATCAACAGAACTCCAAAGATTCCCTCATTATCCACCAAGTAAATATTACTTTGTAACAAAAGAAAAATGGTAAATTGCTTTCTACCACCCCACAATGGAGTTTAAGAATAAATGTTCTATTACTCTTGTCTATTTCCTGGCTTTTGTCAATTGTCTTGGTTCTAGAGTACTTTAAAACTAAGATGCAATATGTAAGTCACTTACATTTGTTAGTATTTTTACTCAATTTAACGCTTTTTAAATGGCTATCATGGAAAATTACCTTCAGGTTATAATAACTAATTTTCTAGAATGTAACCCTGATCACAATTTAGATTTTCTTTAGAAAATTATTCTAGGCCGGGCGCGGTGGCTCAAGCCTGTAATCTCAGCACTTTGGGAGGCCGAGGCGGGTGGATCACGAGGTCAAGAGATCAAGACCATCCTGGTCAACACGGTGAAACCCCGTCTCTACTAAAAATACAAAAAATTAGCTGGGCATGGTGGCACGTGCCTGTAATCCCAGCTACTCAGGAGGCTGAGGCAGAAGAATTGCCTGAACCCAGGAGGCGGAGGTTGCGGTGAGCCGAGATTGCGCCATTGCACTCCAGCCTGGGTAACAAGAGCGAAACTCCGTCTCAAAAAAAAAAAAAAAAGGAAAGAAAGAAAATTATTCTAAATATAGTATTTATCATAGCTGTTCAGAAATTACAACTTTTGTTAGATTTTAAACACTAAAAGAAACAATAAAACATCAAAAGATTCAAATATTTAAACTAGCATTTCTGTAATGTCTCAAAAATAAACAGGAAAAGAAGAAACTGTATTTTAAGCAAGCAAAACAAATGGTTACTATTTCTATAATATATCCAAATGATCTCATTTGTTAAAAAAAAAAATTAAGACTCAACAGATAAACAGACCATGATTATAAGTAAGCAACAATTAGACGCTTGAAGTTACCCACAGGTTTAAGGTTCTATTCACATACACCAATAATGTTACACCAATACTTGGGGAAATGTCTGACATCCCTGAATAATTTACAAAATGCAAATTAAAGCAACAATGAGCAATGAATTTTTAACTACATTAGGATAAATAAGGTAGTAAAATTACAGAGAACTCGGTACTAAAAAGTTAACGGCCCTAATCGTCTTGTAAAGCATATGGCAATCCTACCAAGACCCATAAAAATATTAAGCACACTTTAATTATTTTCACCAATAATACAACTTCTGGATAGTATAAGAAAAACATACAATCCTTAACTATTGCAACTTGGTATGAGATTCAACTACAATCCTTTTTGTTGGTCATCTTTACCTAAATTTTATATTCTCAAATTTTAAAGACAGAAACATAGGTCAGGATAGATTTTTGGGTTTCTATCTCCTTTTTTACTGTGTCATGAGGTGGTAAAAATTTTGGCCCCTGGGATACTTAGCTCTTGCCCCTCTGGTTCTTCTTTTTCCTTTAATCTTTATTGTCCTTGCTGTCCTACTTGATTTTGATTAAATTCCCGGTAGACTGCTCTAGTACAAAGCTTTACACTGGAAGAAAGTTTTGGCTAGTTAATTTTAGAAGCTTAGAGCGCAGACAGCTCTAGAGAACCTTACCGTGAACCTCTTGTACTCGGCCATGAACTGAAGTGCATAAAAACCCCTTTAAGCTTTACCTGTTGGATATTTTAGAAATCTGTCATTCTCAGAAAAGTAAGGTACTCTACTGCTTCCTTCTGCTTCCTTCAAAGAGATGCCAATGCCATGCAATTTTTTTCTTTCATTTTTTAAGAATACAAATCTGGTAGCTGTTAGGGGTTTGTCTCTATTTTCTCTAATCAAATAATTTTGTTGCAGATGTTGCTCGAGAGCTTTTGGTTATGCTATCCTAGTTACTCCGTTAAGGAAGCAGGACTATTCAAAAATTATGCTACAGCAACTACCATCTTCCCAGAATTCCAAATACCATAAATGTTAATGTAACACATTAACAGGAATACACAAAGAAATAGATTAGTATTGCTAAAGTAGGTATGTTTCCATTCCATTCTCTTTTCCATTATTTTTGCCTCCACCTTAGTTGCATGATTTCATGAGAGAGAGACTTAAAGACTGATAAGACAATTTAGTAAACATCAGTTATTTGTGGCCTACGAAAGCATGAATACTATCTCAACATTTTAATCGTTCCCCAAATTGTGAATCCCAATTTCTAAAAGCAGAATTCTCAATACCTTATTTCTTAGACTTCCTTGAAGCTATGATGTGCAGGCCCACTATCTACATTCCATTGACTAAATGGATATAAAATGGAGAACATATCACTGATCTACAACTCATACCTTTTTTTTTTTTTTTTTTTTTTTGGAGATGAGTCTCGCTCTGTCGCCCAGGCTGGAGGTTCAGCGGCGTGATCTCAGCTCACTGTAACCTCCGCCACATGTTCAAGTGATTCACCTGCCTCAGCCTCCCGAGTGGCTGGGATTACAGGTGCCTGCCACCACATCTGGTTAATTTTTGTATTTTTGGTAGAGATGGGGCTTCATCATGTTGGCCAGGGTAGTCTTGAACTCCTGACCTCAAGTGATCTGCCTGCCTCATCCTCCCAAAGTGCTGGGATTACAGCATGAGACACTGCACCCGGCCCAACTTACACTTCTTAATTCACAGTCCAAAATTTGGTTGATATGGTTCCATCAACAAAAGTAGTGTTAGTTATAAGCAAGATTTAAGTAATTAAATCAAACTTGTATGAATGTATATTTTAGGTACACAGGAGAGTATTAACTAATGCCATCAGAAATTCACATGTAGAAATCAATGTTATCATAGTGAAGGATAGCACATGAAATGTAGTATCTATTGCTTTGTGATTACTACTTTTAAAAACACATTATTTATGAACTCATGTACAAACTTATGGGCTGAAAACATTGAACAAATATGCAAAGATTAAAAATATTTCAGTTTGATATTTGCCAAAGGCTTTTTGTAGGCATTCTGTAACAGATTAAGAAAGTTGTCTCCTATTAAAAGCTGTTCAGAGGTTTATATCATGACTGACTACTAAATTTTGTCAAATATTTTTCCCCTCTGTTAAAATAATTATTTTTGTCTTCCTTTTCTCTGTTAATATGGCAAATTACACTGCTTTTCCAAAATTAAACCATCCTTACATTCCTGGAATTAATCCTACTTCATCATGACATACTATTTTTTTTTATATTGCTAAATTGGATTTGCTAAGGGCTTTTCTCCCTCCCCCCCTTTTTTTAACGAATATTATTAATTCTGAACAACTGACCTTTTTTGTATCATTTTTTTCTCATTTATTTTTCAAAGCAACTTCTATGAAGTGAGTATTATAATTTGTATCAGTTATCTATTGATAGGATAGTGCTACATAACAAATACCCCACAAACTTCAGTGACACAAAACATTAACATTTATTTAGCTCATCAGTCTGTGGGGGTCTAGCTGATCTGGGCCAGACTGAACTGATCTCAGTTGGTCCAGTTCATAAGTCTCTTTTTCCTTATCATTCTTGCCAGACTTTAGTGTCAAGATTATTCTGTCCTTAAAGAAGAACTGGGAAGTGTTTCCTCTTTTTCCATCTTCCAGAAGAGTCTGTACATGATTAGTGTTATTTCTTCTTCAAACAAATGGAAGAATGTACCAGTGAAGCTATCTGGAATTGATATTTTCCAGGCACAAATGTTTTTAATTAAAGATTCAATTTCTTTAACAGATACAGGACTATTTAGATTTTGTTTCCTATTCTGTCAGCTTTTGCATATTGTATTTTTTTGAGAAAATTTTCCATTTGTTCCAAATAATCCATTTACTTGGCTAGTCATCAGATCTACTTATTAATTTTTTGATTCTTTAAGATACATGGTGATGTCCCTTTTTCATTCTTGTAACTGGTTTGTCTTTTTTCTCTACTTTTTTTATCTTGCTAGGATTTTACTAATCTTTTCAAAGAGCCAACTTTTGGCTTTGCTGATTTTTCTCCAGTATACATTTGTTTACTATTTCATTGGCTTTTCTTCTATCTCCTTTAAGTTCGACTTTTTAAATATATATATGTGTATATATATATATATATATATATAGCTTCTGAAAATGAACTCAACACATTATGTCCTCTAGGGAATTCCAAACTATTCAAGAAACTTATTGAGGACAAATAACCAGAAATATTCTTTTCATGGATTCTCCAGCTCCCCACTTGAAAAAAGGAGAAATGTGTTATTTCATCAAAGAAGTTACCAAATGGGAAAGAAAGGTTCCAAATAAAACTTCCTTTAGCCTGTATTAGGTTTTTTCCTCTTATTTAAGTATAAGCTAACAACAGTTTATCTTAAGGCTGCAATATGTAGGACATGAAGAGATGAAGAAGTATTTTCCCAGACAGTATACGTTAGAGTCCCTAAAACAACCGAAAAGCATCTTAAGGAATGATCTCTGGCCTTTTAAACACTGCAGAATAACCTTAAGGAGGAACGAACAGGAATCTTTTCTTCCAGTTATCTGAGTAATTCATTCCCTTGCCAACTTAAAGTGCTTATTCAAATGTTTATCTTCTCAATACAGCCTACCCTTGCCACTCTATTTAAAATTATAAACCAATAATACCCCTTCATTCTATGCTCACAATTTCCTAAATCTGCCAGTGGCAGAATAAATTCCGTCAGAGCAAGAAGTGTCTGTTTTTGCTCACTGATGTATCCTGGAGGCAGAACAGTGCCTGGCACATAGTAAGAACTTAATAATTACGTTATTTGCTTAATGTATGAATAAACAGGTAAGAAAAATAAGGCATAACTTCAAATAAGGTGGGTTTTCATATAAAAGTAAAGTTTAAGAATGAATTTTAGAATAAGACAGATTGTGTTCAAACCTTGCCCTGCCACTTATTAGCTGTATTACTTCAGACCAAATTACTGACTTCCTAAGGTTTGGTTTTCTCATGCAGAAATTGCAGATAATTATAGTACCTGCTTTATAGGGTCATGGTGAGGACTAAATAGAATAAGGTGTCTCACATACTTAGCACAGTGCACGGCACACAGTAAGAATGCTGTATATAACCTAATGATTATTTTTATTATTACTAAGTGCCTTAGTTAAAGCCACGTATAAATGAATCCATGTCAATCTCCACTAAAGTTTCTAGTGGCAATGTCAGTCTCTGACACTGTTCTATGGACTACTTTCATTATGGCTGACTCAAGGTATAAAAAAGCCTGCTAATCAAATTTCCTGATGACAGGGTCACTGAAAGACAGTTCACACACCAGATATCACATTCAGAACACCCCTCAAAAATCTAAATGTGCGAGTAAGATGTTGAATAAAATAAAATGAAATTTAAAATGGGTACACATAAAGTACTGAACTTAGTATAGAACAGACATTGACAGAATGTATAAAAAAGACAGGATCTTAGTTCACTGAAAGTTAAAGAAGAATTAACATTGCAATGTGGGTGCAGGAGGTGTTCAGGTAATGTTAAGCCACAATCAGTACAAGTATAGTGTTCAAAAGAGATAAAAGTTCTATTCTGCAGTGGTCACACTATACTTCAAATAGTTTGTTCAATTCCAAAGGCCATACTCTAAAAGAGGTGTTGAGAAACTAAAATTTGTTTAAACAGAATGACTGGAAAGGCACTGGGACTTGATGGTGAAGAAGATGAACAATTTTAGAAATCGGAAATATTCGGTCTGAAGACAAGGAGACTTAAAAGCTGTCTTAAAACTTCTGAAGGGGCCGGGCGCGGTGGCTCAAGCCTGTAATCCCAGTACTTTGGGAGGCTGAGGCGGGCGGATCACGAGGTCAAGAGATCGAGACCATCCTGGTCAACATGGTGAAACCCCATCTCTACTAAAAACACAAAACATTAGCTGGGCATCGTGGCACGTGCCTGTAATCCCAGCTACTCAGGAGGCTGAGGCAGGAGAATTGCCTGAACCCAGGAGGCGGAGGTTGCATTGAGCCAAGATCGCGCCATTGCACTCCAGCCTGGGTAACAAGAGCGAAACTCCGTCTCAAAAAAAAAAAAAAAAAAAAAACTTCTGAAGGATATAAAGAATTAAACTTAGTCTATGTGGGCCTAAAAACAAAAAACATAACAGATTAAAAAACAATAACAATACCAAAACAGTGAAATAAATTTTGGCCCAATACAAAAAGAAGCCTCTAACAACTGGAATTCTTCAAAAATATCACCAATTTCTTCACAAATAGTAAATTCCCCACCATTAGGAGTCTTCCAATAGAAGCCAAAAGATTGTATGCTAGAATAATCTGGAGACAGAAAATTAATCTAAACAACCAATAAAGTCATTCTAATAATAAGATTACAATCTTACAACAAGAGAATAAAGGGAAATATAAGTGAAAAAAAGATACATACAAATGGCCAATGTGTACATTAAAAGGTGGTCAATATAATCAGTCATCAAGGGAAACGCAAATTGAAATCACAGTAAGACAGCACTTCAGACCTACTCGGATGGCTATAATCAAAAAGAAAATAAATCAGAACCCTCCCTCATACACTTTTGACAAGACTGTAAAATGTTGTAGCCATTTTAGAAGACAGTCCAATGGTTCTTCAAAGTTAAACAGAGTTACCATTTGATCCAGCAATTCTACTGCTGGGTATATATCCATTAGAAATAAAGATATATAGGCCGGGCGCAGTGGTTCAACCCTGTAATCCCAGCATGTTGGGAGGCCGAGGTGGGTGGATCACGAGGTCAAGAGATTGAGCCCATCCTGGTCAACATGGTGAAACCCCGTCTCTACTAAAAATAAAAATTAGCTGGGCATGGTGGCACGTGCCTGTAATCCCAGCGACTCAGGAGGCTGAGGCAGGAGAATTGCCTGAACCCAGGAGGCGGAGGTTGCAGTGAGCCGAGATCGTTCCATTGAGCTCCAGCCTGGGTAACAAGAGCAAAACTCTGTCTCAAAAAAAAAAAAGAAAGAAAGAAAGAAAGATATATATACACACAAAAACTTGCACACAAATGATTACAGCAACACTATTCAAAATAGCCAAAACGTGGGAAGAACCCAAATGTCCAAAAAAAGATGAATGGATGAACAAAATGTGGCAAAGCCATGACAGATTATTCATCCATAAAAAGGAATGAAGTATTGATACACGCTACAATGTGAAAGAATACCCTGAAAACATACTAATGAAAATAAGTCAGTCATAAAAGACTAAATGTTATATGATTCCATTTGAAACCAGAATAGACAAATCTATAGAAACAGAAACTTGATTAATGGTTGCTTAAGGCTCAGAAAAAAGAGAAGATTGAAACTAAGAGCTAAAGGATATGGAGCTTCTTTTAGAGGAGATGAAAATGTTCTAAGGTGAATTGTAATCATGTTGTACAACTTCATGAATATGCTAAAAACCACTGAATTGTACACTTAAATGAATGAACACAGTGGGTGAATTTTAGTGTCTCAATTTAAAAAGGAGAGAAAAATGAAAAAAAAAAAGTGTTCAGTAAACTACATTTAAAGAAACTAGGAAAAACTATACTTTTAGGGATCATTTCTATCTGAACAACCTGCTCCTGAATGACTACTGGGTAAATAACGAAATTAAAGCAGAAATAAATAAGTTCTTTGAAACCAGTGAGAACAAAGAGACAATGTGCCCGAATCTCTAGGACACAGCTAAAGCAGTGTTTAGAGGGAAATTTATAGCACCAAATGCTCACAGGAGTAAGCAGGAAAGATCTAAAATCAACACCCTAACATCACAATTAAAACAACTAGAGAAGCAAGAGAAAACAAATTCAAAAGCTAGCAGAAGACAAGAAATAACAAACATCAGAACAGAACTGAAGGACATAGACCCTTTGGAGAAGAACTAAAGGAGACAGACCCTTAAAAAAAAAAAAAATCAATGAATCCAGGAGCTGGTTTTTTGAAAAGACAAACAAAACAGACCACTAAGCCAGACTAATAAAGACGGAAAGAGAGAAGAATCAAATCGACACAATAAAAAATGATAAAGGGGATATCACCAGTGATCCCACAGGAATACAAACTACCATCAGAGAATAAGCAAATAAACTAGAAAATCTTGCAGAAATGCATATGTTCCTAGACACATATATACTCTCAAGACTAAACCAGGAAGAAGTCGAATCCTTGAACAGACCAATAACAAGTTCTGAAATTGAGGCATTTAATAGCCTACCAACCAAAAAAAGCCCAGGACTAGATGGATTCACAGCAGAATTCTGTGAATTCAGCTCCAAAGAGGAGCTGGTACCATTCCTTCTGAAACCATTCCAAACAACAGAAGAAGAGGGAATCCTCCCTAACTCATTTTATGAGGCCAGAATCATCCTGATACCAAAACCTGGCAGAGACACAACAAAAAAGCATCAATTCGAAAATCCTCAATAAAACACTGGCAAACCTAATCCAGGAGCACATCAAAAAGTTTATACAACACGATCAAGTTGGCTTCATCCCTGGGATGCTATGCTGGTTCAACAAACACAAATCAATAAACGTACTCCATCACATAAACAGAACCAATGACAAAAATCACATGATTAACTCAGTAAATGCAGAAAAGGTCTTTGATAAAATGCAACAATCCTTCATGCTAAAACCTCTCAATAAACTAGATATTGACAGACTGTATCTCAAAAAAGTAAGAGCTATTTATGACAAACCAACAGCCAATATCATACTGAATGGGCAAGAGCTGGAAGCATTCCCTTTGAAAACTGGCACGAGACAAGGATGCCCTCTCTCACCTAGTATTGGAAATTCTAGCCAAGGCAATCAGGCAAGAGAAGTAATAAATGGTATTCAAATAGAAAGAGAGGAAGTCAAATTGTCTCTGTTTGCAGATGACATTGTTGTATATTTAAAAAACCCCATCATCTCAGCCCAAAACCTCCTTAAGCTGATAAACAATTTCTGCAAAGTCTCGGGATACAAAGTTAATGTATAAAAATCACAAGCATTCCCATACACCAATAATAGCCAAATCATGAGTGAACTCCCATTCACAACTGCTACAAAGAGAATAAAATACCTAGGAATGTAACTTACAAGGGATGTGAAGGACTCCTTCAAGGAGAACTACAAACCACTGCCTGAGAAAATAAGAGAGGACACGAACGAATGGAAAAACATTCCATGCTCATGGATGGGAAGAATCAATATCATGAAAACAGCCACACTGCCCAAAGTAATTTATAAATTCAATGCTATCCCCATCAAGCTACCATTGACTTTCTTCACAGAATTAGAAAAAACTACCTTAAATTTCATATGGAACAAAAAGAGCCTATATAGCCAAGACAATCCTAAGCAAAAAGAACAAAGCTAGAGGCATTACGCTACCTGACTTCCAACTATACTACAAGGCTACAGTAACCAAAACAGCATGGTACTGGTACCAAAACAAATACATAGACCAAAAGGAACAGAGCAGAGGCCTCAGAAATAATGCCAGAAATCTACAACCATCTGATCTTTCACAAACCTGACAAAAAAACCAATGGGAAAAGGATTCCCTATTTAATAATGGTGTTGGGAATACTGGATAGCCACATGCAGAAAACTGAAACCGGACCCCTTCCTTACACCTTATACAAAAATTAATTCAAGATGGATTAAAGATTTAAATGTAAGACCTAAAACCATAAAACCCTAGAAAGAAAACATAGGCAATACCATTCAGGACATAGGCATGGGCAAAGACTTCATGACTAAAACACCAAAAGCAATGGCAACAAAAGCCAAAATTGACTAATGGGATTTAATTAAACTAAAGAGCTTCTGCACAGCAAAAGAAACTACCATCAGAGTGAACAGGCAACCTACAGAATGGGAGAAAAATTCTGCAATCTATCCATCTGGCGAAGGGCTAATATCCAGAATCTAAAAGGAACTTAAACAAATATACAAGGAAAAAAAAAACATCAAAAAGTGGGCGAAGGATATAAACAGACACTTCTCAAAAGAAGACAGTTATGTGCCCAATAAACTCATGAAAAAAAAGTGCCTCATCACTGGTCATTAGAGAAACGCAAATCAAAACCACGATGAGATACCATGACACACCAGTTAGAATGGTCATCATTAAAAAGTCAGGAAACAGGCCGGGCGCGGTGGCTCAAGCCTGTAATCCCAGCACTTTGGGAGGCCGAGGCGGGTGGATCACGAGGTCAAGAGATCGAGACCATCCTGGTCAATATGGTGAAACCCCGTCTATACTAAAAATACAAAAAAGTAGCTGGGCATGGTGGCACATGCCTGTAATCCCAGCTACTCAGGAGGCTGAGGCAGGAGAATTGCCTGAACCCAGGAGGCAGAGGTTGTGGTGAGCTGAGATCGTGCCATTGCACTCCAGCCTGGGTAACAAGAGTGAAACTCTGTCTCAAAAAAAAAAAAAAAAGTCAGGAAACAGATGCTGGAGAGGATGTGGAGAAAAAGGAACACTTTTACACTCTTGGTGGGAGTGTAAATTAGTTCAACCATTGTGGAAGACAGTATGGTGATTCCTCAAGGATCTAGAACCAGAAATACTAGCAATCCCATTACTGGATATATACCCAAAGGATTACAAATCACTTTACTATAAAGGCCCATGCACACATGTTTATTGCAACACTATTCGCAATAGCAAAGACTTGGAACCAACCCAAATGCCCATCAATGATAGACAAAAGAAAATGTGGTACACAGATACCACAGAATACTATGCAGCTATAAAAAAGGATGAGTTCATGTCCTTTGCAAGGACATGGATGAAACTGGAAACCATCATTCTCACCAAACTAACGTAGGAACAGAAAAACCAAACACCGCATGTTCTCATTCATAAGTGGGAGCTGAACAATGAGAACACATGGGACACAGGGAGGGGAACATCACACACTGGGGGCCTGCCGGTGGGTGGAGGGCTGGCAGAGGGAGAGCATTAGGAGAAACACCTAACGTAGATGACAGGTTGAGTGCCGCAAACTACCATGGCACAGGCAGACCTATGTGACAAACTGGCATGTTCCGTACATGTATCCCAGAAATTAAAGTATAATTTAAAAAAAAGAAAAGAAACTAGGAAACTTATGGTCACATTAAAAAGAGTGATCACCTAAAAATGAAGAAAAGTTTGGATACTGAAAAAGGTAGGTTTGATTTGCTGAAAAACTAACTGTGAAGAATAATTCATTCTCCACATCTGGGGTAAAGAAGGTTTTACCTTTACAGGTAATCCCCAATCTAGAACCACTAGATCAAGATCTTGTCCTATTACCACAACCACAAAATTGAATTGATTCTAGATTATGCAGGGGGAATCAACTATATATACACTTTCAAAAAACTAACAACACCTTAGAATTATATTTCTTGAACTGTGACCAATATGGTCCTAACTCATGAAGGAAATGAATTCATAATTAATTCTTCAGAAATATAATTACAATCAATGAACCTTCAAATCTTTTTTGTTATTCTTTTATTAATGTTAGACTTATTGGGGTCAGTCCCACAAAAAAATTAAAAAGTTGAGGCTGAGGCAGGCGCATCCCGAGGTCAGGAGTTTGAGATCAGCCTGGCTAACATGGCAAAATCCTGTCGCTACTAAAAACACAAAAAATTAACTGGGTGTGGTGGCAGATGCCTGTAGTCTCAGTGACCCAGGAGGCTGAGGCAGAAAAATCACGTGAACCTGGGAGGCGGAAGTTGCAGTGAGTCGAGATTGCACCACTGCATTCCGGCCTAGGCAACAGAGAGACTCCGTCTCAAAAAAAAAAAATAAATAAATAAATAAAAATAAAATAAAAATTTTAAAAGGTGATTTAATTTCATAGTTTTAAATTTTGAAAGTAGACAGATTTAGAAGCCAAACCCTCAAAAAGTTTCAAAAATTCTCATTTTCTAACTCTATATCAAGGCATAGCACAAGTGACCCCAAGGAAAGAAACTTGGGCAGACAGTAATTGTAGGTGACAGTAGCAATTACATGCAAGGCTGGAGATGAGAAGACCATTCATGTGGGTACAGTACTTGCTCTGGTATTTTGTTACTACTGAGGATCAGCTCAAAGAGGATCCATAGCAAACCTCACCCAGATTGCCACTGGTCAAGGAATTCCACCCTAAGAAAACACATGAAAATTGTAAACACGATGGTTATAGGTATACAGAACACTTCTTTGATGAGAGACTGATAAATCACGAAACAAAAACAACAAACACGCAATTCTGAAAGGTATTTCCACCTATATTAACTATGAAGAATATCAGAAAAATTCACACAATGAATATGACTAACCGTTGATCTTTAAAGTTTTTTTCTTTTTTCTTTTTTTTTTTTAACAGGATCTCACTCTGTTGCCCAGGTTGGAGTACAGTGGCATGATCAGGTCTCACTGCAGACTCACCCTCAGCCTCCTGGGCTCACGTGATCTTCCTGCCTCACCCTCCCAAGAAGCTAGGGACTACAGGTGTGTGCCACCATGCCTGGCTATTTTTTAAATTTTTTTATAGCGCTAGCGTCTCCCTTAGAGTATTCATCTTTGGCAAGAGTTCAAATAACTTTATTTTATTATATCACACTATAACAAGTATTAAGAAAACTATATTGGCTAAAAAGTCTTAAAAACCTTGAAACATCAGAAAACCAGTAGAAACAGCAAACTTTTCCTAAAAACAATAAAAGGAAGATGTAAACACATATCCTTGGCTCCCTCTCCCCAGTATGGCATATCAAAAGCTAAAACGAGCCTGGATGGAATTACAGGTGTACCTGAAAGGAAAGCATGTAGGGGCAAGAGATGCACAGGCCCAAAGGTAAGAAGAGAAATTTACTCAGGCAGTAAAACCTGAACCTTCATAGGGGTCCAACCACCTGGTGAAGATAGATTCCCTTAGTAAGCAGAAAGGGGTGATATCTGCTACATATAATCTCTACATATGGTGAATCCTGCTTACTCTGGCAGTCCCTAACTATCCTGGTAGGTTGAACTGTACTCAATCTCTTTGTTGCAGAGTGAACTACCTTTACTCAGCATTCACCTACGGAGTCCTAAGGAAAGGTCTCTCTTAATCCATCTCATCTTGTCTCAGTAGCGATCAGAGGTTGCTAGCTCACTGGCCTATAAGACTAGGAAAAAATTAGATCTCCCTTAACCTGTCAGACCTGAGTTCTTCTCAAAAGACCTCAAAATCCAGACCTAATACTAAGGAATTTTACAATCAATGGACAGAGAAAAATTACAACAATTTAAGGAGAGCAAGATGCTAACATGAATCAGAAATGAGTGGCTTCTTTTGAGGAAACCAAAAGTAATAGAAGAAACCAGAGAATTAAAGACATAGGCATCCACAAACACTACATTGTTCCAAAAGTCTACTGTACCACAAAAATTAATTTTTTTTTTCTTGAGACGGAGTTCCATTCTTGGCCAGGCTAGAGTCCAATGGCGCGATCTCAGCTCCCTGCAACCTCTACCTCCTGGGTTCAAGTGATTCTCCTACTTCAGCCTCCCAAGTAGCTGGGATTACAGGTGCCCGCCACCATGCTCAGCTAATTTTTATTTTATTTTATTTTTTAGTAGAGACGGGGTTTCACCATGTTGCCCAGGCTGGTCTTGAACTCCTGACCTCAGGTGATCCACCCATCTTGGCCTCCCAAAGTGCTGAGATTACAGGCATGAGCCACTGTGCCTGGCCAAAAAATAACTTTTTACCAATGTTGATAATATAATCCTAATATGTCTTTTGTACAGCATGGCTCAAAATAGTCCTACAATAAGCATGATTCAGCAACTGGAATGTTTTAAAAGAGACAACAAAAAATATACATCATTGTTAGAACCACATTCAAAAAGCACACATGCCATATTATGAGGTATAATTTATATTAAGAAATATCTCTAACCTATTTCAATTCAACTCAATTCAACCTCTTAAGTACTTTTAAGAACCTACTGTCTTAAACACTGAGCTCATCACTGAAAGGTATATTAATCAAGGCACCTGCTATCAAGACATTTAGTATTACCAGGAATTTAGGTATGTAGCCATATAATACAGATAAGAAACAATGTAAGTCAAATAAGATTAAATATTAAAACATTTGCCATAAACAATAGATGTGAATGATTTGTAGAAAGGGAAAAGTTCTTGTGAACTGAAGGCTTCATGGAATAAACAGGAATTAACCAGGGCTTAAAAAAAAACTTAGGAACAGTTAATGAAGGCACTTCAGAAAAAGTGTGAGTTAAAAAAAAAAAAAAGGCATAATAATAAACCCACCATAGTTGAGGAGCAATGAAAAGGTATATCAAATGGCAATCAAATTTACAGTGTGTAAAATGAGAGGTAAGTCTGCATCCATAATATGGGGAAGAGAAGTACATACTACAAAGGACCTTCAAAGAACTAAAAACTTAGATTTAAACAATAATTCCTAGAAAGTCTGGCATAAAATCTTTTTGTCATTTTCCTGTTAACCTTCATTATAAAACAAAAGCATATGTTCCAGTATAAAACTGTTTATCTCCATATGCAGTACAATCACACTTAGAATGTAACAAATTTTTTAAAGGTTTTATTAGAACCTCAAAATTCTAATCAAAGTAATGATTTTTTTTTCAAGATCTCAGTAGTGTAAAACACTAAAAATAATTCATATTATAAAACACTGAAATTATTCGTAAGATTAAGACGCTGAAAGTGATACGTTCATTAGACAATCTGGTAGTCTAACAGATACTCCAGTTATTCAAGAGAATCTCTAATATTTTAGTACTTTGGCTCCAGTTCACCTTAACGTTTCTGAATTTGAAGCAGTGGTCACTAATTAACTCTTTTTACACTTTCTCCATAATTATAATTGCTGTTCTTTTTTCTTTTTTTTTTTTTTTGAGACGGAGTTTCGCTCTTGTTACCCAGGCTGGAGTGCAATGGCGCGATCTCGGCTCACCGCAACCTCCGCCTCCTGAGTTCAGGCAATTCTCCTGCCTCAGCCTCCTGAGTAGCTGGGATTACAGGCACGTGCCACCATGTCCAGCTAATTTTTTGTATTTTTAGTAGAGATGGGGTTTCACCATGTTGACCAGGATGGTCTCAATCTCTTGACCTCGTGATCCACCCGCCTCGGCCTCCCAAAGTGCTGGGATTACAGGCTTGAGCCACCGTGCCCGGCCTAACTGCTGTTCTATTTAATTAACCAGTTTGTTAAAGGTATCCTTGCATGGGAATAGCAGTTCAAAAAGCCAAAGACTGAAAGATTCAATTTTAGCATAGCCAAGGACACTGAGCTCCAGTTAGCTAGGTCTTGCAACTCACACACAGCTAATGAATATCCTGATGATGACAGGCAAATAAGAAAACTGGGCCTTTGTGACTATTATAGTCCCAGCATAGGGTCTCTTTACCAGGATAAGGGCTCTCACTAATAGTTGTTAATACATTTTAAAATGTTCTCCCACATTCATTTTAGTTTGTAACACACACACAGTAAAAAGGGTGTGGTAGTCTCTGGCAATATATGTGCAGAGTCAAGTTTCTCAAGTTCCATGAAGATGAGAAAAAAATTAAAGTTAATTTGTTATTTAATTCATAAATTTATCTTCTATTAAATGAGTGATACTTATACAGGGAAAGGATTATGACACATCTAGATACATACTCTTAAATTTGACAAAGGGGCTGGGCGCGGTGGCTCAAGCCTGTAATCCTAGCACTTTGGGAGGCCGAGGTGGGTGGATCACGAGGTAGAGAGATCGAGACCATCCTGGTCAACATGGTGAAACCCCGTCTCTACTAAAAATACCAAAAACTAGCGGCGCGTGCCTGTAATCCCAGCTACTTAGGAGGCTGAGGCAGGAGAATTGCCTGAACCCAGGAGGCAGAGGTTGCGGTGAACCGAGATCACGCCATTGCACTCCAGCCTGGGTAATAAGAGCAAAACTCCGTCTCAAAAAAAAAAAAAAAAAAAAAAAAAAAAATTTGACAAAGGGAAAAATCAAACACATATGACCTCAAGAAAACATTTAAAGCTGATAAACTGATTCAGCCTGTGGGCTTAGGAGAGTTCATCCACCCAGGGATGGAAGCAGTACCCCAGCACAGCACTGCTAATCTGTGAAAGCATGACCAGACTGCTTCCTTAAGCGGGTCTGTTTGTCCTCACTGGATGGAACTTACCAACGGAGGCCTTGAGCGACTCCACTCCCACCAACATTCTCTGGCTGACAGAAGTTTGAAAACTTCCTGGGACTAAGTTCCTAGAGGGAGGGGTGGGCTGCCATCTTTGCTGTTTCAGCAACTTAGCCATTCTAGCCTCCAGGCTTTGGAGAGCTCAACCCAACAGGTGGCGGAAGTAGTACCACAGCACAGCACGGCTGCTCTATGAGCTAGGCTGCTTCTTTAAGCAAGTCCTTGATCCCGTTCCTCCTGGCTAGGTGAGACCTCCCAACCAGGGTCTCCAGCCACGTCCTACAGATGCATTCAGCCAGCAACAGGTCTGTACCCTCCCTGGAATGGAGCTCCCAGAGGAAGGCGCAGGCTGCCATCTCTCCTTCACTGGTGATACCTCCAGGTACTGGAAAATCCGAGGCAACTAGGGACTGGAGTGGATGCCTAGCAAACCACGGCAGCCCTATGAAAAAGTGGCCAGACTGTTAAAAAACAAAACAAAACAAAAAACCAAACACCCCATCTGAAGGTCAGTGACCTCAAAGACTGAGGTAGTAAGCCCATGAGAAAGAATCAGCACACTGAAAACACTGAAAACTCAAAAAGCCAGAGTGGCCTCTCTCCTCTAAATGACTATATCACTGCTCCAGCAAGGGTTTGGAATGCGGCTGAGGCTGACATGGCTGAAACAACCGAAACACACCTCACCATGCGAATAAAAATGAACTCCACTGAGCTAAAGGAGCATATTCTGACTCCTCATAAAAACCGTAATAAAACATTGCAAGAGCTGACAAACAAAACATCAAGGATAGGAAGAAAATAACCAATCTGATAGAGCTGGAAAGAAACATAACACAAGAACTTAATATTATAATCACAAGTATTAATAGCAGAATAGACCAAACAGGAGAAACAATTTCAGAGCTTGAAGACTATCTTTCTGAAGTAAGACAAGCAGACAAAAATAGGGGGAAAAATTAAAAAGTAATGAACAAAACCTTCAAAAAGTATGGGATTATATAAAAAGACCAAATGACTGACCGGTGTATCTGAAAGAGCTAGGAAGAAGGAAACCAATTTGGAAAACATATTTCAAGATATCATCCATGAGAACTTCCCCAACCGTGCTAGACAGACCAACACTCAAATTCAGGAAATGCAGAGAACCCCATTAAGACACTCCATGAGAAGATCATCTCCAAAACACATAATCATCAGATTCTCCAAGGTTGAAATGCCAGAAAAATGTTAATGGCAGCCAGATAGAAAGACCAGGTAATCTACAAAGGGAAGCCCAGCACACCAGCAGTGTGCCTCTCAACGGAAACCCTACAAGCCAGAAGAGATCGGGGGCCAATATTTAACATTCTTAAAAGCAATTCCAACCTAGAATTTCATATCTAACCAAACTAAGTTTCCTAAGCAAAGGAGAAATAAAGATCCTTTTCAGAAAAGCAAATGCTGAGGGACATTGTTACCAACAGACCTGCCTTATAAGAGCTTCTGAAGGAAGCACTAAATATGAAAAGGAAAAACCACTACCAGCCGCTACAAAAACACACTGAAGTACACAGACCAGTGACACTAAGAAGCAACCACAAAAACGAGTCTCCAAAATAACCAGGTAGCATCATGATGACATGATCAAATCCACACATAACAATAGTAACTTTAAATGTAAATGGGGTAGGCCAAGCCCAGTGGCTCACACCTGTAATCCCTTTGGGAGGCCGAGGCAGGCAGATCACTTGAGGTCATGAGTTTGAGACCAGCCTGGCCAACACAGTGAAACCCCATCTCTACAAATATACAAAAATTAGCCAGGCATGGTGGTGTAGTCCTGTAGTCCCAGCTACTTGGGAGGCTGAGGCAGGAGAATCACTTGAACCCAGGAGGGAGAGGTTGCAGTGACCTGAGATTATGCCACTGCACTCCAGCCTGGACAAGGGAGCGAGACTCCATCTCAAACAACAACAAAAAAATGTAAACAGGCTAAATGCCTCAATTAAAAGACACAGTTTCTGGCAAGCTGGATAGAGAACCAAGACCCACTGGTATGCTGTCTGTCAGAGACTCATCTCACATGCAATGACCCACGTAGGCTCAAAATAAAGGGATGGAGGAAAATTTACCAAGCAAATGGAAAATAGAAAAGAACAGGAGTTGCAATCTTAGTTTCCAACAGACTTTAAATCAAAAACGATGAATGGCTTGACATAATCTAACTATCCTAAATATATATGCACCCAACACAGGAGCACCCATTTTCATAAATCAAGTTTTTGGAAACTTTCAAAGAGACTTAGACCTACACACAGTAATAGTGGGAGACTTTAACATCCATTGACAACATTAGACAGATCACTGAAATGAAAAATTAGCAAAGAAATTCAGGACCTGAACTCAGCTCTGAATCAAATGGACCCGATAGGTATCTAGAGAACTCCCCATTCCAAAACAACAGAATATGCATTCTTCTCAATGCTACATGGCACTTACTCTGAAATCAATCACATAATCAGAAGTAAAACACTCCTCAGCAAATGCCAAAGAACTGAAATCACAGCAAAGTCTCTTGGACCACAGCACAATCAAATTAGAACTCAAGACTAAGAAATTCACTCAAAACCATATAATTAGATGGAAATTAAATAACCTGCTCCTGAATAACTTTTGGGTAAATAATGAAATTAAGGCAGAAATCAAGAAGTTCTTTGAAACTAATGAGAAGAAAGATACAATATACCAGAATCTCTGTGACACAGCTACAGCAGTGTTAAGAGGAAAACTTGTAACAATAAAATGCTCACATCAAAAAGCTGGAAGAATCTCAAGTTAACGATCTAACAACTAAAAGAAATAAAGAACCAAGAAAAAACAAATCCCAAAGCTAGAAGTCAAGAAATAGGTAAAATCAGAGCTGAACTGAAGCATATAGAGACATGAAAAGATTCATTCAAAAGAGCAACAAATTCAGAAGCCTGTTTTTTGAAAAGATAAAATAGACCACTAGCTAGACTAATAAAAAAGAAAAAGATTCAAATAAACACAACAGAAATAAGACATTACCACTGCCCCCACAGAAATAGAAACAACCATCAGAGAATATTACCAATATCCCTATGCATATCAACTAAAAAAATCTAGAAAGAATAAATTCCTGAACACATACACGCTCCCAAGACTGAACCGCTCCCAAGGAAGAAACTGAATCCCTGAATAGTCCAATAATGAGCTCTGAAGCTGAGGCAGTAATAAGCAGCCTACCAACCAATAAAAGCCCAGGACCAGACAGATGCACAGCTGAATCCTATCAGATGTACAAAGAAGAGCTGGTACCATTTCTACTGAAACTATTTCAAAAAACTAAAAAGGAGGAACTCCTCCCTAACTCATTCTATGAGGCCAACATCATCCTGATACCAAAACACAGCAGAGACATGACAAAACGAGAAAATTTCAGGCCCATATCCTTGATGAATATCAGTACAAAATCCTCAACAAAATACTGGCAAAATGAATCCAGCAGCACATCAAAAAGCTTATCCATCATGATCAAACAGGCTTCATCCCTGGGATGCAATGTTAATTCAATGTATGCAAATCAATAAATGTGATTCATCACATAAACAGAACTAAAAACAAAAACCATATGATTATTTCAATAGATGCAGAAAAGGGTTTTGATAAAACTCAACACCCCTTCATGTTAAAAACTCTCGATTAGCTAGGTGTTGAAGAAACAGATCTCAAAATAGTATGAGTCATCTATGACAAACTCACAGCCAACATTATACTGAGTGGGCAAAAGCTGGAAGCACCCCCCTTGAAAATCAGCACAACTCTCACCACTTCTATTCAACATAGTATCAGAAGTCCTGGCCAGAGAAATCAGGCAAGAAAAAGAATGAAAAGGCATTCAAACAGAACAAGAGGAAGTCAAACTATCTCTGTTTGCAGACAACATGATTCTGTACCTAGAAAACCTCAAGTCTCAGCCCCAAAGCTCCTTCAGCTGATAAAGAACTTGAGCAAAGTTGCAGGATACAAAATCAATGTACAAAAATCACTAGCATTCCTATACACCATCACCAACAAAATGAAAAGCCAAATGAGAAAGACAATTCCACTCACAACTGTCACAAAAAAAGAAATTATGTACCTAGGGAACAGCTAACCAAGGAGGTAAAAGAGCTCCATAATGAAACTCAGAAAACACTACTCAAAGAAATAAACACAAACAAGGGCTGGGTGTGGTGGCTCAAGCCTGTAATCCCAGCACTTTGGGAGGCCGAGGCAGGTGGATCACGAGGTCAAGAAATCGAGATCATCCTGGTCAACATGGTGAAACCCCATCTCTACTAAAAATACAAAACATTAGCTGGGCATGGTGGCACGTGCCTGTAATCCCAGCTACTCAGGAGGCTGAGGCAGGAGAATTGCCTGAACTCAGGAGGCGGAGGTTGCGGTGAGCCGAGATCGCGCCATTGCAATGCTATTCCTATCAAACTACCAAGGACATTCTTCACAGAAGTAGAAAAAATTATTTTAAATGTTATATGGAACCAAAAAAGAGGCCCTAATAGCCAGGGTAATCCTAAGCAAAAAGAACAAAGCTGCAGAAATCACATTACCCAACTTCAAACTATACTACAAGGCTACAGTGACCAAAACAGCATGTAACTGGTACTCAAAAAGGCATATAGAGTGATAGAACTGAATAGAAAGCCCAGAAATAAGGCCTCGCATCTATGACCATCTTTGACAAAGCTGACAAAAACAAGCAATGAGGAAAAGACTCCCTATCCAGTAAATGGAGCTGGGATAACCGGCTAGCCATATATAGGATTGAAGCTGAATTGCTTCCTTACACCATATACAAAAATGAAGTCAAGATGGATTAAAGTCTTTTTTTTTTTTAATTGCCTTTTAGGTTTTGGGGTACATGTGAAGAACATGCAAGATTGTTGCATAAGTACACACATGGCAGTGTGATTTGCTGCCTTCCTTCCCCTCAGTTATATCTGTCATTTCTCCCCATGCTATCTCTCCCCACCTCCCCAGCCCCTCGTCCCTCCCCCATTTCCCCACAACGGACCCCAGTGTGTAGTGCTCCCCTCCCCATGTCCATACGTTCTTATTGTTCAACACCCACCTATGAGTGAGAACATGCGGTGTTTGATTTTCTGTTCTTGTGTCAGTTTGCTGAGAATGATGGTTTCCAGGTTCATCTATGTCCCTACAAAGGACACGAACTCATCGTTTTTGATGGCTGTGTAATACTCCATGGTGTGTATGTACCACATTTTCCCTGTCCAGTCTATCATCGATAGGCATTTGGGTTGGTTCCAGGTCTTTGCTACTGTAAACAGTGCTGCAATGAACATTCGTGTGCATGTGTCCTTATAGTATAATGATTTATAATCCTTTGGATATATACCCAGTAATGGGATCTCTGGGTCAAATGGGATTTCTATTTTTAGGTCCTTGAGGAATCGCCACACTGTCTTCCACAATGGTTGAACTAATTTACACTCCCACCAACAGTGTAAAAGTGTTCCTCTATTTCTCCACACCCTCTGCAGCATCTGTTGTCTCCAGATTTTTTAATGATCGCCATTCTAACTGGTGTGAGATGGTATCTCAATGTAGTTTTGATTTGCATTTCTCTAATGACCAGTGATGATGAGCATTTTTTCATATGTTTCTTGGCCTCCTGTATGTCATAGGCGTAGGCAAGGACTTCAGGACCAAAACGCCAAAAGCATTGGCAACAAAAGCCAAAATAGACAAATGGGACCTAATCAAACTCCACAGCTTCTGCACGGCAAAAGAAACAGTCAGTAGAGTGAATTGACAACCAACAGAACGGGAAAAATTTTTTGCAGTCTACCCATCTGACAAGGGGCTGATATCCAGAATTTACAAAGAACTAAAACAGATCTACAAGAAAAAAACAAACAAGCCCATTCAAAAGTGGGCAAAGGATATGAACAGACAGTTTACAAAAAAAATAAAGTCTTAAATGTAAAATTCAAAACTATAAAAACCCTAGAAGACAACCTCAGCAATGCCATCCTGAACACAGAAACGGGCAAAGATTTCATGACAAAGAAACCAAAAGCAATTGCAACAAAAGCAAAAATTGACAAATGGGATCTAATTAAACTTAAGAGCTTCTGCACAGCAAAAGAAACTACCAACAGACCATCTACAGAATGAGAGAAAATATCTGAAAAGTATACATCTGATGAAGCTCTAATATCCAGCATCTATAGGGAACTTAAAACAAATTTACAAGTGAAAAACAACTCAATTAAGAAGTAGTCAAAGGACATGAACAGACACTTTTCAAAAGAAGACATATATGTGGCCAAGAAGTATAGAAGAAAAGCTCAACATCACTGATCATTAGAGAAATGCAAATCAAAACCACAATGATACCATCTCACACCAGTCAACATGGCCATTATGAAAAACTCTAAAAAATACCAGATGCTGGCAAGGTTTTAGAGAAAAGGAAACCCTTATACACTGTTGGTGGGAGTGTAAATTAGTTCAACCACTGAGGAAAGCAGGATGGCGATTCCTCAAAGAGCTAAAAGCAGAACAACCATTCAACCCAGCAATCCCATTACTGGGTATATTCCAAAAGGAATATAAAGCATTTTACCATATAGACACATGCATGTGAACGTTCATTGCAACACTGTTCATAATAGCAAAGACATGGAATTAACTAAATGCCTATCAATGATAGATTGGGTAAAGAAAATGACGTACATATACGTCACAGAATGTTATGCAGCCATTAAAAAGAATGAGATACCTTTTATGGGAACATGGATAGAGCTGGAGGCTATGATCCTTAGCCAACACATGTAGTAACAGAAAACCAAATACTGCATGTTCCATTTGAAATGGGAGCTACATGGTAAGAACTTATGAACACAAAGAAGGAGGCAACAGACACTGGAGTCTATTTGAGGGATGAGGGTGGGAAGACGGAGAGGAGCAGAAAAGATAATGCCTGGGTGATGTAATAATATGCACAACAAATCCCTGTGGTATGTGTTTATCTATGTAACGCTAAACCTAAAATCAAAATTTTTTAAAAGAAAAAATATAGTGGGTAAACCGCATGTATTTCACCCATTAAAGTGGGTAACTACATGTATTCAGATACTATTTTGGGAGTAAAGGTTTAGTTTAGTAAGCTATGACTAAAAATATAAAAAGCATTAGCATATTTCTATTCTAATCATTCAGTGTTAAAGCAACAAACCAACAACATAACACTGAAATGTAAAAATAACATATTCAAAGGAATTTCCTGAGACTATTCATGGACAAGTTTCTATTAAAATATTTACTAGATATTAGGTTGGTACAAAAGTAATTGTGGGTTTGCCTACTACTTTTGCACCAAACTAATATGTACTATTTGGTAGGTGGTCTGGCAGTTTGATTATACTGCTTATTCAATCAGAGCTTGACACTTTCCCAACACTTGCTTGTTTCTTTGACTTGCTGGAGAATGAAATTAATGACTTCTTATTGGGTGTGTTTGTATTTTTTTAATAGTTGGTTTTATTATTAAAACAATTATAAACTTCATTAAAATTTACCTTTAATAGTTTGCCTATGCACAAAATGCCCATTACATAGCTCATGGATATCAAAAACTTTGTTGCTGTCATGTTAAGTAAATACAACATGAGGCATGGTTTTGTTTTTTTCTTTCTTAAAGTTTTCTAGGCCTTGGTTCCTTGTTTGTGAAACAGAAATAACAACAGCACCTGCCTCAAAGAGTTATTATGACCAGCAAACAAGATAATACATACAAAGCACTTAGAATAATGCCCCAGTTTAAGGTAAACCCATATATATCTATATGTATGTGTACATATGTAGATGTAAAAACATATACAATAAAGTTTAAATTTTAGTTCCTATATGATCCCTGAAGATTAACACTAGACTAAGGTCTAAGGACTCTAGCATAGCACTCTGTCTCTTGAATGTATTTGTTCTCCATTTTTAAAAATCATTTCAGTGCCTATATCATTTAAGTAGCAAATTCTTTTTTTACAGCTTTTATTTTTTTAGACCCAAGGTCTCACTATGTTTCCGAGGCTGCATTAATATTCCTGTATTCAAGTGATCCTCATGTCTCAGCCTTCTGAGTAGCTGGGACTACAGACACACGCTACCACACGCAGCATGTAGAAAATTCTTTTTCCATTGTTTTATCGATATTCAACATGCAAAAAAATTTAATCTTACATAAGTACATAAAGTGAAAAGTAGGCCAGGCATGGTGGTTCATGTCTGTAATCCCAGGACTTTGGGAGGCTGAGGTGGGAGATCACTTGAGCCCAGAAACTCAAGACCAAACTGGGCAATACGGTTAGACACCATCTCTGCAAAAAAAATTTTAAATTAGCTGGGCATGGTGATATGTGCTGGCAGTCCCTAGCTACTCAAGAAGCTGAGGCAGGAGGACCACTTCAGCCCAGGAGTTTGAGGCTGCAGTGAGCTATGATCACACTACCGCATTGCAGCCTGGGTAAAAGCAAGACCCTGTCTCTAAAAAAATAAAATACAGGGCTTAATTTCCCAAAATGACCAATCTAAACATGCTGGCCTGCACTTCATCTAAATGCACCAGGAACAACCTTCTGTATCATTCATTTTATTGCTGGATAATATTTCACTGTATGAGGTATCATTATTTAACCATTTCCCTATTCATTTAGATTGTTTCTAATTTTTCAGTAAAGCAAATAACGCTACAACGTATAAATGTGTAAACATGTACATGTATCTTTTTTTTTTTTTTTTTTTTTTTTTGAGACGGAGTCTCGCTCTGTCACCCAGGCTGGAGTGCAGAGTGCTGCGATCTCGGCTCACTGCAACCTCTGCTTCCTGAGTTTAAGCAATTCTTTGCCTTAGCCTCCCGAGTAGTTGGGAATTCAGGCTCCCACCACCATGCCCACCTAATTTTTGTATTTTTAGTAGAGATGGGGTTTCATCATCTTGGCCAGGCTTGCCTTGAACTCCTCACCTCGTGATCCACCCACCTCGGCTTCCCAAAGTGCTGAGATTACAGATGTGAGCCACCACGTGTACATGTATCTTCTAAAATCTGCAGATATTTTCAGAGTCTCAGAAATGGGATTGTTAGCTTCTTAGCCTTAAAGAACAAAACCTGAGGCAAATCTCCCAAGAGGAATTCTTGGGAAGTAAGATCCCAGTATATGAATGATGAGAGTAAAAGGAAGGTGTGGCGGGAGAGGAGGAAAACCAGACAAAAGATGGTACTAGCTTGACTGACCTAAGACACATGGAATGTTTTCCAGTCAGGTTACAGTTCAGTGTACCTCAGAACCAGAAGAAAAGGAAGAAAGAAAAAAGGAATCATCTGCCAGTATTTTCCTATCTCCTGCCTATCCTTGGGCAAAGTTTGCCTCTTGAACTTCTGGGCTTGCTACCTAATTCCTTCAAGCAGATGCTGAGGATAGAGCTTCCGCCACATTTGTCCTTCATCTCCTGAGCCCAGAAGCAGGAAGAGTCAAAGCCTCCATGAGTCTGGTTGGACAGGAGGTCCTACTGAAGTGAAGTGGGTCCTCACACCAAAGGAGACTAAGGCGGCCGCTGATTTAAGGAGGCAAAGAAACTATAGCCTAGAAGACTGCAGCCAATTTACACTCTACTAAAAATGCGTGACTGGGCTTATTTTCTCATGCTCTGCTAACAAGCCTTCTAATTCTGTCTTTCAGACAAGAAGAAGTATATACTATTTATCTGACATTTCTTGATTATTAATGAGGTTGAACATCTTCCCATTTACTGGCACTTGTTATTTCTCCTAGAGACAGATTATTTTTACAAATTTCTCACCCTTCTATTATGAATCTATCAACTACAAGATTCTGTTAATCTCAGTTCTGACCTATTCCCAAAAATCACTTCAGGTTGCCCCTAAATCAGATGTTTAAGGCTATCAGTTAGCTTAAATATAGTATCATAAAAAAACTTTGATGGTTATTCTTTCCATAGTTATAAGGCAAAAACATGACAACTGCCTTGCCATAGTTTCCAGGATTACATTTTGTAGGGTCAGGGAAACTTTGACATTTAAGAAAAATTTGCAATTCCACCCAGTTTTCCATGTGTCTTCAACTTGTACACAGAATGCTTCAGTATCAAACAGAACAACACCTGCTTGCCATCACCTCTATCTATACACCAACCAAGGTATGTTGCCAATGCTCATTCAAATTTATTTTATTACTACAGGGTTTTGGCCATAAGATAATTATGCTTAACAATACACAGTCTTTTTCCATAAAAGGATACACATTGAGAAATTCAGACCCAAATTTGTAATAACATCTCTTTTTCCTCTTAGGCTCCTTTTACCTGTCAAGAATTAGCCTGATTTTTTTTTTTTAGATTTCATTCGGGATTATACTCAAAGGTCAACCCATCACCTAACTCTCTCCCCCTTTTCATCTTTGCCAGGCTCCAAGAATTCAAAGTCCAACAAACACTGACTGGTAGTTTTGAAAGTAAAGCTGTAAAGTTAATAATATTTTTGGTCTTGAATTAGAAATTGTGTCAAATAACCAGAAGCCCTATTTGACATGCTTTGTAAAGAAAATAAAATCGCACTGCCTCAAGAAGAAGGGTACTGTATAGTGAGACTAAAACAATACAGTAATTCTGCAAGTGTTTTAAATCCAGACCTTTAAAAACATTTTTGAAACTGAATTTTCAACTTGGTTAATAAAATCTAATTCATGCAGCTGACAGATTCAATATAGATGAAGAAAATAATTTCCCAACTCTAAGTTAAAGGAATATGAGTTAGACAACTAAATTGATCCCGTAAGAATCAAGGTTTGCCATGGTATAGGCACATAAGGGAAACGTATTAATGTTTCCCTTTGAATAATTTCTCCACAATTTCAATCTGGTCATTTATTCAGCAAAGCCTACCATGTGCAGGTTATCATTCACTAATATCTTCAGCAACACTAACATTGCATCCCATTTATTTTTTGGTAGCATATTAATAAAATACTTGCCTCAGTTAAGTATTATATTTGGTATAATAAAAATTTATATTTGCATTGCACTCTAGAGCTTACAATTTGTTTTCTACATATATAATTTCAATGAATTATAATCTTCCTTCACAACTTTAAACCATAATATACTACTAATCTCCAAAAGCAAATTATGTCAAATATTATAAGATTTTAACAATAAAATACTAAAAGAAATAGAAAGAAATTAACCTTCTGTTCCCTTCTTACCTTGCTCCAAAACAATTCCACATTAACATTTTTGGTTCACTCTTCCAATTTAAGCTGTTAAAAAATGCATACTAAATTTCCCTGTATTGTATTTCAATCAATTGCCTAAGCTGAGACTAGTGTAATACATAAAGCAAATGATCATAAATTTCTAAAAAGACATAAAATCAAAGACGCCCAACACCTAAAAATAAAGATTTTTAAAAAAGCAAAAAACAACCAACCAAAAACACCCCACAAACCATGAAAAGAGTTACATGAAATTCCAGCTGATCAGTTAGTTAAACAGTCTATTCTGAACAGACTTACTCTTTACTCTCTAAACTGATATTAAGATTACAACCATGTACCAGAATCATCTTGGTCTAGTCTTTTCATTTTATGTTTTCTTATAAATTATGGCGCTATGGGAAAAAAGTCAATCACCTTTCAGATGTTTGACTGCAAAAGCAATACTTAGAATAGCAATGATCTGAGTAATTTAAATACAGGACTCTGCATGAAATGAAGGCTATCTGCAAAACAGCACACACTTAAACTAGGGCATAAATTACAATATTTCAAATAGTGCCTGGAACATCTCAAGCCTCCCACGATTCTATGATCACACAGTTGACAAGAAACTCTAGAATACAGAAAAATTTTTGCTAAACACCTAGAAAAGACAACAGTTCTAACAGTTTGCATATAAACAAGTGCTACATCTATATTTCATCATATCCGTGCATTAAGAGGTCACTTTGCTTGTGCTCACAAAAAGTATTTTTTTAATATACAAAGTTGAATTGATTTTTAAAGCACATAATTAAAATGTATTTAAGACCAAATTCCACTGTGTGAAGATGTGTAAAAATACTTAATTGCTGAATTTCATTGATGAAATAAAGCCATCCCTTAATAGAAAAATACTCTGGTTTGTAAAGTTTCAGAACTTTTTGTATTACCCTGTGAATATAACTTAAATAGAAATTTGCAACTTAAGAATTTTTTGTTCTGTTCATTTTACAATTATTATTATTTCCTTGTTCCTAAGTGATGCAAATAATTAAAAGTTTATCTGTTGATCAGGTGTAGTGGCTCACTCTTGCAATCCCAGCACTTTGGGAGGCTGAGATGGGCAGATCTCTTGAGCTCAGGAATTCAAGGCCAGCCTGGAAAACATCACAAAACCACATCTCTACAAAAAAGTACAAAAGTTAGCTGAGCGTGGTGGTGTGCAGCTGCAGCACCAGCTACTCGAGAGGCTGAGGTGGGAGGATCACCTGAGCCTGGGGAGGTCAAGGCTGCAGTGAGCTGTCATTGCGTCACTGCACCCCAGCCTGGGCACACAGAGTGAGACTTTTTTTTTTTTTTTTGAGATGGAGTTTTGCTCTTGTTACCCAGGCTGGCGTGCAATGGAACAATCTCTGCTCACTGCAACCTCCGTCTCCTGGGTTCAAGCAATTCTCCTGCCTCAGCCTCCTGAGTAGCTGGGACTACAGGCGTGCACCACCATGCCCAGCTAATTTTTGTATTTTTAGTAGAGACGGGGTTTGGCCATGTTGACCAGGATGGTCTTGATCTCTTGACCTTGTGATCCACCTGTCTCAGCCTCCCAAAGTGCTGGGATTATAGGCGTGAGCCACTGTGCCCAGCCAGAATGAGACTCTTAAGAAAAAAAGAGTTTATATGTCAACTTTGAAGGAGATAGTATGTGCTCATGCTGCTGATAAAAATACACCTGCGACTGGGAAGAAAAAGAGGTTTAATTTGACTTACAGTTCCACATGGCTGGGGAGGCCTCAAAATCCTGGCAGGGTGCGAAAGGCACTTCTTACATGGCAGCAGCAAGAGAAAAATGAAGAAGCAAAATCGAAAACCTCTGATAAGCTCATCACATCTCGTGAGACTTATTCACTATTTTGAGACTAGCACAGGAAAAACTGGCTCCCATGATTCAATTACCTCTCCCTGGGTCTCTCCCACAACACATGGGAATTCTGGGAGATAGAATTCAACTTGAGATTTGGGTGGGGACACAGCCAAACCATATCATGGTAACTGGCACTTCACTCTTTCCTAATAGGCATAAGTTAATAAATTTTAAAACTCCATATTTAAACATAAAAATGATCAAACAAAAACCAAGTTTGGTTGGTATAGCAAATTATTCAAGATACATAGTCTTCAGCCTCAGCAGAGATTTATAACAATGAGTTTCCTCAAAAATGTCTTTCCCATACATGCATGCACAGATGTTTATAAACAAAGAAATATGTTTCTATCTCTAATGACTAAAGTTATGTGTTTAACGATATTATTTCTAATGTGCTGAAATTTTTAGGTACGTAGGTATGTATATATAGGGCAAAGCCAGACCTGAAGAGCTCCAAAGTATCTTTGCTCTATCTTGGTCAGTCCCACTGCAGTGTCAAACTCTTCCTTTAAGTTAAGGCATCCTCTGCTGGGCCCATTTAGATACCAAATATATTAACTCTCCATTACTTCACAATTCAAGAGCTGATTTATAATGTTTAGGTGACACAGGGCAAAACACTATACTATGAATGAATGCAGGGTGGAGGGGAGAGAAATCAACTTTCTTGGTAAACAAGAACGGCTCAGAGTATCAGAGAACAACAGCATTGTGATTTAGGGGAGACTTAGCTGAAGTACCCCATCAGGCATTCCTGGAAACTCTAAATGATAAAGCCAAAGGAGGGTAGTTGTTCTAAATAGAAATTTCCCCAATTTAAATTTCCATGGAAGACACCACAAACACAAAGGTAGGCTCGGTGGCTGTGTGGGGGGGAGTGCGGGGGTCTATATCATCAATAACTATAAAAAAAAAATCACAAAACCTAATTCAGTTTTTCAGAGTCATAGTCCAATAATACAACAATTGAACTGGCTGATTTCATGTTACACTGATCAGCAAGAATTCTAAAGAAAGAAGCTTAAAGCTGAGTAATTTGGTATGTTGAGTTTACTAGGAAAAACACATTCTATAGTACTTTAATTCTTTAAAAATTTAAAAGATGACATACAATTAATCATTATTATTATTATAAGACTTCAGCAAGAATACAGCATTAGTTTATGCTAAGTAATACAGCCTGAAGAGGCTCAATAAATCTTAGCTGAACTGAATCTCAAAGGACAAATTAACGTAGTCACCCCCTGGTTTTACAACACAAATAGATACGAAAACAAAGACTATACAATACTTGGAAATATAGGAATCTAGTAGAAAGCTACTGAAAAAAAGTACAGAACAACTCCATAGAATAAAACATATACTGTTTTATTCTATGGAGTGAATGTTCCATGGACTATAAACATTTCTATGAAGAAAAAGCACAAAGATTAAGATAGTGGTAAAAATAGTTTAATCAACTATTGTATAAATATTAGATATTTTAAACATTTAGTCTCTCAATATGTAAAACTTTTATACGAGTGAAATTTGGCAGGAGTGGAGGGGAGGGCAGAGGGGGAGAGAAATCAACTTTAAAACATTTCTAACTTTGTAATACAAAATTTTAATATCCTAAAATGTTAAGAATTTTAAAAACTTAAAAAGAGATAAATTGTCCACTTTTTCATTTCAAAAAAATTGAAGCAACACAAATAGGATTATTTGAAATGCAAGTCAGTAATATATGTATATACAACTTTGCTGTTTTTCAGGTTTATAATGTGTCTAATTTCTTGCTAATACCATCAAACTCCCTTTACTATAGTTACTGATATTGAATGGCACCTAACAACAGTAGCACAGGAAGAATAAACCTACACTTATGCACATGTACACACACACATAAACATACAAATTAACAAACCATCACCAGCACCAAAAAAAGGTCTGGATTCACCTGATTAAAATATTTCTTATAACCTTTTACTTGTATTAAAACATAATGTCCATATTAATATCTGTGTATACATATATGTATATAGGGTTAAAACTATGAAATTATAATATTCATTCCATGTTGAGATATTGCTTCCCTGTAAATCTAAAAGAAGTATTTCAAAATACTTCCAGAGACTACAAATTCTTATTAAATTCATTAGAGATTTTGGTTTCAAAATAAAGAATAAACAAGAGGCCGGGCGCAGTGGCTCATGCCTGTAATCCCAGCACTTTGGGATGATGAGGCGGGCAGATCACGAGGTCAGAAGATCGAGACCAGCCTAGCTAACATGCTGAAACCCTGTCTCTACTAAAAATACAAAAAGTTAGCAGGGCATGGTGGTGGGCGCCTGTAGTCCCAGCTACCCGGGAGGCAGAGGTTGCAGTGAGCTGAGATCATGTCACTGCACTCTAGCCTGGGCGACAGAGTGAGACTCTGCCTCAAAAAAAAAATAAAAACAAAAATAAAAATAAAAAAATAAAGAAAAACTGGAAAGACCACTTTTCTATTCATTTACAATTTCCAATTTATTCATAATTCTGCTAATATTCACTTATATTCAGAGAGAAATACAAGAAGAGATAGCACTATGTTGTCAAAGTAGCACACAAAGCTATAAAGCCATCCTGAAACACATCTGGAGTGCATTTCTCCTTAAAATGTTATAAAATGAGAGGTATATTAGAATAGCTTAAATATAGTTGAAATTTACACTTGTTTTTAAAGGAGTAGGCAGTCCTAGAAAAGAGCACCAGGCACCAATAAAATATGGCCAAATAGCTGATATGTAAAGAAACATAACATAAAACAAAATATATGTAAGAAGTTTAAAAAAATCTAAAATGTGTTGTGCAAAGTGGTGTGGAGAAAATACTTTAAGTATCTATGTTAAGCAAGCGTAGGCCTCAAATTTTGCTTTTGGACATTCTGGCTATGGGCTGGGTTACTTAACCTCTCTGAACCTTACTTAGTTTCCTTGTTTGTAAGAGGGGGATTATTTTCTCTCCAAGATTGTTAAAAGGACTAACTGAGACTAACAGAATCTTTCTAGCTTTTTACCTACAAACTTTTTAGCTACTGAATGTATTAGAATAGAAATAATACATTCATTAAGTCTATGTTACATAATTTAACCTACTTCTGTACTAGCGTATTTTTAAAATAAACGGAGAATAAAAAATTACCTTCCTTCACTGGATTTCAAATTCAAATCAACAGATTTCCAGGATCTACATTTAAAATGATCTAGTGTTGTCTCCCCGTAATTTACTGTCCAGTTGTGACATTTTCTACATGTCCCTTTCAGGGATTCTGGGGTTTTTTTTTTTTTTTTTTTGCCTGCCACCCAGGCTGCAGTGCAGTGAATGGCACAATCTCAGCTCACTGCAACCTCCACCTCCTGGGTTCAAGCGATTCTCCTGCTTCAGCCTCCCGAGTAGCTGGGATTACGGGCACATGTCACCACACCCAGCTAATTTTTTGTATTTTTAGTAGAGATGGGGTTTTATCATGTTGGTCAGTCTGGTCTCAAACTCCTGACTGCGATCCACCCACCTCGACTTCCCAAAATGCTGGGATTATAGGCATGAGCCACCATGTCCAGCCCTTTCAGGCTTTTTGTGGGAAGGACAGGAGTTGACGTTAACATGTATATAGAAAAATGCACATATTTTAAGTGGATTTTCATAAACTGAATATGAAACCACACCCAGACTTAAAAATCAATTGAGCCAGCAGCCAGATCAAGAAGTACAGTATTACCAGCATTCCAACTGAGTTGGTTTTGAGAGTAAAAGGTGGCACTATTTTAACAGCCTAAATGAGATATGACTGACATTTAATAAGTGTGCATATTTAAATTGTGTGGTTTGATGAGTTTTGACATATACTGGTGAAGCCACTGCCACAGTCAAGATGATGAACATATACAGCCATCATCTCAGAAAGTTTCCTTGTGCCCCTTTGTAATCCCTCCTGTTCATTCCCACTTCATATCCCCAGGCAGTCCCTGATCTGGTTTCTGTTAATGCAGTTTGCATTTTCTAGAATTTTGTTTATTTATTTATTTTTGACATGGGGTCTCACTCTGTGGCCCAGGCTGTAGTGCAGTGACATAATCACAGTTCACTGTATCCTCAACATCCTGGGCTCAAGCAATCCTCCCATCTCAACCTCCCGAGCAACTGGGAGACATACAACCACAGACATACACCACCACACTCAGCTAATTTTCTATTTTTTTGTAGAGATGAGGTCCTGCTATATTGCCCAGGCTGGTCTTGAACTCTTAGGCTCAAGCAATCCTCCTATCCCAGCCTCCCAAGGTGCTAGGATTACAGGCATGAGTCACCATGTTATCCGCACGAATAGTTTGGTCCTATTTAGTATTCAACTGTATAGATATACCATAATTTGTTTAGCCATTCTCCTGCTGATGAACATTTGGTTTCCAGTTTGGTGTTGTTATAAATAAGGTTGCTATGAACATTCATGTAAAAAAATAAAGTAAAATGACCTAGTGTTTACCATATGATAGAAAAATGCTGTAACACCTAGAAAGAGTGGGTGGGGCATTTTTCATTTTCTCTTTGACTTAAATCAACATCACAGATTATTAAGAGTTTCACGAATTTTTTTATCAACTATATTAAAATTCAGCCTAAGGAAAAACAGGCTAACTGGAAGATAACATTTTTTATGTCTAGGTACTCAGGTATATATTATGGCTACGGAAAATAGGGAAATAAAGTAGTATTCAATACCAAAATCAGAATCTGTTTCCAATGCAACCCAACCCACCAATATCAAGGAAAAGACTAGAAGTTTATTCCCAGGTAAAATCATTTGAGATCTCTGATGCAAACTCTGTTGTTATTTAAAGATAGAATGTGAGGCCAAAAAGCATTCACAAATTCGTTTAAGTTTTATCATTAACTCATTTATGCCAGAGTTTGAAAATTTTTCTGTGTGTGAAAAATCAAACCTTGGCAATGACCTTGAGCAGTAGGACATAAATAACTCCCACAAGCTTTGCATTCCAATAATAGAACACTAGGCATAAATGGGTTAAATTTTTTTAAAAACAAGAATGAAGTTGTCACTCAAAGGTTTTTGCCTATGCACACGTACAGGCTAATGTAGTGCTTCTTTTCTCAACAGACAAGTATCACAAAAGAAAATTTAAAAGTATACTTGGCAAATAAAACAAGAAAACTCAGCCAGGTACAGTGGCTCATGCCTATAATCCCAGCACTTTGGGTGGCCAAGGCGGTAGGATTACCTGAGATCAGGAGTTGGAGACCATCCTAGCCAACACGGTGAAACCCCATCTGAATGAAAACTACAAAAATTAGTCAGGTGTGGTGGCAAGTGTCTGTAATCCCAGCTACTTGGAAGGCTGACACAGGAGAATTGCTTGAACCCAGGAGACGGAGATTGCTGAGATTTTGCCATTGTGCTCCAGCCTAGGGGACAGAGACTCTGTCTCAAACAACAACAACAACAAACAACCCCCCCCCACACACATGAAAACTCAAAAACTCAAGTAAATGGATGGCAGAAATGTCAAAGAATTCAATGAATTTATCAGATTATATATCTATTCACCAGTTCCCTCTGAAGCTAAGCAAACCATTATACAATATAATGTTTTATATAACATTATGCCCCCTTATCCACAGGGTATGCATTTTAAGATCCCTAATAGATGTCTGCAACTGTAGACACTACAGAGCCCTATATGTACTAGGTTTTTTCCTATATAGGAACAGGTCATGGATACAGCTTGACAAAGGAATGTACAGAGTGGGACAGGAGATATTTCATCACAATATGGTGTGCAATTTAAAACTAAATGAATTGTTTACTTCTGGAATTTTCCACAATATTTTTGGACCATTGTTGACCTCAGGCGACCAAAACCCCTCAGAAAGCTAAACTACAGATCAGGGAGGATTGTCTTGCATTTTTAAACCACAAACAGGGACCACTGATTAACACATACACGCATATAACAGCACACACATAAGCATTAAGAAACCTAGTTCCTAAACATTGCTTAACTCTTCATAAAGTCAGAAGGGTAGATCATTTTAATGTTTTTACTAATACATCGTGCATTTTTATATTGAAAACTACCTCTATATGAAGGTTAATAAATTTAGCCCAAAATATATTCAATCTCTTTCTGCTTTCCTAGTAACAAAGCACGTCATAATAGAGTTTATCATTAGAACAAATGTATTTTCAGTAGAAAAAATAATCTCCTTATAATTTAAAAAACAGATAAAATGTAGTTCTAATTATTAATTCCCAACAGAAATATTTTATTAAAATCAAGAAAGAAGCTACTTCTAGATTATTTATTTAGCTACCGCTTTAACATCATAATTCAATTAATCTACTGTGTAACTGTTTTATTTGCAAAAAGCTTATCCTGCTCTAATGCACAGATAAAGTATTTTCTCTTGCAGAAATAAGAAGTCTTAAGATGTCTGCAAGCTGGTTGAAGCAGTGTGCATCTGCAATCCTGGCTACTCGGAAGAATGAGGCAGGAGGATCACTTGTGTCCAGGAGTTCAGATGTAGCCTAGGCAACACAGTGAGACTACATCTCTTTGGAAAAAAGAACTCTTTTGCAAAAGAAAATTTTAGTTGCACAGGATACTAATGTTCTCTAAGTTTTCTAATAAATTTATGTCACCATATGATGCTTATTTTTCTTAACTTACGTGGATTGAATAGGAAAACAAAATCATTTTTAGTTCTAATCTATTATCCCAATAGTACATTTTGGGATGTAAAGATAATAAGATGATCTTTATTGAAATTTTAATTTTCATTAAAATATATTTTATTTATTAAGTACAGTTAAAAACAAAACCTTTTAGTTCTTATTGTATGTCTATTAGGGAAACAAACACACAAAATAAGGACAATTCAAGTGTATTTAGTTTCAGAGAAAAATCGCAGTAACTTTAAATTGTAAAACACTGCCCTCTATAGTCCACTGACTTAAACAACAATTCAATTTATAAAACAAATCAGAACAATATAATCTAGACGAGAAATTTCGGACTTTCTGCCTTGTTCCTGAAGCAAAACATTTCTGCTCTATAAATCTCTTTTTTAAAAAGAATTTTATACTAGAGAAGTGCCTATTTCAGTTATCTATTCAGCTGGGCACAGTGGCTCACGCCTGTAACACCAGCACTTTGAGAGGCCAAGGTGAGAGGATCACTTGAGCCCAGGTGTTCCAAGACCAGCCTGGGCAACAAGCAAGACCTCATTTCCACCAAAGAAAAAGAAAAAGAAAATTAGCTGGTGTGATGGCAACTGTAGTCCCAGTTGGTAACTGTAGGCCCAGTCACTCAGGAGGCCAAGGTGGGAGGATCACTTGAGCCCAGGAATTTGACGCTGCAATGAGCAAGGATTGTGTCACTGCACTATAGCCTGAGCAACACAGCAAGACCTTGTCTCTAAAAACAAACAAAATACTCAGCAATCTCTTTTAAAGTATCTGCTATAAAAAAAATCCATACCTGCATGCTTATTGCAGCACTATTCACAATAGCAACAATGAAAAGTCAACCTTAATGTCTATCACAGATGAAAGGATAAAGAAAACGTGGTATACATACACAATAAAATATTACACAATAAAATATTACTTGGCTATAAAAAAGAATGAAATCACGTTTTTTGCAGAAACCTGGATGGAACTGCAGGTCGTTAAGTGAAATAAGCCAGATACAAATATCACATGTTCTCATTTATATGTATGAGCTAAAAACTTTGATCACATGCAGGTAGAGAGTGGAAAGATAGATAACAGAGTGGGAGGGGCGAATAGGGGAAAGAGCGGAAAATGAAGTGGGTTAATGGGTACAAACATACAGTAAGAAAGAAGAAATCAATCCAATGTTTGATAGCAGAGCAGAGTGACTACACTTAAAAAGGTACAGATACTCCTGCCTGACTTGATTAGTATGTATAATATACATGTAACAAAATTTCACATGTACTCCATATATTTGTAAGAAAATACAAGCAGTCTGGCAGGTGCATCTGAGGCTGAGGCAGGTGGATTACTTGAGTCCAGGAGTTCGAGACCAGCCTGGGCAACATGGCGAAACCCTGTCTCCACTAAAAATACAAAAAACTAGCCAAGTGTAGTGACACACACCTGTAGTCCCAGGTATTCAGGAGGCTGAGGTGGGAGGATGGCTTGAGCCTGGGAGGCAGAGGGTGCAGTGAGCTGAGATCACACCACTGCAGTCCAGCCTGGATGACAGAGCCAGACCCTGTCTTAAAACCAAAGAAAAAAGAAAACACAAGCAGGCTGATAGTAGTGGAATCTAAAATAAAAGATGAAGAGGGATAAAAGGTGAACCTCAAGTGAGTATAAACCAGATTGTACTGGACTTTGTATGTGATGCTAATTCAATTTAGCCTATAAGTAAAGGGGAACCACTTTTAAATGGGGAAAACATGGTCAGATATATATTTAGATAAGTCATTTCTGAAGCAATGTGGAGGACAGAATTGAGAGGGACCTCATTCAAAACAAGGAGAATACAGGAGAAACTGCAACAGCCTAGGCGAGAGATGATGCTATACTAAGATAGAGGCAGTAGGGGTAGAAAGAGAGAGAGATGTAGAGTAATTAGAAGATAACATTAGTGACACCTGCTAACTAATTAAATAGGTCACTAAGAAAAAGCAGTAAGAGTTCTTCCTTTTCCAACTGCCATCTGCAGTGGAACCGCCACCAAAATGCAGATTTTTGTGAAAACCCTCATGGGGAAGATCATCACCCTTGAGGTTGAACCCTCCGACACGACAGAAAATGTAAAGGCCAAGATCCAGGATAAGGAAGGAATTCCTCCTGATCAGGAAAGACTGATCTTTGCTGGCAAGCAACTGGAAGATAGACATACTTTGACTACAACATTCAAAAGGAGTCTAGTCTTCATCTTGTGTCGAGACTTCATGGTGGTGCTAAGAAAAGGAAGAAGTCTTACGCCACTCCCAAGAAGAACAGACACAAAAGAAGGTTAAGCTGGCTGTCCTGAAATAGTATAAGCTGGATGATAATGGCAAAATTAGTCGCCTTCGTTGAGCGTGCCCCTCTGATGACTGGTGCTGGAGTGTTTATGGCAAGCCACTTTGACAGACATTATTGTGGCAAATGTTGTCTGATTTACTGTTTCAACAAACCTGTATGAGTTAATGAAAGACACGAACTAAAAAAAAAAAAAAAAAAACAAAAAAAAAACCAAAAACAAAAAAACAGGAAAAAGCAGTAAGAAGAGATTCAGGGATCACTACTAGGTTTCTCACTTGAATAATCTCAGAATAAGGTAGTACCATTAAATAAGGAATGAAGGAGAAGCATCTGAAGGCAGGGTAAGGGGATAGAGAGCTGATGAATTCTATTTTAGGCTTGTTGAGTTTGAAGTGCCAATGCAACACTAAACAGAAATGTTCAGTAAGCATTTTAGCACATAAAACTAAAAGCCAGAAAGGCAGAGTTCTTCAAATCAAATGTAGCTTGTAGATGTATTTGATTAGGTTCATATTATGTTTAACTAAAAACAAACAAACAAACAAAAACAGAAGATTTCACTTAAAAATTGAGATTTCATATTAGATCTGGCAACTGAGCATTCATGGCCATAACTGGCTGGAGCTAAGGTCCGATCCCCCTCTTTAATTAGGGCATGCACTTCACTTCAAACCACAGCCTCAGGATTCTCTCTATATAAATCAAAACCCACTTCATTCACTTACGTTAATGGCCTGGCCCATGAAGGCACTTGTTTGTTTTTTATCTTTTTTTGTGACTCTGGTCTAAAAACCATAAGCCCTGATCAGGGTCACAGGAAAGATCAGGGCTAAAAAATAAATTTAGAATCAATATAGGCTGTGTTAAAACTGCAAGAATGATAGGGAGAGACACAGTTTTGAAAACCATCAACACAGTCTCAATCTTCAGGCAAAACGATATTTAATGATGCAGACTTTGTGCTTTATAATATTCCTATCACCTTAAAAGTTGCCTTTACCATATTCAAATCTTAATTCAAAAGTCACTTTCCCTGCATATATTTTAATCTCTTCAGCAACACTGTTAGTCTTTAACATATATGCTGAGTTTTCTATTTATTTCCAGGTAGTTTTTTTCAGAAATTGCTAATAGTATCCTATATATCTATATGCTCTAAAAATGCAAATTGCATTGAACAAAGTATTCTCCTTATACTGAGCATAAATTGTGCCCTAGAACTTGAAGAAACAAAAGAACCAGAAGAAGGTTGGAAATACACCCTATGAGAGAAATGTATTAATGTTATTTACCCTGGAAAAGAGAATTAGAAGGAAATTAGAATAATCTAGGTACCCTCTATAGCATGGCCCTGTGCTAAATTTTGTAGGTGGTAAATAGTAATACAAAGGCAAATCTGACAGAGTCCTTGCCTTGAAGAGCCTATGGGCTCGATGGGGTACTATCAAGTTCAACAGTCAGGTGAATTTCTTTCTGAGATGAGAGTTTTAAGACATGAGAAAACATAACGTAAGAATTACTCTCTAGCATAAGGCAGTTAGAGAACCGCAATTTAATACCCTATAGTCTGCAAAAATTAAATATGAGTAACAAGAAAAAAGTCAAAGGAAAATTTTTGTCAAAAATAAACATATCTGTCTAGCTATCTTTTAAAACAAATTCTAAAAGTTACGACTGTCTTCACAGGTTAAGTATATACAACAGGTATAAATTTATCTACTCTTTCAATAATTTTTGTAAGTAACAGATAACTAGATGATGTTACAAAAACCACAGATGAATAGTAGCAAATTTTGCAAAAGGCTAGATGGATACTGGACAGCTAGATAATCACCTATTTAGCTGCTGGAACAAAAGAAAAGAGTGTCAGTTTTCCCATCTATGCTATTTATCTCCACAGACAACACACAGATACAGTAACAATGGATGCTGGACTAAATATCATCAGAACAGTGAGATGAAGAGAAATGAAATTAATAAGATTCTGAGTAAATATTGAAGTTTTAAAGATCTAAGAGGTTTAAAAAAAAAAAAAAAAAGCAAGAGAGTGAGCCAAGGTATTAATAATACCACTGAAATACACAGAAAGCACTAGAAATTCCTAAGAATAGCACTGCATTTATTTATAATGAACTTTGCTCCCTCTGGTGGCCACTAAAGGTTTTACTAGGTGTGACTAGAAATGGAGGTAGAGGACAAAGAGCAGTGGAATTGCAGAAATAAAGTTAACCTTCATCTATGTATCAGACAAACGTTCAATTTTCAAAGAAATTTTTTAAAAGAAGAATTTAGAGCTTGCTGTTATGGCGGTAGCTCCGCAGGATTACAGAAATAATCACAAGTGAAAAGATACTTCCAGGGAATAGGACTGAATGAGTGTATGAATGTGTGGGGCAAGGTACTTGTTTTAAAAGTTTCATTTTATACTCTTCCACACAGTTTGAATTTTTGTTTCCATAGGTCTCTATCATTTTCATTAAAATACTATTTAGTGGACAATGTGGAGAAATACCTATGTCTTTTTACAAGTCAGCATATTTTGCTTCTCTGAATTGAGAGTAAAGGCCACAATCCTTACAACAGGCTACACCATGTGCCCAACTCTGCCTCATTTTCTATTTCTCTGCCCCTCATTCTTATATACGTTCAGTCCTTGTTGTAGTTTCCAGAGCACACCAGGCATGATCCTACTTTAGAGACGTGCACTGGCTGTTTCCTCAACACGCAACGTTCTTCCCCCTTCTTCTTTCACTTAATTTAAATCTATGCTCAGTGTCGCTTTTTCAGTGAACCTCCCCTGACCATCTTATTTTAAATTAAGAAGGTACTCCTATCTCCTGTGTGCCCTGCTTTCTCTCCATAGTATTAATCACTTTCTAAGATACTACGTTCACTAAAAACTATAATATTTACGTACTTTATTACTTATCTCTCTTCGACTGTAAGTTTCCTAAGAGTAGGGGTTGTTCTACTGTGTTCAGTGCTAAATCCCCAACCCCTGGAACTAAAACTTGCACACAGCAAGTATAAAATTAATGTGTGAAATAAATGACTGTCTAGTGTAAATAATACTTTAATATATGGTAGAAAAAAGAAAAAAATGCCCATTTTATATTTGGTTCAATATAAAATGGTAATCTATTATAGATTAGGATAAATTTTAATTATATATATAAAATACATACTATTAATCTTTTAATCAGTGAAATGTGGAGAGAGATCATTAATGTCATTAATGGGTGCTTTTGTTTTTGTCTCATGTATGTGACTAAAATACCAAACACACTCAAAATTTAATCATTCTACTATTAGTACTTAAAAACCATGTATAATAGGACTCAAAAGAAACAGTACCCATGCATCTTGGAACAAGAATCTTCTCTAAAGAGCTATGGAAAATATCAGGTATTATCTGGGAATTATGAAAAAATACCTAATTCTGTAATTTGGAAAATGTCCTCTTCTAGAACTATTAATATCTATCAGGGATAAAAACATACCTTTTTGTCCAGAGTGGAAAATACATTAAAATTACTACTAGACTTACAGTTTGGTCGTCCTGCTTTACATGGTAACAGTATTTATTTACAAGCAAGGAAGCCACTTCAGAACAGGGTTACTTCATGGCTCAGGGCATTCACATTAAAGAAAATGTTACCCTTCCATGTGACCAGTGAGTCACTTAAGTAGTCAATGAAACAAGGTGACTGGGATGCAGTTATTTTCCAATTTTACCTAAGTTTTTACAAAACTGCCTATTATTTGTCAAAACTAATTGAATTACATACTTAATGTTTGTACATTTCATTATACATAAATTTTGCCAAAAACACAAAGACTCCTATAGAGAACTTTACTGGTATATTTTCTTTTCACAGTAGTATAGGTTAGAAATTCTGAAACTACTTTCTGCATATTCTAGACTTAAGCAAATGAGTAACTGTGTTGAGGGTACTGGGAGCCAGGGTTCTTCTGTTGGAGAAAGGAGTTTTAACTATGAAACAGGGAAGGCTAGCATGTACTCTGTAGTGTTGGGTTGGAATCAGAGGTATGAATATAAACTTATGGTTTTCAGTATTAAATAGATAAATACTGATACAGGATATGTGTGAGAGTTACGTATTAATACACATATATACATGTCTGTGTCTATACGTATTCAATATGTGTATCTATGCATATATATACATACGTATATATGCATATATATACAAAAGTGTGTGTATCTATAGATACATGTATTTGAGGGTATGTAATTTTAGGTCTGACTTCTGAGAGGGCCTAGAAGCAATAACACTCCAGCAGCAATGAACATACCCTAGCAACTAGACCTGGGTTTCTAAATACTATCCTCCACTAAAGAACTAAAGAGAAGCAGCCGATGCGGAGGACAGAGGAGGGAAAACATCAGGTAAGTCTGTGTAGTGGGTTGAATTGTGTCTCCCAAAAAGGTATGCCCAAATCTTAATCCCAAGTACCTGTCAATGAGACCTTAACTGGAAATAGGATCTTTGCAGATGTAAGTTAAAATGAGGTCATACTGGATTGGGGTGGGCCCTAAATTCAATTACCGATGTCTACAAGAAAAAAAAAAAAAAAAAAAGAGGGAGATTTGGACACAGAAACGTAGGGAAGGCGGCCATGTGAAGACGGAGGCTAAGAATGGAGCTAAGCTGCCACAAGCCAAACAATGCCTGGGGCCACCATAAGCTGGAAGAGGCAAGAAATGATTCTTCCCTACAACCTTCACAGGGAGCATGGCTCTGCTAACACCTTCTTTCCAACGCCTCCACAACTTTAAGAGAATAATTTTCTGTTGTTTTAACAAAGTACTCATCTGTGGTACCTTACTACGGCACCCCTAGGAAACTAATACTGCTTTAAACATCTTGTGCCAAGAAGTAAGAAAATGCTCAAGAATGATGAGGACTGTGAGATATGGCAAAGTTCCTCTTCAAACAGCCTATTCAACCTTTTATTCTTTAATTCCCAGTCCTCCCCCCATCCCCTGTTCTCCTCCTTTTCTCGTTTCTGACTTTACTACATGCCCAGGCATGCCACAGCACCAGCAGCATTATCAGCACCAGCTCACATTCCTTTCTTTATTTAAAAAAAGACTAGCTCTGTAGTTCCAGATCGCAGCAGATGACCCCTTCCTCCTCTCCCCTCTCCCATCATGCATCCACCTCATCTAAGAAAGTTTAAATGTTTAGCCAATCAAGTCTAGTTTAAATTGTGCAGTCCAAACCTAGCCAATAAAGACAAGACACAAAGGCAGGAGTCGCATTAGGAATAAAAACTCTCCTTTATTCAAAATGCTCTCGTAACAGCCAGCCATACAGGAGGCATCCTTCTTCACAAAAGTAAATTTGCTTTGCTAAGAAGTCCTTTGTCCAAGTGCTCAATTTTCCTTACAACTCCAAGCCTTATTTCTAAGAGACATACAAAAAAGGACATAGAAGCCATCTTGAAAAAGTTCCAAGTAGCCAAATAAATACTTCTAATGAATTATATCCCACTGAATAAAATAGAAATCCATGAGTTTATACCAATACAAATACAGGAGCCATCTTGAAGGGACTCCCAGTAGCCAAAAAAATAATGATTTTTAATGGATTATACCCCACTGAATAAAATTAAAATCCATGAATCTAAACTGATAATAAATACATGAATGTTGAGAGAGGCAATCTACCATAAGCCCTGAGTGTCCCTACACATTCTTGTTCAATAGACCAGGCCCTGACCATTCTTTACCTGGGCCATTTCTCAGGATTGTGTGTGCAGGAAGCCATCTACAAGGATAAGGTAACATCTCTCCATCCCCTGACAACAATCAAGCTGCTTCCACCTGCTAAAAAAGTGATCAATCCCCATAGCTCAGTGTTCCTTCCCTATAGCACAATCCAACATATGTAAGAATCCAGCTAGGACCACCTGCGTCATCCCTGTGGGACTTGAGGGACACAAAAAAATCAATGCAAACCAAATGAAGCTCAAACAGTTTGCCATGCCATGAATAATAAAGTCCTTTGGCTCTGACCCAAGGGTCTTGTGCATTCTGCCAGCATCTAAGAAACAGTAACAGCCTAACTTACCAGCTTGCAGGTAGCGTAAAATCTCAGACCTTTCACAGTTCTTGACAATGAATAAATAAATAAATGGGAGGAAAGTTCTCAACAATAAATAAATTAAAAATGGGTGCAAAGGGAAAGTCCGTCCCTACAGAGGAATGCTAAATAATAAATGAGGACAAAATTATGGAGGTAAAAAATAATTCACAAATATTAAAACTAGTGGGTGAAATCTGACTAGGAAATGGATATTTACATAGTCTCAAACTGTCTCCCCACAAAGTATTAATTAATTAATTACAAAAGGAATCAACTTCCCATTAATTACAAAGGGAAAAACAGGAACTTCACAGCAGAGAAATCCGGCAGACACCGCTTTATCCCAGTGATCGAAGTTAACATCCCAATACTGGGACAAAGGTAACATGTACCTTCTGGTATGTGTTGAGAAGCACACAACTGTGTGGTATTCTTCCTAAACATGTATAATCTAAATCTAATTGTAAGGAAACATCAGGCAAACCCAAAATAAGGGACATTCTACAAAACTGGCCCATAATATTCAAAAGTATCATGGGCAAGAAAGGGAAAAAAAGGCTGAGAAACTGCTCCATTAAAGGAGACTAAAGAGACATGACAACTAAATATGATACAGGACACTGCATTAGAAGTTAAATCAGAATTTTAACAATAACCATGAAAGGCATTATTAAGGACATTATCATTATAATGATAAATGTGAATATGGACTATAGAGTTGACAATACTAAATCAGTGTTAAAATTCCTGATTTTGATCATTAGAGTATACTTTTAACAGTAGCCCCCCTTTATCCACAGTTGCAATTTTCCATGGTTTCAGTTACCCACTACCAACCCAAAATATTAAATGGAGAATTCCAGAAATAAACCATTCCCAAGTTTTATACTGTGCACCATTCTGGGCAGTGTGATTAAATTTCACACCATCTCATGCCCTCCACCCCAAGCCACTCCATCCTGCCTAGGACAGAAATCATCCCTTTGTTTAGCCAGTGTAGTCACACTGTCTACGCTACCCGTCCATTAGTCACTTAGTTCCCTTCAAGGTTATCAGATTGACTGGCCGCCGTCAGAGTATCAAGTTTGTGTTCAAGTAACCATGATTTTACTTAATAATGGCCCCAAAGTACAAGAGTAGTGATACTGGCAATTCAGTGTGCCAGAGAGAAGCCCTAACTTGCTTCTTTTAGGTGAAATGTGGAAAGTTCTCAAGAAAAAAATAGTATGCTGAGGTTGCTAAGATCTATAGCAAGAACAAATCTCCTATCCATGAAATTGTGAAGGAAAGAAAGCTGTGCTAGTTTTCCTGTCATACCTGCAACTATAAAAAGTTACAGCCATAATGCAACATAACTACTTAGGAAGAAAAAAACATTTGCTTTGGGGACTGAAGACATGAACAGAAATGTTTTCCAACTGACAGCAGTCAGGTTAGTACCAGCCAGTTTCAGGTACTCACTGGGCTAGAGTACAGTGGCACAGTCTCGGCTCTCTGCAACCTCCGCCTCCTGGCTTCAAGCAATTCTCCTGCCTCAGCCTCCTCGGTAGCTGGGACTAGAGACAAGTGCGACCATGCCCAGCTAATTTTTTTATTTTAGTGGAGATGGGGTTTCACTATGTTGGCCAGGATGGTCTTGATCTCCTGACTTCGTGATCCACCCACCTCGGCCTCCCAAAGAGCTGGGATTACAGGTGTGAGCCACCACGCCTGGTCTTTTTTTTTTTTTTTTTTTTTGAGATGGGGTCTCGCTCAGGTCTCCCTCTGTCACCCAGGCTGGAGTGCAGTGGTGCAATCACAGCTGACTGCAACCTTGAACTCCTGGGCTCAATGGATCCTCCCATCTCAGCCTCCCAGGTAGCTGCAATTACAGGTGCACAACACTGTGTCTGGCTAATTTATTTTGTTTTAAACAGAGATAGGGTCTTGCTTTCTTGCCCAAGGGGCTCTCAAACTCCTGGCCTCAAGTCATTCTCCTGCCTCAGCCTCCCAAAGTGCTGGAATTACAGGAGTGAGTCACCACTCACCTTCACTGGCTAATTTCAGGCAAGTTACTAAATCTCTCTGAGCCTGAATTTCCTCGTTTAAAAAAAACACATATCATTATAGTTTCTAACTGTGAAGACTTTTTGTGAAGATATCAAAGAACAATACATGAAAAGAACTCAGCACATTCAGGCTAGGTCTGGTGGCTCATGCCTGTAATCCCAGCTGCTCAGGAAGCTGAGGCTGGAGAAATGCTTGAATCTGGGAGGTGGAGGTTGCAGTGAGCCAAGACTGTGCCACTGTACTTCAGCCTGGGTGACAGAGAGAGACTCCATCTCAAAAACAAACAAAAAAAACTCAGCACATTCAGAATGAGTGTTGTTCTTATTTTTTTCAGAGTATCAAAAGTATTATTTAACCTAAAAGATAATGAACTAAATGCCGAATCTCTTCTGATATGGAGGCTATGATCTGCCTCTTTCTAAAAGTAAAGACAAAAAAAAGCTGAGTCAAAGGGGACCAGCTCAGTGTTTAAAAGTTAAAATGTAAATAAAACGTAAAATTGCCCCTTCAACTAGATTCCAATGTTAAAATACTTTTACAATAGTATGTTACGTATTCTTTTAATGTTAATGTATTAATTTTTTAAAGTTTATTAATGTATTAAATAATTCATTAAAGAATACGTACCTTTGGTTCTGCTTGGTTTACTCAAGTATATTATGTTCAATAGGTGAGATTTAGACATTTTTAAAAAACATCCTTAACACCTGTCTGGATTTCAGTAAAGAAGAACTACTTAACTGCATGGAATCTGCAAGCACTTTTTTTTTTTTTTTTTTTTTTTTTTTGAGACTAAGTCTTGCTCTATCGTCCAGGCTGGAGTGCAATGGTGTGACCTCAGTTCACTGCAACCTGCGCCAACTGCAACCTCCGCCTCCTGGGTTCAAGCGATTCTCCTGCCTCAGCCTCCCAAGTAGCTGGGACTACAGGCACCTGCCACCATGCCCAGCTAATTTTTGCATTTTTTAGTAGAGATGAGATTTCACCATGTTGGGTAGGCTGACTCAAACTCCTGACCTCAGGTGATCCACCCACCTAGGCCTCCCAAAGTGCCGGGATTACAGGCATGAGCCACCATGCCCAGCCTGCAAACATTTTTAAGAGTAATAGCAAAATTTTATTAAAGTACTTAAGGTAAGAAATCATAAATTCTGTCATGTATCAGAATTTATAAACTCAAATGCCTTCACAGGCCAAGTATCAGCAATAGGGTAGGGAAGAATGAGACCACAATGAGTGGACCTGAAAATTACTCTGCCTAAAGGCATTCACATTCGAGTTTTGTTTCGTTTTTAAACATTGTGCCACAAATGTTCAGGCTGAGTTCAGCTCAGGGGGCACCTGTTTTGACCACTAATTTTCAGATTTTAAGCCCTCAGAACCTTGAGATATATATTTCTATGTATATTTGGCGTCTTATAAAATAGAAAATTTCTGAAAATGAACACTCATGCATATCAAACACATAGGGAAATTTCTCACACCTGTAATCCCAGCACTTTGGGAGGTTGAGGCAGGTGGATCAGGTGAGGTCAGGCGTTCAAGACCAGCCTCGCCAACACAGCAAAACCCTCTCTCTACTAAAAAAAAATATATATTTATATATTTGTGTGCATACACACATACACACACACAAATTAGCCATTTTGGTATTTTTGTATATATATAGTTTGTGTATACACACACACACACACACACACACACACACACACACAAAATACAAAAATTAGCCAGGTATAGTGGTGCACACCTGTAGTCCCAAAGGTTAAAGTGGGAGAATCACTTGAACCTGGGAGGTAGAGGATACAGTGAGCAAAGATCCCGCCACTGTGCTCCAATCTGGGTGACAGAGTAGTAAGACCCTGTCACCAAAAAAAGGGAAATTTTTCAATGACTTTTAAAAGGCAGTCATATCATTAAAGATATCCAAAGTTGGTTATCTCTCCCACTTTGTGCTCTTAAGATACATTTTTAACATGTAATAATGTATAATCTTTTAAAGTTCCTAACAAGTCTGAGATTTTTAAGATTCCAGGATTAATGGAATAATTCCTTCATACCGGTAACAACTATGCACTCATGCAATCATGTAATTATTACAAAAACATTAAAACTTGTTAAATTCATTAACTGCAAACTGTTTGGCCTACATTCTTTTGGGGGGGAAAGAGTCTCGCTCTGTTGCCCAGGATGGAGCGCTATGGTGTGATCTCAGCTCACTGCAATCTCCGCCTCCTGGGTTCAAGTGATTCTCCTGCCTCAGCCTCCTGAGTAGCTGGGACTAGAGGCGTGCACCACCACACCCAGCTAATTTTTGTATTTTAGGAGAGACAGGGTTTCACCATGTTGGCCAGGATGGTCTCGTGATCCACCCATCTCGGCCTCCCAGAGTGCTGGGACTACAGGCATGAGCCACCACCCCGACCTGGCCTAACTATTTTTACTGAAAAAATTCAATTTGGCCGGGCGTGGTGGCTCACGCCTGTAATCCCAGCACTTTGGGAGGCTGAAAAAAAAAAAGAAAAAATTCAATTTGTATTTTTTACATGGTATAATGCAGCCTCTATCTCACTGAAATACCTGTTGATCATATAACAATATTCTTAAATAGTAACCCCTCCTTTATTAAATTCTTTCTAGATGTTCTCCAATAAGTGTATCAGAAAAACAGGGTACATTTAAGTAAACAACATCCAATGCTTCCAAAGTCCAAAGCAATCTCTTCTCCTGCTGGATTCCCTAGCATTTACATGATTATTGTTTTATAGTATTAAAGATATATTTTTGATATGTTTTATCTTCTCTATACTTTAAACTACATAATGGTGGAAATCATGTCTTATTCATCTTTTATCCCTAATAAGAAGCATTTTGTCCTTACATAGAAGGTGATCATAAAAAAGAAATCCAAGAGTAACTTTTTTCCAGCATAATGATCATCTCAAGTTACATTTTTTCCAATTCTTACATAATTTCCAGCATAATGATAATCTCAAGTTAAACTTTTTCTAATTCTTACATAATTCACATTTTTCTGCTTTCAAAAACTCTGCAACTCAGAAAAGTTCTCAGCATTAGTAGCTGGTTATGTTACTATTTAAATAATTATTATTAATGTTTTTAATTTTTCTGAGATGGAGTCTCACACTGTTGTCCAGGCTGGACTGCAGTAGTCAGATCTTGGCTCACTGCAGCCTCAGCCTCCCAGGTTTAAGAGAGTCTCTTGCCTCAGCTTCACGAGTAGCTGGGATGACAGGTGTATACCATCACATCCGGCTGATGTTTGTATTTTTAATAGAGACAAGGTTTTGCCATGTTGGCCTGGCTGGTCTTGAACTCTTACCTCAGGTGATCCACCCGGCTTGGCCTTCCAAAGTGCTGAACCCCCACACCCAGCCAGCGAACCACCACACCCAGCCAGCAATTATTTTATTAGATAAATATTATAATAACCTTATATTCTTTCAAGAAAGTAAAACTTAAAGCATGTTACTTAAAACGAAGCTTAGGTTTAAACATTTATTTCAGAGAAAGATCCTAAGTTTTTGGAAAGTATTATTTACAATCATTAAGTCTTACCTGAGGATTCCAACCTGGATCTAGTTTTCTAACTACTGCGATATATTCCTGCATTGCTTGGCTGGGGCTTGAATCACCAAGTGCTTTCCATGCTTCCCTACAATATGGAATATCCAAAATGGCCTGTCATTAACTATGCAAATAACACAAACAGCATTTTTCTTATTATTAAAAAAATTGTATGCACATTTCAAGGGACTTGGGATACAGAGATAATAAGCTATTGGATAGAGTTCTGTCTTTCTGCATGTACATTGGTCTAGAGCTATACAGATTTTATTGCCCTACCTAAGAAGTCTTTTCAAACTTTTTTCCCTAATCACCCTCCCCTATTAAATTTTAACAACACAGATACACTGCCTATCTATTAAATTTTGAAAGACTACAAACCACTGTCATCTAAGATTTTGTCACTCCCTCAAACCAATTTTCACACCTATTGAGAATGATGGTCTATAGGCTAATAGAGATTGTTCTCATCTTATAAATTAACTGTGCTTATGGCATTTGGTCGTATAGAAACTAAATATCACATAAAAAACATATTCCTGAGGAAAATGGATCAAACTTCTTACTTAAGATACAAGAAATCTACCTTCCCTTTCTGCTGTTGTCTCATCTATAAGCTACAATCAACTGATCCTGAGGACTTAGTTTGGGACTTCGAAAGTAAGGAATGACTCACACCTGTAATACCAGCACTTTGGAAGGCTGAGGTCGGTGGATCACCTGAAATCAGGAGTTCGAGACCAGCCTGGTCAACATGGTGAAACCCCATCTCTACTAAAAATACAGAAATTAGCTGGGCATGGTGGTGCACACCTGTAGTCCAGCTACTCGGGAGGCCGAGGCAGGAGAATTGCTTGAACCTGGGAGGTGGAGGGTGCAGTATGCCGGGATGGCACCACTGTACTCCAGCTTGGGCAACAGAGCAAGACTCTGTCTCAAAACAACAACAACAACAACAACAACAAAAGAATACTAATTAACAAGTTAGGGACTTCCTACAGTATAAATGTTAAAAGCGACATTTTAGTCGTGAGCTCCCTTTTGGGTCACTCTTTTTTTCTTTTTTTTTCCTGCAGGCTGCTAGGACAGGCCTCCTTCTTGGTTTTTGCCTGCCAATTATTTCTAATTCCACCAGGGTTTCTCTATTTCCTTGATTCACCGTCAAACAGAACTCAGTCCCACTTTTTCATTACCTTCCTCCTTCTATAATGAATACATTTTTCTAAGGTCTTCTGAATTTTACTAAATTCCTTGCAAGTTACTTATATGCATCATAACACTTCATCCCTAAAGAGATCAGCTTACACAAACTCAAAAAATTTCCCATCAATACTATTATAGAGGCTAAGACATTCAGACTTTCCTGATTGTCCCAATAATGTCCTTTACGGCTTTCTTCTCCCACACCAGGAACCAATCAAGATCCACACACAGCACTGACTTTCATGTATCTTTAGCTTTTTTGTCTTCCATATTGTTGGTATTAAGAGTCCAACTGTTTTATAAAATATCCCTCAATTTGAATTTTCTAATTGTTTCCCCATCTACACAGTGTTCTTGCCAAAAATGATTAATCATAATTAGAACCAGGTTAATTATTTCAGCAGAGCCATATATAGGTGACAAGCCCTTTATGATGCACCTCACTGGTCTGATGCACTGTAATCTGATGCATTGGTCAGTCTGTCCCATCATCAATAAGATTCATGGCTTGGTAAAGGCAGTATGTGTCAGGTTTCTCCCTCATAATTAAAAAGTAAACTGTGGGTCAGCCTGTAACCTACAGTTTTGCTCCCCAGTAGTTTTTCACCTGGGATTTTAACAACAGATTTCCTCAATAGTTTTTCCCCAATATTTTCCCCCAGTATTTTGCCATCTACCGTTTTAGTATTTGTTGATGTTCTTGCCTAAACTATTATTATGATGGCTATAAAATCTAATGTTCTTCATTGCTAAAAACAATGGAGAAACAGGTAAAGTATAGGAAAAAAATGAAGCCATAAAATTTCATAAATTATAACAAAATTCACAGTAAAAGTTAACATCAGGTATTTAGAATAGTAATAAAATGCCAGAGAACTGCTGGTTATCATCAATCAAAAAACTTTGCAAGAATATAATCAATGCACTGCTTCCTGCACTGAGACAGTCCTATACAAAAATACATCAGCTGAATTTAACAGTATGGTTAGTGACATAACTGATTTATATATGGGTTCAAGCCCTGTATCTCCTTACATTTGGGTAACAAACTGTTGGTAGGCAGGAAATGTATCAAGGGGACCAGATTTTGTGTGGGACTGTTCTAGAATGTAAGGTCAGAACCCGTATTTTAGCACTTCCTCTCTCCAAAACCATATTTTATCTTTTTACTTTTTTAACTCTACCTTCTAACCTTCTTTTAATTCCAGGGCTGATGCTCCAAAGCCTTCCCTTCTATAACTAAGATTCCCAGTTCTATGCAATTTCTCTTTTTTCACTTAGACAAGGTAAGAGAAGATAAGGTCTCATAAATGACAGGAGGAAATTTCTGAATTGTAAGTTTTAAAAGTTTGCAGAAGATTAATCTTTTTTTAAATGTTTTCAAAGAAAAAGCAAAGTTAGTATCTAGTTTTGGTTTCTCACTGTATTTTTCCCCCTTCTTCCCAAGAGTACTATGTGCACTTATTTACCGTGGCATGGGTCAGGCAAGGAACAGAAGAGTAGCAAGGGACAAGGAGATAAAATTGAGACAGGGGAGAAGGGTAAAAAATGGGGATTTATCCTGCTCTCCTGCCCTTCCTATCGTTCTGGCCTTCTTCCAAAGATCCCTCCAGGGGGCAGAAGTGGTGATCCATTAGCGGCTCAATGATAGCAAAGGAAAATCTCAAGCAAGAGCTCTCACAGTTACTCTCTCATGTATTAAAATGTAAGGCATGTCTGTAGGTCTGCTGTGAACCACTTATATTCCAACATGTGAGCATAAGAATCCTTCAGGAGACTTAGCTAAAAGTAGATTTCTTTAATCTCTCTCGCAATTACCTGTCACTAGTACAGTCTACGGCAGAAAGAGATTAATATAAAAATAATTCTTTAATCAGCTCACTGCTTTCTAATTCCTCAACACCTAAACCATTTCCAACAACCTCATTAAAAATTCCAAGAATTTCTTACCATTTTTGCTTTCCTTCAAAATCAAAGAAGCTTGGTTTAGGAGTATTGCAATTTCCAACTTTGACCTAAATGAGGGAGGGAAAATCAAGAACTTATTTTTCAAAGAACTGTCTGGGAAACTTTTCCTTTTCAAATGTATTATGTATATTTAGTAACTATAGGTTGGAAAATATTTGCATCTATATGAACAGTAAAATTTAACATTCTTTGCAAAAGTAAACAACAACAACCAAAAAACCAACCAGAATCAAACTTTACATACAGGCTACTTTGGTATACTGCATAAAAGAACTATTATCTAATACTGTAATAGAGAAAAACTGGGATAAATGATTACATTTCCTAGCCTAATTATATGTAAGATAAGTTATCAATATAGATTATATACTCTTTATCATTTATAAAAGAATGTTGTAACAATAAGCTTCAGAGGTGTTTATCAGAATTCATAATATAATTTTTTCATGCTGATTCTTATAACTCTATTAGCATTTCCTCTCTCCAAAATTCCAGGAAATAAGTGTAATACTTTGAAAGTGCCCTATTATGAAAACTCATCAATATAAATTTGGATGCCAAAAGACATGCAAAAAAATTTCAGGGGTTTTCAACAATAAAATTCCATTTTTCTACAATAGTCTTATCTTGTTTGTGGTCAATACTTAATTTTCATTAATTTTAATCCTCACATGACATTTGTAGTTAAACTGTATAGTTAGTATTTTCATTGAGAATAAGCATAAGTGAAATTCAAACAAGTGCAGAATTCACTATACAGCCCCCAATTCCCACTGACAGAAGTAATCTTCCTTCCTCATGAACTCTTATAGCATTTACTCTATATATCTTTTATGGTACTTTTCACTTTTTGTACCATGTGTTAGAAAGTTTTCTGTAAAGTCTCATCTTTCTATTAGAACAGAGCCAGTAACTGTTCTTAACTTATCCACAGCACCTATCTACTTCTCAGCGATTTTCCCACTGTCACCCATTATTTTTACACACCTGATTTCTGCTACAATCTAACTGAGGACTTCATCTAACCAGAAGGATCTACTCACTCCCTTAGGGATTCCTAGTCAGGGTTTTGCTTGTTACTCCACTCACCTAAAATGGCTTTTCTTTATTCGTCAGCTTTTCTTCCCCTCCCCACCCCCCACCCAGAGGGAGTTTCACTCTTGATGCCCAGGCTAGAGTGCAACGGTGCGATCTCAGCTCACCGAAACCTCGCCTCCCAGGTTCAAGCAATTCTTCTGCCTCAGCTTCCCAAGTAGTTGGGATTACAGGCACACGCCACCACACTTGTCTAATTTTTTGTACTTTTTAGTAGAGATGGGGGTTTCTCCATATTGCTCAGGCTGGTCTCAAACTCATGACCTCTTACACTTGTCTAATTTTTTGTACTTTTTAGTAGAGATGGGGGTTTCTCCATATTGCTCAGGCTGGTCTCAAACTCATGACCTCAAGTGATCCACCTGCCTTGGTCTCCCAAAGTGCTGGGATTACAAGTGTGAGCCTCCTTGTAAAACAAGTAAATGTAATTAACATTTATAGAACTCTCCACTTTAAATACATAAAATATACACTCTTATCAGTACCACATCATATCAACTTAGAAGTTTAAACGAAATGTTGGTTGGCTCCTTGTTTGTTATTCTCTTCCCTCATTTTCTTTCATGTCTCCATGATTAAGGACAATTATAGGCATACCCATATTTAGACTGCATTCTAGCCTGGGCAATAAAGCAATACCGCCATTCTCTCTCCCTCTTCCTCTTTCTCTTTCTTCTTCTACTTTTCTTATTATTCTTTCTTTCTCAAAAAATAAAAAAAGAATAAAGTATAGGCTGGGCACAGTGGCTCACCCTGTAATCCCAGCACTTTGGGAGGCCAAGGCAGGTGAATTACCTGAGGTTAAAAAAAAAAAAAAAAAAAAAAATCCTAAATAGAGTCTGGGCTTCCATTCTGCACTGTCTAAAATCACATTAACTACCAGATTGTTAGCCTGTAATCCCAGCACTTTGGGAGACTGAGGTGGGTGAATCACCTGCGTTCGGGAGTTCCAGACCAGTCTGGCCAACATAGTGAAACCCCCTCTCTACTAAAAATACAAAAAAATTAGCTGGGCATGGTGGTGCGTGCCTGTAATCCCAGCTACTCGGGAGGCAGAGGCAGGAGAATCAATTGATCCTGGGAGGCAGAGGTTGCAGTGAGCCAAGATCATGCCATTGCACTCCAGCCTGGTGAGACTCCATCTTAAAAAAAATAAAAAATAAAAAATAAATATGAGATAATTATACAAACTTTAAGACATCATAAAAATAGCAGTTATAATTGTTTTTATTTTTTATCCAGACACCACCCAGTGGTACAAACAAATGCCAATAGTTCTTCTCCATTTCTCCTACGATAACAGAAGGCTGGACACAGGATCATCCAGCTCAACGTTACACACGGCCGTCCAACTTCTGCCTGGGTTCTGGGGACTGGATGTGTACAAGAGTGATAAAAATACCTTCCTTAAAAAGAAACGGAGCTTGTCTTCCTCTTTCCCTTTGTTCTGGATAGAATATACATGTGGTGAAGGTAAGCCATCTCTGACCATGAAAATGGAACTTAGGGAAGTAAGTTTTCAAATTTTTTAGTCTTGTAATCCCTTTATATCCTCAGAAATTAAGGATCCTAATGAGCCATCATTTACATGGGTCGTATCTATCAATACTTATCATATTAGAAATTAAAACTGAGACATTTAAAAAATGTGAATTAGTTCATTTAAAAATAATAAACCCATTAGATGTTAACATAAATAACATTTCATGCAAAATAACTATCTAGTCTAAAAACAATTAGTGAGAAAAGTAGCAACGTTTTACATTTTTTAATTTCCTCAATGTCTGGCTTAGTAGAAGCCAGTTGCATTTGCATATCTACTGCTGCATCCAATCTACTGCAATATGTTGTTTTGGTTGAAGAGTATGAAGAAAATTCGGCTTCACACAGATATGTTGTTAGAAAAGAGAAGTATTTTAGCAGTATTTTCAGATAATTGTAGATATTCTTCTTTGATACTATGCCAAAATCTAACAGATGGTTGTTTCTTTAAGGTCAGTTGCAATGAGAAATCTGAACTCAGATCAATGAATTTTTCATACTGTTAACACTGAAATCCATTGGTCTGACTTGCACTTTGAAAGGCATCTTTTACCAACACATAATTTGTAACATCAATCCATGAAATATTTAGAAAATATGGTTTACTGAGTTACACAGACTTTTCAAATGTTGACACATTTCATGATATAATAGCAAACGTTCACATTCATGACTGTCACCACTTATCTCATCAAAAAAAAGTTTTTAAGTACTGGGAAGCTTCAAGTTCATGGTGACAGATACAGATTTTCCAAATTTCTCATTTTCACTTTGAAGGCTCAAATGTTATTACTGGTAACAAATACTTTGAGTTGTTTTCCTTGAAATAACAGGCTTATTTCATTCATTTTCAAAAAACTACCTGCCAAATACCCAAATTTGAGTAGGTGTGATTATCTGTGAGTTGTTAAGTAAAAATGATTTCCATGGAAATACAGTTCATTTTGCAACTCAGAAATCACACAAGTGCTTTTCCTCAAAACAGTCAACATAATTCTGCATGCAGCAGAAGTACTGTGTACTTCCCATCTCATCACACAAAATTTAAGACCTGAAACAACAGTTAAAATTTAATAAAGTATTATTAACGTGTGGTGGCTCATGCCTGTAATCCCCAGCACTTTGGGAGGCCAACGTAGGCAGATCACCTGAGGTCGGGTTAAGTCCAGCCTGGTCAACTATGGCCAACATGGTGAAACCCCATCTCTACTAAAAATACCAAAATTAGTTGGGCGCAGTGGCAGATACCTGTAATCCCACCTACTCGGGAAGCTGAGGCAGGAGAATCGCTTGAACCTGGGAAGCAAAGGTTGCAGTGAGCCAAGATCACACCACTGCACTCCAGCCTGGGTGACAGAGCAAGACTCCATCTCAAAAAAAAAAAAAAAGTATTAAATAGTATCTCATGAAGTCAACAGGAATTCACAAATTTTCATCACTCTCCAGTTTTCACAGCTGTCAATTAGTTATCTTTAGGAGGCAGATCACCTGAGGTCAGGAGTTTGCGACCAGCCTCATCAACATGGCGAAACCCATCTCTACTAATACAAGAATTAGCCAGGTGTAGTGGCACGCGCCTGTAATTCCTGCTACTTAGGAGGCTGAAGCAGAAAAATCACTTGCATCTGGAAGGTGGAGATGGTAGTGAGCCAAGACGGAGCCACTGCACTCCAGCCTGGGCAATGGGCGAAACTGCGTCAAGAAAAAAAGTTAAGTGTCAGCCAGGTGCAGTGGCTCATGCGCGTAATCCCAGCTCTTCGGGCAGGTGGGTCACCTGAGCTTAGGAGTTCAAGACCAGCCTGGGCAACCCAGACTCTCTTCTTAAAAAAAAAAAAAAAAAAAAAAAAGTGTCATGTTTTTGCTTCTCTGCATTCTCTGTAGGCATTATAACCAAGTGTCTTGCACATAAAAGCTGCTGAACAAATATACGTTGATTATGATAAAGCAATTATTTTCCTTCTGGTACCTAGCCAATGTCACTCTGAATTATAAATTAAACATGTCTATACATCTCCCTATTTCCAGGTATAGTTCACAGCATTAGACTGAGTCAGGAGCTATAATCCAGTTCTGACTGATGAATCTGTATGACCCTGCGCAAGTTACTTACTCTCTATGACCTTCAGTTTCCTTTGCTGTAAAAGGAGGGGATTCTTTCATCTGGCGTGCATAGCTCTAAAATTTTCAGGATTGTATTAAACAGAAAGGAAGGCATATTCAACCAAAACATAAGTCAAAGATACTTAGGATTTTATAAAAATCACAATAAAAGTTGTAATACTGTATTTTGCATTGCATCACATTATTTGTTACCATCCTATTATCTTCTGGGATCTCAATTTATTTTTATTAACTTTACCATACTTACTTCCATGTGGCCCTTTGGAAAGAGTAAATGATAAATTTTATTTTATCATCCTCATTTTGTAAAGGTTCTGAGGCTGGTAAAGTGCAAGATCACTGAATAGGTCAAAGAAGAAACAGAAAAACTGTCATTCAGCGTCCAGCTAAATAAATATCACGCCTAGGAAAGCAAACACGTTTTTTCCATCATCAAGGATGATGCTCATCTCGAGGAGATGGTCCAAAAACGAAACAAACAAAACGCAGACACACAGGCTTCATGACATCTCGCTATGAACCACACGTTTGCTACCAGCTTTTGAGGAAGAAGGCCCCGCGTCTTTCTCCCCCATCCACCCTTTCCCTGCTACTTTACCTGTTTGTACCTGGCATACAGGTACAGGAGCTGCTCCCTGCTGGCCACCTGAATCAGGCCTTGCAGGTGCGCGGCAGCCTTCTCAAACAGCTCGGCCAGGCCACTGGACTCCTCGGTCTCAGGGCTATGGGGGAACTCCACCTCCCCGGAGTCGTCCCCTGAGCTCAGCTCTCCACCGCTGTCGCCGGTAGTGGCCCCCGCGGGCAGGAATGATGAAGCCATGTCTCCCTGCTCGCTCGCTCCCTCTGTGTCCGGTCTCTCCTCCTCGACTCGGGTGTAAGGCCGGCCCGGGGACCCGGCCCACCAGTCTGGGTCCCGACCCCCCGAGCGCCAGTCCGACCCAAGCTCAGTGGCGGCGCGCTCCCTCACGCAACCCTGCCCCCGTCCACTTCTACTCCTGGGCGTTGAGGGCAGTCTCCCCGACCCTCTGCCGCTCCGCCCCGCCGACCCGGTCTCCTCCGGCTTCCCTCCGGCCAACAGCGCTCTCTGGCTCGCCTCGGGCCCCGCCAACGGCACGGGGGTCGAGGGCGGGGGATGCGAGCGCGCGCAACGCGCGGGTGGCGACGGGCCGAGGGGGCGGGGCGGCGTGCGTGCCGGCGGCGCGCGCCTCGGTGGGGCCTGCTCTGCGCCGGCGGGCAAGCGTGGGTGACGGTACGCCGCACGCCCTTCCCTACCGGAGGAGAGGCGGTGCCGTCAGCCGCTGCGGCGTCTGTTAATCGTTTCGCTGAAATGAGCAGTCTCGAACTCCGGAGCCCGCCACGGGGATGGGTCCCGGGGGTGGGAGGAAGGAGGTCGTCCGTGGGGTGGTGTAGCGGTTAGAGCGGCGTCGCGGGAAACTCAGGGATGACGACTAAGGTTCCGCCTGCCCCACGTTAAGCGCGCAAACGCCCCCAGGCTTGCACACGCATCTGTTGCCAGCGCGTTGGCTTCTGTGTTGAATAATGAGAAACTGCGAGCGAGATGGGGCTGTCCCGCCCCACTGTGTCACTGGTGAGTGGAATCACTGCTTTACATATTTTGCTGTCCACACCTTCGGAGCCCGCACGTCTCCGGGCTCTCAGAGTAGGGTTTGGGGGGTGCGGGGCGCGCCTTTCTTAGCCCAGTTCTCATCCCGAGCTCTGCCTTTGCCACTGTGCTTTGTAGACACTATAAATATGTGAAACCAGACATACGTCACGGTTCTGCCCTAGAGGAACGTACGAAACTTTTTAAACTCCATTAAGAGGGGTTATGACCTAGATGTTAAACACAACAACACACTATATATTCATTTAGTACTCAAAACAATGTCATGAGCACCGTAAGAAGAGTGCAAAGAAAGTGTTGTAAAGAATGGTTATTGACCCGGGTTAGGCTTGCAAGAGGTGGACAGACGGCTTGACAGGATGAGGAAGTAAGGCGAGAACACAGGAAGGCGAGAAACCTTGGATCAGGATTCAACAAACATTCTTAAGTCTCCAGAAATTTCCACTGTTAGTCCCTGCTGTCAGGGTGCTCATAGTCAAAGGTATGTTTAATGACCAAATTCTGGACATTAAAAGGTGATTAACAATAGTGTATTGAGGACTTGATCTTTACTACATAGGGTAGGTAGTCTTATTTTACCCGTAGGAAATCAGCACAGAGTGGTGAAGTAACCTGTCAAAGGCTGCACAGCTAGTAAGTGGAGGAGCACGGAAAAAGAAGTTAGCCTGCGTGTGAGGTAATAATGGACGATGAACTCGAAAAGTAGACTGAAGGAGGGATGCATGGACTTTTATGTCTGCTTTCTAGAATTTTTATTAAAGTGAGAATTGATTATTGTCAGCTGCTTTTTTGGCAGCTTTGGAGATTATCTGCTTTTCTGTAGTCTTCGAAAGGAATTATATTAACAAGAGTTTCTATTTTTTTTTTTTTTTTTTTTTTTTGAGACGGAGTTTCGCTCTTGTTACCCAGGCTGGAGTGCAATGGCTCAGTCTCGGCTCACCGCAACCTCTGCCTCCTGGGTTCAGGCAATTCTCCTGCCTCAGTCTCCTGAGTAGCTGGGATTACAGGCACGCGCCACCATGCCCAGCTAATTTTCTGTATTTTTAGTAGAGACAGGGTTTCACCATGTTGACCAGGATGGTCTCGATCTCTTGACCTCGTGATCCACCCGCCTCGGCCTCCCAAAGTGCTGGGATTACAGGCTTGAGCCACCGTGCCCGGCCTAAGAGTTTCTATTTTAATGAACTATATTAACGAAAAATAAATTTGGGATTTAATGAATTATATAGTAACTAACATTGGTAAATTAATATGCATCAATTCAAAAATCCTCCTAGTTTTTGAGCATAACTTCTGTTACTGGGATAAACCCATTCTGGTCCTGGTTTGGTTTTTTTTTTTTTTTAATTATTTGTAGGTTCAGTTTGCTAATAGTTTAGTAACTTTACATCTCCATTTAAAGATGTCATTAACCTATATTTTTTATTTTGTTCTATACTTTCTCAATTCTGTATCAAGTAATAGAATCCTTGTAGAACGCATTTAGAAGTTTTCATCTTTTCCTGTATTCTGGAAGAGTTTACGTAACATGGTTTCCCATGTTCTCTTACACTGCTGGTGTAAGCATAAATTGGTACGACCACTGTGGAAAATGTTTAGCACTGTCTACTAAAGCTGAACATAAGTATACAGCAATTTGACTCCTCCCCAGTGGGAATATACACCTGGCATTCACCAAAACATGTACAAAAACATTCCTAGCAGCACTATGAACTAATTTCTAATTGCTCCAAACTGGAAGCTCTCAAATGTCCATCAACACGAGAATGGATAAACTGTGGTGTGTTTACACGATGGAATACTACTCATCAGTGAGAATGAACTTATTACAGTGACACAGAACAACATGAATGAATCTCAAACATCATGTTGAATCCACGAAGCCTATACTCCAAAAAGTATATATTATATGTTTCTAGTCATAAAAGTTCAAAATCAGGTAAAACTAATCTGCGGTGTTAGGGTCAGGAGAGTGGGTGACCTTAAGGTTGGTGATCTGCATGAAGGGGACTTTTAAAAGTTGGATATGTTGTTTGTTTGTTGTTGTTGTTGAGACGAAGTCTCACTCTTTGTTGCCCAGGCTGGAGTGCAATGACGAGATCTCAGCTCACTGCAACCTCCACCTCCCAGGTTCAAGCGATTCTCCTGCCTCAGCCTCCCGAGTAGTTGGGATTACAGGTGCCTGCCACCACTCCTGGCTAATTTTTGTATTTTTAGTAAAGATGGGGTTTCACCACGTTGGCCAGGCTGGTCTCAAACTGCTGTTATAATTTACGTACTTTTCTGTATGTATCTTATATTTGAATGAAAAATTTATTATAAAAATAACATGTAAGAAATAAAAAGGAAAGAGTCCTTTGCATTCAGAAGCTGGCCCAGCACTCAGAGCTAGGTCTTGTTATTCTCCTATTGGATGGAAATAATCTCCCAAAATAGCAACCTCAGACAAGGTCACTCTGAAATCACAATATAATGACAAAAGAAAAGCACTTTATTAAGCTTTTCTAACTACAGACAAAAAAGGTCACTTTACCGACTGCAAAATACAACACCTTTTTCTTGACCAAAACAAATAACGACTTCTTTACAAATTACAACTCTATTCTCATGCTAGTCTCTTCTTTCTACATAGATAAAATTGAGATGCCCAAGATCGGAATCTTGTTATAGTCAGTAGCTAGTCAGGCAACCATCAGGTGACGGTCAAGCGGTTGTTAACTGTCTCACTAAAATACTAATTGGTCACAGCTGGCACCAGGGACCAGCCGTCTCCAGATAGAAAACACCAGAAACTAGTGATCAGCAGCTTCCCAGTGAGGTCTCAGGAGAGTTGGGTGAGTGAGCTCAAGCGTGCAAATGCAGACAGCCCACCTGAAGGAAAGGATCAGGAAAGAAGTAATGCAAGACCCCGAAAGTAAGCCAATGTATAAAACCCCAAGGCCAGGCACACAGTGGCTCACGCCTGTAATCTCAGCCACTCTGGGGGGCCAAGACGGACGGATCACTTGAGGTCAGGAGTTTGAGACGAGCCTGGCCAATGTGGTGAAACCGTATCTCTACTGAAAATACAAAAAAAAAAAAAAAAAAAAATCAGCTACTCAGGAGGCTGAGGCACGAGAATTGCTTGAACCTGGGAGGTGCAGGTTGCAAGCCAAGATCTCGCTACTGCTCTCCAGCCTGGGCAACAGAGCAAGCGTCTGTCTCAAAACAAAACAAAACCCAAGTCAAAATATCAGGCTGCATATTTGCCTTTCAAGTTGTCTGTTTGGCTCTCTTCCAGGTATACTTTCCTTCTTTTCCTTCCTGCTCTAAAACTTTATTTAATAAACTGTTACTCCTGCTTTAAAACTTCCCTTGGTCTCTCCTTCCGCCTTATGCCCCTCAGTTGAATACTTTATTCTGAGGAGGCCAGAATTGAGGTTGATGCAAACCCATAGGGATTTGCCACTGGTAACATATTTTGATATGACACAGATATTGTGTGTCTCGGATACATTTCCCTGCTGACACAGTCATAGACTTGGCCCAGCTTTCTGACTGCATCCAATCTAGAGTATATTACCGCTTCCTTAGACTCTCCCCCAAATCACCGCAAAGCCCAAATCCTATAATATGTTCCTTCTTAACACCCTCTTACCAAGGCAGCCCATGCTTCCTCGAGATGTGTGTTCCTCCTCACAGCAACCAGAAATAATTCCAACTTGGTTAACTACAGATGTGTTCCTGGAGATCTCTGCCCAAAAGACATTGACACCTGAGAAGGTTTTATTCCTTGAAGAGTCTATCTGGTGACACTGAGAAGATAGACCTTTTACCAATAGTGTTTCCATTCAGGTATTTCTTGGAAAAGATAGTACACTTGAGCCCAGAACAACACAAGTTTGAACTCTGTGCATACACTTATACATGGGTTTTTTTTCTCTACATATTGGATTGGAAAATGTTTTGGAGATTTGCGATAATTTAACAAACACAGATAAACTGTATAGCCTAGAAATACTAGGAAATTAAGAAAAAGGCATGCTGAATGCGTAAAATCTGTAGATACTAATCTATTTTCTCATTTAATAACATGAAATATACACAAATGTATTATAATTTTTTTTTTTTTTGAGATGGAGCCTTGCTCTTGTGGCTCAGGCTGGAGTGCAATGGCATGATCTCAGCTTACTGCAACCTCCGCCTCCTGGGTTCAAGCGATTCTCCTCTCTCAGACTCCTGAGTAGCTAGAATCACAGGCACCTGTCACCACACCCAGCTAATTTTTGTATTTTTAGTAGAGACAGGGTTTCACCATGTTGGTCAGGCTGGGCTTGAACTCCTGACCTCAGGTGATCCTCAGCCTCCCAAAGTGCTGGGATTACAGGTGTGAGCCACTGCGCCCAACCCACAAATGTATTATAAAAAGTTAAAATTTATCAAAACACACAAAAACACAGACCATGGCACCATTCACAGTTGAGAGAAACTGAAACAAACATAAAAATACAGCATTAAAGCATAACTGTGTGTAACTCATACACACTGTACTGCTGTACTAATTTCCTGGCACCTCTCACTGCTATTGCAGTGAGTTCAAGTGTTTTGAGAGTACCCACTTAAGGGCCAGTCACTGTGGCTCACGCTTGTAATCCCAGCATTTTGGGAGACTGAGGCAGGTGGATCACCTGAGGTCAGGAGTTCAAGACCAACCTGAACAACATGGTGAAACCCTGTCTCTACTAAAAATACAAAAATTAGCTGGGCATGGTGGTACATGCCTGTAATCCCAGCTACTCAGGAGGCTGAAGAATGAGAATTGCTTGAGCCTGGGAGGCGGAGGTTGCAGTGAGCCAAGATGGTGCCACAGCACTTCAGCCTGGGTGACAGAGAAAAACTCTGTCTCAAAAAAAAAAAAAAAAAGAAAAGAGAGTATCCACTTAAAACACTTTGTGTTGTTGATCATCGCCACAAGAGCAGTTGTCTCTCCAGTAAATTGTGTATCATAGTAAAAAGTGATCCATCAGGGTTCCGTGTATTTTTAGTTGTGTTGAGTGCACTACCGTAAACCTTGAATAACACTGTGGTACGTAAAGTGCCACTAGTGATGCTGTAAGTGCTCCCAAGAAGCAGAGAAAAGTCATGACATTACAAGAAAAAGTGGAATTGCTTAATAAGTACAGTAGATTGAGGTCTGCAGCGGCGGTTGCTACCACTTCAGACAGGGATTCACCTTGTAAGCAAAAGAAATAAACTTATAGTATTGGTAAATAAGTTCAGTACTTTAAATGTATTTTCTCGTCCTTATGATGGTTTTCTTAACGACAGTTTCTTTTCTCTAGCTTCCTTTATTTCAAGAAGACAGTACGTAATACATATAACATACAAAATATATGTTATTCAGCTGTTTCTGTTATTGGCACGGCTTGCACTCAACAGTCATCTGCTCAGGGGTTGGTCCCCTTACTTCGGAGTTGTTGAAAGCGTAACTGGTTTTTTTTTATAAGACGGAGTTTTGTTCCTGTTGCCCAGGTTGGAGTGCAATGGCACGATCTTGGCTCACCACAGCCTCCATCTCCCAGGTTCAAGTGATTTCTCCTGCCTCAGCCTCCAGAGTAGCTGGGATTACAGCAAGCACCACCACGCCCAGCTAATTTTGTATTTTTAGTAAAGAGGGGGCTTCTCCATGTTGGTCAGGCTGGTCTCCAACTCCCAACCTCAGGTGGTCCGTTGACCTTGGCCTCCCAAAGTGCTGGGATTACAGGTGTGAGCCACCGCACCTAGCTGCTTAACGGTTTATGTTTCTTCGAATCCCAAGAAAAATCAGCCAAGAAATGAGGAAGTCGAAAGTATTACGATTCTGCTGGAATTAAAGTTTAGCAGTCATCATACACTGATTCAAACAAACCCGCTAACAAGTCAAAAGCAATGTCAGGAAACACTAACAAATGGAGTCTAAAGTGAGTAGAAAAAGGAGCAGGCAGGAGAGAAGCAGTGAAGCTCTAATCAGTCTGGCTCGTGATAGTGGCCATGTTGTACATGGTGTTCACGGCCCCATCTTCTGGTAACGATGAGTCATTCTAGCAAGTAAAGTAAATATTGATGATATGATATGCATAGTTAATAAAATTCTGTGAGTGATGTTCTAAGAAATCAGTTTTAGAAGCAAAATAAGTCCTCAAACTGACAATTTGTTTAAGTGATGTTGAGTAGTGCTATTAACCTTGCTAGATCTGAATGTCATATTAGAGTACTACGCAACAATGTTGTGGCATTTTCTAGTGTTTATATTCATTATAAGCTACAGTTCTAGGTATTGCAACAGAAGAAATGCAAAGAGAAAAATCTGGGATTGTTGTAAAATACTTCCAACATAACATCTGAACTGATCTAAAAATCTGAATTAACTAGTCATAACCTTCAATAGCATAATCAAAGTCAGGGCAACCAGACAAAATATTTTCATTGTTACAAAAGTAACTGGACTGGATTTAGTACAATTTAGGTTTTCGTGAAATACTGGCAACATCTTAAAATTTTTATATCAGCCAGGCGCGGTGGCTCACGTCTGTAATCCCAGCACTTTGGGAGGCCGAGGCGGGTGGATCACGAGGTCAAGAGATCAAGACCATCCTGGTCAACATGGTGAAACCCCGTCTCTACTAAAAATACAAGAATTATCTGGGCATAGTGGTGCATGCCTGTAATCCCAGCTACTCCGGAGGCCGAGGCAGGAGAATTGCCAGAACCCAGGAGGCGGAGGTTGCGGTGAGCCAAGATCGCGCCATTGCACTCCAGCCTGGTCAACAAGAGCGAAACTCTGTCTCAAAAAAAAAAAATTTTTTTTTATATCAGTAGCTTTTGAGGTCTAAATGTTTTTTTGTTACACGGATGAATAATGTAGTGGTGACTTCTGAGATTTTAGTGCACCTGTCACCCAAGCAGTGTACATTGTACCTAATATGTAGTTATTTACCTCTAACCCCATTTCCATCCTCCCCCTTCTAAACCTCTGAATTCCATTATGCCACTCTGTATTTCTTAGTGTACCGAAAGCTTAGCTCCCACTTATAAGTGTGAACATACAGCTTTTGGTTTCTCACTCCTGAATTACTTCACTTAGAATAATGGCCTCCATCTCCTTCGAAGTTGCTGCAAAAGACATTGTGTTGTTCCTTTTAATGGATGATTTTTTTCCATCGTGTATATATAGCACATTTTCTTTATCTACTCATCGCTGTGTGGGCACTTAGGTTGTTTTTACCTCTTTGCAGTTGTGAATTGTGCTGCTATAAACATGTGTGTGCCGGTGTCTTTTTCGTATAATGACTTCTTTTCCTTTGGGTACATCCGTAGTGGGATTTCTGGATTAAATGATAGAACTTTTAGTTTTTTAAGGACTCTCCATACTGGTTTCTATAGAGGTTGTGCTAATTTACATTCCCACCAGCAGTGTATAAGCATTTCCTTTTCCCCACATCTATGCCAACATCTGTTTTTTTTTTTCGACTTTCTAATAATGGCCATTCTTATAGGAGTGAGGTAGTATCTCACTGTGGTTTTAATTTGCATTTCCCTGATGATTAGTAATGTTGAGCATTTTGCGTATGTTTTTGGCCATTTGTATATCTTCTTCTGAGAAATGCCTATGCATGTCCTTTGCCCACATTTTGAAAAGATTTTTTTTTCTTGTTCATTTGTTTGATTTCCTTGTAGATTCTCGAGACACTAGTCCTTTGTGGGATGCATAGTTTGCAAATACTTTCTCCTACTCTGTGGGTGGTCTATATTTACTCTGATTATTCTTTGTTTTGCTATGCAGAAGCTTTTTAGTTCAATTGGGGCCCATTTATTTATTTTTATTTTTGTTGCATTTGCTTTTGGGGTCTTAGTCATTAATTCTTTGCCAAGGCTGATGTCTCGAAGAGTTTTTACAATGTTGTCTTCTAGAATTTTTATAGTTTCAGGTCTTATATTTAAGTCTTTGATTCATCTTGAGTTGATCTTTGTATGAGATAGGGATCCATTTTCATTCTTCTACATGTAGCTTGCCAGTTTCCCCAGCATCGTTTATTAAATAGGGTGTCCATTTCCCAATTGATGTTTCTGTATGCTTTGTCAAAGATCAGTTGGCTGCCTGTATTTGGGTTTATTTCTGGTTTCATTGGTCTGTGTGCCTGCTTTTCTACCAGTATCATGCTGTTTTGGTAATCATAGTTTTGTAGTATAATTTGAAGTTCGGTAATGTGATGCTTCCAGATTTGTTCTTTTTGCTTAGGATTGCTTTGGCTATTGGGGCTCTTTTTGTTGTTGTTGTTCCATATGAATTTTAAGATTGTTTTTTCTAATTCTGTGAAAAATAATGTTGGTATTTTATAACTTTTTTTTACATTAGCACCAAAATACTGATAGATGCATTAAAATTATATTAATTCCTGATATGATTCAGACACAGTGCTAACTCCTAAGAATACCAAAATGAACAAATTATTCTTTCCTTCTCTCTACTCCAGCCACGTGAACCTCCCTGTGGCCCTTCCACAAGTCAGGCACAATCCAACATACTATTATTTTAGTGCCCTTGCACTTGTTATTCCCTCTTTCTGGAATACACTACCCCCAGATAGCCACAGTTTGCCCTCATCTCTTTCAGGTCTTTGCTCAAATGTCACATTAGTAAAAACTTCCTTGACAACCCTATTAAAAACGTGCAACTTAGCCGGGCGCGGTGGCTCAAGCCTGTAATCCCAGCACATTGGGAGGCCGAGGCGGGTGGATCACGAGGTCAAGAGATCGAGACCATCCAGGTCAACATGGTGAAACTCCGTCTCTACTAAAATACAAAAAATTAGCTGGGCATGGTGGCACGTGCCTGTAATCCCAGCTACTCAGGAGGCTGAGGTAGGAGAATTGCCTGAACCCAGGAGGCAGAGGTTGCGGTGAGGCGAGATCGCGCCATTGCACTCCAGCCTGGGTAACAAGAGCGAAACTCCGTCTCAAAAAAAAAAAAAAAAAAAAAAAAACGTGCAACTCCACTCCCACCAACACTCTCTACTCTACTCCTTTAGTAGTTTGTTGCTATCTAATACATGACATCTTTAACTCATTTATTACATCTAATCTATACAAATTTCATGAGGGGAGGGATTTGGTTCTGTGTTTATTGCTGCTGTACTCTCCAGAGTTGACACATAGCTAAATCTTTTGTGATGGGGTCTCACTCTGTCACCCAGGCTGGAGTGTAGTGGCACAATCTCACCTTGCTGCTGATGCTGCTCCAATGAGTGGAGGAACACCAGGGCTCTTCATCTCAAGTTGAATTATATAAAACGACAGGGACACATGTGGAGTGGTTTTAAACAATGGAGAGTTTAATAGACAAGAAAGAAGAAGCTTCCCTGTACAGAGACAGAGGGAGGGGGGCTCAAAAGTCGAGAGAGGAAACCCCATGTGCCAGGGAAAAGTGGCTGCTTATATCAGTAGGCCAGAGGAGGTGGTGTCTGATTTGTATAGGGCTCAGGGAATTGGTTTGACCAGGCATGTCATTCACTGTAACCCTGGAAAAAACTGGCCCTCCTACCCTAGCCTTTTAATATGCAAATGCAGGGTGTCATGATATTCTACACATGTGGAGATACGTGGGGGGCATGTTGCTGGGCACATGTCAGAGCAAGGGCAAGGAAAAGAGGGAAGGAATCGCCATGTTTGGGTGGACCCAGTTTCAAATGGATGACATTTGCCTATCAGAGGTTGCTGGCCTGGCTCTAAGACTCGGGGTTTTCCTGCTAGACAAGAAACCTTTCTGGAGCTGATTTAAAAGAAGTAACTTACCAATGACTCCTTTTCTCTCTATCTGCCTAACACAATTTCTTAATAACTCCCTATAACACTGCAATCTCCCTGTGCTGGACTCAAGCAATCCTCCCACCTCAGCCTCCCACATAGCTGGGCCTACAAGCACGCAGTATCACGCCTACCTAACTTTTGTATTTTGGTAGAGATGGGGTTTTGCCATGTTGCCAAGGCTGGTCTCCAACTCCTGACCTCAAGTGATCTGCCTGCCTTGGCCTCCCAAAGTGCTGCGATTACAGGTGTGAGCCACCTCACCCAGCCAGCTAAATCTTTATTGAATAAATGAATGAATGTATAAAAGACACAGTCGTTGCTCTTTAAGGGTTTATAGGTAGTAAATGAATAAGGTTCAATAAAATACTGCAAGTGATGCAGAAAAGGGCATGCCAGGCAGGAATTGCATGGGCAAAGACATAGTAGTGCAAAACCAGCAACCAGCGTTGCTTGTTTTCACTTGAAAATAACTGAGATTCAATACGCAAACAGCAGAAATGTGGTTAGCTGTTTTCCTCTCTTACCTAGCATGTACTTAAAATTGGAATGTGTGTTATATTCTTAACAGGTTAAAACTTGCCTAACAAAGGCTGCCTTATTTTGCAAATATTTAAGAGAGTTGTTATAAGTGTAAACAAATGTGAACCTGAAAGAGCCAGTCCTTCAAGATAGATCCGGAGTGGCTAACTGGGCCGAGATTTAAAATTAGAGCCAAGCTGCGGTGGCTCACGCCTGTAATCCCAGCACTTTGGGAGGCCTGGGCAGGCAGATCACAAGGTCAGAAGATCAAGACCAGCCTGGCTAACACGGTGAAACCCCATCTCTGCTAAAAATACAAAAACAGTACCCGGTGTGGTGGCGGATGCCTGTAATCCCAGCTACTCGGGAGGCTGAGGCAGGAGAATCATTTGAACCGGGGATGCAGAGGTTGCAGTGAGCTGAGATCATGCCACTTCACTCCAGCCTGGGCAACAGAGCAAGACTCCGTCTCAAACCACCCACTCAAAAAAACCACAAAAACCAAAATTAGAGCCAAGCAGTCATTTGCTGACTCTTAAGTCATACATGAACTCGCAGAAACATACATGAGTTCCCAGTCATACATCAGTTCCCCAGAAACCCACACCTCTGTTCAATTCAAGCAGTTTCAGAGCTCAGCTGAACCAACCAATCAGAGCTCACTCAAACAGACAAATTAGGGCCCACCTACCTCTGCTAATTAGGGTTCAGCTATCAATCAATCGGAACTTCAAAGCAAATTCAAAGCAAATTTGAATCATTCATTTGCACAAACAGACCTGATTGGGAACCGGGCAGGAACTTTATAAAAGCCAAACTCTCACTTTATTCTCTGAAAGCCACCTTGGTTTCATGCTAAAAGCTGAATATTCCTGGTTTACAAACTGTTCACTGAAATAAAGTCTTATATTTTTACTGCACTAAGTCAAATTGGCAGTATTTACTTAAGACATAATCTCTTAGGAAATCCACGACCTCTAATGCAACCCTTTAAGCACATTAGTAGGACTCCAACATACAGGCAGATAAGCAGGTAGAGATTAGACAGCATTATCTAATTTGCATAATCTGGAAGTTCATTTGACAACCTTCAAATAAAATAATTACAGAATTTTATTAAATTTTAAAAAAGAAATCACAACAAGAAAACCGGAGTCTTGACGTTGGACTCTTTGTGAAAACTGTATAGTGAGCAAAATTTAATGAAAAACATTCATCTTCAAGTTTTCAAAAACAGATATTTCCTACTAAAAATTAAGAAGAGGAGGAGGAGGAGGAGGAGATGTCATTAACTTTGAAAGCCCCTGACAGAGGACGTTTGATGATGATGAACAACTTAACCCAGAATAAGAAGGACGTCTGGGGGACATGTTTGTGGGTTTACGAACTGACTTTAGAGATTTTGTTCATCATTACATGATACAAATATGGGGTAAATAAAATGCCACAAAGCAAAATAGGATTCAATCATAAAAGCCTAGCGTACTCTTTTTTTTTTTTTTTTTTTTTTGAGACGGAATTTTGCTCTTGTTGCCCAGGCTGGAGTGCAATGGCGCAGTCTCACACTGCAACCTCTGCCTCCCAGGCTCAAGCGATTCTCCTGCCTCAGCCTCCCGAGTAGCTGGGATTACAGGCTTGCCCCACCACGCCCGGCTAATTTTGTGTTTTTGGTAGAGACAGGGTTTCTCAGTGTTGGTCAGGCTGGTCTCGAACTCCCAACTTCAGGTGATCCACCTGCCTTGGCCTCCCAAAGTGCTGGGATTACAGGCATGAGCCACTGCGCCCAACTCATTTTGTCTTTGTAAAAATTGATCAACAATAACCCTTATTAAATGCTGACACTAATGTTTCAGGTAATGTGATACAGTAAAAAGTACACAGACTGGGGAGTCTGATATCATCCTTGCCATTAAGTAAATTTTAGTCAGAGAAACAAAATTAGTGTTCATGAAACAATTTGAAAATCCGACAGTAAAATTAACTACTACATTTTGTGGGACATGCTGAAGTTAAACAATAATAGGATTTTTAAAGCTGGATAGCCTCTCCATAAAAGTTCTTGGTTGAGCCCCTTTATTTTCCAAAAGAGGCCACTTAAATATTAGGTGACTTGCCTTCGGCCTTACATTTAGGTGGGTGACCAAATGGATCTGATTCCCAGGCCTTTATGCAGTGCGGGCAATTTACATCTATTAAAACACGCTCTGCTCAATTGGCAGAGGTTCTATTGGACTGTTTGCAGGTGGATTTGAAGTAAAGACGGGGTCTCATACTCTCATCCAGGCTGGAGTGTAGTGACGTGATCATAGTTCAGTGTAACTTTGAACTCCTGGCCTCAAACGATGCGCCTCCCCCTCAGCCACCAAAGCACTGGGATTGCAGGCATGAGCCTCTGATGCCGACCTGAAGTAAAGATGTTTAAGGAAAGTATCCCTGAACTCGAAGCTAAGAAACTGAAACTTTTTTATCCATTTCTGCAATATTTTTCTGGTTCCAGTTACTGGTGTGAAGAATAAAGGGTCTCAATAAGCCATAACATAAAATATGATTTTATATTGTGCCATCATACAAAATA